>NC_140503.1:128279551-129580801 GCF_964339955.1 Pipistrellus hanaki | reverse complement strand
CTGCAGACCCCCGGCGGGTCTGTCCGGGGAGCCTCTCCCACCTGCAGCTCGGAACTTGGGGAGCGCCACGGAGGGGGACTCGCGCCCCGCTCTGCGCACCGGCTCCCCGCGTCTCCCGGCGAGCGGCCTGAGGGGCGGCGCCGGCGGGAGGTGGATGCGGGTCTGGCTCCCGGAATGCGGAGCCGGGGCGGGGCGGGGGCAGTCGGACCCAGCAGGGCCGGAGGGAAGGACGCGGCGCGCGGTCCTGGCATCGCCGGCGGCCGCCCCCGCCCCGGGCCGCTCACCTGGCCGCGGAGGTCCGCCCGCTGGGGGGGCACCGCCTACCTTTTCGGAACGGCATCGCGGAGGCGCGCTCCCGCCGGACGGGCTGGGACACTGACGCGGGCGACGGCCACGGGCCAGCCCCTCGACTCGGGGGCTCTGGCGGGCGGCGGGCGCAGGAAGAGGGAGGGGGGAAGAAGGGACATATTTGGGCAAAGCCCGGGCGCGTCACACACGGAGGAGGCACCCCGCGGGGCGAGGCGGGAAGCGCGCGGCGGGGCGGGCCCTGGCGGAGGCGGCTTAACCCTGCGCTCCCCGAGGCCGCACCGCACCGCCCCCGGAGCTGCCACTGCTCCTCCCGAGGCCACCGAACCTAGAGCAAGCTCCTCCGATCAGGAGGACAGCCGGGTCCTTGGGGCTTTTCGAGGGCATCATCCCTGGAAGGATGTGGGGAACTTTATCCCGTTTTTATCCTTAGTCCTCGGGAGCATAGGACAGGTCAAGAGGACTGCCTGCCCAAGTGGCTGCTGGGCTCCAAGTGAAATCACATCCAGGCTGGAGGAAGTCACCCCTCAAAGTGCATCTGTGATAGTCACCCTGGAGTTGGGAAAGCTTGGGGTGTTGCGCTCAGAGAGGGTATGGAAGCTCTATGCCCCTCTACCCTCTTACCTTGTCCTATTCATCTCTTTCATTTGGCTATTCCTGAGTCGTATCCTCTATAATAAGCTAATAATAGCTAGTAAAGCCCTTTTCTAAGTTCTGTAAGCCTCTCTAGCAAATTATTGAGCCCAAAAGGAGGGAGTTGTGAGAATCCCTGACTTGGTTGCCAAGATGGACAAAGAGTGGGTAGACTGGACACACAATACTTGCAACAGGCATCTGAAGTTAGGGTAGTCTTTTAGAACTAAACCCTTGTCCTGTATGTAGGGTCTGAGGTTACTTCTGGGCAGTTAGGGCCAGAATTGAATTGAATTGTTAGATACCCAGTTGGTGTCAAAGAGCTAGAGAACTGGTTGTTGGTGTGGAAAACCCCCACACATTTGGTTTCAGAAGTCTTGTAACTGAAAACATTTCTGACTCAGGTAGTCTGAAAGCTCCACATCCTGGGTAGGGAAAGGAACATGGGACTCATCACTATCTTGTTTCTGGTCCATGTTTAGTGAGCAGCCCTCTCAGATTGTTGTTGTTTAATAACCTGGGGAATATTTATAATTTTACCACCAATCAAATTAGCTGACAAGGATTGATGTCAACATTTAATAACTCCAAGTGTTTCTGCTTGTCCCCTGCAGAAGGGAGGAAACAATGAGGCAAATTCACAGAGAGATAAGAGAGTGGCAGGGAAATTAGATTTGCTGAAGTGGCAGCCAGTGACTGTTGGGGACATGGGCCGGAGTAGTGGGACATGGCCTTCAGGGTTTTGATGTGGAGAAAAGATATGAAGTAATTTTAAATTGAGACTATACTCCCAGGTTCTGTCAACAATATAGTATGAGGCATAGAACCAAGTCATTTTATCATTACTCACCAAACTTACAATTGTGCATGCTAACATTCTTGTTCTCAGACTAATGGACTACTGATTTAACACTGCTCCTTTTCTGGGGAGCTCTTACCATATCCGAGTGTTGTTGAAGTCTAGCCTAATTGCTAGAACCCCTCCTGAGGGCTGCCTAGCCAGGCTAGTCTTCCTTCCACTTCCTCCTGTTTATCCTCATTTTAGAATGGTCACCACCAAAACCATAATCAGGTCATCTGAGGTCCTGCAAACAGACGTGCTCAAATTTGTGGGGAGGTAAGCAAGCTGGAGGGCTGGTTAAACAGATCACTGGGCTGTAGCCCCATTTTCTGACTCAGTAAATCTGGCATGAGGCCCCAAAATTTTCATTTCTCACAAAGTTCCAGGTGATACAGTGGTTGCTATTTCCCCTAGTTGCAGAGGGCACTTGGAGAACCGAAGAGGAAAGGGGACTCAGCTGTGAGGTGAGGGCAATGGAGGAACAGGAGCAAACCTGGAGCTCCTTTTATCCCGGCAGGAGCACCCTTCTGCCTGGGCATGGGTGCTGGCGGAGTGCTTCCTGCCCTGGCTCTGGGGCAGGAAGTGCCCAGGGCCACAGCCTCTGGTTTTCTTGCTGCAGGCAGAAAAGGGCCTGCTTCCCAGATTTCTTTTCCAGTTCAGAGGTCAAAAGCTTTCATGCTCTCTCCAAAGGATGGGTAACCCTCAAATAGGAAGATATCTGATACTCCTTACCCTCAGAAACTGGTCCTCACCACAGCCTTTCCTTAGCCAGGTGTTTGGGTATTTTTTACATTTCCCAGCCTTTCCTTTCTAATTACAGAATGTAAGGTTTTGTCTCCAATGAAGGGATTCCAGGCCAAAGAAGGGGCTGAGCACCTTTTCACGGGGGTCAGGAACAGGTAGGAAAGTGTGTGTGAAGAAGAAAGAGAGGAGGAGGGGGGGTGTGTGGAGGGGGTAGCAGGGCCCATCAAGGACTTGACAGCTCACCCCCACCTCTGCCAGACTCCCTGGTATGGAGAGTCCATCCACTGTCTCCACTGCCCTGGCTCCCACTGCCTGGCCACCTCCCCACTCCACGTGGTATGGTTCCAGCGGTTTCAAGTTCCTGCTGCCTTAATCTTCCCAGCTCGTAGGGGTTTGCCCAAAGGCAGACATACAGCCAACCAGCCAACCGTAGGGTAGGGTGCAGGCAAAGGGCAGGGCTGGGGAGAACTGGCTGAGGATCTCTGCTTATTGTGCTGTGTGACATAACCCACTGGAGCCTCAATATTTTTACTATAAAATAGGAACAGCGAATCCCTGCAGGCCCTAGCGCACCATACTCTGGGGCAAGGTAACCTCTGTGGTCGCTGTGGGGAGCCGGGCGCGGCTGGACACCCGTGACCATGTGGCATCAGCTTGCCTGCACCAGTGCGCTGCTCTACAAGTGCCTTTATCAGGTTCTTGGGCAGTCCCACCCACCAGTGCTGGCCTAAAGACGCTGCTCCCGGTGCCAACTTTCAAGGAAGTTTCTATTCCTGAAAGGAATGAAAAAGCTTAGATTTGTTGAAAGGATGCCACTTGTGCCAAAAGTGGGAAGGGAACCTAAGAACTTGCATGACATACAGGGACCTTCAACTGAAGATACTGGGTTCACAGAAGGCAATTTTGTAATCTTGGCACTGGGTGGTGGTGGTTGCCTCCACTGGGGCCATTTTGAAATGATGCGCCTGACAATCAGCCCTTCTATGGACCCCAAGAACATGTTTGCCTTAAGGCCAGTACCAGCCCCTTTCACGCCCATCACCCACAAGGGTATGGGACAGTGTATGGGGGCAGCAAAGGCTGCATGGATCACTATGTGACTCCTGTGAAGACTGGCCACCAGCTTGGACAGTAGAGATGGGTGGCTGTGAATTCAAAGAGATACAAGGTTTCCTCCACCAGGCTGCCCACAAGTTCCCTTTGCCAGCAAAGGCTATGAGCTGTGAAACCCTAGAGAAGATGCAGAAAGATCAAGAGGAATGAGAGCGTAACAACCAAAACCCCTAGACTTTTGAGTGCATGGCCACTGCTAATGTGCTAAGGGATACAGAAAGTACTGAGCCCCTATGACCTGACCCAGAAGGGGCAATACTGGGAAAATTCTACCTGCCTGAATGTGTGTAGTGAGAATATGAGAAATAAGTGTACAGAGAGAAGGAATCTACATTTTTGTTCTCCTCAGTTACCCTGAAAGTCTGGGTAGCTCTGATGTCATAACCAACGAGCCACATATGAGTGCTGTAGATGACAGTACATTATATTTATATTAAATAAAATTTCAGTATCACCTCTGGCTAAAAAAAAAAAAAAAAATAGAGACAATGCACTCTTCATGGATTGCTCTGAGGATCTGATGAAATCATGTTTGCCTGGAGTATAAGTGCTCAATAAAAGGTAGCTGCTGTTCTTAGTAGTATTAATATTATTAGAGCTGGAAGCAGGGAGAGGGTTCCTGGGTGGTGAATGGGAAGGGTCCTAGAAGGGGGGGAGTGATGGGAGCACCTAGGAAGGCACAGGATGGGAGTGTGTGGGCTTGACCAAGGAAATGTAGGGGCTGAGGTTCAGTGGGGTCAAGAAATGCAAGAGAAATCCAGCTCCTTAACTGTCTTTTACCATAATGTGAGTCTGAGTGTGTGTGTGTGTGTGTGTGTGTGTGTGTGTGTGTGTGTGACTATGACGGATGAATGAATGGGCCATGGTATCAAAGAAAACTACAAACATTTAGAATAGTTGGACACAGTAACTCATAGATCTTGGTTTATAATGATCATTCTTCTATTAGAGGAAGCAGGAGATCTTTCAGGATTGGAGATGACTGCATGACATCTGTGGCACCAGAAAATAAGCACTTTGCTGAGGCCCCAACCAATGACAGAGGCATGTCCAAAGGAAAGGGCTCCTCTGGGACAACCATAGAAGAAATGGATTGTGACCCATAGGCTAAAGGAAGAGCCATGCGTCCATATTGACATAAACAAGTAATTGGTAGAGGAAGGAAAGCTCTTCTCTACAAATTCTAGAATTTATAGAATTATTAGGATTATAGCTAATAAATGTAGAAGAAAAGTCACCATTTGGCAAATGCCACAGTAACAATTATATTATAGGAGAATCATCAGTGTATGCTAAAATTAGTAAAATATGATGATAAACAGGATATTAACAGCTTTATAGAATCTCTCACAAGATAATTATTAATCACAAAGGGGAAAATGGTAACTTTACAGTAAGAAATCCTGGCAGCCACCTTAACCAAGTGATCAAAGTCAATGGACCAGGAATGGACCAAGTCAGCATCATGTGCCTCTTGATATAAGGCACTGAGATGGACACGCGATATCTGTAATATTCTTTATTTTCTTCTTTTTTTATTATATATATGTTATCTCTTTTTTTCTTTTGACAAACCCTTGTTTCAAGGGCTGACTTTCACTAGATCGCAGCGAGGGAGCTGCTCTGCTACGTACGAAACCCCGACCCAGAAGCAGGTCGTCTACAAATGGTTTAGCGCCAGGTTCCCCACGAACGTGCGTTGCGTGAAGGCCGTGGGGATATCTGTAATATTCTTGCCAAAAAAATGTATAACCTGACTTTAGTCATGTGAAAACATGAGACACCTAAAATGAGGGCCATTCTACAAAATAACTTAGCAAGTACTTCTTCAAAAATGTCAAAATCATGAAAGACAAAGAAAGACTGAGAGAGTGTTCCAGACTAAAGGAGACTAAAGAGGCACAATGACGAAAGGGAATATGTGATTCTGGGTAGCAAATTGAACCACAAAAGGGAGATTTATAGGACAGCTGGTGAAATGTGTCTAGTATTGTACCAATATTAATTTCCAAATTTTGATTACTGCACTGTGGTTATATAACATTTAAGGAGTTGAGGTGAAGGGTATATGAAAATTCTTTGTACTCTTTACAAGATTTTTGTAAGTCTGTAATTCAAAATGAAAAGTTTTAAAAAACTAAATTGTAATTGTAGTTTTCTCACCAAATGAGAAAACTCCCAAATTGACTTGGCTGTGTTACCAGCTACTAATTACTGTTACTGATGGAAATTGCCCAATTTCCAGGCCACATAATAAGGAGCATTAACATAAATTTAGTGGCTTAAAATACCACACGTTTATTAGCTTGCAAATCTGTAGGTCAGATATCACACAGCAAGACTGAATTCTCTACTCAGGATTTCATTAGGCTGAAATCAAGGTGATGGCTGGGCTGAATTACCATCAGGATACTTTAGAGAAAAACCTGCTTCCACATTCATTCTTATAGGAATAAGGTCCCCATTTCCTTGCTAGCTATTAGCAGGTCTACTATCAGCATCCAGAGGCTGCCTGCATCCCTTGCCATAAGGCTCCTCCCTCTTCAAGTCAGCCACGCTGAGTCCTTCTCATGCTTTGAACTCTGATTTCTCTCCAAACCAACCAGAGAAGGCTCTGCCTTAATGGACCCAGGCCACTAATTAGGAATCTTAATTACATCTACAAATCCATTACTTAGATTGGTGTTTGACTAAATAACTGGAAAAGGTGTTATGTGCAACAGGCCTGGGAATCTTGGGGGCCATATAAGAATCCTGACAAATTACTACCACAGAGAATAATTTCTTAAACCAAATACATGGATATGAATTGGCAAGCAGTTATGAGCGAGGGAGTGGGAAATGGACTGCAATGAGGACATGGGCTGCCCAGTGCCCCCAGGGTCAGTCTGACCTCATTCAGCTAAAGGTTGATTCTCAGAGAGGGCTACCTTTCTCTCCTAATAATCCTATTTATTTGTTATTTTTATTTTTTTGTTAATCCTCACCTAAGGATATTTTTCCATTGATTTTTAGAGAGTGTGGGAGGGTGAGAGACAGAGAAACATCAATGTGAGAGAGACACATTGATTGGTTGCCTCCCACACATGCCCCTACTGGGCCTGGGGATGGAGCCTGCCACTGAGGCACCAAGCCCTTGACTGGAATCAAACCCTTGACTCTTTAGTCCATGGGCTGATGCACAACTCACTGAGCCAAACCGGCTAGGGCAATCCTCCTATTTAAACTCTACTTCTGTGTGCAGCCCTGACTGTATTAGAATGTAATTATCCTCCCTTTCTGTTAAATTTTCAGAAATCAGGATTTAGTTTCCAGGAGGCAATTTTTTTTCATATTTAATTTTTTTAAAATATACTTTATTGATTTTTTTTACAGAGAGGAAGAGAAAGGGATAGAGTTAGAAACATCGATGAGAGAGAAACATCGATCAGTTGCCTCCTGCACACCCCCCACTGGGGATGTGCCCACAACCAAGGCACATGCCCTTGACTGGAATCGAACCCAGGACCTTTAGTCCACAGGCCGATGCTCTATCCACTGAGCCAAACCGGTTTCGGCTCATATTTAATTTTTATTAATTGATTTTTAGGGAGAGAGAGGGGGGAGAGATGAGAGAGAGAGAGAGAGAGAGAGAGAGAGAGATCTATTTGTTCCACATGCATTCATTGGTTGATTCTTGTGTGTGCCGTGACTGGAGATCAAACACACAACCTTGGCCTACCAGGACAACGCTTTAGCTAACTGAACTACTCAGGCAGCGCTATAGGAGGCAAATATTTTCAAGTCCTTGATCAATGTCCTTGACTCAAAGTCCATGTTCAACTGTCCTTGCAACTTTGCACACACCAAGCAGTTACAGCTGGGGCACTTGGGAACATGTGCCTGAGCCAGACCAGCTCCCTGCAGTTGGGGACATTTTTTCCTTTCTTCAGAAGGAAAGTGGAGCTGAGATGAGGTTACAAAGTCAGAGACAGGCCTTTGCAAGCTGTTCCCAGGGTCTAACTCATATACTCCCTCTGATACTCCCTGAGCCCAATGATGGGGCTGGATTGCAAGCAGAGCCATTGGAAATATCAGAGTTCTAAGTGACTCAAAATGTAACAGGCTTGCTCTTCTGAAGCACATTCCCATCAATATATAATCGGGCCTTTCTTTTTTTAATGTTACAAAGAGCTTTCTTTCTTCCTTTCTTTCTTTCTTTCTTTCTTTCTTTCTTTCTTTCTTTCTTTCTTTCTTTCTTTCTTTCTTTATTTCTTTTTTTTTCCATACACCCTGACAAATTTTTGACTTAAGCAGAGGCAAACGTTCACCCCATTTCACTGAAGATGGAGCTGGCCTCCGCTAGAGGAAGTGGTTTGCACTGGCTGCTTGGCCAAAGGCAGATCAGAGACCTAAATCCAGGCCTCCTGACCAATGCCACTGTTCTCACTGGGCCGCACGGCCCTTCTCCAGGGAGCTGTGTCCTCTCCTCCTGTCTTTGTTCTCCAGGAGGGACATCACAGTCCTCAGAGTGTTAGCTCAGCTGGGACTGAGGGCCATTCAATCCCAATGTATTTAGTCTTTTTTTTTTTTTTTTTTTTAATTCATTTTAGAGAGGAAGAGGAAAAGGGATAGAGGGGGTGGGGAGAGAGAAACATCCACTTGCTCTTATTCTTAATGACCTACTTACAATTAAGGAGCCAGGCTGCCTCTTTCCCAGAAACCAGACTAAACTTCTCAGGCCAAGTGGTAGCTTTCCAGCCCCATTTTGGTCCTAGAATTGATGCTGAAGAGGAAAACAAGGAGTCACAGAGATTTCAAATTAGTCACATAATCACTTCTGGAGATAAAGGGTGATTCTTCATTGTGGGGTTTCACTTTACCTATAATAAGGACACTTCAGAGGCCAACTAAACAGTGGGCAAGCCAGGCCAGTGGGGGAGAGGTGGGGCCATGTGACCAAGTGCAGTGCTGGCTCTTGTTCTGCCTCCTGGTGCCTCCACTCTGGCCACTGTTGCCTTCCTCTGCCTCTGTTTCCCCATCTGTAAAATGTAGAGAATATTAGTTGTTGACAGAATGAAAAGAGCAAATGATAGCTTAAAAAGTAAATACTGAATTTCTAACATTAGACAAACATTCTGTATATTTTTACTGTAGTTTATGGTGGCATATATACACATACACAAAAGACTGCTTGGATTTTTTTTTCCAATTAATATTCATTTTATTAAAATTTAAAATGTTAGGTTTTCCTTAAGCTTTTAGATTGAACTTAAGCTGCTTTAGTCTACTTATAACTTTGGTTAAAAAAAAAATAGTAACATATATTTCTGTTAAGGGAAACCTTGACAACTGGTCCCATTCAGAAATTTAGTTATTTAAACTGCCTTAACATTTTTAACCATATTTATGAAGTTAACACTTTATTGTTTAGAATACTTCAGTTTGCTCCAAGCCTTCCCAAGTTCTTAACCAACTACATATGGTGAATGCTAAGTTATCTTAAATGTTCTTATACTGCTTCTAATTTTAATAGAATTGTATTGTGCCTTTTAACTTAAATGACATCAAGCATGTCAAACTCTCGGCCTGCGGACTGCATGCAGCCCACAACGAATATTTTTGTGGCCCAGCCAATGTAATGGTATGCAAGAAACGTTTTGATAAAAATTTCGTAACTTAGCCGAAGCCTGTTTGGCTCAGTGGATAGAGCGTCGGTCTGTGGACTGAAAGGTCCCAGGTTCGATTCCGGCCAAGGGCACGTACATTGGTTGCGGGCACATCCCCAGTAGGGGGTGTGCAAGAGGCAACTGGTCGATGTTTCTCTCTCATTGACGTTTCTAGCTCTCTATCTCTCTCCCCTCCTCTCTGTAAAAAATCAATAAAATATATTTTTTAAAAAAAATTTCGTAACTTAAGTCTTACAATATCCTGTTATACATAATTATTAATAATGAACTACAACATTCAGTAATTACTGATTACTATAATCATGTTATATTCATTTCCCTTACGCACCTTACACAGGCACACCATTTCTCTCCACTAATACTAGCAGCGAATATTTTAGCAGCTGATTGCCATATCATTAGTCTTGGACTGACTTAATTGGTGTGCACAAAAGGAAATATTTTGCTTTTGGAGAATAAGAAAAATAGGTTTATTTACATTATGCTTATTAATTTGTACAGTTATTCACCAATGGGTTAATATTCAAGAAAAATATTAATTTTTATTAAAATGTTCTATTATTTTACATTAACGATTACTCATTTCAACCTTTTTATTCATCATGTCTCTATAGAAATAAACCTACATTTCTATGAAGATTGAAGCTTTTGTTTTTTTGTGGCCCACGTAAACTTAAATCTTGTTTATTAGGCCCATGTTAGCCTTTGATTTTGAAATAGTTGGTCTACATCAATCACTCAGTTACATTTTTAAAACTAGAATCACAAGGTCAGTCCATTGGGTTCTCAAATTTGTCACATTCTCTTAAAATTGCAAATTCTTTTTTTTTTTTTTTTTTTAAATCAATCTTTATTGTTCATATTATTACAAAGGTTCCTCATTTCTTCCCCCCTCCACCAGGTTCCCACCCCACCCTCTGCCCCCTCCCCATCCCCCATTGTCCTCATCCATAGGTGCACAGTTTATGTTCAGTCTCTTCCTCCCTCCCTTTCCCCGATAGTAAATCCCTTTAAAGATAGTAAATCTGTTACTTAGCATTTTCTCATATCAATAATACCTCCACATGCCCAATGATGCACTTCACACAAAAGACATTTTCAAATAGGTCAACCAGCCTCATCCAGGCCCCACCCAAGGCACTCACAGATCAACACCCCAGCGCTATACTAACTCAACACATTCAGATCTAAGCTTTCATCACTTGATTCAGCAGACCCTCAAGTTCCCGCAAAAGTTTCCAGCCATGTCTGAGAGGCAGCCGTGGGCAGGTACAGGCGAGGAGCGAGCTGTTTCGGGCCTGGCTGCTCCGGGCCTGGCCTCTGTTGCTCTGGTTCGTTCCACAACCAGCTGCTCCGTGTCTGGTCACTGCCGCTCCCGACCTAGTTGCTCTGGCCTTGGCTGTTGCTGCTACAGGCCTGGCCGCAACAGACCCGGCTGCTCCGGGCCTGGCCGCTCCCAGCCCGGCAGCTGCTGCTCCTGGCCTGGCCGCACCAGACCCGGCTGCTCCGGGCCTGGCCGCTCCCAGCCCGGCAGCTGCTGCTCCGGGCCTGGCCGCTCCCAGCCTGGCAGCCACTGCTCCGGGCCTGGCCGCACCAGACCCGGCTGCTCCGGGCCTGGCCGCACCAGACCCGGCTGCTCCGGGCCTGGCCGCTCCCAGCCTGGCAGCCGCTGCTCCGGGCCTGGCCACACCAGACCCGGCTGCTCCGGGCCTGGCCGCTCCCAGCCTGGCAGCCGCTGCTCCGGGCCTGGCCGCACCAGACCCGGCTGCTCCGGGCCTGGCCGCTCCCAGCCTGGCAGCTGCTGCTCCGGGCCTGGCCGCACCCAACCCGGCAGCTGCTGCTCCGGGCCTGGCTGCTCCCAGCCTGGCAGCCACTGCTCCTGGCCTGGCCGCACAAGACCCGGCTGCTCCGGGCCTGGCCGCACCAGACCCGGCTGCTCCGGGCCTGGCCGCTCCCAGCCTGGCAGCCGCTGCTCCGGGCCTGGCCGCACCAGACCCGGCTGCTCCGGGCCTGGCCGCTCCCAGCCTGGCAGCCGCTGCTCCGGGCCTGGCCGCACCAGACCCGGCTGCTCCGGGCCTGGCCGCTCCCAGCCTGGCAGCTGCTGCTCCGGGCCTGGCTGCTCCCAGCCTGGCAGCCACTGCTCCTGGCCTGGCCGCACAAGACCCGGCTGCTCCGGGCCTGGCCGCTCCCAGCCTGGCAGCCGCTGCTCCTGGCCTGGCCGCACCAGACCCGGCTGCTCCGGGCCTGGCCGCACCAGACCCGGCTGCTCCGGGCCTGGCCGCTCCCAGCCTTGGCAGCCGCTGCTCCGGGCCTGGCCGCACCAGACCCGGCTGCTCTGGGCCTGGCCGCTCCCAGCCCAGCAGCTGCTGCTCCGGGCCTGGCCGCTCCCAGCCTGGCAGCCGCTTCTCCGGGCCTGGCCGCTCCCAGCCTGGCAGCCACTGCTCCGGGCCTGGCCGCACCAGACCCGGCTGCTCCGGGCCTGGCCGCTCCCAGCCTGGCAGCCGCTGCTCCGGGCCTGGCCGCACCCAGCCTGGCAGCCGCTGCTCCTGGCCTGGCCGCACCAGACCTGGCTGCTCCGGGCCTGGCCGCACCAGACCCGGCTGCTCCGGGCCTGGCCGCTCCCAGCCTTGGCAGCCGCTGCTCCGGGCCTGGCCGCACCAGACCCGGCTGCTCCGGGCCTGGCCGCTCCCAGCCTGGCAGCTGCTGCTCCGGGCCTGGCCGCACCCAACCCGGCAGCTGCTGCTCCGGGCCTGGCTGCTCCCAGCCTGGCAGCCACTGCTCCTGGCCTGGCCGCACAAGACCCGGCTGCTCCGGGCCTGGCCGCACCAGACCCGGCTGCTCCGGGCCTGGCCGCTCCCAGCCTGGCAGCCGCTGCTCCGGGCCTGGCCGCACCAGACCCGGCTGCTCCGGGCCTGGCCGCTCCCAGCCTGGCAGCCGCTGCTCCGGGCCTGGCCGCACCAGACCCGGCTGCTCCGGGCCTGGCCGCTCCCAGCCTGGCAGCTGCTGCTCCGGGCCTGGCTGCTCCCAGCCTGGCAGCCACTGCTCCTGGCCTGGCCGCACAAGACCCGGCTGCTCCGGGCCTGGCCGCTCCCAGCCTGGCAGCCGCTGCTCCTGGCCTGGCCGCACCAGACCCGGCTGCTCCGGGCCTGGCCGCTCCCAGCCCGGCAGCTGCTGCTCCTGGCCTGGCCGCACCAGACCCGGCTGCTCCGGGCCTGGCCGCTCCCAGCCCAGCAGCTGCTGCTCCGGGCCTGGCCGCTCCCAGCCTGGCAGCCGCTGCTCCGGGCCTGGCCGCACCAGACCCGGCTGCTCCGGGCCTGGCCGCTCCCAGCCTTGGCAGCCGCTGCTCCGGGCCTGGCCGCACCAGACCCGGCTGCTCTGGGCCTGGCCGCTCCCAGCCCAGCAGCTGCTGCTCCGGGCCTGGCCGCTCCCAGCCTGGCAGCCGCTTCTCCGGGCCTGGCCGCTCCCAGCCTGGCAGCCACTGCTCCGGGCCTGGCCGCACCAGACCCGGCTGCTCCGGGCCTGGCCGCTCCCAGCCTGGCAGCCGCTGCTCCGGGCCTGGCCGCACCCAGCCTGGCAGCCGCTGCTCCTGGCCTGGCCGCACCAGACCTGGCTGCTCCGGGCCTGGCCGCTCCCAGCCTGGCAGCCGCTGCTCCTGGCCTGGCCGCACCAGACCCGGCTGCTCCGGGCCTGGCCGCTCCCAGCCTGGCAGTCGCTGCTCCGGGCCTGGCCGCTCCCAGCCTGGCAGCTGTTGCTCTGGGCCTGGCCTCTCCCAGCCTGGCAGCCGCTGCTCCAGGCCTGGCCACACCAGACCCGGCTGCTCCGGGCCTGGCCGCTCCCAGCCTGGCAGCCGCTGCTCCGGGCCTGGCCAAATTGCAAATTCTTAAAATATCAAATACAGGTCACCTAAACTTAACCCCAAAATAGCAAAAGCCTGAGTTGAATTTGTTTCACATTCCTCTATTTATATAAACTTTTACAGGGTTAAAAGAAACTTACCTAATCAAATTACAATTATGTCATTACCAGCGAGCTGGAGGTCCTGTCCTACAGCACTAAGGTTACTTACAGGCCAGAAACACCCTCTTTAGGATGGCAAGAAACATAATGGTTTTCCAGGCCTTCTGAATTGTGGGTTATATTGTTTTTGCAATAAAATGTTTAAAACTAAAGAGAAAGCTAAATTATAGATCTGCCACAGGGGAGTTTCCAGATGAGAGTTGAGATGAGCTTTTAAACTATTACAAAGCATTTGTTGCTTCTTAACATTGGCTTTAAGAATTAGCCAGGGAATTAATTTCTAAATGGTGTCATATTCTGGAGGCATCAGCACTTGTGCCCGGTCATTGTGCAGTTTCCTCAGGCACAGGCTGCACAGATGGAAGGACAGCTAATGACTAGAGAGGGACAGGCCTGTGGAGGATTAAAGAAAAGGCAAGAGTCTAAATCAGTCCATGGAGCAAAGGCACTTCCCTAGCACCTAAGAGATAATCAGAACTCAGGGCTCTCACGGGCAGATATCTAGCTCAAAAGAACTTGGGCAAAAGGGCAATTTTCCAAAAGAATATTGATTACTCTGGATGAGAGAACATCCTAACCACAGGACAAGACAGCGCTGCTGTGGGGCCACAGGCACCATCACGGAGGTTCCAGGGAACGAGGCCACTCCCACAGGATCTATGAGTTCTGAGCTGGGAGAGAGTGGTTCTGAGGAAGGGAGTCATGGTTCTTTGAAGAGCAGCTTGTTCCCTGGGCTTCATCAAGGCAGAACTGGTGCATTCTACCAAAAGCGTCAGGTATAGCGAGACCTGGATCTAGTGCCGACTCCTATCACCAACACACCTGCTCACCTTGGACAAGCCCCTTCTCTTCTCTGGGCCTCAGTAATCTCTACTTCAAACTGACTTGGAGTCCTTGAAGGGGACGTCCCAGGCCTGACATTACAGTTCTCTGAATAAGGGACAGAAAGGCAGATTGGGAAGCAAAGGAGAGGAAATAAGGGCACTGGGAAGACTGACAAGAGACAAACACCCTAAGAAAATAGGGATTTAAACAGAAAACAACACCTCTAGGGAAAGTGCTTAGACAGACAGGATATAAGAGGGTGTCTGGTCACCCCACAGGGAGAGAGCCTGGCTATTCTTGCTGGCAGACTCTCTGAAGTGCCTAAGGCCAGGTCCCCCACTCATTTTATTCTCCCTAAATCCAACTTGTGGCATCTGTGATACTATTCTAAAGCAGAGTGACTGCATAATCCTTCTTATGGAATGTTTCCTCTCAAGACATGTGCTCTGAGCCCTCCAGGTACACAGTAGATAAATGGACATTTACCAGATAGATGAGCAATGGATGTTTGGAAGACTGTGCTCCTCAAAGCTTAGAGCCATGGCGTTCATCTTCATATCTTCAGCTCCAAGAGCCTGGTTCACTGCTGATGCTTAACTGCTAAATGAGTCAGTCGATCACAAAGCTACCTTTCCTGCTGAATATAGATTCATATTCTGTGTGCCTCAGACTCCAAATACGTCTCGTCCCTCCTTGTGTCACTGGTTCTGCCAATTCTCAGAAAATACTCAGTAAACATTTGTTTAAAATCAGGTCTTCTCTATTTCCTGTCCTGTGACTCAGTGCCTGATGCACAGAAAGAAAGGGAATAATAGATGTTTACTTAAGAAGTGCCTGCCTCTGAGAGCTAATGAACTGTCAAGGTTCACCTTCAGTGAGGGATGCTCTAAGTGTGAGTGTTTGGCACGCTGCCCGCCTGTATCAGAGAGGGAAGTTGCTGGAAGAAACAGCTGGCAGATTTCAGTGGCTTTGCACAGTGCATCATGCTCACAGCGAGGCGTCAGTGTTGGTGGGTGGGGTGGGGTGGAGACTCTGCATTTACAGGCTTATGCACGTATCTTCTTATTGGATCCACTGCCAGCCATCAGACTCAATCCTGAGCTCCAGTGCTGGGGCAGCAGCTTGAAAGGCACCAGAGACAAATGGGGAGGAACTGAATTGTCCAGCACTGGGCTATGAGCTGGGAGGGTAAGGGAGGAGGGACACGACAGCTAATTTCAGAGAGGAAGTACTGGCAGAGGCCATTGTTCCTTTTCTGAATCTGTCTCCATCTCCACCCCCTCAGCTGGCCAGCAGACACCATATTTGAGACTGTACTAAACATCTGTTAAAATACAATTAAATAAACAATCCTTCCTAAGTCCTGTATTCAATTTAAAAATGATCCTGGAAGTCACTTATTTTCAGATACCAAATTCTGTATCAGTTAGGGATATCTGTCCATAAGTAACAGAAACCCGAATCTAGTTAAACAAGAAAGGGCTTCTTTCTGGTGTAGGAAGTCCAGAGGTCAGCAGCCCAGGGCTGGTGCAGTGAATCTGTAGTGCTCTGTTCCACCAATCATGGTACGTGGCCTTCTTGCCCACAGTCTGACCATTGCTGCATCTCCAGGCTTCAGGGCCACATCACTCAAGGTTGAACTGGGACAAAGGAGCAGCACTAGGTCATCTTTCCTTTTTACCAGGAAAGTAAAAGCTTTCCCTGAAAGACCTCAGATATTTCTAATTCTATCTCATTACACAGAATTATAACTTGGGTGCTGGGAAGCAGAAAATGGGTTTCCTAGGGGCAGGTGGGAAAAAAAGGAGTGGGTCATGGCATGTTACCCCAGAGATCCCATACAGAGAGGGTGGTTTTAAAGACTTTTCAGTCCTCTTCAAAATGACCAAATGGCTCAGTGTTTGAGCATCGACTTACAAACCAGGAGATCATGATTGGATTCCTGGTCCAGGAATATGCACAGGTTGTAAGATCAATCTCCAGTGTGGGATGTGCAGGAGGCAGCCAATCAATGATTCTCTCTCATCATTGATGTTTCTGTCTTTCTCTCCCTCTCCCTTCCTCTCTGAAATGAATAAAAATATATTAAAAAAACAAAAGCAAAAACAAAACAAACAAACAACAAACGATCAAATGTTGGTTGGGAGAAGCATTCTTTCTGGCATATTTAAGGTTCTTCATATCCCAGTCCTTAAACTTTTTCAAAATAAATGTTTTAGACAAACACCAATCTTGGACTAAGGATTTTAAAGCATTTTACAAAAATGAATGATTTCAGATTCCCAAGATGAATCTGAAGTTCAGAGTCGACATCCTGTCTTAAAGGTAAGTCTGATGTTATAGCTTTGCCATCAGACTGAGGACGCTCAGTGGCCCATCTCTGGCTGACTGGACTAACTGAAAACTGATGAGGACTTAGGACCAAAAGTTTTGTCCACCCCTGACTAGGTAGGATGAGACTATTTTCCTTTCAAGGAAAATTGTATGAGTCAGTCAAACACCTGAAGTTTTTGTGTAGATGAGAGTGGCTTTAGTAAAGGACTCATACTTGGAAATTTTTTTTTTACATGGCTCTAGGAGCTCTGAATATGTTTATAAGGCCAATTATACCTTCATCTGCTTACTAGCATCATCATTGATATATTTTAGAACCATATTTTCAACATGTTATATATTTTTACTTAATCATAGTGTCTAGCAGAATGGTAAGCATTTTATTTTTTTTTATTATTTTAAAAAATATATATTTTATTGATTTTTTTTTACAGAGAGGAAGGGAAAGGGATAGTTAGAAACATCGATGAGAGAGACATTGATCAGCTGCCTCCTGCACATCCCCTACTGGGGATGTGCCCGCAACCAAGGTACATGCCCTTGACTGGAATGGAACCCGGGACCTTTCAGTCCACAGGCCGATGCCCTATCCACTGAGCAAAAATGGTTTTGGCAGAATGGTAAGCATTTTTTTTAAAAATATATTTTTTATTGACTTTGAAAGAGAGGAGAAGAAAGGAGACAGAAAGATTTATGAGAAAGATCAATGAGAGAGAAACATCAATTGGCTGCCTCCTGCATACCCCACACTGGGAATTGAGCCTGCAACCCAGGCATGCATCCTGACCAGAAACCAAACCAGCAATCTCTTGGTGCATGGGTTGATGCTCAACTACTGAGCCACATCAGCTGGGCAGAATGGTAATTCTTTAGTAGCTAACTGGTATAAAAACATATAACTTCCCTGAATATTTTAAGCCTGACCCAGTCAACAAATCACATAATTTGATTTAAATTATTAATCCATTAAGATAAGCAGAGAGAAAAGGCAATTTATATCACTGGAAAAGGCAATTTATATCACTTCTCCCCTCTCTCCCAATATTTCCAAATTAACTTGTTTGAAAAAGAAGTTCAATATCTTAATTCCCTTTAATCCCTGGGAAGATGAAATATTTCAACACACATAAGATCACTAAGGGCCATCAAATAGCACAGTGGATGTGACTTGAAATGTTATTTCTGTCTTTGGAAACAACTTCTGGGTTTACCCAAAAGTTTTATCATTAGAGGTTACTAGCTGCTCATAATGAGGGGACATACGGGTG
This sequence comes from Pipistrellus hanaki, assembly GCF_964339955.1. Lineage (NCBI taxonomy): Eukaryota > Metazoa > Chordata > Mammalia > Chiroptera > Vespertilionidae > Pipistrellus > Pipistrellus hanaki. Next base: position 129,563,051 of record NC_140503.1, on the reverse strand, counting down.
ATCAGTGAAGAGGCAAGTTTTTGTCAGAAAATATACATTTGTCTAATCGCCTGGAGGAAAAAGTGTTATTATTCTGTTATAATAATAACTAGAGTCCTGGTGCACAATTTCATGCATGGTTGGGGTCAGGCCAGCTGGCCGAGGGGGATGGACCATGGGAGGTTGGCTGGCCACAGTGCACTTCATAACAGCTGGTCATTCTGGTTGTTCCAGTTGCTTGGCTTTTATATAGAGTGATAGTTGGTGAGATATGGCAAAATGTGGAAATTATAAACCACCCTTATTGCTGAGGTGAATGTATTCATGAGTTTTATTTTTTGTTGTTGTTTTGTGTGCATGTGTGTTTAGAGAGAGTGGAAAGGAGGGGGAGAGACAGAGAGAAACATCGATGTGAGAAAGACACATTGATTCGTTGCCTCCAAGCTTGCAACCAAAGTACGTGCCCTTGACTAGAATGGAACCTGGGACCCTTCAGTCCACAGGCCGACACTCTACCCATTGAGCCAAACAAGTTAGAGCCATTCATGAGTTTTATAAGCAACTGCCCATATGAAGTCTCTAGAGAATCTGAGTCTTCATTAAAGTGAGAATTAATTAGGTTTTGTTTCCTCAAGGAAAAGGATGAATTCTGTGGTTAAAGCATTGTTCCAATACACCACGGTTGCAGGTCCGTGGTGTATTGGAACAAATGACAGCTGATGGATGGGAAGGGTTTGAGGGACTTGGTAAAAGGATGAATTCTGTGGTTAAAGCATTGTTCCAATACACCACGGTTGCAGTACACACACAAGCAGCAGCCAATGAATGCATAAATAAGTAAAACAACAAATTGATCTCTCTCTCTCTCTCTCTCTCTCTCTCTCTCTCTCTCTCTCTCTCCTCCCACCCCCTACAAGGATTTTAAAAAATATGTTTTTATTATTTCAGGGAGAGGAGAGAGATAGAAACATCAATAATGAGAGAGAATCATCAATCGACTGCCTCCTACACACACTCTACTGGGGGTCAAACCTGTAATCCCAGGGCATGTGCCCTGACTGGGATAAACTTTGATCTCCTGGTTCATGAGTTGATGCTCAATCAGTGAGCAACACCAGCCAGGCTCTTTAAAATAAACTTTTAAAAAACTTTAATAAAAATAGGTGGACAGCTGTAAAAAAGAAGAAAATCTTACCTTTTATGATAGCATAGATGGATTTGGAGAGCATTATTCTAAGAGAAATAAATCAATAAGAGAAAGACAAGTCCCATGATTTCACTTTTACGTGGAATCTAATGAACACAATAAAATAACAAAATAGAAACAGACTCATAGATACAGCGAACAGAATGACCGCTGATGGATGGGAAGGGTTTGAGGGACTTGGTAAAAAAAAAAAAAAAAAAAAAAAAGGTGAAGGGATTAAGCAAAATAGCAACAACACACCTCATAGACACAGACAACAAACATTATGGTGATTATCAGAGGAAAAGAGGAGTGGGGGGAGGTAGAAGAGGGTAAAGGGGGGATAAATAGTGACAGGAGGAGGCTTGACTCGGAGTGAACACACAATAGTGTGCAGATGATGTATTATAGAATTGTACACCTGAAACGATTTTATTAATTAGCGTTACCCCAATAAATTCAATAAAAAAAATAATAGGCAGACAGAGAAATAAACACAGTGAGTCTGAGACCTGAGTAAAAGTGAAGATAATACAAAGGGAGGTGAGTGGGAATTGAGAAAAATTCTCTTTCTCCATCCTTGTCCCAGTCTCCTCCCTAGGACTTTTTCAGAGCTAGAGGTTTTACTTTTAGTAAATATAATGTCTTCATCAAATACAGTCTTCCCTTTTGTTTACTCTGATAATGCAAACATATTTGATTGTTGCAGAAACCCTACCTCTTTTCCTACTTTGGAGTGCTTAATAAAGCCCTCCTAGGAAGGGCATGAGAGAATGCATTTGGAAGAGTAGCTCAGAGAAGACTGTGACACCCAGATGCAGGGAGCTGAGGGGCACTGATCCTATGAACTTGGGGAATCTTAGAGCAGGAAAGGGAACACTGGAACTTAGACATACAGTTATGCTTGCAAAATTGTAGACATTAAGCATCATAACTTCCCTCGAGCTTCTAAAGCCATGCAGCAGCTATTAATTTCACTTTTTAAAAATATATATATTTTATTGATTTTTTACAGAGAGGGATAGAGAGTTAGAAACATTGATGAGAGAGAATCATCGATCAGCTGCCTCTTGCACCACCCCTACTGGGGATGTGCCCGCAACCAAGGTACATGCCCTTGACCGGAATCAAACCCAGGACTTTTCAGTCCGCAAGCTGACACTCTATCCACTGAGCCAAACCGGTCTCTGCTATTAATTTCACTTTTTAAAAAAGTCAGTTCGGGGGTTCTTCAGCCATCTCTCTTTTTTAAAAAAAATAGGAATTTATTTTTTAATTAACAGACTATTTTTGGAACAGTTTTAGATTTACAGAAATATTAACCAGACTGTACAGAGAGAGTTCCCATATACCCCTTCTCCCTCTCTTGCACATTTCCCTATTATTAACATCTTGCATTGGTTTGGCATGTTTATTACAATTGATGGACAATACTGATAATATTAACTGAAGTCCATAGTTTATATTAGGGCTCACTTGTGTTTTACATTCTAAGGTTTGAACAAATGCATGACATGTATCCATCATTATGCTATCATACAGTATATTTTCACTGCCCTAATGCTCCACCTATTCATTCTTCCCTTCCTCTTCTTCCCAAACTCTCTAATTCCTAAAACATGGATAACTTTTTAAGAGAAAATATTATCAACACATTCAGAAAGTCACTTAAGAAGCACAGTAACTTTTGGTGATTCATTTAAGGAACTACTTTCATTATATGCTGTGGGGGAAAATAAGACAAGCCACTATATGGAAAATTTTCTGGTTGCCTACCTAACATCCATTCACCCTCTTTTTCACAGGAAAAGAACTTCCAAGTTTAACAGGACACAGGCTGCCTGAAAAAAAAAAAAAAAAAAAAAAAAAAAAAAAAAGGCTACATCCCAGCTTCATTTGTAGCTAATCACTCATTTGACAAAGCTCTGTCCAAGGCAAAGTAGCAGAAATACTGCAATGCAGTATTAAAGAACTAGGATGTGCCCCCAAAACTTTTCTTCCACCCCTCTTTCTCCTTCTTGTAGGGGAAAGGTATATATGATGGATGGAACTTACACAGCCTTCACAGACCAGGAAGTAGAAGGCACATGCTAAGGATGGCAAAGCAATTAGACAGCATGTGTTCCTGATACCTTCACCTGGCCACCTCTGGGCTGCTTATCTTAGAACTTTTATGTGACGATCAAAAACACTCTTATTTAAACTGCTATACCGGGTTCAATATTGTACCTCCCAAATTCTTTTAGCTCTTCAGAACCTCAGAAGGTGGGAAATAGTGTGTCTGCAGATGTTGTTAGTCAGGATGAGATCATACTTGGTTTAGGGTGGGCCCTAAATCCAATATGACTGGTGGCCTTTAAAAAAAAGAGAGACATAAAGACAGAATACCAAGTGATATATCTCTTAGCCAGAAAATGCCAGCGATGGCCAGCAACTACTGGAAGCTTAGGAAGAGGCAAGGAAGTATCATGCAGGGGTCTTCAAACTACGGCCAGCGGGCCACATGCGGCCCGCAGAGGAGTCTGATCCTGTCCGCCAGGTTTTTTGGGCAGTGAGCGCAGCCGAGGTGTTACAGTAGGAATTAGTAGTTCATATAGTCCGGCCCTCCAGCTCTCTGAGGGACCGTGATCTGGCCCCCACTTTAAAAAGTTTGAGGACCCCTGAAGGGCCTTCAAAAAGCACCTTGACACCTTGATTTCAGATTTGCAACTTCCAGAACGGAGACAGAATTAATTTTTGTTGTTTTAAGCCTCCTGGTTTGTGGGGATTTGCAATGCCAACCCCAGGAAACAGTTACAGCTACTGTTATAGTTTGTTGTCTTTGTAATGAGGACCCACTAACCCTTATATAGTCATCATGGAAAACGGACCGCTTTTCCCACTTGATTCTAATGCCACTGCTCACTCAAGAAATGAAAGTTCTGCTGGAAAATGGCTGATTTCTTTTACTAATTTATAGGCGATAAAGAACTCTGCCCAGAACCTTCTTCACTTCACCTGCCACTGAGATTCAGCAGTCTTCTTTGTGACCACCTTTCTTCACAATTTGATAAAAAATGCAATAGGAGGGAAGGGCAGACCAGGAAAACTGACAGATTACCAAGATTACTCTTTCATTCTTGTTCCATCTTTCCTGATCACTCTTCTCACTTCTCTATCTACCCCTGGACCCACCCATTCTGGGCAAGGAATCTTTGAGCTATCCCAGAAACCAATCAAGTGCTAACTGGCTAAAGTAGCTAAGGGAACAAGGCCACACTCCAAAATTTCAGATATATAATTGCATTAACTCCAAAAAGAAAAAAACCAGTTTTAGTTGGATAATTGCCATGTGAATTTAACTAGGTGAGAAGTGCTTTCAATGCAATTAACAAGATCCTCAATTTTTGCTTCTCATTGTGATATAAAGACCAAGTGCCGACCTGAAGAGAAAACACAAGAGAAACTTTACTGACAGCCTGATCCATCAATGCCTCTTTGGTGCAGCAAAAATGAATAGAGGACAATGTGTTGTTAAGTTCCTCCTTTCCTAACACTGCATGACTCCACTCATTTGTTTTCAATTACATTAATGCCTCAGGTGAAACACTGCCACACTTCAACTGTCCCCTTAGGTACAGAAACCCCTTTTTAGTGATGGCAGAGTTAGAAGAGAAACTAAAAAGTTTAAAAATAAAATCAAAAGTTTCCTTTGAGTTCACTAATATATATTTTAATTCTCTTAAAACATCACTTACTTTAAAAAAAAATAATTGCATGGCTAGGTTCAGGATCTGAAGGAGGGGCCAATGCACAAATGAAAACACTAGACAAGAAATATGAATTATTAAGGGGTGGGAGTCAGGTGGTGTGTCTTTCATGAAGAGCACACTGACCTCTGGCAGTCCACTTTTTATTAGGCATATCAAAGGTAAAGTTTGGTAAACAGTAAAAGGATTATCAGGTTAGGGAATTATCTTGAACCACCACTATCTCAACAGATGAGGTACTTGGCATCAGCCCTGCAAACGCCCAAGGTCCATCGGCCTTCTGCATTCCTTGGCGCACTCTCATAGGATCTGCACTGGGTGATTTCCAGCAACTGATTAAAAAAAGGTCAAAAATAATTTTTTTATTCCTGTTCTTAGGGGAAATGGTTTTAGTTTTTGCCCATTGAGGATGATGTTGGGTGTGGGTTTGTCATATCTGGCTTTTATTATGTTGAGGTATGATCCTTCTATTCCCACCTTGCTGAAGTGTTGGATTTTGTCAAATGCTTTTTCTGCATCAATTAATATGACTATGTGATTTTTATCTCTCAATTTGTTTATGTGATGTATCATGTTTACTGATTTGCAGATATTGTAAGTTATTCAATCTTTTTTTTTAATATATTTTATTGATTTTTCACAGAGAGGAAGAGAGAGAGAGAGAGAGAGAGAGAGAGAGAGAGAGAGAGAGAGAGTTAGAAACATCAATGAGAGAGAATCATCGATCAGCTGCCTCTTGCACACCCCCTACCATGGATGTGCCCGCAACCAAGGTACATGCCCTTGACCGGAGTCGAACCCGGGACCTTTCAGTCCACAGGCCGACGCTCTATCCACTGAGCCAAACCGGTTTCGGCGTAAGTTATTCAATCTTGCATCCCTGGGATAAATCCTACTTGGTTATGGTGTATGATCTTTCTGATGTACTGCTGGATTTGATTTTTTAGAATTTTGTTGAGGATTTTGGCATCTATGTTCATGAGAGATATTGGCCTGTAATTCTCTTTCATTGTGTTGCCTTTATCTGGTTTTGGTATTAGGATGATGCTGGTTTCATAGAATGAGCTTGGGAGTGTTCCTTCCTCTTGAATTTTTTGGACTAGTCTGAGGAGGATAGGTTTAAATTCTTACTTGAATTTTTGGTAAAACTCCTCTGTAAAGACATCTGGCCCCAGGCTTTTGTTTGCTGGAAGCATTTTGATGACTTCTGCAATTTCTTCCATAATTATTGGCCTATTGAGGTTTTTAAATTCTTCCTGATAAGAATTTTGGAAGGCTGTATTTTTCTAGGAATATGTCCATTTCCTCCAGGTTGTCCAGTTTGTTGGAATAGAGTTGTTCATAGTGTATTTTTAACAACCTTTTGTATTTCTGTGGGGTCTATTGTTATTTCTCCTCTAGGAATGCTCACTCTCACCACTCCTGTTCGACATAGTACTGAAAGTATTAGCCATTGCAATTAGACAAGAAAAAAAAAACAAAAGACATCCAAATTGGAAAAGAAGAAGTAAAACTCTCCTTATTCGCAGATGACATGATATTGTACATAAAAAACCCGAAGACTACATAAAAAAAACTAATAGACTTAATAAATGATTTTAGCAATGTAGCAGGATACAAAATTAATGCCCAGAAATCTATGACATTTCTATACACCAATAATGAACTTATAGAAACAGAGACTAAAAAAGCAATCCCATTTACCATCACACCAAAAATATTACGATACCTAGGAATAAACTTAACTAAGCAGGTAAAAGACCTATACGTGGAAAATTACAGGACACTGAAAAAAGAGATAGAGGAAGACAGGTGGAAGAACATACCATGTTCATGAATTGGTAGAATCAACATCATTAAAATGTCCATAAAGCAATCTATAGATTCAATGCACTCTCCATTAAAATGCCAATGGCATATTTCACAGACCTAGAAAGAACTCTCCAAAAATTCATCTGGAATAAAAATTGACCCGAATAGCCACAGCAATCCTGAGAAAGAAGAACAAAGTAGGTGGGATCTCAATACTAGATTTCAAGCTGTATTACAAAGTCACTGTTCTGAAAACAGCCTGTTACTGCACAAGAACAGACATATAGACCAATGGAATAGAATTAAGAATCCAGATATAGACCCAAACCACTATGCTAAATTAATATTTGACAAAGGAGGCATGAACATACAATGGAGAGAAGACAGTCTCTTCAATAAATGGGAAAATTGGACAGATACATGCAAAAAAAAAAATAAAACTAGACCACCAGCTTATACCATATACAAAAATAAACTCAAAATGGAGAAAGGACTTAAAACAGAAGATGGGAAATCATAAAAATACTAGAGGAATCCACAGACAGAGGAATCTCAGACATATGTCAAAGCAATTTCTTCACCGATACCACTCCCAGGGCAATAGAAACCAAAGAGAAAATAAACAAATGGGACTACATCAAAATAAAAAGCTTTTGCACATAAAAAGAAACCATCAAAACAACAAGAAACCCCACTGTATGGGAGAACATATTTGCAAATGTTATCACTGATAAAGGTTTAATCTCCAACATTTACAACTTAATAAAAGGAAGATAAATGATCCAAAAAATGGGCAATGGACCTAAATAGAAACTTTTCAAAAGAAGACAGAGGCCAAGAGACACATGAAAACATGCTCAAAGTCACCAATTATCCGAGAGACGCAATCAAAACGACAATGCGGTACCATCTCACACCTGTCAAAATGACTATCATCAACAAATCAACAAACGACAAGTGTTGGCGAGGATTTGGAGAAAAAAGAACCCTCGTGCACTGCTGGTGGGGATGCAGACTGGTACAGCCAGTGTGGAGTACAATACAGAGTTTCCTCAAAAAACTGAAAATGGAACTCCCATTTGACCCAGTAATCCCACTTCTAGGAATATATCCCAAGAAAACATAAAGGGTATATGCACCCCTATGTTCATAGCATCCCAATTCACCATAGCTAAGATTTGAAAACAGCCTAAATACCCTTCAGCAGATGAGTGGATTAGAAAACTATGGTACATCTACACAATGGGATACTACGCTGCTATAAAAAAGAAGGAATTCTTACCATTTGCAACAGCATGGATGAAATTGGAGAGCATTATGTTAAGTGAAATAAGCAAGGCAATGAAAGAAAAATACCACATGATCTCACTCATTTATGGAAAATAAAGAACATTATAACCTGATGAACAAAAAGATAGATACAGAGGCAGTAAAGCACTGAACAGACTGTCAAGTTACAGAGAGGAGGCTGAGGAGTGTTGGGGAGATTGGGAAAGAGATCAACTGAAGGACTTGCATGCATGCATGCATATAAGCACAATCAATGGACACAAGACACTGGGGGGTGTGGGGAGGGAACGTGACATGGGGTAGGGAAGACTGGGGGAAGGTCATTGGGGGGGGGAAGGAGATATATGTACTACTATATGTAATGTTTTAAATAATAACATAAAAATTTTTTAAAAGAATAATTTTTTACCCAAAAGCCACACCAAAATGTTCAGAGCTCAAAGAAGTTATTATTCATTAAACAGATATTTCAGAGCCTACTATGTGCCAGCTGGTATTGGGCATAATGGGAGGATAGACACTCTTTGCACTTTGTGAATTTTATGGTCTAGGAAGGGTACAGATTTGCAGCCATGCAAGCTCCACAGTGTGACAAGTGCTATGATATAGGCTGACAAAATGGTGTAATGGGAGCAGAGCTCACACCTAGAGTGGAGTGTACTCACATGTATACGTGTATACATATGACATATATACAGGTTGACATAGGTATTAGTAGGCATTAATAAACTAAGCATTAAAGCCTGAAGAATAAGCAGAAATTACCCAGGGTGAAGTGGAACAAATGCTTTGAAGCCACATGAGCAGAACTATGAGAAGTTCAGTGTGGCTGTCCCGGACCTGAAATAGGGAGGATAGTGAGAGGTAAGGATAGAAAAGTGTACAGGACATGAGATAAGGGGTTTTGTCAGCTATATGAAAGATAATCTCAGAAGCTCTGAGTTTGAGGGCATCAACTCAACTAAGGGGTAAATTGGAGTTTTAAAAATTTGCTGACTTAAATTTGCTGACTTAAAAGGTGGGGGTAGGGTTTCACCACCCAAATGTCAGTTGAGGAATGTAGCCTTTTTTTTTAACAGCTTGTATCCAGCTAAAACTTGGGGCTCTTTCCAAGGAAAGTGGATATTAGGGTAAGCAACCAGCAATATTCCATAAGTCAGGGTGGCTTATTATTTTGTTGTTGTTGCTTATTTTGGCTACATATGTATTTCAAGTGCTTAGACAACTGCCTGTACAGAGAACTATTTAATAAATATTTGTTGAAATAATAAAACAAAGAAAACCTCATTAATATCCTCAAAGAGATAAATTATAGGGACATGTTAAAAAAAGACAAATAAATAAAGGAAGGAAGGAAGGAAAAGAGACTGTATTTCAAAATAACATTTCGAAAAGAGTTTAAGATCCAATATTTGACGTTTAAGAAAAAGAAAACTAAATGAAGCAATAATAATACTCAATAATACTTAATACATAATACAAGATTAACTTCTCTGACCTTAAAAACACAAGTTCCTAGATTGAAAGGACCAGCCACATCATGACGTTTCTGAATATTGAGAAGATCCCAAACATTTCCAGAGAGAAAAAGGCATGTCACATTTATTTATTTATTTAATATATTTTTATTGATTTCAAAGAGGAAGGGAAAGGGGGAGAGAGAAATAGAAACATCCATGATGAAAAAGAATCAATTATTGGCTGCCTTCTGCACGCCCCACACTAGGGATCAAGCCTACAACCTGGGCATGTGCCCTGACCAGGAATCGAACCCAGTGATATTTTAGTCACAGACAAAACCCAAATAAGCCATACCAACCAGGGCAGACATGTCAAATTTAAAGAAATATCAGATTTCTCAACACTAACCATAAGAACTAAAATAAAAAGGAATAATATCTCAGAAGTCAGATGGAACACTGTTTAGAAACCAGCCATATCCTATATAATAAAAGCCTAATATGTTCAATATTCTGTTCAACCAAAGCATAATCCTACCTAATAAAAGAGCAATATGCAAATTAACCATCACTCGGCTCAAGCCATGCCACCAGCCAATCAGAGCAAGTATGCAAATTAACCCCAACCAAGATGGCTGCAGCCAGAGAGAGCAGTTGAGAGGCTTAGGTTTCCCTGGCAATAGAGGAAGCCAAGCTTTCCACACACCCTGGCCGGCCTAGGCCTCCACTCAAGGCTACAAAGTTTCAATTATAGAAGGTACATAAATCCCAATAGAAATGGCTGCTGGCCACAGAGCAAGCAGGAGGCTTGGCTCCACTCCAGGCTGCAAAGTTTCAATTGTAGAAGGTAAATAAATTCCAGATACCAGGGTCTCCACTTGGATTGCGGGGAAGGAGGGGGGCATGGCTGGCCTGCAAACCACCACAGGCCCCTTGCCTCAGGCTGCCCCACATCCCAAAGGAACCCTCACCCTGATCCAGGACACCCTTCAGGGCAAACCAGCTGGCCCCCACCCGTGTACCAGGCCTCTATCCTATCTAATAAAAAAGTAATATGCAGATTGAACATTACTCCAACTCACACAATGGCTGCCCCCATGTGGACACAAGATGGCCAGCAGGGGAGGGCAGTTGAGAGGGACCAGGCCTGCAAGGGAGGGCAGTTGAGAGGGACCAGGACTGCAAGGGATGGCAGCTGGAGGCAATCAACCCTGCAGGGCAGGGAAGTTAGGGGCAAACAGGCTGGCAGGGGAGCAGTTAGACATCAATCAGGCTGGCATGGAAGTAGTTAGAGGGTGATCAGGCTGGCAGGCAGAAGCGATTAGGGGCAATCAGGAAGGCAGGCAGGCAAGCAGTTGGGAATCAGCAGTCCTGGATTGTGAGAGGGATGTCCAACTGCCCGTTTAGGCCCATCAGGATTGGGCCTAAACGGGCAGTCAGGCATCCCTCTAGGGGTCCCAGATTGGAGAGGGTGCAGGCTGGGCTAAGGGACAACCCCCCCCTCCCCGCCCCCATGAATGAATTTCATGCACCATGCCTCTACTAGGGAAATAAGTACCATAAAAAGACAGTTACAAGAGTGCAACATTTTTCTATGGGAAACAGGATTGGTAGGGAAGAGGGCCGTTATAATTTGCTATGAGTCTTTGAGCACTCAAAACGACTTTATTATATGACTAAAGTTAAAAACTGAAAATAGTTTTTATAGCCCTAAAGTTACTTTTCAACCCAAATTTCAGTAAAAATTATGATTCGATACAGTTGACTCCTCATAAAATACCTATATCCATATTCATCTAGGATGGTTTACTGACTTGCCATTAGTTTATTTCCGAAGTGATATAGCATCAGTATTTTGGATTTTTTCCTTCTTAATAATGACTCTAAAAACAGTACTGTAAATAACTGCCAAGTGTGTCTTTGCTAGTTAAGACTTTTTTCAAATTATATTTTGATTCTATTTGTTCCTTCTGTTTTTCCAAGATAAACCAGTAATAATCTTCCCTTAGCAGCTCCATTACTGTGCACCTACTTCCTCCCTTCATGTAACTTCTAGTTTCCAAAGCCACACACCTGTCCCACAGGCTGTTATAAACCCTTCCATGGGGACAGTGCCTTAGCTTATCAGAAACTTTGAAAAGTTTCTGCTTGGGCAAGACACTTAAGCAATGGGATAAAAGTGCAATAGGCAGAGGATAATGGTAGAGAGAGAGGTATTTTTAATATTGTGTGAGAGTGCAGAGGAGGGGAAAGGTGGTTGCTAAAGGAAAAAAAAAAAAAAAAAAGAAAAGAAAAAACAGCTGTTATCAAATCTGGAAATAGTTGGTGTCCTGAAACATATTTAAAAATATCTGCAGACTTTATAACTTTTAAAGGGACAATAATGTAACACTATTTTCCTCTGATATCATGGTTGTCTGAACCCAAGGTGTTCCATTTATAAAATATTTCTTTAATCTTTCCTGTTCTCACACTTTAAAAAAAAAACAGTTTTAGGTTACTTTTAAAACATTAAATCTACTTTGTAACTGTCTAACTGATAACAGAAACAAAGGAAGCTTCCTAAACAGCATTTCACAGAATAGGGTCTTTGTGTTGCTCTTCACTTAGCAATTATCTTAATAACAGAACTGGGTAAGAATACATTTCTAAAAAGGAAATTGTTATTTTTTTCTATTGTCAATATATGTGCATTTATATAAAATGTCATTATTAAAATCGCTGGTCTTCAAAAGATCTAAAAATCCTTAGAATATCATGCTTTAAAAAATAAAACAGCCCAGCCCATAAGGCCCAGTGGTTGGGCATCAACCAATGTACCAGGAGGTCATGGTTTGTTTCCTGGTCAGGGAACATGCTTGGGTTGTGAGCTCAATCCCATGCAGGGTGTACAGGAGGCAGCCAATCAGTAATTCTCATCATTGATGTTTCTCTCTCTCTTGCTCTCTGAAATCAATAAAAATATTTTTTAAAAATCCACACACATACATGCAGCCATCGCTGGTTTGGCTCAGTGGATAGAGCATTGGCATGTGGACTGAAGGGTCCTGGGTTCAGTTCCAGCCAAGGGAACATGCCCGGGTTGTGTGCTCGATCCCCAGTGGGGGCATGCAGGAGGCATCCAATCATTGCAGGAGGCATCTCTTATCATTGATGTTTCTCTCTCTTTCCCTTCCTCTCTGAAATCAATAAAAATGTATTTAAAAAAAAAAACATACATGTATCTAAATTATAAAATTTAGATACATCTAGACTATTAAGGTTTTGGTCCAGGACTCAGCACTTCTATAATATATCTTATTGATCAGAGGTCAGCAAATAAAAAAGATAGAAAGGCCAATCTAGAAACAAACTGACTAATAAAAGCTCCAGGTAGAGATACAATGATTATGAAGAAGAGTAAATATTAAATAAATATTATGAAAATTTTATAGCTTATGAATTTGAACATGAATTTCCAGATGGAAAGAGTTCATCCCTATTGCCCAGCAACATAAACAGATGCTCATCAAGACACATAATCACAAAACTTGAGGCTCCAAAACCTCCCAGAGATTAGAAAAATAGATCATAAAGGATGGCATTGATTTTCTTCCCAGAAATAGAGGAAGAGGATAATGTAACAATGCCTTCAAAATTTTGAGGGAAAATATTTTTTCACCACGAATAACTATTTAGTCAAATTATCAATTAAGTATGATAACAGAATTAAAATATTTTCAGATGCACGGTCTCAAAAAAAATAAAATATCTCTCTGTCTTCTTTTTCCAGGAAACTACCAGAGGATAAGTTTCACCAAAAGGAGCAAGGAAATAAAAAATAAAAAATAAATGAAGAGGTAGGATCCAGCACAGAGAATTCAACATGAGAGAGACAAAGAGAATTTTAATAATCCTCTAACTCCCTAGAAAATGGAAAGTTTAGCCTTCGAACACCCTTTCCTATCCTTCTCTATTCATTATTTCAAATTAGCATAAAGAAGCATTAGAAAACAAATTAGCATTTATGTTATTACATTTTGTATGTTATTCTCGGCTACGCCAGTTGTATATCATGGTTCCTTTTCCTGGAATTAAGTCAGAGTATGTAACATATCAATTTTGACTTTCCTTGCTCTCTTCCTTTCAATAACTAGCTAAGGACGGAAACAAGTGCAGTTTGGGATGTATTAATATTTGAATTGGGTGGAGAACATCTAACAGGCATACAGATCTGAAACTTTGTAATGATAGTGAAATAAAGATACATGTTAGTCACAGTAGAAACTAAAGGCCAAGAGAATAGGTAAACTCATCTAGGAAGAGGATGAAGGGTGAGAGATAAAGGGGAACACTGACAGGAAGAGTGGTCACAGGCTGGAAACCTGGCTGAGTGAAAATTCTACAATAGAAGGAAAGCGAAAAGGACACTGAGACTCGGGAGCTGTGGAGGTGTGGAAACCCATGTGCGCGGAAAGGGCGGGCATCAGAATACGCGGCTGGCTTACTCACAGCACACAGAGAGGGTGGGCAGCAAACGTGCGGCTAGCTTTCTCGTGCGGGAGGAAAACAAAACCTCCCAACGGCACTGAAATCCAGCTCCAGGTGAGACTTTGGGTACCAGACTCATTCAGGGAGAAACCGGACTGTTTGGCAGTGGGCGAAATTTGAGAACAGCCTTCTCTCAGAGGTGCGTGCAACCATTGTCGTGAAGCACTAAGACACAGGGCCCTCTTAGGGCAGGGCTGGTGGGAAACCAAGGCTGTCTGCTCCACCTTGAGACTCCGCTCCACCCAAGCTGAGCACAGAAGCCCTCCCAGCAGAGACACTGCTGATCCTCATAGCAAATTGGCCTGAAGGTCAACTCCCCACAGTGATACCAACAATAATAAAGGCTTAACTACATACAACAAGACTGCACACACAGTCCACAAAGGGGTGCACCAAAAGTGTCCACCACAGGTAACTGGAGAGGCTGAGCTACTGGGCCCTGCTAGGACACCTAGCACACAAAGCAACTCTATCAACTCAGAGAAGCAGCTAAAATGTGGAGACAAAGAGGCAGACCACAATTGAAGGAAATGGAGAAAAGCAAAAGATTGGATATAGAGTTCAAAATCATGGTTATAAGGTTTTTCAAGAATTTCCTAGCAAAAGCCAATAAATTTAATGAGACCCTCAAGGATATGAAAAAGGATCAACTAGAAATTAAGCATACACTGACTGAAATAAAAAAATATTATACAGAGACCTAAAAGCAGACTAGAGGATTGCAAGAATCAAGTCAAAGATTTGAAAGACAAAGAAGCAAAAAACACTCCTCTGGAACAGCAAAAAGAAAAAAGAATCCAAAAATATGAAGATAGTGTAAGAAGCCTCTAGGACAACTTCAAACATACCAACATCAGAATTATGGAGGTCCCAGAAGAAGAGAGAGAGCAAGATATTGAAAACCTATTTGAAGAAATAGTGACAGAAAACTTCCCCCACCTGGTGAAAGAAATAAACTTACAAGTCCAGGAAGCACACAGAACCCCAAACAAAAGGAATCCAAATAAGACCACATCAAGACACATGATAATTAAAATGACAAGGACAGCCGGGACCGGTTTGGCTCAGTGGATAGAGCGTCGGCCTGCGAACTGAAGAATCCCGGGTTCGATTCCGGTCAAGGGCATGTACCTTGGTTGCGGGCACATCCCCAGTGGGGGGTGTGCAAGAGGCAGCTGATCGATGATTCTCTCTCATCGATGTTTCTAACTCTCTGTCCCTCTCAATTCCTCTCTGTGTAAAATCAATAAAATATATATTAAAAAATAAATAAATAAAATGACAAGGACAGAAGACAAAGAGAGAAATCACCTAGCAAAATCACGTCTTGATTGCCACCTTAGACTTTACCACTCCTAACAAATCTGCTCAGTCATCTCTGAGCTCTCAGTGCTATATACATGCTAGAGGCCTGGTGCATGAATTTGTGTCCCTCCGTCTGGCCTGCAGGATCAGGCCAAAGCCAGCTCTCCCACATCCCCCAAGGGGTCCCAGATTGCAAGAGGGTGCAGATAAGGCCGAGGGACCCTACCAGTGCATGATTGGGGCCAGGGAGGGACACAGAAGGTTGGCCAGTTGGGGAGGGACTGCGGGGGGGCTCCAGGGTGTGGCTGGTTCATCTCGCTCAGTCCTGATTGGTTGGAACCCAGCAGCAAGCTATCCTACCAGTTGGAGCATTTGCCCCCTGGTGGTCAGTGCAGGTCATACCAAGAGGTTGAGAAGCCTTAGCGTATCACTAGCATATTACACTTTGATTGGTTGAATAGATAACCGGATGACTGGACACAGCATATTAGTCTTTTATTATATAGGTTTAGCAGATTTACTGCCAACTTATTGTGTTCCAGATGCTAGGACTGGAGATAAAAACTGTCATTAACCCTAAAAAGCTCAGTCAAGCCACATCTTGTTTTGGCATGTTTCACCGGGTACTGTGTTGCCTTTGTGTGTCTGTCTCTCTAAAATATAATCTCTGAAAGCAAGGATTACTACCTTATTCACTTTTTTATTCCTAAAAGCAATACCTATACATATAGCAATTGACAAAAAATGCTTATTGAATTCAAATGAAACAAGAAACTGAATACTCTTTTAGCTTAGGTAGGAACTACTTATAGGAAAAGCAAACTATGAGAAAATATAGACTGCAAAGTCTTATACTGATAGGTGATTTTTAATTATCTGCAAACCCCCCAACCCCTGCTTCTGATTGCACACATTTTGTGAAGCAGATAGATGTATAAGCAAGAGGTAAATTTGCCTTCAAGCCTAAGAAACCACCAGACAACGCTCAGTTTCTCCACCCAGAAGTTATACCTAGGGCTTTGCAGCACCTCACTAATGTGACCAGGCCTTTCGTCACACCATCCTTGGCATGTTGGTTAACCACCTGAAGTTCATTAAATGGCTTAACCAGGAAAGTAAAAAGTATTTGTAAAACTACCTAAATGTAACCGACATTACCACTTACACTTCATTGGCTAGAAATGGCACATGGCTTCCCCTACCTCCACATAAGAACTTTTCCAGCTTTGAAGAGAGGCATAAGATGAGGAGGAGGAGTTTGGAGATATGTGCTGTCTACCACAATTGACTTCTCTGGTTCCCCTCAAAATATTCATTGTTTTCCCCATATATAAACTTTAAGGGCACTCACCCCCAACCTATGGAAGATGACTTCAAGTCTCTTCCAGTCCCAAGTATCTAGGTGAAAAGCAGTTTTCTTGATAGGTACATGTGGCCCTACATGGTACTGACCTACAGCTAAAAAGCCAGGTTATCTACCCTTAACCAATAACCTAGCATACAAAGGTAAAAAAGAATTAGGATACCTACACATTCCATGCTCAAATCAACACAAAGATCTTACTCATGATCTGTAAGCTGAGCATTGTCTTGAAGCACGTGGTATCTGGGGCTCTGTCCAGTCCCTTCTCTCTCCTTACTGGCTATTGTCAATTCAAAGCCATCATTTGAAGTGGGAAAGTAACTTCTTCAATCCCATGTTTATAAAACCACAATCTCTAATCTCAACTCCTGCTATAGATGCTGCTGGGCTCCTTGGTTGTTTCAATTATGGTAGGTTTTCTCAAGTCAGCAGACTCTAAGCCTTGCAACTCTGTCCACTCAGATTACACAGGTTGCAAACAGTTTCCCTTAGCAAGGCTCTTGTTTTCTTCCCACTGCTTTCAAACCATTTTCCTTTAGTCTGACTTAATTGCTCTCCTGCAGGATTTTGCAGCTTGCAATGGCTCAGTTTCAACACTTTTGTGACACTGTTTTGCATGTATGAGTTGTTTAATCCTCCTAATAATCCTAAGAAGTAGGAATATTAGCATTTCTATTTTCAAGTGAGGCACCTGGTCACACAGCAAAAAAAGCTGAACCAGGATTTGAACCTATGCAATCTGGCATCAACACATCCGTGTCGCAACCCACAGGTTGAAAACCGCTAGCAGGGTCGCATAAGACCATCGGAAAACACAGGTATTTACATTACCATTCATAATAGTAGCAAAATTACAGTTATGAAGTAGCAACGAAAATAATTTTATGGTTGGGGGTCCCGGCATTAGAAAGGTTGAAACCACTGCTCTAGACAGACACAGTCACATTTGGAGGTTTTATATAAAGCAACAAAACTAATAAATCACATCTAGAAACTGCTCCAAAGACTTCCCTGCAACACTTGTGGCCCTACTACAATATATGCCACTATGAGATGACAAGGTCTCTGCTACCAATGTCCAAAAACTACACTGTGCCAACCTTGGCCAGTATGAGAACGGCTCCTGTACAAGCTCTGTTCCAAGCTGAAGCCTTGGGGTGGCACATCCTATATAATAAAAGGATAATATGCAAATTGGCATGATTGGTCACTATGACAGGCACTGACCACTAGGGGGCAGATGCTCAATGCAGGAGCTCCCCCCTGGTGGTCAGTGAGCTCCCACAAGGGGAGCGCGGCTCAGCCAGAAGCCGGGCTCATGACTGGAGAGAACAGTGGTGGTGGCGGGAGCCTCTCCTACCTCCATGGCAGCGCTGAGGGTGTCTGACTGCCAGCTTACGCCTGTTCCCCAACTGTCATTCAGACATGGAGGCTCCTGGACTGTGAGAGGGCACAGGCTGGGTTGAGGTAACCCCCCCACCGAGTGCTCAAGTTTCGTGCACCACATCTCTCATCTAGACTAATAAAAGGGTAGTATGCTAATAAAACCAGGAGACCTTCCAGACAAAACCATGGTGGTGGGGCTGAAGCAGAGGCGGTTTAGTGGCAATCGGGCCATGAGGGGAGGGCACTTGGGGGTGATCAGGCTGGTGGGGGGGCAATTGGAGGTAAGTAGGCTGGCGGGGGGGGGGGGGGGCAGTTGGGGGCAAGCAGACCAGCAGGAGGGTAAGTTAGGAGCAGGCTGGCGGGAGGGGGTGGTGGGGAGGAGCAGTTGGGTGCAAGCAGACTGGGAGGGGGAAAATTGGGAATGAGCAGGTTGGCAGGGGGGCAGTTGGGGCAATCAGGCCAGTAGGGGTGACAGGCAGGCAGAGAAGTTAGAGGTGATAGGCTGGCGGGGGGGGGGGGGGGGGGGGAGGAAGGGATGGGAGAGTTGGGGTCAAGTAGGCCGGCAGGGGGACAGTTGGGAGCAAGCAGATCGGCAGGGGGTAAATTGGGAGTGAGCAGGCCGGCAGGGGTGGGAGGACAGTTGGGGGCGATCAGGCTGACAGGCAGAGTGGTTAGGGGTGATGAGGCTGGCGGGGGGGGAGGGTTTGGGAGTGAGCAGGTTGGTGGTGGGGAGGGAGTTGGGAGTGGGCAGTTGGGGGCGATCAGGCCGGCAGGGGGGACAATTGGGGGTGATCAGGCAGGCAGGCAGGTAAGCGGTTAGGAGCCAGCAGTCCCAGATTGCAAAAGGACTATCTGACTGCCCCCAAGGAGTCCCAGATTGGAGAGAGTGCAGACCAGGCTGAGGGACACTTCCCTCCCTCTCCGCCCCCCCCCCCGCCCCCCCCACACACGAATTTTGTGCAATGGACCATTAATTTAAAATCTCTCTAGCACTATTTTGCAGATTTAGAAATTATTCCAATATCAGAAACTCATTGCAAATAATGTGCAAAATAATTAATGCAGTCATGGATAAATTAAAAATAATTAAAGACTGGGGAAAAAGATATTCACGAAATTGTGTCCATGCTACTAAAACTTAGTTACTTGCATTTTACTTCTCTGATTGTTGTTCATGAAAATGTTGGGGAAAGCCACTTAAATGCAAATGAACAATGATGTTATTATGCAACAAAATAATAATAATGCAGATATAAAAGGTAGTTTGGAACTTTAAGAACATTAGAGTTTATACAAATTAAACTAAGCTATCATATTAATCATGCAGCATAGGCACATTTAGGTACTTGTAACCCAAAAAAGGCATTATTCAGTAGCTAAGTCCATAGGAAGACCCATTCAAGTTTCAGGGCTGCTGTTGATTCTTCAGTATTCAACTATGTAATCCTTTTATGTTTTAATCTTTTACCCAACTTATCTTACAAAATATGTGCATTTTTATCACAAAAACCAAGTGTCAATTAAATTTTACTCAGTAAAATAATACCACAAAAGAGAAAACATTATTCTTTTATTTCTGTTAAAGTAAAAACATGAGAAAATCCTTTTTTAAAAAGGGTTAGATTATTCCTTAGGTCTTCAAATCAAGTCCATGGAATGTAAAGAAATAGTGAGTGCTTTCTTTCCACAAAGGGTAACAACATGCTTTCATGTCACAATAACCTAGAAAGACAACATAGGTGCATGTCCTTCAGCAATATTCGGGCAAGCAAGGACCAGAACACAGGCACAAGAATATTCTGGAAACACTTCCTGCTCTAGCAATAAAACCCAGCACCAAATATTTTTGTCTCTTTTCATGGTCCTGTTAATTTTTAAGCCACACATACCACTGTACTTCAATGGTACAATTTTCATAACTATGGAATTATATTAATTGGCAGTACAGTTTAAGTAGCTGATGTGGCTGAACTTTATAAATTTTAAAATATATATAATAACTAACACTACTGCCAATGTGACTCCAAGGATCCACCATTTCCAAAACATTATGGGTACACATCTACAATGTACCCGTGAGGTTTTGAATTAACTTGCCATTTCTGATCTATCCTGAACACTATGCTAGAATTGCTAGGTTCATGATTTCTATATCCTAAGTCCATCACAAACCCTACAGTCTGACTTAGTTTAATCGAAATGATTCATCCAAACAGGTCATGGTAGGTTCACAATTCTTTAACCATAGTTCGGGTCTTAAAGACTTTTTTTCTACGACCGGAATCAATAAGAATTTCTCTGTTAGAGAAAGCAAACATTTTCACCTTTGGCAGACTGCCAAGATGTAGTTTATTATAGAATTTATGAAACTACAGTAACTTGCAAGTTTTATTAAAAAGAATCAAAAAAAGAAAAAAAAAAAATGAAAGAAATGCAAAGGATAACTTAATACAACCCCATATCCCAGAACTTTCTAGCTATTTTTAGTGCAAGAAATGCTGTATCACTGGAACACTCGAGAATTATCATGAAATCCTAGCCAAACACAAGTTAATTACCCAGAAGTGGTAATAAGAAAGAGAAACAACCAGAGAGGCACACATATTCGTGGTTTTTTTTTTAAAGGATTTTTATACTATATTAAAAAAAAACACAAAATAAAAAAGGGATTAATCAACATTTATCTTAGCAGTCCTTTCAAGAGTCTCTGTGCCCAGCCATGCAGACTGGCTGTCGCCTTTTTCTTCTCTGCTCAGCTTGCAGCTTGTAGCCCGTGTTCTAGTTCTTAAAATCAAACTTGTTCTGCCAAATCCAACACCCTGAATTTATCCAAATTGTAGAAACATGCTTTTACTACCCGTCCACCAAAATACCTCCCATTCAGATCAACGACAGCTAAAAAGCAAACAAAAAGACAGTCAGTTAATACAGATTCTTTTTAAGACATTACAAGAACATGTATTAATTCTAACAAGATCATAATTTCAACTTTTTAATCTTTATATTTAGTTGTACAACTTACCTTTAATTGCTGATTCAACCCTCTCAAATTCTAAAAATATTCGTACTGCTTCATCATCAGGGGCACCAGGAATCTGGAAAAAATGAAAGTATAATAGATAGATATTTGAGATATCACTAAATATGAGTTTTCTTCTGTTAATGATTTCTATCAGAGTGTGTCAATTATCATCATATATGTCAAATACCAAGGAAATAACTATAAATTGACATAAAAAATTTGTTGAAGATCTGTTTATGACAGGCACAGTATTAGGTACTGGGAATACACAACTAAGTAGAATAGTCTGGTCTTGTAAAGGTCCTAAGCCAGCTGACATGTAAACAAATAATTATATGGTCAACAAATGGCAATATGATATAGAAAGGAAGCAAAAGTGAGAGCAGAAATTTAAGAAAAAAAGATTTGTATTCTAACTGCCTCTCATTATAGGTTAAATTCCTTTGTCATACTCTCTACGCCTTGCATATGGTCCTATTCCACCTATGTAAACATGTCTCCTGCTAATCCCTAACATGCCCAACCATTCCATTTTGTATCCCTCGTCACAGAAGCTGTGACCCTAATCTAAATATCTTTTCCACCTATCCAAATCCTACCCATTCATTTCAAAGCTCAGCTGGCATCTGATATTGTCACAAATCCTTCCGATGTTGTT
This sequence comes from Pipistrellus hanaki, assembly GCF_964339955.1. Taxonomy (NCBI): domain Eukaryota; kingdom Metazoa; phylum Chordata; class Mammalia; order Chiroptera; family Vespertilionidae; genus Pipistrellus; species Pipistrellus hanaki. The sequence continues at coordinate 129,541,311 of NC_140503.1, read as the reverse complement.
TTTAATCTAAATCCTTTTCTCAACTCCAGTACTTATAGTCAATAACTACTGAATCTAGCAACAAAATATTGTCTATTTTTATATGTGTTTGTTTTGTTGTTTCAACTCGACATATCACTGAGAGCACAGAACATCCCCAATGCTCTCAATACAGTATTGGATATATGAGAGGCACTAAATATATACTTGTCAAATGAATGAAACCAAAGGCATGTCCAAGTAACTAAACTACTGAGCATACTATAATCAAAGTATTTAATTATCAAACTAAACCTCAATCATAAAATGAAATGTTTATTTCTTCTCCAAATAAAATTTGAAGTCCTTCTTGTTTTTATGTTTAAAAATTTTATAATTAGTAAGAGAAGTATAACCAACACCTGTCACCTCCATAGTAAGACAATATGTTATTTAAGCAAGCACACATCTCTATTTGTAGAAAATGTTTTGTAACCTGTCAATCAAAACAGTTTATAAACATCTAAAGAAAACTCTCTTACTTCAAATATCACACATTTTCCAACTTTGCCATATTTTTCACACTCTTCCTTGGTTTCAACTTCCAAGTCTTCATCTACCTCTCCTGCACCAACCATGTTCTATAAACAAAAATTTAAAAATTCAAGTATCAAGTATAATTTATTATTATATAAATAAGATGTACAAATAATTTTATGGTAGTAAATTCTCTCCATCTCAAATAACACAATGAAAATTTCATCCCTGTAATCTCCCAAAATTATTTCTTAAAAAAAAACAACATATACACTAAACTCCATAGATTTACAAGAGCAATTATGCAACCATCAAAATAGATAGACTAAGATAAACATCTAATAATTTCAAATATTTTAAAGCAATCATTATTGTCTTAAATATTATCTTTAGCAAAGAATCATTAGTAAAAAATTCTATTAGTCTTATGTGGAGTCTATCCAAAAATATCATTTGCAAAAGTATTTTCAGTTTCAGCAGTGTTTCCCAAAGTGTGGTACGCGTACCCCCAGGGGTACGGGAAGAGTTTGGTGGGGGTACGCGTTTCACCGGAGTTTGGTGGGGATATGCACTGCACCGAGCTTAGATGCGCCTAATTCTACGTTCTCATGAGTACGAGGGGTACTCAGCGTTATGAAAATTATAGAAGGGGTACACATATGTCAAAAGTTTGGTAAACACTGTATTATGGTATCAGTGGTGCTGAAAGCATACAGGAATAGGTTAGGGTGGAGTGACAATAAATCAAAGTGGGTAAACAGGTTGTTTCCTTCGGCTTCTTACCCTTAGTAGGACCACTTTAGTAGGACATTTAAGTATTTCAGTTAATGGATTTGAATCTGACTTCTTAGCTGCATCTGTAGAAAAACAAACAATGAGATATAGATATATTATAGCATTAAGTTCAAGTTACAATGAATAATTTATTTTTAATAGCAACCCTCTTATGTCCTGGAGTCATCGATAATCAGCTATGGCTGAGAAAAAAAATATAGCCCTATCTGTAATGGAAGCATATGCTTTACTTTGATATAGGTTTTTACTGTAATTTCTGGAAATTTTTTTTTTTTTTTTTAAATATATTTTATTGGTTTTGTACAGAGAGGAAGAGAAAGGGATAGAGAGTTAGAAACATCGATGAGAGAGAGTCATAGATCAGCTGCCTCTTGCACACCCCCTACTGGGGATATGCCCACAACCAAGGTACATGCCCTTGACCGGAATCGAACCCGGGTCCCTTCAGTCCCCAAGCCGACGCTCTATCCACTGAGCCAAACCGGTCCCGGCAATTTCTGGAAATTTTTAGCTTCCCTGGTTACCTAGAATTTTTGCTTAGTTCACTTCCTAAGGGGTTAACAGAGCATATCAATTCCAACCCTTATACGTGAGAGTCTTGGCTTGGGAAGTGGTCAAAGGTCACTAGTCCAATATAATAAGCAGTAATTGCAGATATTCCCACAAATCAGGGTGGCTCTAGGATGACTGGCTACTTACTAAAGGTGTGTACTGAGAAAACAAAAATAAAACACAAACTAGGCATAATTTACCAATAAGAAAACCCTTACAAATTGGAATATAGCAGATATAATCACTAATGTACTATATATGGCTCTTTCATGCTATAAACATATAACCATAGCCCTAGGCAGTTTGGCTCGGCCTGGGGACTAAAGGATCCCTGTGTTCGATTCCAGTCAAGTGTACATGCCCGGGGTGTGGGCTCGATCCCCATAGGGGAGCATGCAGGAGGCAGCCAATCAATGATTCTCTTTCATCAATGATGTTTTGATTCTCTTTCATCAATGATGTTTCTCTCTCTCCCTCTCCCTTCCTCTCTGAAATCAATAAAAACATATTTTAAAAAAAAACACAAAAACACATAACTCTGATCTTATCAATTTAACAAGATTATTTGCCTTGTAGAAGTAGCCATGAACTTATTTTCTTGGGTACTGTTCATTTTCTGCCAAAGTCATTATCTTTCCTCCTATGGGCCTTCCTATCTCTACATCTATTCTGAACAAATAAAGATGATGAACCACAACACAGAATTGGAATGCATCATAATCAGAAATTCTCTTATTCTATTCAAGGCCAGTCCTCTGCCTCTAGAATGCATCTCTCACTGCTTCTGGGGAAGACCCACCTTTCTCTGTGACTTCGCCCACAATGATCTTGCCTCCTCGCTTGCTTGTCTTCTCCACCGACAATGCCGTGCTCAGCCCTTGCTCATGCTTACCAAGACCTTGGCCTTCCCGAAAGCCATACTTCTGCATGATTTTATGTGCTACAGTGCCACTGGGAAGAAGAAAAGAGGAAGGTCCTTTACACTTAAGGTCATCAGCTATAGCATAAATTGAATTTTATATCATAACACTTTCCTTCTGGAAAGGATAATAGAAATTCTACAAGGGCTTTGATGAGGTCACACATAATTAACAACAGGCCATTAGATGAAGTTGTGGGGATGTTCAGAATGAAAGATATATAAAAAATATTGGACATCCTGAGATTATCTTTAAGGTAAGGGAAATATTAGTTTCTCTAATGAAATTTCCCCAGTACCTCTGTTACAAAACATTAGCGTTCCTATGTGTTCTGCACTGCTATAGAAATATTTTTTTTCAATCAGTTTGCATTTAATATTATTTTGTATCAGTTTCAGGCATACAACACATTGGTTAGATAATCATGTACTTTACAAAGTGGTTCCCCAGAAATTTTCAGTACCCACCTGGCACCACACATAATTATTACAATATCATTGACTATATTTCCCGTGATGTATTTTATATCCCCATAACTATTTTGTAGCTACCAATCTGTACTTCTCAATCCCTTTACCTTTTCTACCTTCTCTCTGGCAACCATCAGTCTGTTCTCCATATCTATGAATCTGTCTGTTTTGTTTGTTTATATTTATATTGTTCTTCAGATTTCATTCATTGATGTGTCTTATGACCACAATTTACTTTTAAAATGTGCCTGTCAAGGAAGCACAGAGAACACCAAACAAGATGAACTCAAAAAGACCCACACCAAGGAACATCATAATTAAAATGCCAAAGATTAAACACAAAGAGAGAATCTCTAAAAAGCAGCAAGAGAAAAGCATTTATCTACAAAGAAGCTCCTACAAGACTGTCAGCTGATTTTTCAACAAAAACTTTGCAGGTCAGAAAGGACTAGTAAGAACTATTCAAAGTGATGAAAAGCGAGGATCTACAACTAAGATTACTCTACCCAGCAAAGCTATCACTTAGAAATGAAGGACAGATAAAGAGCTGCCCAGACAAGAAAAAGCTAAATGAGTTAATCACCACCAAACCAGTATTACAAAAAATGTTAAAGGGTCTTCTTTCAGAAAAGAAAGAAAAAAATATATATATGAATAAAATGGCAATAAGTAACTATCAATAATTGGGTTAAATGATAAAATCTTGTAATCTTCAACAACATGATGGACATACAGGGCATTGTGCTGAGTGAAATAAATCAGAGGAAGACAAATACCATATAATGACTTCACTTACAGGTATATGTGGAATCTAAAGAACAAAATAAATAAGCAGAACAGATATACATATATATAGAGAGAGAACTTTTTGCCAGATGGGAAGAGATTTGGGGAAATGGGTGAAAAAGGTAAAGAGATTAAGAAGCACAAATTGGTAGTTACAGAATAGTCATGGAGATGTAGAGTACAGCATAAGAAATAGTCAATAATATTTCAATAACTATGTATGGTGTCAGAGGGGTCCTAGATTTTTTTGGGGTTATCACTTAGTAATACATAATATCTAATCACTGGGGTATACACCTGAAACTAATATAATATTGTATGTCAACTGCAATAGAAAAATAAAAATTATTTTAAAGCCATAAAAATAAAAAAATTAAAACATGCCTGTCAAAAAGTATAGTTTCATGATGGAAATTACTGCATTTTTTTAAATAGAGTTTACAATAACAGATTTTATAAAGAGATCCTAGAGATCATCTACTTAATCGATGGGAAAATAAACTGAAGCCCAGATTAGCCAACTAGACTAGCTTAAAGCTGATTAGAAACAAAAACAAGACATAATGTTAGAAGTTATTTCTATAGGTATTAACAGTAAAATTGAAATTGGGACCCAAAATTCGTTCTCAGTTCACTGCTCTTTCTCTAATACCTATTGCACTTGGGGATGCCTCACAGGTCTCAAGAGTGTCCCCAGTGACCACTGCTACTCAAGGCTTGAACCACAAAACCCTGCTTCAATTAGAATTACACCTACATTACTTCATGTTTATGTGATTTCCTTTAAAATTTCATCTGAAACTGTTCTAGGACTAAAAAGACTGAAACTGCTCAATTGCACTACACTACATCTTTATCCAGCATAAGTTAAAGACTGAATTCCTGTTTAAAAAGGGATTCAGTAAGATATTTACTTATTGCAATTTTTATCATCAGCAGGAAAAAACACAACAGTTTCATGTCTATCCACCTTCCAGCATACATTCTAGAGCAGCCCAATGGACCTTGACGGGGACTGACCAATAGGGTAGCTGTTAGCCTTGTGTGGTTATTGAGCACTTGAGATGAGACCAGTGATTGAGGAACAACATTTTAAATTGTATTCATTTTAAATTAATAGCCAACCTTGGCTAATAGTTACCATAGAGAACACAAGTCTGGGAAATGGATCCCAAGGTCAGAAACTCAAAATCTCTAGCAATGCGGGAACCCCAGCCATTTACTCCAACTCTTGAATAGTCACCTCTCAAGGGCTCTAAGAATCAAAGTATATGCTCATAGGCGAGGGCTGATCAGTGTGATTACTTATGGTCACAATATTTCTATCATAGGCAGAAGAGAACATAGAACAAAGGCCTTAGTGTAACGCAGTTTCATTTGATAGTCTCTCATTACGTGAAAGAAACAAAGTAAACATAAAACATGTTTTAACCAAAATGCACAGCAAATCCAGTGGGGATTTTAAATTCCACAAGCCACACCTGAAAGTCAATCTTAAAATTGATTTTTACATGCAGGCAAACAGTCTAATTATAGTTTGAATGACTTAAGTTTTTAGAGCCAAAGGTACAGAACCATGACCTTAAAGCAAATGGCCATTTTATAAAAAAAAATAAAGATGTCATTTACCTTTTGGAAATAGTATAAGTCATAATTCCTAAGCCACATTTTACTTGCAAATGTTTTGAAAATATATGTAAATAATTATGAGAAACTGTTTCTACCTAGAGAATATAATGTTCAGCAACTAAATCATCTGAAACTTACATCTGAAGGCTTTGTTTGGTATTGAATATGATAGCATTGTGCTGCAATGCCCTCCATGTTACTCATATTCTCAAGAATGACACTGTGTGACTAAACACACCAAGCATCTTCCTACAATTGCAGAATGCCCTCACTTTCAAATAAGCTGTATATACTGAAAGGGCTGCCAACCCTTCACAATGAGTCCCGTCCTCCTTACACCAGCCAAGACGACAGCGCTTGGAACCATTACCCCATGTTGGCGAGGAAGGAGTTGCCAGGGCCTGTTGGAGATCTGGGTCTCTCCTGCTCCTCATACACAGGGGGAGGAATGGCAGCTTTAGAAGACTGGGAACGAGGTCTTGACTCCTCTTCATAAGGAAATTCTCGGGGTACTATTGGATAAAAATAAAATAGGTTTACCAAAATACTACAAAAAAATTTCCAAACTGCACTTGTATAAATCAGTTATTTTGGACTAATTTAACTGACATTTTTAGTTTACTATAAAGAGAAAAAACAAAATCCATTTTATAGCTTCTATAGGGCTTTTAAAAATTATAGAGGCACAGTACTATTTTTCTAATTTTAGCTTTGTTCCAGCTATTATCTTAAATGTCCTTTTTATACCGTACTAAAATGTTATCCTTTAACAGTACTCTAAATGACAATTTTTATCTGAATGCTTAAGAGTTTTGTATGTTCCAGACAGATCCAAATGAAATCTCTTTTGATTCCCATAGCATCTTGTATACCTGTCGTTGGACTCTAATCTATTTCATTAGCCTAGCATAAAATAAAGATCACTGGGTTTATGGACCATGTACCAGAGCAGTGATTTTCAAACCTAGCTATAGCAATAATTTTCAACAAGGAAGCTTAAAAAAAAAATGGACTGGTTTCAATTGGGTTTATGGTTTGCTAGGTGTTTTTACACAAAAGATATTTAACAAAACTTTTTAAATTATCTTCTTTAAAAAGATAACATAAATAGTGTAACAGGTATTAAAAAGCATTAGGGATGTTTATATTTTCTTGGGATAGTTTAGGTATGGTCCAACCCAAAGGATAGGAAAATGACCTAGATGATATATCAAAGTTCAATTCCTAGAACAGATCACTGGGAGAAGAAACAGCGGGTGGGGTGTTCTGGCAAGGAAAGTGAAAGCATACAACCTGTGAGATGAAATCAAAACTAATGGCTGAAAATCTAATCAGGAAGGTACTGCCACCTTGTGGAAGGTCATGTACTAACAGCCTCTAAAACACTGAGGACACAAATTGTAAACTGAGGGAGGAGCTATTATTGTTTTAGCCTAACTCCAAATATGAAATGTTGGAGAAGACAAAATGAATTTAAAAACAACAGTAGCCCTAATCGGTTTGGCTCAGTGGATAGAGCAGGGGTCTTCTAACTACGGCCCGCGGGCCACATGCAGCCCACAGGGGAGTCTGATCCTGCATGCCAGGTTTTTTGGGCAGTGAGCGCAGCCAAGGTGTTACAGTAGGAATTAGTAGTTCATATAGTCCGGCCCTCCAGCTCTCTGAGGGACCGTGATCTGGCCCCCACTTTAAAAAGTTTGAGGACCCCTGGGATAGAGAGTCGGTCTACGGACTCAAGGTTCGATTCCAGTTAAGGGCATGTACTTTGGTTGTGGGCACATCCCTGGTAGGGGGTGTGCAGGAGGCAGCTGATTTATGTTTCTCTCTCATCGATGTTTCTAACTCTCTCTCCCTCTCCCTTCATCTCTGTAAAAAAAAAAAAAATCAATAAAATATATTTAACAACAGTAGGACGAAAAGAGATAAACCAAAGAACTTATATACTTATATGCATAGCTCATGGACACAGGCAATAGGGTAGTAAAAACCTGGGGTGGGAGTAGGGGGATAGGAGCTGGGAGGAGGGGATAAAGGGAAGGGAGAATAGGAGATATTTGTAATACTATAAACAAGTAAAAAATATATTAAAACAGCCGGGACCAGTTTGACTCAATGGATAGAGCGTCGGCTTGGGGACTGAAGGGCCCCAGGTTCGATTCTGGTCAAGGGCATGTACCTTGGTTGCGGGCATATCCCCAGTAGGGGGTGTGGAAGAGGCAGCTGATCGATGACTCTCTCTCATTGATGTTTCTGACTCTCTATCTCTCTCCCTTCCTCTCTGTACAAAAATCAATAAAATATATTTTAAAAAATGTATATTAAAACAACAACAAGAAAGCACACCACTGTATAAAAACCCAAGTCTCAGAGCCTGGCATTAAAACTTCTAAAGTATAAGTAATGAAAGGGAACAGCAGTCTCAAGGATCCACACTGGGCCTCAGGGTTCAGGCCAGAGGACAGGCTTTGGGGCAATTTCCCTTTATATTCAGGAAACCTGGTTGATAGAGCTAAGACTGGCCATGGCTGGGTTAAAGATTTGTATCAAAATAAAAGAAGGGGAGACATAGATACATACACTCTTTGTCTTTCTCTACAAGAGAAGTGGGTGGTGCGATGGCAGCTCCGCCCATACCTGCAAAAATATAAAATTCCTCTGATTAAAGAAACGTTTCAGATGCCCGACTCTCAAAGACTATGATATATACCATTTGTTACCGGGGCTGACTGGCAGACCATGAGCGACGAACAAATGATTAGTTTGACACACATTTCTGTGAAAGAAAGCGCTAAGATACTGCTTGGCTTGAAAAACCAAACAGCCCTGTTCACCTGCCTCCTTAGGCTTTTATTGTAGCAACAGCTTGAACTAAAATTAACTTCTAGATACTATCAGCAGGGTGAGTATACTTGAGATATCAGCAGAGTATCCCCTGGTATCCTTTCTAGATACTATTAGCAAGATATCCTTGAGATAACAGTAGGATATCCTTTCTCAGTATCCTTGATAAAACCCATCTGCAGTGTCCTTTAAGCAAGGGTGTCTAAAGACTAAACATAAAGATTCCAGTAAACACCTGGGGGCTCAGACTTGTTTGGAAAAGTAAAGGCAGGGCCCCCGAGAGGCCCAGACTTTTCGGAGATTCTTTCTTAGACGTTCCAACCAAGTTCCATACTTACCCATAATTTGTCCTATCCCACAAGGAAGGAAGGAAGGAGGGAGGAAGCGGGGAGGGGGAGGGAATGAAAGGGAGGGAGGGGAAGAAGGAAAGAGGGAGGAGAGAGAAGGAAGGGGGAGGGGGAGGAGAGGGGAGAACAGAGGGAAGAAAGGAGGAAGGGAGGAAGATAGAACTGCTACTTCATCCCTCCAGCTAATATCTAAAGAACTTAATATCTGAATCTAGGATTAAAAATGTAGAAAATGAAAAAACCAGACAAACACAATTATTTTTTCATAGTAGGCATTTAAGAACCCTAGAATCTGTACTAATAAAAGGGTAATATGCTAATTAGACTGAGAGATCTTCCAGACAAAGCCATGGTGGCGTGGCTAAGGCAGAGGCAGTTAGGGGCAATCAGGCCAAGAGGGTAGGGCAGTTGGGGGTGATCTGACTGGCAAAGGGTAGGGGCAGTTGGGGTTGAGCCAGCAGTGGGGGACAGTTGGGGGCAATCAGGCAGGCAGGGGGGGGCAATTGAGGGCGAGCATGATGAAGCTAAAATAAGAAACATTTCATTCTCCCAAGAACAAACACTTAACTGTCTAGTAATCACTAAGGATTTAGTCTTAACTCAATTATAATTCAGCTTGTAAAATTTTAGAACTACAAGAGGCCTTATTAACTAGTTCAAATTCTCTATCTTCCTGCTCTTCAGATGACGTTGAAAGAAACCTACATCCAGGGAAGCTAAATGATATCCTCAGATTCATGCATGTCAGCGACAAACTTTCCGGAAACAAATGCTTTGTCCATTCAATGCTTAACAACAATGAAGCTGGACACAGAGAATAGGTCAGTGTGACTATGCTACAAGTAAAGAAAAGTATGTGTATATATTTCAAGCTATGCTCAAAGTATCTACTGAAAATGGGTGGGAAGCTCAAAAGAGAATAGTCATAAAAATGTAATACAAATTAAGACTATGCAAATGTGTCATGCAGGAGGCAGCCAATGTTTTCTCTCCCATCAATGCTGCTCTCTGTCTTTCCCTCTCTCTCCCGTTCTCCCTAAAAACCAACGGAAAAGCATCCTCTGGTGAGGATTTAAAAAGGAGGAAGTGACTCCCTCTCAAGGACGACCATGTCTCTCTACATGAGCCTCTGAGGAAAAGCTACAAAACTCCTCATTAACGGCTCTGAGTGTACCACACACTGACTTCTCATCGCTGTCTGCTTCCACGCCAGGCTCTGCAGGCAGACAAGGGGGCGTTTTAAATGTAAACACAGCCAGCCAGGCAGGTGTGGCTCAGCGTGGAGCCTTGACCTGCGAACCAGGTCAGAACACGATCCCCAGTGTGGGGCGTGCAGGAGGCAGCCCATCCATGGTTCTCATCGTTGATGTGTGTGTGTCTCTCTCTCTTCCTCTCCCGCTGCCTTCCTCTCTGAAATCAATAAAAATGTTTTATTAAAGAATAAATAAAAAAAAAAAGACTATGCAAATGTGGATTGCTGGAATTCCAGAAAGAAAATTACCTAAATCAATGTCAACTGAACTGTATCAAATTGAATATGAAAAGCAAATAGTGGAATTGCACCATGTTGGAAATAAAATATTTATGTTCATGCCTTACTTCTTTTTCTCCTTTCTCGCTCATAATCTTCATCTTCATCAGAATCTGGATCTGGTCGCCTTGAAAACCCACTGGCTTCATGTCTGTCTTTACGCCTCCTGTGATAATAAAAGAACTCATATTCATTACAGATGAGCCAATTTAGAGATGTGAACTCAAGGACATCACCTTGACTTTATCTTAGCTAGAAAATATCCAAATCCTCTCTTTCACACTAAACTATTAATGGAAAGAGGGGTTTGTGCGAAAACAACTGATTGAAGACTAAAGTAGCACAAGTATGACAAGTGAGAAAAACCAGAAGATGAACTGAACACATTTAATGGTTATATAAGTAGCAAGACAAAAGTTTACTTGGTATTTACCTCTTTCAATTTTAAAGCATATCAACATAGGTAATAGTTTAACAATTCTAATTCTCTAGAACAATTTTCAATCAGTGTGTGAGAAGCCCACTGGTATACCACAAGAATTTTTTAAAAAAGCAATCCCTGACTATTTAGTCAAGGGCACTAACCTCTTTTCCCTTAGAATGTAAAAAAAAAAAAAAAAAAAAGAAAAAAAAAAAAAAAGAAAGAAAGAAAGAAAGAAAAAAGACAATGCAATAGTCTGGTGTGAGTGAATCAAAATTATATCTACTGTTTTTTGCCAATCATATTTTGTCAGATTATATTTTTTTGGTATGCCACAAAATTTTAGTAATTTGTTTGTGTGCCATGAGATGAAAAGGGTTGAAAATTGCTGCTCGAGAACATGCCTTCATTACATAAAATGATTCAATAAATAATGAGAAATACTGTATTACTATTTTATAAACATTTTTTTCCTCACAGAATGACATGTTCATTGATATTTAGAGGGAAAACAAGATGCATGGAAGGAGGGAGGGAGAATGAAAGAAAAAGAGAGAACAGCCGAAGCGGGTTTGGCTCAGTGGTAGAGCGTTGGTCTGCGGACTGAAAGGTCCCAGGTTCGATTCTGGTCAAGGGCATGTACATTGGTTGCGGGCACACTGCCGGTAGGGGGTGTGCAAGAGGCAGCTGGTTGGTGTTTCTCTCTCTTCGACGTTTCTAGCTCTCTATCTCTCTCCCTTCCTCTCTGTAAAAAATCAATAAAAATATATTTAAAAAAAAAAAAAAAAAAGAGAGAACAAAACATCCATCTGTTGCCTCCTGTACAAGCCTCAACTAGGAATCAAAACCACAACCTTTCAGAGTACAGGACGATGCTCCAACCGAGTCACACCAGCCAGGCATATTTTATAAACTATTAACAATTAATATGCAATATTTTACAAAGAAGAAATGCAAACACATTCTTATTGCCCATATTTTTATTTTAAACTTTATTGATTTCGCAGAGGAAGGAAGAGAGAGAGAGCAATAGAAACATCAATGATGAGAGAGAATCATTGATCGGCTGACTCCCGCATGCCCCACACGAGGGATTGAGCCTGCAACCCAGGCATGTGCTCTGACTGCGAATCAAACCATGACCTCCTGGTTCATAGGTCAATGCTTAACCACTGAGCCACACAGCCAGGCCTTATTGCCCATATTATAAAAATAAATAAATAAAAGAAGCATGTGTTGCCCTAGCTGGTTTGTCTCAGTTGATAAAGAGTGTTGGCCTGCAAACTGAAAGGTCCCAGGTTCAATTCTGGTCAAGGGGACATGCTGGGGTTGTGTCCTGATCCTCAGTAGGGGAGGCATGCAGGCGGTAACCAATCAATGATTCTCTATCACTGATGTTTCTATTTCTCCCTTCCCCTCTGAAATCAATAAAAATATATTTTATTTATTTACATAAATATTTTTAAAAGATGTATGTTTTAAAAAATTTCCATCTGGCACAAAAATAGTTAAAAATATAATAATTTGAGTATTTTATTTTTAGTTTGTGATTTTTTTTTTTTATATCAGCTTACTTTTTAATGTTTTTATTGAATTTTTTTTTTTTTTTTAAGAGAGAAAGGAAGGGAGAGGGAGAGAAACATCAGTGTGAGAGAGAAATATCAACTAGTTGCCTCCCATACACACCTGGCCTAGGAACCAAACCCGAAACCAGGGCATATGGTCTGGAATTGAATCAGTGACCTTTTGGTACATAGGAAGAGGGTCAACCAATTTAGCCACAGTCACCAGGGTCAATTTAAGTATTTTGAATAGCTGACTATTGAAGAGTCATAGCAAAGGAAAGAAACTATTGTTCAACATCAGGTTAAAGTTGTTCTAAAGTACTTTTCTAATAACTCACCCAAAATACATACTTTTAAGTTTTCTGTATCTATACATGAAATTTCCTCTAGACTATGTTTTTTGTTTTAATGCTGAGATGTTAAAAAACTAACTTCATAAAAACTAACTCCATCTTTACAGACAGCAACGAAGTTCATTCACTAACATTCTAATAAATATTTCAAATATAAAATAGCCCCGAATCCAAACAAGCCTTACTTTTCTCTCTCTTCTATTTCTTTTTGTCTTTCCAGCTCCCGCTGTCTCTGTCGTTCTTCTCTTTGGCGCTTTACTACTTTCTCATAATCATTAGGAAACATAGGATCATATTCATCAGCTAAGGGAATCAAAACTTCTCCTGCAGAAAATCCACTGGGTACAGGATCCTGAGGAAGATAAAAATACCAAGGTATCATTCTCATGTCTTAAAATTTTAGAATTCAAGTAAAAGAATATGAGGGTTGGAAGGAGACTTGATGACATCTACATGCCTCCTTTGTTTTATAGATGAGGGAACAAATGTCTAAGGAGGTTTAATGACTTGAGATGGTCACACAACTCACCAGGTAGCAACAAAACCATGATAATGAATTTAGTTCAGTATTAATTCCATAAATATCCTATGGTACTTTTCTGAAATTTCCAAACTGCCACTACTTTTAAGTAATAATTTTGATTATAGTATACAATGAATACTTCTGTTTTTATATATCTCAGTGAAAACTTAAAAACCAAATAACCCATAAATAACAATCATAAAGAACATTATAAACTGATGAACCAAAATATAGATATAGAGACAGTAAATCAACAAGCAGACTGTCAAATTACAGTGGGGAGGGGAGGAAGATCTGGGGGAGATAATAGATCAACCGAAGGATTTTTATACATGCATATAAGTACAACCAATGGACATAAAACTTTGGGGAGGGAGGGGATGTGTGGGAGGGAGGGAGGGGGGCAAAAAAAAAAATCAATAAAATATATTAAACAAAAAACAATCATTCTTTTGGTCATTAATATTCTGAAGATATTTTTCCCATTGATTTTTTTAGAGAGTAAAAGAGAGAGGAGACAGTGGAGGGAAGGAGGGAAGTGGGGGAGAAAGAAACATTGATCTGAGAGAGACACATTGACTGGTTGCCTTTTGCACGCACCTTGACCAAACTTGCAGCCCAAGTACATGCCCCTTGACTGGGAATCTAACCTGAAACCTATAGGTGCTTGGGCTGATGCTCTCTAACACAGTGCAGGGCCTCTTGGGCTTTTTGAAATGCTCTGGAATACACCCCTTCCCTGGTAGACAGCACTTCTTGTGCCGATTATGACACAGATGGATGTCATTCTCTTCATGTTTTCATTAATTTTTTTTTACATATGTTTTTATTGATTTTTTTAACAAGCGAGGAAGGGAGAAGGACAGGAAGATAGAAACATGAATCGGCTGCCTCCTGTACACCCCCTACTGAGGATCCAGCCTGCAACCTGGGCATGTGCGATGACCTCTTGGTTCCTAGGTTGACAACCATTGAGGTCACTGGCCAGGCGCATTACTTTTTTTAAGGTCCACTAAGATATCAGGTTCAGATGATAGATTATGCATTTCTCTTCTAAATTTTTGGAAATGGGCCGAGACCGGTTTGGCTCAATGGATAGAGCGTCGGCTTGGGGACTGAGGGGTCCCGGGTTCGATTCCGGTCAAGGGCATGTACCTTGGTTGCAGGCATATCCCCAGTAGGGGGTGTGCAAGAGGCAGCTGATCGATGACTCTCTCTCATCGATGTTTCTAGCTCTCTATCTCTCTCCCTTCCTCTCTGTACAAAATCAATAAAATATATATTTTAAATTTTTGGAAATGGAGCTTCTTACTCTTTGAAAGAAAAGAGGTAGTCTTAACTAAGAAATCAGAAAGACAAAAGGCAGACAGTACAGCTAACTAGAAGATACATGATTAGAAATGGGGCTTTACCTTAGGTTGGTGTTCTTGATCCCTATCTGGTTCTAAGAAGCTCCAATCTAATGTACAGCCTAAATTTCCTAAACCTCCATACTTTCTTCTTCCATGTTTTCTTATCCCTAAAAATAAGAGGCTTTAATTGGTCTCCACAGGCACCTAAAACAAACATAGCTTAGGACTAGTATTGTTGAGTGCCCATTCTGCATCTCTTCCAGGAGGCACACTGCCCAATACTATCAAAGGCAGAAAGGTTGTAAAATGTATTTCATTTTGAACACAAAACTAATGTAAGAAGATCCTTTGTTCTAGCCCTATGGTCGGCAAACTGCAACTCGAGAGCCACATATGGCTCTTTGGCCCCTTGAGTGTGGCTCTTCCACAAAAATCAAGGCCTGGGCGAGTCTATTTTGAAGAAGTGGCGTTAGAAGAAGTTTAGGTTTTAAAAATTTGGCTCTTAAAAGAAATTTCAATCATAGTACTATTGATATTTGGATCTGCTGACTAATGAGTTTGCCAACCACTGCCCTAGTCGGTTTGGCTCATATGCCTGGATTGCGTGCTCAATCCCCAGTAGGAGGCATGCAGGAGGCAGCCAATCAATGATTCTCTCTCATCATTGATGTTTCTCTCTCTCCCTTTTCCTTCCTCTTTAAAATCAATAAAAATATTAAAAACAAACAAAAAACCCTGCTAAGTTTAACAATGAGCCATCCTTCTTTAAATGCTACAGAGAATAAAATAGCCTTAGCTGGTTCGGCCTGCGGACTGAAGGGCCCCAGGTTCGATTCCAGTCAAGGGCACATGCCTGGGGGCTGGGGGCTCAATCCCCGGTAGGGGGCATGCAGGAGGTAGCCGATCAGTGATTCTCTTATCATTGATGTTTCTATCTCTCTACCTTCTCCCTTTCCCTCTGAAATCAATAAAAATATAATTTTTAAAACACACACACACACACACAAATTGGCATAAAAATTACTGATTTCTTAATGCCATCTCAGGAAGTCTATCCTAAGCAAATAATTTTACACGCATAGAGCACTCTCTATGGAGCTGTGCATTACAGTGTTATTTATAATGCCAACATAAAAGCAGGTCTAGTTGGTTCTACAGTTAGGAAACACTTGTATAAGTTACAATACATTCACTTGATGGAAATACTTTACAATTAAAAATTGGTTATGCCCTGGCTGGTGTGGCTCTGTTGGTTGAACGTTGTCCCCATGCACCAAAAGGCGGTGGGTTCAATTTTCAAACAAGGTACATGTCTAGGGGTTTGATCCCTGGTTGGGGTGCGTGTACTAGTAAGAGGCAATCAATAGATGTTTCTCTCTCTCACATCACTGTTTCTCTTTCTCTCTCTCCCTTCCTCTCTAACATCAAAAAAGTATTTATTCTTTAAACAATTGGTTATGAACCCTGCCAGGTAGCAGAGTTGGTTAGAGCAGCCCAATATAACAATATAACAAGGTTCCTGGTCAGGACACATACTAGTACAAGAATTAACCAGTGAATGCATAAATAAGTGGAACAACAAATCAGTTTCTTTCTCTCCTTCCCTCTCTCTAAAATAAATTTAAAAACTACTAAAACTAAAAAAACTAAAACTGGTTATGAAAACTACATAACATGAAAAAATGCTTATTGATTAGATACTTGGGGGTGGAAACATTATAGGTTCTAGAATCAATATACAATAACAGAAGATGAGGAATCAAGCTTCTGAGTAGATAAAACTAGAAAAACTTGGGTGTTGAATTTGTGGGAAACATGTTAAGCCACTAAGAACCCCCCACAGAGCATCTCCACCTGGGCCTCCCACCTCACTGTGGGGTGCCTGTCCCTCTATATAGACTATTAGCCTGTAGTAGTATCAGTTCTTCCAGCCAAGAAATCCTACCAAGAGCTTCAGCTATGCTGTGCCTGAGAATAAAAGCAAAGTGGGGGAGCAAAAGAATTCCAAACCAGAACAGTCAAATCTGAGGAGGATGAGAAACTACATAAAGAAGGGAAGGGGCATGCAGCTGGAAGTGTGTCCTTTTTTGGGGGGGATAAGGGGAAAGAGGGTGGTAGGAAGAGTACCTTGCTAAGAAATAGTCACCAATAATAGCATATTCTATCATTAACCTTTGGTCATTTCTCATCAAGCAGCCTGTGCGCCTGGTATGTTTAAACTACCGCAGTCATATTATTTGAATGCCATATATAGAAGAATAAATGTATAAGTGTGGGTGTAATTTTAACTGTATATTATGTTTAATTAATTTGCCCCCAATTTTGTGTAGTTTTAACTATGATTTGGAATTATCCTTTTCCAGATCTTCCTCATCCTCAACCCATTTACAGAACTGTCTATGTCTATTTCTTAGTTTTTAAGCTTACGCAAAATTATTGAGATAATAAAGGGTAGGGCAGTAGAATTGTCCTTATTTTAATCCACAACAAAACAATGAATACTAAAATTCTTTATAGCAAAAATTGGGGGGATAGCATTAAGAAAATTAACTACAGTATACTTCCACAAGGGAATACAATAAAGCCATTAAGATGAATATACAGTCCTATACTTTTTAAAAAATATATATTTTATTGATTTTTCACAGAGAGGAAGAGAGAGGGATAGAGAGTTAGAAACATCGATGAGAGAGAATCAGCTGTCTTTTGCATAAACCCCACTGGGGATGTGCCCGCAACCAAGGTATGTGCCCTTGACCGGAATCGAACCCGGGACTCTTCAGTCCACAACCCGACGCTCTATCCACTGAGCCAAACCGGTTTCGGCTACAGTCCTATACTTTTTTACAAAGATGGACAGTCCCAATATTTTAAGCAAAATAAGTAAATTAGAAAACAGTAGGTAGAGGAGGCATAGGATGGGAAGATATCCCAAAATCTAAAGTTTTTAACTTCTGGGTAGGATTGAAGTCATTTGTTTTTCTTCTCGCATATCTCTAGTTTCTGATTTTTCTGTAATAAACTATTTTAAATAGCTAAATGTTTCAAACTTAATAAAATAGAGGTAAAAACTAAGTTGAAAATGATATTGACTAGGCTGCAAATGTTTACTGAAGACCATGCCCAGAGTTACATATGCATGAAATAAGACATACAGTTAGCAGGAAAGACTGTCAAGGTCAGAGGACGGGCTTACCTTCAGGCCAGCTGCTACGTGAGGCGGGGTGTCCACAATCTGCCGGTCATCTGAAGAGCCGCCTCGCTTTAGGTCAATTACCGGGGCAAGGACTGTACTTTGTTTTGTTCTCTGGCTCTAAAATCATTGAAAAAGAGTTTACTGAAGCTTCAAATTAAAATTCATACTATTTATAACAAAGCTTTTTTTGAAGGGTCTGGGGAGGTCTTTGTAATGAACCTTTCGAATACAAGAAAATCATAATCTTAAAATAGCCTTTTAATTCAATTATTACTATAACCACAAACTAATTTCATTGGCTTTTTCCCCCCAAAAAAACAAAATTTCTCTACTGTAAAAGACTTATATTAAACTTGGTCAGTTTTATTTAAGTTTGCATGTGAAATCATCTCTACAATGGATTCTCCTTTGACCAGGAGGAAAAATCTATAACAGCATATTAGGCTTTGACTAGTGTGGATCTTTCACAAAGAATGGGTATTTTTTTATATCCTGGGCAAAACATGAGAGTTTTCCCCCCTCCCAGTAGAATATAAAATCCTGCCCTACCTATTTTATTATGAACCTACCAAATTTTTTTTTTCTAAAGAAAACATGACTATTCATATACCATCAACCATTGTTAATATTTTATCGTATTTGGTTTACCTTACACCTATATTAACGTTGAACCATTTGAAAAAAATTTGAAGACACCAGGATGCTATCCTTAATCAGCTAAAATTATGAACATCCTTTTACATAACCACTACACTATTACCACACCTAATAAAACCAATAATACCCTGTATCAGTTCCTATCCAATTTATATTCAGGTTTATCAAACTATCCCTCAAATGTCTTCTAAATAGTTGATTTTATTTTGAACCAGAATCCTACCAAAAGTCCACAATGCATTTGGTTTTTAAGTCTTCTGATTTAGGAAATATCTCCCTCCTTGCTGTCATCATTGTAATCATTTTTGTAAAATCCTAAGATCTGTTTGATAAATTCCTGGTTGTCTAGTTTCACTTATGCCCTACAATTCTTGAAAACTAAGTTAAATCTTGATTAGGTTAGAGCAATGCTCTTAGGATAGAATATGGCGGTATACTTCATGCTGCTTCACCCCAGCAGGCACACAACTCAGGTTGCCTGCTAATGATGCTAATCATGACCAGATGAGTACAGAGGTGTCTACCAGATCTTTGGGTTATAAAGATTTAAGTTCCCTCTCCCTTTGCAGTTTTAAAGTGTTATACATTTTCATTGTTATCAATCACTACAAAATGCTCAAAATAAGCCACCACCTCTCTTGAATTTAACGTCACTTATCATTACAAGCAAATAAATTTAATCCAATCAATAAGTTACAATTCACAAGGTAAAAACCAAAGTTTAAAGGACAATGGAGGTAAGTGGCATCAGAATCATACATTTTTCTATTTGATATGTTTTAAAAATGGAGATACAGATGAAACCACAATTTCAGTCTGTAGGTAACATTTTATCCACCAAATACCTTTACAAATTTGGTTATGCCAACCTGGTACTGAGTAATTAATTAGTAAATTAAATAGTCTATGAGAGCGGAAACTGGTTTGGCTCAGTGTATGAGTAGGGGTGTCGAACTCAATCAGAGAAGGGGCCAAAATCTAAAATCCAGCCTAAATCGCGGGCCGAATGGTTTACTGAACAGTCATAAACTGACAATGTCATAAACTGACAGTGGAGTGCAGTGATGACAGCGCGGTGCGGGCCACATTGCAAGGCCTGGCCGGCCGGATTTGGCCCGCGGGCCTTGTGTTTGACACATGTGGTATAGAGCGTCGGCCTGCAGACTGAAAGGTCCCAGGTTCGATTCCGGTCAAGGGCATGTACGTTGGTTGCGGGTACATCCCCAGTAGGGGGTGTGCAAGAGGCAGCTGATCGGTGATTCTCTCTCATCAATGTTTCTAACTCTCTATCCCTCTCTCTTCCTCTCTGTAAAAAATCAATAAAATATATTAAATAAATAAAAAAATAAATAGTCTATGAGAATCAATGAAATGTATCTTTACCTCCCTTAATGAAAAATACAACATTAATTTCACATAGAAATTGCAAAGATATTAGAAAGTTAGCAGAAATGATTTCATAAGCAACTTTTTATTTTGACCAATTATAAAATCTATTTGAAATCTTAGGAGATTACCTGAAGTTAATGTGAAAAGATGAAAAGCATAAGTCTGAAGCATATACTACAGAGGATGTCTAAGAGTCTAGATTTTTTTTTTTTTAAGAGTCTAGAGTTCATATAAAAACATAGTAACTTGCTTATCAGCACCCAATTCTTTACTTTTCATGTGAGTAAAATAATCGTACAGAAAAATCATAAATTTTATAACTTTTTAATATACTTCTCTTTGGAAGAATCTATTTTTCTCAGTTTTATTTTATTCAAGCTGATTTTTAACCTATTTATAATTATGCTGGCTGGGTAGAGAAAGTGATTCTAAAGTATTAGGCAGGAAGAAACAAATTATCTAGTAGTTTTTAATTTGTATATCTCTAGAATATTTTTATTCTGCTTTTCTATTTTCTGTTCCTAAAAGTATTTGACAGTAACATTTTAATATCAAATATCCAGTGGGCACCTATATTTTTAATGTTTTACATGTTGAATAATTTCAAGGATACAGCCAATGCCCAACATGTATACAACTACAACAAAAACAATGACTCCCACACTACATATACCTGACATATTCACAACCAATCTGAGCCCTCAAAAACACAAACTCATTATTATAGCTTACTAATAATTACTGCAGAGCTTTCTTTCTCAAAGTGCTGATTCAAAATCACCTACAACTAACAGTAGGAATATTACCAAAAATGCAAATGCCCATGGGCCCTAACCTAGAACCAGAATTTACCAGAGTATTAGGAATATGACCACCGAAGCAATACTTTAACAAAATTCTCAGTAATCTTAGACATACTGAAGTCTGAAAACCTGTACCACTGTTGGAAACAAAGAGTATTGCCTTTCTCCACTGGAATCCCTGAAATAGTTCTATTCCCAGAAATTGGGAAGAGCAAAATGACCCTTAGCTCCTTATTCTTCTCTACAGAGAGCCTCTCTCCCCAATAATGTTTAAGCCTACATAATCAATAAAAAGGCAGCAGAGCAAGCTAAAATCATATTACACTTAATCTAAGGAGGAACCTGCTCTGTAGACTTCTACTTTCACACTGTGGGCTTATCTTACCTTTGCTTGAGTGAGAGCTGCCTTCTTCACCTGAAGCTGAGACTGTAGAAGTTTGAAGTTTTTGGACCAGCCTTCTGTTTTCGAGTCACTGGTCTCCACTCCCAGGTCATCATACAGTGACATCTTTTCAGTTTAATGCTGAAAGGCAAGGGAGGGATTAAAAAATGCAAAATACAGTAAAGATTTAAAGTCTTTTCATGTTGCCTGGCCAATGGGCTCAGTGGTTAGATGGTCAGCCCATGCACCGAAGGGTCATGGGTTCAATTCCCAGTCAAGGGCATGCGCCTGGGTTGCAGGTTCAGTCCCAGTCCCAAGTGGGGTGCATGCAGGAAGCAACCAATCAATGTATGTCTCTCACCTTTCTCTCTCCTTTCTTTCCTCCCTCCCTTCCACTCTCTTTAAAAATCAATGGAATAAATATCCTTGGGTAAGGATTAATAAACAAACAAACAAATATTTGTGTTAAAATAACTCATTTTCAAGGAATTGTAGCGGTAAAATGTATTTAAAGAGATTCCCCCAGCCTAGGAACCTTGGACAAAAGCCAAGACATTTGATATAACTAATAAGCAAACTTTCTAATATGCATGCATTATTTTAAAAATAAAGTTCTATAATTAATAAGATCATGTGGTCAAGAAATTTGTGAATGAAATCAGTCTGTTCTATAGCATATAATGAGCTAAAGATGAAAGGTTCTAGATCCAGGACATTATTAATTACATATATCCAATTTTTAAAATTCTATTTGGTCTCAATAGCAAAAAGGAGAAGGTTCACTCAGCACAATTAGCTACCTTTTATAGAAGAAAAAATTTAAACATATCCCTAGAAATTAAAAAAACAAACAAAAACAAAGAAGTGATCTCACAGAAGTAGGTTAATCAAAGGATATTTTTTATTATTGCTTGTTAAGAGAAGTGTGGAGGGTTAGATCTTAAATATCCTAACTTCCTCATGACATTGGTTACAAAAAGATAATCGATCTACATGTGAATGATCAATACACAATATCCCTGCAGAATAGAGGAATACAAGATTATAACAAAAATAAAGACAACAATGGTTGCTCTAGCTGGTTTGGCTCATGGATAGACCATCAGCCTGCAGAGTAGATTTCGGTCAAGGGCACATGCCTGGGTTGCCAGCTCAATCCCCAATGGGGGGCATGCAGGAGGCAGCTGATCAATGATTCTCTCATCATTGATGTTTCTCTCTCTCTCTCTCTCTCTCTCTCTCTCTCTCTCTCTCTCTTTCCCTTCCTCGCTGAAATCAATAAAAAATATATTTTAAAAAAAGAAGACAACAATTGCCAAAACCGGTTTGGCTCAGTGGATAGAGCATCAGCCTGCGGACTGAAAGGTCCTGGGTTCGATTCCAGTCAAGGGCATGTACCTTGGTTGCGGGCACATCCCCAGTGGGGGGTGTGCAAGAGGCAGCTGATCGATGACTCTCTCTCATCGATGTTTCTAGCTCTCTATCCCTCTCTCTTCCTCTCTGTAAAAATCAATAAAATATATATATTTTTAAAAGAATGTAATTAAAAAAAAAAAAGAAGAAGAAGACAACAATGGTTAACATTTATTAAACCTTATCTGGCCAGGGTGGTTGTAAATGCAGTATTTGCTGAGGAAGCCTAGAACTAGGTTATAGATGGGAAACTGGGTGAGACTTCAGGAGATAAACCTGCCCCAAGTCATTTCAAATCCAGTCAGGGGAACACCACAGTCCTTTCAAGTAAATCCCTACTGACAACTTAAAAAAACAACAACAAAAAACCCTTAATATTCCGAAACCCACAACATGGCCCACTTCTCAATATAAGATATAACCTTTCTCAGGTGGAAAACAATTTTTTAAAATCCCTAAATTGCAAATAGGTGACTTCCTATTTATGAACACAGCCAAAAATCTGACAGTTTGCAGGCCCGGACAGCATTTTGCTATAAACACTATGTTATACAAAACCTGTTCTGCCTGTGTCTGTGTCTCAGGAAGAGAAAGAGACATGGACAAGGAGATTCCCCGCAGGGTTACATCTGACTCAGGGCAAAAATTTCTCTCAGGTGTATGTTACTTCTCTACCCTTCCATGACAGGTATTCTAGGACCCTGCTGCCCAACACTTTATCAATGGTCGGCAAACTGCGGCTCGAGAGTCACATGCAGCTCTTTGGACCCTGAATTGTGGCTCTTCTATAAAATACCACGTACCTAATTAAGTTAAAAACAATGTACCTACCTATATAGTTTAAGTTTTAAAAAAATTGGCTCTTAAAAGAGATTTCAATCGTTGTACTGTTGATATTTGGCTCTGTTGAGTAATGAGTTTGCCGACCACTGCTTTAGCTGACCTTGGTTTCTCTGTGTGGAGTGGGAGGTGACAGGGTGGATACCAACTTTATTCCCTCAGAATAGCTATCTCTGCCTGGAAATCAGTGCCCACTACATTGTTGCTTCTTAATATTCAAACCCTCAGATTACCTAAAAGCTCTGTTTTGATTTCTTAATGAAAGGGCTCCAAGGTAGCAAAGAAGCAGGATGAATAAAAGCAGAGTCCAGGGTACTGGTGGCTCCTCCAATGAATGACCTGGAAATCCAGAGATGCCTACATTAAGGCTTCTGTGAAAACTCAACAGCTTAGCTGATAGAAGCAGATACAATTTCCTAGAGAGCACATCCAACAGGGAAATGCCCACTGCCTTCAGTGCCAGACACAGTGAACATTTTATTCAGGAACTTGGCAATGCCTTGTCACGTTACACTTGAGTCACTAAAACTAAATGAAGAAAAAGTAATGAACTCCATTTCTTAATTTAGTATGGCTGAAATACAACCTGTCTTCAAGGCTTTAGAGGGAATCCCTCTGGAGTCTACTTCCCCCTAGCCTACCTGGTATTCAGCACTAATCATTCTTATCTATAATACATTAAAATTTAGACAAGGTATCCTTAAACTTTAAATTTAATCTGAAAAACTCAGAGCAACAGCAAGAAAATGTACCTATTTAAATCACATTATTATGAAAAAACTAGAGGCCCAGTGCAAGAAATTCGTACACTGGAGGGTGGGGATCTCTCAGTCAGGCCTGCACCCTCTCGCAGTCCGGGATCCCTCAGGGGATGTCCGCCTGTCCGCTCTCCGGAGTCCGGGACCCCTTGCTCCTTACTGCCTGCTCACTGCTCCTTACCACTCGGGTTGCTGCTCCTCAGCGCTGAGGCAGGAGAGGCTCCTGCTCCCGCCACAACCACTGCACTCGCCAGCCATGAGCCGAGTTTCTGGCTGAGCAGCACCCCCCTGTGGGAGCACACTGACCATTGGGACAGCTCCTGCATTGAGTGTCTGCCCCCTGGTGGTCAGTGCGCATCATAGTGACTGGTCATTCCGCCTTTCGGTAGACTTTGATTATATAGGATAAGATCTGCAGATCTGACCTTTTAGGATACTAACTTATGGTAAGTGGTATTTGATATAAGTATGGTATATTTTAAATAGTATACTATAATTAATGGGACAAAAAATACTACAACCATACAACTAATAATAAATCAAGGCCTGCCGAAACCGGTTTGGCTCAGTGGATAGAGCATTAGCCTGCGGACTGAAAGGTCCCGGGTTCGATTCCGATCAAGGGCATGTACCTTGGTTGCGGGCACATCCCCAGTAGGGGGTGTGCAAGAGGCAGCTGATCAATGATTCTCTCTCATCGATGTTTCTAACTCTCTATCCTTCTCCCTTCCTCTCTGTAAAAAATCAATAAAATATATTTTAAAAAATCAATAAAATATATTTTAAAAAATAAATAAAATATATTTTAAAAAAAAAATAAATCAAGGCCTGAGTTCTGAGCACCTCAAGAAGCAAGATTAGTAAGAAGCCTTCTTATCACTAAATAGATATTCAGGTACCATGAAGGGAAAATGAAGCCTAAAGAATCTGGGAAGTATATACCGACAGAAAGGAACAGGAGGTGCAACGTACGTTGATGTCCACAAAAAATATAGGTAACACAAAGCATCTGCCTCATAGAGTTACAATGACTTTTTAAAGAATTTTAAGATTTCACTATACCTCCACCTCTCATACCCTTGTTACAGTTTAATATTCCCACTAATTTTCATAGACTCAATTATTACCAAAATAACATAGGCTGGAGTGTATTCCAAACAAAGTCCCTGAGTGTCACCTGTAAGTTAGGTGTATAATAGAACATCCTTCACAGTTTACTATTATGAAAGACTAGAGGGATTACTAGTGCTGGGTCATGAAGATAATTTAAAACAAACCAGGTAAGTCCTGTCCAGTATGGCTCAGTTGGTAGACCATCAAATTGTGCACCGATTCCCAGGCAGGGCACATGCCCAGGTTGCCAGTTCAATCTCCAGTTGGGTGGGTATAGGAGGCAACCAATTGATGTTTCTCTCTCTCTAACATAAAAAGGCACATTTAAAAACAACAACAAACCAGGTAAAAAGAAACCCACTTGCCCTGGCCAGATAGTGCAGTTGGTTAAAGCACTGTTCTGATATGCCAAAACAGTGATGCTAAAACTGGGCATATCAGAACGATGCTTTAACCAACTGAGCTACCTGGCCAGGGCGAGTGGATTTCATCATTCCCAGGGTACATACAACCAATGAATGCATAATTAGTGGAACAACAAATCAATGTTTCTCCCTCTCTCCTTCCTTTCTAAAAATTAAAAAACGAAATCCACTTTATAAAGTTAAATTTGGGAATGCACAACTCCCCCCGCCCCAATTCTTATCTATACTAATAAAAGCACAATATGCTAATTAGACCAAATGTCCTTCCAAATGAAGCTGGAGCTACGAGGGAAGCTCAGATCCCGGTGCCAGAGGGAAGCCAGTGCGGGCAGCCAAGAAAAGGAAGGCCTACTCTTGCATGAATTTCATGCATCGGGCCTCTAGTTTTCCATCAAAGCTATCTTTAGTCATCAGAGAGCTCCACAATCAGAATAGCTCTTCACTGTTAACACTTTTATTACACCAGGTTATATTTCTGTCTATCTCACAATCTACTGTACACTGTACAGCTTGCAGCACATTTCTTTTTTTTTTTTTTAAGAAAATCTATTTTTGTCAATTTTAGAGAGGAAGAGAGAAACATCAATGATGAGAGAGAATCCACTGGCTGCCTCCTGCATACCCCTATTGGGATCAAGCCCTGATCAGGAAACTGTGACCTCCTGGTTCAACAGCCCAGGCTCAGTGACACCAGATGGGCTACAACACATTTCTTTTAAAAAAATTTTTTCTTTAAATATACATTTGTTCTATTGTTTCTTGAGAGGAAGGGAAAGGGAGAGAGAGAAATATTAATGATGAGAGAGAATCATTGATTGGTTGCCTCCTGCAGGCTCCCCCACCCCAACCCCCCATGGAGGATCGAGCCCACAACATAGGCATGTGCCCTTGACCAGAATCGAACCTGGGACCCTTCAGTCCGAAGGTCGACGCTCTATCCACTGAGCCAAACCGGCTAGGGCTGCAGCACATTTGATAAAATTCTAAAAATAACACACACTCCATTTTAAGTTACTTAATTTGTTACCCCATATAGCCAAAATGTCTGCAACCTTTATCCCTTTAAAAACCCCACCTGCTGCTGGGAAATACAGCCTTCATCCACCGGCATACATGTACATTTTGTCCTTATCCAGAATACGTTTTCCATCCACTCGCCTGGCTCTAGCAATTAGTACCTTCAAAGGCTAGCTCTCCTCTACTGACTTCTTGAGGGACCTTTTAACCTGACCTGACTACCTCTCCTCAGACCTCTCTGTGCCTGGCTGGCAGATCCCAGAATGCTCCATGGTGCTTCTGGTAGCAGAAGCTACCTTTTCACACTCCTTTCCTCGGCAGGAAACCTTTCCCCTATCTTGCTCATCCAACAAAACACCTGGAAGACTCAGGCATAAGCATCACTCCCTCCTGGAAGCCAGTCCAGATCCCATTCCGGTCCACGCATGGGTTTAGATGGCTGTTTCCTTAGAGACCAAGAGCAGGGACAGAATCCTGTTCATCTTGAAACTGCTGTTCACACCATCTGGTCTGGGCAAGAGGTGACCTTACGAGATGCTTGCTGTTTTAAAGCTACAACGCCGCTGTAAGGCACACACACAGACGGAGGCGACCCCAGGAAGCCCCTGTCCCTGAGGGGTGACGGCGGGGGGGCCCGGCCCAGGAGGAAAGGCTCCTCTCCGCTCCGCCCCGGCTCCGAGGGGGCGAGGGCGCTGGGCCACAGGTGACAGGGCCGGCCCCCGGGACCCGCAACTTTTCCGAAACATGACCCCCGGGGGGAGAGGAAACGTCCTCAGGTCCAAAGCAGACGGAGAGACGGACAGACAGACAGACAGACAGACGGAAAAGAATGGGGAGAAGGAAAAGCCGGAGGCCCGGCGATCGGAGGCGAATAGAGGAAAGCGGTGGCGGCGGGCGCGGAGCAAACTGGGGGCCAGGCGGGCGGGGGGACCGGCCGCCCCGCTGCTGCGTGGCCTGAAGCCGCGGCCTCCGGACCCGGTGCCCCCGGAGGCGCTCCCGCCCCGCCTCCCGGCCCGGGGCCCCCGGGGCGCCACTTACCCGGCCGGCCAGGCCGACCCTCCCCATGGGCCGCGCGGCGCACCAAGGCCGGGGCGCCCGGTGAGGGAAGGCGGGCGCGCTCGGCGTCAGCCCGTGACGGCCCGACCGCGGCCGGCGCCAACCCCTACGCCGAGTCCGCAGGGCGCGTGCGGGCGCGAGGTCGGGGAGGCGAGCGGCTCGGAGAGAGGAGCGCACTTTCGCCGCACTCGCCTGGCCTTGGCGCCCCCTCCCGGCGGGAGGGCCGCACTGCATCTCCCTTCAGCAGGCGTCCCCTTCTGCCCAGAGGTGTCACAGGGATGCAAGTTTGTGGAACTTCAGACTGCAGGAGAACTTTGCTGAGGAGAAGGAGTGGTCCTGGGCTGCAAAGATCATCCTTGGGAGCCAATTCTGTTGTAATAGAAGGGAAAGGGAGAATCCCTCCCAGCCCTTAGTTCTCATTCATTCAAAACCATTCCTCCATATGCGCAATGCTGAGCATGAATCACCATAGGCGGGCTAAATGGGAAAACTGCTAGAAAAGAAATGGTAACAAGCACTGAATTAACTGTACGACTAAGGAAACACTAAACATGAAGTTTAAGGTTGCATGGATATTATAAATCTCACAATTGAAAAACGATATAACAAATTTGAGATGAAAAGAGAAAATTGGATTTTGTGTGATTACAGTTTTCATATAAAAATTGTAAACAAAATATTTGTACTGCATTTGGACAGAAATCCTCAGTCCTATAATAATGGTATTCCCAGTGCTGCAGGGACCAGCACCTCCACCACCACCATGTGAAGGGGAACATTCTGGCAGTAAGACAGCATGCTAGAGACTGGAGTGTTCAGGCTAAGCTTTCAAGAACTCTTAAAATGTTATCAATAAAAAAGGATAGGGAAAGTCGTTCTTGAAATATGCTAAGTTCATTGAACATTTAAAAAATAAATGAATGTACTGAGTGTCTCTGATAGCTTCTGGCTATGGGCCTAGACTACATGTGTCAAACACAAGGCCCGCGGGCCAAATCCAGCCCACCAGGCCTTGTAATGTGGCCCGCACCGCGCTGTCATCACTGCACTCCGCTGTCAGTTTATGACATTGTCAGTTTATGACTGTTCAGTAAACCATTCGGCCCGCGATTTAGGCTGGATTTTAGATTTTGGCCCCTTCTCTGATTGAGTTCGACACCCCTAGCCTAGACAGCAAAGACAGAAAATGTGTGGACTGGGTCTCCTATCTTCTGATCAAAGCACAGGTGGGAGGGCAAGAGGCCTGAGATGGAGGAGGCAGGAAGCCTTGGGGACGCTCCAAGTGGAATCTGCTGTCTACCACGCCTCTCTTATTTGCTGGGCATCTCCAATTTGCAGACTTGACTACCATGGCCCTCCTCCTGCTTGGAGTTTTGTGCATTTCCAGATCAGTAAGTCACACGTTGACAGGCAACTTTTTGATTTACAGGCCATAGATGCAGTCACCTTCACTTTGGGGGAGTTTTCTAGATCAACTTTCAGGAGGAAATCTTTTTCCTTCTTATCTCTGAATATATTAGAGACATCATTCTTCCACTTCTTGTCCAAGATAACTAATAATTACTTTTAGTTTACCAACTGGGAATGTGAGGCTTAATGAGAAGGAGGACTATAACCCAGGATACGCAATTAGAAGGAAGGATAAACAAATTGTGGAGATTCAGAGGAGGGACAAGAGGCACAGGGGGCCAGTTCAGGCTGGAGAGCAAACATACCTACGGACAACTAGTGAAACAAGTTGTGCTCAGCATCCTGGAGGGAGGGGGCAGAAAGTAGATGGTAGAATGTGTCAAAAACAAGAAATTAGAAAGGCAGATGTTCCAGAAAGAAAGGAGATGAGGGAGATGCTTAGGCCGGCAGGAAGTGGCTAGAATGAAAAGCCATCGCATACAGGACAGACAGAGGCTGAGGAGGACCAGGAAGAGTGAAAATGAATGAGTGGCCACACACTGGGAAGAAAGCATTTTAGTTAAGATGACAGTTTGACCGAAATTAGAATTTGATAAAAAGTGATTATTCCCTGGAACTCTGTGTATAGTGATACTTTTCACATGTCATGAAGAATGATTTTTATTAACTTTTATGTAACTCTATGCAGTTTTATTTATTTTTCAGAATTTTTGTTTCACCCCCTACATTTTCTTTCTTGCTAAGTCATCCTCTACAGTTATTCCTGCTCTATAATGTTTACAATAGCAAAAATTTAGAAGCAGAACTAAATAATCAATAATAAAGAGTGAAATTCAATTATTTGAGGTGACAATTTATATGGAAGAATTCCATTTGTTTTAAAATTATGTTAATACTAGTGAACCAGTTCATGGATTCGTGCACATTGAAAGGAAATTCATTAGAAGGTGGCTGAAAGATTGGGACTGGGCGAGATAGGCAGGAGAGAACCTAGAGCCAATCTCCCTCGGTCCCTCCCCAGCCTCTTCGGAGTGAGTGGGGTCCCTTTGGCAGATGGGGTTCCTTGGCCTGGCCTACAGGGATAGGCCGAAACCGGCTCTCTGACACCTCCGTGGGGTCCTAGAAGTGTGAGAGGGCACTTTGCAAAATTGCTGTCATACAGGCTGTGGAATGCAAACACAAGTGTGCAGTAAACCAGATTCGGGGCCAACAATGCCCCAGCAACAACATAACCCATAGCCAAAGGTGGAATCGCACAGTTCCCCCCGCGCCCCCTCCCCGCCCCTGAGGAATTGGAGAACCGCTACTGCCAAGTCACTGCAGCTCAGCAGTTCCTGCATTAAGTGTCTGCCTCCTGGTGGTCAGTGTGTATCATAGTGACCAGTTGGATGGTTGGACTTAGCATATTCGCCATATATATATATATATAAACTAGAGGCCTGGTGCACAAAATTAGTGCATTGTGAGGGTCCCTTAGCCTGGCCTGCACCCTCTCATAGTCTGGGACCCCTCGGGGGATGTCCGCCTGCCAGCTTAGGCCGGCAGTCAGACATCCCTCTCACAGTCCAGGGCTCTCGCATTCTGGGACCGCTTGCTCCTTACTTCTACTACTCGCCTGCAGCGGAGGCCAGAGAGGCTCCTGCCACTGCCGCTGCACTAGCCAGCCATAAGCCCGGCTTCTGACTGAGCAGCACTCCTGTGGGAGCGCATTGACCACCAGGGGGCAGCTCCTGTGTTGAGCGTCTGCCTCCTGTTGGTTAGTGTGCATCATAGTGACCAGTCATTCTGCCGTTCAGTCAATTTACATATCAGGGTTTTATTATATAGGATATGCAGATAAAGTATATAAGGGTTGTCTGCCAATATAGCCTGATAGGTAAGGTTATAGCAGTTCTACATTTATATTTTTTGCTTATTTGTACTTTTTTCCAGTAAAAATTTTAAATATATTTTAATTGATTTCAGAAAGAGGAAGTGACAGGAAGAGGTTGACACATTGATGGGCTGCCTCCTGCAGGTCCCCTACTTCAGATCAAGCCTGAATCACCAACATGTGTCCTAAGCCACACTGGCCAGGGATGATATGTTATATTTCAACAGATTAAATCTATAAATAAATATGAGGATCCAGCTATATACTAATAATCCAAATATTAAAAGAAATTTAAAACAAAGTAATTCTTCTTACTCATGTTTTGTCAAATAGTTATTTTCTTATAAAAATATTTATATTAACAAGCATTGGGTATATTATTGTTATTTTAAAATGAGTCAATACATCTTCTTAAATTTCTCAATCTTAAATTCTAACAAGAAAAACATTGATCATTATTTGCTTATGACTTACATTAGGGAAAGCTCTTGGGATGCTCAAAAAATTTTAAGAGTGTAAAAGGCATGAGACCAACAAATTTGAGAATTATTGGATTATAGCATTCAAAGGAAAAGGATGGAGTGGGGTGAGCAGCCCACATGGGTAGAAATGGTACTGTGGAGCCTTGTAAATTTTTCCCTCCGTTCCTTATGAAATGTAAGCAACACTGAATGGTTTTTTTAGTTCAAAAAATACATGTTAGAAATATTTTAACAGTTTAATTTCTAAATCAGTTACCACCACCTAGTGTTACAATACTACATCATCTTTTTTCTCTTAGAATTTTAACAAATGTCTAAAACAGTGTATTAATAATAATACCAAGTTACTCAATACAACAAAGTCACTGTTCATAATTCTTGAGTAATACATTATTCATATTAGGTCAACAATCACATGTTTAGGTATGAAGGTTAAGTGATATTATTTAAAAATATATTAATCTGTTTCCTTAAAATACATACATATATATATTTACATTTTTATGTGCTTTTGATAGCTAAAGTGCATCATTATTGAGTATTGACCCATGAACCAGGAGGTCACGGTTTGATTCCTGGTCAGGGCACTTTACTGGGTTGTGGGCTTGATTTCCAGTAGGGGCCGTGCCAAGAGGTAGCCAATCAATGATTCCCTCTCAGCATTGATATTTATATCTCTTTCCCATTCTCCCTTCCTCTCTCTGAAATCAATAAAAACATATTTTTAGAAAAGTATAGAGGTTAATTACTAAAATAGAATATTTATTATTATACAGTTGTAATTAGAGTGAGGATATTCTCACATATTCTAACTTATAGAATTTACTTATGAGACATTTCTCAGTAAGTAAAAAAGAAGTTTATTTACATTTGCAGAAAATTCTAGTAATTATGTTGTTATATTTTTAAATTATCAGTTTAATTTTTTTCTTAGCCTAGCATTTAAGATTAATCATTATCAGCCTATCAACCCTTATTTGCTTCAGTCAATGAGACTCTACAGCAGTGGTTCTCATGACCCACAGGTTGAGAATAGCTAGCAGGGTCACCTAAGACCATCGGAAAACACAGATATTTACATTACAATTCATAACAGTAACAAAAATTATAATTATGAAGTAGCAACAAATATAATCTTATGGTTGGGGGTCACCACAACATGAGGAACTGTATTAAAGGGTCACAGCATTAGGAAGGTTGAGAACCACTGATCTAGAGCCTTCCAAATGTGATGCTTGGAAACCAGATAAGAACAATGGCAACCATAGTGTAGGAATATGGAGCAGTGCTTTTCAATCAAGGTGCCACAGAATTTTTAGAACAAGCAGTACCTGCCTATTGAGTCAGGGGCACTAATATCTTTTCCCTTGGATTGTCAAATTTTTAAAAATGACAACAGCCAACATAACAATAGCCATCTGGTGTGAATGAATCAAAATTATACCTTTTTCTTTGTCAGATTAGCAAAACACATTTTTGGTGTGTTGCAGGGTTTTAGTAATTAGTTTATGTGTGCCAGGAGATGAAAATCGCTGGCATGGAGGCAAAGAGGACAAGAGCAACAGGCAAATGCGGAATTGGAAGGGAAGGATCCAGTTCAGGGTCTGGTGGATCCAGTTCAGGGTCTGGTGGATCCAGTTCAGGGTCTGAACTTGAACTAGGGAAAGGTTTGGGTGGGGTTTGGAGAGGTGGTTGGAGAAGACTGTAGGTGGGAGGGGTGATGTGAGCCACGACAGAGGATAAGGGTCATTATGATCAGACTTTACGTGAGGGCTACACTTCCTAGTTCAGAACTTGCTCTCACATCTGTCATCCTATGATTTTTAACAGTATTCCTGTGAGGTAGCTGGGGTGTGAAAAACAATTTACTTCTACCAAAACCGGTTTGGCTCAATGGATAGAGCGTCGCTTCGATTCCGGTCAATGGATAGAGCGTCGGTTCGATTCCGGTCGGTTCGATACCTTGGTTGCGGGCATATCCCCAGTAGGGGGTGTGCAAGAGGCAGCTGATTGATGACTCATCGATGTTTCTAACTCTCTATCTCTCTCCCTTCCTCTCTGTACAAAATCAATAAAATATATTTAAAAAAAAAAAAAAAGAAAAGAAAAACAATTTACTTCTGAAAAATATTTCAATGGATGTAATTGGTTAACTTTAGATGGAATTTAACAGGCTAGCAATGAACACCGCCCGTTTATTTTATACTAGCTGTACCCGGCCACGCATTGCTGTGGCTCAGTCTGGTTAAATGGAAAAGAAAGGAGAAAGTGCACTTTTCTAATATGTTTAATTTCACAATGCTTGTGGGTATACAATACTTTTTGTTGTTCCATTTTCTGTGCAGATATAGATATTGGTTTTCCGACTCTAGAGCATGCAACATATAATTGTCCATGTGAGAAGCAATCCACATCTAGATCTAAACAGCACAATTCTAAAGATTGGCCCTGAGCTTTGTTGATGGTGATTGCAAACGCCAATCGAATGGGGAATTGCAATCTCTTAAATTGAAATGGCATATCGGTTGGGATCATAGGTATATGAGGAATGAGGACACCTTTACCTTTGAAAGGTCGTGTCAAGATTGTTGCTTCTAGGATGTTGCTCATTAATTTTTGTACTGCAAGCCACGTGCCCTTGCAAAGCTTTGGCTGGTTGATATTTCGCAACATGATAATTGGCACGCCGATTTTCAGTTGCAGTAGGTGCAGTGGCATCCCTGGCAGATTGAGTGAATTCAAAAATTCTGTTGGATAAGTAACCGCTTCATCTGCTTCCACAACAGTGTCCACAGACTTGTATGTGACTGCCTCACTTAGAACGTTAGATTGAATAATATTGTGAAGTTCATAGATGTCTTTGTTCTTGGCCAAAAGAATAGCTCCTTCACTCAGCAATTGTAATTCTTATAATTGGTTTGAATATTGGGAAATACTTTTTCAACCAATTCTTTTGACGTCACTAAATTGCAGAAGTTATGAGGCAATAAAATTCGTCCTGAGGTTAGATTAACCGGCACCTTTCTGTTCCCAGTTTCCAGCATTTGATGGGAGAATATCTCAGCTGATCGATCATTTTGCAGCTGGACACGCATATTTGTAGTTAATTGTAACGTCTTTATGTGTCGCCACAAAGTAGAGTATTTCAGGCAAGCATTTATTTCGTCCGCTGGTGTTGATAGAGGAATACAGGTAAAGTTTGCCTGAAATCTCCTGCAAGCAATATTAATGCTTTCCCAAATGGTCTGATGTTTCTACGCAAATCTTGCAATGATTGATCAGAAGCCTTGAGCGATTTTTTTGTGCACTCATCTCAAACAATAAGTTTGCATTTCTGCAATACTTTTGCCACGCAGGATGCTTTGGAAATGTTACACATGGGAGTTTCCATGAATTGCATGTGCAATGGCAATTTCAAAGCGGAAGGAGCAATTCTTCCACCTGGTAGCAATGTCACAGCTATTCCAGATAATGCAAAAGCTAAGCCTATGTCATTGTGGGATGGAAATGCTGCCAGAATCAATCTACTAGGAATGTTTTACCTGGCGCATCTAAGAAGATTTATCCAGCCCTGTTATTGACAGTTTGCATTATTTGATCATAAATGCCTTTTTGCTCAAGTGTTAGCTTAGGAATATTTGATTGCACATAAGACAAAAAATCATCTATGTTGTAATTTTGTTCACAACGCAATTCTACATCGAACTAAGCAGCAGCAGATCAATTCAGTGATGGCATTCCTAATTGACTGAGAACTTTGTTCGCGATTTCTAAGCACAAATCTTCAATCATCAACACTGAAATGGAATCGTAAAATCGAAAATTTGGAAATCATAAATGGATCGTAAATCGGATACATTGAAATGGAATTGTAAAATATTTAGTATAGCGTGTGTTGCTTTTATGTCCAACAGATGGCGGTGTTTTTTTTTCCTTCAAAAAAGTATGTTTTTACCTGTCACATGTGTGACATCTATAGATATAAGCTATATAAAAACACGCGAGTATTCGAATGCAACGTTGTGTCAAAATTTCACTGAGCCAAATCGGGTTCGGCTGTTGTGTCAAAATTTCAAAGCAATAGGTGAAGAACTTTCAGAGATTTAAGATTTTGAACAAACGAGCATTTACTTTTTTTTTTTTAGATAGATTAATTAATGAGCTGGAAATATGTTCAGATTTTTGCTCACTCACTAGTACATTGGTTTTGGCAAGCAGGCAACTTCAGAAACTCTGATGTGAACCTCTGGTATAATAAATAAGGATATGGTGTTATTTAACATAATCGGGGTCTTCTGCTAGGAGGTTCTGGGGCCTGAATTAGCAGGTATAATGTCATCGTTAAAATGAAGCTGGTACGGTAGACCTCCCCACCATTCAGAAGACTCCTTCATATTCATTTGTACTGTGACCACTGCAGGCGCGCTGCCCGATGGCGCCGCTAGGGGCCGCTCCTGCACAGCGGCTCTGTCAGCATCGGGCGCCCTGGGCGCTCTCTCTCCGCCCGTCGCTCACCTCAGCTTCCGCCGGAAGCGGCTCCTGTCAGTGTAAGCTCCAGTGTTTGGGCTGCGGTTTCCGCGTACCTGCCGCGCCCGGCCGGGGGAGGCTTGGCCGGAGGAGCCGGAGAGAGGACCTCGGGCTTAAACCGGGCAACGACATGGACATCCTGAAGTCGGAGATCCTGCGGAAGCGGCAGCTGGTGGAGGACAGGAACCTGTTGGTGGTGAGCGGGGGAGGGGTCGTGGCGCGGGGTGTAGGGGGGCGGCCAGCGGGGAGCCGGGAGTCAGGCTGGAACTGAGAGGGTTGCGGGAGGCCGGGAGGACCCCTTTACACCCCGTCCCCTCTTCCTGCCCTGGTTCTCCCCTACACTCGTGACTCGGCATCCTCCGGAGAAAGGGGAGAGTATCTGGAAAACCCAAGATTTTGGCAAACACCCCCCCCCCCCCCCACACACACACACACATTTGCCCCTTATTCCCGCGCAGGTTCCCAGTGCCTTATACGCACGCCCACCTATCGGTATTCTTCGGAATTCCGCCCCAGTTCTTCTGGTCCTTCACCTGTATGGCTTTACTGAGGGTTTGTGCCCAACTGAAACCCAGAGAAAGGGCAGCCTCAGAATTAGCTTTGTAAAGTATTTGATTCCTTCCGACTAGTAAAGCCGGTTATTTGTTACATTTTCTATCACCTCCACCCGCAACACTCATAGGAAACGTCTGTCGGTCAGCTCTTCACCGAAAGGGAGGCTAAAACTTGGAGAATCAGTGGACATAGAGGAGGAAGAATTAGGAACGTCCTTAAGTTGAGCTCCATTTACATTATTGCATAACAATAACTTAGATACTCGGTTCTCAAAAGCTTTTGGTTTGAGGACCCCTTGACACGCTTCCAGATTAGTGAGGATCCCAAAGGGCTTTTGTTTAAGTGTTTATCGATATTTACTGTATTAGAAATTAAAGCTGAGAAGCTTTAAAGATACTTATATATTAATTCATTGACGATTTGAAAGTATTGGTTCAAAGTCATGCAGATCTTCCAGATGTTGATATACTTCGTTACACCATATTTTAAAAATTACATACTTAATATCAACAGGGACATCACGAGAAATTTCTTTATCTATTGGAACACCGTCAAGCTCATGACGGCAGGTCTAAGACCGCCACAATTTTAGTGTTGTTTTTTTTTCACTTGAAAGTTGGAATTTTATTATAGGCAGCAAATACTATCAGTTGTTTCCCAGAAGTGGCAGGTTCACTTTGTTCACTTTTTTGGAAGTTAAGTCTGAATTACTATAGTTTATAGATATTCTTTCCCGTGAAAATGATATTCCATGATAAAAGCAGCTGGTTTAGCTTGCAGTTTAATCACGCAAGTGCTTTCTCATCAGACAACCATCGTCCGTCCCTATGAATGAGAGGTCCTTTAGGAATACTTGCCAAGACACCAGGAGACTTACCATCGCCTTTCACCCTCAGTACACATGGCCACGGAGGGAACAGGGAAACAGAACCTTAGTATTGAAAAGAGTTGACTTCACAGACTCTTTCAAAGGATCTTCAGAATCTCAGGGTCTGAGGACCACACTTGGAGAATATCTGCTAGGTCCTTGGATGTAATATAATATTAATATATATGATCTAATGTAAGTTGGAATTGTTTGGTGGATGGCTGATTTCATAATCAATGAAACTTTAAAAATACTTAGCAACACAGATCTCATTAAATACAATATATTTAGTAGTAAAGGGGGAAAGTTTGACCATATTTGTAATTAAATATCTTCAGGACCTTTTTTTTTTTCTTCCAGATTTGAGAGTATTTGAAAAAAGTAATTTAGATGTTGGGATGTATAGTTGATGTTAGGAAAGTCAGGATGTTGAAATTTAAGTACTTTAGAGGGAAAATTGAATCACAAAAAGCTGAACTCTCCTCCCCAGGTTTATAATGTGTATATATGCAGAATCAGGTAAGTGAGTGCTCTTGAATAATACAAGCATACCTCATTTTATTGTGCTTCACATTATTGCTCCCCGCAAATGTTGCATTTTTTACAATGTAAGGTGAAGACCCTCCTCCACCAGCAAAAAAGTTACACAGTAACTTTATTGCAGTACTCATTTATTGCAGTGTTCTGGAACCTAACCAGCAGTATCTTTAAGGCATGCCTGTATAAGAGAATATTTGGAACTACAATCTTTTCTTGTATGCATGGGAATAGTCTTTTGATTTATAGCTGTATAATTGATAACTGTATATAAATTGTTACTCTATAGCCTTTATCTTTCTGCATCATAGTGTCAGTAACTTTTATACGTTTTTACTGCTCCAGCCACAGTAAGATATGTATTTTTTTTTTAAAAATATATATTTTATGGACTTTTTTACAGAGAGGAAGGGAGAAAGATAGATAGAGAGTTAAAAATGTCAATGAGAGAGAAACATCGACCAGCTGCCTCTTGCACACCCCCTACCGGGGATGTGCCCGCAACCAAGGTACATGCCCTTGACCGGAATCGAACCTGGGACCTTTCAGTCTGCAGACCGACGCTCTACTATTGAGCCAAACCGGTTTCGGCAAGATATGTATTTTTTTATATTTTGTTCTGATATATATGAAAAAAGTTTCATGAGATACTTCTTACCTTAACTACATGTGATTCTATAATTTGTTTTATTTAATCCATTCTGTTTCATTTTTAAAAAAATGCTGATTGGAGATCACTGAATTGTTTTCATTGTCCTATCTTTAGCTGGAAAACACCTGTATTCTTGATCATTTCAAGTGATGTCCTAGCTTTTTATTGTTAGTCTGACAGTTGAAATAATAAACACCTTGTGACTGCCCCTTTGTTAAACTGCAGAAGCTCCTAAGATAAGCCTGCTAAGCTGCCTGTCATCTGTCCTAAAACATTCTGTCTGATGTAACTACTATGAGGTAATTGCTTGTGCAGCCACTGTGGAGAACAGTGTGGAGTTTCCGCAAAAAATTAAAAATGGAACTCCCATTTGACTCAGTAATCCCACTTGTAGGAATATATCCCAAGAAATCAGAAACACCAATCAGAAAGGACATATGCACTCATATGCTCATAGCAGCACAATTTACAATAGCTAAGTCTTGGAAACAGCCTAAGTGCCCCCGAGCAGATAAGTGTTTTAAAAAAACTGTGGTTCATCTACATAATGAATACTATGCTGCTGTAAGAAGAAGGAATTCTTACCATTTGCAACAGCGGGGGTGAGCCTGGAGAGCATTATGCTAAGTGAAATAAGCCAGTCAGATAAAGACAAATATCACATCATCTCATTTGTGGAATATGATAAACAACATAAACTGATGAATAAAAAGAGATCCAGAGACACAGAAGCATTGAACAGACCATCAAACTTTAAAGGGAGGGCAGAAGAGGGTGGGAGAGGGGGTAAGAGATCAACCAAGGTCTTGTATGCATGCATATAAGCACAACCAATGGACACAAACAGTAGAGGGATGAGGGCCTGTGCTGGGGGGGCCGGAGTGGGCGGAGAGAGGTCAATGGGGGAAAAGAGAGATATGTAATATTTTAAACAATAAAGAATTTTTTAAAAATGCTGTGGTGCTGTATACTTTCTATACATAGGGAGGTGCATAATGTTTTCTTGATGGCAAACTTGATCAGTGGGTTTAATATTGGCAGCCTGATCTTCCCATTGTTCACCATCAGCCTTTCTTGTAGTGGTCTTAGCATCCATTATGGTCATTGCCTGAGTGAATGAGCTGTGGATTATGAGGTGCTAAATACCTGAGGTAGTATTGAGGTACTATTATAATTATTACTAATAAAGTAGGACAGTAGCTTTTACAGAAACATTTTTATTGATTTTAGAGATGGAGGAAGAGAGAGAGAAACATCAGTGTGAGAGAGAAATATCGATTGACTGCCTCCTAACTGGGGTTCAAACCTGCAACCTGGGAATGTGCCCCGAATTGGAATTGAACCCGCCATCCTGTGGTGCATGGGACAGCACTCAACCAACTATACCTCACTGACCAAGGCAAGACAGCATCTTTGAGCCAAGTCATCAATGGAATAAGAGCTGTAGATAGTAACAAGCCTCCAAATTAGTGACTGTAGGTTTAACATCAAGGATAGTTTTATATATAGTACTGTAGTATAGAAAGAACTAATGTTTTTCCCCCCACCATTATAATAGATTTAGAGCTTGTCTCTTTTGACATCAAATCATATTAAAACAAATGCCTTTAAACTGTCTTTAAATAAAAAGGCTCTAAAACCATTCTATGCCTAGATTATTTTAAGAGTTGGGTAATTCAATTTTAAGACTTAATAAAATACAGTTAATTGATACAGTAGGGTTTTTAGATGATGAAAAGAATTTGGACACACTCTTGGAGCTCTCTTGGAAATGAGATGTAAGTTATAGATATCATAATTTCTGTTTGGTTACTTCTGATAGAAAAAAATTAAAGCGTTCTATTTTATGTGGTTCATAATAAATACATTTGTAGAGATTATCACTGAACTCAAATATTGGGAAGTTAAATAAAAAGTGTGAACATTTGGGAAAGATCGTTGTTTTCTTCCTTTTGCTATTGGATATGCCTGTTAAAATGATACTGCAAGAAAAATATGTACTTCAGATTTAGAGATTGAGGACAGGTGGTGTGTTCAGAAAATCAATGTAATTTCAATGCAACCAAAAACCTTTACCATTTCTTGAAAAAACTGAAGAGTGTTTTCAGGTTGTTGATTAGGGGACATTAAATTTTATGCCGGGATATGTTAT
Organism: Pipistrellus hanaki; assembly: GCF_964339955.1. NCBI lineage: Eukaryota > Metazoa > Chordata > Mammalia > Chiroptera > Vespertilionidae > Pipistrellus > Pipistrellus hanaki. Next base: position 129,500,626 of record NC_140503.1, on the reverse strand, counting down.
ATATTACTAACTCACTTCTTCTTTGATAGGAAAATAAAAAATATTTCAAGCGTAGTGAACTTACAAAAAAAGAAGAGGAAGCATATTACGAAAGATGTGGCTACAAGGTATGAATCCCTGCTTTTATATTACATTGTCTTATTTCTGAGTTTAAATTTATACAGCTGTTGTTAAAGTGACAACATTATTGATCTCTGTTCAATTTATCAATGTTATACATTAGCCTATAAATGAGAAGCCATCTGGAGAGGTATGAATTTTTGGTTTTGTTTATTTTTTTTATCTTGAATTCAGAAAAATACATGCATGACTTTTGGCTTGGAATGGTTTGGCCTTCTGTGGACAGCATGAAGTGGCTTGAGATCAAAGCTTGATTTTCTTTTCTTTTTTTTTTTTTTAATTAAGTCCTGGATCTGATGCTGCCTCATTTTCATCTCCTCACCACTCCCTCATTCCACCTCTCCCAATAAAAGTCCAATTTTAAAGGGCTAAAAATATTTTATTCATATAATAACAATGGTATTAGCAATGGTATTTTCCCTGCTTTCTCCTGAATATTTCAAACCAGTTATAGGTTTACATTGTTAATAATTCCTTTTGTCCTAAGCTCCTCTGCCTGAAGTATAATGCCGTATAACGTTTACATGCTTTTGTGTAATAAGGAATCACATTTCAAACACTGCTCAGTCTATTACATAGAAAATGTAATATTGAAATATTTGTTCGAAACAAATGAGTTGTCTGGAAGACTGTACATTTTAAAAGCATGACTGAAATTATCTATGAGATTACCTACTTGAATAACATTGGGGTTTTTTATTGGGAGGGGTTAAAGGTTATGAGTGAAGTTATGTTTAAATTTTTTTAAAAAGACTATATCTAGTTTAATAATTTTTAAGCCAAATTTCAGAAGGCTCTGTTTTGCTAAATCATAAATTTGAAATCAACTTTTTGCTTGTGAAACACCAATATAAAAGAATACTCTTGTGCATGTCATGTTAAAAGTTCTGGAAATTAATTTATCTGACATAGCATTTCTAGAGGGACCCATGAATAATGCAAATGGTATGTATGTGCATTTGGTTTTATTTTGTAGTATTGGGAGAGGGCAAGTTTTAAAATGTAGTTATATTTCTGATAGGTTTTTAAAATATGAAAATTTATATTGGTATTTTGATATTTTCCATGAATATATTGATTTCATTTGCTTCTAATTTAGGAAATTAAAATAATGTTTTGTGTTAGTAACCATTGGATATATATTCAGAAAGAATTCTCATCTTTTGCTTGCCCTCATATTGTCTAACTCCAACTTGATTTGGAATAAGAATTACTTCCCTGGGTATAGTCTGCTGACTTGTTGTTTTTCAAGATCCACAAATTTCAACCTTTCAGCTTTTTGATAAGGTAGGAAAAGAATTTAAAACAGTGGTGGCAGTTTTGCTTTGCTTAGATTGCTTCAGTGATAGTGCAGTACTTCCTTGCTTACACAGAGAAAAGCACTGAAGCAAAATAATTACTGTAAAGGTACTGCTTGTAATGTTGAATTCAGCTGCCATTCTTTAATTAAAACTACTTTTCATCCTAAAATTTTTTGATAAATAACTCGTCTTTGTGCTTAAAAGTAAAGCACAGGTTCTTTCTTAAACATTTTTAGTATTTTTTTCTTGTTAATAATGAAAATATTGCATGTATTATTTTCATTCCTGTATAGAAACCAGTTCCCATTTTTTTTAAGGCTTGATGCTGATTTGGTTTGTGAAAATATGAAAGTTTAGTTTTTATCTCAATTTTCTGTTACAGTCTTTAATACTGATAAACTTTACTGTTAATCATAAACTATAGAATCCTAAGTTATATAATTTTAACCATTTAGCCTTTGAATTTTTCCTTAAAGTTGATCTTCTTTTGTGTGTGTTTTTTATCTTCTTTTGGCATTTTAGATCTGTCTTATGGTCAGTTGGGAAACCATGTTTCAGTATCTTTTTACAGACCACACAATGGGTTTATAAATTGCTGAACTCAATTTTCCCAAACTGTGACTTGGGCGGCAGACTCAAGAAAATATATGAAGAGATTTTTTTCCCTGCAGGTTCATATCAACAAGAATGTTCACTCTTTTCTTTGTGTGGTATGAGTAGTGAGGTGCTGTTTTTCATTATTTTCTCACAAGGTTTGTAGCTCAGTTTTCTGGAAAAGTTCTGTGCAGCATTGGAAATTTTTCTATATGTCCAACAGTGATTTCTGTGCACTTGGAATAATACCTTTCCAAAGTAGGGTAGGAAAAAGCTGGCTCTTGAGGCTTTATAGGTTTCTGTTAGAAAGCAGTTCCTTTCTATTGATTTTCATTTTAACCCCAGGGCAAGAATCAGGCAACCTTGTAGGATGATTTTCTCAAGTAGGAGAAGCAGGTTGATTGTTTTAAGGGAGAAAAAAAAGTTTTTAGGGTCGAAGGAGAAAGTGAGTCTAAGTTTCAGCTGTTTTACGGCTTTTACACTTAATGTCACTTTTCTGTAGCAAAAATGCTGTCTCTGATGTGCATGCTTTCTATGTGTGCTGTCCCTGAAATAGAAAAGTTTGATACTAGTAAACTCTTAAAAGCTGGATATTTATTATGAGCTCTTTCCTCGGAGGAACATTTAGAAGACCTTCAATATTTAAAACATGTTTAACTGTCCTGAACAGCTAATCTAAAAGAATGATAAATTTTAACTATATTTTAAAAGCTATTTTTTTTTTCCTGTTAATATAGATACAGCCAAAAGAGGAAGACCAGACACCATTAACTTCATCGAATCCAGTATTAGAACTTGAACTAGCAGAGGAAAAATTACCAATGACCCTTTCTAGGCAAGAGGTAAGTTTCTATATAGAGTTTCATGAAAAAAACACACAAAAAACACACAACGAAAAACTCTGTACAACATTTTCATTTATCTTTAGTTCTACCTAATAGTTTATCATTATTTCCCATATAAAATGACCTACTGAACTCAGTTACTGTGCAGGTAGCCAGTTTTCTTCATGGAGTTCTACTAGCAAATTACCTCTGCTTTTCTTGATACTATTTTGTTAAACTTTTTAAAGTATCTATCATTCTAAACTTTAAAAACTAAACACTGTATTTTTAAAACATATTTTAATTGATTTAAGAGAGAAAGGGAGAGGGAGAGACAGAATATCAATGATGAGAGAGAATCATTGATTAGCTGCCTCCTGCACACCCCCTGCTGTGGACTGGAGGGGATCGAGTCCACCACCCGTGTATGTGCCCTTGGCCGGAATCGAACCTGGGACCCTTCAATCTGCAGGCTGGTGCTCTACCCACTGAGCAAAACTGGTTAGGGCTAAACACTGTTTTAAATGTATATATTCTAAATATTTATACTTAAATTATTTTAACTAATGTACTATTTTATAACTTACTTTCTTTTAATATCTCTTTCTAGGCCAAAATATATCTATGTATAATTTTTTATGACCATATACTTTCCCATATTTTTAAAGCCAATTCTTTATTAATGGTCATTTAGATTACTTTTGCATTTCCCTCTTATGAATCATACTAAGAGGAATATCCTTCTATAAACATGTATAATAATGTACGATTATTTCCTTTGTAAAATCTTTTAGAAGTATGATATCTGGAGTGTATGTACATTTCTAAGACTTTTGATACATAAGAGTGCTTTGTCTCAGTTATACCAGTTTATACTCCCATAGTGTTTGCCCATACCCTAGTCAAGATCAATTATTATTTTCTTTTAAAATATTTTTAAGGATATTTATGTGATATAAAGAATTCAGACTATTCAGAAGGTACAAAACAAAAGTGAACTTTGAACAAAGGAAACTCAGAGAAAAGAATGGCTAACTCTGGAAGCTGTCATGTGAACATTAGAGGAAGGTATTTTTGAATAATTAACCTAAATACTTTTAAAAGAGTTTATTGACCACAGCTCTAATTTTGAAAAGGAATTGAGTATTCTCTGTGGTTCCATAAAGTAGAGCTAAAGTAAATGGGTAGAAGTTTAAGAGGGGTAGATTTTAGTTTATTTTGAGAAGCAAAACGTATCCAGAAATGGGGTGGGTTGTTTCATGAAAAGATGTGATTCCTGTCATTTGTCAGACAGTGACCTGACAGTTGATTTTGGAGGGTAATTCTGCATTGATTAGAGAAAGCAGTACATGAACTCTTAAGTCTCTTTTTAATATCAAGCTTCAGTTAATTCATTGGGAGCCCTACCAGTGGTTTCTAAGTGTGTTCCCAGGTAAAGTTCTTGGTATTTATTTTTTATTTAGATAAACTTATTAATTATAATTTTTGTTTTTCCTTTTTATTAAGTATAGCATGTATATAATGTTATATCACACATATGTTTAATATAATGTATAATTATTAAACACCTGTATAACTATCATCTAAGTCAAGAAATAGAGTACTATTATCAGCCCCTCAATAGCCCCGCATTTGCCCCATCCTGATCATACCCACTTTCTCTCCTAAGGGACAGGGTTTGGTTCAAAAATAGTATTGCAATGCTGACATTGGCTGTGGTCATCAGCTGAGTTATCAACTGACTTCAAACTTTATTTTCCTTCTCTATATGAATATTATCACTTGCTACCATCTTAATATTTTTCTTATGTATTTGATTATACAGTTTGTTACTTTACTGAACCAGCCAAAAATCCTAACCCATTAGGACTGTTTAAGGTGTGACAATGACTCGGTATTTTTTTTCATGGAAAACTAAAGAAAAAGTAAACTTTTTTTTTTCCGAAAAAAAAGTTGAAAAAAGTGACTTTTCCAACTGGCATTTCAAAATAAGTGTTTGGTCACCTAAAATAGGAATTGCTATTACTAATAATATAAGGAATTACTACTATCTTTTGATTTTAAAAAATAGGTTATCAGAAGATTAAGAGAAAGAGGAGAACCAATCAGACTATTTGGAGAAACTGATTATGATGCTTTTCAGCGTTTAAGAAAAATAGAGATCCTGACACCAGAAGTTAACAAGGTAAGAAGTCAGACCAAAGCTAGAAGAATATTACTGTACTACCTAATCTAGAATAGTGTGGAGTCTGATGTCTGACCAATTGCATTATTAGAGGAAGAAATGAAAAAGTTGCCAGATGACTGCTGATGAATATAAGTTAAAAAAATTTTTAAAGTACCTATTTTATGTATGTTCAGTCCATTTTGACACATACTAGTTTGTAACCACCAACCTTGTGAAAATACAGAACATTTTCATCACCCAAGGAAGTTCTCCAGCACCCCTTCTTCACCAACCCCTAGTCCATCTTTTCTACTCATGGGCAACCACTTTTTTTAAAATTTATTTTTTTAAATTTAATAAATCTTCATTGTTCAGATTATTACAATTTTTTCTTCTCCCCCCCGCCCATAGCTCCCCTCCACCCAGCTCCCACCCACCCTCTGCCCTTACCTCCTCCCCATTGTCCTCATCCATAGGTATACGATTTTTGTCCAGTCTCTTCCCATACCCCCCACACAGACATCCCTCCCCCTCTGAGAATTATCAATCCATTCCCATTCTATGCCCCTGATTCTATTATATTCACTAGTTTATTCTGTTCATCAGATTTTTAATTCACTTGATTTTTAGATTCACTTATTGATATATATGTATTTGTTGTTCATAATTTTTATCTTTACTTTTTTCTTCTTCTTCCTCTTCTTAAAGAATACCTTTCAGCATTTCATATAATACTGCTTTGGTGGTGGTGAACTCCTTTAGCTTTTTCTTGTCTGTGAAGCTCTTTATTTGACCTTCAATTCTGAAAGATAACTTTGCTGGATAGAGTAATCTTGGTTGTAGGTTCTTGCTATTCATCACTGAATAATTCTTGCCACTCCCAACTGGCCTGCATTGTTTCTGTTGAGAAATCAGCTGACTATCATATGGGTGCTCCTTTGTAGGTAACTAACTGTTTTTCTCTTGCTGCTTTTAATATTCTCTCTTTATCTTTTGCTCTTGGCATTTTATTTATTTTTATTTATTTATTTATTTAAAAAAAAATATATATATATATATATTTCAGAGAGGAAGGGAGAGGGGGGGAGAGAGAGAGAAACATCAATAATGATGTTCCCACACCTAGCCAACACTTGTTATTTTCTGTGTTTTTTGTTTGTTTTAATAACAGCCATTTGAATGGGTGTGAAGTGATATTTCATTGTGGTCTCTACTTACTGGTGATGTTGAGCATCTTTTCATTTGCTTATGGGCCATTTGCATGTCTTGTTCTATTTAAGACCTTTGCCCATTTTTAATCCTGTTGGTTGTTTTCTGTTTTTAAATTGTAGGAGTTTCTATGTGTTCTGGATATCAATCCTTATCAGATATATGATTTGCAAATATTTTCTCCCTTTCCTTGGGTTATCTTTTCATTCTATTGATAGTATCTTTGATGCATAAAACTTTTTAACTTTTCTATATTTATTATAGTTGTTGCCTGTGCTTTTGCTGTTGTATATTATATAAAAAATCATTTCCAAATCCAATGTCATGAAGCTTTCCCCCTATGTTTTCTAAACATTTTATAGTTTTAGCTCTTGGATTTAGGTTTTTTATCCCTTTTAAGTTAATTTTGGTATATGGTGAAAATTAGGGGTCCAGTTTAAAGCGTTTTTTTAATTTCTTATGTTTTATTTTGTTTTGTTAATACTCACCCCTGGATATTTTTTCCATTGATTTTTAGAGAGTGAAAGGGAAGGAGGAAGAGGGAGGGAGGGAAGGAAGGAGGAAAGAAGGGAGGGAGGGAGGGAGGAAGAGAGGGAGGGAGAGAGCGAGCGAGAGAGCGAGCGAGAGAGAAGCATTGATGTGAGAGACACAGCAATTGGTTGGCTCTTGCACATACCCTGAATGGGGATTGAGCCTGCAACCCGGACATTGCCCTTGACTGGGACTTGCACCCACTTTGGTGCTCGGGCTAACGCTCTAACCACTGAGTGACAACAGCCAAGGTTTAAGGCTTTCCTTTTTATTAAATAGTCACAGACTGAGTGTTAATAGAATGTGGAATTTGCTCGTGTTAGAAATGTAGTTGCTAGCCTATGATATAGAGGAGACACTAGTTTTATACTGTTGACATTTCAAAGGTTTTTGGAGTTCATAGTAGCCTTCAGGTGGTTCTCAGTAATGGTTGTACCATTTAAATTGTAAATTTGATATGGTCATGGGAGGAGGCAAGTACAGTGTTTACCTACTCTGCCCTCTTAATTGGTAGTCTGAGATGAATTATACCTAGGGTTAGTGAAAAATCAAGTGAAAGATTGGTGAAATTTCAAACTTGGTATAATTTTTCACCTTTCTCAGGGATTGAGGAATGATCTGAAAGCAGCTTTGGATAAGATTGATCAGCAATACCTCAATGAACTTGTGGGTGGTCAAGAACCTGGAGAGGAAGACACACAGAATGACTTGAAAGTTCATGAAGAAAACACCACAATTGAAGAGTTAGAGGTAATTTCTACGTCCACCTTATCTCATCTCCCGTTACACCTTTCATTCCCTGCAACAAATGGTTGAGTTCATCAGATTACTCTGTTCAGAGCACACTATCATGCTTTCATTCAGTCAGTCTCTTTTTTCTCATTCTCTACTCACATTCCCCTACTTTTTGCCATTAAAAGTAGTTATTCGAATGTTTGATGTGCATTATTTTATTTGTTGTTGATCTTTTATAATTAGTAGTGTTTTGTGAGCATGTGTTTTTTATTTCCATAAATAGTATTGTACTGTGAAATTCTTCTTTCTGCTTTTTCATACTTTGAACTGTTTTTAAAATCCATCCTTGATGCCTTATGTATGTTTAAACCTTTGCTGTTAACTGCTAATACTTTATATCTTGTGGCAATCACTGCCTTTTACTTGTGTTCCCTCATAATATAGTCAACTAAACTGCTCCCAGAGCCCTGTTACCACAGCAGCTTTGTGAAGAATTCCTTTGTACATTACCCCTGTGGACTCAGAAGTGGGATCGCTTTATGTACAATTAACTTGTCTAAGTAATGCTAAGTTGCTCTCCAGATGGCTGTATTAGTCTGTATCCTACCAGTAGGGTGTGTCATATATCCCTAAACCCTGTCAACACTGACAATCTTTTGTTTTCTAATTTTTGTTAGAGTGTTGAATGTGGAGTGATACATGTAATCTCAACTAAAGAGCAGTATTATATTATTTAATATATACCTCAACAAACAATATGGCTTAGTTTAAAGCTCTTAATAAAGTGTGAAGTGTTTTGTTTTTTTTCCCTTTCATTCCTTGCTCTTGCACATGCTAACGTCATATTTGAGGAGGATGTCCTTTTAATTGTACTCTCCAGCCACCACCACAGCACCTATCTATGAACTCTAAATTTTATTGGAATAACTGATGTGAGCAACCAGTTCTGAGTGTGCTGTTTTTTCTTCCTTTTAACAGCTTTATTGAGAAATTCGCATCTCACACAATTTACTATTTTAAAGTGTACAGTTCAGTGGTTTTTAATACATTCATGGATTAATACATTCATGGTACAATTATCACAGTCTAATTTTAGAACAATTTTGTTGCCTTGAAAAGAAATCTCATATGCATTAGCAATCACTCCCCTTTCCCCTTCTTCAGGCTTTTGATTCATAAAAGAGAACATGCTTTCAAAATTTAAATGGCAAATTAGTGTTTTTTAAAATTTTTATTTAGAAATTCCATTAGGTTTTTAAGTAGAAATTGGACAGTCTGTGTAATAAAAAGCCATGTTTAGACTGGTGTTGATAAGCTATATTCATTTGTTGCTCTTTACTAATGAGCAGGAGCATTATTTTTCTTCAGGCATTGGGAGAATCCTTAGGAAAAGGTGATGATCATAAAGACATGGACATCATTACCAAATTCCTTAAGGTATGTACTTTTAAGCTAAGAAAGGAGGACATTTTGGTTAGTTAAATATTTTTATGTTTTTGGATTATTAAGAGTTAAAGTCTGAAAAAAAAAGAGTTAAAGTCTGGGAAAGGAAATCTCAATAAACATTTCTGGCATGTACATTGTTTATGATATTGCTGTGTACATGGATATAGAGGCTAATCAAAGACAGTCTATTTCTTTCCTTTGGCAGTTTAAAAAAACTGACTTATTAACGTAAACACAAAGAAAAAAGTTTTCAGCAATGGGATGAACAAGATGTTTGGGGAGTTCTACATTTTTTAAAGCACTCTAGGAAGGAGTGTAGTGAGGGTAGAGTTCTAGAACCTTTTATGAGAGGTGATGATAGTAACAAAAGGAAGGAGGTAAGAAGACATTGGCAGTGATAAAAGCAAATACATCGGTAACTTTTTAGGGATTTCATTTCTCATTTCTACAGATAGCTGTCATTCTTCCTATGATATGCTCATTCCATCTTCTCAGCATTTCTGTCTTTAGTATTTTAGGTAGAGAGTGTGCAAATCCCAGGTTCATTTTACAAATAAATTATTTGTGGTCAGGCCATGAGATTTAAAGCAAGATATGCTTTTACTTGCATTTACAATTTAAATACAACATATTAGTCATCAAGATTCTGCATTGATTGAGGAAATGATAGGGAACCAGATAGGGCATGGGAACAGGGTAATATGAACACAATTTTCTCTGAGAGAATTTATAGGATTACACAGGGATTGCCACTAGGGGAGTGTGTTCTCAGCCTTCACTGTGTAACTGCTTCTAGAAGGGTGCTCTGTAGGTAAACCCAAGGGGCATTGTGGTAGTTTCCCAGGGTGGGATAGGGGAAGGTATGAGTCATAGTTTCTTTTATTTCTGTTCCTTTTATTTCTTTCCTGCTCTTTTAATTAGGCACTTTGGTGGGAATTTTTAATTGAACTATTTTCTCTACTGTAAAAGTAGAAAGTCCAAATAGTATAACAAGATACTTGGGGGATTCATTAAATATCACAGCACATGTGGTAATATGGCTGATGATCTAGGTAAACTTTATGTAATGAAAATGCAAATAAAAGTTTATTTCCATCAGATAGTTACTCGGGTAATATTTTTAGGGGAAATGGATTATCTTTGAGTTAGGAATATATAGAGAATAGGAAAGTTTATGAATTACCAAAAGCGCCTCTTCAAAACATATGACAGAATAAGCATAGTTCATTAAATATTAGTGGATGGTATTGTTATCAGTTGAGAAGTTTATTCTAAGGATGACAGTTAACTGTTTTGTGTGTTGGGGAACTTTAAACTTGTTCAGCAACTGGATGGCATTGTAGTCTAATTTTACCCACTCTCGTTAGTTTCTTCTTGGTGTTTGGGCTAAAGAATTGAATGCCAGAGAAGATTATGTGAAGCGCAGTGTGCAAGGCAAACTGAACAGTGCTACTCAGAAACAGACCGAGTCCTATCTCAGACCCCTTTTCAGAAAGCTGCGGAAAAGGGTAAGCTTTCTCAAAAAATGCTTTTATTAACTAATTTTATTATAAAAAATAGAACATATAAAATTAGAATAAATGCAGTCTGTAACTACAGAGTAGCTTCCAAATTTAATTATGCTTTTTTTTCTTTTCCAGAATCTTCCGGCTGATATTAAAGAATCCATAACAGATATTATTAAATTCATGTTACAGAGAGAATATGTGAAGGTACATTATCATGCTGTGCATTGGAAGTATGGTTATTTGTCTATGTTGTGAACACTATATTTCATTTAGTGTGGGAGAGTTTTACATAGGAAACTGAAGAAGAAATGTAAAATGAATTAGTAGTTAAAAAAACAAAAATCTTTTGCCCTGGTTAGTGTGGCTCAGTGGTAAAATATTGGCCTGCACAACGAAGGGTCTCGGGTTCGATTCCCAGTCAAGGGTACATACCTCCACTGCAGGTTTGTTCCCCAGCCCTGGTCCTGGCTTGTGCAGAGGAAACTAATCGATGTCTCTGTCACATCAGTGTTCCTCCCTCCCTACCTTCCTCCCTCTTTCCCTTTGAGTTTCTTTAAAAAAAAATCAATGGAAACTAGCCTTGGGTGAGGATTAACAACAAAATCGACCAAAACCAAAAACCTTTTATTTTCTTATGTATTGTCAGTTTTATCGTGGGGCATTCAACGTTAAACTTTCAGACCGCTATATTTTTTTGTCATTTAAAAAATAAGTGTAAAAATTCTTAAGATCATGTACTAGATGTGGGCAAGGTACATTTCACAAGTGAGACAGAATTTAGAAATTTGTAGGTTGTTGGTTATAGCTTGGAACAAAATTTCCCATAGAAACAATGCTATAAATATCGACTTAATTCGTAATATAGCTAAAGTGTTGTACTAATGATACAGTGGAATTTGACCACCCTTTTTATGTGTTTCTATGAGAAATGTTCCGAGTCAGGCTCCTAGCGCTCATCTCCCGGGTTTCATGGCTGCAGCAGTAGCAGACCCTTTGTAGGGGAAGACTTCTCCCTTGTTGCAGTGATTCCTCCTGGGTGGGCTCTGGAGGAGGTGGCATGGGGAAGAGCTCTGGTGTCCAAGTGCTGCTGGGGCAGAGTTTAGAAAGGAGAGAGTGGCAGGCTGTCAGCTGGAGGAGGGACCAAGAAGAGAAGGGCCTAGTGCCCCAGCAAAGGACACTGCTTGGTGGGCCATAAGCTGAGGGTGAAGAGGAGGCTTCGGGTGGCTGTATCTCCCAAGAGAGTAGCAGATAAGAATTTCAGTGCACTTAGAGTGACAGTTCCAGAGCAGGAGACAGGTCCTGACAGAAATGTGGGAACGACAGTGCTTATTTCTGTGCTCTGAGTATCTGTAATCATGAGAAGGGACCGCTGGCATTCCTGGGAGATTGGGTGGTCTCCTTGATCAGCGCCTCATGCTGATAAACCTAAGGTATTGTTTTCATTCCCTCCAGAGGAGAGCCAGTTAGTTTCTTCAAAGAAAATGCTTTTGTTTTATGGCTATAAACTTTATTCTTGGGTAGATTCTGTTAATTGCATGCTGCTTACTAAGGACTGATTTGGAATGGATGGTTAGGTCACATCACTGCAGAAAGAATTTAGATCACTTGCCTTTCCTATTATTACATTTCTCATTCTCATATATGAGAATCAAGTGCAAGTTTATGTTGTGTAAACTACAGAAAGAACCAAGAAATAACCTATTTGAGAAGTTTTCTTTGGAAATTTAGGGAAACTAAATATTGGAAATTTTCAATTAATATCAAGTATTAAATTTAACATACATGGGAATCAGTGATAAAAATGTGTATACGCCCTTTTAAAATTAAGCTTAAAAAAATTGAGAAGTTAGGCAGTAGGGGGTAGCAGGGGTCGAAAAGTGGGAGCAGGAGGTTGGTATGGGGATGCTGCAGTGAGGGTCGTAGGGCAGGAGTGTCCCCAGGTCCCCCATGCAGCCCCCAGATGAACCCACAGTATTTTCCTTATATGACTGGGCCCCTTATATAATTGGCAGCGACACTTGCCCAGAGCCTAAGAGGATTATAACAGGTCAGGTGAACCGGGGAGTGGGATGGAGAAGTGAGCAACCCATTAGGCTAGAGATGAGGGAGACTTAGGGAGACCTCTTCCGCTGAACTGTTAGCCCTGGTCGATGATGACAAGACCACTGCGCAATCTGAGTTCTGGAAACCAGATGATGGAGTGTGTTCAGACTGAGACTGGGCGGGAAAAGTAACAAAATTTGAATAAAGCAAATTCAAATTTATCTTTAGGATAGAAATGATCTTTCAGTTAACCCATTTGTAGTACCTGATTTTTAAAAAAATACCGCATATCAAACACATAGGTGTTTGATGTTTTCAAATTAAAATCTCTTTGAGGCCTGGCTATGTAGGCTTCTCCGAGACCCTCAGAGTCTTTTAGAATTTAACTGCTTTCTATTTTGTTTTCCTACTTCTTTTCCCTCTTCACAAATCGCCAGGCTTGGTTTAGAAAAGTAGCTATTTGTCTTCATTGGTTTCTGTCTTTATATTTTGTAGCTTTTATTTTAAGGTTCTTGCCAGGTGGGAGGTTTGGAGGGCCAATCTCATCCTTTAGCTATTAGACTCCTGGGCCAGTATTTAATCTTTGTTTACCATCTGCCGTGGGCCTTATACCCTGTATGACAGTCTCAGCCTGCAGAGCTCCCACTGTCTCAGAGGTCTGACTGCTGTTCAGGGAGTGGACATGGTTTCAGTTGGATTATGGAAAACTAGCCAGCCTCTGTCTTCTGTGTGACCACCTGTTGAGAAGACTAGGCAGAAAGGAGACCCATACTAGAGTTTCTGTCAGTACATCAAATTACCTACCTGATAATTCCAGATCTGAAATGCATCAACTGTCAGTGCACAGAGGCTGCTGGGGAATGTTTGTCTTTTTACTCACAAGGCTAGCTTTGGTTCTGTTTTTCCATGGACATTTGTGGCCCGGTCAGGACAGTCAGTCATTCCATATTTTAATTTCTTTTGTTTGAATAAGGAAGATGGTAATATTTTCAACATGCTTAAGAAAGGGATGAAAATTACAGCATCAAGAGTTGTGAGATACTTGAAATAAAAATGTGGACCAATACATTATTTCTGCCTTTCTGATCTCTTCTTAATCTTTCTTTCTAGGCTAATGATGCTTATCTTCAGATGGCCATTGGAAATGCCCCATGGCCCATTGGTGTCACTATGGTTGGTATCCATGCCAGAACGGGTAGGGAAAAGATTTTCTCCAAGCATGTTGCACATGTTTTAAATGACGAAACACAGCGGAAATATATTCAGGTAAGCAGTTTGGATGGAAAGGACATTTCTCTGGAGGTTAACATTCTCCAATTTCAAAACTGTATATTTTGAGAGCAGAGGAATTATAGCAAATAGGATATAGCATGATAGGATTTAAATTCATTTCTTTTTTAAAAATATATTTTTATTGATTTTAGAGAGGAAATGGGAGGGAGAGAGATAGAATCATTAATGATGAGAGAGAATCATTAATCGGCTACCTCTTACACATCCTGGACTGGGGATTGAATCCGCAACCCGGGTATGTTTCCTTTACCAGAATTGAACCCGGGACCCTTCAGTCCTCAGACTGCAGGCCGACGTTCCATTCACTGAGCCAAACCAGTCAGGGCTTAAGTTCATGTTTTATTTTATTTTATTTTATTTATTTATTTATTTATTTATTTATTTATTTATTTTGATTTTATTTTATTGATTTTGTACAAAGAGGAAGGGAGAGAGATAGAGAGCTAGAAACATCGATGAGAGAGAGTCATCGATCAGCTGCCTCTTGCACACCCCCCACTGGGGATATACCTGCAACCAAGGTACATGCCCTTGACCGGAATCAAACCCGGGACCCTTTAGTCCCCAAGCCGATGCTCTATCCATTGAGCCAAACTGGTTTCGGCCTTAAGTTCATTTTTTATAACTTAAGATATCACAGATACAACCTGGGATTCTTGACAACTTGGCAAATGCTAAGAATAGAGTTGATTTTTCCCACTACAAAGAAAAACTGAACCAATAACAGTGCACATGAGTTCATGTGAGGTATATACAACTAAGAAATTAAATTCTAAACACTTTAGATTAAGATATCTTCACTGAATAAAATAAAAACTTTTAAAGTTTCATATATGATACAAGACAGGCTATAAGGTTATGCTTTTAGTTACCTTAGCATTAAAATAAAACTATTGTAGTTTGCTGTAGAAGTTTAGTGATGAGCAGTAAATTTAGAGTATTTTGCAATCTTGTTATTTTTAAGGTAGATTCATCATCTAGGATTAAGGATCTGAATAATATAAATTTGGCTTTAATGAACATAATTTTTAAGTAACATATAACAACAGTACTTCTCTATACAAATAACTTTAAAGTGTTTAGAATTTAATTTCTTAGTTGTATATACCTCACATGAACTCATGTGCACTGTTATTGGTTCAGTTTTTCTTTGTAGTGGGAAAATCAACTCTATTCTTAGCATTTGCCAAGTTGTCAAGAATCCCAGGTTGTATCTGTGTAATGGCATTTGCTGGATGTTAATTCTAAAACTTGAAGATGATATTCTGAAAGTTTACTTAAAATTTAAAATTTGCCGAAACCGGTTTGGCTCAGTGGATAGAGCGTGAGACTGCGGACTGAAAGGTCCCGGGTTCGATTCTGGTCAAGGGCATGTGCCTTGGTTGCGGGCACATCCCCAGTAGGAGGTGTGCAAGAGGCAGCTGATCGATGTTTCTAACTCTTTATCCCTCTCTCTTCCTCTCTGTAAAAAAATCAATAAAATATATTTTTTAAATTTTTTTTAAAAAAAATTAAAGTTCACTTAAAATGCATAAAGTGCTTTCAAATTTGTGCCGGAGAACAATCATTACCATATTCATGGATTATCTTTTTTGTTTGCATTTTAATTCCAAGTGATAAATGTTCATTTGTGTTAGGCCTTATCCTATCTAAGAGAAACATGCAAATTGACCATACCTCCGCTATACCCACAAGTCATGCCCACCAGCCAATCAGGAGCGAGTGTGCAAATTAACCCAACCAAGATGTCTGTAGCCACAGAGAGAGCAGGAAGCTTGGGTTTCCCTGGCAATGGAGGAAGCCAAGCTTCTGCCTGCCCTGGCTGGCCCTGAACTCCACTCAAGGCTACAAAGTTTCAATTATAGAAGATAAACAAATCCCAATAAAAATGGCTGCAGCCACAGAGCGAACAGGAGGTTTGGCTCCGCTGAAGGCTACAAAGTTTCAACTATAGAAGATAAATAAATCCCAGATACCAGGGCCTCTGCTTGGGTTGCTGGGGGGTGTGGCTGGCTTGCCAACCACCACAGGCCCCTCACCCAGGCCATCCTATGCCCCAAGGGAACCCCCACCCTGATCTGGGACACTCTTCAGGGCAAACCAGCCCGCCCCCACCCGTGCACCAGGCCTCTATCCTATCTAATCCTTATCTAATAAAATAATAATATGCAACTTGACTGTTACTCCAATACACAATATGGCTCCCTTATGTGGTCAAAGATGACTTCCCCCATGTGGACACAAGATGGCCAGCAGGGGAGGCAGTTGGGAGGGACCAGGTCTGCAAGGGAGGGCAGTTGTGGGCTATCAGGCCAGCAGGGGAGGGCAGTTTGGAGGGACCAGGCCTGCAAGGGAGGATAGTTGGGGGCGATCAAGCCTGCAGGGGAGGGCAGTTAGGGGTGACCAGGCCTACAGGGGAGGGCAGTTAGGGGCAAACAGGCTGACAGGAGCAGTTAGGCATCAATCAGGCTGGCAGGGGAGTGGTTAGGGGTTGAACAGGCTGGCAGGCAGAAGCAGTTAGGGGCAATCAGAAAGGCAGGCAGGCAGGCAGGTGAGCAGTTGAGTTGTGAGAGGGATGTCTGACTGCCCATTTAGGCCTGATCCAGGTAGGACATTCCTCGAGGGGTCCCAGATTGGAGAGGGTGCAATCTGGGCTGAGGAACACCGCCCTTCCTCCCTCCCCCCCCCCCCCCCACCACATGAATTTTGTGAACTGGGCCTCTAGTTCACATATTTTAGCATTTTAAAAGCTTGTTTGGTTCAGTGGATAGAGTGTAGGCCTGCTGACTAAAGGGTCCTGGGTTGATTCTAGCCAAGGGCACATGCCTGGGTTGTAGGCTTGATCCCCAGTAGGGGCTGTGCAGGAGACAGCTGATCAACAATTCTCTCTCATCATTGATGTTTCTATCTCTCCCTCTTCCTTCCTCTCTGAAATAAATAAAAATATATATATTTAAAAATGATTTCTATCTGATTCCCTGATATAAATTGTAGAATTTGTAGAATTCAAATATACTTACGAAAATTTTAGGACATTTTCATTTATTCAAATAACCACCAGTGACTGAATTGAAGGCAAAAAGCTTTTAGTTAGGAAAAAAAAAGTTTGGGGCTTTACCAATAGAAAGCAATTCCAATGATTAAGTTTGCTTAGTTTGTTCAACTATACACTGGTCAGAGCAATAGTGTAAGTGTTCATATAATTAGATAAATTATCTTAATTAAAGAGCATTTCTTTTTTAAATAATGGTACATCCCCAGAAACTGTTTTTTAAAAAGTATACCTAGTGTATATTTACTTGTTTTTTTGAACCAAACTGATGACATATGATGGAGAACAAGACCTCAAATGTTAAGTGACCATTACCCACTTACTTGTTCATCCATTTTAACTATTACCTTCTCATTAAAAAAAAAAATTCTTTTTGTCCTCAACATGGTTAGGGAAAATGGCAAACATACTATATCTGAACTTTGGGAAGGTGTTTGACCTAACCCAATAATATTTTTGTAGACAGATATAGACATGACAGACAATACAGTCAGATGACTCATAGCTTGTTAAGTGAGTGAAGCCATATCTACTTTGGTGCATGCTAGTAACATACACCATTAGTTCTTAGTGACCTCAGTACTGTCCTGGTCAACATTTTAATGACTGACTCATGATGATACAGAGAGGTATATTTATCAGATTTGTAGACAGCAAGAAGCTAAAAGGTGCTAAGGTAGAAAAGAAATTGTCATAAAAATTGACGAACTAAAGAAAAGGACAGATTGCATAATAAATTTGGATCCAATAACCTAGTTTCTCAAGCATATATATATGATATGAGCATTGTATAAGAGGAAAACTTGGGTAATTTAGGGGCTATAAATATAAAATTAGTAATATGATATGGCCACTGTAAAGCCTAATGATAATGTAAGCCTAATGTAAGCCTAATGTAAGCTTATGTTACATTATTACACAATAATTTAGTGTTGGTTCCACAAGTTAAGAATATAGTTCACTATTATGCCCTCAGAGTCTTATGGTGGGTACTCACTGAATATTTGTGGTTAAATGAATACTCTATAGAACAATGCATAGAAATAATTTATATTTGTGTTATCTCCTTACTATGGGACCAAAGAGATTTTTCAGGAATTTTTGTTTTATTATTTTGAACTTACGAATTGTTTGAATACTTAGGTAATTACAAAGTAATTAAGAGTTCTAAATGTTTGATTATGTTTCAGGTACCTGTTATTCACATATATTAGCATTTTAAAAAATGATTTCATTGTGTTCCTTTTACCCTTCCTTCTTAGATTCCAGATATGCACCTCTGGTTTTGGGTTGTGAAGTTATAGCCACACTAGAGGCCTGGTGCACGGATTTGTGCATGGGTGGGGTCCCTTGGCCTGGCTGGCCATTGGAGCCTATTGGGGCTGTCTCGCCCCAGGTGGAGGGACCATGGGAGGTTGGTTGGCAGGGGGGAGGGACTGTGAGAGGTTGGCTGGCCACCCTGATCAGGGACAACTGGGGCTGGTCAGCTGGGGGGCAGGGACTGTGAGAGGTTGGGTGGCCATGGGAGGTTGACTGTGAGAGCACACTGACCACAAGGGGGCAGCTCCTGCATTGAGTGTGTGCCCCCTGGTGGTCAGTGTGCATCATAGCAACCAGCCAACCAGTCTTAACAGTTGCTTAGGCTTTTATATATATAGATAGATACTCAACTTTTCCACTAGGTCAGAAAGCTCTTCTTTTAAGAACAGAAAATTAACTTGGGGGTAATAATAATTAAGTATCAAGCTATTCAATATCTAATATAGGCCTGAACATAGTCAACCTATGGATTTCATTAGTCTTATTACTGTGATAGAAATTGGGTGAATTTAATTTTTGTGAACCAAACCAGCAATCTCTTGGTTCATGGATTGATGCTCAACCACTAAGCCCCACCAGCTGGGAATGCCTATTATGTTTTTTAAAGGTGGTACATATGTAGAACCCTTTAGATACACAGGAAAGGAGCTGTCTCATTACGTACAATGGATGCTTTATGCTAGGCAGTGGAACTTAATTCTCTCCTGGAACCTGGTGGAGAAGGGCTGAGCTGTTTCATGTAGGTCTAGTTAATTCATTTTGACTGCTGTAAAATGTTCCATTTGTGAGCACACTTTTTCATCTATTCTCCTCTGATGGACATTTGGGTTATTTCTGGTTCTTTTGCTATTATTGTTGTTATTGTGAACAATTCTGCTATGACCATCTTGTTCTTATATTTGTGTATACATACATGAATAAACATTTCTCTAATTATACATCTGAGTAATATTGCTGGAGATTGCCTTATTTTATTTTATTTATTAAAATTATTTTGATTAATTCTGTTTTTAAATATTATCTTTTTAAATTATTTTTAAAGAGAGGAGTATGGAAAGAGAGAAAGGCAGACAACAATGTTTAAGAGAAACATCAACTAGTTGCCTCCCATACCCTGACTGGGGATCCAACACACAATCTGGGTATGTGCCCTGACTTGGGATCGAACCAGCAACCATTCAGTGCTTGGAGTGACGCTCAACCGAGCCACACTGCAATATTTTAATGGGGATATTGGTAAACAGGATTGAGTATAGGACAATTAAGAAAAGTTTGACTGTATCATAACCAACCTCTATTTTTTTAGGGATTGAAGAGGTTAATGACGATTTGCCAGAAGCACTTTCCTACAGATCCATCAAAATGTGTGGAGTATAATGCACTGTGAGATCTGTGTATAATGTGAAGATAACAATAAGAAACTTAAGGGAGCATGATATGGACTTCTGGAATTACCAATAGGATTGAAGGAAGAAGAAAACTGGAGTTTCTAGACTGGTTTCTACCTAATGCAACTCGGAGTTTTAAGAACGTCTTGGCTCTCATTTCACATCTGACTGCATACTGATTTGTGTCTTGCTTTTATTTTAAACAGTTGAAAAGCTAAGTTCTAATAGACTCTTCCCCATAGTTTAAATGTGTAAACAGTAGTCACAGAAGGAGGTTTCAAATGACTCTTTCCCTCTAGACCTAAAAGTTGCAGTTAGATTATTAAAAAGGAACATTTGAGGATGAACTTAAATGTTCTGTATAATACGAATTTTACATTGTCTTTTGTCATATTTTTAGAAAATATTTTTATATATCTCAACAAAAATATGGAATCATTTAATGAAACTTACGGTCCTTAAATGTTTCTTGCAATAGAACTTGAATGTAAATGTCATGACTGTTTACTCAAATGTTATTTTTCTTTCATTTCAAAGCTTGCTTTTATCTTCTAATGAATGTAAATTTCATATGTGTCATCTCTTGGAATAGATAGAATTAACAGGAAATAGAAATTTGAAAATCAAAGATATACACATAAAAGTTCAAACTAAACTACAGTGCATAGAGATCAAGGTGGGAAAATGGACTGTCAAGCCAGCCAAGAATGGGGACATTCTGGTTCTTCCTAGAATAGGACTTCCTGTAAGTTTCATACTCATGAGACCTGGGGTGGACTGCTATTCCTAACTCCATCCCTCTAAGCAGCAGAGAAGGGTGCCATTATTCTCACTGCCTGAGACAGTAGGTCCTGGGTCTGATTTCAACAAATGAGAACTTCTGAATCTTGTAGTGTCATACACAGAGAACTGTGATGAATCACTGTGCCTGGAAGTTGAGAGGACTCAGTTAATAGAGGAAAGTTGGTAATAAAATGTTACCAGACCAGGTGAAGAGGTGGTACCAGATAAGTGGTAAGAGTGGGGCTCTGTCTGAACTCAGAACTTCTATCTTCAAATTTTAGCTCTTCACCTGACTGAATGACTGTGAGTGAGTAACAATTTTTCTGAGTCTCATTTTCCTTATCGGTAAGTAGTAGTTAGTAATAGTAGTCCATGCCTGCTGGCATCTGTTGTGTTGTAAGTAAAAAAGAAAAGAAAAAAATTCTTGGTACACTGCCTGGCAAATAAGGGCTCAGACAACATTAGTCCTTATCATCAGAGTGAAGCCAACAGTGAAGCTGTCATGAACCCTGTGGTTAAGGGCAGTGTGTTAACAATGGTGGTGTGAGCAGCAGCTATGGTAATAGAAACTTTGCACATTTACTATATCCAGGCTCTATGGTGCTCCTGCTGTCAGCCAGCTCTGTGCTTACAAGAATAGAAGATGTGGGAGCTAGAGTCAGCCAATAGGTAATGGATGTAGCTTCACAGCCACTTACTCAGGCCCCTCTGGGGAAGGCTTGAAAGCTGGTTTTGGCTACTTATGGTCCGTGCCTAGGCTTGATTGTTTCTGCTGGTTAGTTGCATGGGTGGTGGCTGAGGCCCTCTGTGCTAGATTGAATCAGGTTCCTCATCCCCCAACTCACCCCACTTCCCATTCTGGAAACTGTTTTTTAGACTTGCCTAAAATAAGACAATCTAGACCAGGGATTTTTCAACAGTCTAGCCTCATCACACTGGTGTGCTGCAAGAACTTTTAAAATATGCAATACCTGAGTAGTTAGAGCACTGATCTCTTTTCTCTTAGATTGTTAAGAAAAGACAACAGTCAACACAACAATAGCTGTTCAGTGAGAATGAATCAAATTAATACCTATTTTTTTTGGTCAGATCGACAAAACATTTTTGTGCGTGCTACAGAATTTTAGTAGTTTGTGTGCCATAAGATGAAAAAGGTTAAAAATCGCTGATCTAGACTTTTGCTATGTGATATTGTATACGATTTGTTTATAAATATTGTTGACTGAATACTCCCACATTACCTTTTAAAAAATACATATTTTATTGATTTTTTTACAGAGAGGAAGGGAGAGGGATAGAATGTTAGAAATATCAAAGAGAGAAACATCGAACAGCTGCCTCCTGCACACCTTCCACAGGGGATGTGCCTGCAACCAAGGTACATGCCCTTAACCGGAATCGAATCTGGGACCCTTCAGTTCTCATACTGATGCTCTGTCCACTGAGCCAAACTGGTTAGGGCTCCCACATTACTTTTTGTTTATTCACCAGGCCACACACAGCATGGCAGTCAGTTAATTTTGCGTTTTTCCCCTTTTGTTAGTTAATATGCCACATAAAGAAGAAACCACATCACATGACAGTAGGACCTTCTAAAATTGATCAGTATGGATAGATAATTGTAACATATTCTACTGGGCTGTGAATGTCAACCATTTTTGGCTTGGTTAGACTGGGGGAGGTTCGAACTTGTAGATCCCTCAGAGAAAAGTTTTCCATTCCCCTGAAACTAAAGATTGCAGATGACTACAAATATCATATGAGTATATTAAAAGAAAGACCTCTTGCATTCTCGGAATTATGAAAATGTAGCTTAGCAGTTACTACATATTGTTCTTGGCTCTTTCTAAAATAATGAAGACATATCTTAAAATCAATCACAATTCTGAAATAACTATATTCTTCCTTTCTTCTTCCCCATCTCCTCAGACTCATATCCAAAGAAGTTCTTCTTAATTCAAATTTAAACACTGATTTCCCCTCAAAAGCCAATATGCTACATTTCCTAGGAAGGAATATTCTTGTCAACTGTAAAGACTGAGCAATATTTTTCAGCATTGCAGGTCAGAGTCTGCAGCAACCTAAAAGTCATGGCTCTGACTTCAGTTTTTGGGTAAATAAAGCTGAGGTCAAAGATAGTTGACACATACATATATAGAGAGAACCGTCCACTTCTTGTAGGAAGGAGGGGGAGGGCCTGAGAGTCCAGAGCTAGGAAGGAAGCTGTCACTAATAAGAGACGTTAGGGATTTGCTGTGGGCTCAGAACCCTCAGAATTGGAGGAATGGGAAATAGGATAGCAGAACATTTTAAAAGGTATGTTTTATTGATGTCAAATGAGGAGGCCTGTCCATAGAGGGAAAGAAGAAGAACCAAGACAAGCAGCATAGGAGCCATCTGTAAGAAAACTGACAGGATAGGCTGGCTATAAATTATGTAAAGCAAGATTAAGCAAGGTATTCTAAAATAGATGGGAGGTCATGTAAAATTAAAAGACTACTACATCATGATAAATTTTTCAAAGTGAACATCTCCCAAGTAACTATCACCCAAGTAAGGCAAAATAATGTTATTAGCACCCAATAAATCTTTCATACCTCTTTCTAGTCATAGCCATGTTTGTTGTTAATCCTTAGCTGAGGATATTCTTTCATTGATTTTTAGAGAGAGTGTGGCAGGGAGGGGAAGAGATGAGAAACATTGATGCAATAGAGACTCATTGACTGGCTGCCTCCAACCAGGGCCAGGAATTGAACCTGCAACCTGAGACAAGTCCCCTTGACCAGAAGGGAAGCTGAAGCCCTTCAGTCCAAAGACCAATGCTCTACCCACTGAGCCAAACTGGCTAGGGCATCATAGCCATGGTTTTGATTAAGCTCACAGGTTAATACACAGCACTTTAAAAAGGAACCATAAGTATATATGTTCTAGGATAGTAAGTAGAGATACATACAAGGGCTACTTTAAATCGACAAATAGAACCTGGAACCCCTGTCCTTATCAGTTTCCAACTATCCTCCCTGCCACCTCTAAAATCCTTAAGGAAGCAACATAGGATGTTGACTCAATATCAGAGAAGATGTCTGGACTATCTTTGATTACTCTGCTAGATGATACACGGCTGTTGTCATTTTTTTATCTGACAGTTTAAGGACAGTTTAAGGAAAAGAGGTCAGTGCCCCTGACTCAATGGTCAGGTATTGCATATCTTAAAAATTCTTGTGGCACATCGGTTGAAATCACTGACCTACAGTGGTGATAGGAGATAAAAGTTCAGAGAAGCACTTTGGTGGGGGTGACATTTGAGCCTTGCAGGCAGATCTCTACGGACCTGATAAGGGAGAGAAGGACTTGCAGTCCTCATGGAGCAGCATGTCTGGGATACAGCAAGCATTCTGTTTAGCTGGCAAGTCAGTGCATGGAGAAATCTAGTGATACAGCTAGAAATATAGGTGAAATCCAAATTCAGGTTCAATAACATTGTTTCTAAAAGCTATCTCATAGTATGGAAGGATGGAATATAGAGATAAATGACCAACTATCTTTAAGAATATTTCCAAACTTTTCATATGGTATAGAAGTTTCTTTACAGTACCTGAATTCCCTCCACTATTTATTTTGCTTGGAATGCTTATACATACTCTCTCTTTCCCACTGGCTAGCTTGCTTTTATGCATCCTTTGATACTTGGTTCAAATGAAAGCATCTGTCACTTCCAAGAGTTGAATTCCTTCACTTCGCTAATTACCAAACCAAGGCCAGTTCCCTGCGGGGTTCTTCCCATAACATCTTGTCTACACCAATACCTATCACACTATATTAATAACTTCTGATTTTTACCACTTATATGTGAGCTCCTTGAGATTCATCTCTGTACCTTTGCATCTAAGATGGGATAAATGTGCAGTGTAAGTTATCAAATACAATAAAGGAGGAGGCTATTTTATTTTATTTTATTTATTTATTTTTTTAAATCAATCTTTATTGTTCATATTATTACAAAGGTTCCTCATTTCTTCCCCCCTCCACCAGGTTCCCACCCCACCCTCTGCCCCCTCCCCATCCCCCATTGTCCTCATCCATAGGTGCACAGTTTATGTTCAGTCTCTTCCTCCCTCCCTTTCCCCGATAGTAAATCCCTTTTCAGATAGTAAATCTGTTGCTTAGCATTTTCTCATATCAATAATACCTCCACATGCCCAATGATACACTTCACACAAAAGACATTTTCAAATAGGTCAACCAGCCTCATCCAGGCCCCACCCAAGGCACTCACAGATCAACACCCCAGCGCTATACTAACTCAACACATCCAGATCTAAGCCTTCATCACTTGATTCAGCAGACCCTCAAGTTCCCTCAAAAGTTTCCAGCCATGTCTGAGAGGCAGCCGTGGGCAGGTACAGGCGAGGAGCGAGCTGTTTCGGGCCTGGCTGCTCCGGGCCTGGCCTCTGTTGCTCTGGTTCGTTCCACAACCAGCTGCTCCGGGTCTGGTCACTGCCGCTCCCGACCTAGTTGCTCTGGACTTGGCTGTTGCTGCTACAGGCCTGGCTGCACCCGACCCGGCTGCTCTGGGACCGGTTGCTCCGGTCCCGGCTGCTCCGGGCCTGGCCGCTCCCAGCCTGTCAGCCGCTGCTCCGGGCCTGGCCGCTCCCAGCCTGGCAGCCACTGCTCCTGGCCTGGCCACACCAGACCCGGCTGCTCCGGGCCTGGCCGCTCCCAGCCTGGCAGCGGCTGCTCCGGGCCTGGCCGCACCAGACCCGGCTGCTCCGGGCCTGGCCGCTCCCAGCCTGGCAGTCGCTGCTCCGGGCCTGGCCGTACCAGACCCGGCTGCTCCGGGCCTGGCCGCTCCCAGCCTGGCAGCTGCTGCTCCGGGCCTGGCCGCTCCCAGCCTGTCAGCCGCTGCTCCGGGCCTGGCCGCACCAGACCCGGCTGCTCCGGGCCTGGCCGCTCCCAGCCTGGCAGCTGCTGCTCCGGGCCTGGCCGCTCCCAGCCTGGCAGCCGCTGCTCCTGGCCTGGCCGCACCAGACCCGGCTGCTCCGGGCCTGGCCGCTCCCAGCCTGGCAGCTGCTGCTCCGGGCCTGGCGGCACCAGACCCGGCTGCTCCGGGCCTGGCCGCTCCCAGCCTGGCAGTCGCTGCTCCGGGCCTGGCCGCACCAGACCCGGCTGCTCCGGGCCTGGCCGCTCCCAGCCTGGCAGTCGCTGCTCCGGGCCTGGCCGCACCAGACCCGGCTGCTCCGGGCCTGGCCGCTCCCAGCCTGGCAGCCGCTGCTCCAGGCCTGGCCACACCAGACCCGGCTGCTCCGGACCTGGCTGCTCCCAGCCTGGCAGCTGCTACTCCGGGCCTGGCCGCTCCTAGCCTGGCAGCCGCTGCTCCAGGCCTGGCCACACCAGACCCAGCTGCTCCGGGCCTGGCAGCTCCCAGCCTGGCCGCCGCTGCTCCGGGCCTGGCCGCACCCGACCCGGCTGCTCCGAGCCTGGCCGCTCCCAGCCTGGATGCTCCGTGCTTGGCTACTGCTGTTCTGGGCCTGGCTGCTCCCAACCCGGCTGCTCTGGACCGGGCTTCTCCGAGCCCAGCCACTCCGTGTCTAGGTGTTCCTGGACTGGCCACCCTGGGCTTGGCCGCCTCTGCCTCAGGCCTGGCTGCCACTGCCCCAGGTCTGGCTGCTCCAGTGCTGGCCGTTGATGCTCTTGTTCTGGCTGCTGCTGCTCTGGGGCCTGGCCACTGCTGCTCCGGGCCCAGCTGCCACTGCCTTGTGCCTGGCCACTCTAGGCCTGGTCGCCGCTGTTCCAACATTCTGTCCCTTTTTTCTCTTTTTTTTTTCTTTTTTAAAAAAAAAACAAAACACATTTATGTTGCAATGTTGGCTGGTGCGTTGAGTTCTGACTTAGTCTTTGATTTTTCAAGATCTTCTTTGTATTCTTTCTTAAGTAATTTTACTATCATTTGCTCTCACTTGATTTCTTCACATTGAGAACTTCTTTGGTTTCTTCCTCCTTGTCCTGGGAGCTCAGCAAGTTGGCCTGTGGCACCCCTTTGTTCTCCGCGGGCTCCCGCGCTGCTCCAGCCTGTTGCCGGGGTCGGCGCCGCCCAGGAAGCAGCCCCCGTCCTTGGCTCCGTTGCCAGCGCTCAGCAGTCGAAGGCTCAGGGGCACCCCCCCCACTGGGGGCCCCGTCGCCCGGCTCCTTGCTGGCGCCCGGCTGGCTGGTGTCCGGCAGGGGCTCCTGCTCCTCGTGGCGTTCCTCCAGTCTGGAGCTTTCTTTCTCCCTCCCACTAGGGGAGTCCAGGATCAGAGTCAACAGACTGTCCTCTGCGCACAGTGTGCGCGACTCCGGGGGCTCGGCCTTTCGCCGCGCTCCCAGGACTCCACCTCACAGCTCCGTCTCCCCCTGCCCGAGCCTGGGTCCCCAGGGACTGGCCCAGACCTGGAGTTCTGGGCGGTCTGGACTGAGGCTCAGAGCTACCACCGGAGGCTTTGTTTCTTCTGGCTAGGGTAATCCAGCATCAGAGTCAACATTCAGTCCTCTGCGCGCCATGTGCGCACGACTCCGGGGGCCCCGCATTTCGCCGTCCCCCGGGATTGTCTCCCCCTGCCGGAGCCTGGGTCCCCAGGGTCTGGCACATAACTTGGGGCTCAGCGCTGCCGGTTCGGGGGTTCAGCCCAGGCTGGGGGTTCTATTTCCTTCCTGCTAGGGAACGCCAGGCAGCACCCAGCCCTCTCCTCCTCTCCGGCTGCGACCTCTCCGCGCGCAGACCTCTCCGCGCGCAGACCTCTCCGCGCGCAGACCTCTCCGCGCGCAGACCTCTCCGCGCGCAGACCTCTCCGCGCGCGCGTGCATGCGAGCGCGCAGCATGTCTCCGTACCTTAGGCTTTTTTTCAGCTCCTCTGATTTTCCTTCTGGTTTTCTCCCTCCTTCCTATTGTAGAGTTTTCAGTCAGTCGACTACCTGTAGCTCTGGGCAATGTCCACTCTACATTTTAGTTGTATTCCCTTGAAATTGTTGTGAGCTGCTGCGGCTAGGTGTATACCCGAGCAGCCATCTTGGATCCTCTCATTTTCTAGGAGGAGGCTATTTTAATAATCTACAGGAAAGGTTCTAAAGCATGAAAGTGGGAAATGAAAAGTTTAGGGCAGATACCAAAGCTCATATGTTTTACTCAGGAGAAACCTTCAAGACCCCACCATAAATCTGTTTTTATCTTAAGAATTCTATCTAATAAAAGAGAAACATACAAATTAACTACCTTTGCTATGCCCACCAACTATGCCCACCAGGCGAGTATGCAAATTAACCCAACCAAAATGGCGGCAGCCACGGAGCTGGAGCAAGCAGGAGGCTTGGGTTGCCCTCAGCAATGGAGGAAGCCAAGCTTCCTGCCTGCCCTGGCTGGCCCTGGCCTCCACTCAAGGCTACAAAGTTTCAATTATAGAAGATATAAGTCCTAGATACCTGCTTACAGCCTGCCCTAGCGTCCGCTCAGAGGCACTAAAAAAAAAAATAGCTAAAAAGGAGTGTCTGGGAGGTTGGGTCACTGGGGGCTATGGCCAGCCTGCATACAGCTATCAGCCCCATATCCAGGCAATGTTCCACCATAACGTGGATTATCAGGTCCCAGTAGGTGGAGTTGTAATGGTTAATTTAATTTAAATGTAGCCTCATTATTTCATTCAGTCTTTGTTGGAAAGTGTGCATCTTCTACACATCTTGCCAAGTACCATTCGCAATACTCCACTCTTAGGTCTGATCACCTTCATTGATTGCATGGACTAATCTTGGAAGTCACTTTTCCAATGGTAGTGCTTTAAAATACGATGGACAATTTTGAAATTTCTACATTACTTGTTTGCTGCACAGATTTTCTTGGACTTTGGTGATTCATTTCCAGTACCCTTTCTTGCTTTGTGGGGCTTGCTGATGTCTGTGGTCTTCCGGAATGCTTTTTGTGGACATTCTGAAAACTAGTCCCATTGGCTTCAAGTGACAGTAAGTCTTGTAGGTGGATGTGTTTTTAAAATCCCTCATAAATTGTCTTTGTACTTCAACTGCATTTTCAAACTTCCAGTAGCATTTTAGAATGAACTTCCTTTGTTCAAAGCTGAGTCTGGCTGCCATTATTAATTCCAGTGTGTTAAATCTGAAAAGAAAGAAACATCAATGGAGCTATCAGCTGTTAAACTGTGTATACATTTCTTTGTTGTTAGTCCTCTCCCGAGGATATTTTTTCATTGATTTTTAGAGAGAATAGAGGGAGGAGGAAGAGACAGAGAAACATCACTGTGAAAGAGACACATTGATTGGTGGCCTCCCGCATGCACCCTGACCAGGGCTGGGGATTGAGCCTACAACCAAGGTACATGCCCTTGAGTGAAATCAAACCTGTGATCCGTCAGTCTGCAGGCCGGCACTCTATCCAGTGAGCCAAACCAGCTAGGGCATGTGTATACCTTTTTGGGGGACACCCTATAGTTCTGGTGTTCTAAATAAAAGACATTCATTCACTTAGCACTCTTTGTAACAACAAAAGACTACACAACCCACAAACCTATCAGTAAGGTTAGAGCTAATTAATCTATTTCACCCATACATTGGAAAAATTATAGAGCAGTTCAAAAGAATAAGATAATCTACAGGTACCTACTTGTTAAGTGAATAATGAAATTTGCATACACAAATAATACCATATTTATGAAAAGGATATATTTCTTGTTAATCCTCACCCAAGGATATTTTTTTCCATTATTTTTAGAGAGTAGGAGGGAAGGAGATAGAAACATAGGTGTGAGAGATTGGTTTTCTTTTGTACCCTGATGGGGCCAGGAACCGAGCCTGCAAGCAAGGTATGTGCCCTTAACTGGAATTGAACCTGATACCCTGTAGTCTGCAGGCTGGTGCTCTAACCACTAAGCAAACCAGCTAAAACGAAAAGGATATATCTGTAAATTCATAGAAAATGGTTTGTCAGGATAAACACCCATTCTTTCTTATCCTCATCCAAGGATGTTTATTGGTTTTAGAGAGGAAGTGAAAGGATGAGAGAAACATCAATGTGAGAGAGAAGTATAAATTGCTTGCCTCCTGTATATGCCTCGACCAGAGATCTAACCAGCAACCTTTCTGGTATATGAGGTGATGCTCCAACCAATGGAGCCTCCCTGCTAGGGCAGCACCCACTTCTGAACACTTCCTTTAAGAAGAGGAATAGAAGGTAGGTTTGGGGTTGGTTGGAGGGTTTTTTTCATTTTGCATTCTAACTTTGTACAAGAAAAATGTATGTTTATATTACATTTGCAGTTAATAAAAATAATAACAGACAATAGTATGGTGATTACCTGAAAGAAAGGAGGTAGAAGAGAGTATAGGGAAAATAAATGGTGATGGAAGGAGACTTGACTTGGGGTGGTGAACACACAATACAATATACAGATAATCAATTGTAGAATTGCACACATGAAACATAATTTTATTAACCAATGTCACTCCAATAAATTCAATAAAAATATAACTAAATTAGGTGGAACCAGGTTCACAAAAGCCTTACTTGAAAACCATGCTACGGAATGATCCCCAGAAAGGCAAAAGCTGCCACTCAGAAAACAGTATCTGTGCCATTTGTAGGTCTGTGTGCGCACCTGTGAACAAGCCAAATTCTCCCAATAACTTGAGGGTCGGGTAGGTTAGGCACACATATTATTCACATTTTAAGTGTTTCTTATATTGCCTGAACTCCTGAGAGGACAGGCCCTCCACAGGCCCACAAATTTAAGGCTAATCAGGTTACCAGTCACCACATGCTACCCGAGAAGCACCAGCATCCAGGCGCAAGCAGACTTCTTAGAATTCTCCTGGACACTATGGGCTCTGGTGGAGATAGGGGCTTGATCTAGCAGCTACTTTCCAATCTGCTGTGGTATTTGAGAACCTGGCCTTTCCTTCCCAGAAATTAGCCTCCATACCTCTTAAGGTTGCCCCAAAGATGTCCATGCCAGAGTTACAGAAGCCAGAGGGTGGGGTGGATGTGAGGGAGCAGTGCTATGTCAGGAATTGTTAGAATTTCTCCAGAAAACTGTCGGCCGAGGTGGGGATAGGTGCTTGGTCCAGCAGTTATACTCCACTCTGCTGTGGTGTTTGAAAAAGAGCCTCACCTTCCTTTGAGAAGTCACATTGAGAAGCCAGGTTCTGATTCCCAGAAGGCCTCCTTTGTCTGATAGGGATTACTATCCTATTGTAGTGAAGCAAACTGAGGCTCAGAAGTAGTAGAGTGACTTGCCCAAGTTACCAAGGCAAGTACCAAGGTATGTCTGGGCCCAAACCCTGAGCTTTAAACATCCCCCTGTGTGCTGTCTCCATAAATACTAAGGTCCATGATCTAGGTTAGGACTTCTGGAGCAAAAGATCCTCCCTCTTATTCCACTCTCCTTAACTCCCTAACTCAACAGCAGTTTGTCCCCAACTGCTGATTCTGGAACTTCCAAAAATACTATCCTTGAAGAAGCAAGATTTGTCATCCAAGCACATACATATATGTATGCTTCTTCAGTTCATATATACTCAAAACTGTCACACCTTCCAAAACCCTGTCTCACAGGCATCTCACACACCCACTCACCACCCTCATTCACAGAAAGGACACAGCTCTTTGGAGTGCTAATGGACGAGGTGACTGAGACACTTGAAGGCCCTGCACTTCAGTGACTTTGTAAAAAAGATGTCAGTACCAGTGATACTGACATCAGTTCACTGACATCAGTGACAAGGAGTTCACTCTCTTGGCTCCTGGCCCTCTAGATTCTTTTGGGACTCTTGTTGCAGGGGGTGTGCTCTTTGCTCCCCTGCATTTGTCCACAGGGCTCACAGCTATGTGAACCACACAACGGACTAATTGGCTGCAATTAGCCTAATGCTAAACCGGACCCAATTCCAGCATGGAACAGAAGCTCTGGACACTAGCTTTGCTTTCAGCTCTATTACTAATAAATCCCCAGCTGCACTTATTCCAGGTCTGGATTAAGGGAAATGGGACTTTGGAAAACAAGGTATATAATTCCATGAAAATAAAAATAGGAAGGAAAGAAGGGAGGAGGGGGGGAGGGAAGAAGGGAGGGGAAAAGGGGAAGAAAGAAGAAAAGAAGGAAGAAGGAAGGAAAGAAAAAAGAGAGAGCCTCAATCCCTCTGGAGATGGAGCCTGAACCCAAAGCAAAGCAAGAACTACTGTTTGTGACAGAGTTGTGGAGGCCAGCAGGGCCTGGGTTAAATAAACTCAAATGTGGGGGCATTAGAACTGTTCCTGCAGTTAAAACAGAAGTCAGAGCTGCTCTTGGTATCAAGTCAGGAACAAGAGGTGAGGTGTGCTTCAGGCAGCACACACAGCAACTAGGAGTGATGAGCTCAAGTCACATTCTCGCAGTCCGTGCCAGTTGTGGAAGCCAGCTGGGCCTGGGCCAGACTGGAAGGTGGGGGTGGCTAAGGAACAGCGCCGCATCAGACTTCTTAGGATTCCTCTGGGAAACCTTCGGCTGAGGTGGAGGCAGGTGGCTGCTCCAGCAGAAAGGAGGCCCAATCCCTCTAAGGTTGCCACGGAGGCAGAGTACAAGCGCTTAGCAAAGCAAGAACCAGAATCTTGGGCAGTGTTGTGAAAGCTGGCACTCAGATGTGGGAGCAGATCTCCCACCCTCAAGGCACAAGTCTGAGTGGCTCTTGGTGTCAAATCAGGAAGAGAAACCCGAGGTGAAATGGCCTTCAGGAGCCACTGAGCAGGAGTCACATTCTCACCTGGTGTTGGTGAGGTGGGTGTCATCAATGCCAGGATCACAGTCAATAGTTAACCTGAAGTGTCTCACAGGTGCTGCCGCCACACCAACTGTCTAGAGCAGTGGTCAGCAAACGGTGGCTCGCGAGCCACATGCGGCTTTTTGGCCCCTTGAGTGTGGCTCCTGTTAGAACCACTTCTTCAAATAGACTCGCCCAGACCGAAAACCGACTTTTGCGCATGGGCCACGAAGTTTCAGTAGCACTGTATGTGCGCACCCACACGTGGTAGTTTGTGAAAGAGCCACATTCAAGGGGCCAAAGAGCCACATGTGGCTCACGAGCCGTGGTTTGCCGACCACTGTGCTGTACACAACATATGGTCTGGGCAAGAGGTGACCTACGAGATGCTTGTTGTTTTAAAGCTACAACGCCGCTGTAAGGCACACACACAGACGGAGGTGCCCCCAGGAAGCCCCTGTCCCTGAGGGGTGACTGCGGGGCCCCCTGCCCCTCAGGAGGAAAGGCTCCTCTCCGCTCCGCCCCGGCTCCGAGGGGGCGAGGGCGCTGGGCCACAGGTGACAGGGCCGGCCCCCGGGACCCGCAACTTTTCCGAAACATGACCCCCAGGAGAAGGAAAACGTCCAAAGCAGACGGAGAGACAGAGACAGACAGACAGACAGACAGACAGACAGACAGACGGAAAAGAATGGGGAGAAGGAAGAGCCCGAGGCCCGGCGACCGGAGGCGAATAGAGGAAAGCGGCGGCGGGTGCGGAGCAAACGGGGGGCCAGGCGGGCGGGGGGACCGGCCGGGACCGCCCGCCCCGCTGCTGCGTGGCCTAAAGCCGCGGCCTCCGGGCCCGGGGCCCCCGGGGCGCCACTTACCCGGCCGGCCAGGCCCACGGAGCGGCTCAGAGTGAGGCACGCACTGACCCCTGCCGGCGGAAGGACGCACTGCACCTCCCTTCCGTCGGCGGCGTCCTTCTCTTCTGCCAAAAGGTGTCGCCCTGGTTCAAGTTTGTGAAATTTCAGGCTCCCAGGAGAGCTTTTCAGTGTTCTCAGATAGTGAGGAAGAGAAACGGTCCAAGGCTGTAAAGATCGTCTTTGGGAGCCAACTGTGTTCTAACCGGAGAGAAGGGGAGAATGCCTCCCAACCCTTCGTTCTCATTCATTCAAAACCATTCCACTCATCTGTAGGCACAATGCTGAGCATTAATCACCATAGGCGAGATGAATGGAAAAGCTGATGCAAAAGAGATGGCAACAAGCATTGAATTAACTGTACAACTAAGGAAATAATAGATTTAGTAGAGACCTGGTATACGAATTCATGCACTGCAGGGGTAGGTGGCTGTGGGAGGTTGGCTGTGGGAATGCATTGACCACCAGGGGGCAGCTCCTTCAGTGAGCATCTGCTCCATGAAGGTAAGCGCTTATCAAATCAACCTGTTGTTTGGTCGCTCAGGCTTTTAAATATATAGATATGGAGTTTAACGTTACATAAATATATAAAGCCTCTCAATTAAAAATGACATAGCAAAAGTTGAGAGAGAAAAAAGAAAATGGGATTTGTGTAAATATGATTTTCATATCTATAATTGGGGATAAAATATTTCAAGCTGATAAATCAGAGTAGAGATGTAAGTATATATCTTAGGACAAAGGAACATACTGAGAAAGAATATAACCAACTAAAATCTGGCAGTTAAAAAGAAAAGGAGAAAATAAAGAAATATAGTAAAGAGTTAATGGACAATCTAAAGAAATAGATAATTAACGACATCAGATAACATTATAATTATTATGGTAACCCAGAACAAAAATATAAACCTTTCAAATTATCAAAAAACATACACACAACTACAACAAAGGAGACAAAATCACATAGTGAAATCTTTAAAAAAAAATTACAAAACAGAAAGCATAACAAAACAATATGAGCCGAAATCGGTTTGGCTCAATGGATAGAGCTTCAACCTGTGGACTGAAAAGTCTCAGGTTTGATTTTGGTCAAGGGCATGTACCTTGGTTGAGGGCACATTCCCAGTAGGGGGTGTGCAAGAGGCAGCAGATTGATGTTTCTCTCTCATCAATAAAATATATATATATATATAAAACAACAACAATATGACAGAACTAAGACCAAACATCTTACATGAATAAACATAAATGAGCAAATTTGACTTATTTAAAATAGACAGCTTTAGATTGGAACACAAACCATAACACAACTTTATGTTGTATACAATTTAGAGTGATTTTAAAAGTTGGAAAATACAAGAATAGAAAAACTATGCCAGGAATATGCAAACATAAAGAAACCAGGGCCAGGACTGGTTTGACTCAGTAGATAGAGCATCAGCCTGCAGACTGAAAGGTCCCGGATTCGATTCCGGTCAAGGGCATGTACCTTGGTTGCGGGCACATCCCCGGTGGGGGTGTATGCAGGAGGAAGCTGATCGATGATTCTCTCTCATTGATGTTTCTAACTCTCTATCCCTCTCTCTTCCTCTCTGTAAAAAATCAATAAAATATATTGAAAGAGAAAGAAAGAAAGAAACCAGGGATCACAAACTTCCTATTACACAAGGTTGATTTCATGACAGAAAGCATTGAATGAGATTAAGAAGGGCATTTTATAATCATAAGAGCTATAATTCACAATCTAGAAGATATAGGAATATTTGTACACCAACTAACATAATTTCATTATTCACAACAAAAATGGTAGGATATATAAAGAAAATGAAAAGAGAGAAATAATTGGTATAGTTCTTGCCAGCTTAAGAGCACAAGAGATAAATGAGGATAGAGAAGAGCTAAATATATAATTAATATTGAAGATCTAATATATCAAACTCATGACATCTTTTTCAGTGTCCTTGGAACACTCAGAACAATTTGGCCATATTTTAGGTCACAGAGAAAAATCTTAATATAAGTTCTATTTATTATATGGATAATATCTGATGACAATTTTTTAAAAAAACAACTAGAAATTAATGACAACGGTGGTTCAGTTAGTTGGCCATTGTCCTGTGTACCGAGGGGTTGCTGGTGTGACTTGGGGCGCATGCCTGGGTTTTGGGCTCCAGCCCAATGCAGGGCACGCAAGGGGAGGCCAAATTGATGTTCTGATCTCTCACTGATGTTTCTCTCTCTCCCTCTTTCGGGAAAAAAAAAAAAGCAATAAATATATTTTTAAAAATAAAATAAAATAAAATAAAACATAAAAATATAGACTTAAAATAATAAACCCAAGAACTGATTCTTTGAAAACAAATAGGTGAGCTGTTCAGTAAACAAGAAAAAGGGGGGAAATGCACAAATATACAAAATATGGAATAAGGAGAATTAACTCCAGATGCAGAGAAAAGTACCGTTTTCTTAAGAGATGACACTGTTTAGTTTTAGCAAATAAATTAGAAAATCTGGATGAAATAAATAATTTTAGGACAATATAATTTCTCAAAATGGACTCTAAAAGAGTTATAAAATTTAAACAGACCAACAATCACAGGAGAAATGGGGAAGAAGAGGAAAGAGCTACTCTCCAAAATAGCACCAGGCCCAGATGTTCCCACAGGGGAATTTTACCAGGCCTTTAGGGCCAATGAATTCTGATGTGCTGTCTCAGAGCCTAGAAAAAAGAAGGAAAGCTTCAAATTTCTTGGCTGGAGCACAGTAGTGATTCCCAACAAATGCAGCCCAAAGAAAACTGTAGGCCATTCTCACTTGTGACTCTCAATCCAAAAATCCTAAATAAAATATTAGAACAGCATTTGCACAGAGACCCTCTGTCCTAGAATAATGTTATTCCCAGAACTTCAGTATCAGCATCTCCTACCAACCACCATCGCCATGGGAAGGGGAACATTCTGGAAGTAAGACAACATGCTTAGGACGGGAGTGCTCAGGCTGAGTTTCAGGAAGACTTAAAATGTGATTAATAACCCTGACCAGAGCGGCTCAGTTGGTAGGAGCATTGTCCCATGCACTGGAAGATATCAGGTTCAATTCTGGATCAGAGCACATCCCTAGGTCATGGGGACTATTCCCCATCAAGTACAAGAGGCAACCGGTCCATGTATATTTCACATCAATCATTTTCCTCTCTCTCTGCCCTCTCTCTAAATCAACAAAAAAATAAACTTTTAAAAAATCTGAGAGGGGAAAGTCAAACATTTAAGAAGTAAAATGAGCCGGGACCGGTTTGGCTCAGTGGATAGAGCGTCGGCCTGCGGACTGAAAGGTCCTGGGTTCGATTCCGGTCAAGGGCATGTACCTTGGTTGCGGGCACATCCCCGGTGGGGGGTGTGCAAGAGGCAGCTGGTCGATGTTTCTCTCTCATCGACATTTCTAACTCTCTGTCCCTCTCAATTCCTCTCTGTGCAAAATCAATAAAATATATTTAAAAAATAAAAATAAAAAATATGAGGTGCCTTTGATAGTTTCGGTGGGTGGGTAAAAAAGCCCTGATGCTGAGGCCAAGAGCCTTGGGGACGCTCCAAGTGGAATCTGCTGTTTACCAAGCCTCCCTCATTTGCTGGACATCTCCAAATTGCCAGCTCTTGTTTACTGCCCTCCTTCTGCTTGGAGCTTTGTGCGTTTCCAAATCATTAAGTCACACATTGACAGACAGCCTTTTGATTACAGACCATAGATGCAATCACCTTCATTGTTTGGGAATTTTCTACTTTAATTCCCAGGAGGGAATCTTTTTGCTTCTCATCCCTGAGTATATTAGAATCATCATTCTTACTTCCACTTCCTGTCCGAGGTAACTAATATTACTTTTAGTTTACAAACCTAGAATCCAAGGCTTAATGAGATGGAGTACTGTAACCCAGGACATGCAATTAGAATGAAGGGTAAACAAATTGTGGATCTTGAACAGAAATAAGTGAAAAGAGCCAGGACTGGTTTGGCTCAATGGGTAGAGCGTCAGCTTGGGGACTGAAGGGCCCCGGGTTCGATTCCAGTCAAGAGCATGTACCTTGGTTGCGGGCATATCCCCAGTAGAGGGTGTGCAAGAGGCAGCTGATCGATGATTCTCTCTCATTGATGTTTCTAACTCTCTATCTCTCTCCCTTCCTCTCTGTACAAAAATCAATAAAATATATATATATATATATATATATATATATATATATATATATATATATATATAAAAGAAATAAGTGAAAAGATAGAATTAAAAGAAGGGAAAATATTCAAAAGATTTTCCAGGTGCTTTAATACCATGGAGAGCATTTAATTCTGGTTCGATCTGGGATATAAATTAGTCCACTTACTTTTTCTCTGAACCATACAACTGGCTCCTGAATTGAATGCTCATCTGCACCCTTGTGAACAGTTCCACCACAGTTAGAGACGAAGTTATCGGAGAGGTTTCCACATATTTGAGTCCCACAAGGGTAATTGTGTTACTTTTGTCTTTTTCTCCTCTTCATGATTAAAAAAGAAAATGTAGCCGAAACCGGTTTGACTCAATGGATAGAGCGTCGGCTTGGGGACTGAAGGGACCCGGGTTTGATTCCGGTCAAGGGCATGTATCTTGGTTGCGGGCATATCCCCAGTAGGGGGTGTGCAGGAGGCAGCTGATAGATGACTCTCTCTCATTGATGTTTCTAACTATCTCTCTCCCTTCCTCTCTGTACAAAATCAATAAAATATATTTCAAAAAAAGAAAATGTAATAAAAACATCGTTTTTGGCACAATTTCAAAGACGGTCAGAACGTTTATAGATCTTGGCAAAGGGTAACTACTTATTCCAGCTTTGAGATAGATGTGTAGAGCAATGTTTCCCAAACTTCTCTCATGATGAGAATCACCTGGTGGAGATGTTAAAATACAGATTCCTGAATCCCAACTAAGAAGTGCTAAACTAGAATTTTTGGGAACACATAGGTAACATTGTATACTTAACTAGTGCTTCCCAAAAATTCTAGTTTAGCACTTCTTAGTTGGGATCCAGGAATCTGTATTTTAACATCTCCACCAGGTGATTCTCATCATGAGAGAAGTTTGGAAAACACCGATGTAGAGTAACATGTTGTAGGTGTTGTCTGTATTTAAGAGCCTCATGAATTATAAAACCCATTTATTGTAAAAAACAAAACAAAAAAACCCCCACACAAACAAACAAACAAATAAAAAACAGGCAAAGGGCCCAGTCCAGGCTGGAGAGCAAATGTGCCCCAGTGACAACTAGTGAAAGAAGTAGTATGGCTTTCTCCAGCAGTGCTCAGCATCCTGGGAGGAGGGGGCAGAAAGTGGATGGTAGAATCTGTCAAAAACTAGAAATTAGCAAGGCAGATGTTCCAGAAAAAAGGGAGATTCTTAGAGATTAGGCTGGCAGGAAGTGACTAGAATGAAAAGACTTAGCATACAGGACAGAGACTGGAGGAGGACCCTGAAGAGTGAAAAACAAGTGGGCGTACTAGAAGAAAAACATGTTAGTTAAGATGACAGTTTGATCAGAATTATAGCTTGATAAAAAATTATTATTTCCAGGGACTCTATATATAGTGACACTTTTTATATATTAGAAGGATGATTTTTTGTTCATTTTTATATAACTCTAACCAGTTTTGTCCATTTTTCAAATTTTTTTGAACCCCCCCTAACATTTTCTTTCCTTCCAAGTCATCCTTTACAGTTTTTCCTACTCTGTAAATTTATAAAAGCAAAAATTTAGAAACAAACTAGGTAGTCAATAATAAAGACAGTGAAATTAAATGATTTTGGGTGACAATTTATATGGAAGAATCCCATTTTTGTTTTAAAATTATGTAAATATATGCAGAGAAAATATGTAAGGGATATTTACTTATATGGTTTTCTCTGGGTTGGTGGGATTATAGCAGTTCTGCATTTATATATTTTGCTTATTTGTATTTTTTCCCAGTAAAATTTAAAAAATATATGTAGAATTTTCTGAAATTTTAAACAAAGTTTTAACTCCCTTTCTATTAATTGATGTCTTTCTTGTTGTTAAGATTTTCCATAAACTTTTAAAAATATATATTTTATTGATTTTGTACAGAGAGGAAGGGAGAGAGATAGAGTTAGAAACATCGATGAGAGAGAGTCGTCGATCAGATGCCTCTTGCACACCCCCTACTAGGGATATGCCCGGAACCAAGGTACATGCCCTTGACCGGAATCGAATCCGGGTCCCTTCAGTCCCCAAGCCGACGCTCTATCCATTGAGCCAAACTGGTTTCGGCTGATTTTCCATAAACTTTTAATAGTTTTGACTTATTGAAAACTAATCCTTTCAATTAAGAACTTTATAGAGGGTGGGGGTAAGGGAGAGAGATCAACCAAAGGACTTTGTATGCATACATATAAGCCTAACCAGTGGACACAGACAACAAGGGGGTAAGTACATAAATGGAGAGTTTGGGGGTGTTAGGGGAATAAGGATACATGTAATACCTTAATTAATAAAGAAATAAAAAAAAATAAATCTCAAAAGTATATATATAATTTTTCTGCATTTTTAAAATTTTAATGAAGATACACTTTTTTTTTTTTTTTTTAGCATATTATGCTTTTATTACATAGAATAGCACTGTGGTGGAATACTTACTCCTCTTTCTGCAATAATAGATTTGCTTTCAACCTATCAAGGTGTTACACATTCAAATTTATTTATTCATTTATTTATTTTTTTAAATAAATCTTTATTGTTCAGATTATTACAATTGTTTCTCCTTTCCTGGCTCCCCATGGCTCCCCTCCACCTGGTCCCCTCTACACCCTCTGCCCATACCTCCCCCCTCCCCTGCTGTCCTTATCCATAGGTATATGATTTTTGTCCAGTCTCTTCCTGTACCCCCCACACAGACACCTCTCCCCTCCTGAGAATTATCAATCCCCTCCCATTCTATGCCCCTGATTCTATTATATTCACCAGTTTATTCTGTTCCTCAGATTTTTAATTCATTTTACTTTTAGATTCACTTGTTGATAGATATGTATTTGTTCATAATTTTTATCTTTACTTTTTTTCTTCTTTTTACTCTTTTTATAGAACACCTTTTAGCACTACATATAATACTGGTTTGGTGGTGATGTACTCCTTTAGCTTTCTTTGATCTGTGAAGCTTTTTATCTGCCCTTCAATTCTGAATGATAACTTTGCTGGGTAGAGTAATCTTGGTTGTAAGTTCTTGCTATTCATCACCTTGAATATTTCTTGCCACCCCCATCTGGCCTGCATAGTTTCTGTTGAGCAATCAGCTGACAATCATATGGGTGCTCCCTTGTAGATAACTGTTTTTCTCTTGCTGCTTTCAAGATTCTCTCTTTGTCTTTTGCTCTTGGCATTTTAATTATGATGTGTCTTGGTGTGGTCCTCTTTGGATTCCTTTTGTTTGGGGTTCTGTGCGCTTCCTGGATTTG
Organism: Pipistrellus hanaki; assembly: GCF_964339955.1. Lineage (NCBI taxonomy): Eukaryota > Metazoa > Chordata > Mammalia > Chiroptera > Vespertilionidae > Pipistrellus > Pipistrellus hanaki. Next base: position 129,460,149 of record NC_140503.1, on the reverse strand, counting down.
TAAGTCTATTTCTTTCACCAGGTGGGGGAAGTTTTCGGTCATTATTTCTTCTAATAGGTTTTCAGTGTCTTGCTCTCTCTCTTCTTCTGGCATCCCCATAATTCTGATGTTGGTATGCTTGAAGTTGTCCCAGAAGCTTCTTACACTATCTTCAGCTTTCTGGATTCTCTTCTCTTCATGCTTCTCCAGAAGAGTGTCTTTGCCTCTTTGTATTCCAAATCTTTGACTTGATATTTGCATTTTTCTAGTCTGCTGTTGGGTGTCTGTATAATATTTTTTATTTCAGTCAGTGTATGTTTAATTTCTAGTTGATTTAATTTATTTTTCATATCCTTGAGGATCTCATTAAATTTACTGGCCTTTTCTAGGAAATTCTTGAAAAACCTTATAACTGTGATTTTGAATTCTATATCAAGTCGTTTGTTCTCCTCCATTTCTTTTGTTTGAGAGCTCCTTCCTTTTCTTGGCATTTTCACTGCTTCCCTGAGTTGGTAGGGTAGCTTTGTGGGCCTGGGTGTCCTATATGGTTCAATGGGTTAGCCTCCTAGTTGCCTGATGTGGACACTCTTGGTGCACCCCTTTGTGGACTGTGTGTACACCCTTCTTGTAGTTAAATCTTGATTGTTGTTGGTATCACTGGGAGGAATTGACTTCCAGGCCTGTGAGGACCCGCTGTGTCTATATCGGAAGAATTGCTGTGCTGGAGACACGTTTAGGGGGAGGACTTGTTCCCGCAGGGCTTTGGTGCTCACTGAGTCTGTCTCTTGAATGTGTCCTTTATGAGAGTAGTTAAAATCTGTGTCGTCTCACACAGACCACTAGATACACTAGGGTGCAGTTCAGCTGCTGTCTGAGGCCACCCAGCAGGAGCTACCACAAGAACTACAGTTTTCTCCTCTTTGCTTGGTATTTGGCGGTTTTTGAGCTGGAGCTGGAGCTGCAGTGTATTTCATTAGCTGCCACACAATATAGGCCATTTATATGCAAAAGCAGCTGTGTGGAGCCTGGGAGGGTTGTAGAATGTGCAGGGCAGGGCCTCAGGGCAGGGCGGGGTCTCAGGACATCACTAGGCTGGGGCTGGCAAACAGCGATGGCTGCTGTCAGCAGTTTCTGCCTTTCAGCGTTTCCAGGTCCCCCTGATCCAGCGCAGTAAACAATGATTGTTGCGTGTACCTCTGCATAAAAGTCACCCTCAGCCGAAACCGGTTTGGCTCAGTGGAAGAGTGTTGGTCTGCAGACTGTGAGGTCCCAGGTTCGATTCCGGTCAAGGGCATGTACATTGGTTGCAGGCACATAGGGGATGTGCAGGAGGCAGCTGGTTGATGTTTCTCTCTCATCGATGTTTCTAGCTCTCTGTCCCTCTCCCTTCCTCTCTGTAAAAAATTCAATAAAATATTTAAAAAAAAAAAAAAGTCACCCTCACTTTTGGACCCGATGGCCGACAGACCAGCTTCTCCTCATAGGCATCTGGGTCCCCTGCTTGACCCCAGAAACTGGATTTCAAAGTGATCGAGAGCTTGTTTCCCTTCTGGTTGAAAAAAAGCCGTGCATCCAGTCGCCCACCACCAGCCTGTTTCACATGCCTCCTTTTCAGCTTTTTAGCGCTTGTGCTGCTTTCTCTTTCAGCCAGCTTTCCCGTGGTTCTGGGTGATAGATATTTTGTCTGTTAGTTGTAGTTTTGAAATTGTTGTGCGAGGTGGGAGGTTAGCTGTTTACCTTAGGTCCTACACCACCATCTTGGTTTTTTCTGAAGATATACTTTAGATGCTGAGTTTACATATGCGCACACCTAAAATAGTCAGTAAAATTAGGAAATGTTTTTATCACCTTCCAGCTGTGATGTTCCCACTTTTTAAGCAGGGAAACTAAGACCTTGATCTGAGAGAGAGACTCTGTGGGGGTCTGTTATCTTTTCCATCCTGTAGTTTGGTGCCATCCCCAGAGTGTGTGGGCAGAAGCAAGCCTCACTTCAGCACTTTGATCATGAGTACAGCTTTGAGTGACAACCTTAATGTGGTCCTCAACGTGCAATCGGGTCATCAAAGCCAAATCAGTGATTTACGTGGCAGGATCGGGAAATGAGTTTGTCATCAGAGGGTTTCGAGGGATTAGTAACCCTTTCAAGTTACATTCTCTCCCTCTGTGGAACAGAGAGAAGTGATGACAGATAAGCGCAGAGATAAAACTTTTACAGAATGGGAGAGAGAACTAGTGCCAGCCGAGTGCTGGGAATTTTAATATAAATCATCCCGTTTATCCCTAAAAACCCAACGAGGCGGGTGTTACTATGAACAGGAAATTGACTCTCAGAGAGGTCAAGAAATTTGCTGAAATTACACAATTAGTAAATGGCTGAACTGTGATGAGAACACAGGTCTCTCTGACTATCTGAAGCTAGCATGTTTTTTTTTTAAATATATTAAGCTGACTCCCTATGAAAATGTAATTTAACTAGAACAGTGATGCTATCCCAGATGTGTCTCTAGCACTTTATGGTTTATGATATTCTACAGTGTAGTCTCCTCAGTCCCATTGGAACTGCCCTGTCCTTCCCACTCTGACCAACATGCCATTTATCAATCAATTTCTATGTACCAGGCTCTGGGCTGAGTAATTTACATATGCTATCTAATTAACTTCTCCCAAGAGACCTATAAGGTAGTTATCATCATCCCCATTTACAGGTGAAGAAATGGCACTTTGGAGAAATTACTTACCTAAGGCCCTAACTATCTGAACCCAGAGCTTCCTAATTCCAAAGCCTGTTCTCTTAAACTAGTTAAACATGAGCAGAGAGCAAATTCATGGTGAAATGCCCGCTCCATGAAATGAAAAATATTTGTAAGTTTGAGATAACTTTCTATTTCTAACAACATTGCAGTAGGACTGAATATCCTTGGGTGCTTCCTTAGGTTTTATTGAGCTCCACCTTGGAATTTCTGAGCCCGGTTTAGTAGAAACTTGTCCAAGATTAGTATTGTAGTTTAGAAAGTTTGTATATCCGAGCCAAGACTAAACAAACCCTCCAGCTTTGAAAGGGAATGGGAGAGTTGGCCCTGCTCTTCATCTTCTCAGGTGTCTCAGAAAACCACAGATAGAATCAGAAACAGAAGTGCAAACTCCATCTTTACCCAGAATGCATCCCTGACTCTGGACTGTGGGAAAGGGATGCCCTATGCAGGGAAAGAAAAACAGCACAGGATAAAACTCTCTGCAGCCAACCATCTCAGACACAGAAGAACTCAGCTCTTCAGAGTACAAGGCTTATACTGACAAGCAACACCACATTTCCTTGTTTGAACCAGGAGAAATGAAATGTAGGAGAAGCAGAGAAGGTGCGGTGGAAGGCACTTTTGCAGGAAGCTGCAACTGAAGCAGGGTAGAGGAGAGAAATTGCATGAGAGTATCCTTGTAACTGAGTATGAAGAGAAATAAAAGCTAAAATTTAACAAACAAACAACAAACAAAAAACAGATCCTAACACAAACCCTCTGTGCCTGAGAATTTCTGCTACTCTGGACTACAACCCCAGAGTAGTTCTTATCCAAGCACCTGTAAATGGACTGTTTAAGAAGGACTTATTGAAATTTCAACCAAAAAAAAAGGAAAATATACCCCAAATAGATCAATGCAAAGTTATACATTAAAACAAAAGGAAGAAAGTAAGTTATCCAACAAAAATATTGTGATGCAATAGGTGAGTCCTGGAACCAAATACATTGCCATGAATTTTTAAAATGTAATGGAGCAATAGCCTCTACAAATAAGAGCTCACAGAAGAGATTTAAGAAAATATAATGTATATTTTTTAAAAAGAGGTAAAGCACAGGTGTTTATGCTCAGGAAATTAGTATGAAGGTCACAGTGGAAGCGGCACATCTGATAATAGCCCCAGCTGCAAACAGTTTGAGATCTTGATGGCAAGACTTGAAGAAAATGAGAAGAAACCTGAATGGGCATAAACAGAGTTATAATTTTGGAGAACTTTCTGGTGAATTGGAATAGTACACCAGTGAAAAGAAATTTACTATCTGGTGTGAAATATTGGGTGTTTGGGAAAGTCAAGGGAACAGAATTATAAGGACAATAGGTGTCTTAGTTCATTCAAGCTATTATAACAAAGTACCATAGACTGGGTGGTTTATAAACAGAAATTTATTTCTCATAATTCTGGAGGCTGGTAAATCCAAGATCAAGGTGCCAACATATTTGTTGTCCAGTGAGAGCCTACTTCCTGCTTCACAGATGGAGTCTTCTAGTTGTGTTCTCACATGAAGGGGCTAGGGAGTCCACGGATTCGAATCCCATTATATAAGTGCACTATCCATTCATGACCTACTCACCTCCCAGAGGCTCTGCCTCCTAACCCCACAACAAAGGTTAGGGTTCCAGCATATGTGTTTGGGGGACACAAACATTAAGACCGTAGCAGAGGCTATTTCTAGGTTACATTGGCATTTTACAAAAAACAACAACAAAACTGTGGGATTTAACAAGCAACTGAAAGCCAAGTTTAAAATCCAGAGGATAGTTCAAAACATTTTTAATTTATCTTGAGATTTCTTCTTTGACCCATGTGCTAACCTCCACACATTTGGGGGGATTTCCAGTTATCTTTCTGTTATTGATTTCTAGTTTAATTCTACTGTGGTCTGAGAGCAGGCATTGTATGATTTCTGGTCTTTTAAATTTGTTGATGTGTGTTTTATGGCCAAGAATGGGGTCTATTTTGTTGAATGTTTCATGTGACCTTGAGAAAAAAATATGTATTTTGTTGTTGTTGTTGAATGATGGAGTCTACAAAGCCATTATACCTGGTTGATTGAAGGTGTCACGTTTAGCTACCTCCTTACTGATTTTCTGCCTGCTGAATCTTTCCTTTTTTTTTTTTTTTTTTTTTTTTTTTTTTTAAATATGTGTGTTTTGTTTTTGTTTTTTTGTCTCTTTTTGAGAGAGAGGAAGAGAGGGAGAGAGGGAAACATCTATCGGCTGCCTCCTACATGCCCCCTATTGATGATTGAGACCACACCCAGGCATGTGCCCTGACCATAATGGAACCTGCAACATCTTGGTGCATAGGATGATGTTCACCTAACTGAGAGAGGGCTGTTGTCTTCAATTTTGATAGTAGATTCATCTACTTCTCTTTGCAGTTCTATCAGTTTTTGCCTTACATAGTTTGATGCTATTGTTAGGTTAAGTACACATAAAGAACTATTATGTCTTCTTGGAGAATTGACCTCTATCATTATGTGATGTCCTGCTTCATCCTGGATAATTTTTTCTGCATGATAATTTTCCTATGAAGCCTGCTCTGCTTGAAATTCGGATAGTTATGCCTGCTTACTTTTTATTAATTTATTAATCTATTTCTAAGCTCTAGGGTTTTGTGTACTGGCCACTTGCATACTACTTAGTATCTTATACAAAAATGTCTTTTGCATTAAAATTTCAAGAAATTATCTCCTACTAGAGGCCTGGAGCATGAAAACTCATGCACTGGAGGGAGAGTCCTTCAGCCTGGCCTGCCCCCTCTCAGGGGCAGGAGGCAACCCGGCAATCAGAGGAAGGCGATGCCTCATCACACCTCTGGTGCTGCCACTGCTGGCAGTGCAAGCCTCGGCCGGCCCTGGTTACCTGAGCCTCAGGTGGCCTTGGGCAGCTGGACAGCCGCCATCTGAGGCTTGCCTGCACCTCAGGCTGGCACTGGGCACCTGGACAGCTGACATCCAAGGCTTGCCTGTGTCTTGGGCCAGCCCTGGGTGGCTGGGGGGTTGAAAGGATTGGGGGACTCTGGAGGCAGGTGCACAGAGTGACCAGGCCCACCCAGGGGTGAGCCCAGCCTTGCTGCATGCCTGCTGCCCCGGTGGGCCTGAGGGGACTGGGCATCACCATCTTGTGGCTGTGGGTGCTGCCATCTTTGAAGGCGTGGCAGTAAATTAGCATATTCCCTCCTTATTGGCTGTGGGGACTGCCATCTTTGAAGGCGTGGCAGTAAATTAGCATATTCCTTCCTATTGGCTGTGGGGACTGCCATCTTTGAAGGTGTGACGGTCAATTAGCATTTTCTCTCCTTATTGGCTATGGGTGCTGCCATCTTTGAGGATAGGGCAGTCAATTAGTGTATTTCTTCTTTTTTTAAAATTTTAAATGTATTCTTTTTTTTTTTTTAAGAAAGACTTGATTTTTTAAAAATATATATATTTTATTGATTTTTTACAGAGAGGAAGAGAGAGGAACAAAGAGTCAGAAACATCGATGAGAGAGAGTCATCAATCAGCTGCCTCTTGAACACCCCCTACTGGAGATGGGCCTGCAACCAAGGTACATGCCCTTGACTGGAATTGAACCCAGGACCTTTCAGTCCGCAGGCTGATGCTCTATCCACTGAGCCAAACCAGTTTCGGCTATTTCCTTCTTATTGGCTGGGGCACCGCCATCTTTTCAACAGCAGAAGGGTCAATTAGTATATTCCCCTCTCTGTTAGATTAGGGTTGTTATTGGTAGGGTGCCCTCTTTGACCCCACCACCTGATACACACACACACACACACACACACACACACACTTTTTTTTTTTTTTTTTTTTTTTCAGAGAGGAAGGGAGAGGGAGAGATAAAAACATCAATGATGAGAGAATCACTGATAGGCTGCCTCTTGCATGCCCCCTACTGGAGATTGAACCTGCACCTGGGCATGTGCCCTTGACCAAAATCAACTCTGGGACTCTTCAGTCTGCAGCTAATGCTCTATTCACAGAGCCAAACCAGCTAGGGCCCCACCACCTGTTATTGGTGGAAGTGGAGCTCTTGGGGTGCTGTGGGAGAAGAAATTTTCTGTGGCTCCCACGGGAAGATGAGGTTTCACAGAAAGCTTTATGAGGTAACATTAAGGGAGTTTCACTTCAAGGTCCCATTTCCCTCGGTCCCACCATGGAAAAAGTCCCATTTTATCTTTAGTAGAGATAGAATTAAAGCCATTGCCAGAGTTTCTGTTCCCTATTAAGGTCCAGTCCAGTCCAGCATCTGAGTAGCTTAGTTTGTGTTCCCAGCTGCAGTCCACTGCATGTGAGATCTGAATGATCATAGACAATGAGGCTTATAGGGCTTCATGGCACGCTAGTGTAGTGAGGGTCACAGAGCAAGTGAGTGCAAAAAAGCAGAAATGAAACAAGGAACAAGAGAGTAAGAATTCTTTGGGGATTTCAATCTTTTAAGATTTTTGTGCCTTCATCCCTTTAGCCAATTATCTTTTTCTTTCTTTCTTTTTTTTTTTTTCTTTTTTTTTTTTTTTAGGTACATTGAGTTTTGAACTTGTTGTGACATAAAAAGAGTATGTTGCTGTAATTTAGAATAAATATATATTTGGTCTTCAACATTGGTTCTGGCACACAGCTCCTAAACCCCTTGGAATTTCCTCAGAGATGAGAGTGATATAGGTGTCTTCTGTTATGTTAATGAGTAACTTTTGGAAAGCCCCCAAGGATGGAGACTGGTAACCGGGGGAAACAACCACATGGTTTGAGGATTGGAACTTTCAATCCAACCCCCTAACCTCGGGGCAAGGGCTGGAGATTGCGTTCAATTAGCAATGGCCAACGAGTCAATCAGTGGTGCCTCTGTAATAAAGCCTCTGTAAAACTCCAAAAGGACAAGGGTCAGAGAGATTCTGGACTGGTGAGCTCAAGGAGATTCAGTGACAGTGGCATGCTCAGAAAGCACCAGCCCTACTTCAACTAAAGCACTCAGCTTTTGTTGATTTAAACACTGGTTTCCAAAAAAAAAATTTTTTTTAAAGAAGAAGAAAGTTTTTATGCTTGAAATTTTTTTTTGAAATGAAAGCTGACATCTGAGAATGAAGGAGACCAAGACTGAGCTGAGTCTTACTCTAACCTCATGGCAGAGCTGTAGATCACCTTCCGCAGCATGGTGAAACGTTTTGTTGTAAGCCATGAAACTTCGGAGTCATTCATTACTGAAGCAAAATAACCTAAGAGTCACTCTCATCTCTCATACCTCCTCCAATCTATTAGAATGTAAATTCCATGAAAGTAAGGACATGATTTTGCTCACTGCTATATCTCTAGATCCAAAAATGGTGACTGGTACATAATAGTGACTTAATAGGACTTGTTGAATGAACCCTCTCAGCTAATATGCTCTGTCCTCTCCCTGGCTCTCAGGTGATGTCCTTGCTTCTCATTTCACTGAGAAAATTAAACAATTAGAAGAGAGTAATTTTACCACCATATTTATCAGCAAACCTACCTCTGACCTATTCACCTATTCATTATTCACTATTTTCTACCAATTACAGTAAAAGCTACCTATACTGGTATCTCTGGCTGGTTCTTTCATCTATGCACCAAATCCTCTGTTTATTCCCCCCCCCCATATTCAAAAGCTTTGTGCCTGCAATAATAATTTTTCCTCCCTCCCTTTCATTTGTATCAGCATACTATTATACAATAACTCCCTTCTTTAAAATAATAATAATTTTTTTTTAAAAAAAACCTCACTAATTGTCAGGTGTTAGAGGGATGAAAAGGTGGCACACAGAGGATTTTTAGGGCAATGACACTACTTAGTATGATACTCTAACCCATAGAATGTGCACCACCAAGAGTAAACCCTGATGTCCATTATGGAGTCTGGGTGATGATGATGTATCAATGTAGGTTTATAAATTGTCTCAAATGTACCACTCTGGCTTGTTCCTTACTTCTCTGAGATCTCTGACTAAGTATCACCTTTTCAAAGGGGTTTTTCTTGACATCTTCACCTATAAAAGCATCATTTCCTCCCCTGTCTCACGCATGCTTAACTTATCTGCATTATTTTTATTTGTAACACTTATTACACTATATATCCATTTGTTTATTTATTTATTGTCTGTCTGCTGCATCAGAACTTATGCACCATAATAATGCCAAGGACTTTGTCTATTTTATTCTCACTTAATGCCCATGCATTGTGCCTGGCACACAGCAGGTACTCGATAAATAGTAGCAGTAACAGAGCACCAGAAAAATGAATAATTCTCTTCTTTATATAAATCAGATAAGCAAGTCACCAACATGGGGAAATATGGGTAATAATGAGAGGTATGGGTTTTTCAAAAAAAAAGAAAAACAGGTGAGAAAATTATAAATTAGTTTTGTCTTTACCATGGATAAAATTTATCTAATCTCAACAGATCTGAATCTCTTCATTTATCAAACAAGAAATATAAAATTTCACAGTAGTTTGGGGGTGGGAGAAGGAGGTAATTCAAGCAAAAAGTTCTGAACTTCTCAGAAAAATGAATTTCAACAATTCGAGGTATTGTTAATACCCCACTTGGCCACGACTGATGAAACAGATAATGTGGCTTCCATGAATTTAACCACTGTTAATGTCACGTCTAGGTTCTTTAGACAGGTTTTTTTGTTCTATTTTAATCCTCCAGGTGTCACATAAAAAAAAAAAAAAAGTTGACCTATTATGAAATTACCCCAAAATTCTCCATTTTGTTTCTGTTTTTATCTTACTATCTCACTTACTGAAAGTAGACGTTGCTGGAAAAGTTGTGGGGAAAGCTGTCAGTTTTTATGGAAGGGCAAAGTTGCTCAAAATCTAAATAAGCAAAATGTTATCCTCCTCTCTTTTTACCCTCCCTAAGCTCACACATTCAGAAGACAAGGCTACCCACCCAGTTTATGGCCGTTTAAGAAAAGGCCAGTCCAGAGCCCAAGAGAACACACTTTGCTCCTAAAAGAAAGGAACTTGTACCAGCTAGCTAAATGCATCCAATTCTCTGAATTCATGACTGAGAATACTGACCATCCTGAGTCCTGAAACTGAAGATACATGTACATCAAACCTGTGTAAACACGTTGCCTAATTGTGGGCTTGGATATACAGCAATTGAATATTTTCCCCTCAAACCCAACTCCATAAAGTAAGAGCCTGATGAAAAATCAGTTGAGGCTGATACCATATTAATCTTGTCTCCCCAAAGGGGTTTTCCATGTAAACATTCATTCAACAGACACTTATGGAGCATCTATTATGTGCATGGTTCTGAATTAGGCACTGGGAATAAACAGGTGACTTAGAGGCATTTCCTGCTTTTAAATACATGTTGGAATGATCAACCATATCTCCAGAAACCAATAACACAGTTATAAGTTTGAAAATACAGAATGATGGAACAGCAGCATTGTTTACGAGGTAGATCTAGACATACTACCTGGGGATCTAGACATGATACTAAGTAATTGTGTGAGTGTGGGTGTTTCACAACCACAATGAGATTCAATATCTTCATTTATAAAATGGAAACTGTGATAGTACGCTGATCTCATCTAATTCCTGTGAGAAGTCAATGAGATAGATAATACATATGATATGCTTAACACAGTGCCTGCCATATAGTATGTGTTTAATCAATGCTCAGCTTAGTACCTGTGTTTAATTAATGCTAGTGATTATTGTTAACTAGAGGCCTGGTGCACAAAATTTGTGCATGAGTAGGGTCCCTAGACCTGGCCAGTGATCGGGGCCCATCAGGGTCTTTCTTCCCCTGGCTGCCTTCATTCTGTGCCATCCCCTGGTGGTCAGCACACATCATAGTGAGTGGTCAAACTCCCTGTCAGTTAAACTCCGAGGAGACAATTTGCATATTAGCCTTTTATTATATAAGATATGACTGAGACAGAGGAGAAAGGATACTTTCCAATGTAGGGATAAAGAGATTTATTTTAGAAGGTGGCATTTAAGCTAGATGTTAAAGAGTAAGTTAGATTTGGACTTAGAGATTTGCAGAGACAACCAAGAAAAGAGGAGGTCACGTTGGGGTATTATTGAGCAGTTGATTTTTGTTGTTGTTTTGCTGTTTGTTTTTCTGAAGCAAAGACAGCATGAAGGAGAATAGTGGGGAATGCATATTGAAGAGATAGGCTAGGGCAGATTATGTAGGATCTTGAATGCCAGGCTAAGAAATCTGGGCTTAATTTCATAGACATGATGGACATTCTTAAGACTCCGAGTTTTGGATATGGAAAGGGAAAAAATAGTGTTCTTCAGGAAGACTAAACTGGAAGCAATGGGCAACAAGGATGGAGGTGTGAAGAGATACATTGGAAAGCTAGGTAGCAGTCTGAACAAAAAATGGCACAGGCATACCTACAAGCCTTATCCTAATTCCTACAGCCCACTGAGCTCAGCCTGAGCCCCCAGATCTGCTCCAGGAAGCCAGTGGTAATTGGACAGTACTGGCTTGAAAGACAAAATGTATTATTATCCATATCTAGACTACAATCATAATGGTAGAGGTGAGGGAGCTTTTTCATCCTGTAAACATACCCTATCCTCAAATGGAAAGGTGGGGGGGGGGGGGAAGGAATCTGACTTTTAAATAGTCTCTGTGAGATCTAACAAGAATGGTCATCGTAAGTTGCAAACTGATACCAAAGTCCATTTTCAACTATCACAGATGGAGGGCTCTGTTTTTTATTCATATAATCAACCATTCTCTTCCAGTGTTTTATAGGCAGGGCAATTCACAACAGTCAAGTAGCTCATTGGGAACTTGACAAGGGAGCAGGGGCGAGTTATTTGATCCACAGTGGATTTTGGTTTTCCACAGTAACATCTGTGCCCCATCTAGTAAAAACTGGTGGAAAATACAAACTGTAGAAATTCAACCAGTGTAACAATAACAGGATGTACCTGTACATTTCGTAGAATTAGCAGCAGCATTCTCTCAACACCAGTTTGAGATAAGTAAAACTGTATAGCACCAACTGGGACAAAATTTTAAGAAGTATTACACATTTCTCAGTGATGGGAGGTATCAATCATGGCAGAGACTGGTCATTCCTCCACCATCCATTCAACAAACATGTACTGGAGACATCCATGCTCCAGCTTCTTTTTATTGGTTGATTTGCTAGTAGGGAGCTTATCAAGTTGACAGCTGGTCTGCAGTTAGTTGGGGGCTTTTCTGCTCCCCAACTCTCATAATTAGACTGTGAACTCTTTGAGAGTAGGAACCCTATTTTTATTTGTCTTTGCATCTCCCACTTAGGTACCTGGATTCTTAATCTGTACTCATTGAATTATACTAGAAGATGCATCCAGGAGTACATGAACAATTAAAAAAAAGTAAATTATGTGGCCTTAAATGGAAGTTTAAGCCTTGGCTGGTATTGTTTAGTGGTTACAGTGTCAGCCTGTACACAGAAGGGCTGAGGGTTCTATTCATGGTCAAGGACACATATCTGGGTTGCAGGTTTGATTCCCTACCCCAGTTGGGGTGTGTGCAGGAGGGAACCTATTGATTTCTCTCTCTCTCTCTCTCTCTCTCTCTCTCTCTCTCTCTCTCTCTCTCTCTCTCTCTCTCTCCTCTCCCTCTCTTCCTCTCCCTCTCCCTCTCCCTCTCTTTCTCCCTCTCTCTTTCCCTCTCTCTCTCTCCCACACTCTCCCACACTCCCACTCTTTCTAAAAATCAATCCTGGAATGAGATTAACAACAACAAATGGAGATTTCAGGCTCAAACCTAAAAGATAAAGGTCAGAAATGCCTGTGGTGCCCTCTTACTGAACCGAACAAGAACATCAGCTATGATAACAGTAGGCTCCTTGCACCACCTCTGGTCATTCTGCTGCCACTATCCAAGGAAGCAAAGAGTTCTCTTCTTTTTGGATCGTGACTCTGAAACCACAGCTCAGCCCATCACTCTGCTAGAGAAGGGAGAATGTGAGATGAGAGGGCAAGGCTGCTTTTATGTGGTGCAGCTGGGTAAGGCAGGGCAGGGCTGAGTGTTTAAAGAATCCCTCAGAACACATCAGTCATTTCTTTTGTCAAGGGCCCATCTCTTCTCTTTGAGTAGGCTGTGAGTATCCCCAGAGTTTAATTTCTTAGATCTCCCCTATATCCTGGCATAATGCTTTAACTGTAGGTGTTCAGTCAACATCTGTTCATGGATTACTTGATGGCGGTGAAATTTTTTTATTGAAGTTTCACCTTTCCCTTCCTTAGACTTCCCCAGTAAAAATGCTAGCAAACAATGAAATGGTAAAGAGGACAATAACAGGAAAAAACAAAAAGAGAAATCACATGATTCCTGAGCTAAATAGGTTTCCCTCTTGACCCTATCTCACAGAGAAAGCTGTGCTCAGCATTTTAACTCATCTTCAAAGCTAATTCAATTTCAGAAGCCATGAACAAAAAATGGGGATTTTATTCAAGATTTTTGTGGAATGTTAAGGAAAAAGTTTAACGTTGCAAAGCAAATCAAAACTATTATCTTCCAATGATTTTTAAAAATATCTTTTAAGCTCTCTATTATTTCCCCAAGGTTCCCCTTCAGTTTTCACTCTTCTCTGGCACTCTCTTTCAACTCTGCTTCTCCATCATCTGTCCACCATTTCTTTTTTTCCTATAGAGCAATTTTTCTTGCTCCTGGCATCTCTAATGTGCAAATGCATGCCCATCCTATCAAACAAGCCTTGGAAAACTAGCATTTTAATAAGAAATAAGTGGATTAATTAAAGAGCTCATCTTAGCAACCTTTAGTCTCCACTATGACTCTGTCCTCAATGACCAGGAGTTAGCAAGCTATGGCAGCCCAATCAAGTGGGACTCACCATCTCTCATTGTGTTCACTTTTTTCTTACCTCTTTTTTCCTTATTCCATCCTTTCTCCTTACTTTTTCTTTCTGTACTCAATCATCATGACTCATTGCTTTTATGTTCCTTTCAATAAGAGAATCGGGGTCACTGTTCATTAGTGAAGTGTGGGGAGAGACTGGGGATCCAAAGTTTAGAATAGTCTGAATGATAAATGCCAAAAACAAAGTTTCTGTCTTCAAGGACTTTCCAAAATAGTGGGAATGAGAGGACAATCAAAAGTAAACGACTAATTCCTACCCATTCATGGTACCACCTTTCTGCCCCTCACCCAACCTCAGCCTCATGCACGTGGATTGAATCATCTGTTGTCTTCTTCCACCTCCCCATCCTGGTCTCTTCGTTTTGTGTTTACTTGCATCTTCACAGGGAGTGTTCAAGGAAAGGAAAAGATGAAACTCTAATCAGTTAATTCCACCTCTGCCAAAGCTCACAAATTCCATTTTTCATATACCAGATATTAAAAACTGAATTTTTCCTTTGCAAGATATTCTGACATCATTCCTCCTTGTCATTCTAATTGGCATCACCTCAATCAGATCCTTATTTTTTCATGCCTGGAGAGCATCTTAGCATTTGTATGTACCCAATCTTCTCTTTACCTTTACTCTCTCCTGCACACTGCACCAGCTCAGGTTAATTATGATGCCACTTGGATCGTGTCCTGCCCTTATGTAGACATCTTCAGTGGCTAAAGTCCAAACACCTTATTCCATCCTTCAAGGTCCACCCTACTCTAAATCCAACTAACGTTTGTTTCTGCTCTTAGTTTTCACCAGCTGTGTACACAACTCCACTTCTAGTGAACCACAGACCATGCCTTGCTACCTCCGTAACCACCTATCAGGCTACCCCCATCCTTCAAGGATAATTTTTAGGCCTATCCCAATCATATCAACCGTGTAAATTTTTCCTTTCTGAATGTCTATTGCTTTATATATATATATATATATATATATATATATATATATATATATATATATAAAATGAACATAAGTGTTCATCATTTTTTATTGTTAGAAAACTGTCTCAAGCCAAAGATAAGGCAGCCTGGGTCAGAAATTTATTGTCTGATGTAGGGAGTAGCTATAGGGTTAAGCCTTGGACTGACCTGCTGGCAAAACCACAAACAAGTCCCAGCTTAGAGGGTATAGCCCTCTTAGCATAATTAAGCTTGACCTTAAGACACTTTCTAGAGCCTTCCTGGGTAGCTAATGGTCTGTGGGAGGTGCAGCAAATACTGCCAAAATAAATGAAACTCACAAGAACACTGTAAGTTTACCTCTGACTATAAAATAAAGCATCAGCTTGCAGTTTGGATCTTCTCTGTGGTCTCAGCCAGGCACAGAAGATCCACCCAGATTATTCTCTTTGTCTTTTCTTCATCTTTCGCCAGCCCCCCTCAGGCTTGCCAAACCCTTGGCTGTGCTGGCGCGGCACAATCTTACGTAAAGAACAGTTTATTCTGAGAATTACCAAGCATTTCTGATAATAGAATTGAGCAATTTCCTGATAAAGTTAGATTCAACTTGCACATTTCGCCATCTGTCCTGTGAGGAATTTAGTTATTTTACTAAATGTTCATCTCTTGAACCTAATCTATCAATGTTATCTTACTACCCTTTCTTCTTAAGGGGAAAAAAATCTGTCAGGAAAGAAATCTTTGAACTGGACTTATTGGAAAGTAACTTTAAGAAGGTTTGAAATAAAACTTTGACATGTACTCACAAATAATTTGTTTGAGCCCGGCCTACATGACTCAATGGTTGAGCATTGACCTATGGAACCAGAAGGTCAGAGTTTGATTCCCAGAGCACATGCCCAGGTTGTGGGCTTGTTTCCCAGTAAGTTGTGTGCAGGAGGCAGCCAAACAATGATTCTCTCTTGTCATTGATATTTCTATCTCTCTCTCCCTCTCACTTCCTCTCTTAAATAAGTAAAATATTTTTGAAAATTGTCTGAAATTGCTTTGATATATG
Source organism: Pipistrellus hanaki (assembly GCF_964339955.1). Lineage (NCBI taxonomy): Eukaryota > Metazoa > Chordata > Mammalia > Chiroptera > Vespertilionidae > Pipistrellus > Pipistrellus hanaki. The sequence goes on along the minus strand of NC_140503.1, from coordinate 129,444,499 downwards.
TTAGTGGCCGAAGCCAGTTTGGCTCAGTGGTAGAGCGTCGGTCTGCGGACTGAAAGGTCCCAGGTTCGATTCCGGTCAAGGGCATGTACCTTGGTTGCGGGCACATCCCCAGTAGGGGGTGTGCAAGAGGCAGCTGGTCGATGTTTCTCTCTCATCGACGTTTCTAACTCTCTATCTCTCTCCCTTTCTCTCTGTTAAAAATCAATAAAATAGATTTAAAATATATATATATGTTAGTGATTTTTTAAAAAAAATCCAAATATGCCTTAATAAATAACAGCTGGACACCCATATGTGTTACCCACTGTCTTAATTCACATAAGTTCAAAGATAAATTGGGTGGAGGTCTACCCTCTAGAGCAGTGGTTCTCAACCTTCTAATGCCATCACCCTTTAATACAGTTCCTCATGTTGTGGTGACCCCCAACCATAAAATTATTTTCCTTGGTACTTCATAGCTGTAATTTTACTACTGTTATGAATTGTAATGTAAATATCTGATATGCAGGATGTATTTTCATTGTTACAAATTGAACATAATTAAAGCATAGTGATTAATCACAAAAACAATATGTAATTATATATTGCAAAATATTTATTTATAATTACAAATAAATGAAATTTTGACCTGAAGCATGGTGTAGCATGGGTAACAGTTTTAATATAACAAGAGTAAACTACATTGCTACATTTTGCAACAGTATTGATAAAAAGCCAATGTCAGTGTGTAGGTTGAGATTGCTTCTTTCTCACTAGATCAGAAATTCTCGGGGCAGTCTTTGCAAGAGCACAACGAAGATCATCTTCCACAAGAAGTCTACTTCTTTATTTAGACTTGATAACAAACAAGCTGGAAAGCCATATTTCACAAAGATATGTTGTTGGGAATGGAAGAAGAAGGCCCAGTACAGTCTCAGACAGAACAGGATATGACTGCAAACACTTGATTCAGAATATTGTAACTGGCAGAAAATAGAGAAATCAGTTCTCTCTGCATCGCTGTTAATAAGTTAAATGAACTCTTCTTGTGCTGTCTCAGGAACATCTCCAACTTTGACTGTGAATGGGCTTCTGGCAAGTGCAAATGGGGTGTCAGGTAGATTTGGAAAATACGATGAAATTTCGTCTGCAAGCACGTGCAAGTGTTCTTTCACAGAAATTATCATCATAATTATTTTGTCTGGTTCAAAGTCATGTTCCTCAAAGAAAGCAGATAAGATAGGCAACATGTAAATTTTATTTTCATCCAAATTTTTGCCAAAGCTGAAGTTTCACTTGCAATGATTGGGTCTTTCAGACAAATCGAGGCATGTTGCATTGGTCCTTGCAGTGATAAATTTAACTCATTCAAGATGGCAAAGATGTTAACCAAGTAAACTATTTTCTGCAGTTCACTTTTATTGCTGAAAAGTGCTTCAAACTGCAGTCTTGCTTTCTGATTAAAACTCTTTGAGGTCACCACGAAGCTCAAAAACTCATTTTAAAACTTTTCCTCTTGACAACCATCTCATTTCATTGTGAAATAGCATAGCATTGTTCAGCGCATCTAACTCGTTGCACAGTTGCAAAAGCAGTCTCCTGTTTAAAGTGCCCATCTTTACAAAATTGACAGAACTTATGACGTCTTTCATTATTTCTTGTAACTCTTGTGGCAGCGTCTTCATGGTAATATTTGTGGATGAATCATACAGTGAGTTCCATTGACTTTTGGTGACTCATCCAGTACCAAACGTTGAAATCCAGATCAACATCCTAGCATAGCTGGAGCACCATTTGTGCAAACACCACAAACCTTTTCCCAAGAGATCTTATGCTCTTTCTGAAATGAACCAACTATGTCAAATACATCACGTGCAGTAGTTGTCCTTTCAAGAGGTTTGCAAAAAATAAACTCATCTTTAAAGTCGCCATCATTAATATACCTCACTAGTAACCGTGAACAATTTGCAACGTCTGTAGATTCACCAAGCTGGATACAAAATATTGGAAGTGGAGCATATTTAATTTCCTGGATTACCTGATCAAGAATATCAGCAGACATTTCATGTATTCTTCTTCAGACAGTGTCGTTAGATAAGGAAATTGCACTCAATTTTGTAACAAATTCATTTCCAACCATAACTTGAAGAATGTTTTTGGCCACTGGCAACAGTAAATCCTCAGCAATGGTGTGAGGTTTCAGAGTTCTGGCGATTCTGAGTGCCACCAAATATGAAGCTTCAATGGCTGCTATGTTTTGTTTGTGGTACTTGCCACCAGTGTCAAGTCTGACTTTCTTTTTTTTTTTTTTTTTAAATATATTTTATTGATTTTGTACAGAGAGGAAGGGAGAGAGATAGAAAGCTAGAAACATCGATGAGAGAGAGTCATCGATCAGCTGCCTCTTGCATGTCCCCTACTGGGGATATGCCCGCAACCAAGGTACATGCCCTTGACCGGAATCGAACCCGGGTCCCTTCAGTCCCCAAGCCGGTGCTCTATCCATTGAGCCAAACCGGTCTCGGCCAAGTCTGACTTTCTTGAGTCCATCAACTTTGCTTCTAAAATAGTTGGTATCCTTGACAGCAAAGCTCGAATGCTTGCTAACAAAATGGCATTTTAGTTTGTTCGGCTTCATAGATTCGGCTGATAGAACTTCACAACAAATAACACATTGCGGTTTCTCAATTCCTGCTGTAATTATTGAGGTAAAACCATACTGTAAAAAATCCTCACTATATTTTCTTTTCTTAACATTCTTCTCTACACGATCCATTGTTATGGGATGGTTTGCTAATGAAAATAATATATAACAGAGAATCCAAGATGGCAGCATAGGTAACACCTAACTGCAGCCTCACACAACAATTTCAGTAAAATACAACTAAAATACAAAATGAACATTACCCAGAACTACAGGAAAGTCGACTGACTGGAAATTCTACAACGAAAGGGAAAGAGAAAACCAGAAGGAAAAGCAGAGGAGCTGTAAAAGCCTAAGGTACGGAGACACGTTGCGCGTGCGGAGAGGATGGACCTGGAGAGAAGGGGAGGCTGAGTGCCTGGCTGGTGTTCCCTAGCGGGAAGGAGATAAAAGCTCCGGACTGTGCTGAACCCCAGTTCTGACAGCACTGAACCTCATTCTGAGTAGCCTGGGCTGTGGGACAAATCTTGGGGGAGCAGGGAAAGGCAGAGCCCCAGAGTCACACACATTACATGCAGAGAATGGACAGTTGACTGCCGCTGGATTGCCCTAGCGGAAAGGAGACAAAAGCTCCGGACTGTGCTGAACCCCAGTTCTAGGCCAGACCCTGGAGACCCAGGCTCATACAGAGGGAGCCTGGGCTGTAAGGCAGAAACCCAGGGGAGCGGCGAAAGGAAGTCCCAGAGGCATGCATATTGCACTCAGAGAACAGACGGTTGACTGTGCCACTGGATTGGCCTAGAGCAGGGGTCCTCGAACTTTTTAAAGTGAAGGCCAGATCATGGTCCCTCAGAGAGCTGGAGGGCCGGACTATATGAACTACTAATTCCTACTGTAACACCTCGGCTGCGCTCACTGCCCAAAAAACCTGGCGGGCAGGATCAGACTCCTCTGCGGGCCGCATGTGGCCCGTGGGCAGTAGTTTGAAGACCCCTGCCCCAGCGGGAAGGAGACAAAAGCTCCAGACTGCTCTGAACCCCACTTCCAACTGAACTGAACCCAGTTCCGGGCCCATTGGGGAGAGCCTAGACTGTTTGGTAGCAGGCGAAACTCGAGGGCACCTTTCTCTCAGAGTTGCTTGCAGCAAGTACCGAAGGACCCTGAGAACACTGAGACTCAGGAGCCTCATAGGGCGGGGCTGATGGAAGTCAAGGCTGTAGGCTCCTCCCTGAAACTCCGCCCCATCCAAGCTGAACACAGAGACTTTTAAGGCTACCAACTCAAGGAAGCTGCGAAAATGCCGAGACACGGAAACAGATCATAAACGAAAGAAATGGAGGACAAAAAGCGACTGGATATAAAGTTCAAAACCACGCTTATAAGGTTTTTCAAGAATTTCCTAGAAAAGGCTGATAAAATAAATGAGACCTATGAGGATATAAAAAGAGATCAACAAGAAATAATAAGAGATCAACAAGAAATAATAAATACATTGTCTGAAATAAAAAATATTATACAGAGTCCTAAAAACAGAATGGAAGATCGCAAGAATCAAGTCAAAGATTTGGAACATAAAGAGCCAGAAGACACTCATCTGCAGAAGCAAGAAGACAAGAGAATCCAGAAAGTTGAAGATAGTGTAAGAAACCTCTGGGACAACTTTAAGCGAACCAACATCAGAATTATGGGGGTCCCAGAAGATGTCAGAAAGCAAGATACCGAAACATACTGAAAGAAATAGTGACAGAAAACTTCCCCCACCTGGTGAAGGAATTAGACTTACAAGTCCAGGAAGCACAACAGAACCCCCAACAAAAGGAATCCAAAGAGGACCACACCAAGACACATCATAATTAAAATTCCAAGAGCAAAAGACAAAGAGAATATTAAAAACAGCAAGAGAAAAACAGTTACCTACCTACAAGGGAGTGCCCTTATGACTGTCAACTGATTTCTCAACAGAAACCATGTAGGCCAGACAGGAATGGCAAGAAATATTCAAGGTGATAAATAGCAAGAACTTACAGCCAAAAATAATCTACCCAGCAAAGCTATCATTCAGAATCAAAGGCCAGAAAAAGAGCTACACTTAAAAAAAAAAAAAAAAAAAAAAGCTAAAGGAGTCATCACCGCCAAACCAGAATTATATGAATTACTGAAGGGGGTTATTTCGGAAGAGGAAGAAGATAAAGATAAAAATTATGAACAACAAATACGTAACTATGAACAAGTGAATCTAAAAACCAAGGGAATTACAAAAAATGTGATGAACAATATTAACTGGTGAATATAATAGAATCAGAGGTATGGAAGGGGAGTGAACTGACGATTCTTGGGAAAAGGGGAGTGGGGGGGTGTGGGAAGAGACTGAACATAAACTGTGAACCTATAGATGAGGACAATGGGGGGTGGAGAAAGGGCAGAAGATGGGGTGGGAACCTGGTGGAGGGGAGCAATGGAGGGGGGAAAAATGAGGAACATTTGTAATAATGTGAACAAAAAAGATTTATTTAAAAAAAAGAAAATAATATATAACAATAGCTTTAAAATACAAAAGATGGTACATGGTATAGTTCAGGTGATACAGTTCATTAAAGTTTCCTATGATTTACCATTCTCTGTGTTGTTTTTTTTGCATACCTGTTACTATCACAAGGGGCCAGTATTCACATCAACCACAGTTGAATATAAAAAGACTGATCAGCATCCAGATTAAGTTCCCATGGTACAAATTTTTTTTTTGCAGCAGCAGCAGTTGATGATTTTACAGTAATGATTTTACATTTACCCAGTAATTAGAATTCATGAAGTGTCATTTTACCTTCAATACTGCTGCTTTCAACAAAGCAGCTGCTCTTTACACAGTAGCTGAGTTCTACACATGTGTGACTGGTCCACATAAGTACATTATGGCGCCAACCTTGTCACATACACCTATATTTGTACGGGGTGTATGTGATGGGGTTGGCGCAATGATGTCATCATGCCAGGTTTTTATACGTGGGCAGACCCGCCTGGATATAAATAGAGGAGTGGTATCTCGGTTCCTAAGATCATCGGAAATATGTGTTTTCCGGTGGTTTTAAGCGACCCCTGTGAAAAAGTCGTTTGACCCCCAAAGGAGTCGATCCACAGGTTGAGAACTGCTTGCCACAGTTTGGCAAGGAGATCCTTAATCTGTGATTCTCAGACCTTAAAGTTTAAACTTCCCATGACTTTTCTAAAACAGCCTGCCAACTTGCTGAGTATATGCTGATGAACATTTTTTTTTTCCCAAGGGAAAAAAACCATAGATTCCATCAGATTCTCAAGAGGCTTCTCAACCCCCTGAAAGATTAACCAACAGAGTAGAGGAAGAAAAGGTGCATAAATAGTGGATTACAATGCAGCGTGGCAAGTACCGTGATAAGGCCTCCTGTAGGAAGTGATCCTCAGGTGTTTTTCCATCTCATCTGTAAATTCAATAAGGGCATCAGCTTTGATATATATATATATATATATATATATATATATATATATATATATATATATATAGAGAGAGAGAGAGAGAGAGAGAGAGAGAGAGAGAGAGAGAGCGCCTCTATGAGATTATATAATATATAATTCATGACAAAATCGGTCTACTTTTTCTTCCTTCTCTCTGTCCATCTTGTCTCTGCATAGTGCAGTGAAACAACTGGAAAGCTCAAGGTCATCAATGACTGAGTATTCAGAATTGAAAGTTCAGCTCATTGCAAACTGCAAAAGTCAATTGGGTTATTTGTTTTACATTAGTTCACCCTAGTACCAAGAGTTGGTCCTCTTATTTTGTCAGGAAACTTGTGTGTGTATGTGTGTGTATGTGTGTGTGTGGGGGGGGGAGAGGAGGTGCTTTGTGATATCATATTTTAACTTTTTTCATTAATATGAATTCAAATATTTTATAATTATAATCAGTTAAATACTTGAAGATATTTGCTCTTCTGTTTTATACGTAGTCTTAGGTGTTGCTTAGCTATTGAGCTTCAGGCAATATGTTGGTTCAAATATCAAGGTAATGCTTATATGAAACTTAAAAATAATCTTAGGCTGAAACCGGTTTGGCTCAGTGGATAGAGTGTCGGTCTGCAGACTGAAAGGTCCCAGGTTTGATTTCGGTCAAGGGCATGTACATTGGTTGTGGGTACATCCCCGGTAGGGGGTGTGCAGAAGGCAGCTGGTCGATGTTTCTCTCTCATCGATGTTTCTAGCTCTCTGTCCCTCTACCTTTCTCTATGTAAAAAAATCAATAAAATATATTTTAAAAAAAATAATCTTAGGAAGAAACCTTGAATAACAACATGTCAAACAATTGAATCATTTAGTTAGATTTATTGTTTTAAGCAAAATGGCAGGGTCCCCATATTTTGAAAAGATAAGGTGAAACATTTTTTATTAGAAGCTTGCAAAATGCTATATTTTTCTATTTATGAAGAGTTAGACAGTAGCTTTTATATTATAACTAGAGGCCTGGTACACAAAACTTGTGCACAGGGGCGGAGGGGGGGGTGTCCCTCAGCCCAGCTTGCACCCCCTTCAATCTGGGACCCCACCGGGATAGGGTCTAAACTGGCAGTCAGACATCCCTCTCACAATCCAGGACTGCTGGCTCCCAACTGCTTGCCTGCCTGCCTTCCTGATTGCCCCTAACCACTTCTGCCTGCCAGCCTGATCACCCTCTAACCACTCCCATACCAGCCTGATTGATGTCTAACTGCTCCCCTGCCAGCCTGTTTGCCCCTAACTTCCCTCCCCTGCAGGGTTGGTCACCCCTATCTGCCCCATCTTGTGGTGGCCATCTTGTGTCCACATGAGGGCAGGATCTTTGACCACTTGGGGGCAGCCATCTTGTGTGTTGGAATGATGGTCAATCTGTATATTACTCTTTTATTAGATAGGATAGAGGTCTGGTGCACAGGTGGGGACCAGCTGGTTTGCCCTAAAGGGTGTCCCAGATCAGGGTGGGGATTCCCTTGGGGCATGGGACAGCCTGGGTGAGAGGCCTGTGGTGGTTTGCAGGCCAGTCATGCCCCCTGGTGACCCAAGCGGAGACCCTGGTATCTGGAATTTATTTACCTTCTACAATTGAAACTTTGTAGCCTGGAGCAGAGCCAAGCCTCCCCCTCGATCTGTGACTGCCCCAATTTCTGTTTGGATTTGTTAACCTTATAAAATTGAAACTTTGTATCTTTGAGTGGAGGCCTGGGCTCACCAGAGTGTGTGGAAAGCTTGGCTTCCTCTGTTGCCAGGGAAACCCAAGCCTCCCTTCTGGTAGCCATCTTGGTTGGGTTTATTTGCATACTTGCTCTGATTGGATGGTGGGTGTGGCTGGTGGGCATGGCTGGTGAGTGTAGTGGAGTGATGTTTAATTTGCATATTGCTCTTTTATTAGGTAAGATGGTTGTTCTTATGTGATTTGAGAATTGTTGAGCCATTCTTCAAATTCCTTATGTGATTTGAGAATTGCTGCTCCATGGGAAATTACTGATACAGGAACATGTGGTGTTTGATCTGTCCAAAGAGGCCAATTATATTGTTAGAGTAAGCTAAACTGTTGTAATAAAAGAACCAACAATAATGTGTCTTAATGTAGAAAAAAGTTTACTGCTTTCTTACATAGCAATTTGAGGTACATGTTTCAGGTTTTTATAGGTCGCTGTGCTCCAGGCATTCAGGAACCTAGGTAGAACACAGTGCTGCCATTGTCAACACCCAGCTTCCAAGGCTACTCTGGTCACAGCATTCCAGCTAGCAGGAAAGAAGAAAAACCAGGGTTTCCAGTTAAACAAACAAGGCAGAGGTGGTAAACATCACTTCTAGTCAAGAACTTCATTACATAACCAGACTTGGCTCCAGGAGGCTGAGGAATGTATTCTGTTCAGTTGCCCAAGAAGAAGGAAAGAAGGATTTTGGTGAATTGCTGGCAGTCTCTACCATACCAACTGTCAGATGGTTGGTTTATTGGTATCTGGTCCCTGTCACATAATGAGTTTTAATTTCATCATATGTTTTTTATATTATTCAGCTTAATGAATACTCAACATTTATATCATGCAATCATGATGACTTGGCTCTATGACTAAAAGACTTTTACATGGTTCCCCAGCTGGGACTGACATATGGTCTGTGGTTAGTCGGGGGCTTTTCTCGTAATTACACTGAGTGGCCAGATTATTATGACCTCTGAATATATTAGAGGCCCAGTGCATGAATTCGTGCATGGGTGGGGTCCAGCCAGCCTGGCCAGGAGGAGGGGACATTGGCAGTTGGCCAGCCTGCCTGCTGGTTGAACTCCTAGTCGAGGAGACAATTTGCATATTAGCCTTTCATTATATTGGATATACACTGAGTGACCAGATTATTATGCTTTCAGAGATCATAATAATCTGGCCACTCAGTGTAGATTGTGAACTCTTTGAGAGCAGGAACTCTATTTTTATTTGTCTTTGCATCTCCTGCACCCTGGGTGGAGTATATTGGACCTGGACCCTGAAGGAGAGAGCCTGCAAATATTGATGCCTGCAAATTGAATTTCTAGAGTCTTAGGAGGAGAAAGTTTTCTGTCATGTGTCCAGGCCTTTCTCAGAAAGCCCTGTATTTAGGAGGCTATCATTTAAAGTTTTCAGATCAGTTTCTCAGGGAGCAATCTTAGCGTCCAAATCAGATACTTCTGAGCCAAGTTTCAGGCCAAAGTCACTGGTTAAGAACCATTGTGCCAACATATTTTTAAACTTTTTTTTTTTTTAACCCAGAAGACAAAAAAATATTCCAAGGGCAAAAAGTATTGGAATTTAAAAAGTTTGAAGTGAAATTTAAAGGCAAGAGGGACATAACAAAAAGCTACTGGTATCACTTTACTAATTCAATAGTTGCATCATGGGTGATCAGATCCTTCCTTAAATTTTTACAATCAGACCACATTTAGAAAAGCCACCCACCCAATCAGTTTACTCCCCAAACTGATTTTGGCTGATAGTTTCCCCTCTATTACTGGATCATTAAAACAAAACAAAACAAAACAAAACAAAACAAAACAAAACACCAAAAAACCAAACTTCATCCTGCTGATGTGGTTCAGTGGTTGAGCATCAACCTATGAACCAGGAGGTCACGGCTCGATTTCCAGTCAGGGCACATGTTCTGAATGTGAGCTGAATGCCCAGTGGGGGGCATGCAGAAGGCAGCTGCTCAAGGATTCTCTCTCATCATTGATATCTCTATCTCTCCCTCTCCCTTCAAACAAAAGGTATGATGGTTTATAAGCTAATCCTTGGTACATGGTTGTTTGCTAATTTTACAGTGACCACAACAGGTTATTTGGTTGTCTTTGTTACAATGACTATTAAAAGATAATAGAAAATAAAATTTTTGTTGTTAATAATACTGACCACAAAGAAAAGACACGCGGTGTGTTTATAAGGCATGATTTAACATACAAAATTCCTTTAGAAATCATTGTTTTTCACTTTGCTCAGAATTTTCAATCACAAACTCAAAGTGAATAAAAATGAGTTACAAACCAAGAAGAGTAACCCAAAACAGTACATCTAATCTCAAGTGTACACCCAAATCTCAAATATGAATACTCTAAAAGCCCACAGTTTGAGCATTTAAATTCTTTTCTAAGACTCACTTTCACAACTTTAGATAAAACAACTTAAGAAGCTTGAAAAGCAATCTCTTGGATTGCTGAGACAAGTTTTTGACACCCATCTTTCAATTGCTTTTTCCTTTGCACAGAGAGTTTTAAGTGCTTAAGAAAATTTCCAAGAAACTTTTGTGGGAGAAGCCAAGATGGCGGCATAGGTAAACATCTAAACTGCTGCTTCGTACAACAATTTCAAAACTACAACTAAAAGACAAAATGTCTATCACCCAGAACCAAGAGAAAGCTGACTTAGTGGACGTTCTACAACTAGAATGAAAGAAAAAGAACATTGAGATGTACACAAGTGCTGAAAAGCTGAGGTATGGAGATGGGCGAACAGGGCTGGCAGTAGGCATTGCTTTTTTTCAACCCAAAGGGAGACAAGCTCCCGGTTACTCTGAAATCCAGTTTCTGGGGAGATGCTGGAGACCCAAACTCCTATGGGAGGAAGCTGGACTGTCTGCCATCAGGTCAGAAAGTGAGGGTGGCTTGGTTGTAGAGCTGCGTGCAGGAATCATTGTTTACTGCACTGAGGCACGGGATGCAGGCATGCGGAAAATCAGAGATGCAGAGATGGCTGACTGGCAGCAGCGCTGTTTGCCACACCCTAGCCTAGTGATTCCCTGAGACCCCGCCCCAAACAATCTACAAACCCACCCAAGCTCCATGCAGCGGCTTTTGCATATAAATGGCCTTCCCTATGGCAGCTTAACCTAACAAACTGCAGCTCTGGTCAGACAGCTCCAAAGCATCCAACCCCAAGAAAAGAGGAGAAAACTGTAGTTCTCACTTTAGCTCCTGCTGGGTGGCCTCAGACAGTAGCTGACCTACACCCCATGGGAGATCAGAAGCCAGTGTACCTAGTGGTCAGCGTGGGACACAGATTTCAACTCCTCACATATGTAACTGACACAGTCAAGAGGCAGATTCAGTGAGCACCAAAGCCCCACTAAAGCAAGTCCTGCCCATAAGCATGTCTCCAGTGCAGCAGTTCTTCCATATAGACACAGCGGGTCCTCACAGCCAATTGGCCTGCAAGTCAATTCCTCCCAGTGTACCAACAGCAATCAAGGCTTAACTACACCAAGACTTTGCCCTCAGCCCACAAAGGGGTGCACCAAGAGGGTCCACATCAGGTGATTGGGGAAGCTGAGCTACTGGACCCTATAGGTCACTTACCACACAAAGCCATTCCATTAATACAGGGAGGCAGCCAAAATGTAGAGACAAAGAAACATGTCATGAATGAAAGTAATGGAGGAAAGCAAACTACTGGATGACATAGAGTTCAAAACCACATTTATAAGGTTACTCAAGAATCTTCTAAAAACCTCTGAGAAACTTTATGAGACCTATGAGGAGCTTAGTGAGACCTTCAAAGACCTTAATGAGAATGCCAAAAAAAAAAAAAAAGGAAAAGGACCAGTCAGAAATTAAGCATACACTGACTGAAATAAAGAATATACAGAAAGAGGTTGTCCCCAAAGGGAATGGCTTCAGCATAAGCTTTCAGCATCCAAACAGTTTCCGAAGGCTGTCCATGGGAGTATGGGGGCTAGCCTCGTAAAGGGTGTCGGAGCCTGATCTGTGTGAGGAGACCATTCTCTCAGAGTCTGGGCATTGACTCAGAATAGGGGTTCACAGCCAACACAGGGAGAAGAGGGTACCCATGGAGGGAGCAAGGTGGTGGCAGAGATGAGAAATTGATAGCATATATGGGAACTGATAAAAAAGTTAATACACTAGGGATAATGGAAGCCAACTTTCCCACAGTCAGAAAAGGGAGTTACAAATAGAGAGAAGAACAAAATTAGAATTCAACCCTGTGGTGTTAGATTGGAGTTGGGATGTATCAGTGTGAACTCATGCTTTTCGATATGTGCAGAGGATATAGAAATATAAAGGTGAGTGTGTGTGTGTACATGTGTTGAATCCCTAACTCTGACTACGGGAAGAGCCCTGGAGTAGTGTCACCCCAATAGCAATGAGCATATCTTGGCTCATAAAAGACTATTTTCTTCTAAAGGAATCAGGGAGTTTTGGATAAATGGCTGATTCCAGGGATTGGACAGAGAAAGCACAAGATAATCCTGGAAAATAGTTTTATATCCCAAAGCAATGAAGTATTCAAAGAATAATGGGGACATGTCCAAAGGACACAGAGGCCAACTTGAATGGATTTCCAGTGGACAAATAGGAGACAATTTAGGCATTGAACTAAATGACAGTGAGAGATTATAACCCACTGAATAAAAGAGAAAATACCAAGTCCATATAGATATAAGTAAATGAATAAATTGAAAGTTTGATATCACAAAGACGACAATAGTGACTTTAAAGTGGAGGCACCTGGGAGATACCACTTTAATCAAGTGATCAAAGTGAACATTGTCAGTAATGGGGTAAAAGGGTGCCACAAGTACATAGTATCACTACTGCCAAAGATGCACAACTGAATCTGATCATGAGGAAACAATTAAGAAATCAAAATTGAGGGGTAAGCTATAAAATAACTTGCCTATATTCCTCAAAAGTGCTGGATCATGAAATCAAGAAAAGACAGAGGACCTGCTAAGGACACGTGATGACTTAATACAACAAGTGGTTCTGAATGGGATCCTTTTGCTTGAAAGAGCATTACTGAGACAACTGGAGAGACCTGGCCTGGAGATTCAATGGCAGTGATGCATCAATGTCATTTCCTGATTTTAATTGTGGTGACGTTGGAAAATGTCCTTGTTCATAGGAAACACACACTAAAGTATTCTAGGGTGACGAAACTTCGTATTGGCAACACTATTAAATGTTGTGTTTCTTTTTTGGGGGGGTGTAGATATTACTTGTAACAAAATTCCAATTTTTCTGTAAGTTTGTTTCAGGATGATTTTTTAAAAATATTTATTTTATTGATTTTTTTACAGAGAGGAAGAGAGAGGGATAGAGAGTTAGAAACATCGATGAGAAAGAATCATCGATCAGCTGCCTCTTGCACACCCCTTACTGGGGATGTGCCCACAACCAAGGTACATGCCCTTGACTGGAATCAAACCAGGGACCTTTCAGTCCGCAGGCCGATGCTCTATCCATTGAGCCAAACCGGTTTCAGCCAGGATGATTTTTATAATTACAGGATGATAAGTACAGCTAGCAAAAATCTCCAGCTTAATAACAGGGATTGCTGTATACTTCATACAGTTGAAAAGATGTCTAGCAATGAGGTTAGGCCTGCTATGGAATCTTAAAAGGTAATATTGCCAAATTTTGATACGTTTCCCACTCTGGGAAAGAGATCAGTTTACTATTTTTCTCTGCAAATTCTTGTACTGGAAAATCTGGAAACCACTCTTACTCCATTGACAGAATCCCAAGGCTCTTTTCAGAGGTAGCTATCTTTCTGAAAGGTCAGGGGTAGAAGAAACACTATTATAGCCATAAACTGCTTGGGCATGCCCATATGGTCTTTTGACAATATCTTTGCTTTCTTTCTAATATTTAAAAAATTGTATTTTAATATAACAAGATGATTGCTAATGGACATGAGTTTCCAGAGAGCAAAAACAGTCAACCATTTCTTGAAAATCAGGAGATAGTGCTCTGATAATTAAACAAGGAAGCAAGATTTAATTTTAAACAAAAGCCCATCTTTAATATTTTCCTTTAAGAGGAAGGCTAATCTGGAGGCAACATATAAAACAACAACTCACATTTGGGAACCCAGGGCATCCTGGTAAAATGACTAGTACCAATTATAAATCTTTGGAGATTGTTAATGTATTCTGAGTATGGGTCAGCATGCTGCTTCCTTTTCTAATACCTGGCTCTTGGAGACCTGTCCGGATGCCCACTAGACTCTTTAAAGGGATTAGAGGTCACACAGTTTTAGGAACTGCCTGCTACTTAAGGCCAAGGCTCCTCCTACACCGGTCATGCTCCCCCATCTCGTCTGACCCCTGCTGACTCCCCAGGGAGCTGCAAGTTCGGGGGAAGACCTCAATTTGTGAAGTGCTAGATGAGACCACTTGCCAAGAAGTGCTTGCTCACCTTCCTTTAACAGCAGGGGAATCTCCCTTTCCTGTTCTGGGTGAAGCTGAAGAAGACTCATCAACGAAGCCCAATCCTTCTCACCAACCTCAGCCCACACCTCCCAGCAATTGAACTTGAAAACACTTGGTTAAAACCACTTCCTATCTGAGACTAGAGAATGTCAGGCACAATTTCCTGGCTGAACAAATCAGCCTGACGCTTATAGAGAGCTTCTCCTCGTTGTCACAGACACCGGATGGACCAGCAAGGATGACAGCCCTAACGGATTGATCCTGTCATCTTCCATCCTCCCAGCACGATGCTAACAAGAGGCTGACTGGAAACCCAGAATTCTGCAGAGAAAGATCTTCTCTTCACTGTCCCTAAGTAGGCAGTCCATCCCAGGTGCCAAGATGGAGTCAAGCTTGCTGATGTGGAAATTCTTCACATTCATCATGGTAACTGACTGCATGCCAGGTAAGGGGTCACAGGTGCCCACAGGAACTCAGGAATGCTATTGGATGTTATTTCTCCCCAGCCACAGAATCACAGGGAGCCCCTAAGTAGAAGGTACAGAGAAGAGGTTTGGATCCTGGGCTCTACCCCGTTCTTCACGACCCTCTGGAGCTCCATTTTATGCCCCAATTGTCCCTGTTCTATAAAAAAAAAAAAAAGCTAAGAATGATGGGCTCTCCCGTCACTCAAAGTCTTTGTTAATTTTGGGATGAATAGAGTGGCCTGTTAATTGAAAAGAAATTTCTTCTTATTTCCCAATGGATTTAGTTTTCTGCTGCACCCCCAGCTGTTAAGATAATGGTTAAAATCTGCCAGAAATCTAAGAGCAAGTAAATGTGCCTGAGATGTCAGTAACTCACATAGGAAATATAGGGATAATTTAAGATCTCAGAATAGTTTAGCTTTAAGGATGTATACTTGGTTCTCTACTGCCTCTGGAAATCATACCTAGGAAGCTTATTATATGTGCAACTTTATAGACATTTTGGAAATATAAGTGTGCTCACTTTCTGAACACTACTTTCTCTTGTGTTCTTATGTGTGTATATGCATGTACTATATGTATGTGTATGGGATATGTATGTATGTATGTATGTATGTATATGCAAATTTTGAACTTCATTCAACCTTTCACAGGGGTTTGTCAACGTTTTTTTGATTTTTTTTTTTTAAAGCAATAACTCCAACTCCTACCTCAAAACCACCCTTCCTACCTGAGTGTGAATTTTCTCATGACTTCTCTTGCTTATAGGAAGACAGATAAGATGGCAAAGTCTATAATTTCATATTCTTAATTTCTAGATATATAACAATGCTAACTGGCCACAGAACGATGTGCTAAGAAGTCAAACACGATTATGCATATAATCTTTTTGCTTGTTTGGAGGAAGTGGTCAAATTATGTTGGGCTGTGAACTGACCCAGGTGTAGGTACTTCTTCACTTTGCAGCTAAAGTGGGCATGGTTTTAGGAATGCTTACAATGTGATTTCTGTCTCAGCGTGGTCTTTGCAAAGAGGGAGGTCAGTCCAAGCCAGAACAGAGAAGTCCTTACAATTATTCATGTCCTATTTCTGGGAAACAAGTTACAAGTAAATTTGTGTTATTGTTAGCAAATGGTGACTTATCTTGATGGCAGTGGGGCAAGTGGAAGTATTATGAGGATTCTTTCATTCACTCAGTTCTCCAAAAATCTATCCAATACCTCTTATTCCTATTTTCATCACTGTGGGAAATATAAAAATAAACCAGACAGCCTCTATCCTTAAGAGATTTATAACCTAGTAAGACAGAGAAAGGCATATATATAATAAAGGTAATGCAGTAATAAAGTTAGAATGTGATAAGATCTATGGAAGTGTGAAACTAAAAGAGAAGGCTTTGTGAAGGTGGCACACAAGGGGAGCCCTGATGGACTAGTACCTTTCCATAAGTAGAGATTCCAGACAGAGAGGAACATATGAGCAAAGACACAGAAGAGCATTAGGGAACCACAAGTGGTCTGATGTAACCCCCAGCACTACACAGTGATGTGAGGCTATTGGAAATTAAGATTGGAACGGTAGGATGAGATCAAATTAATGATCCAAGGCTACGGCCAAAACCGGTTTGGCTCAGTGGATAGAGTGTTGGTCTGCAGACTGAGAGGTCCCGGGTTCGATTCCGGTCAAGGGCATGTACCTTGTTTGCAGGCACATCCTTGGTAGGGGGTGTGCAAGAGGCAGCTGGTCGATGATTCTCTCATCGATGTTTCTAACTCTCTATCCCTCTCTCTTCCTCTCTGTGAAAAATCAATAAAATATATATTTTTAAAAATGATCCAAGGCTTCGGATAACAAGTTTAAAAATTTTAACTCTATTTGGTAGTCAAGAAAAGACTACTGGAAAGAAAAGTTATCATCTATAGAGTGCCTTCTCTGTGCCAGGTATATATCTTATTTTAATCTTTATAACAACTTTGCAGTGTGGATGTCACAAACCCACTAGATGAAGAAGAATCCAAAATTCAGAAATCTCCCAGGCAGTGACAGAGCTGGGGCTCAAACCCAGGTCTCCCTTGCTCATGCTCTGTCTGTTCTGTTCACTGAGACAGGATAAGAGCTCTGTGGAGAGGACTCTGGCATAGGGTGGAGAGACATTAGGAGCCCAGAAGCAGTTCATGAGGCTCTTGAGATAGTCCAATCCAGAGGCAAATGAGGAGTTGGTGGTAAAGAGAATGAAATGGATTGGATAACAATCTCATCTTGGACTTTTTCCTCCAAGAACCCAGTCTTAAGTCTTTATTCATTAGGAGCGAGAGGTCTCGATTGAAATCAAACAGATTGTCAACAGATGCAATTTCTAGCTGATTCATAAGGCAGATTTTCATTCTGAAACTTTCCAAAGCCACCATTTAAAAATTGTGATGTGTTACAATTAATCAATTTGAATGTTTTTAGTCTCTATATTACTGGGCCCTGGGATGTGGTTAAAAGAAAATTCTCCTGATGTTACCATGGCACATTATTGAGGCACTTTTCTCAGAATTGTGGAAATTTTGAGAGTTTATCTGTACCTTGATCATCTTTCTTTCATTCTAGGAATTCTGTGATCAAATCTTCATCCCTTAGACTAAAAAATAAAAAACAAAAAATGTGCGGAAACCCATTAAGATGATATTTCTAATTATCCCTTCTTGTAAAGACTACTGCCCACACTGGAATTTCCCATCTTCACATTTGTCATTAAAACAAAAAATGTTTAACTCTTCACACCTAATCATTCAATTTCTCTAGACCTCATCTTCCAGGTATACCTCAGTGAGCCCTGGCTGTGTAGCTCAGTTGGTTAGAGTATCATCTGCATGCACCAAAGTTTCGGTGCACATACAAGAATCAACCAATGAATGCATTAAAAAGTGGATAACAAACTGATGTTTTTCTCTATTTCTAAAATTATTAAATAAAAAATAATTTAAAAAAAGATATACCTTGGCAAGAAGGTTTTGGTAAGCATAGGAAGTACCTCATAAAATAGTTTCTACTTTTAAAAAATAGTTTGTCTCGCCCTAACTGGTTTGGCTCAGTGGGTAGAGCATCAGCCCATGAACTGCAGGGTCCTGAGTTTGATTCCAGACAAAGGCACGTACCTTGGTTGTGCAAGCCCGATCCCTGGCCCTGGTCAGGGTGTGTATGGGAGGCAACCCACCGATGTGTCTCTCTCATAACGATGTTTCTCTCTCTGTCTCTTCCACTCTCTCTAAAAATCAATGGAAAAATCCTCAAGTGAGGATTAACAACAACAAAAAAGTGTCTTACATAAGCAGTGCGGTGTCACATATAGATACGTATGCTCCATTTTATTTATTATTATTTTTTAAATATATATGTGTGTATATATATATATATATATATATATATATATATATATACACACACTTTTTAAAATATATTTTATTAATTTTTTACAGAGAGGAAGAGAGAGGGACAGAGAGCTAGAAACATCGATGAGAGAGAATCATCGATCAGCTGCCTCTTGCACACCCCCTACTGGGGATGTCCCCGCAACCAAGGTACATGCCCTTGACCGAATCGAACCCGGGACCTTTCAGTCGGAAGGCTGACCCTCTATCCATTGAGCCAAACCGGTTTCGGCCAGATATGCTCCATTTTAGATTTAAGAAAACTGAGACACAAAAGAATTGACTTCACAAATGGACAGTGAGAGGTGCTAGCAAAGAACTTTGGTTGAACTATATAGCCCTACCACTTGAACCTCTCATCTCAAAGAAAAGTATTCTTAAACTTTTTTTGTTAAATCCTTGAGTATGCTGAATACTTCTGTGTAATTTCTTGTTGAAGTCATTCCTATAATAGCTAGAGTGACCCTTAAGTCAGGCTATCCCTCAACATGGTGGCCTCTGGAGTTAATTTCCCTGTACCTCTCATTGCCCAGTGAGCAGTAGAAACCTTGCAAATAGACAGAGCTCCTTAGGGAGTGGGGCATGTCAACTGAGGTCAGTGGATAGAAGAATTGGAAGGAAATTGAACTTTGCAGGGAGCTGATAGAGGGTCAAAGCACTTCCTAACAAACATTGTTGGAAGACTAACGAGAAGACGTGAAGGATGTGATTTTTGACAAATTTGTATACTTCTCTGGCCCTCAGTTCCTCTCTGTAAAATGAGAGGGTTGACAGAGATGATTTCAAGGCCCCCTTCCAGTCTATGCAAAGAATTCTGATAGGGGGAAAATACACTCTGCCTGAAAGGCATTTTCAAGCTGGGGTTCTTTGGGATGAAAAAGTTTTCCCCAAACTGAAGACATACACAACAGGATCTGGGTCTAGCGACCTTTCAATGTCAAAATACCAAAGCTGACATCTCATTGTAGGTTATTTCCAACTCTTTCTGCTGCTCTCAAGTACGACCCAGTGCCTTCGTAATTGTTGCAGTTGTAAGAGGCAAGGCAAAAACACCCCTCACTGTTGGCGAGGCCTTTGGCTGCTTGTTTGCTTGATTAAGGAATTTTTGATGAGTGGGAACCTATTTCTCTTCTCTTTATCCAAGGCCATTCCCTGTGAGAAAAGGAAAGTGTCTTAATTCAATTGATTGATTCAAAAAGTTATAAGCCCTTCACCCTGAAAATAGAAGCTGTGGCTACTATTGTGGGATGCCATGAAGGGGTGCATTCTGGCCAGGAAGGTGGATTGGAAACATCCTGGGTTCCTTCCCAACTCTCCATTCTGGTTGTCCTCTGCCTCCTTCCAAAGTGTATTTCTTAAAAAAAAAAAAAAAATAATAAAAAAAATAATAATAATAATAATATATATCTTTGTTGATTTCAAAGCGGAAGGGAGAGGTAAAGAGATATACAATAGAAACATCAATGATGAGAGAGAATCATCATTCAGCTGCCTCCTGCACACCTTACTCTGGGGACTGAGCCCAAAACCCAGGCATGTGCCCTGACTGGGAAACAAACCGTGATCTCCTGGTTCATGGATTGATGCTGAACCACACCGGCCAGCCCACCTGTATTTTTTACTTCCCCTCCTAGAAAATGAAATTAGGGATATGTGATTTTCATCCTTTCACATACAAAAGACTCCGGATAACATATAAGTGTGAATTCTTGGTTTTAATCCACTATCTGCTCCCCCACTCCAAACTTTGGCTGTCAGTGAGAAACATAAAAGGAAGGAGAATTTGAGCAGGAAGGTGACTGAGACTGAGTGAAGGGAGCCACCAAAAAAGTAAAATGTGAACCATGAGTTTATCTGTACAGGATGGGACAAAAGTAGGTTTACAGTTGTTCATAAGAAAATTCCATAATTAATAAATAATAATACAAGAATAAACTGTTTTGTGTACTCACAATGATAAACTTACTTTTGTCCCACCCTGTATTTGGTGAACTTCCAATAGCCACACACCCAGAGTAAGGAGCTCTTCCCCTCCTGGCCTCTCCACAAAGGCATAGGCTCCCTTCCTCTGGAAGCAGAAAGTGGAAGTGATAGGCTCGGATCCCTTTGGTTCAGAATCGAGGGCTTCTTCCCTCTGGACTGACAATGTGCATCCCTCTGATATCAATCCATGGCCCATCTGGGGCTCCTCTGTTACTGGGGGTCCCTACCTTCCTGGGACCCTCTTTTCTTGTTCAATTTTTTGTCTAGACAGCTATCAGGTGGGGAAAGATTGGAGACCGTTATAGAGCTCCCTCATCTCCTGCCAAACTCTTTGGTGACACTTTCTGATGATTTCTTCAGGAAGTTCTGGTTAGGTAAAGTCACCTGCTACCCCAGGTACCATCAAGGATGGGGAGGAAAAGGGGGGGAAAGGGCCCAGCAAGCCTCACTACATAAAGATGAACCTCATGTTTCACTCCTATATACATAGCTGAATTTCTCAACAGGAAAAACAATGTGATAACAACTATCCATCTAGTTTTTAGTTCTTAATTTTTTTTTTTTGAGTGGTATATTGGTAAGTATTTGAGAAAATTTGATGAGATCTACCAACTATCTTCTTAGAAAAAAAAATGTGCCAATGCACAAAATTTTGAATAAAATTCTTGGGGATTAAAGCCTCCCTATAAACCAGGGTCCCCAGGTAAGACATACGATTACATTATTTGATATCTTAACCTCTATTGTCTTGAACAGAGAGAATGAGATACAGGAAGCTGCCCTCTCTGGAAAGGGAACTATAATTGGCAAGGGCAACCTAAGAGGTCTGGGAGCCTAGAGAAGATAGCAAGTAAAGGGCACCCAGGACAAACCAATGACACAAGGCAAGTAAGAAAAGTGGCAAAGCCGGGGCTAGAATCTAGACCTCTTACATTCCAGGCCAACATTCCTTGCTTGTCTCTACATGGACTCTCAATGACACATCCATCTAGCAGGATTACTGAGATGAAAAAAGTGACTGTCCTTGCCATCAAACTGCTTTTGACTGAACAATGGGGATGAAACACCTGCTGAGCAATTCTTCTCTTGACTGACAAGGGAAGCCAACCGTGGTTGCCAATGAGTCAACAACCCATCACTGAATCCCCCCACAAGGCTTTCAAATAAGTCACCCATTTAGGGGAAAAGAGTAATATAATTGTTTCTAGATATTTTAGGTATTTTCCACTCTAATATTACTCAGATAGTTTTTGGCTATTTGACTTGTTTTAGAGTTACTCTGGGACTTGCTCCCTTCAATAAGGTAACACAAGTCCCACTGGGAAATGCATTTAGAGCAGTTGTTACCAATACCAACTATACACTAATTATGCATCTGAGATGTTTTAACAAATAGTGACCAACCCTTGGCCCCAAGAATAATTAAGACCAATTAGGTCAGATTCTCTGGGGATGAGAACTGGACATAAAAATTAGTTTTTTAAAGTTCCTCAAAGGATTCAAGATGCAGTCAGAATTGAAATACACAAATTAATGATTCCCATTTTGGTCTGATTCCATGATTTCATTTCTATTCACTAAGAATGGATGCCCTAGCACAGTATTTTCCAAACTTTAATGTATTTACAGATCACCTGTAGCTATTGCTAGGAAGCAGAATCTGATTCAGGATGTCCAGGACATGGGGCCTGAGATTCTGGTTCAAACAGGCTCCTACATGATGTGCATGGACCCTATTTCGAGTAGCAAGGCTCTTGTGTATGAGAAGAAATACAAGTTGTATCTACCCACACAGAACTTGCAGCTAAAATGGGCAAACCAACCTGGGAAAGATTCAAGATCACATATTGCAAAGTAGTATGTGGCAAAACTGACACATTCCATAGCAATCAGAATAGGTGGGCTTAGGAAAAATTTATTGCTTAGGGAAGGCTTCTCGGTGGAGATGGGACTTATTGGCTCTGAATTTGTGCTTGTGAACATCAGAAGATGGGTTGTAGAATGGTGTCTTCTAATAATTTTGCTAAAGTTGTATACATGGATCATGCTCCATGAGTAACAAACTGAAAACAGGAGTTTACTAAGGCAATAAAAACATTATATATATTAAAGGCCCCATGCACAAAATTCATGCAAGAGTAGGCCTTCCTTCCCCTAGCTGCTGGCACCGACGTCTCTCTGGCACCCGGGACCTGGACTTCCCTTGCGGCCCTGGCTTCATCCAGAAGGCCATCTGGAAGGATGTCCGCTCTAATTAGCATATTATGATATACATATATATGTATGTATGTATACACATATATGCATACACACACATGCATTTGTGTGTGTGTGTGTGCATGTGTGTGCTGAGCAAAATGAGGTTAAATGGCTAGTGATCTCTGATTCAAATAAAATTTTGCTCATATAAAAAGTATCTCACTTTAATCCTCTTTCTACACATATCATTGGAACCTGGTAGACTTCATTCACACAGTAGATCCCTGGATCAGCATCACCAAGGCTACATGCTACCTTTGGGTAACAGTAAAAAAGCCCAGGGTCTTATTTCCCCGCATCCAAATGTTGTCCCTGACCCAGCACCAGCTAACCGCACGCTGGTGGCTAGATTATCCTGATAGCTCACACCTACAACCACACCACCCAGTTCATGGGACTTTTGATCACCAACTTTGTCTGCAGCCCAGTGCCAGGCATCTTACCTACAGGAGGAAAGTAGGGCACCAAAGTGTGGGTGTCATAGGTGGGGGTCACCAGGCTGGGAGGAAGATGAAGGGAAGGAGTAAGATGCTGGTCAGAAGTCTGTGCCTCTGGGCAGCCCACCCCATGGTGGAAGCAGAGGGTCAGATTAGCCAGACAACTTTCTCCTTTGCCCAGGAGTCCTCACACTCCTTATTCCAGATGCAGTGAAAGAATAGGCTGGTGTCAGACTAGGAGTAGTTGAGTACTTTTTACTCAGAGGAGGAGGAGAAGAAGAAGAAGAAGAAGGAGGAGGAGGAGGAGGAGGAGGAGGAGGAGGAGGAGGAGGAGGAGGAGGAGGAGGAGAAGAAGAAGAAGAAGAAGAAGAAGAAGAAGAAGAAGAAGAAGAAGAAGAAAGAAGAAGAAGAAGAAGAAGAAGAAGAAGAAGAAGAAGAAGAAGAAGAAGAAGAAGAAGAAGAAGAAGAAGAAGAAGAAGAAGAAGAACATTTCTAAAGATCAAAAGGAAGTTCAAAGAAGACAATTGGTTCTTTTACCCTAAAGAGCATGGAAAGTTGACTGATGAGCGAAGCTGTGAACTGGAAAACAGCTGGCTGGTTAAGGCAGGCTGTGCACAAATACTGATACCAAAACACAATTTTTCCTTTCAGGCTTATTTGCTTTCAGCCTGTTCCAAAAATATTTTAAACTGTAATGATAATAACAAGAGCGACTATTCATATTCTAAAGGCTATCTTTCAGGTCTTATGTGAAAACATAGTATTACTTCAGCTCATCCTCAAAATAAGGCAGGCCCTATTGTTATTCCTATTTTACACCTGGAAAGCTGAGGCTTACAGAGGTTACATGTGTGGCTCAATGTCACACAATTAGGCTGTGAGCCAGGCAGTCTCACCCCAGAGCCTGCATTCTTTTAAAAAAATATATTTTATTGATTTTTTTACAGAGAGGAATAGAAAGTTAGAAACATCAATGAGAGAGAGAGACATCAATCAACTGCCTCCTGCACCCCAGCCCCCCGACAGGGGATGTGCCCGAAACCAAGGTACATGCCCTTGACCGGAATCAAATCTGGGATCTTTCAGTCAGCAGGCCAACGTTCTATCCACTGAGCCAAACCAGTTCTGGTGAGCCTGGATTCTTTACTGTCCTTCTAAATTGCTGCTAAGTGTCCAAGATATATGTGCCATGTTAACAGAGAAGTTTATTTTCACTCTTTTGAAAGTTGAAGTAAATATGTTCTGGGGTATGTCCCACTGCTTCTGTGATTATGCATAAATTAATGTGCCTATGGAAACCAAACCCTGCTGCCACGGGGAGCTGTCCCTTAATGTGCGGGAGGGATGGTCTCTTAAGGCCCATCAAGTCCCTGGAGTCTTAAATTCTCTGAATCTTGCTGTTCCCCTTCAGTGCTCCTTCTACCCTCAAAAGAGCAGCTGGAGTTCTATCTTGCATTTGACTGTGCTTCAAAGCAACTTCAGTCGGGGCATGTCTGCCCCAAACGCCCACAAAACAGAGGAAATTCTGAGCACCTCCGGGCATGAGTCAATCACACCATGTTCAGGAATTGCCATCTCTGCCCACGGAATCACCCACTCTTTTCTGTTTGGGACCGAAATAGATACCTCCTCCAGCAGCCTCACTGCTCTCTGTACTCTCAGCAATAAAAACAAAGGCAGGATAGGTGGGTGCCTCTAAGACAGCATGGTGGGAGATTTCCCTGCTGTGATGGTTTTCAGAGTGAAACCATTGCTGCGAAGCAGAGCCCACAGACAGGATGGGTGGGGCAGGTGGAAGAGGGAAGCCATAGGATGGCTGGGACATCTTGCCTGTGGCAGACCTTCCAGTCAGTTGTCCACTCCTTTGTTTATTCAGTCAGTCAGCAAATATGTATTGAGCCACTACCATATGCCAAATACAGGGTAAGAGATGAATGTAACCCAGTCCTTAGTCTCCAGGAGCTCACCAGGCAACAGGGGAGAAATGCATGGCATAGATAACTACAACCTGTGATCTAAGGTACAAGAGTAAAGAAAGAAAGAGTGGTGGAACACACAGATAGATAGATGGTTATTCTTACTGCAAGTCCCAACATCTTAAGTCAATAACTGCCTCAAGTTTACACTAACATTTGGGACAAAAAAAAAAGAAAGTAAGAAGAAATAAAAAGAAAGAAAGAAAGAAGAAAGAAAAGAGGGAAGGAAGGAAGGAAGGAAGGAAGGAAGGAAGGAAGGAAGGAAGGAAGGAAGGAAAGAAGGAAGGAAGAAAAGAAGGAAAGAAGAGGAAGCTGAGAGATTGTTTGGTTATTTTTAATGACCAAAATCAAACACTAATTTTGAATTTGGAATAACATAGAGAGAGGATGTGCAGAAACTGTCTTTTGCTCAAGAAATTCCTTTACAGGAAAACGGGAATATTTCAAGTGGGAGTATTTACAGTTCTTTAAGATCGAACTGTTCGATTTCTCCTGAAGCCCCTAAGTGGTGCAGAAGCCCCGTTTGTAGATGGTGCTGACCAAGTGCTGCCTCCCCAGCGGGGCAGGAACCACTTCCCTCTCTAAACCCCAGGGAAGACCTAAGGAAACCTACCAGGGTTCATTTATGTTATTATGTACTTAAAAGCAAAGGAACAGTGGTGTTATTTATTTATTTTTTTTTAATTTCATGAAATGAGCCTTTTGGAACAAACTGGCCCATTTCCTCATCAAAAGATCAGTTATTATGACACCAAGTAAAGGACAAAGAATCATTTCTAAGAGTTTTGTTTGAAGTCCCCAAAACACAAGCTGACGTCAGCTTCTTCCTGTCTCAGAGCGCTGTGAGTTTCCCGGGAGTTTTGGGGATGACGTGATGACTTTACAAGAGGTTGCTCATCTGATACCTTTCCTGGCTGTGGCCATGGCTGGCTTGGCTTCCCTGGCTGATGAAACCGGGCACAGCCTTCAAACCCAACCGAGCGTCTGTGTGGTATCTGTGTGGTATCACTGAGTGTTTCCGGCCCCTGTGGTAGTGACACCTCTGTTCATGGCCTGATTTAGAATAAAAGGATCTTTGTAAAAAGAAAACTCCGTATTTCAAGTGGAAAGCAAAACAAGCAACTACAAACACACACACACACACACACACACACCCCAAAACCATCATAAAATAAAAGGGCAATTTCCCCAGACATCCTGCTAACACCCAAGAGAGCACAGAGACCGCAAAGGGTTAGCATTTCAGCTCTCGGTATTCAAACATTTTTTTATTTATCTCACTTCTGGCTTTCACTGCATTTCATTCATCAGGCCATGAATTTCACTTTCCCTCTCCCAGGGAGGCTTGCGTTTCTCCCCTCTGGTCTGGGTTTGCCGTAGGCTGGGGCAGGAGGGACTTTGAGCCAGAGCAGGACAGGCTGCCTAAGCACCCTCCTTTCCTCCTCTTCATGTGGTAGTAGTTGTGGCTCTGGAGCCTTTTTGTGGGCCAGCCATGCCCCAAGCTGCACACTTTTCATGTGTTATCTTGCCGAATCCTCAGAACAACCCTATGAGACAGGTACCATTATTATCACGCCTATTTTACAGGTGAGGAAATAGGTTGTGAGGCCCAGAATAGCAGTAGAAGTGGGCTATCTGCTCCATCCTTATACAAGGAAAGCAATTGTCCCGTGGCTTGTATGCAAGCCAGCCTCTCGTCTCTCATTTGAAGTCACTCTTTGATTTATCCCCAAACTAATCTCCCCTGAAAGCAAAATTCATGATGACTTCTCCCTGATCAAAGAGCCCAAATCACCTTCCACTGCCTATAGGACACATTTCCAAAGCCTGGCATCTAATATTCTTTCCTGGATGTCCACATGTCCTCTGCAGAGGGCACCCCAGCTCCATGCAACCCTGCCAGCAGCCCTCCTCCTATTCTTCACCTGTGATTTCAAAGCTTGGTTCCTAGGGAAACCTTATTTCCACCCCGCCCCCCTCCTTACTGGAATAATCTTCCACACCTCAGCTGCCTACTTGGAATTCTGACCACTGAAAAACATATTGGGAGAGCAGAAAGGGCTCATGAATTAGGGGAGCTACAGGCTTGCATTCAGATCCTAGCGTGGACATGCATGACTCTACTTTCCTTTCCACATGTGTCAAACACAAGGCCCGCGGGCCAAATCCAGCCCGCCAGGCCTTGCAATGTGGCCCGCACCGCGCTGTCATCACTGCACTCCACTGTCAGTTTATGACATTGTCAGTTTATGACTGTTCAGTAAACCATTCGGCCCGCGATTTAGGCTGGATTTTAGATTTTGGCCCCTTCTCTGATTGAGTTCGACACCCCTACTAGGCCAATCATCGAGTGCCCTTCTCTGCAGGCACTAGCAGGGTGGTGGGATCTGTGGGCACAGTGTGGTGAGCACAAGAAATGGCAGGGTAGCCTGCGAGTGCAGAGGAATGCCAAGGCCGGGGAGGGTCCGAAGGCTTCCTAGAGAAAAACGACAGTGAGGGAGACCTGCCGGAGAATATAGAGTCAAGAAGGCAGAAACTACGTTTTAAGTTCAGCGAGAGCAAGGCCAAAGACAAAGGACACAGTGAGCTCCGAGAGCTGCACATGGTTCTGCCAGGACGGGGCACTCAGGTACACAGCGGAGGGGGAGGCTTGTGAAGCGGGGTGTGAGCTATATATCACAAAGCCTTGCCAAGTACAGGGGTAACACTGTGTCCTGAGAGGAACAGAACACCACAGAGCAGCCTTAGGCAAGGGAGGGACGTGATCCGGAGAGTTGGCACTGTCTTCATTGTGAATGACTAGCAGCAGACGGGATGGGAGTCAGGGAGTGGCAGACCCCAAAGTTAGGCTGCGAGGTGAGGGGAGAGTGGATGGTAGGCAGGTTTCTTAAACCTCCACGGGCTTCAGTTGCTGTGGGTATAAAATGGGAACAACGCCCCTCAAGCCCCTGCCCACTGGCTGTGCGAGACAGGCTGCCTAAAATGACCAGGATGTGGAAGGTGCTCAATAAACACGACTTGCTGGACTTCTAATCTGCATAACCAAAGGCCCAGTGGACCTTTCCACATGGATATCTCTCAGGCTTCCACGCTGAATACCTCCAGAATTGCTCTCCCAGGCTCTTTCTCCCCCATTTTCTGTTTCAATGGCAACACCATTAACCAGCCAGCTGTCCTGGACACCTGGGAAAATGCCTCCTTTCCTTTTACTGGTCCCATGTACCAAATCAAGCCCCAGTCTCTGGAGACTCCAGCCCTTACAATCTCTGAACATTAGCAACCTCTCTCCATGATCACTCTCATCACCCCCACTGAGAAGACCTACGACAGCATCTCCACAGTGCGGGACAGATGCGGGACAAGGGCAGGGGGAGATCATAGGCTGCAGGGACCACAGGAGCAGATGCAGCCAAGGCACAAACGGGAGGAAAGGTCTGAGCACATACAGCTGTTAGGCTGCTGGGTCCAACTACTGCCTTTGCGACCGAAGGGCTGAGTGGCTCTGGGAAGGTCACTCACTGAACCTATCGGTGCCTCACTTCCACCACCTATATAATGCAGAGGATAAGAGCTACTCATCTAATCATTAGTTATTATCCAATGATAATTTTGTTAATGAAACTATAGTATTTTGTATTTTATTTACCATATATTTAATTCTATTCTAATGATATAATATTGTGATATTTAGCATTACTCTTTACAATAGCCTATGTCATAGGTGACTGAGAGGAATAGGGGAGTCGATGTGTGTGAAGTGCCTAGAACAGCTCCTGGCGTGCCGTTACTCTGAGATACCTCGGACAAAGTGAATGCTCTTATGCAAGAAGCAGATTGAGAGAAGGCGTCTTTGAGCCCCCTTTCAGTCCTGACATTCTACGGCTTAATAAACATTTGCCCTGTCATAGAGTGAAAAGTAACATCTCTTCAACATCATGCTGACGGTGCCATTTAACCTCCCAGGGGGACAGCTATAATGACCACATCCTTGATGAGTTCCATTTGTTACTTTTTTAGCACAAAGCAATTTCCAGTGAATCAAGGTAACAGATCTTAAAGTTCCCATGTCCTTAGAAAATTCAGCCACCTTGGATTTAATGCCCAATATTAATGCCCATTGCAGGCCCAGAAACCATGATTGCGTGGGATAACTAAGAATTTATGTAAGGCGGGAATGGTGCAGAGCGCTGAGAACCTGGAGGGCCGTGTTTCCCTCGGCGCTGGCTGCGGGAGTGCAGCCCACTCTGAGTCCACAGCCTGAACTCCACAAAAGCCTTTAAGTTAACACATGGCAGACTAGTGGCTTTATTCCTAGCTTTACCCAGTGGCCAGATAACAAGTACAAAAAAACGTTTTACATAAATGTTAAAGGCACACTTTAAAGTTAAACACCCATTGCATTTTGAAGTTATTTATTACATGTTCTTACAAGCTAATATCTTTTTAAAGTATGATACTTTGTAAATCACTGTGTGATATGAAGTGGAACTAAACAAAGCTGGAAAATGTAACATGCTTCTCTTCTCTTACCATTATTTTTGCATACTTTGCAAGCTTTAGTAGGATAATTCTTTTTATATAAAGTTTCTGCAATTGAAACGCTATTGTAATAGTTATCTTGAATATGTGATGCCCCAATTCCAGGTACAGCAAAAGTAGTGACAGAATAGAATCATTCAATTTTTTCCCTTCACCTGTGTACATTTCCATATTGCAAATATACCGTCTTGCTCTCACACACCATTCTTACAAGTAAACCATATTTAATAATTTCAGCTGGTTGTAGGTTTGAAATAGAAGATGGGGCCTTCATCTAATGATAATTCTTGCATAGGCTTATATAGTGTTTCAAATTTACTAATAACATGGTCGAGTACAGATTGAATTTTAAATAGCCTGAATGAAGATTTAGTCATCTTTGCATTGTCATTGAAATGCCAATAAGTCCAGATTTGTTCAAAATGATTTCGACTCAGCATCCGAGGAAATATTGGACCAGCTAGAACTGGGCTTGTAAACCAATATTCCTTCCAAGTATCTTTCAAGTAAGCCCCATTAACCCTTTAAGTCCTAAAATTTTTTCATATCTATTGGAGTAACAGGAGACCATTTTATTGCTATCAAAATTTTGTGCTTTCCCAAATTTTGATTATAATATGTGTTCGATTGATGATAAAATAGTTCAAACAGATTGTCATCAAAAATCAAGTTGGTGTCGAAACCGGTTTGGCTCACTGGATAGAGCGTTGGCCTGCGGACTTAAGGGTCCCAGGTTCGATTCCAATCAAGGGCATGTGCCTTGGTTGCGGGCACATCCCCAGCAGGGGATGTGCAAGAGGCAGCTGATCGATGAATCTCTCTCATCGATGTTTCTAACTCTCTATCCCTCTCTCTTCCTCTCTGTGAAAAATCAATAAAATATATATTTTTAAAAAAATCAAGTTGGTGACTACAATGATGTTCTTATAATCACATGGTGTAACTGTAAACCAGGTATTACCTTCAAATTTTTCCAAGTTAGGTTGAAAGTTCTTTTTTGACCAATCATTATCTTGGCAACCAAGACCCAAATTACACTCAAAATCATGTGTGGAATTGTTCAAATTTTCAGGTTTGGAATCACTTGAAATTACTATTTTTTTCGCCTTTTTGAAGGAATAATTATATCACTGCCACTGTCAAAGCTTTAATCACTTTCACTTGGAATATCTGATATCTTTGTCAGCAAATATATCCATAATTTTATCATGTTCTTTGTCACTATCCATGGTTACTGAGCACTTTAAAAATATCAAATTGATATAAAAAAGTTATTTTTATTACTAACGACAAAAGACTAATCACTTTAAATTCCTTTTGTAATTTTTAACTTCAGCGAATGTGTTTTCCATTACACTGTTTCTCTCTAAATGACAACGAAAAGCCGAGAATTTTCGTGATTGGTCACAAGCCTTAGAACAGGAAACACGAGAATTCTCGTGACCCGTCCGCAATATGTTAACTTGGCATTTCTAAGGCCGGTCCCTGGAGTACAAGAGAGGATTTTTGGTAACAGAACTTCCTCCTTATCTTGTGTTTCCCACCACATCATCCCACGGGAAGTCCGAGGTCAGGGGGCAGCATGGTGGAGGTCTGTGAGAACCTGCTTCTGGGTCACAGATGCCCACCTCCTTGCTGGGTCCTCACAGGGCAGAGAGCAGGGAGAGGAAGCCAGCTCTCTGGTGACTCTTAGAAGGGCATGAATCCCATTCATGAGGCTTCACCCTCATGACCTTATCTACTTGTAAAGACCTCAACTTCTAATACCATTACATTGGACAGTGTGTGTGTGTGGGGGGGGGGGGGCGGGGGGGGGGGGTTAACAAATATTTAGTCCAAACAGTATACACTTGTGTCTTGTTTAAAGTTGTGATTCTTGAGAGCAAAGAATGCCTCTGAGCGAAGGGCCCAAGCGTCACGCCCAGGAGACGGGTATGGAGATAACGGGAGAGAGTGGCTGAAGGCAACATTTGGCCAGGGGTCGTCCTCAGTTTTGCACATGTGGATTTGGTGTGCTGACACAGTAAGTGTCTGTGTCGACGTGGCTGGTTCTTGCCTGACACCCAGACCAGGCTACAGTTCTGAGGAGAAACACTGAGTTGCTGAAGTCTTCATTGTTTCACATGACTTTTTCCTTTTTTTATCTTTTCTTTGTTTCTCTTCTGGTCTTAAGTTCCTACCTGGCATCATACCTACCTAGCTAGTATTCTTTACAGTTTCAGTGGAAATCCTGTTGTTATCCAGTTGAAAATATTCTCAACTCTGTAGTCTAATTTCACAGAAAACTCTCCTCATAGAAGACTGTGGGTGGGATTCACCCATGCAGCATATTTTTACTAAAAATATTATTCCATCCCAAGAATTAGGTTTCAAAGATTTGAAGGAAAACTGCTTTTAGATTTCAGAGAAAGAACAAGAGTATATTTTTACCTCCCTTGTTTTTCTTATCTGACAACCCTTTAATTTTCATCAGGTTGACATTCTGTGGTGAATTTGTGGTTAACCCTTTCATGTACAGAAGCTTGAGAAGACTTGAGGGGCAGAAATAACAGTTTCAACACTTTACTGGCAGAAGCATTTGAAATTCCGAAATATAACAGTTTCAATGTAGAGTCAGCCGATAATAACCAACATTTTTGTTTATTATCGGCCTGCCTTCTTTTTTCTTTCCAAGGTAAAGAGAAAATAACTGGATTCCTACCTTTGATTCCCCTTTATTCTTGGTAACAAGTGCTGAAGAAGGCATAGGTTGTTTTCCAGACAGGTCTGACCATGTGAGCCACTCATTCTTCAACTGTGGAAAATCTGACTATTTGACTCCTAGGTCCAGTCAGGAACTGTGGGTCAGATAACACAGAGATGATAGACGCTAATCACAGCTGAATTTGCCCAATTGCACCCAAGTTTCCTCCCTAGGAGCACACAGTCTCACCTCTTATTTCCCCATTGAACCAGGTTCTTTTTCTTTTTCTTCAATCCTCACCCGAGGATGAATTTTTTTATCCCATAACCTAGGTATGTGCCGTGACTGGGAATCGAACCTACAGTCTTTTGGGGCACCGGATGACACTCTAACCAACTGAGCAACCTAGACAGGACTGTGCCTTTTCCTTAATGACAGTAACTTCCCTTGTCATGGTTGTCCCAGCCCCCATTCCTTGTGGCATCAAATTTTGCTTCTGCCACATTCCCCTCAACATTTATTCTTGCTGAACAAAGATGAATATTAGTTTGAGTGAATAAATGAACAGTATTACCACTGCCAATGCTCCCAATAATTTATTCAGTTCCCGTGTTGATGAAATAGTTTAAATAAAGAATAGGTGATGCAGGCAGCCAGCAACAACTAGAAGTGACTGGAAGTATTCAAACTAAACTGTGGGGACCTACCTAGACGTGATCAGGGAATTGACCATATTTTATTTTATTATTTATTTTAAAATTTTATTTCTCTTTTGAATCCTCACCCAAGGATAAGTTTATATTGATTTTTAGAGAGAGAGGAAGGGAGAGAGACAGAGAGACATCGATGTAAGATAAAAACATAGACTGGTTGCTTCCCATTCATGCCCCAACCAGGGATTGAACCTGCAACCTAGCTATGTGCCCTGACTGGGAATTGAGCCTACAACCTTTTGGGGTACCAGACGATACTCCAACTAACTGAGCCACATGGTCAGGGATGACCATATTTTAATAGATTTGAAACCCGTTTTAAACTATTCATGTGAATATAGGTGGGAGGAAGGAAACTAATGTAGAATTCTCAAATAGTTCTTAGAAGATGAATATAAAAGAAACTCCATTTTTTTTGCTCTGACACAATCAAGCTGTAAGTAACATTTTAAATATTTTTTCCAACTCACAAAGTAACCTTACGTATTTTATCACTTTGTCCTAAATGCTGCACTGCTTGAGGCAGTTATAAAGGCAACAAACAGGATTTATTGAGTTTTTTACAGATTTCAAGATCCGTTGACATACATTATTTCTACTGATACGTTTCTGTCATTCATAACGTTGCCATTCACACTCCAGCAAAACATTCTACCTACAGTTCCTTGAACACAACATTCCCTCTATCAAGTGGGCGACCTATTCTGCTGATCCTATCAAATGAACCTCTTTTCACCCTTCAAACATGGTAGAATCAAGAGCAGTCTTTCTCCTTATCTGGCTTATAAACAGGGGCAGAATTCCCCATCAGGGGGGCACCATGTCAGGAGACCTAAATGGCAGGGCCAAAGGCAAAGACTTGGAGTGTCCAAGAAGCTCCTATGGTCACATTCTGGTTTATGGTTCTCAGGAATCTTCCATCTGCTCTTTGATTGGCAAACTCAATCACCAAAGTAAAGCAACAAAATGCAATCAATATCTCCCAACAAAAACTTAGTCCATGTTAGACAAACCCACTTCCTGGATCAAGGGAAAAAGAAGGGAGGGTTGTTATTGTTATAACCAGAGATGAGTCACACGGGTGGAGAACACATGAAACCTCTCCTCTCGGCCATTTATTTATGCTACTAATACAATTTGTTCTGTGCTTTAGGATGCTTGATTTGACAATATTTTAAAGACATATTGGAGTGATGGAGAGATGAAAGGTAGAGAGAAATGATAAGATGCTATTGCTATGGCAGGTGAACAGTTAGGTGGTGAAAGTGAAGTTCAGAAGAGATGTGAACAGGAGTGTTGCACAGAGTCCCTACACAGGTTGCTCAGTTGGTTAGAGTGTCATCCTGATACATCAAGGTTGTAGGTTCGATCCTCGGTCAGGTCACATACAAGAAACAACCAGCGAATGCATGAATAAGCAGAACAACAAATCAATGTTCCTCTCTCTCTCTCTCTCTCTCTCTCTCTCTCTCTCTCTCTCTCTCTCTCTCTCTCTCTTTCAAAATTAATTATAAAAAGACTATTGAGCAGATAAAAATAATGATTCTTAGGAAGAGATTTGATATGTAGGCAAAGGAGACGTGGAATTTAAAGAAGATGCAGAAGGGTCAAATTTGGGAGACTCAGATGATGGGAATGTGAGGGTCAGTAAGAGAAATGAGGGTCATTAAGAGAAACAAGTCCAAGAAAGGATCAGAGGGCTGTCTGTATATTTGTTTTTAACTTTTAATTTTGAGATAATTGTAGAGTCACATGCGGTTGTAAATTATAGAGATCCAATATATTCTTCATTCAATTTCCTACATGATTTTGGCACAATATCACAAGCAGAAATTGACATTGATATAATCTATCAATGTCAATTGATTGCACCAATTTTGTATGAACTCAATAGTGTATTGTTTAATTCTATGCAACTTTATCACATGTGTAGATTCCCATGACCCTCATTTCTCTTAAATGAGGGTCATGGGAATCTACATGTACAATGGTTTAAGATACACAATGGATTCCATCACAAGGATCCCTCCTGCTACCCTCTTGTAGCCACAGACACCTACCTCCTTCTTTTTTAATCCCTGACAACCACTAAGCTATATCTATTTCTATAATTTGTCATTTTAAGAATGTTATATGAATGGAATAATATAATATGAAAACTCTGAAATAGGCTTTTTCACTTAACTTAAGTCGCTGGAGATCCATCTTTCTCCACTTAATTCCCCTGAGATCATTTTTTAGCATCTGTTAGCTGGCATTATCTTGTAAAGAAGAGCTTTCTCCCTCCTCCTCATAACCCATGATTTTTTTTAGTACCACTATGAATTGCTATCTTTTAAAATCATTTTATTACTTTCATCATTGATTCTCTTGGGTTTAGTAGATATACTATCATATAATTTGCAAACAATGATAGTTTTCTTTCTATTTTTTAAAAATATATTTTATTGACTTTTTACAGAGAGGAGGAAAGAGGGATAGAGAGCTAGAAACATTGATGAGAGAGAAACATCGACCAGCTGCCTCTTGCACACCCCCTACTGGGGATGTGCCCGCAACCACTGTACATGCCCTTGACCGGAATCGAACCCGAAACCTTTCAGTCAGCAGACCGACGCTCTACCTCTGAGCCAAACTGGTTTCGGCTTCTTTCTATTTTTTATGCCTCTACATTATTTTATCTGATTGAATTGGATAAAACCTCAATGGTAATGTCAAGTAGGAGAAGAAATAGTTTTGAACAAAGTTGCAGTATCAGAGGATAGCTGAGTGGAAAAATAGAAGGGCACAGAGTAGTGTAGACTAGAGTTCAGGGATAGAGATACAGATCTGAAAGAGACAGCATAGCTGGCATCATTACTAAGAATATGGGCTCTGAAGCATAGAGGAGACTCTCAGCTCCATTACTGTGGGTCCTCGAGCTGAGTGACCAAGCTAGAAATTACATCAGGCAATTTATCAAATCTCCCAGCACTTTAATGTCTCATTTGAAAAATGGCAGTAATAATTATAACATTTACTTCATAGTACAGTTTTCAGAATTAAATTAGTCAATATATGTAAAGGGCTGAAATGATGAAACTTCTGAGAAAAAATAGAATGACAAGAGTCAAGGTCATTTCATTGGCAAATTCCTACACTGCACCCTTCTTAACAAATTTTTGGTCATGGATTACTTTGAGAATCTTATGAAAACTATCCTTCTAATTCCAAGCTAATTATAACAAGAACATCAGACAAATTCCAATAGTGGGGCATCATACAAAACATTTGATTAGTATTCTTCAAAATTATCAAGGTCATCAAAAACAAGGAAAATGAGAAACTTTCATATCCTCTTCATAACCAAGAGGAGCCTAAAGAGACATGATTACTAAGTGTAATTTGGAACTCTAGATGGGATCTTAGAACAGAAGAAAGGACATTAGGGAAAAACTGAGAACATTTGAATAAAGTATAAACTTAATTAATAATAATGTATCCATATTGGTTCAGTAGCAGTGACTAATGTACATCCTAAGATATCAATAATGGGGAAAACTTGGGTCAGCGGATTTATAGAATGAGATCAAGTGAGCATTCAAAGAAAGAAAGCCAAAGAGATGAGGAACCAGGGGATCATGATGTCTTATGATAACAAAAGTGAAATTTCAAAAAGGAAGAGTTAAATTTGGAAACATGTGCTAAACAAACTTTGAGGAGAATGAGAGCCATTGGACTTGGCAACATGTAGCTTTTTAGTGTGCGCTTAATACTCCAGTGGAAGCAGAACACGCACTGAATAGCAATGGAATGAGTCGGTAGGGAGGAAATAGAAACAACGAGGTGAACTATTCTTATAATATGCTGAATTAGGAGGAAAAGAAATAAGGATTGATTTTGGGGGAGGGAGCAACTTAAGTACCTGGATGCTTATAAGGCAGAAGAGGGGGTCCAGTGGGAGTGGGGAGCTAGAGCAAGGACAGCTGACAGGGCAAGTGCCAGAGGCAGTAGAGGAGAAGTGATCCAAAGCACAATGGTGTCAGGTTTAGAGAGATCAGGAATAGGTTTTAAGTGGAGAGATAGAAGAAGTGATGAGTAAAGGTGGGGCCATTATGAAATGTAAAAAGGATAGTTGAGGATAATCAGGAACAAGGGAGAATGCAGAAGGCAAGTGAGAAAGGGATATGAAGCAAATACATCAGCTGGCCAAATTCTTAGTATAACTAAGGGTATGGGTGGCAGTAGAATGCAGAATAGTGCCCAATCTTTTGACTTCTGGCTCTGGTTCTGCACCACTAGCTGTGTAATTTTGAACAACCTACTCAGACAGACTCTTAGGGTACATTTCCTCATCTGTGAGCAAGATTAGAATTCCTTTCAAAGGCATGTCATGAAAAATCTAGGGTAAACTTAATATATATATATATATATATATATATATATATATATATATATATATATATATGTGTGTGTGTGTGTGTGTGTGTGTGTGTGTGTGCCCAAATATATTATAATTTTCAAGCTAGCAAATATCATCTAAGCATCTTCAAATTTTCATAAACTTCACCCAACTATCAAAGATACTCTCTCATTCCATGGCCCTTTTCCTAGCCTCCCACAGGAATTCCTCCAGGGGGTAAATGAGCTTAAGGCACTGTGAAATTTGACCAGGGACCTGGGAGGAATTCTTCCTACTCCATCTTATGGGTGAGCATCCAGGTGAGGAGGGACCACAGTGAACCAGTGAGTGGGACAGGAAGGCTTGGGTCTCTGACACTCAGAAATGATTTACTTTCCTTAAACATTTAGGTGGCAGACTGAAATTGCCCAACAAGCTCGCAACCCAAGGTCATCATACTAAACTTCTGTCATTTTAAAGTGAAGACAAAGTGTTCTCTTCTTTAAAGGTGTTCACATTTCTTACCTCACCAACATCTACTCTATTGACTGCATCGGTAACTCTCTTTGTCCCATCTCGAATAGGATCCATTGTGTCATCTCCCATATTTTCTCTTCCTTTGTTCTCCATCTGCCAATGGTTTCCCAGTCATACTGATCATCCCTTTTCTCCTGTCTCTCCAATTTACCTATCCCCTTTGCTCTTTCCCAGTCCAAAGCTTCTCTTAGCTCTCACTCAGACTATTATAATGGTCTATTAATTCCTCCCCCATCAAACTGTGGTTGGAACAGCAGCAGCAACACCTGGGAGAAATTCAGGTTCTCAGGTCCCACTCCAAACCTGCTGGGTCTGAATTTGCATTTTAATTAAATCCCTATGTAACTCATGTGCACACAAAAGTTTGAGAAGCACTACCCTGATCACCCTACCATTCACCACTTGATGCCCCCAGCTAGCCATCTGTAAATGCAAAAAAAAAAAAAAAAAAAAAAAAAAAAAAAAATCTTAAATAACAGATCTGAGTACAGCATCCCATAGTCTTAAACCTTTCAATGGTTCCCTGGTGCCTCACAGATGACATTCACATGATTTACTCCATGATTTTGTCCTAACCATCTACCATCTAGCTTTCTCTGCTAAATGCCCTAAGTGCTGAGGCTCAATGCTGACCTAAATGGAACAGTCAGCTCTCAGTTTCCCATACATACTAGTTCACAGTATTTCCCCAACACCTTGTTTCTTTTATGCTGTTCCTTTTCTTCTTCTAATTCATGCCTGGGAAATGCTTTTTATCCCTCCAGACTCTGCTCACAGAGTCATAATTTTCATAGCTCTCTTTCCACTGTCCTACCCACTATACACAAGTAATTGCTTCTTTCTGGGAGTTCATATCACTTTGCATTTGATTTTTTTCTTTCTACCAGTTATCATTTTTCTGCAGTTCATAATGTTAGGGCACTCTTTGAATTTCATTAAGTGGAGAAATTTATGCAGGAAAGAGTTCACTTTACATATAATTTAGTTTGGCTGCAAAATGCTTATATAAAAGTCATAGCTTTGAGACGTCTTTATATCATAGTAACTTCATATGTTGTGAAATGGTTTTCTATAATCTTGACATTTTCTTCAGAGAGCCAGTTCTGTTGTAGTTGCCTTTTAAGACCTTCCAAAGACTTAGATCTCCCTAGAGTTTGTTACTCTTATAGCTCAAGAAAAGTAATCTTTGAATGTAATTTAGAGACTTTCTGCCAAAGATGGTCCTTCTTTATATCCTGTCTGCAGTAAGAATGTTCAAGTTGTAAGACTTCTGTCTCATAGTCTAGCTCCTTACAGGAGTCTTCACTGTCTATGTCTCCCATTTCTACAGTTTCTTTTTGGACAGGCATGAAAGAATTGTAGGTTTGGAATTTTCTGTGGGCACATAAATGGCAATAACAGATTCTTTATTTAGGTTTAATTCTTCAACCGTTTGAGTAATTGTGCTGAGTAAGAATGAATTTTCCCCTGCTGAGTTAATTTCCACTGAATTATTTGCAACAAGATGATTGGTAGTTATTTCAAGCACTTCTGGGTTTCCAAAGACTGCTGACTAATTTGAAATTGTCAAGTAAAAGTTGTCGAATTTACATTCTCAAAAGATGTGTGAAAACCACCTATGTCTTGGTTAATTGATGTTCTCAAGGTAGATTCTGGTTTTCAAGTATCTTCCAATTTAAAAAGATTACCAGTTAATATGTTATCCTGCTTTTGGAGCTGGTGGCTTCACCAACACCAACGCAGACGAATGGAGTGATTCTGCACGTGCAGGGAGGACTCCTGTATTAACTGTATTTTTCTTTGGCTATTTTGATGCAAATGATCCCTGTGACTTTGCTTTCAGGCACGCCTCTGCCTCATACTCTATTTTTTTTCTTCTGACAGTTGTTTTTGGAAGGGTCTTTTTCCTGACTGTCTACAGGCAAAGAAAATATTGTTAGAATTGCAGTTTGTTTCAAATACCGAATCCCCCATCTGATGTCCAGAGACTCAGGTGTGAAATGGTCGCTACACAGGAATTGGTATTTACTGGACATCCGTGAATCTTGTTTCATGTTCCTTAATCATTTTTCAAGTCTTTCTTTGTCATGTAGAGAAACGGGTAAAAACTCAGCTTCAGGACCTTATTATTCCTTCTTACAGCAAATCGCTCCAGCTTGGCCTGGCGCAGGAGAGAGACCCGCCTGACTCCGCACGGATGGGCCCTCCTCGCTGCTGTTGCCCCAAGTCCAGGCCACGTGCCACCTCGCCTGAGCTCCTTTCCCCCATTTTTCTATCACAATCTCTGATTTGTCATTACCCCTACATAATGTTTCTTGAAAGTTTCTCACTATGATCTTCAAAATTCCTAATTCATTTTTAAAAATATTTATTTATTTATTTATTTATTTATTTATTTATTTATTTATTTCAGAGAGGAAGGAAGGGAGAGGGAGAGAGAAATAGAAACATCAATGATTAGAGAGAATCACTGATTGGCTGCCTCCTGCATGATCCCTACTGGGGATCAAACCCACAACCCGGCATGTGCCCTTGGTCGGAATCGAACCTGGGACCCTTCAGTCCGCGGGACAACACTCTATCCACTGAGCCAAACCAGCTAGGGCCCTAATTCATTTCACTATTATATTCATATTTGTTCTTGAGTCTGCTATCCTGCCTGTTCAATATTTTGAATCTGACTCCTACACAAAGCCAATGGCATCACCCTCTGAGCTTTTATGGTTCCTTAAGGTCAATGAAAACCTTTTATCCACACTTCTGTCCTTTTCATCCTTTCTTCTTCCTGAAATATTTAAGTTTGCTTCTTGAAAGAATTCCTAAAAGTGAAAGTAAAAAATTTAAAGGCAGAAAAGAGTGCATCAACAATAGGCTTTCATGCGATTCCTGTCCCACCACCTCTCTCTGAACTTCGGTCTCCTGCTATGTAAAGTCAGGATGACAATATCTACCTTTCAGTGGTGTAGCGGACATTAAAGGTAGTCTAGACAAAGGATCAGCACACAGGCAAGGCTCAGCTCTCATAGTTACTATTATATAAATCACCCCAATTGGAGGACCTGAGTTCTCTGACTTCTTCAAAGATAATGATCTGAATTAAACCACAACATTTCATAAGCACTTTGCATTGACCCAGATAGTTTAGACACAGCTCTACTTCTCCCCGAGAGAGAACCTCCCACAGCTGGGGAAAAGCACACGCGTTGCTGAAGATTATGGTTCTACATAATGGGAAAGTACTAAACTGGGAATCAGGTTGCCACACAACCTATTTCCTCATCCACAAAAAGTGGAGGTTGACCTAAATGACCTTTAGGGTTTCTCCCAGCTCTCAGATCTTAGGATCCTTAAGCGTTATAGTCAGCATGTCCTATGGTATTTTTGCACCAGAAATACTTGGTTTTCGCTGGTTGGGCTTCCTAAGAAAGTTGGATACTATCTTTGACATCGGAATGGCTTTAAGTGAAGAACCATATCATTTCTTTATTGGGTGCCCTGAACTCTTAATATACTTCTATACCCTTTGTATAAAGCTTAGTAAATTATCATCTAGAACTTTCTGTGCTTAGTGAGTCATCCCCCATTCCTATTCTATAGATCAGGGGGAACTATAAGACCTGCAAAATCATTTGGTCTAGCCCTGTTAAGTAAAGTGAAGGTAGGATTTGAAATTCAATAAATTTAGGAGCTTTTTATCATAGCAACATAAACTCATGTTAAATGAATTATATTAACCAAATGTTATAAATATCCAAATAGCCCTTGGCAGATAAAAAGTTCCCCACCCCTACTATAGAGGCACAAAGATGAAGCCATTTACTCAGTCTTGGAAACAGTGATAGTTGGGCTGTGGGTAAACATAACTTGACCTTGATTCACCCACAGAGCAAAGAGTTTTAGCACAGACTCTGTCCACATCCTTTTGAAGCTCCATCCTTTTCCTTATTTTTCAAGTTGCTCACACAGACCACAAGGGCCAGATGAGTTCTTTCTCATTTTAAACAACATCAGGCCAAACAAACCACCGCCACCACCAACAACAAAACAAGTGTTTTTCTCCCACCCATCTTTCCTCCAGCTAAAAAAATTTTCACTGTACCCTCTTAGATACTGAGTAAAATAGCCTGGAAACAAATTGATTTGTAAGCAGGTTGCACCGCACCTGAGGCCCCTGCTCACTGTCTACTGGGGGAGGTGGTCCTTAGGAAGAGGGCAGCTAGAGACAGAGGCTGTGGCAGCCATTGCTTCTCTAAGTGTGTGGTTGCAGCACCAGCAGCACTTGGGAGTTTGTTAGACATTGTCTTAGCCTCCACACTCACCTATCAAATCCAAATGAGCATTTTAACAAGACTCCCCAGGGGCCTTGTGTGCACATTAAAGTTTGAGAAGCATGGCTGTGAACAGCTTAAGCACAGGTCCTACTGGTTGGAGAGAATCCAACTTAGACACCACTCTCCCAGATCAAATGACTTCCAAGTGTTGATATGTCTAGGACACAACAATATCTCAGCACATAACTCATTTTAGTTATAGTCCCTTTTAAAAACCAAAAGGGTGAAAAAAAAAAAAAAAGGAGTAGGGTTTACATAGGGGGAGTTGGCAAAATAAAATAAGGGGTGTCAGGATTCCAAATCCAGTTAGGAATCCCTGAATCTCTTGCTCCTGTTCTTTTTCCTGTGTGATGGAGACACTTATAGGAAGAAAAGAGAATACATCATTTAGTTACATTTCTCATCTTTTTTTTTTTTTAACCCAAGCATTAGAAACTGTACATTTCTATTTGGGTCAATAGTGATATGGTCTAATACTTGAAAGGAGAAAGCAGATGTCTGGGAGACAGTGAAGCTGGTTTGAATCCCTAAAGTTGTTTCTATGTATCATACAAAAGCCTAATCTTTCCCTACCTAGCGTGGCATGTGAGTGACATGGAGAAGTTGAGTCTCCAGCAATCCATTAGAGGAGGGGGGGAAAACAGCAGGAAAAAGAGAAGAGTGTCTGAGGGCCCCTCACTCTTCTCCCCAGACCTGTTTGGTGATACAAGCCAGAGGAAGGTGCCTCTCGGTTATTGTCGCTAGTGTCAGCTGAAGAAGCCAAAGTGCACTCAGAATGTTATACTTCATTGAGGAGGAGGAGGCAACAAATCCATAAATATCCCAAGGTACAATGTGTCTGTGATCGTATTTCAGAGACTGCAATGGATGTCGGGTGTGAGAAAGGAGTGGAACACATGGATCCTGCCTGTGTCTTCCAAATCACCATTCATAGAAAAAAAGAAGTGAAATAAGATGTGAAACATTTTCAACATCAGAAGAGCTCAGTTTAATGCTCTCTTGGTGGATTCCTAAACCTTTGGGATTTTCAGGATTAGTAACATGTTGGCTGTCTCCTTTTCCCACTGTCCACATAAAAGGTGTAAGAGCTAAAAGGTCAGGCCACATCAGTGCACTCCTGCACCTATAGTGGGACTCCCCCACTGGGAGCCCCACTTTCCAAGCTCTGGAAACTTACTTATCACCATCTACAATAGGGGTGTCGAACTCAATCAGAGAAGGGGCCAAAATCTAAAATCCAGCCTAAATCGCGGGCCGAATGGTTTACTGAACAGTCATAAACTGACAATGTCATAAACTGACAGCGGAGTGCAGTGATGACAGCATGGTGCGGGCCACATTGCAAGGCCTGGTGGGCTGAATTTGGCCCGCGGGCCTTGTGTTTGACATATGTGATCTACAAGGTTAGGAATCTAAAGATTTACTCCAATCCATAGGCAGCAGACACTTTATTTTTCCATGTGTAAAAACGATTTTATTTTAAAAATGTCAATCGTCATGAGACTGCCTCTATTTCTGGAAAGGTCTTGGTATATTTTGAAACAATTTTTCTATCTGACTCAATCCTTGATTCAGTGACAGAATTAAAATTGAATCTGTTTGAATAAACCTGTGTATTTTGTTTGTTTTGTTGTTTTTATTTTTATTTTATTTTATTGTTTAAAGTATTACACATAGTAGTACA
This sequence comes from Pipistrellus hanaki, assembly GCF_964339955.1. Lineage (NCBI taxonomy): Eukaryota > Metazoa > Chordata > Mammalia > Chiroptera > Vespertilionidae > Pipistrellus > Pipistrellus hanaki. The sequence continues at coordinate 129,400,749 of NC_140503.1, read as the reverse complement.
TATATATCTTCCCCCCCCCATTGACCTTCTCCAGCCACCCCTACCCCCTATAGTATGCCCTCATCCCACCCCACCCAATGTCTTGTGTCCATTGGTTGTGCTTATATGCATGCATACAAGTCCTTCAGTTGATCTCTTTCCCCCCCACCCAACACTCCCCAGCCTTCCCACTGTCATTTGACAGTCTGTTCCATGCTTTACTGCCTCTATCTATCTTTTTGTACATCAAGTGATAATGTTCTTTATTTTCCATAAATGAGTGAGATCATGTAGTATTATCTTTCATTGTCTGGTTTATTTGACTTAGCATAATGTTCTCCAGTTCTATCCATGCTGCTACAAATGGTAAGAATTCATCTATTGTGTAGATATACCATAGTTTTCTAATCCACTCATCTGCCAATGGGTATTTGGGCTTTTTCCAAATCTTAGCTATGGTGAATTGTGCTGCTATGAACATAGGGGTGCATATATCCTTTCTAATCAAAGTTTCTAGTTTCTTGGGATATATTCCTAGGAGTGGGATTACTGGGTCAAATGGGAGTTGCATTTTTAGTTTTTTGAGGAAACTCCATACTGTTCTCCACAGTGGCTGCACCAGTCTGCATTCCCACCAGCAGTGCACAAGGGTTCCTTTTTCTCCGCATCCTCTCTAACACTTGTTGGTTTGTTGATGATTGCCATTCTGACACATCTGAGATGATACTGCATTGTCGTTTTGATTTGCATCTCTCAGATAATTAGTGACTTTGAGCATGTTTTTATGTCTCTCGGCCTTCCTTCTGTCTTCTTTTGAAAAGATTATATTTAAGTCCGTTGCCCACTTTTTTATTGGATCATTTATCTTCCTTTTATTAAGTTGTATAAGTTGCCTATAGATGTGGGAGATTAAACATTTATCAGTGATAACATTTGCAAATATATTCTCCCATACAATGGGCTTTTTATTGTTTTGTTGATTATTTCTTTTGCTGTAAAAAAGCTTTTTATTTTGATGTAGTCCCATTTATTTATTTTCTCTTTAGTTTTCATTGCCTTAGGAGTGGTATAGGCAAAGAAATTGCTTTGGCATATGTCTGAGATTTCGCTCTCTGTGGATCCCTCTAGTATTTTTATGGTCTTATGTTTAAGTCCTTTAACCATTTTGAGTTTATTTTTGTGTATGGTGTAAGTTGGTGGTCTAGTTTCATTTTTTTTTTTCATGTATCTGTCCAATTTTCCCAACTCCATTTATTGAAGAGACTATCTTGACTCCATTGTATGTTCATGCCTTCTTTGTCAGTGGTTTGGGTTGATATCTAGGTTCTCTATTTTATTCCATTGGTCTATATGTCTGTTCTTGTGCCAGTACCAGGCTGTTTTGAGAACAGTGGCTTTGTAATACAGCTTGAAATCTGGTATTGAGATCCCACCTACTTTGTTCTCTTTCTCAGGATTTCTGTGGCTATTTGGGGTCTTTTTTTATTCCTGATGAATTTTTGGAGAGTTCTTTCTAGGTCTATGAAATATGCTATTGGTATTTTAATGGGGATTGCATTGACTCTATAGATTGCTTAGGGTAGTAATGATGTTGATTCTACCAATCCATGAACATAGTATGTTCTTCCATCTGTTTATGTCTTCCTCTATCTCTTTTTTTAGTGTCCTGTAGTTTCCCACATATAGGTCTTTTACTTCCTTAGTTAATTTTATTCCTAGATATCTTAATTTTTTTGATGCGATGGTAAATGGGATTGCTTTTTTAGTCTCTTTTTCTGTAAGTTAACTATTGGTGTATAGAAATGCCATAGATTTCTTGGCATTAATTTTGTATCCTGCTACATTGCCGAATTCATTTATTAAATCTAATAGTTTTTTTAGGGAGTTTTTTTGTTTTTTTTATGTACAATATCATGTCATCTGCAAATAAGGACAGTTTTACTCCCTCCCCCCCCTCCCAATTTGAATGCCTTTTATTTTTCTTCTTGTCTAATCACAATGGCTAATATTTCCAGTATTATGTCGAGAGTGGGCAGCCCTGTCTTGTTCCTGTTCTTAGGGGAAATGGTTTTAGTTTTTGCCCATTTAATTTGATGTTGGCTGTGGGTTTGTCATATATGGCTTTTATTATGTTGAGGTATGATCTTTCTATTCCCACCTTGTTGAGAGTTTTTATTAAGGAAAGGTGTTGGATTTTGTCTAATGCTTTTTTCTGGGTCAATTGATATGACTATGTGGTTTTTATCTCTCAATTTGTTTATGTGATATATCACATTTATTGATTTGCAAATATTGTACCATTCTTGCATCCCTGGAATAAATCCTACTTGGTCATGGTGTATGATCTTTCTTATGTAATGCTGGAGCCGATTTGCTAGAATTTTATTGAGGATTTTGGCATCTATATTTATGAGGGATACTGGCTTGTAATTCTCTTTCATTGTGTTGTCTTTATCTGGTTTTGGTATTAGAGTTACACTGGCTTCATAGAATGAGCTTGAAAGTATCCTTTCTTCTTGAATTTTTTGTAATAGTCTAAGGAGGATAGGTTTAAGTTCTTCCTTAAATGTTTGGTAAAACTCCCCTTGGACGCCATCTGGCCTTCGGCTTTTGTTTGCTGGAAGCTTTTTGATGATTGCTTCAATTTATTCCATAGTTACTGGCTTATTGAGGCTTTTAGATTCTTCCTGATTGAGTTTTGGAAGGTTGTATTTTTCTCAGAATATGTCCATTTTCTCTGGGTTGTCCAGGATATTGGAATAGAGTTGTTCATTGTATTTTTTTTTTTTTTAACAATCCTTTGTATTTCTGTGGGATCTGTTGTTATTTCTCCTCTTTCACTTCTTATTTTATTTATTTGGGTCCTCTCTCTTTGCTTCTTGGTGAGCCTGGCTAGAGGTTCATCAATCTTGTTTATCCTTTCAAAGAACCAGCTCTTGCTTTTGTTGATCTTTTGTGTTGTTGGTTTTTGGTCTCTTTGTCGTTTATCTCCATGCTGATCTTTATTATTTCCTTCCTTCTGCTTACACAGAGCTTTTCTTGTTGCTCTTTTTCTAACTCTTTGAGATGTAGGGTTAGGTAATTTATTACCATTGTTTCTTGTGTTGTTGTTTTTCCCCCGGTAGACTTGTAGAGCTATGAACTTCCCTCTCAAGACTGCTATTTTCTATGTCACATAGATTTTTTTAAAAAATATATTTTATTGATTTTGTACAGAGAGGAAGGGAGAGAGATAGAGAGTTAGAAACATCGATGAGAGAGAGTCATCGATCAGCTGCCTCTTGCACACCCCCTACTGGGGATATGCCCCCAACCAAGGTACATGCCCTTGACTGGAATCGAACCCGGGACCTTTCAGTCCCCAAGCTGATGCTCTATCCATTGAGCCAAACCAGTTTCGGCTAGATTTTTGATTGTTGTGTTTTCATTGTTGTTTGTTGCCATGATGTTTTTTATTTCTTCTTTGATCTCTCTGGTAGCCAAGTCATTGTTTAATAGTATGCTATTTAGTCTCCATGTGTTTGATTTTTTTTGGATTGTTTTTATTGTAGTTGATTTCCAGTTTTATGCCACTGTGATCTAAGAAGATGCTTGATATGATTTCTATCTTCTTGAATCTGAAGAGACTTTGCCTGTGACCCAATATATGGTTTATCTTTGAAGGTGACCCATGTGCACTTAAGAAGAATGTATATTCTGTGGCTTTGGGATAAAATGTTCTGAAGATGTCAATTCATTCCACCTGATCTAGTGAGTCATTTAGGACTGATGTTTCTTTGCTAATTTTTTGTTTAGAGAATTTGTCCAATAGTGATAGTTGGGGTATTAAAGTCCCCTACTATGATTGTATTGCTGTCAATCTCTCCCTTGATATCCTCCAGAAGATTTTTTTTAAAATGTATTTGGGTGCTCCTGTATTAGGTGTGTATATATTTACCAGAGTTATTTCTTCTTGTTGGATTGCTCCCTTTAGTATTATGAAGTGTCCTTCCTTATCTCTTTTTATGTCCTTCATTTTGAGATCTAATTTGTCAGATATAAGTATGGCTACCCCAGCTTTTTTTTTATTTCCATTCGCCTGAAAAACCTTTTTACATCCCTTTATCCTCAGTCTATGTGCGTCTTTCTTTCTGAGTTGGGTTTCCTGTAGAGAGAAGATATATGGGTCATGTTTTCTTATCCACTCATTTACCCTATGTCTTTTGATTGGGGCACTTAATCCATTTACATTTAAAGTTATTATTGATGGGTACTTGTTTGTCACCATTTTTATTCTTTACCCCTGTGTTCCTCCTTTCCTTCCTATTTCTTCTTTTTACAGCAAACTCTTTAGCATTTATTTCATTGCTGGTTTGGTGGTAATAAACTCCCTTAGTCCTTTTCATCCTCAATTTTGATTGATAGCCTTGCTGGGTACAGTATTTTTGGATTCAGATCCTTCCTTGGCATGACTTTGAATATTTCATTCCAGTCCCTTCTGGCCTGATGTGTTTTTGTTGAGAAATCAGTTGCTAGTCTGATGGGAGATCCTTTGTAGGTATCTTTCCATCTCTTTCTGGCCACTTTTAAGATTTTTACTTTGTCGTTGGTGTTTGCCAATTTAATTTTAATGTGCCTTGGCATTGGTCATTGTTTGGGATTGTGAGAGCTTCTTGGATTTGTATGAGTTTTTTCTTCCCTATATCAGAGAAGTTTTCTGCAATTATTTCTTTAAACTGGTTTTTTATTCCTTGCTCAGTTTCCTTTCCTTTTGGCACCCCTATTATGTGGATGTTGTTTCATTTTGTGTTGTGTCAAAGTTCTCTTAGGCTCTCCTCCTGCTTTTTAATTTTTTTTTTTTTTAAAAGCTGCCCTGCTTGGGTATTTTTTTCTTACCTTATCTTCTAGCTCACTGATGCTGTGCTCTGCTTCTTCTAGTCTACTGTTGATGCTTTCTGTTGAGTTCTTTATAGCAGTGATGTCATTTTTCATTTCTTCTTGGTTCTTACACATATTGTTGAATTTGTCTTTCATTATTTTCATCCACCTATGACCATTTCTCTGAATTCTTTCTCTGACAGGTTGCTTGCCTCCATTTTGTTTACTTCCTTTTCTGGTGATGCCTGCTTTTCTTTTATATGTGGGCTGTTTCTTTGTCTCCCTGTGATCTCTCTTGTTCGGGTGTCCGGTTATGTAGTTCTCTCTCCTGCATTGATTTAAAGGCACAAAATACAACACAAGGCACTGAACACAAATTTATTCACAATAATAATAATAACCCTAAATAAAGGAGATCATAAGAGAAAAGAGAATTAGGGGATAAGAAATAAAGAAGAAGAGAAGAGACAAGAAGAAAAGAGAAGAGAGAGAAGTGCAAAAAAGAAATTGGGAAAAGAAAAAAAAGTAAGAGAGAAAAGAAGGGAATAAAAAAGAAGAGGGGGAAAAACTATTTATATGGGGAGAAAACTCCAATAGAACAGCCACTAATCCCAACAAATGCCAGCAACAAATACCTAGAGATGAATGCAAACTATAAACAACTAATATCAAGTGAAGTGAGGGAAACAGAAGCAAAAAGCAAACAAAAACAAAACAAAAGAAAAAGAAAAAGTGAAACAATCTCACAAAAAAGCATAAAAAAACCCAATGTAATCAACAATCAGGCAAACAACAACAAAAGGACAAAGAGAAAAACAATTTCTTGAATAGCTAAAACAGAGAAGAGAGAGATGTGGATGGACTTAGAGCAGAGGATTAGAAATTAGATATAAAAGTAGGTGAAATTTTAACAGGGGGTAAAAAAAAAGGAATAGGGAAAATCTAAAGCAGAAATAAAGAAAGAGAAACAGGACAACAAAAGGGGAAAAGTGAGGAAGAGAGTGTTGGTATAAAGGTAAAGTTGAGGTAGACTAAAAAAAAAAATGCTAAAGGAAAGATGAAAATAGAATGTAGAACCTTGCCGGAACCGGTTTGGCTCAGTGGATAGAGCATCAGCCTGCAGACTGAAAGGTCCCAGGTTTGATTCCGGTCAAGGGCATGTACCTTGGTTGCAGGCACATCCCCAGTAGGGGGTGTGCAAGAGGCAGCTGATCGATGATTCTCTCTCATCGATGTTTCTAACTCTCTATCCCTCTCTCTTCCTCTCTGTAAAAAATCAATAAAATATATTTAAAAAAAAAAAAGAATGTAGACTCTTGATTCCAAAATAAAATAAAGAGAAAATAAAATGACATTTAAAAAAGGTAAAATAGTAGTAGTAATAATACTAATTAAAAATAAAAATGTAATAATTAAAAAGATAAAATCAAGTGAGGCAAAAAGAAAAAATTAGTTTTTTAAGTAAAAGGTGAAAAAGAAAAGTGCAGTAGTGAAGGTCATACTGTTCTGTTTGGAACACCTGTTTCCTAGTCAGGACAGTATTGAAGATCCCTGAATTCCACTGCTCCTCAGTGTTGTAGGCCACAGTTCTGATTTTCAAGCAGGCAGTACTTTCTTTGTTTCTTATACTCCTTTATTTGTGTTTACACAAGAGTCAATTTGTGATTCAGCCCCTGGGTGGCAGTGTTTCTGGATTGACCTCAGTTCTATAGGTCCTCCCTTGCTTGTGTTTAGATTTTGTTTTCCCTGTGGCTCTTAATAGGGGGGGTGAGAAGTGGGGGGGGGCTGCTCTAGAGGTGGTTCTCTGATCGTTATTCCCCACTTTGATACCCAGGTTCCACAAAAACAAGTTTCCCCTGCAGTCTCTTACCCAATTGGGCGATCCTATGTATTAGGCTTAGTAATCAAAAGCAAGGATTTAAAGAGGAAAAAAAGAGAGAGAGACAGAGAGAGAAAAGAGCCAGAGTAAGTGTGCGAACTCCGGGACTGCACGCAGTCTCTGCAGTCTTTTCTCCCCTTGGGTCTAAGCAGCCGGCACACTCTTAGACATTTTAGGCTGCCCTTTTGCGCCCAGGTCAGCTATGGGTTGTTTCTTAGATTTCCCTTCTGTTAGCCGCCCTGAGGATCCCTTTCCACATTGATGGATCACACAAGCCCAATGGACTTTTCTGGGTGGAGATTTCCCCAGATCCTCCAGCTCCCCCAGTGCACTTTTCTCTCATCTGCCCGGACCACAGACCTTACTTTATCCCAGGCGAAATCTGACCTTTCTGTGAGAGGGTGCGGAGCTCCTCCGAATCCGTGTGCTCGCGCCACTTGGGAACCCATGTTCCTGGGCTCGCAGCTGTTCAGTGGGTGCCGTTGTTGTAAATTCCCAGGATTTTCAGGCTTCAACCAACGTCCTCTCTCCCATTCAAGATGGCGCAGTGTCCAAACAAACAAATTAGTAAAATAATTATGATAACACCCACTTTATGGAAAAGGAAGCCACATTTTAAGTAGGTAAAAATAATAAAGTTATATAACTAGTTAACTGGCAGAGCTAGAATTAAGAAAATCACCTTTCTCCCCTTTCTTGTCTTATTATGATTGTTATTATGATTAGCAGGATGTATTGAGTGCTTATGATACATGTCCCTCTATAATTGCTGGCTCACTGAGCCAAAGAGATTGCTTTTGTTTAGTCCTTTCTTGCTTAGAGTTGGGGCAAGCTCTCCATATTCTTCTCGCCTTCTGTTCTTGGGGGTAATAGTATCCTAAGTCTTAGATGGGAGTGATATCTAAGATGACAAAAGGCTGGTGAGCAGAATGTGCGGGCACAGGGAACCTTCACTACAATCTGAGATATTAATAAGCAATTGGCAGATCATCCTCTACCAGCAACTAGTGCAGCAACCAGCTCGGATTAGCTGGCTGTGATAGAATCCCTTTCTTTCCTGTGATCCTTCTTATCCATTCTTTTATCCAATGTGTGGCTTCTTCCTAAAAATCTAGTTTCTTAAAAGGGGAACTGGTACATCTTTCTAATTAGACCAATGCCTTTCCCGCTTTATAGTTGAGCGTTTGGTCACTACATCAAGGGTCTTAAGTGGGAAATCAAGGTCCATTTTTTGAGCAGATTGAGGGGCAGGTCTTTGCAGTATGAAAAAGAATTTGGAAAACTAACAGATGGGTAGATGAATGAGAAATACACACCTTCTACTAGCCAGACATTGAGGGAAGCATTTTAAATTTCTATATTTTTAGTGATGCAGAATCATTAATTACAGAAAGTCAGACAATCTTGAAAAGTTCTTTTCTCACACATACATTTTGTATTTTAACTAAATTTACATGGCTTTCCTTTCTTCTTTTCCTCATATCCCTTGGTCTTCCTCTCTCTACTTGCTCAGCATCAGGCATATTCAGAATAAAACATAATTCATTTACTTTATTTTTTTATTTTTTATTAGAGTATTATATGTATACATATCTTTTATTATATATATATATATATATATATATATATATATATATATATATTTATTATTGCTTTTATACAGAGAAGAAGGGAGAAAGATAGAGAGTTAGAAACATCGATGAGAGAGAGTCATCGATCAGCTGCCTCTTGCACACCCCCTACTGGGGATATGCCCGCAACCAAGGTACATGCCCTTGACCAGAATCGAACCCGGGACCCTTCAGTCCCCAAGCCGACGCTCTATCCATTGAGCCAAACCGGTCCTGGCTGTGTACATATCTTACCATTGCCCCCCTCACTCCCATACATGCCCTCACTCCCCAGAGTTTTGTGTCCATTTATTATGCTTATATGTATGCATACAAGTCCTTCAGTTGATCTCTTATCTCTCCAACCTCTCCCTAACCTTCCCACTGTAATTTGACAGTCTGTTTGTTGCTTTACTGTCTCTATATCTATCTTTTTGTTCAGCAGTTTATAATGTTCTTTATTATTCATAAATGAGTGAGATCATGTGGTGTTTTTCTTTTATTGACTGGCTTATTTCACTTAGCATGATGTTCTCCAATTCCATCCAGGTTATTGCCAATGATAAGAATTCCTTCTTTTTATGACAGGATAGTATTCCATTGTGTAGATGTACCACAGTTCTCATTCATTCACTTTAAAATATATTGTATCGATAGTTTATATTTTAATTTGGTTTAAATTAAATTTTGAACTGTTTCTCATACAAAAGTTTCTAAAGAACAATGACAACAGACTTAGTTTCTTTCTAGGAAAAAGTGGGGTATATATAAATCCTTTAAATAAAACGCAGATATGTGTGATTAAATCACTGCATGATTAAATATGTGAATTTTTTACTTGGACACTCCTGAACTGGTAATATGCTTCTTTTCCTTCGCAGAGTTTTGTATTCTCAGCCCACCAAATCTCCCACATGCCACATTCAAAGCCATCACCTATGAAATCGGCACCCTGTTAAACTGTGACTGCAAGAATGGTTTCCGCAGAAGCAGAGGGTCGCTCTTTATGAATTGTACAGGAAATGCTGACCCCTCTGCCTGGAAAAACCAATGTCAGTGCAACATGAATTGTAAGTGTTTCCTTTTGTAACTGCCAAGGGGAAGAGAAGAGCTAGCGAGGCAGAGCTTCAGCTTTTGCTCACTCGGTCCTACAGACAAAAATTGTCCAGTCTTAACTACATGGGAATTAATTTTACTGGTTTCTGGAATATTCATCCACTAAACGAATATTTAAGGAGTGTCTTCTAGGTCCAAGTACTGGTCTAGGCATGCAGGACACTCAGCACTCAAGAAACTTATATTTCAGGGTCAGGAAGAAAACAGACATTCCACTAGTGATTACTGAACAATTAAAAAATAATTCTAGTTCACAACAATGTGAATATACCGAATGCCACCGAACCGTACACTTAAAATGACTGATATGGCAAATGTTGTCATGGCTATGCTGAAGGCCATTGTCATTACACACATGAATACTGACAGGCCTGCTGTCCTGGGCTTGACGTAAGCAGGGCCCATTAAGAGCACCCCAAGGGCAGGGCTTGTGTGTGGCACATCTTTGTAAGGGCAGCACTTTGATATTTCCTGGTGCACTGCAAGCACTAGAAAGACACTTTCTGAGTAAATGAATACACGAAGAATGTTTACTATTATAAACATTTGTGAGGTTATTTGCTTCTTTCCATTCATATTCTCTAGCCCACAGGAAGAAACAAAAACAAGCTACTCCTAAACCTGAAGAACCGAAGGAAAGAAAAACCACAGAAATGCAAAGCCAAACATGGCCCACAGACCAAGTTAACCTTCAAGGTAAGAGGGGAATCTGAACGACACTTATCTGAGTACTAGGAGCCAGCCCTTCTCTTGCAGCTATATGATGTGGTCCCCAAAGGAAGAAAGTCTGTCCCATTATCCTCTCCTCTAAGGATATCATGTCAACAATAGCATTTGCAGGCTCTAGGCTCAGCATTTCAAGTCACTCTCATAGAAGTCACCCTGGCCTTGGGAGCTGGCTGAATAGAATTCAATTCAATTCAATTCAAAAAGCATGTGTTGGGTCTAACGGTGCCATGCACTGCCAACAGAGATATAAACATGAGCAGACAATAGCTCCTTCTCTAAAGAAAATACTTTGTTGTTTTTTTTTTTTTTCCCTAAGTAGAAGATAATAAATTGCCAGCAAAGCAATTTATTTCCAGATGCTTCTTAGGAGGGGTGTGTGTGTGTGTGTGTGTGTGTGTGTGTGTGTGTAATGTACTGGGCCATACTAGTGAGTCTTGAAGCTGCAGACAAATACCCTCTGCCCCACTTGGAAGCTTAGTGGTTCTGTCCTGAGCAGTCTGCTCTAACACCTGGCAAATCAGGACTGAACTCATGTTTTAGTCTCAAAAAATTTCTTTTACAGTCGGTGATATTCATAACTGTCTGAGCCTGTTTTTAACTGGGTTTGCTTCTTTTAAAAGAAAACACACTAATTAAGACAATCTGTGAAATAGCCCTTAGCCAAAACCAGCTGGTTATCTCTTGAATAAGGACAACAAAATTGACATTTTGAGGAACCTTTCAATAATTGTGGAGGGTATTATGGGAGAAGTAGAGAAAAAAACAATAACTAAACTTGCTTTGAAATACCATTCCATAAAATATATTAAAAAAAAAATACCATTCCAGTACAAAGTTGGGTGTGGGGGGAAGGGGTTAGTGAGCACTATAACTACCCAGTTGTTGCTGCAACTTCCTGAGATGAATCATGTTAATTAAAGTCAAGTCACAATATCAGGAGGAAATAAAACCTATTAGGAAAGCCTGAACTTTTGACCTATGGTCCCATGCTCATTGTATAATACCCCGTTTCCCCGAAAATAAGACAGTGTCTTATATTAATTTTTGCTCCCAAACATGCATTAGGTCTTATTTTCAGGGGATGTCTTGTTTTTCCATGAAGAAGAATACGGTACACATTTATTGTTAAATGAAAATAAAGGAAATTTATTACCTGTATACGCTACGGTAGTACGGTAGTTGTCAACACAAACCAGACAAACTGTGAATCCTACAGTATCAAGAATTTACTCATTTATTCAATGACAATCATGTCATCATCTTCTGGAACATCATCATAACAATCCAATTCCTGAATTTCCTGGTGAATTTCTTGTGACTCCATTTCTTTCAGAATCAGTGGACCAAATCTCTCATGTTTAGCCTGGGGAGGGGGGGCTTATTTTTGGGGGGATGCCTTATATTTTACTCAGAAGGAAACCTGTAAGTAGGTCTTATTTTCAGAGGATGTCTTATTTTGGGGGAAACACGGTATTACAAAGAACTTGAACATATTATATAAAATCCCACTTGAACTTCACAACCCGTTGAATGAAGGAGGAGGAGTATTACTTCAATTTACTGAAGAAATTGAGACATTGAGAAGATAAAAGACTTGGCTATACTCACATAATTTAGGAATAAGACCTTGGGTCTCCTGAATTAGACTAGAAATCTTCCTACTGATTACTTATTTTACACTTGTTGGCATTTATTTGCATCTTCTATTATTTAAAAAGAAGAAGAAGAAGAAGAAGAAGAAGAAGAAGAAGAAGAATCATTATCATCATCATCATCCAGGGACATTGTTGCAATGTGAGGTTTTTATCCATTTACACACACACACACACACACACACACACACACACATCCAACTTGGTACTGGAATGGTATTTCAAAGCAATTTTAATTATTGTTTTTTTTGTCTCTACTTCTCCCATAAAACCCTCCACAATTATTGAAAGGTTCCTCAAAATGTCAATTTTGTTGTCCTTACTCAAGAGATAACCAGCTGGTTTTGGCTAAGGGCTATTTCACAGATTGTCTTAATTAGTATGTTTTTTTTAAAAGAAGCAAACCCAATTAAAAACAGTTATGAATATCACCAACTGTAAAAGAAATTTTTTGAGACTAAAACATGAGTTCAATCATGATTTGCCAGGTGTTAGAGCAGACTGCTCAGGACAGAACCACTAAGCTTCCAAGTGGGGCAGAGGGGTTATACAGAGTATTGGTAGAGCTTATATTGGGTTTTCAGGCTGTGAAAGGCCTGGAAGGTCAGAGAATATGTGTAGCTTTCCATGTCTGAAGAATAGAGGGTACATGTAGTTCCATATGTCCAGATTGGGGATGGACATATGAGATTATATCATAACAGGACACAGTCTTTAGGGTTAAAGGTCAGTCAGGCTTGGGTTTTAGTTTGGGAGTGGAAAGTTACTGAACACAGGGCATTTCCAGAGGCAATAATTGGGCTAACTCAGGGCAAGCTTCAGGTATGGCTTGATCAGAGATCAGGCTCCAATTCTCTGAGATTCTCTCAGCCACTCTCTTCTCAGGGCTTTGGTTTTGTCCCCAGTCCTTCTACCATGGTCCCAAGGTGACCATCAGCTACAACCTGAGGATGTAGCTTCCTCAATCAACAGTGGAGATAAGAGGTGGTTTGTCTTCACTTTTCAGTGACCCAAATTGGGTTAAACCTGCTCAGCTGAGACCATCCTTCCCAGTCCTGTGCACTTACCAAAACTCACTATCATCACAAGTAATTACTCATGCCTCTGTGTTCCCATAGCAAGGGTCTGTTCCTTAACTATAATACTTAGCACATTCTGCCTTCACATGTCTTTCTTACCCAATTGACTGACCCCTCCTGCAGGAGTGACTGAGTCTCTGTGCCTTCCCACAAAGTGCTTAGCAAAGTCCTGACACATAGACATTCTCAATACATATTGGTTAAATGAAAGAAAATAAATGAACAAACAAACAAACAAACATACAAAAATAAGAACCAAGGGCTGGTCTCTAGGAAGGGGAAACTTGGACTCACAGTGCTCTCCCCAACTTGCCTTCGGAATTTCCTTTCCCTCTTCCAGGTCATTGCACGGAGCCTCCTCCATGGGAACATGAAGCTTCAGAGAGAATTTATCATTTTGTGGAGGGCCAGACAGTTCACTATGAGTGCGCCCAGGGATTCAGGGCCATCCAAAAAGGTCCTGCCACGAGTACCTGCAAAAAGATCTGTGGGAAGATAAGGTGGACACAGCCCCAACTCAAGTGCACAAGTGAGAGTGAGAATGATCAGTTTCTAGGTATGGCGGCACCTTCCAGGGTGGAATTCCTGACCTAACAGCTTGGGCAAGTTAATCTCCTTGGGTCTCTATTTTTTCTCATTCTATAAAAAACACTTGGGTCAGTGGGAGAAAGGGGGAGAGATCAACCAAGCAACTTGTGTACATGCAATAAGCCTAATCAATGGACACAGATAACAGGGGGGTGGGGCACGAATTGGGGAAAGGGGTAATAAGGGAATAAGGACACATATAAAAAATAATAATCATAGCCAAAACCTGTTTGGCTCAGTGGATAGAGCGTTGGCCTGCGGACTAAAGGATCCCAGGTTCGATTCCGATCAAGGGCATGTACCTTGGTTGCGGGTGCATCCCCAGTAGGGGGTGTACAAGAGGCAGCTGATCGATGATTCTCTCTCATCAATATTTCTAACTCTCTATCCCTCTCTCTTCCTCTCTGTAAAAAATCAATAAAATATATATATTTTTAAAAAAAATAATAATAATCATAATAAAAATTAAAATTAAAAAAAAAAAAAACACTAGAGAAACTCAAAGGTCTCTATCACTTAAGGTCTCCTGTACCCTGAATGGAGATAAGTAGCAGGAGAGGGAGGAGGAGAAAAGATCTTTGGAGTGTTCCAGAGCCCCCAGGTCCCTCACGGGTGATAATGCCTCCCCTTCCCAGCTGATCCTGAAATCCCACTTCTTCCTCTAAGCTACCACGACTTCCTCTCATTCAAAGGGGAAAGTCAAACCTGCAGCCCACACATTTCTAATTTATTGATTGATGGTGAAAATCCATTATTTGTACAGTGCTACACTGTTGACTTCCCCTTGCATACTTCCCACCTGAGCTTAATAAAAGTCCAAGTGTGCAGAGAAGGGATTTATTCAAGCATAAGCATGCACACTCCTTCATCCACACATACAACCAATGTGTGCTGAGATCTTCTGCTATTTTCATTCTGAAGTCATCTGACTATTTCTACAATCTAAAGTCACTTACAGTGTCCTGGCCAGGTGGCTTAGTTGGTTGGAGCATCATCCCACACACCAAAAGGTTGCAGGTTTGATCCCCTGTTAGGACACATAGAGGAGGCAACCTATTGATATCTCTGTCTCTGTCTCTCCCCCTCCCTTCCTGTCTCTCTAAAATCAATAAAAACATAGCCTCGTATGAGGATTATAAATAAATGTATGTGTGTGTGTGTGCAAGCGCGAGCACGAGTGTGTGTGTGTGTGTGTGTGTGTGTGTGTGTGTGTGTGTGTATTAAGAGTCAGTTACATTTAACAATGGGTTACAGGTTTCTTTGCTCACCACTCTTTCCCATATCCCATGACTTCCTCTTGGATTCTTGAGAATTCTGTTTCTTTCCCAGTAAGCCATACTGTTGGTCATAGCATGTCCCTGGTTTCCTTGGTAAGAGGATGACAAGGTGGGGCAGTGTCCTGGGTAACTGACAGCACTCATGCTGAATGAGGACCTATAACAGAGAAAAACTATCCTTTTGTGCCTTTCTACTTTGTTTGATAGTTCAATGGTATTGGTATTGTTATGACTTGTTTCCAAGTCACAGATGTAAACCAGGCTGAGTAGGAAGCCTACAGAGAAAGAGTTTCCCAAAGTTCTGTGGAAAACCAAGGCCAGAGTTAGAATTCCCTCTCACTGGCTCTGCTGGGGCCTCTTACGCCACTCCCTGTGACTCTGATGCCATGTCACATGGCACCCACAGATAACATGCCCAGAACTGAGATTCACGCCTTAGCTAGTGTATCTAGAGTCAGCCGAGGTGAGTGGGTGGGGCTGGATGTAAGACCCCCTCCCCTTTCAGTTCCACAAGCATTGCTTACTCTCTCTGCCAGGTGACGAAGAGTCTTCAGTAATCACGGACACTCCTTCTGGGAGTGAAGCTTCCTGTCCCTTCACCACGACAGGTACTACGACAGGTACTACGACAGGTACTACGACACGTTCTACGACAGGTATGGCTACAGTCTGTTTCTATGAAGATAGAAGCCATTATATCAAATGGGAGAGGGGGAAGACAGTTTGTCTGGAGTAGCCTCACCAGCATGGGCAGAACTGCCCCATGGATGTTAAGATGATCAAGATCTGCATCCTCCTCCCAATCCTCAAAGGCTGGAAAGCAAGTGTCATAAAGAGACGATACCGTACTGAGGGCGATGTCTTGAAGCAGAAGGAAATGCTTGCGCATGACCTGCCCTAGTCCCTTATGCCTCTTCCATTAGTCTCTGAGTAGCTCAGGGAGAACCCTGGCACTTTTCAGCTGTGCAATCCAATAATTGCCTAAACAGAGCATCTTTCCCTTTCTCTTCTGCATAGGTTTTCAGAAATATACAGATGTGTCTACAACCACGGAGATGCTCATATTTACCATAGAGTATCAGATAGCAGGTATGTCGGAGTCATTTCTATTATTAACGAAATGTATACCAGTCAGCGATTGTGGGGCATGTTGCTTGTGGGTGGGTGGGTTGGCTAGTTGTTTATCATGACCCCCTATTTACACTATATGTTTATAAGAGTAAAATACTAATGCAGAAATTGACATAACCTAAAATCACAGCGAAGTCTCAAACTAGCCTCATTCAGCTCCTCCTAAATGGATCCTAAATGACAAAATACCCCATGGCTGGAAGTGAGGGTTGAAGCAAAGGGGGAGGGAGAACGTATAACCAGGGAAAGAAAAAAAATTCCTAAAGCAGTAGAGTTGTTTCCTGGTAGGAGGGAAAAAAACATGCTTTGTGGCAAGAAAACAATAAAATTAAAAATGAGCTCATTGAAAAAGAGTAGGATGGAGATCACCAGGAGCTGGGGCTTGGGCTGGTAGGGAGATGGTGATCAGAGGGCTCAAACTCAAGTTAGAAGAGAAGTTCTGGGGATGAAATGCACAGCATGGTGGTTTCATTGTATAATTGAAAGTTGCTAAGAGAGGAGATCTTAAATGTCCTCACCACAAAAAAGTAATGGTAATTATGTGACATGAGGGAGGTGTTAGCCAATGCCATGGTGGTAATTACAGGGCACTATGTAAATGTGCCAAATCGACATGTTGTACACCTTAAACTCACACAATGTGTGTGTGTGTGTGTGTGTGTGTGTGTGTGTGTGTGTGTGTGTAATGCCAGTGACCAGAATGCCGTAATGACTGGAATGACCATACACTATGACACTATGACACCCACTACAGCCAGTGAACCACCTGATGGGCCTCTCCCATCCTGATCGGGGTGGGCTGGCTGGAACCCACCTGTGCATTGAATTCATGTACTGGGCCTCTAGTGTCAATTACCTATACTAATAAAAGGGTAATATGCTAACAGGCCAGATAGACCGGACAAAGCAACAGTGACTGTGAGAGCTGAGGAGGGCCAGCAGCCGCAGCAGCAGCAGGGTGATGGGGGTAGCACCTTCTCCTGATTGACCCAGTCTCCCTCCTACAGAGGGAGGCCATACTGCAGTAGGACATCCCTGAGGGCTTCCAGACTTTGAGAGGGGGAAGGCCAGGCTGAGGAACCCCTCTCCCCCCAGTGCATGAATTTTCGTGCACTGGGCCTCTAGTGTGTAAATAAAGCTGGGGAGAAAAGAAGAAAAACATGCTTTGAAGCACATTTAAGGTAGATAGGTAGGTAGGTAGATGGCTCACTCCAGTACTATTGGGAAATATGAACACTTTCAAGAGATGCTAAAGTGTTTATGATTTATCTTCATGTTCCAGTATTTCTTTTACCTGTCACAGGCCTCACTCTCAGACTCTTTAACGGAGGCGTGGGCTCTGGATCTTTCTGAAAAGAGGGTCTTTCAGTTTGATCTCACGTAAAAGGCACCATGTCCTTCTCCATCCATGCCACCTCACCCAGTCCTAGAGCGCCCTAAGAAATCTGTCGGGGGAGGGAAATCAGAAACTGCAGAACCCACCTCTTTGGGATACCCTTGCTCATGGGAGGGTTTTCTTAGCCTGCTCTGTGACCTAGCCCAGGACATACTGTGCTGATCTACTGCTTCTCTGTTGGCAGTGGCCGGCTGCATTCTCCTGCTAATCGGTATTTTCCTTCTGAGTGCGCTCACCTGGCAGCGGAGACGGTGAGTCCCTTATGAAGGAAACCCTTGCCCAAGCTATCTGTGAAGCCAGAGTAGAAAAAGCCTCAGGGCAGAGATACCCGGGTCCCCAGCACTCCCCATCCTCCTACTACCCACCAGCAGTTTGGAGCATAATAGAGGGAGAACTGGCCAAGCATGCACTCCCAAAGAGTCAATCAACAAAATTACAGCCACAGGGAATTGGAAGAGCAAAGGAAACTAACATTTGTTGAGCACCTACTGTATACCAATTTCAATGCTTGTCTAATAAACATTATCACAACATGTCTTCTCAGAAATCTTCTCATAGCTACATCATGAACAGATTAAGTAACATAAACTAGATTGCACAGCAGAGCTCCAAATGCAATTTGAATAGAGATCCCAAGGCCTTTCTGCCCCATTACCTGGCTAGAAGGAAGCTAGGTCCACCCTAAGCTTCTTCTCTCCTGAGCTCTCATTCCACCTCCTGCAGACACTCACACCAGAGCCTTCTAGACCAGGAACATGACTGATGTGTGGTCTTATTTCCACTATCTTGGCTGCAGATTGGAACAACCAGGAGTTATTTTTGTAAATTGATTTTAGAAAGAGGGAGAGAGAAAGAGAGACAGAAAGAGAGAGAGAGAGAGAGAGAGAGAGAGAGAGAGAGAGAGAGAGAGAGAGAGAGAGAAGACATTCTGCCTTCTCCTACCCAAACCCTGACCAGGAATCAAACTTGAAACCTGGGTATGTGCCTTGACTGGGAATGGAACCTACCACCTTTTGGTGCATCGAATGATGCTCCCACCAGCCAGGTCAGGAGACAGTCTTTAAAATACTAATGCTTGGGTCCCAACCAAAAATCTTTGGGGGTTGGCCCTCGAAATCAGTACTTTTTTATTTTCAATTGAGATAAAATTAATTACTTTAACCATTTTCAAGTGCATAACTCAGTGGTTTTAGCAATGTTGGAAACATACCATCATTACCTAATTCTGCATTAGAACATTTCCATCACCCCAAAAAGAAACCCTGAAGTTCCGAATTCCCCTCGTCTTATCTACTTTCTGTCTCTGTGGATTTACCTATTCTGGGCATTTCATATAAATGGAATCACACAATATACAACCTCATGTGACTATGAAATACTTTTTTAAAAACTCTTCAGATGCATCAAATACATTCACATTCAATTTTTCCAACTCTGCACTAAGCCATTGGTTCTCAAACTTGATGGGCATCAGAATATCCTGGTGGGCTTCATACAGACTTCTAGCCCTACCCCCAGTGTTTCTGATTCAGCAGGTCTGGGATAGGGCCTGAAAATGCACATTTCTAACACACACACACACACACACACACACACACACACACACCCTGCTTCTCCCACCCTTTAGCCAGCAGTCTATAGAGACCTATTATATCACTTTTTCAAAGATCCAGGCTATCCCTACCCCATACAAGAGTACACTCTGGCCCCACCCTAATGTAAACTCCCCAGTAAAACCCTCAGAAGATATTTGTTTGATCCTCTCCTTCCTTCAGTAATAAGACTTAATAGCTCTCAAGGATTTTTTCATCTTGGTAGTTTAAAGACAAAAAGCCTTCAGACATGAAGGGGTGAAGCTACTTGGGGGTGCTCAAGATTGTGGAATGTATGTTGTGAAATAAAGAACAGCCTGTAATCATGAGTCCCACAAACTCCTCCAGAATTACAATCTTCCAGGAGACTCAACCTGACCTCTCTTTCAGAGATTAGTCCAAAATCCTTCCTAAAGTCAAATTTCGTCTAATAATGCCCTCTTATGGCCATACAGAATCTTACATTTGATCTTATTTACCTGCCAGCAATTACTAGGAACTAGTGATGAGCCAGAGCTGGCTTACACTGGCTACTGAGAGCCAAAGTTAAATTTTCAGGAATTTTACAAACTGTTTGAAGCATAACCGTTGTGAAAAATTAAAGTATGCAAACTTACAAATACATTACATTAAATACAAAATTAAATACTCAAAGCTATCACTCTTCTAATTATTTTACTACATTTTACTGATTCCTTTATTCTCAGAGTTATTTACAACTATTGTGTCTATATTAAGAAAATATTATATAATGATTTGCTAGTGCATCTCTCTTTCCAACTCTGTATTCAGTGATGTCACATTGGTAGCCTGAAACTATGTATGATAGGAGTATTTACACATGGAAATTGGCAAATTTTTTCAGAGAGCTGGTTGGATATACATTAAACTTTTCCCAGCACAACACTTATCAAAACCTTGCTTCATGGAGCTCTGAGCAAGATAGAAAGCAACCAACTGGACTAAATAAAAACTCGGGAAAATAAGCACCGTTTTGTCTAATATGGTATACACTAGTTACATGTGGATATTTAAGTTTAAACTTATAAATTAAATATAATTAAATATTGAATTCATTAGTTGCACTAGCCACGTTTATATTTCCATCATCACAGAAAGTTCAGATAGGACAGTGCTGGCTAGAAACTAAGAGTTTTCACTCATGAAAAATTACGAGCACTTTTAGTTGCTATTATTATCCCATTTCTGTAATTATTGTCCTCTACACAATTAAAACATTTTATAGACTATCTCCTCTGTAGATGTGGGCCAAAGGTCACACAAACTTCCAGTTAGTTAGATGAATAAGTTCTAGGAATCTAACGCACAGCATTGTGCTTATCATCAACAAAACTGTATTCTATACTTCAAAATTGCTAAGAGATTAGATCTTATATATTCTTACCATAAAAATAAAATGATTATCATGTGACACAACAGAGGTGTTAGCTGATGCTACAGTGGTATTCATATTGCAATATTTAAAACATATCAAATCAACATATATACACCTTACTACTCTAGATCTTCACTCTACATTTAATCTCAGTGTATATTGACTACCAAGTCCTACTGTCACACTCTAAAACCTGAACGCACTCCTAAGTCATCCCTCTTCCTTAACCTTCACTTAAAACCAGCTACCATAACCTCCTTTATATAGTATGTCTTGATTCTTTTGCTCCTTTTTAACATACACCCACTGACCCAGTTCATGCTGTAATCATCTCCTGTGTGAATTTACTCCATCATAACATAACCAGACTGCACCACTATCACCCATCTTAAATCCAGCCTCTGTTGTAGCTGGACCATTCAAAGGGTCAATGCTATCATTTGTCCCATAAGTAAAGCTTTTGTGAAGCTCTCTGTTGCCCTCAGGATAGGGTCTAAAACCCTCAGTCTGGCCTGATCTTCATGACTTGATCCATCCCAAGTATCATTTCACCACTGCCCCATGCACGTTATGTTCAAAACTTCTTGGCTTCTCCCAAACATTATGATACACCCTCTCACTGCTTCCCCTCTCCCCACACCCCCACTATCTCCTGCCTTTTTAAAATCTGGCCTCAGACATCTTAGGCACCTTCAACTCTAAAAGCCTTCTTGGCACCCCCACATATGGTTAAGTGCTCATTTTCTTTGCTCTTATAACACCTTAATCATAGACTCCAACAAATTATATTAAATTCTCTATTTTTTCCCTTCTATACTAGTCTATAAGCTCCTGAGAAAAGGGGACATTTGTTTTTATCTTCAGGCCCCTGACAAGTGCCTGACACATGGCAAATATTCTTTAAAAAAAAAAAAAAAAAATATATATATATATATATATATATATATATATATATATATATACATACACAACTATATACACATATATAAATAGAATATAAATAGAATATACATATATGTATACAAGTTCCTGACACATGGAAAATATTCATATATATATGCAAATATATACATATATACAAATATACAAATATAATATTATATATATATATAATATACATACCTATAACTGTTAAGTCATAGAACTGACAGGGAAATGGAAGGGCTACCTTGGGCTCTTTTTCAGATTGCCTCACTGAATAATGACTGACTTTTCATGCTGTAAGAACCACGGGGCAGTCTTGGCTTGGGAGGATAGAGGAGACTTGAGGTCAGATTTCAGCATGTAGGAAGATAATAGTATCCTGGGTGGAATTTAAAGTTAGCAGATCAACGTGGGCTTAGTTGAATGTTCTACTCACATTAATTTAGGTGGAAACACATTTTTCTAGGTTCAGTATTACACTGATAACTATGACTTAGTTATATCACTACAGGAATAACAGTAGAAGAACACTCTAGAAAGCTAGAGTGGTAAGAAGCTGAGAACAGCCCACAGCAGTCATGAAGCACAAGCAAAATCAAAGAAGTTAAATAGTCACCTAAGCTGCATCTCCTGTGATAACCTTGGGTTTTGAAAAACTCTGACATCACATCACAGAACTACAAGCAACTGCAACCTCATCATGAAGCCAGCTCTGGATCAATGAGTAAGCACAACCTGATTCTAAGTACATCACTGGAGGAACAGCAAGAAGCAACCAGAACTCTCATTCTTATTCTCATGTATATGTAAAGTTTGATGGGCCAGAAACTCTCTCCACACCCTAAATAGTATGAAGAAAATAGCTTAATGTTATTTTCATCCCAACTGCCCAGTTTAGACATCCCAAGGAAAAACCCAGCACTAATGTAAATAGACATACGCACACTCTGTAGCCTACGTAATAGAGGATCTTGTCTCTTGATTCACGTAGCTCTTTTCCCAGCCTCTGAATGACTAGTTCATTCTCCTGATCACATTCCTTACTTCCTTAGATTCCTCTAAGAATGCTGGACTGGTAACTTGAATGCATCTTTTTGTCCTTAGGTCAGTCTTCTAAACTAGCCCTGCTTCACTGAACCTTCCATTTTGAATTTCAGAAGAGCAGAGACTATGGCAGAATTATCTTTGGGTAACATCGAGCCCTTGGAATTGTAGAGCTAAATACTTGAAAGGATTTTACTGGAGTTCATGTTGGAAAATAGGGATAAACTAGGTCCAAGATAATAAATTATACCTATTAAAAAGTGCCACCTATTCATTACTAATAGGTTTCTTTAAGGGTTAGTTTCTTTGAGCATGCTGTAAATGATACTCTGAATTTGTCCTGCAAAAATTTGATATTTGTAGACAGACACATTATGTGCAAATGTGTACTTTTTCAAGTAAGTGTTATAAAAACACCAGTAATAGATCAATGCATTCAATGTTTATGGAAAGAAAGAAGAAAAAAGGGAGAAGTGGGGAAGGAGATCACATTGACAGGATGCAACTATCGAAAAGGCCATACCAGTAGTCCTCAAACTGTTAGCAAATCATAATCACCTGGAGGCCTTGTTAAAACACAGATGGCTGGGTCCTGGGTCCATTTCCAGTTTCAGAGTCAACAGGTCTGGATTGGACCTGAAAATGCACATGTCTAACACATTCCAGTTGATGCTGATGATTATTCCAGGTACCACACTTTGAGAACCACTGGGTTATATCTTTCCGTGCCCTCTGATCCCCAATGCCTACTGAAAATCAGCTCCAGGTGCTGGGATTTCAGTGAAAGTTGTTGTACAGCCTTTTGTGTAAGAGCTCAATCTTAAAATCAGTTGACTCGATGTCACAGTTAAACAAAAAAAAATCAGATGACCAAGGCAATTCATGAAAAGTTTAAACCTGCAGCCAGTTTTTGTTTTGGAAAGAGCAGAAAAGTCTTATGAAAAATATAGGAAGGTGCCATATCCAGATTAAAGAAACATTTTCTGTCCTTTCTGTGACCAACCAAGTACCAAACAGATTCCATTGTTAATATCCCCCATCAC
This sequence comes from Pipistrellus hanaki, assembly GCF_964339955.1. Classification (NCBI taxonomy): domain Eukaryota; kingdom Metazoa; phylum Chordata; class Mammalia; order Chiroptera; family Vespertilionidae; genus Pipistrellus; species Pipistrellus hanaki. The sequence continues at coordinate 129,377,457 of NC_140503.1, read as the reverse complement.
TGCCCCAAATTTGTGTTTTCTAGTTAAACTAAAGTTGAGAGGAATTTCAGACCATAATTTTTATTTTATTTTACTTATATTACTTGAGTAACATTGAAGTAACATTACTCATTTTGGGGGAGAGAGTTCTATGAGATCAAAATTTTTTCATAATAATTAAGATGTTAATTAACCTTTTTAACTCTAATTCTCTTATAAGTGTATGGTGGAGTTTTCCAGAAACTACCTATGTGATCATGTCATCATTCGGATGTTAACATACAATGAGCTTATTACTGTTGTTTATAAAGAAATTAATAAATCATATTTTTTAAATTCCTTGTTTTTAGTATCTAAATACGGAAAGTACCACTAGCTGTAACTATTTAAACAAAAGGTCTTGGCATCCTCAATACTTTTTAATAATATACAGAGCTCCTAACAAATAGCTAATAACCACATCATCACTGATCATTTCATAAATGCAGATCAAAACCACAATGAGATTTCATGTCATATCTACTAAGATTACTTTAAACAAAACAAAACAAACAAAAAAAGAAGCCTGGCCAGTGTGTTTCAGTGGTTGATCATTGAACTATGAACCAGGAGGTCACAGTTCGATTCCCAGTCAGGGTATATGCCTAGGTTGTGGGCTCGATCCCCAGTAGGGGCCGTGCAGGAGGCAGCTGATCAATGATCCTCTCATCATTGATGTTTCTATCTCTTTCTCCCTCTCCTTCCTCTCTATGAAATCAATAAAAATATACTTTTTAAAAAGAAGAAGAAAGAAAAGAACAAATGTTCACAAGGATATGGAAAAATTATGGAGAAATAGGAATTCTTTTTTTAAAAATATATTTTGTTGATTTTTCACTAAATCGATAAATTTATTCATTTATTGAGAGGAAGAGAGAGGGATAGAGAGTTAGAAACATCGATGAGATGATATATCCCATAAGGAGAAATAAATCCAAATTTCTAAAATAGAGAATGCTGAACTAGCTCAGTTTCATGTGAAATGTGAAGTATTTCAGGACCAAGAGTTATTTATTCCCTAATGAGGAGGCTACATGCAGTAAACCTGAGCTGGGAGGGTCTCAGCCGCATGAGGAGCCCAGCCGCAGGGCAAGGGAAGTCGTGGTCAGCCCCCCCAAGAAGAAGTACCTCAAATGTTTGACTTATTTTAACTAAAGGATTGGGAAATAAAGCACATATGTAGAAAAGTAGTAAAGTCTAAAAAAAAAAAAAGAAACATCGATGAGAGAGAATCATCGACCAGCTGCCTCTTGCACACCCCCTACTGGAGATGTGCCCACAATCAAGGTACATGCCCTTAACCGGAATTGAACCCGGGACCTTTCAGTCCACAGACGGACGCTCTACCGCTGAGCCAAACCGGTGCTGGTGAAATAGGAATTCTTATATATTGATGGTGGCAATGTAAATGGTGGTGCAGCCACTGTGGAAAACAAGTTGGAAGTTCCCCAAAAAGTTGAACATTGAGCCATACCTGGTTTGGCTCAGTGGATAGTGTTGGTCCATGGACTGAAGGGTCTTAGATTCGATTCCCAGTCAAGGGCATGTACCTGGGTTGTAGGCTTGATCCTGACCCTGGTCGGGGTGTGTGTGAAGCAACTAATTGCTGTGTCTCTCTCATATCGATGTTTCTCTTTCTGTCTTCCAATCTCAAAAAAAAAAAAAAAAAATCAATGAGAAAATATCCTTGGGTGAGGATTAACAACAACAACAACAAAATAGTTAAACATTGAATTACCACATAATAGCAATTCTATTCCTGATTCTAATTTTAGCTATGTACCCAAGAGAGATGAAAACCTATGTCCACACAGAAACTTGTACATAACTGTTTATAATATCACTATAGCCAAATAGCCAAGAGGTGAAAACAACCTAAATTATCATCAATGGGCAGGAATTGTTAAAACACAGATGGCTGGGCCCATCTCCAGAGTTTCAAGGTCTGGAGCGGGCCTAAAAATTTATATTTCTAACAAATTCCGGGTGAAGCTGATGATTCTGCATGATGGTTCTACACTTTGAGAAACACTGGTCCAGGTACCACACTTTGAGAACCACTGAAATTGTAGGATATCCATATTATTATTATTCAGTCACAAAAAGGAATGAAGTACTGATACATGCTATGATGTAGATGAGCCTCAAAAACATTATGCTAAATGAAAAAAAAAACGGATACAGAAAGCTACACATTGTATGATTCTTTTATATGGCTTATCCAAAATAGGCAGCTCCATATAGACAAAAAGTAAATTAGTGCTTACCATGGCATGGAAAGAGTAATTACTTAATGAGTATTCATGTTTTCTGAGATGACAAACAACAATTCACTAAAAGAATGAAACCTAATCCCTAATTGTAGCATGTTGGACCAGTTCCCTCCCCCCTGTCCCCCACCACAACACCACATCAATAGTTCTCCTGTATGGTAACAGGGAAAAGCAGCTAAAAGAACCCCACATCTCATACTCTATTTATGAAGTCTCTCCAGAAACCCCGAGACAATAGGAGAGGCAAAGACACTAGAGAAGATTTTGCCTCTTACCCCACAGCAGCAGCAAAGAGTAAATACAACCAAAACCTAACTCCTAGTCAGATAAACACAAAGCTTCACACCAAAGCTTGCTTACTTCAGTTCCTTTTGTCTACTACATCATGTCCAACTTCCGACAAAAAATTACAAGATACGCTAACAGGCCAAAATAATAATAATAATAATAATAATAATAATAATAATAAGTTTGGAGAGACAAAGGCAACATTAGAATCAAATTCATAATGGCAGAGTTGTTGTTGGAATCATCAGACTGGGAATTATTTAAAACAACTATGGAAAAGAAATCATTTTGCCTGGCTGGTGTGGCTCAGTGGTTGAGTGTTGACTTGTGAATCAAGAGGTCACCAGTTTGATTCCTGGTCAGGGCACATGCCTGGGTTGTGGGCTCAATCCCCTGTAGGGGGCATGCAAGAGGCAGATGATCAATGTTTCTCTCTCATCGATGTTTCTGTCTCTCTATCCCTCTCCCTCTAAAATGATTAAAACCCTTTTTTTAAAAAATAAAGAAATAAGTCTGACACCTATTGCTATGTCCTCCTAAATCTATTCTTCCATTGGTAATAAAAAACAAACAAACAACAACAACCCAGGTTTCAGTGGAACACATCCTCTCCCAGCTAAGGGTAATGTTTGCTAGCCTCCCTAACAGCTAAGTGTGGTCATGTGACTGAGTTCTGACCAGTGAGGTGTGAGCAGAAGTAAAGTGTGCGATTTTGAGGATGTGTCTTTGAAGAGAACAGGTATGCCTTTTCCCTTCTTTGTCTCTTCCACTGGCTGGCAGGTGGCCTTGACAGTGGATGTTAGAACTACCGATGTGATAGAAACTGCATGTTAAGTTTGACTGGAAAACAAAACCAAAGAAGCCTGGATGCCTGACACCATGAAGGTGCCACACCAGGACAGCTTATACCTGGACTGTACCTAAGACAGAAAAATCCTCCCAATCAGGACACTGTGATTTTTTCCATATATCAGCATCCTATAACAATTATCCATCCTTACTAATATAAGACATATACATGCCCCTCTCCCAAATTTGGCTTATACTATCATATTTGCATCAAAATATTTCAATAGAAAATGGGTCAAGAGTTAGCTTTTAACATTTAAGCATGCTTTCACATAAATACATGTTTTTGTTTCCATAAATATTATCTTAAAAATTGTATATCAAAGAAAATGGTGTCAATTCTTTGTGGTAATATGACTATACCCTTACTAATCTTCAAAGAATGACTGCAGCCCTAGCCGATTTGGCTTAGTGGCTAGAGCATCTGCTGCTAGTGGTCACTCCATCCGTAAGGTTCAATTTTTATTTCCCTCTGGGAGGGCTGAGTCTCCCCAGTTGTTTTCTCACACACTACAGTAGGCATCCACAGTGTTGTCTTCTTTTGGAGAAATGTCCAGCTTTGTCCAAGGAGATGTAGGAGTGGTGATCTTTGACCTTCAGAAGCAACATGGCAGGGACTTTACCCCATTGGGCCATGCAAGATACCTGGTTCAAGGGAACAGTGAAATGGGCACCCAAGCCAAAGGGAGCATGAGTGGGGAGGGTCACCTGCTCCCCTACAGCCTGAACTCCCTTATAGCATCAGTGAACACGCAGAGAGGAAGGAGAAGATCAGCACCAAGAACTAGGGTGCAGATGGCACCACAGCCCACAGCCAAGCCTAGCACCAGAGCGTGGAGCTCACATCCAAGCGGCCCAGTCTGAAAACTCTGCCCTTGGAGGCACATTGGAACAAGAGTAAAGCCAAGGCTGCCATGGCCAGAGAGGCCCAGAAGATGACCTGGCTGGGCAAAACAGCCCGAGACCTGTGGAGAAGTGCCCTGCTCATGCTGGGAGAGCAGCATGCCCCGGGCGGGGGCCTAGTACAGGCAGGTTCCGTATGCGGGCAGGATCCGCAGCGTGACAAGCAGCTGCAGTGGCCACCGCTGCCCAGGGGCCGCCATGGTGCCGCTTCTGGGGACAGGACTACCTCCATGTACTCATTTTACAAATGTGTAACACCACTCCCTGGGGAAAACCTGCAAACAGGAGGCTCCAGAGCTGGTGTGATAAGCTGATAAGTAAAGCATTACAGTTTGGCAGAGTTAGAACTAAATTAAAGCATCAAGCTATGTTCTACAACCAGCTACACTTAGACTAATCGAAATAAAGTCACAAGATGTTAATCTGCTGGAACAATAAAGGTGGGGAAATATGGGACAACCAGGAGAACTGGTTTCCTTCCCTACACAATTCTCACTGCCCAAGCTGTCAAGGAAAAACAGAAAGAATAGTGACAAGTATGCTCAAGGCCTCCACCTTCCTGCTGCTCTGTGATCTGTGCAGGAAGGCGAGGTTCTGATACACAGTACTCCATTAAACTGAGACGTCCAATGAGCTAGGCAACTACGTAGAGTGATGGAGATGTGCATTAGCTTGATTGTGCTGATCTTTTCACAATGCATACATGTATCAAAACATCAAATTGTACACCTTAAGTATATATAATTTTTATGTCAAAAATATCTCAATAAAGCTGTTAAAGGGAGGGGGGGTGGAAGATGCTAGGGCAGTCTGGCTGTTTTGAGAGCACAACCAGGAATACAAATCGTGTACCACTAGAAGTGGGGAAAATCAAGAAGGAGCTTCCAGGGATGCCTCTGAGTTTCCCTCAGGGCAAATGTGGCCTGAACAGGGCCCCAATGTTTCCATGTGTCCATGTGGAGAAGAGAGGTTAACTTAGGGCATGGACAGGCACACTTTCCAGGGCGTCACAGAGGATGGAGCGTGAGCTCTCTGCCATAGACCCCAAAGGAGTTGGGTGGGTCTCTGTGTCAGGAAGAGAATGGCTCCCACAGACCTGCATGCTGCCACCTGCCAGGGCCTGGAACAGGAAGTCCTCAGCCCTGGAGACATCTGAGGCAGAAATGAGAGAGATCCCCCCGCTCCAATGTGTGGCCATTTGGAACTATCACGAGTCTCTCCCTCCTGGAATCCCAGACTGCTGAGCCCTGCAGCAGTACTGGAGGAAGAGGGCATGGAATCTCGAGGTAGAATTCTGAACTAAACTCTGACTGAATTAATAATTGACCTAAGACATTAATGGGAAGGGGGGAAACATGGAGTGGGTAAGATTCAACTGAAGGCACCTGGCAAAGCAGAGATTTAGAATCAGAAATTAAATGCCATGACTCTAAAATGCTTCTGCCACACTGGGTCCTACAAAGGTAACTGCTCACTCTGCCTAGAAAAACCACATGGCATCTTTGCTCCCCAAAGTACACCTTTGGGATTCACAGGTGTGTTTTTTTTTTTTTCCTTTCCTCCTCTCTAATAGTTTGCTTCCTTAGAGTTGTATCAGTTATTATACACTGATTAACCATTTGCTGCAGCTCAAAGGAATCCTACAAGACAATGATATTGGAGAATAAATGAATTGCAAGTACAGCAGGTCACATTATCCCTCTAATGGGTACATTTGTTCCCAAATATTCAGAGCCCTGCAATGCAGGGGAATTCTGTTGTTCACCCTCTTAAACTCAGGCATGGCTATGTGACTTGCTTTGACCAATAAACATGAGAAGCGTGTGTGTCATCTCTGGGCTGTAGCTTTAAGAGACAGTACACAAGTTTCCAGATAGAAGTTTCTCTGTCAGTCTGGGTCTCTGTGTGAAGGTGAGTTGGAGCAGAGTCTTAGCCAACTTGATAAGATGTAACTTGAGTAAGAATCAAACGTGTGTTGTTACAAACCACTAATATTTGGAGGCTGTTTTTCACTGAAGCCTAACTTGCCTGACTCTGATTCATATACTACCATTCAGAGACACACAGAAATCATAGCTTCTGTAATCTATAATAAATCTATAATGAATCAGGCAGGCCCCACCTACTAGCTGATAAGAAAATTAACACTATGTCCCCATCCAATTCAAACAATCCTTGTAGGCAATGTTCAGTCTCTTTAATAAAAATGCTTTATTTTTTATTTTTTATTTTTTATTATATCCTCTCCCTCCGTTTTTTACCCTAAAATGCTTTCCAGACAGAGTGGAGAGGGACACAGAGGAGAATGACTTTTTCAAGTTCACGTGCACAGGAAAGAGCCAGGATCCTTAAGGCCTCTTGTGTTTCTCCAGACCCTGACACCGATTGCCCAGCTGGAATTCTCAGCTGCAGCTGCAGAGGTCATAAATTGTGCCCTAATCTCTCTCGGTCCCAGCACCACCTCCTGCAGCTCTCCCCTGCTGACCCAGCTTTATCTCATCTCCAACAGTCTTCATAGACCATTCTGAAGGAGCCCGAGACCCACAACAGCCTCACTTCTGTCCCACCTTGCAAATGAAAAATGGAGGCAGTGTGTAGGAAACTAAAATTCCAGTACTCTGACTTCAGAACCTATGATGGCACTGTGACACACCAATGACACCCAGCACTTCCCTTAGAGCACTTCCTGGGAGAAGACCCCTAGAAGAACCATGATTCTGAGTGCAGTACAATAATGCAAATGTTTCCTCAGGGACCCAAGGATTGTTTTAATTCCCATTCTTGCTATTTGGATGGAGTTTTCAATAATCTGACCCTAAAAGAATGAAGAGAGAAATGTTTTCTTGTTAGCTCCTCCAGATGTTCCTGGAAACAATCTTTCTGATTTCATAGACTGATCTGGGGAAGTCTCAACAAAGCATTAATCAGGAAAGAACATGCCTGGCTGAGTGTGCATTTCTTTACCTATGGCAAGAATCTGAGTCTTGTTCTCTCTACTTTCTCAGGTTTGAAATGAAGGATAAGATCTTGTTCTCCATGGTTTCATCATAAGGGAGCCAAGATCACTCTGCTTTGTATGGATCCCTGGACCTGTCATTTAATATGGTGAGGAAAAAAAGCTTTTCAGAACTGTAAGCAATTTCTATATTTCATAGGCGCCTATCAGTCATCAAGTTTTCTTCATCATTCTATTCCAGTATGTATGTATGTATGTATGTATGTATGTATGTATGTGTATGTATGTTTATTTGTATGTATGTATGTTGTATATTGACAAATTCAGACTCTTTGGCTTTTTCTTGTTTTGGATGATTGAAATAAAGAGTCAGATTGGTAGTAACAGAAGAGTCATGGGATGTAAAAATACAGCACAGGGAATATGGTCAATTATCCTATATAATTCTATATAATAAAGAGGTAATATACATATTGACTGTCACACCCTCATGCAAGATGTCCACCCCCATGTGGTCACAAGATGGCCACCACAAGATGACCAGTAGAGGAAGGCATTTGGGGATGACAGGGGTGTCCAGGGGATAGAGGGCAGTTAGGGGTGACCAGACCAGCAGGGGAGGGCAGTTAGGGGTGACTAGGCCAGCAGGAAAGGGCAGTTGGGGAGAACTAGGCCTGTAGGGGAGGGCAATTGGGGATGACCGAACCTGCAGGGGAGGAAGGACAGTTGGGGGTGACCAGGCCAGCAGGGGAGGGCAGTTAGGGATGATTGGACTGGCAAGGGAGGGCAGTTGGAGGCAATTGAAATGGCAGGAGAGCAGTTAGGCATCGATCAGGCTGGCATGAGAGTGGTTAGGGGGTGATCAGGCTGGCAGGCAGAAGTGGTTAGAGGCAATCAGGCAGGCAGGCAGATGAGCGGTTGGGAGCCAGCAGTCCCAGATTGTAAGAGGGTGCAGGCTGGGCTGAGGGACACCGCCCCCCCAAAGTGCATGAATTTCATGCACCAGGCCTCTAGTATTATAATAATTATGTGCCAGGTGGGTTCTTGAAATATTGGAGGGATCATTTTGTAAGTTATGTAAATGTCTAATCACTGAGTTATACATCTGAAACTAATATAATATTATATATCAACTGTAACTGAGAAATAAGAAATTACTAAATTTAAAAAAATGTCAGTGTCCATCTGAGTGACCCATTATAAATATTTCTCCAGATATTATGCCCTTTTTGATCTCTACTACAGGAATCCTGTGGAGACACACCTCTCCTGGAGTAATTTATTCAAGCGAGAGTTAATTTGCAGACCCAGGTATATAGGGCACATAGAAATGATGAAGGAGCATGGCAGAGGGGCTATTTAATTGTCAAAGCTAGAAAAAGTGGATTTTCCATATGGAAAAAAAAATGACATTAGATCTATACTTCATTCTATGCAAACAAATTAAATTCGGATAAATTAAGGACTTAAAGGTAAAAAAAAAATACTTCAAATTTCTTATAAAAATTTGTTATTGAATCCATCAATACTTGGAGTTCTCTTTGGGGTAGGTTTTTAACTACTGTCCTCTAATAAATGTAAGTATATTCAGGTTATCCATTTCTTCTTGGGTTCAGATTTGGTAGTTTCTCTTTTTCATAGAATTTGTTCATTTTACCTCTTATCAAATTATTGCTCATAAATATTATCCTTTTAATGCCTGTAGCATCTATAGTGACATGTATCCTTTAATTCATATTATTTGTAATGTGTGTTTTTTATAACTTTTTAAAAAGTTGTTCTGGTTTGTTAATTTTATTGCTTATTTCAAACAACTTCCTATTAGTGTCCTTGATTTTTTTCTATTAACTTTCTGTTTCAATATAGGTGATCTGCTAATAAAGTCATTATTCCTTCATTCTGTCTATTCTTAGCTTTATTTGCTTTTCTCTTTTTGTTTCCTTTAGGTGGAAGTTGAGATAATTGATTTGAAATCTTCCTTTATCTTTAAAATAAGTATTCAATATGATAAATTTGCCTCTAAGCTTTGCATTAGCTGTATCTCACAAATTTTGAAATGTATCTTCATATCATTAAGTTAGAAATCTCTATCTCATCTTGTGATTTCCTTCTTGATCCATGGATTATTTAGAAATGTTTTATTTGTTTTCCAAATATTTTAGAATTTCCCAAGTGTCTTTCTTTTTTTTTTTTTTAAATCAATCTTCATTGTTCATATTACTACAAAGGTTCCTCATTTCTTCCCCCCTCCACCAGGTTCCCACCCCACCCTCCGCCCCCTCCCCATCCCCCATTGTCCTCATCCATAGGTGCACAGTTTATGTTCAGTCTCTTCCTCCCTCCCTTTCCCCTATAGTAAATCCCTTTTCAGATAGTAAATCAGTTACTTAACATTTTCTCATATCAATAATACCTCCACATGCCCAATGATACATTTCACACAAAAGACATTTCCAAATAGGTCAACCAGCCTCATCCAGGCCCCACCCAAGGCACTCACAGATCAACACCCCAGCCCTATACTAACTCAGCACATCCAAATCTAAGCCTTCATCACTTGATTCAGCAGACCCTCAAGTTCCCACAAAAGTTTCCAGCCATGTCTGAGAGGCAGCCGTGGGGTAGGGGCAGGCGAGGAGCGAGCTGTTCCGGGCCTGGCTGCTCCGGGCCTGGCCTCTGTTGCTCTGGTTCGTTCCACAACCAGCTGCTCCGGGTCTGGTCACTGCCTCTCCCGACCTAGTTGCTCTGGACTTGGCTGCTGCTGCTCCGGGCCTGGCCGCTCCCAAGTGTCTTTCTTTTAGTCATTTTCATTTTATTATGTTGTGATGAGAGAATATAGTTTCTGTGGCATAATTTTTTTTTGTTACGTTTATTGAGACCCAGAATAGGAACCCTTTTTTCTGATCTAGAAAATTATCTATCTTGGTGGAATGTTCCATATGTATATATGAACATGTACTCTACTGTTGTTGGATGGAGTGTGCTATAAATATCAATTAGGTCAAGTTGGTTGATAGTATTTTCAATCTTCTATATCTTACTGATCTTTTGATCCACTTGTTCTATCAATTACATAGAGAGGAGTGTTGAGCCATACTCAGATCATGCTTATAGACTGTTTTCTTTCTCCTTTCGGTTGTTTAACATGTTTTGAAGCTCTGTTATTAAGTACTTTAACATTTAAATTGCAATGTCTTCTTGATTAATTTACCCTGTTAGTATATGATGTCCTTTTTTATCCCTGATAATATTATTTATTTTTAATTCAAAATCTTTTGTTACAGAATATCTAGATTTGGAACTATTAATGTAATGTTTTGTGCTTTATTGAAGGAATGTTTCTTGAAAGTGAGCATTCATAAATGTCAATATAAGAAATGCTGGTAGTTTACTCTTTGTTTATCTTTGGAAAATTAAGGCTTCTAAGTGTTAAGAATTCTAATTAAATTAGGAAGAAATTGTGTTGCTTTGGTAATAGAAGGCATGAGGCATGGACATGCATTTTGAAGGAAAAAAAAAGTGAATTAAAGTTGTAAGAAGGGTTGTGAAAGTTGTAAGAAGGTTTGTGAAAATTGTAAAAAGGTTTGTGAAAGTTATAGAAGGTTTATAAGGAGAAATGTTAAGTGGGAGTTATATAAATGACACCGACCAGTAAGCCAGAACAAGCAGAGTAGGGAAACTGAGTTAAACAGCAGTTTGCAGCCATATAGAAAATCTAGATGCCAAGCAGTCCACAGCCGTCTAGTAAATCCTATCTCCCCTAAACCAGGGACACTTAAGAGTAAATGGTTTGCAGAAGGTAAATAGCTCATATCAACCTACTTAGAGAGACATATAGCAAAAATCCAATTAGTGTCATTTGCTGACCACAACCAGGGACAAATTAAGAGAATAGACCTTGCCTGGCCAACATAACTCAGTGGTTGAGTATCAACATATGAACTAGGAGGTCATGGTTTGATTCCCAGATGGGGCACATGCCCAAGTTGTGGGCTTGATCCCCAGTGTGGGACATGCAGAAGGTAGACAATCAAATGATTCTCTCTCATCATTGATGTTTCTCACTCTCTCTCCTTCTTCCTTTCTCTCTGAAGTCAATGAACATATTTCTCTAAAAGAGAGAGAATAGACCTCATTTTGTTATATCAGCATAAAACTGATGAATTCTATTGAGATCCCCTTCTAGCCCTCCTGAAAATGCCCAGTCTTAAAAACTCCTTAAAATGAAGGCCCAGCATGCACTTTCCTGATTAGTAAATTTAATTAAGTAGATACATTTAAAAATCAAAAGTAAGCTAATACAGAGTTAGAATTTTGTTCTTTCCCACTTCATTAAAAGGACAAGGATTTCCTCTTGCTTTTCAGATATAAGAAGACTTGTTTTTTAAGCAAGTTGGAAAATTATATTTTTCTCTTTATTTCATCCCTCCAGAATTTGCCAATTCTTAATGATGAGTGAATTATGCCAATACATTTCCTTTTAAAAATATATATATATATATTTTTATTGATTTCAGAGAAGAAGGTACAGGGAGGGAGAAATAGAAACATTAATGATGAGAGAGAATCATTAATTGGCTTCCTCCTGCATGCCCATACTGGGGATGGAGCCCACAACCTGGGCATGTGCCCTTGACCAGAATCGAACCCTGGATCCTTCAGTCTGCAGGCTGACGCTCTATCCACTGAGCCAAGGCAGCTAGGGTGGCAATATGTTTCTTTGCATAAATTCAATAAGACCAGTTTCCAATTGTGGTTCTATGAATCAAGACTTTGATTGGCATGTCATTTCTAAGAGAGTCATGACCAGACTCTGAATATCACCAGAAAGCTTTATGAAGTGAAAACTAACTTTGAAGCAAATAAGAGATCCTTGGAGAAAGCCTGGTCACACGGTTGGTCACATGGTTCATGGCAGTTTTTCCATGTAAGGAACAAAGGTTACTTTCCTGAGAGATGTCAAGAAGGGAACCTAGAGATATTTTGGGAACGAGAAGAACTTGAGGAATTCACCCAAATCTACAGGTATTGAAGGCAAAACTGATGGCAACTAGGTGACTCAGATTCTTTGCCATGAGGGGCAAATTAAAGCTCAATCCTGAAATTCCAGAAAAGCAGATTTAAAGAGCCCATACAATCAATTGCTATTTTTATTGTGTTTATACAAACAATCAGACCAAATTGGAACTGGACTTAATGCAGTAAATAAATAAATTGGTCTTAATTTGGTCTTTAATAAAAATGAGGGTGATTTTAGGGGGGAAAGTATACTCCAATAGACTCTTATACACAGTTGTGAATATTAGGCACTAATTCAATTAATTGTCTCTAAAGTTTTATTTTTCACCTGTGAATTAAACTGGGTCCTGAATTTCTCTAATGTTCTTAAATATTTGGCTACAACCTTCCAAACTAATGTTTCCTTTTTCTCCTATCCTTTTATTTGAAATTATGAGAACTAAAACATTTTTTTCTTCCATCGGACCATTTATCATAATTCTTGTTGTTCTAGTTTTTACCCCAATAATACTAAGATTTATAACACAGTTTGTCTCCACCAGGGTATAAGCCCTATTCGTACTCAAGGAATACCACCTGTAGACACATCACCACATCCTTTGTGCCCATGCCTCATCATCCCTCTGTCAGAGATCTCTTGACTCTAAAGAAAAACATTGCCCCCTTTCACCAGGAAGCAGCTATAAAAAAAAAAAAAAAAAAAAAAAGACCCTGTACCCTTTTTCTCTGAAAGATTTCAGAGCCAAGACCCTTTTGGGGTGGGGGTTGGGGAGGATGCTGTAGGCAGTTAGACAGACATAAGCAGAGCCAGGACAGTGGGCCAGGTACAGAAGGTGACCAGGGTAGGAAGCCTCAGGTGCCTAGCAATGGAAAATCAATTGTAAGGTGAGACCTTGCTCCCAGGTTGACTTTTCCTCCCATTTCATATCATTAGTCAGGCAGTTTAGACCCTTGACCTTTTCCTCCCAAAAGATAACATCTAGGTCTCAGAAAAGCTCCAGGCCCAGAAAAGCAGCAAAACCAGGCATGTGATGCAATGGCTGCCTCAGGACCAGCTTTTAACTCCCAAGTCACTCAACAGGTTTACTCAGCCTTGGGTATCACATATAAACCCCACTCAGCATTCTAATCAAACACTGTCTGTAATTACTGATTCGGCATGCGCTAGGGATTTTTTTTTTTTTTTTCTACATCCCTTCTTAGCAGAAGACAGAGTTCTAAAACAGAGATGATCAACTGGACAGGAACCTGTATGCTAGTCTATCTCTCACCCAATGTAGACATAGCCCTCCAATAATCAGTCTTTACCTGTCTTTATAATCCATCATATCCGACACAAAAGGGCAGTCCAGATAACCCCTCTCCTCAAATCCTCAGTATCTCAGCAGATGTTTAACCACTGCTCTATCATATTTTGAAAATTCATGTGACTACTGAAAAACAATATATAAATTGGTATCTACTTCCCTTCATAGGGCCATTAACATTCCTATTTCTCACCCTCATTTTTGGCCCATGTATTCTGTGTCATTTTTCATCTTTCCTTCAGGACTGCCTTTGATCTTCACCAACAAGTCTCTCAGGAAAATTATGCTGCTGCAACCTCTCACTCCAACCATGAGGAATCTATACAGTGTTCCAGCCAACTATAATAAAAGTCTATCCGTTTATGATCTCAATGAACCCTCTCAGCAGGAAAGAACTACAGAGGAAATGACCTCCCTCCCTATTCCATAAAACAAAAAGTTTAGAATGTTAGGTTTGATCAAATAATCAAATCAATACCCATTCCCCTGGAAAACCAAGTTTTAGGTAATTTCACAACCAGCATTCCCTTTCGCTTAGATCACATTCCATTTGCTAAAACCAGTAATGTTCCTCTCCAGATTGCCCAGAATCTAGACTTACCCAGAGAATTCCCCACCTAAAAAGTCCTCCTGGAATTCTTTAAAATCTCTAACTCCCCATCCTTGGGTGCTGGCATCATTTTTGGGCTCAGCTCATCTGGTTTCCAGGTAACCTAATAAATTTATAATTTTAAAAATCTGATATTAATATAGCTCCAATTTTCTTTTGATTCGTATTAGCATGATGTATCTTTTCCATTGTTTTAATCCATTTGCATCTTTATATATTTTTTTCTTTTTTGATTAAGGTATCACATATTTGTCCTCAACCCTCCATTCCAATCCCCCACCCTCACCCCCCACTCATGCCCCCACCCCTCTATTGTCTTCGACCACTGGTTAGGCTCATATTTATGCACACAAGTCCTTTGGTTGATCTGTCCCTTTTATATCCACCCTCCCTTTGAGGTCCAACAGTCTGACCCATAGCTCCTTATCTCGGGGTCTGTTCTTGTTCATCAGTCTATGTTGTTTACCATTTCCCCTAGATGAGTGAGATCATGTCCTACTGGAAATATACTTATAAGAATCAAAAATGAGACAAGCAATAATAGTTATGCTGAAAGGCATATGAATCAGTCTGTAGAGAGTTTCTTTCTACGCCACCAGTTCTTTTGAGACCCAATTTCAATGTCAAACAGTTCCTTATGTGTACATGTCAACAATATTTCAGTTCTGGATGGTGGGCAAATGGTGGTAATGCAGGTCCAACCCTCTCTGGTTTGGTCCTGGCAATCTGCGGTGATGCACAGCTGCTGACTGCTATTATGGCAACGCGTCCTCAGTGTTTTCCCTCTCTGGGCTGCTTCTCTTCTGTCTTCATGGTTGGAGTAGTCCTGTCAATTCCTCTCTGTTGCCAGAGTCCACATGGTCTCAGAGTTGTTTTCTGAAAATATACAAACATATTCTCGACCAAAAGTTAATAAAGGAATATTTCTATAAATTTGACTTGGGATCCTTTCTCATTTTTTGCCCAAATGATTTTCCTCTGGCTTGTTTTGACACCATGTGTGTTTTTCATGGGTGTCTTGCTGTGAGCATTACAATTAATTTTCTAAAATACAAATTTTCTAGACGTAATTTACATACAGGATATTTTTCCTTACATGATATTCTTCCACTTTCGGAGGCTTTTGAAAATTTTATAATGTAGTCTTGATAGCTTTTATTTTTTTTATTTTTTTTAATATATTTTATTGATTTTTTACAGAGAGGAAGAGAGAGAGATAGAGAGCTAGAAACATCGATGAGAAAGAAACATCGACCAGCTGCTTCTTGCACACCCCCTACCGGGGATGTGCCCGCAACCAACGTACATGCCCTTGACCGGAATCAAACCAGGGACCTTTCAGTCCACAGACCGACGCTCTACCGCTGAGCCAAACTGGTTTCGGCAAGTCTTGATAACTTTTAAATTTAAATTTTTTGCACTATAATATAATTGCTTTAGGTTAATTTCCTGCTGTGAAATTTTATCCTGAGATGAACTACCAATAAAAATTTTAGTTAACCACTTTAGGAACAGCTTTTTGTTCAGTGCAATTAGTTTATCTAAGATATTTGCTTATTTCAATTAGCCAATTTAAATTAGCCTGGCCCTAACTGGTTTGGCTCAGTGAATAGAGCATGGGCCTGCAGACTGGAAGGTTCCAGGTTCCATTCCAGTTAAGCATGTACCTTGGTTGCAGGCACATCCCCAGTAGGGGATGTGCAGGAGGCGGCTGATCAATGTTTCTCTTTTATCAATGTTTCTAACTCTATCCATCTCCCATCCTCTCTGTAAAAAATCAATAAAATATATTTTTAAATAAATAAATAAGCCTGAAAACTTGTCTACTATTTTACTGTCAAATTTATTATTCTAAAACAATCTTATTTTACCTTGTAAATATTAGGATAAAGTATTATTTGCCTTCTTGAGTAGGCCCTGAACATTCCTGATGTTAGGCTGGATTTAGATATAAAAAACCCACTTCCCCACACCATGTTTACAAGACAACTCAAACAAATCTTGTTGTAGTGAGAGGGCAGCTGCTGTCAGCCAAGTCTCTGTCTTTTACCCGGGTCCCGATTTGAGCTGGGCATAGGAAGTTAAGCTGCCATGGGGGCAGGAGACTCCCTCAGCAGGGGTGAGGTTTCAGGCCCCTGCAAAGTTTTGGGGGTGAGGGTCTGTGCACCACCTCAGTTGACCCCCAAGTTATCTCCTGATGGCCCCTCTTCTACTGTGCCTGTCTTAGGTTGTTTCTTTCTTGAGGAATCTTACCCGTCACTGGCTAACCAGCCATCCTCTGGGGCCAAACAGGGTGATATGAGGTTCAGTTCTGTCTCCTTGGTATCCTATGCCCCTGTGGCCTCCACATCCTGTCTTAGGATCCCCTCGCCTGCTGGTGGGGCCCCAGCACTGATCACATATCTTGGGGAACCCAGGTTTCTTCTCCAGGAAGGTCCCAGCTCGCCCCACTGGGTGAGAGACAGATCCATGGTACCAGTCATCATGAGGCTTCAACCTCGGCATAAACAGAAAGCTCAGGCAGCAGCTGTGGGCAATTGGATTGTGAGAAGAGGGTCCCTCTTGGTCAAAAGAGCAAGAGGGGCCCAAATGGAATGCTCAGGTGCTTTCCCAGAGGCCCTCTACATAATGGAAGGGTTTAAGTCCTTTTACGTCCTTTTTAAATTGCTGCCAGACATTCAAAGAGTTAATTTGTAAGTTTGCTAGGGATAATTGTATATTACGCTGTTGTAATTTTTGAATATTAAGAGACGTGTTACCTTTGTCTCCAATCACCAAAAAGATGATTTGTTATTGATTCCCCAAGGGTTCAAGGTACTATTATAAGTAATTGGATAACACAAATCTGGGGGAAATTTTAATGATATTGTAGAATAATATTATGTAAGGATATTCTTTGTTCTAGGCCATGGCAATTCCATTTCATACTGGCTGTCCATTTCTTTTTCTATGGACCAGGTCTTAGTTACATTTTCTGGACCTCTCCAAGGGGCTAGTAGGGATAGTAGTGACATCCTTTCTTTGGTGTCCACACAAGCCAGAAACTGCTCTTTAATTTTACACACAAAGGGGCAGTGTTTTGATTTTGTGTCATACAAAAGGGAAGCTGGGTGGAAACCCCTGTGTAATTACACTTTCTTGCCCCTCCCACAGTCCTCCTGGATGACCAAGGTGTTTGGTATTATTGGTGACTACATTAGGTCGGAGATCAGCCCATGTAAGGAGTCTTACCTGTGAAGTGTCAGGAGCATAAATCCAAAATATTTCCCCACTTGCCCCAAGTAATATTACCGTACATCTGATGATTGGTAGTACGGCTAGAAAGGCATCCTCAGGCATTCTTGAGTTTCTGGTTACCTCACAATATTTTCAAAGTTTCTTCAAAAACTAAAAATTTAGTGTCACTGCTACCTACATTGCTCCCTTACAGTCTGCAATAGCATCCAGCACTTCCTCTTGTGTCATGCTCACCAATCCTGCTTTCTGTTCCTGATAGACATTTGGGTTTGAAACTCCCAAATAAATCTTGGGTTTACATTTTTAAAACCCAAACATTCCGTCACTTTCTTCCTTGCTTTTATCTTGAGTATAGGGATAAAACAAAAAACAAATGAGAAAACAAAAGGTTTTCCTCTTCTTCCAAGTTCTAAAATTTTAAAATTCATGAACCAAACTCACCAGGAGATGGGTTGAGGAAGGCAGAGAAAAGTGGGGGAGAGGGACAGAAATATTTTGTGAGCATGAAGGAAGTGCCCCGAAGGTGACAGACAGGCCAAGTTGAGCTCTTAGGTAGGTGAGGGTCCACAGGGGATGCTCCTGGTGTAACTGGGGTTGAACATGACCTGCTTCATCTTGGGGTGGTTTGCTCTACATGTTTATCATCTTAGTTGGGTGTGGTACTGCAGTGGGGAACATGTGTCCCAACTGTTAGAAGTTCCACCCAGGGTGGAGTTTCTACCCTCACCATCTGTTCATGAGGCCTCCCATCCACCTCCTCAGTGCTCTGGCATCTTGCTGTGGCAGACGGCGTGGCTCAGTATCATGGATTACATATCTCTGAATGCTTGTTCACCCCCTAACTTGTACTGTACATTTTTAGCTGACAATTTTCTCTACAATCATCTTAGGTAGTTTACAAAGAACAACATAGTAAACATTAGATTCTGTATATCATTTATTTAACACTTACTAAGCATTTATTATATGTCAGGCTCTGCTCAAAATGCTTTCATTAGCTCATTTACTCCTCACAACTACCCCATGGAGTAGGTCTTATTATTTCCACACATGCAGTACTGGTTTCAAAGACAATTAAAAAGTAAAATTCCAAAGCAGCTTTGAGTTAAAAAATAATGAATCTTTTAAAAGTTGTTAAGCTCACTCTACTCTGATATATTTAAATATTTAAAGATCAAAATTCATTTCATAGCTTTATTTTTCAATTACAAAGATGAGTAAATTATAATATGAGGCTCTAAATTAATATTGTTGAGTTATCAAAGAATGAATTGGTCTCTTGGAGATTTTTGCTACCAAAGATTCATCACAGAGAAGAAAGGGGTGATTTTGCTCAAAAACAGGCAAGCTTTTCTGTTCCAGAATTTGGGGCCCTCCTATCTCAGGAATGTAATTTATAGGTTGTTTGACATTTGTTTATTTGATTACAGGACATCAAGGAGGCTGACCCAAATAGGCTTTTTTTCTGGAGGAAGACCTAGGCTGAGATAAACAGCCTAGATTGTCTAGGATAACTGGACATGCAAAAAGTGTTTTGAAGGTATTGGGGATGGGCTATTTGGAAGGGAGTCTGTGGGATTGGGCCTAAATCGGCAGTAGGTCATCCCTCTCATAATCTGGGACTGCTGACTCCCAACCACTCGCCTGCCTGATTACCCCTAACCACTCCCTTGCCAGCCTGATTGACACCTAACTGCTCCCCTGCTGACCCGGTCATCCCCAACTGCCCTCCCCTGATGGCCTGATCACCCACAACTACCCTCCCCTGCCAGCCATCTTGTGGTGGCCATCTTTGACCACATGGGGGTGGCCATCTTGTGCAAGGGTGTGAGGGTAAATTTGCAATACCTCTTTATTATATAGGAGGATATGCATAGCCCTTGGAAACGGGCAATAGGGTAGTGAAGACCTGCAGGGGGGGGGGCAGTTAGGGGCTGTGAAGAGGAGGGTAAACAGGGGTAGGAAATGGGAGATACTTACAATACTATCAACAATGAAAAATATATTTTATAGAAAAAATAAATAGAAAGAAACAGGTCACAGGCCTCTCCCTATTTTCCTGGGTTTTGGCAAAACCCAAGGGAAGGGAAGAGAATTATTTGCCATGAGCGTGGGTGGGGGATGATATCAGATTTTTGTTGATCTTAGCAAGTGGAAACTTGAAGCCAGATATGATATGATTTACAAAAAAGTAAATGTGATACTTTTATACTTTGAGTATGGCTTATCAATTCTTTTCTGTTATAGCCAATGTTTATTTTTCTGTTCTTAAGCAAAACTTCTGTAAGTGGACTTGTTTTCTTTCATTTCCTCCACCTCATTTTTACTGCCTTGGTTTTCCTACTGTAACAAATAGATGCCTTTATGCTGATTCCCACAGACTTATCCTGCCTTAGTTCCTAAGTCAGTATCTCCCGAAGCCAATTATGCGATCATTTGGTGAGCATTAGAAATGCATCACCCACCGTGTGAGTGTCCCATGTCCCGTGTGGTTCAGGGTTCTGGTTCAGGGTTCAGGTTCAGGGTTTGGGTTTGGGCTCTAGAAGAGGCTGCGCACAAATGAAAGAGACAAGACAAGAAATAATAATTTGGAAATTGGGGGCCAGGTGGAAGCCCAGGGGAGGACTCCACTTTGCTCTGGCCTTACCATCCCTTTTATTCAGGTTTAGGATACACCCTTAGGTAGGCAATTCCAGTAATAGCTCGGTGATAGCCTATGAGCAAGGATTTACATAAGACTAAAATGTGTAAGTTGTTTCAGCTACCTTCGTCCCAGCTATACAGTGAGTGTATAGTTGAGCTCAAGGTCTCCAGCCTTCTGCTGGTTCCTTGTCCACCCCTCTGCTAGTGAAGACAATGGGAGGTTTCCCCCGCACACATTATATACACCCAGCCTGCGAACTGATTGTGCATGGTCCCAATATGGCTCCCCAAGACTTCTCAATGGCCTTCAAAAGTCTTATATGACCAAAAAAAAATCCACTCCCCAGTATATACCCATTAAAGCTGAAAACACATGTTCACACAAAAGCTTGTACATGAATGTTCATAAGAGTATTATTCATAATAGCCAAAAAGTGGTAACAACTCTGGCCAGTGTGGCTCAATTGGTTGGGTGTCCTCCCGTGAGCTGAAAGGTTACCGGTTCAATTCCTGGTCAGGACACTTGCCCAGGTTGTAGGTTTGATCCCTTCTGGGGGTGTGCAGGATGTATACAATACATGTATTACTCTCACGTCAGTGTTTCTCTCTCCATCTCCCTTTATCTCTTTATAAAACATTTTTTAAGTGGAAACAATTCAAATGTTCATAAACAGGTGAATGAATAAACAAAATGTGGAATATCTATTTAATAGAATGTGATCTACCGTAGTAATAAAAAGAAATAAAATACTGATACACTGAAAAAAATTATGCGGAGTGAAAGAAACCAGACATAAATAATATATTGTATGATTTCATTTATGAGAACTATTCAGAAAAGGCAAATCCATAGAGACAGAAAGTAGATTATTAGAGTTATCAGGGACAAAAGAAGGAAATTGGAAGTGTCTCCTAACGGTACTGGGTTTCTTTTTCCAGTAATGGAAATATTCTGGAATTTGCCAGTGGTGCTGGTGGCACAATATCATGAATATACTAAAAATCACTGAATTATACACTTTAAACTTGTGAATTTTATGTTATGTGAATGATATCTTAATTTAAAATTTTAAGATTCTAAAGCAAGATGTAAGAAGAAGAGGTGGTGGGAGGGGAGGAGGAAGAAGAGGAAGAGGTAGAGGAAAAGAAAGAAAAGAAAGAAGAGGAAGAATAAGAATCCACTACCCTTACAGAGATTTCAAGATGGCAGCAGAGTAGGTGGAAGCTATGCTTGCCTCCTCCCAGGAGCAAACTGTTATTGCAACTAAATTAAAGAAAAATCATCCTAAGTCACCAACTGAAGGCTAGCCGAAGAGGAATAAACAAGAATTTACAGAAGAAGCCACATTGAGACTGGTAGGAAGGGCAGAGACACCCACAGAAAAGGCTGGCTCTGCTCCCACAGGTAAAGGCTGAAGTTCTCTCAGTTGTGAGGGATTCCCCCTCAGAAACATGGGGCCTAAACCCCAAGCTGGGCTCACAGCCCAGAACATCATTGCTGGGAAGAGGCTCTCACATAACATCCAGCTGTGAAAAGCTGCAGGATTTCTGTCTGCCAGGGAGAGACAGGGTCCAGCTGTCAACACAGGTACCCTCTTAAAGGGCCAATGCACAAGATTTCGTTCACAGCCTCTCACCCTAAGAAGGGCAGAGTGGACTAGACTTTTGTGAGGAAAATGGGGCTTGTGGAGAAAGCTAAAGGGAAAGCTGCCAGAATCCTTGTGCTGAGTTATTCTTCCATACCACAGATGCCATCTTTCTTGAGTGGAGCACTCCCCTTCATGTGGCATGGGGGGGCAAGGCGTGGGGGAAATGAGCAATTGGACTCCCTCTCACCCCACATTGTGGAGTTTAGGCCCTGCCTTGAGTCAGCTGCCTTGGCCAAGGTGTAGAGGCCTAGGCAGACTCAGGGGGTGTCAGTGACTGAGTTGTCTGACTTTGAGGTAGGGGCCATTCCTACCATTTTCTCTGGGAACCTGACTGGCACTTCCTCCTCAATAGATCAGTCAAAACCACCCTCCCATGGTGGTAAGGGGAGAGATCAACCAAAGAACTTGTATACATGCATATAAGCATAATCAATGGATGCAGACAACAGGGGACGAGGGTGAGGGTATGATTGGGCAGGTGGGGGGAGTGATGGGGGGATAAGGACACATATGTAATACCTTAATCAATAAAGAAAAAAAATTAAAAATAAATAAAACCACCCTTCCAGCTTCCAGCAGACTCAATCTCCCTGCTCCAGAGGCCCCACCAGGCCCCACCAGATTCTTGGTGGCTCCACCCTGTCAAGGTTGGAGCAAAGTCTGAGACAGAGTCTTGTGACTCTGGAGTGAAGACTATACCCATCCCCTGCCCCTCCTGGGAGATCCACTAGCCCCATCCTCCCTACTCTGCCTGAGGCTCTTTAGAGACTAAGCCCAACAGGCAGCCAGCAGGGGTAGGCAGGCAAGATGGATCTCAGGGTACCTTAGGACTTTTGCCGACCTGACCCTGGGCCCAGTGCTGAAACAGGCTGGTCTTAGTGTACAGCTTGGTCCTTTCTGTCCTCACCCAAACCCAACAGAGGCAATCATAAACTAGATCCCTTGTAACTTCAAACAGGCTGCCAAGGGCCAGGACAGACAGCATCTGACATTGGCCTACACCAGAGTCCCTCCCAAGAGACCCAGGACCAATACACCCAGCGGCCAGCTTCAGACAACATCAAAACAGAATCCAATTAGCTTCCCAAACTTGGCATGATGGTTGCTTTTTCTTCACATCCTCACCAACATGTATTATTTGTTGACTTGATAATAGCCATTCTGACTGGTGTGAGGTAGTATCTCATTATGGTTTTGATTTGCATTTCCCTGATGATTAGTGATGTTGAGCATCTTTTCATAAATCTGTTGGCCATCTCTATGTCTCTTTGGATAAATGTCTTTTCATGCCCTCTCCCCATTTTTTTTATCGTAGTGGATTTTTGTTGTTGTTATTGAGTTGCATGAGAAATCTTATATATTTTGGATATCAACTCCTTATCAGACATATCATTTGCAAATAAATTTTCCCAGTCAGTAGGTTGTTTTTTTGTTTGTTTGTTTGTTTTATTGAAGCTTTTGTTTTCTTCACTATACTTTTGTTTAGTTTTTCTTTTGTTTTCCTTATTCAAAAGATATTACTCAGACTAATGTCAGATAGATTACTTCCTTTGTTTTCTTCTGTGAATTTTATGGTTTTAGGCCTTACATTTAAGTTGTTAGCCCATTTTTAGTTTATTTTGTTTATGATATAAGGCATATAACTGTCCAGTTTTCTCAACACCACTTATTTAAAAGACTGTCATTACTTCAGTATTTAGATTAGTTGACCTTTGTCATAGATTGGCTGGCATGCAAGTGAGCATTTATCTCTAGGATTATTATTCTGTTCCATTGACCTATGTGTCTATTTTTGTGCTAGCACAACACTATTTTGATTACTATAGGTTTGTAGTATAGTTTGAGATCAGGAAGATTGATACATCCAACTTTGTTCTTCTTTTTCAATATCGCTTTAGCTATTCAGAATCTTTTATGGTTCCATATAAATTTTGGATTTTTGTTCTAGTTTTGAGAATAATGACACTGGTATTTTTATAGAACTTGCACTGAATCCATAAATAGTTTTCAGTAGTATGGTCATCTTAACAATATTAATTCTTTTTATCCAAGGACACCGTATATCCTTCCATTTATTTGCATCCTCTTCAATTTTTTCTTCCATGTTTTACAGTTTTGTAGAGGTCTTTCACCTCTTTGGTTAAGTTTATTCCTATTTTATTCTTTTTTATGAAATTTTTTCTTCATTTCTCCTTCTGATTGTTGGTTATAAGTGTATTGGAACACCACAGATTTCTACATATTATTAATTTTGTATCCTGCTTCTTTACCAAATTTTTAAAAATATTTTTTGTCGATTTTTGGCAAGAAAGGAAGTGAAAGGGATAGAGAAATAGAAACATCGATGAGAGAAATATTATCCATTGGCTGCTTCCTACACACCACTACTGGGGATTGTGCCCCAAACCCAGCATGTGCCCTGATCAGAATCTCACTGATGACCTCCCAGTTCATGGGTCAGTGCTCAGCACTGAGCCACAGTGTCTGGGCTTTACCAAAGAAATTCTTTTATTAACTCTATTAATTATTTGATTAAGCCATCTTGTTTTCGGTATTTGTTGTGGCAGTCCGAGGAAACTAATCTATAAATATATAAGGCTGATATGCTAAGCGTCTGACCGTTGGGGTAATGACGTCAGGTAGCAGTGCCCAGCTTCCTCTTCCTAACAACCAGCCTCCTTGCAGTTTCTTCAGCCCAGGAACACAATTGGCTTTATAGCCAGGTGGAAACATTTTATACTTTCTTTTTCTTTTTCTTTTCTCATTAAACTGTTATTTTAATGGGTCTCAAAATTCTGTGACAGGTTTTTGGTCATGTTGTTTCCATTAAAAAGTACTGATTTTAAAAACTAATAACTTAAAAACTGCCACACATACAAAAGAACCAAATGGTCCACAAAACATTCTCCTTTCCTTCTGAAGGTTTTACAAAGCATTGTAATCATTAACCAGTCTTTCACTATTAAACTTAAATGGCCAATTGAGACAAACAGTTCTGAGACCGTTCTTCCACCACTGATAAGACTGGGGTGGCAGCTGTTGGGAATAATGTCCATTTAGCCTTCTGAGCTTTCTGGGCAGACTTGGTGACTTTGCCAGCTCCAGCTGCCTTCTTGTCCACTGCTTTGATGACACCCACAGCAACTGTCTGTCTCATATCACGAACAGCGAAATGGCCCAGAGGAGGGTAGTCAGAGAAGCTCTCAATACACATGGGTTTGCCAGGAATCTTATCAACGATGGCAGCATCACCCGATTTCAAAAACTTGGGGCCATTTTCCAGCTTTTTCCCAGAACGACGATCAATCTTCTCTTTCAGCTCAGCAAATTTGCGAGCATTGTGAGCTGTGTGACAATCCAGCACAGGTGCATATGCAGCACTGGTCTGGCCTGGGTGGTTCAGGATAATCACCTGAGCTATGGAGCCAGCTGCTTCCATTGGTGGATCATTTTTGCTGTCACCAGCCACATTGCCAAGGTGAACATCTTTGACAGACACGTTCTTGACGTTGAAGCCCACATTGTCCCCAGGAAGAGCTTCACTCACAGCTTCATGGTGCATTTCAACAGACTTTACTTCAGTTGTAACACTGACTGGAGTAAAGGTGACGACCATGGCGGGCTTGAGAAAACCAGTCTCCACTCTGCCCACCGGGACAGTACCAATGCCACCAATTTTGTAGACATCCTGGAGGGGCAGATGCAGGGGCTTGTCAGTTGGGCGTGTGTGTGTTTGACAAAATTGCACAGAACTAAACACACACACAAATGAATGCACAGGAAACTAACAAAATCCTAATATGGCTATGATTTGTGCCAGTGTCAATTTCCTCATTGTGATACTGTGCTAATTTCCAGTAAACAAGGCTCCGGCAGGCATTAACAGGTGGCATGGGCTGCGATCCCCAGCAGGTGACGTGGCCATCCGCACCTGGGCAACACCTCCGGGGCCACCCACTAATGAGGTCCGTTCCCCCACCGTTAATTGGATCAGAATGGTGGGGGGAGCGCAGAGCCACACACCCACTAGCCCATGGCCTGGGAATGAAGGGAAACTTGGAAGGTGACGTCGGGGCGACAGGAGGAGACAGGCGCGGCGAGGTCAAGGACTGGAACCCAAGTCAGGTGTGAACGCCCGCCGGCCCCGAGTTTACTGGAAAGACCTCGCTTCCGGATGGCTTCGCCCACCCCCTCTGCGTGGAGACCCGAGACCCACGGCGCTTTGGGAGTCCCGAGAGGCGCGGAGAGAAGCGGGGACAGGGGTCCGGTCCTCCGCAGGGGACTGTCCGGGGCTGCCCGGGACCCCTGCGGCCGCCCGGCGGCTCCCCGCGGAGCGGTGGGGACGCTGAGTCACACAGCTGTCACGCCCCTCACCTCTCACCAGCCCTCCGGGGTCTAAAGTAAAAGCGAAAGCGAATGAGACTCGCGGGGCAGCCGGTCCAGAGAGCCGTGCCCGTCGCCTCCTCCCGGACCCCTGGGCACCTGGAGGCGCCGGCGGGGGCGCGGGCGGGGGTGAGGCCATGGCCCGCCCGCCGCTGCGGGGCCGCTGGGCCGGCGACCTCCCGGCGCTGCTGCTGCTGCTGCTGCTCCGGCCGCCGCGGACGCCGGGTAGGGAAGGGAGAGGGGTGCGCCTTTGGGGCGGCGGGCGGGGGCGCCGCGGAGGGACTGCCCTGAGCTCCCCACCTTCGGCGGCCGGGAGTGGGGGGTGGCGGGGATAGGAAAGGGGGAAGGGCTGCCGGGGAGGGGGCGCGGCACCCGCGCGCGGGGAACACGTGGAGGGAGCGGTGGCGGGGACCAGAGCGCGGGTCCCCGCGCCCCGACCCTCTCCAAGGGAGGGAGCTGCGAGACCAGGCTTTTAACAGGACTTCTCCCCGATTTCCAAAGCAAAGGGGAAAACCCGGGGCTTGCCATGGGGTATCTGAGCTGGAGCTTTAACAGCAATTCCGAGAAACCGTGAGCGCGGTTCTCCGAGCCCCAGAAGGAAAGCGGTGCCCGTGTTGCAATGCAGGCAGTCCCCTGCAGAGGTCCGGGAAGACGGCCCCGTCCTCAGACAAAAAAGCAAATAACGCGCGTGGGTAGTCGTAGGATCGGCTAGGAACTGCGTCCCTGGGGAGAGGAAAGGCGTTGGGCAGACTGCACATCTGGGAACCTGGAAACAACTCCAAATTCTTAAGCGGCTGGGAACGGTGCCAGGTCACAGGACAGTGGGGCAGCAAGTGAAAGCGCTCCCAGGCAAAGGCGAAGAAACGAAATTGTTGGTGATGGTTTGGTGTAGGTCGCATAGATGTAATCTCCGCGGGAAGAACCGAATGAGGGGCGGATACCCTTTTCTCCTGGGAGGTAGAGAGGAGGAAGAAGAAATAATAGGTCTGGATTTATCCACGTTGGCTCTTCTTAATCTTTTTTAGTCTGGGAGCTCTTTGAGGGTCTGATGAAAGCTAGGTACTCTCTTCCCAGAGGGGGAAAAAAAGCATATACTTATAAAACTTGCAAATGATTTTGGGGTCACGGACCCACTGAAAGGCATCCATGGACTCCCCAGGGATTAGTAAATCCATAATAGCTCTTACTTACTTCCGTGTGTGTGTGTGTGTGTGTGTGTGTGTGTGTGTGTGTTAAGGCAAGATTCCCAATCATTTACATCCAGTCAGTCAGTCAGACCAGTCTAGCGAGTACTTGATCAGAGCCATCCATCCTGGCTGGGTTGGTGTTAACTCCATAGCTCTGGGGATTCTATGAAGTTTTATTTTTGTAAGACTGTGTTTGGACTTTTCCCACATCTGAGAATGTGAGTTATATTGGTAATTTGTTCAGGTCCTCCCAACTGGCTAACCAGTGTCCTGCATGACCCCTAAGGAGATGAAGGAGACAGCCAATGGACTGGGGCAACTCAGTTGCACAATGTGAAAGGAAGTGCAGCTTTAGTCAGAACGCAGCAAAGACGAGCTGTCAAAGTGCAGAGAGCAAAACTGCAGTCAAGATTTGTAAAGCTCATCAATTACAACATTGCTCTTTAACCTCACAAGGTTCTTGCTGACGTCTTATAACTCCTCATGTTTCTTAGTTGTTGTTTTTTTAAACAGCTTTACTGAGGGATAATTAACAGATAAACTGCATACATTTAGATTGAACGATTTGATAAATTTAAAGTTAAATGTATACACACATGAATCAATCACCACGGATCAAGAGAATAAACATAATCATCATTTACCAGAAGTTTCCTCATGTCCTTCATACTCCTTACCTCCCAAAGGGCTCTGTCACCCAGGCAGACAGCATCTGCTTTCTGTTACTTCGTTGTATCTTCTAGAATTTTATATAAATGCAACCACAGTATGTGCTCTTTCTTGTCTGGATTCTTTCTTTCATTGTAACTATTCTAAGAATCCATCTACACTGTAACTTGTATCAACAGTTCCTTTCTTTTTATTGCTGAGTACTATTCCATTGCATGGATATCACACAGTTTGTTTATTCATTAACTTGTTAATGGACATTTATGTTGTTTTGGTTTTGTGCTATTGCATATATTCACATGTAGGTTCTTGTGTGGACATGGGCATTTCTCTTTAGTAGAGAAAATGACTAGGAATGGCTGGATCATATGACACATGATGTTTAATTTGTGAAAGAACTTGACAAATCATTTTTCAAAGTAATTCCACTATTTTACATTCCCAATAGCAGTATTGCTTTGGTTCAGTTTCTTTTTGTTTTGTTTGTTTATTTGTTTGCTTTGCATATAACTATCCAATTGTTCCTGAACCATTTGTTGAAAAGACTATTCTGCTGAATTGATATTATAACTTTAAAAAAAAAAAAGCATCAGCCATTCCTTTATGTTTGGATTGATTGTAGTAGACAAAAGACCAATATGCAAATATCAATTATAGTTCTATACATTAGCAAAAAGCAATTGGAAAATGACATTTAAAAAATGTATAATTTGCTATAGCATCAAAACGTGTGAAATACTCAGGGATAAATGTGACAAAAGACTAGAAAAGATCACCTGTACACTGAAACATACAAACTATTGCTGAAAGAAATTTAAAGATCTAACAAATGGAGAAATATACCATGTTCATGGACTGGCCAAATCAATATCATTAAGGTAGCAATTCTCCACTAATCAAAATTTAAGCAGGCTTTATTGTAGAAATTAACAAACTGATTCCAAAATTTACATGAAAATGCAAAAGATGTAGTATAACCAAAGAAAATGAAAAAGAATGAAATTCAAAAAACACTTCTGATTTTGAGACTAATTATAAAGTTATAATAATCAAGACAATGTGGTATTGGTAAAATGGATAAAGAGCTAGTAGAGCAGAAGATACCTAATATTTTTTAAGTAGAAGAGATTCAAATTATTAAATTTGTTACTTGATAGTATGAACCTGGTTATCCTATATATTAGTAATGAAAGCCTATGCAAATTGTCCCCTCGACCAGGAGTTCAACTGTGAGTTCTACCAGGGGACAGGGCCAGCCAGCCAACTGAGGGAAGGGAGGCCCCAGCTGGCAGCTGGCAGCCACTAGGGACCCTACCCATGCACGAATTTCATACACTGGGCCTCTAGTAAAGTATAAAGAGCAGCCCATTTCTTATTCCTAGGTGAGAAAATAATACAGTCTCAGATCTGTAGCTGCTAGTTTACAGTGCTACTAGACAGCAAGTTGTCATCTGTCTATTCTTATTCAAAGGGCCTGATTTGGAGGGAAATTCATCATCATGGGCAGGTCATTTGTTTAAAGTTGAATATCCCTGCTCACCAGTGCTGGTTTGTACATTAGTGCATTGGGGGTGGTTAGTGTATTGGTGGTTAGTGCATATGGGAGAACATATTCACCAATGATTCATCTGATAAGGGGTTAATCCCCCAAATATATAAAGAACTAATACAACTTAATGCCAGGAAGACAAACAATCCAAAAATGGGCAAAGGACCTGAATAAATGCTTCTACAAAGAGGACATACTGATGGCCAATAGACATATGAAAAAATAAGCAACATCACTAATCATCAGAGAGATATAAATTAAAATGACAATGAGGTATCACCTCACACCAACCAGAAGTGCTATTGAGAATGTGGAAAAAAGGGAACCCTAGTTGGTGGGAATGCAGACTGGTGCAGCCATTGTGGAAAACAGTATGGAGTTTCCTAAAAAAAATTAAAAATGGGACAGCCTTTTGACTCAGCAATTTCACTTCTGGGTACTATATATACTAAGAATCCTGAAACACCAATTAGAAAGAATATATGCACCCTTATGTTCATAGCAACATCTTTTACAATAGCCAAGATCTGGAAATAGCCCAAGTGCCCACAAATAGATGACTAGATATAAAAGCTGCATTACATTTACACAATGGAATATACTACATAGAAGGAAATCTTACTTTTTTAATATATATATATATATATATATATATATATATATATATAATTGATCTTTTACAGAGAGGGATAGTTAGAAACATCAATGAAAGAGAATCATCAATCAGCTGCCTCTTGAACACCCCCTACTGGGGATGTGCACACAACCAAGGTACATGCCCTTGACCAGAATCGAACCTGGGACCTTTTGGTCCACAAGCTGATGCTCTATCCACTGAGCCAAACCGGTTTTGGCAGGAAATCATACTCTTTGTGGCAGCATGGATGGACCTGGAAATTATTATTCTAAGCGAATTAAGCCATCCAGAGAAAGACAAATACCATATGATCTCACTAATATATGGAATCTAATGAACAAATAAATTGACAAACAAAATAGAACCAGAGGCATGGATAAATGGAACAGACTGACAAATGTCAGAGGGTAGAGGAAAGAGGGTGACTGGATAAAGGAAAGTGAAGGGATTAGCTAAAAAACATATATGCACAGCTCATGGACACAGACAATAGTGTAGGGAGGGAATAGGATGGGACAGTGGAGTTAGGATAGAGGTAGGCAAAGTGGAAGGTGGAATAGGGGACATTTGTAACAGTGTCAACAATAAAAAATTTAAATTAAAAAAATTTAAACTATTTTTTCAAAACTATGGGGGTTTTGCCCAAACCTTTTATTATTTTATTTCAAATCAGTTTTATCTAGTTATGATTGCTTTGTGCTACTACTAATAGCAAAAAAGTGATGAAAACTTAAATGTACAAAAAATATAGGATTTGTTCAAATCAAACTAAATGTTCAGCAGTGGAGTACTGCATAAATACAATGGAGTTGCTTTAAA
The DNA here is from genome assembly GCF_964339955.1 of Pipistrellus hanaki. Lineage (NCBI taxonomy): Eukaryota > Metazoa > Chordata > Mammalia > Chiroptera > Vespertilionidae > Pipistrellus > Pipistrellus hanaki. The sequence continues at coordinate 129,346,461 of NC_140503.1, read as the reverse complement.
ATAGTCTGCATCATATGATCATTTTTACTAGAAGATCTAGATACAGATTGTTTGTATCTGTGTCTTTGCCTTTCTTCGTTTTTCTATCATATTTTGAATTGTGCTTAGCCAGTTAGCTCAGTTGGTTAGAGGATGGTGCTAATATTTTCAATGTTTTAAATAGAGAAAGTAAAATAAAATCACAAAATAACACAATCAAGATCTAGAATTTTGGCCAAAACCGGTTTGGCTCAGCGGTAGAGCTTCGGTCTGCGGACTGAAAGGTCCCAGGTTCAATTCCGGTCAGGGGCATGTACGTTGATTGCAGGCACATTCCCGGTGGGGGGTATGCAGGAGGTGGCTGGTCAGTGTTTCTCTCTCATCGACGTTTCTAGCTCTCTATCTCTCTCCCTTCCTCTCTGTAAAAAATCAATAAAAATTTTTTATTAAAAAAAAAAAGATCTAGAATTTTGGATTTTTTTTTTTAACCAAATCCCATATAATAAAAGGCTAATATGCAAATTGTCCCCTCAACCAAGAATTTGACCGGGAGTTTGACCATGGGGCAGGGCCAGCCACCAACTCCCCTAGGCCAGCCCAGCCCCGATCAGAGAGAGCCGGCCACACCCCACCCATGCACAAATTCGTGCACTGGGCCTCTAGTAGTATATAACTGTTTGAATAAATGTATAAAATCCCCAAGTATATACTCTTGGAATCACTCAGTATTACTCGTTACACAGGATTGATGTTATCTGAATACTTTCTATTTGGAAAGACTTAATTTTCTACTGCATCGTAGGGAGCCATTGAAGGTTTCTGGGCAAAGGAAACATCATTGGAGTTGAGTGGTATAATGGTGTAAAGAGTGTGGAGAATTAACTGTGGTTTAGTGGGTCTGGAGGCAGGAAGCTAGGTTGGAGGCTTTTGCAATAGTTCCAGTAAGTGGTGATGAAATCCTGAACCAAGACAAGGTCAATAAGGAAGAGAGGAGGGGCAGATGTCCTCCCAAGTTCTATGAGCATAAAATGTATTTCATTCTTTCCCTTTTGTTTGCTCCTCAACTTTCATTCAACTCATCCAAGCCCTAAAAAAGCATTATGTAAGGACTTGAACTATGATGAATTTACCTATCACACAAAAAGTAGATTGGGAAGCTCAGTAAATGAGCCTAAGACAAAGAATAGATGAGTTAAAGGCAATGACCTGAGTACTGTTGGTACTTACAGTGGGTACCAGAGGAAGTGGGTTGGCTTGGTTGGCATTTCAACTGGAAAAATTATGAAAGAAAATAGATTACTATGAACACAGAGCCCTTTATGCTTTAAATACATCAGTTTCACACTGCATTTATTAAGAGCAGAAATTACATGGCATACTTCTTTGTATCCTATAATTGGCATGTTGTGGGCCTTTAAGTGGTAGAAAAAGAGAAATAAAATATTGGAATGGGTTCTGACTCCCCTTAAAGAACAGGAGGGGCATGCTAACCTGATAACTTTTGAACTCCAAAAATGAGAGTAGGCCAGAGCTACTGACTTGTATTAAATTGTATAAACCAACTTGGTAAAAAAAAGCCTGATTCTCAAGTACTGGGAAGTAGAAACATGTGTAGCCCTATGCACTATTTTAGTGACTTCATTTAAATGATCGTTAGGACTTGCTATATATGTTTTTTAGACAATTTAAGAGTTTTGACATTTCAAGAACCTTATTAGTAAGTTTACTTCTATTTCCATCCCACTCTATATATTCACAAGCCACTAACTTCAGAAAATACCATCGCATGTCAGGTTTAGCTCTGTGAGTACCAGAGGACTTTAAAATATATCCACCACCATCAATGAGTTTACAATATTATTAAAAAGGTGAGACTTGCCGAGACCGGTTTAGCTCAGTGGATAGAGCGTCGGCCTGCGGACTGAAAGGTCCCGGGTTCAATTCGGTCAAGAGCATGTACCTTAGTTGCGGGCACATCCCCAGTGGGGGGTGTGCAAGAGGCACCTGATCAATGATTCTCTCTTATCCATGTTTCTAACTCTTTATCCCTCTCTCTTCCTCTCTGTAAAAAATCAATAAAATATATATTTAAAAAAAAAAAAAAAAAGCTGAGACTTGCTTACATTGAATATCTAGGGAACAATGTTATAAAGAAAAGGAATGTAAAGGGAAATTATCATTGAAGTGTCAAAAGATGTGATTGAAGCCTCAGTGAAAGCTCACTGATACAATCAAATGCATTATCTACTATTCTATCTAATAAGAGTAATATGCAAATTAACCATCACTCTGTGACAAAAATGGTGGCGCCCATAGCCACAAGATGGTGGCACCCAGTCCTCTTAGCCCCACCAGAGTCCCCAACTCCACCCAGTGGCAGCAGCCCAGGGTGTCCAGCTGGGAGGCACCAGCGCCCTGCACTATCACCAGAGAGTAGAAGAAGCCTGGGCTGGGGTCTCAGACCTGCAGGGTTGTGCACCCCCACCAAGCAATCTTCAGGACAATGGTGGCAGCCTGGGCTGGGTCCATGCACCCCCACCTCGCGATCCTGGCCAGGCTGAGATGGCTGCCTGGGCTGGGGTCTCAGCCTGGCCAGGGCGCGATCCCCTTCCAGCAGTGGTAGCCTGGGGTCTTAACCATTGAGTCACACCAGCCAGGCAGATATAGAGGAATCTTAAATGTTTATTTTTTTTAAATATATATTTTATTAATTTTTTACAGAGAGGAAGGGAAAGGGATAGAAAGCTAGAAACATCCATGAGAGAGAAACATCGATCAGCTGCCTCTTGCACACTCCCAACTGGTTATGTGCCCCCAACCAAGGTACATGCCCTTGACCAGAATCAAACCTGGGACCCTTGAGTCTGCAGGCCAATGCTCTATCCACTGAGCCAAACCAGTTAGGATTGTCCAATATGCTAAAGAAAAACCCCTATCTATGCAAGGGAGTGCATTTGGGGGTGACCAGGATGTCAGGGGAGGGCAGTTGGGGAAGATTGTGCTGGCAGGGGAGCAGTTAGGCATCAATCAGGCTGGCAGAGGAGTGGTTAGGGGGTGATCAGGCTAGTAGGCAGAAGTGGTTAGGGGCAATCAGGAAGGCAGGCAGGTGAGTAGTTGGGAGCCAGCAGTCCTAGATTGTGAAAGGGATGTCCGACTGCCTGTTTAGGCCCAATCCCACAGATCGGGCCTAAATAGGTAGTCAGACATTCCCCAAGGGGTCCCAGATTGGAGAGGGTGCAGGTTGGGTTGAGGGACACCCCTTCCATGCACAAATTTCATGCACCAGGTCTCTAGTTCTATATAATAAAAGAGCAATATGCAAATTGACTAAATGGTGGAATGGCTGGTCGCTATGATGTGGGACAGATGCTCAATGCAGGAGTTGACCCCTGGTGATCAGTGCACTCACACAGGGGAGTGCCACTGAGCCAGAAGCGGAACTCATGGCTGGCAAGCGCAGAGGCAGTGGTGGAAGCCTCTACACTGCTGAGGCAGCACTAAGGATGTCTGACTGCCAGCTTAGGACATCCTAAACTGACAGTCAGACATCGGCGGTCAGACATCCCTCAAAGGCTCCTGGACTGCAAGAGGGTGCAGGCTGGGCTGAGGTACCCTCCCTCCCCCCGAGTGCATGAACTTTGTGCACCAGGCCTCTTGTATACTTATGAGAGTCTAGCTTTGTAAAATAAGTAACTGGCTGATTGGGTTGGATGCAGGACATTGATATTCTTATGCATTCGCATGTAATCAAGTAATCATGTATTTATTTTTCTTTGAGGACTATTCAACATGAAAAAAACTCTAGTAGACTTCCTTTTTCAGCAAAATGACAAAGTAGAGGTTTCTGAAAAACCCTGTTGCTACAAAACATCCAGAAATAATTAATAAAACAGTGAAAACATCTATTAAAATTTCTAGCCAAGCCTTGACTGGTTTGACCCAGTGGATAGAGTATTAGCCGAAAAGGTCCCAGGTTTGATTCTGATGAAGGGCATGTACCTTGGTTATGAGCACATCCCTAGTAGGAGATGTGCAGGAGACAGCTGATCAAAGTTTCTCTCTCATCAATGTTTCTAACTCTCTATCCCTCTTCCTTCCTTTCTGTAAAAATAATCAATAAAAAACATATTTTAAAAAATCTCTAGCCAATAAAATATATAATAACTGCTTAAAACAAAAATAATAAAAATGTGGTGCTGTTGTTGGGTTTATGATATATGTATAATAGAAGCAACATGTATGACAATAATAGTACAAAGATTGGGGGAAGAGAAATGGAAATATATTGTTTAAGGTTCTTATACTATACTAGAGGCCCTATGCATGAAAATTCATGCACTGGAGGGGGGTCCCTCAGCCCACAGTCCGGGAGCCCTCAGGGGCGGGAGATGACCTGGTGATCAGAGGAAGGCAATTCCCCAGCACACCTCTGCTGCTGCCACTGCCAGCAGCGCAAGCCTCAGCTGGCCCTGGCTACCTGAGCCTTGGGTGGCCCTGGGCAGCTAGGTAGCTGCCATCTGAGGCTTGCCTGTGCCTCAGGCCAGCCCTGGGCAGCTGGGGGGCTGAAGGGACTGGGGGACTCTGGAGGCAGGCTCGCGGAGTGACCAGGCCTGCCTGGGGGTGGGCCCAGTGGAGCTGAGCGGATTGGGCGTCACCATCTTGTGGCTGTGGGTGCTGCCATCTTTAAGGGTGTGGCGGTCAATTAGCATATTCCCTCCTTATTGGCTGTGGACACCACCATCTTTTGAGGGTGTGACAGTCAACTAGCATATTCCCTACTTATTGGCTGTGGTAACCACCATCTTTGCAACAGCCTGAGGGTCAATTAGCATATTCCCTCTTTACTTGATATGTGAAGTTGTATAATGTCACTTGGAGAGAAACCATGTAAAGTAAAGATATATATTATAAACCTTAAAGCAACTACTAGAATAATACAACAAAAAGTTGTAGATAGCCGAAACTGGTTTGGCTCAGTGGATAGAGCATCGGCCTGCAGACTGAAAGGTCCCAGGTTCGATTCCCGTCAAGGGCATGTACCTTGGTTGCGGGCACATCCCCAGTAGGGGTGTGCAGGAGGCAGCTGATCAATGATTCTCTCTCATCGATGTTTCTAACTCGCTATCCCTCTCTCTTCCTCTGTGTAAAAAATCATTAAAATATATTTTTTTTTTAAAAGAAAGAAAATCCATTCTTAAAAAAAAAAAAAAGTTGTAGATAGTTAGCTAATAAGGGAGATGAAATAGAATTATGAAATATACTCAAATAATCAATGACATAATCATCTCCATAGAAAATCCTATGGAATCTACCAAAATACAATTTGAATAAGTGAGTTTAGCAAGGTTGCAGAATATACAATTATTTTACAAACGTGCATATAATAAAAAATTAAGTACCTAGTAATAAACCAACAAAACTTTTCAGTCTCTTATTAATATATAGAAAATGATAAAACTTTTTTTAAAAAAAACTAAATAAGTAAAAAGATTTACTTTTCAGGTACTAAGACTAAATACCATAAGGATGTCTATTCTCCTAAATTAGCCTTGCTCTATTAGCTACATGAATTATGGTGTAGAGATAGAAACTAAATCAATGAAATAAAATGGCCTAAAAAGAGACAAAATATGGCAACTTATTTTATGATAGAGCTTTAAAAAATGGACTATTTATAATAAATCTTAATAAGATAATTGGTTATCTTTGTTTAAAAAAATTAAATTGACTGGGGTGGTAAACACACAATATAATACACAAATGATGCATTTTAGGATTGTATACCTGAGACCTAATTAATTTTATTAACTAATGTTACCCCAGTAAATTCAATGGAAAATAAAAGAACTATAAGAGAGTACTATGAACAATTGTACACTAACAAATTGGGCAATCTAGATGAAATGGACAAACTTCTAGATATACAAATTCTATGAAGACTAAATCGTGAAGAAATTGAACATCTGAATATACCTAGGGACTTCATGTCTCTCATGTTCTCTGGTATCCCTGATCTGTGGCTGAATGGAGACTGTCCAGTCACCAATAACATAATATTACCTAAGAGGTCCAAAGATCCAAGGTCAATTCTGGTTCCCTCAGAAGGAAGGAACATTTTGCCATAGAGCATAGTCTAGTATTTTAATGGACCTATCTATTCTGGTCTACTGCCAAATTTCTAGAGCTGAGTTTTATTTTCATTCATCTCACTCTATCCTCTATGTGAACTTACAGGAAAGCATCACAGATGCAGACTTAAGATTTTGGTAGTATGAAGTTAAAACCATGGTACTGCTAAGCTACACACACACACACACACACACGATGACAGAGGGGGAACTAGATCCAATTAAAAAGTATTAGAAAAGTACATCAAGAGGAACTTATAAAAGAAACCCTCACTGATATAATCAGTGGCAGTAACTAAGAAAGGTATGAACAAGCAGCTATCCCTGAGTCCTACTGACTCAGGAGCTCTGAGAGGAGAATCCAGCACTCTGTATTTTAACAAGCCATGCAGGTGGCTCTAATGCCCACTCATTTTTGAAAACTATTGGGATAGAGCAGTGTTTCCCAAACTTCTCTCATGATGAGAATCACCTGGTGGAGTTGTTAAAATACAGATTCCTGAATCCCAACTAAGAAGTGCTAATCTAGAATTTTGGGGAACATATAGGTAAAATTGTATACTTAACTAGTGCTCTAAGAATACCACAGATGTATGTGTCTTTCTGAGTGAATTTAATTAGGAGGCATATGATACTGATTGTCCCAATATTACTAATGTGAATTTCAATCTACTGTAAGAAAGGCTTTCTCTTCTCCCAAATTTATTAATTTACTTATTTATTAGTACAAACTTATGGAATTTTATTTTGTTCCATAATCTGTTACTATTTTATTTTAATACACAAATTGCTCCAGATTTGGCTCACATGAGCTGGTTCAACCTGGCCACTGTATCCTTTGACATGTTTTCATCATTCTTTGAGCACTTCCTTACTTCCTGGCACAATATATTCCATACTCATTTGTGCTTTCCCTGTCCTAACCCTGGAACTAGTCTTTGCTCCAATGACTTTTTGTAGAGACCAAGATCTGGGTACCAAGTGTGCTTGCTGTTAATATGACATTACTTCTAGGCACTATCAAAGGACAAAATTAGCACACACATACACAGGTACATACTTGCATGTATACACTTACACAAACACACAAGCGTACACAAACTCATGTACACACTAATTACATGCTAATATCTCCAACCTCAATTCTAGTCCAACACCATAGGATACATTCTACTCATCCCCTTCCCCTTTCCACAGTTGTAATTTCTTCCTCCAAAACCTGGACTGAGTTTGTTTCACTCATGGACGATGACTAATTACTACAAGTTTTTCAAGAAGAAAAGGAGAGATGACAGTGACTTTATATTTTTGCCCCCATATTTAACAGCAGAGAAGGGCTTGGGAGGAAAATCTACAGAAGCTGCAAACCATCACTATTTACTCGTTATCTAGACCAGCTTGCTTTTCCTTTTATTACTATTTTCTTTTAATCCTCACCTGAGGATATGTTTTTCTCTGATTCAATAGAGAGAATAAGGGAGAAGGAAAGGGAGAGGGAGAGAGAAACATGGATGTGAAAGAAAAGCATGGATGTGGGAGAGAAACATCAATTATTTGCCTCCCATACATGCCCTGACTGGGAATCATATGTGCTCAGACCAGGGACCACACCTGCAACTTGGGTATGTGCCCTGAGTGGGAATTGAACCTGAGACCCTTCGGTGCACGGGAGGATGCTATAACCAACTGAACTACACTGGAGGGAGGGGGAAGGAGGGAAGAAGGAAGTTAGGAGGGAGGGAGGGAGGGAGGAGGAGGAGGAGGAGGAGGAGGAGGAGGAGGAGGAGGAGGAGGAGGAGGAGAGAGAGAGAGAGAGATTGATTGGTTGGTTGCCTCCCATATGGTCCAAGATTGAACCCACAACCTAGACATGTGCCTTGACCAGGAATCAAACTGGTGACCTTTCAGTGCATGAGACAATGCTCCACCAATTGATCCACACAAGCCAGGGCATCCCTTCATTTTATTTTTCTGGCATCTCTGCATTGACAGATGTTGAGTAGATCTTCAGGATAAACCTAGTGCTTGTCTAATGGCTGGTTGGCATACTATTCGTTCTCATAGCTGAGTTTAGAAACATGCCAAGATCAGGCAATTCTAGTCTGAAAGTCTGATGATTCAGCTACCTCATAGTACTGTGGACAACTAACTCCCAAATGGATGAAGTGAGCCTGGCCACCTATCCAGCTTAAACTGTGTACCAGGTGGGGAGTGAGGGGTGGGGGGAGGTAGGGGTGGATTCTGGAAAACTTGATCAGCTTCCACAGCTTTGAATGTGAGGATTCTGAATTCTGGAACAGAAATCTTCATCTATCCTGGATAAGCTCTGATCTCTAGCTGGGTGTTCAGGTGATGCTGATTTCTTTCTACGTATATGCTTCAAGTAAGCCACTCTCATTTGACTTATCCCAATAGAATCTGTGCCTGCTTTCCAGCAACCTGAACCTTCTTTGGGTCAGGCAGGATCACGGTCAGCTTTGACTAAATAGCAGCTTTCTCCTTCCTTCTCACCTGCTTTCTGTGGATTGGTCTGCCTTGTCTGTGGATCTAAGTGCCACTCTATTTAGTCTCCCCCTCAGTCTACCCTCCTTAGTAGAAAGATTGTTTCACTCAGTTCTCTTGGATAAGTCCTAACCTTCTTGCCTACTGATGTCCCAACTGCTCAGCAGAGACATATTCAGGGTTCCACAATTGGAACCAAAAAGCCAGCTCCCAGACATGAAGGAAGCCCACAGATTTGTATGCTTTCCTGCTATCTTGGTAACCTAGGTTTCTGCCCAGGTGGGGGGCGCGGCAATACTTTCTCAACACGTCCATACAAGCTCCAGGACAATGGGAAATGCTGCAGAATTTCCCTGTGTGGGACTTTCCTTCCAACGCAGCCCACTCTGAGCCTCCTCTACCGCCTCAGGCAAAGCTTGGCCTCAGAAACTAGTTCTTGCTCATCTCCTCTGCATGCAAGAAAACCTAAAATGTATTAAATCAATAGTAAAAAGCATATAAAAACCATACAGTGGTGTCAGATTGGTAGACTTATGGGGGTGATCACTTTCTAAGTTATCTAAATGTCTAATCACTATGCTATACATCTGATACTAAATTAATAGTGTATGTCTACTATAATTGATTAAAAAATTAATTTAAAAAAAGGTCATACAGTGTTTCAAGTGGCTAAAGAAATTTTTTGCTTTTTAACCTTCTCTGCAATAGACTCTTTCTGGCATTGGACAGGACCTCATCTTAAGGATATGCCAGCAATATTATTTTGAAGCAAACGTGGCAGAACACTACATTGGATGGTCCTCACCTTTAAAAAACATTTTTTAATTTTTCTTTATTGATTAAGTAAAAATTATTTTTATTGATTTTGAGAAAGAGTAAGGGAGATGGAGAGAGAAACATCAATGTGAGAGTAAAACATTGATTGGCTGCCTCCTGCACACCCCCTATTGGGGATCATGCCTGCAACCCAGGCATGTGCCCAGACCAGGAATCAAACTAGCAACCTTTCAGTGCATGAGACAATGCCCAGACAATTGAGCTATGCTGGCCAGGGCTGGTTCTCATCCTATATAATGAAGAGGTAATATGCAAATTAACCAGCACTCCAACACACAAGATGGCTGCTCCCATATGAACACAAGATGACCGTCACAATGGCCAGTGGGGGAAGGCAGCTGTAGGCAATCAGGCCAGCAGGGGAGGGCAGTCGGGGGCGACCAGGCTGGCAAGGGAGGGCAGTTAGGGGCAATCGGACTGGCAGGGGAGCAGTTAGGTGTTGATCAGGCTGGCAGGGGAGTGGTTGGGAGCCAGCAGTCCTGGATTGAGAGAGATGGATGTCCGACTGCCAGTTTAGGCCCATTCCCAGTGGGATTGGGCCTAAACTGGCAGTTGGACATCCCTCGAGGGGTCCCAGATTGGAGAGGGTGCAGTTTGGGCTGATGGACACCCCCACAACTCCCCGTGAAAACTGGGCCTCTAGTCTTTTAATAATTAAAGAGCCTTTTGTTTTTTTGGTTTTTTATAAAACCCTAATCTATAAAATTGGTGCCAAGGAGGATACTGTTATCAAGGACTTAAAAATAGATACTTTCCTGGGATCTATAGTATTTTACATTAGGTACATGATAAATAATGTCAGTTTCACAGTTTTGCCCAGTGAAAGAAAAAGTTATTTTTTCTTTATTGCAAGCTTTATTGTTATATAATGTAGAAAAAAGTATGAAGTACTCTTTAAATTTGTTTAATGTTTATGTTGCTTGCTTTTATATATGAAAGGAATTTTTCCAAGGGTGCAAAAATATCAACAGGCCATAAATAATTAAAAATAACAAAAAGTCAATAATAAATATGGCATCCTCAAAATGGAAATGGCCAACATTTCAGTCTTTCATTTTCTTCTTGGGCCAATATCCTTAGATATCGACTTGTGAAACTCCTAATTTCCACAGAACAGAATGAAAGCCGCATTGCCAGAATTTTTTAGCTTACATTTTGGAATCACTGTTTTTTTACTTTTATTTTTTTGTTAAATCTTTATTGTTTAGATTATTACAGTTTTCCCTCTCCTCTCCCCTCCCCCCATAGCTCCCTTCCACCTGGTACCCTGCCCTTATCCCAACTTCCCACTGTCCTCATCCATGGATGTATGATTTTGTCCAGTCTCTTCCCACACCTCCCACATCCCTTTCCCCTCAAGGATTGTCAGCCCACCCCCTTTCTGTACCCCTGATTATATTACAATATATTCACCAGATTATTCTGTTCATCAGATTTTTTATTCAATTGATTTTTTGATTCACTTGTTGATATATATGTATTTGTTGTTCATAATTTTTATCTTTACCTTTTTCTTCTTCTCCCTCTTCTTAAAGAATACCTTTCAGCATTTCATATATCAATAATTCTGGTTTGATGGTGATGAACTCCTTTAGCTTTTTTTTTTTTTTTTTTTTTTTTTTTAATCTGTGAAGCTCTTTATCTGACCTTTAATTCTGAATGATAGCTTTGCTGGGTAATCTTGGTTGTAGGTTCTTGCTATCCATCACTTTGAATATTACTTGCCACTCCCTTCTGGCCTGCATAGTTTCTGTTGAGAAATCAGCTGACAGTCGTATGGGCACTCCCTTGTAGGTAACTGTTTTTCTCTTGCTGCTTTTAAGATTCTCTCTTTGTCTTTTGCTCTTGGCATTTTAATTATGATGTGTCTTGATGTAGTTCTCTTTGAATTCCTTTTGTTTGAGGTTCTGTGAGCTTTCTGGACTTATAAGTCTATTTCTTTCACTAGGTGGGGAAGTTTTTAGTCATTATTTCTTCAAATAGGTTTTCAGTATTTTGCTTTCTCTCTTCTTCTAGAACCCCCATAATTTTGACATTGAGGTTGTCCCAGAGGCTTCATATACTATCTTCATGTTTTTGGATCCTTTTTTCTTTTTGCTTTTCCAGTTAGGTGTTTTTTGCTTCTTTGTATTTCAAATCTTTGACTTGATTCTTGAAATCCTCTAGTCTGCTGCTGGATCTCTGTATATTACTCTTTATTTCAGTCAGTGTATGCTTAATTTTTAGTTGGTCCTTTTTCATATCCTCAAGGGTCTTGCTAAATTTATCAGCCTTTTCTAGAAAATTCTTGAAAAACCTTATAACTGTGGTTTTGAACTCTATATCCAGTCGTTTGCTTTCCTCCTTTTCTTTCATTTGTAACCTGTTTCTTTGTCTCAACATTTTGACTGCTTCCCTGTGTTGATAGAGTGGCTTTGTGTGCAAGGTGTCCTTTAGGGCCCAGTAGCTCAGCCTCCCAGTCACCTGAGGTGGACACTCTTAGTGCACCACTTTGTGGGCTGTGTGCACAGTCTTGTTATAGTTAAGCCTTAATTGTTGTTGGTATCACTGGGAGGAATTGATCTCCAGGCCAATTGGCTGTGAGAATCAGCTTTGTCTATCATGGGAGACTTTCTGTGCTGGAGACACCCTTATGAGAAAAAACTTGCTTCAGTGTGGCTTTGGTGCTCACTGAGTCTGCCCCCTGAGTGTGTCCCTTAACCTGTTAACCAAGCGGGACCTATAAATACGTCAAACGTAAACAATATCGGGAACAGGTAGAACGTATGAATACGTCCTTGAAATATATGTTGCGTCCTGAGAGGGACGGTATATATTTTTTGTAATCTTTTTTTTTTTTTTAATATTTTATTGGTTTTTTACAGAGAGGAAGGAAAGGGGAGGGATAGAGAGTTAGAAATATTGATGAGATGAGAGAGAAACATCGATTAGCTACCTCTTGCACACTCCCTACTGGGGATGTGCCAGCAACCAAGGTACATGCCCTTGACCGGAATCGAACCTGGACTTTAAGTATAAATAAAAAAAAATAATATGAAATTACGTCCTCCGGGCGTGACGTACTGACACGTCCTAGTGAAAGAGTACGCGCCCGTTACAGGTTGCGTCATTAAAAAGGGAACTCCCTGGTTAACAGGTTAAGGATCTGAGGAGTTGTAATATGGATGGTCCTACTCTGATCCATGGGTACACTGGCTCTTGGATCTCCAAGGAGGTGCTAATTTAGCCTCTGCCTGAGACCACCCAGCAGGAGCTACAGAGAGATATGCAGATTCCTCTTCTTTGTTTGGGTTTTGGAGGTGCCCAGATGAGGCCCAGCTGTGAAGTATTCAAGCCTCTGTGGGGTCTTAGGCCTTCTTTTGGATATTCTAGGTCTCTTTGACTCAGCTGCAATTTGTTAAGTAGGTTTAGATTTCAAAGGACCAGGCCATTCATATGCAGAAGCCTCTGCACATAGCTTAGGTACAGCAGAGTCTCAGGGCAGAGCAAACAGCAATGGTTCCCTTCAGCCCTGCCGTAAGAGGCCTCCGGGTCTCAGTGTCCCTTGGTAATCGCTGCAACTACCTCTGAGAGAAAGCCACCCTCAAGTTCTGCCCACTGCCAGACAGTCCATTTTCTCCCCATATGAGTCTGGGTCCCAAGAGTCTCGCCTGGAACTAGAGTTCAGAGCAGTTGGGAGCTTGTGTCTCCCTGCAGATTGAAAAATACAGCTGCATACTCAGTTGTGTGTGCCTCCATACCTCTGCACTTTGTTTCTGCAGTTCCTCTGAGTCTCAGTGTGCTTTTCTCTTCCCTTCTAATTGTAGAACTTCTACTTATCCAACCTTCCTGTGTTTCTGGATGATGTCCTTTTTGTCTTTTAGTTGTAGTTTTGAAATGGTTGTGTGAGGGTAGGGAGATCTGGGGGAGATAATAGATCAACTGAAGGACTTGTATGCATGCATATAAATACAACCAATGGACACAAAACTCGGGGGGGGGGAAGGCTATGTATGGGGGGGGAATGTTAAAATATGTACACAGAGAATAATTTAATAAAAAAATGTAAAAGGGAAAAAGAAAGAAATGGTTGTGTTTACCTATGCTGCCATCTTGGTTTCTCTCTCTGGAATTAGTGTTTAATTCCAGCTGTTACAAAAGTAGAGCCACCTGAAAAGATTCATCTTGCCTCTAGTTTCTTCCAAAAAATTGAGAAGAATTAGATAAGCCGGGATATACATATAGAAATTAAATAAATAGAACTCTTATATTGGAAGTTCAAACTTAAGCCTGGTGTTAAGGAGGAAATTTTATTCATTCTTCTTTGAATAAGTATTACTTGAGCACCTATTCTTGCCAAGTACTATACTAGGCTCCGGGAATATAGTGTTGGGCAAAACAGATGTGAGCCCACCTTTTATAGCATACAGTGCAGATGGTGAGACATACTAGGTGTACTGGCTAATAATACATGGAGTTACACATATGTTGATATGTATGTGATTTGATATGTATACTATTTTGTTGTATTGAGAAGTTTCAAAACTTCATATGTCAAATTTGCTGAAGATGTTAACATTATAGATAATTTTACAGTTAAAAATGTTGAATTTCATGACAAAAAAATAGCATTTGCGAGAAGTTTTATTTCATACTTTATTTTGAAGAAAAGCGCTGCTGAATAAGCTTATAGAGAACATGTTCCATCTCAAGATACTTGTGAATGCTGGTTTAAACTATTTAATAGTGATGATTTCTGTGTGAAAAACAAAGAATGCAAGGCAACTGAAAAATTTGAAGACCAACAATTACAAGCATTATTGGATGAAGATGCATATCAAACTCAAAAACAACTTGCATAAAGATTAAACGTTGCTCAGCAAACAATTTCCAATCATTTATAAGAAATGGGAAATACTTTCAAGGAAGGAAAATGGGTGCCACATCAACTGAACGAAAAACAAATAGAAAACTGAAAAGTCATCAGTAAAATGTTGCTTCAATAGCACACACACACAAAAAAAGTATTTTTGCATCGAATTTGACTGGTGATGAAAAGTGGATTTATTTTGATAATCCCAAATGCATAAAATCATGGGTTGATCCAGGTCAACTATCAGCAATGATTACAAGGCCAAATTGCTACAGAAAGAAGACAATGCTCTGCATTTGGTGGGTTCAGGAAGGTATGTGTATTATGAGCATCTGAAACCAGGTGAAACCGTTAATACTGATCGCTACTGACAACAAATAATCAATTTGAACGATGCTTTGATTGTGAAACAACCAGAATATGCCAGAAGGCACGGCAAAGTAATTTTGCTTCATGATGACGCACCATCACACACTTCAAAACCAGTTAAAGACACGTTAAAATATCTTGCCTGGGAAGTATTCACCCACCTGCTGTATTCACCAGACCTTGCTCCTTCAGATTACCATTTGTTCTGATCGATGGCACATGCACTTTCTGAGCAGCACTTCAAAACATACAAAGAAGTGAATAATTGGGTCTCTGAATGGTTTGCCTCAGAACAAGAAAAGTTCTATTGGGTCAGTATGCACAAATTACCTGAAAGATGGGGAAATGTGTAGCTAGCCGAAACCGGTTTGGCTCAGTGGTAGAGCATTGGTCTGCAGAATGAAGGGTCCCGGGTTCGATTCCGGTCAGAGGCATGTACCTTGGTTACGGGCACGTCCCCGGTAGGGGGTGTGCAGGAGGCAGCTGGTCGATGTTTCTCTCTCATCGACATTTCTGGCTCTCTATCTCTCTCCTTTCCTCTCTGTAAAAAATCAATAAAAAAAAAAAAAATATATATATATATATATATATATATATATATATATATATATATATATATATATAAGAATATTCTCAAAAGAAGACAGAAGGAAGGCCAAGAGGCACATGAAAACATGTTCAAAGTCACTAATTATCCGAGAAATACAAATCAAAACAACAATGTGGTACCATCTCACACCTGTCAGAATGGCCAACATCAACAAATCAACAAAAGACAAGTGTTGTCGAGGTTGCAGAGAAAAAGGAACCCTCATGCATTGCTGGTGGGAATGTAGACTGGTGCAACCACTGTGGAGAACAGTATGGAGCTTCCTCAAAAAACTGAAAATGGAACTCCCATTCGACCCAGTAATCCCACTCCTAGGAATATATCCCAAGAAGCTAGAAACATCAACCAGAAAGAATATATGCACCCCTATGTTCATAGCAGCACAATTTACAATAGCTAGAATCTGGAAACAGCCTAGGTGCCCATCAGCAGATGATTGGATCCAAAAACTATGGTACATTTACACAATGGAATATTATGCAGTCATAAAAAAGAAAAAAATTCTCAGCATTTGCAGCAACCTGGATGGAATTGGAGAACATCATGCTGAGTGAAACAAGCCAGTCAATGAAAGAGAGACACCACATGACCTCACTTATTTATGGATGATAAAGTACATTATAAACTGAAGAACCAAAAGATAGATATAGAGACAGTAAAGCAACAAGCCGACTGTCAAATTACAGTGGGGAGGCTGGGGAGATCTGGGGGAGATAAGAGATCAACTGAAGGACTTGTATACATGCATATATATACAACCAATGGACACAAAACTCTGGGGAGGGAGAGTATGTACTGGAGGGGGGGGGGCATTGGTATATGTACAAAAATAATAACTTAATAAAAAATATATATATATTAAAAAACAACTGTAAACGGAATGAAATATATATATATATATATATATATATATATATATATATTAAAAAAAAGAAAAGAAATGTGTAGCTAGTGATGGACATTACTTTGAATAAAACACTTTTGATGTTTCTCTTGAAATTATCGTATTTTCTTTGATAACAAAATCTGCTATTATTAACCGGTACACCTAGTATATTCATTACATCACCTCAACATCTTAAATACAATTTTTTTTTAAATCAATCTTTATTGTTCATACTATTACAAAGGTTCCTCATTTCTTCCCCCTTCCACCAGGTTCCCATCCCACCCTCCGCCCCCTCCCCAGCTCCCGTTGTCCTCATCCATAGGTGCACAGTTTATGTTCAGTCTCTTCCTCCCTCCCTTTCCCTGAGAACAGTCAGTCCACTCCCCTCCCATATCGCTGACTCTACTACAATGAACAGCTATTATTGTTCATCAGGTTTTTCAATCTCCTTTTTGTTGTTGTTGTTGTTGTTGTTGTTTTTTAATTAATAAACTTTTACACTTCTAAGAATATATTCCAAAATCTAATAATTTTAAACCTTGGTTTTCTTTTCTGCCCTGGGAATTGAGAGCAAACTTGTTTACATGTAAACTTGCCCTTAGACTATCAAAAGGTGTAGCCATTCAAGTGTAAATGGACACATTGTTTAAACATAGCTGCTGGTTGGAATTGGATTACCTGTTCTGGGTGGAAAGGGCTTGTCATTCCCTTTCTCCATTAAAATTAAGGTGTTAGCTCTAAAACCTCTTTTTGGCAAGAGACCTTAAACTTTCAGAACTTTAAATTTTACCGATAGTAAATCAGTTACTTAGCATTTTCTCAAATCAATAATACCTCCACATGCCCAAGGATACACTTCACACAGAAGACATTTCCAAATAGATCAACCAACCTCATCTAGGCTCCACACAAGGCACTCACAGATCAACACCCCAGCGCTATACTAACTCAACACATCCAGATCTAAACCTTCCTCATTTGATTCAGCAGACTCTCAAGTTCCCCCAAAAGTTTCCAGCCATGTCTGAGAGGCAGCCTTGGGGCGGAGGCAGGCAAGGAGCAAGCTGTTCCGGGCCTGGCTGCTCCGGGCCTGGCCTCTGTTGCTCTGGTCCGTTCCACAACCAGCTGCTCCGGGTCTGGCCACTGCTGCTCCCGACCTGGCTGCTCCGGGCGTGGCTGCTGCTGCTTCGGGCCTGGCTGCACCCGACCCGGCTGCTCTGGGCCCGGCTGCTCTGGGCCCGGCCGCTCTGGGCCTGGCCGCTCCCAGCCTGGCTGCCACTGCTCCGGGCCTGGCCGCACCCGACCAGGCTGCTCTGGGCCCGGCCGCTCCGGGCCCGGCCGCTCCCAGCCTGGCAGCTGCTGTTCCGGGCCCGGCCACTCCGGGCCTGGCCGCTCCCGACCTGGCTGCTCCAAGCATGGTTGCTGCTGCTCTGTGCCTGACTGCTTCCGAAGCGGCTGCTCTGGACCCGGCTGTCTCGGGGCTGGCCGCTCCGAGCCTGGCAGCTTCCAGCCTGGGTGCTCCGGGCTTGGCTGCTGATGTTCTGGGTCTGGCTGCACCCGACCCAGCTGCTCTGGGCCCGGCTTCTCTGGGCCCGGCCACTCCGGCCCTGGGTGTTCCTGGACTGGCCACTCTGGGCTTGGCCACCTTCGCCTCAGGCCTGGCTGCCACTGCCCCAGGTCTGGCTGCTCCAGGCCTGGCTGTTGCTGCTCTGGTTCTGACTGCTGCTGCTCTGGGGCCTGGCTATTGCTGCTCCAGGCCCGGCTGCCACTGCCTTGTGCCTGGCCACTCTAGGCCTGGCCACGGCCGTTCCAACATTCTGTCCTTTTTTTTTTTTTTTTTTTTTTTTTTAAACTCATTTATGTTGCAATGTTGGCTGCTGAGTTGAGTTCTGACTTAGTCTTCGATTTTTCAAGATCTTCTTTATATTCTTTCTTAAGTAATTTTACTATCTTTTGCTCTCACTTGATTTCTTCACATTGAAAACTTCTTCGGTTTCTTCCTCCTTGTCCTGGAAGCTCAGCAGGTTGGCCTGTGGCACCCCTTTGTTCTCCGCGGGCTCTTGTGCTGGTTCAGCCTGTTGCCGGGGTCGGCACCGCAGCCCAGGAAGCAGCCCCTGGCCTCGGCTCGTGGCCCGCACTCAGCGGTCAAGGGCCCAGGGGCACCCCCCCTGGGGGCCCCGTCGCCCGGCTCCTTGCTGGCGCCCGGCTGGCCGTTGTCCGGCAGGGGCTCCTGCTCCTCGTCGTTTTCCTTCAGTCTAGAGCTTTTTTCCTCCTTCCCGCTAGGGGCGTCTAGCATCAGAGTCAACAGACTGTCCTCTGCGCACAATGTGCGTGACTCCGGGGGGCTCTGCTTTTCGCTGCTCCCCTGGGATTCCGCCTCACAGCCCCGTCTCCCCCTGCCTGAACCTGGGTCCCCAATTGTTAAAACAACTATACAGGGAAAGAACAGAGAACTCCACAGGTGCCGGAAACCAATCATTGTCTCACTAATAGAAAGAAGTCGGGCAGGTAATACGTGGATTATCATATCAGTAAGGATTTACATGGTTACAAGATGGGGAAGTTGCCTCAGTTACTATTCTCAATTAGATAGGGTGTGGTTGGCTCTGACCTTTCAGAGCTTCAAGGTTGACCAACCTCTTTCTATTAGTGAGACAATGATTGGTTTCCAGCACCAGGGCCTGACTATGGGGTGAGGAAAGACTTTCCTGAAGAAGGACGACAGATGGCCAGCCAAGAGGGGGGCGAGGGGAGGAAGGGAAAGCCTGGTAAGTGGCATTAGGGGACCAGAGGCCACTGTGGCCAGGGGAAAGAGTAGTTAGAGAGGTAAGCAGGGCCAGTTCTGGATGATCCTTGAAGACTTAACGATTTTAGTTTTTATTTTAAGAGCAGCAGAATATCAGGAAAGAGTAAAGCTATCGAATATGCATTTATAAAGATGATGCTGGCTGCCTGGAGTCTATTGCTGTTTGTTTAGGCAAGAGAACTCAAAGGCTTGGTATGGATGAGGCAGAAGAGAAATAGAGATGGATACCTTTGAGATTGATTGAGGCTGGGGAGGATGGGAAGTGAGAGTGAGGCAAAGGAGGTTTTCTCTGATAACTCCTCCATGTCTAGCTATGCTGAAAGTCTGGCACCTAAGGCAAGGCTTTTGGAAGATTTCTGAACAAGCTGAAATTTGTTCATCTCTCCCTCTTATCTGTACTTTTGCAGGTACCACATGCGCTACTCCAACATCTATTGAACACGCAAACATCCAAGTCAAGAGTTATAACGAGAACTCCAGAGAGCGTTATATTTGTAACTCTGGTTTCAAGCGTAAAGCTGGTACGTCCAGCCTAACTAAGTGTCTGCATAACGAGGACACAAATATTACCCAGTGGACAATTCCCTCTCTCAAATGCATCAGTAAGTACCTGCCCCTGCACCATCCCTCCCTGCCACTCTTGCCAAGGACACATAGACAGCAATGCTGCAGTGTGGGTAATGGAATAGCCCATCTGAGGGGCCAAGAGTTTTGTATTTAGGTCTGAGGCTAAATTAACCAACAGGCCTCTAAACAACACCTCTGAAGGTGGAAATACATGGGCTTTGGAGCGGAGAGGGTGTCACACAATTCTGGCTTCAAATCTTGGCTCTGCCACTTACCTAAACCTATGAGACTTTGAGGAGGGGCCTTCATATCTCGGAACTCTGGGTTTCTCATATAGAAAATGGACCTGATGTCAACATTGTAGCTTGTTTGTAGAAGGATTCAGTGAAGCCTGGTAAATATTAACTATTATTACCATCGATGCTTTTAAGATTGTGGTAGCAAGAATTTGGCTACAGACAAGGATGTGTGCTCAAGTGTAGTTACTTCCCTGAGGGCTTCCAGTTTCTCCCGAGAAGGCCTGCAGGGAAATTATTGTCATTCTCCAAAGGTACCCATCCCAGACTGCGGAGACACATGGCACAGATTCCCTAACTTGGTTACCCACGTCGGGTGTCCAGTCAGTGTCCAGAGCAAGTGTGAGGGAAAGTCGCCAGAATCGATTTTTGTAAACCACCTACAACTAGGTAACCATGCCAGAAGGAGCCAATTAATCTTGTGGCAGAAGCCAATTGTGCCATTTCCAGAAATTCTAATCCACTTACTCTAGGAAAAACATTAAGCCACAGTCTTCGGATTTAACATTCATTGCTTACTTGGTGCATGTCCAGCAGTGAGTGAGATCCTTTCTCATATAACATTTGTGAAAACTGCCAACTTCTCTATGGGGGAAGCAGAGGGGTAAGGAGATGAGGGGAGGTTTTGTTTGTTTATTTATCCTCACCAGATGATTTTTTTCTATTGATTTTTTTTTAATTTTCTTTATTGATTAAGGTATCACATATTTGTCCTCAACTCCCCATTCCAATCCCCCACCCCCACCCCCAAAATGCCCCCACCCCCTATTGTCCTCGACCACTGGTTTGACTCATATGTATGCACACAAGTCCTTTGGTTGATCTCTCCCTTTTATCCCCACCCTCCCTTTGAGGTCCAACAGTCTGACCCATGGCTCCTTATCTCTGGGTCTGTTCTTATTCATCAGTCTATGTTGTTCACCATTTCCCCTAGATGAGTGAGATCATGTCCTACTGGAAATAAGAATAAAAAATGAGACAAGCAATAATCGTTATGCTGAAAGGCATATGAATCAGTCTGTAAAGAGTTTCTTTCTGGGCCACCATCTATTGATTTTTAGAGATAGTGGAAGGGAGGCAAGGAGGGCAGTGGGGAAGAGGGGGGCAGACATGGATATATTGCCTCTTCACAGGGCCCCAACTAGGAATGGGGATCAAAATGCAACTCAGGTACATGCTTTTGATCAGGAATCAAACTTGCAAATTGAACCCACGACCCTTTGGTGCATGGGCCCAACCACTTAGCAACACCAGTCAGGGCAGAGGGGAGAATGTTCTATAGCAAACTCACTTTATTATAGGACTTCTTGGAGAGCCAAGAATTTGTAGTGTTTAGGCCACTGGTAGCCCTCCCCTTCAACCTCTCTGTCTCTTTGCATGACTGTCATGCAGGCATCAGAGGCAGAGCAAGGAGAAAGCGTTCTACTTGATGCAGAGGACTGACTGGCCCTTTCCCTGATCTTTTCAAGGATGCATGTATAAATACAGCCTTGGAAGATGGAGACAGCACCTCCCTCTGGAGAAAAGGCAGGCATGGTCATGCCATTAATAAAAGACTCAGGTTCCCTGAGCTCAGGCTTCCGCTGCTGTGTTGCAGACCACTGGATGTATCTGTTCTGGCCCATCCATGTTGCCTCCGTGGGGCTTAGGGATGAGGGAACTGATACAGATTTGCTGATATTCCTGCTGCCTATTCTGTTTGCAGTCTGTGCTTGTATTTGCATGAGAACTGCAAGTTGGGAAACATTGATTGTAGTTTATTTCTTGTGCTTCTGGCCTATCCTAGGAGGCCAAATGTATCCGTTTTAAATTTGTATGTTTATTTGTTGTTTATATCCAGTTCTGAAGCCACCCCAGGTTCCACCCGCAGGATCATAAATGCCATGTGGTTGTCCTCTCTCTAGGAGACCCCTCCCTGACTCGCCAAAGGCCATCCTCCACAGTAGCGCCAGCAAGGGTGACCCCAGAGACAGAGAGTCCCTACCCTTCTGGAAAAGGTAGGAATGTTGGGAGTTTTTTAAGGATTCCCATTCCCTGCTAACACTCAGGTCCCCACAGATCCCTCAGATACATGGACCACAACAGAAGTTTCACTACAAACTTACATAATAGAACAAAACTTTTTAAAAATCAAGAACAAAAATTTACCTTAGCTTAATTTTCTGTTTTAAATCAAAGGGGCTTGATATCCAGGTTTTATATGTGCATGGTTAAGAATGGTTTGAAATCCACTCGTATTACGTCAGATCAAACTTAACTGTAGACTGCTATCCTTGTCAAAACCATGGAGGATCTGAGGTTTGGCCTGTCTCACATGTTAGTCCACCATAGTTTCAGGGTACTGGCAGAAAACACAGCACGCCTGGGTCAGAGCTGTGGCCATCACTTTGTAAAGTATATAGATGTTGAGTCACTATGTTGTGTACCTGAAACTAATATAATACGGTGTCAATTATGAATAATTTTTTAAAAGCAACAAAAAACAGAGTTCTGGTTCTAGAAAGAGCTCTAAGTATTAATAACAAAAGAAGTGAATTTCAGAAACACGAGAGACCTACGCAGAATTACCTCCCAACAGTCCTAAACACCAGCAAGTGAACTATGATGGCGCTGGTGTAGCAGCATTGCCCAAAGCTGCCAGCATGCCACATTTCCATTGAGTCCTAGGTAATCATCCATCCCAATTTCCTGAGCACTGTCTCAGTGTTAAGAAAATTTGAAACCTTGGGTGCTAAATATCATGGGACAATGTGCCCCTTATTTTACACAACTCTTTTTAAAATATATATATATATTTTTTTTTATTATTGATTTTTTTACAGAGAGGAAGAGAGAGGGATAGAGAGTCAGAAACATCGATCAGCTGCCTTTTGCACACCCCCTACTGGGAATGTGCCCACAACCAAGGTACATGCCCTTGACCGGTATCGAATCTGGGACCCTTCAGTCCGCAGGCTGACGCTCTATCCACTGAGCCAAATGGGTTTTGGCTTAACTCTTGATTTTTTGTGTCCCATTTTCCAATTTGTGGCTTTTCCTGGCCCCTTTCTCCTCCCCTCCAGGCACAGTCACCCTGTTATACCTGGCACACCTCCCTAGAGCAGGGCTCCTAATCTTGGCTGTCCACTGAGGTCACCTTGGAACTCTCGAGAGCAACCTGGGAATAAGAATTCTAGAAGCTCCCTGGGTAATTCTTAGGTAGCCAGAGCCAAGAGCCACTGCTGAAGGGAGGATGGAGAGGCCAAAAAGGTTTCCTTCTAGTTAGCTGGCTACAAACAGAAGGCAGAGGCTGAGGTACTGGCTATATTTAAGTTTGGGGCAGTTCTAAGCTCCTTTGATCGAAGTCAAATCTGATTCACCCAATTAATGAAAATCATCAAGTGGCCTCTCCCAGTTCTGCCTTCATGCGCCAAACACTTGGTCAGATGAAACTGCACAGTCAAAATCTCAGATGTGAGACTGTCATCTTTGACACAGAGTGATGTTGCCATGGGCACTTGGATGGGAATGCTCTGGGGCCGTGGTCGGCAAACTGCGGCTCGAGAGCCACATGTGGCTCTTTGGCCCTTTGAGTGTGGCTCTTCCACAAAATACCACAGCCTGGGCAAATCTATTTTGAAGAAGTGGCATTAGAAGAAGTTTAAGTTTAAAAACATTTGGCTCTCAAAAGAAATTTCAATCGTCGTACTGTTGATATTTGGCTCTGTTGACTAATGAGTTTGCCGACCACTGCTCTGGGGTACTCTATGCAAAGTACCTGGAGTGCTGGCAGTCTGGGTAGTATGAGGACGTGAAGGATTAAAGGGCATAGGACCTCCCGCAGCATCTGGGCTGGGAGTGCATGAAGCAGCCCAAATAATGTGGCCGGACGGCCAAAGATGCCAAGTCTGGGGCAAAGCCAAGATACTCTTTAAATACACTATCGTTCAGATGGGCGGCATCTCAGGCTCCCCCTTATTTAGAAGACATGTGTAAAATAAACTAAGGCCAGCATCCCAGACACTTTGGCTTTGGCAAATACAGTCCCACTTGTGTGTCTTTTTTGTTTGTTTGTTTTGAGACCAGTCTTCTCTAGTAAACAGCCTGGATCTACTCTAATCTTTGTAATTTATTCTGCAAACCTTCTAGCTTTCTCAAAAGTCTCGTGGCCACTCCGGATGGACGACTATGTTAAACACTTAAGGGATTTTCGTAAAGATCCATGGAGCAGTGTGCGGGGAGGGCTGGCCCAGATCGGGCTCCTTGGAGCACGGATTAAGTTCATTCTCTTCTGGAGCTGAGAAAGTTACTATTTGTGGGAACCCCTTTCACGTTCCGTGAGATTCAGGGTTCTGGTTCAGGGTTTGGGTTCTGGAGAAGGCCGCACACAAATGAAAAGAGACTTTAGAAAAGATTTTAATTTGGGAAATGGGGGCCAGGCGGTAGTCCAACTCTAGTGGGAGAACTACTTCTCGCTCTGGCTTTTCCATCCCTTTTATTAAGATTAAAATTATAGGACACACCCATTCCCCTAGGCAGGAAACTCCAATAAAAGCCCGTCAGTGAATTTAGGACTAACAAGCGGGGGCTTCTTCAACTACCAATATCTAGTAATTAGCTCTGACCCTTTAAAGCAGGGGTCTTCAAACTACAGCCCGCGGGCCACAAGCGGCCCGCAGAGGAGTCTGATCCGGCCCGCCAGGTTTTTTGGGCAGTGAGTGCAGCCGAGGTGTTACAGTAGGAATTAGTAGTTCATATAGTCCGGCCCTCCAGCTCTCTGAGGGACCGTGATCTGGCCCCCACTTTAAAAAGTTTGAGGACCCCTGCTTTAAAGCAACTAAGGATGACCAGCCCTCCGAATTCCCTGTCCACACCTCTCTATTATTAAAACAATGATCGGCTTCCGGCAACTATTCTAAACATTTATGTTCTCCATGTGTTGTACCTTCTGACAGAACCAGCTTTCATGTCCAAGCCAGACACCATAGTGGCCACAAAGCCAGCCGTGGTACCGGGCTCCAGGCTGATGCCATCCAAACCTCCTGCAGGAACCACGGGGGTGGTCAGGAATGAGCCCTCCCAAGCCCCACCTCCCACAACTGCAAAGGCCTTGGAACACACTCCTTCCACCTCCCTCGAGAAGCCAGGTTGGCACTGGCTTTGCACACTTTACTGGAGATCAGCTCTCTGCCACAGCCTTCTTGCTCTGGTCTGTTTTGTGTTCCACCCTGGCTCAGTCCAGGTGAAAAAAGAAGTCCATTTCCCAAACATGCCAAGGCTCGCCGTATTAACCTGCTTTGCTAAGAATCTGAATACTCTCTGCCTCCTCCTAATATGGGAGGATGGAGGAAGCTCCCCACCCTCTGGAGTCACGATCTATGGGGTGGAAGAGCTCTCGGTAACCTGTACCTTATGTAAGGGCCCATCTAATTCTTAAGCATGGCCCAGCCTCTAAATGAATTAATTACCTTGCTTGTTCTTTGCTAAAATGAGTTTGGCTGCCAGCCATGCATCTCTCAAGGCTTTAAGATAGGAACCAAATTGTGCAGAATTTCTCCTGCTTAATGAGAACAGTATCTTTAGGACTACCGTCATAACTGAGCTGCAATCTCTCCCCGCAGGTGCACATTCATCCAATTCCACAGTTGTCACTGGTAAGTATTCCCCTTTGTCCTCGAAGTGTTGGAACTCAGGGGACTTGTCCCAGGAAGCTGAACAGTCCTGGTTGAGCTCATCTTTGTAAAATAAATAAATAAATAAATAATGCTTTATACAATAGTGGTTGCTCAATAAATGTTAACTTAATGTTTTGATCAGCCCATTGTTACTACCAATATCATTTGTTTTTTAAATAAGGTTATAAAAGATAGCACAACTTTTAAAGTTGCTTTTTTTAGTACAACAGAAATATTGAATGAATAAGCAGTGAATGAATGAGAAAATGATTAAGTAAATTTGAGGGATTTAACATTTAAATAAATATTCAGGAAGTGTGGTGCATCATTTCATTGTCTTAAATATCTACTGCCTCACTTGGCAGCCCTTTTTATCAATAATTTTATTCAGTTTTTCCAAGGTCTGGTCTCTGATCCTTAACTAAGCTATTCTTGAGGAGTCTCAATCGTAAAATAAAAGTCAAAATGTCATCTATGATGGTGTTTACATGGCCATCTTCATTTAGTACACTAGGAGTGAGGAGTTCCTTTTTCTGTCACATCTGAAATGTTTGCTACAGTCAATATGCTCAGCCTTTAACAGGAGCTACCGTTGTAACATTCATCTGTTCACTCAGTAGAAATGGAGATTCTATTTGTGGCAGGTCTGGTATTAACCTGCAATAAAATGCAGGCAGTTACTAGCCTTTCTGGCTTCCTGTGCAATAACACACTTTTTCTCCTCTCCCCCCCCCCCCCCCCAACTCTAATCCTCCTCTATCTCACGAAATCTCTTTCACTTCCCTTTTCTCTAATCCATGCACCCCTAGGAAACCCAAAAGGGTGGAGGACTTGGCAGTTGTTATCTTGGTCCATTGTTATAGAGATTCTGGTTTCAATTTCTTTACTAAATTATCTCCGTAGATAATTGAGGAAGAGGCCAAGTGTTTGAGTTTAAGTCACTGAGTTCAAATTGCTTCTCCCTTGAGTTTGAGTCTGTAGTTTATATATATATCCTCATTAAAAATAAACAGGAAGGAGCATTGTGAAATACAACTTATTGTTTATATCAGCTTGCCTTTTACAATAAATCTCTCCATGAACAGTAAATGCATGCTGAACTGCTTAGTCAACATGACGAAATAGTGAATCATCAGCTACAATATCTCTGCTAATAAAGATTTCTGATTTTTAGTCAAAACAACTTTCACTAGTTTTCCAAGTTTGTTGTTACTTCTTTTAGAACAACTTTTCTATGCTTTTTCTACAGCAAGTAATTTTGGTTTTGCACTTTACTGTTTCTTCTGATTACAGCAACATTGCAAAAATATCAGGGGAAAATTTCTTAAAGAACATAAAGATTATCTACAATCCCACCATTACTTAATACTTTGATAGATATTCTTCAATATTTTTTTTGTGCCTATGATATACACATGGCTTACTGGATTTCTTTTGGCTCATTTTTATTTCAACCACCTTTTTTCACTTATGATATCACTAGAGGCCCAATACATGAAATTGCCCGGATTTCATACAGAAGGACATGCAGAAGATCGTTTGGCTGTCCGGTCTAATTAGCATATTATGTGTTTATTATTATAGATAGGCATCTTTTCATGTTAATATAGATTAGTTTCACAAGTTTTAAAATATATTTTTATTGATTTCAGAGAGGAAGGGAGAGGGAGAGAGAGAGATAGTAACATCAACGAGAGAGAATCATTGATTAGCTGCCTCCTGCACGCTCCCTACTGGGGATTGAGCCAGCAACCAGGGCATGTGCCCTGACAGAATCAAACTGTGACCTCTTAGTTCAGTGGTTCTCAACCTTTTTAATGCCGTGACCCTTTAATACAGTTCCTCATGTGTGGTGACCCCCAACCATAAAATTATTTTCGTTGCTACTTCTTAACTGTAATTTTGCTACTATTATGAATCATAATGTGTTTTCTGATGGTCTTAGGCAAAGCTACTAGCGGTTCTCAACCCACAGGTCGTGACCCACAGGTTGAGAACCGCTGCTGTAGAGCCTAATACCTAACTGTATTAAATGGTCGTGGCATTAAAAAGGTTGAGAACCACTGTCCTATTTCATAGATCAAAGCTCATAGGTTCATAGGTCAAACTACATCTACCAGGCCATTTCATAATTTTTAAAAGCTGAATAATATTCCATTGGATGGGTATTAACACATTTTAACTAATTTTCTACTGATATTTAGGTAAACATTTAAAAAATTATTTTACATAATACTTCAGTAATTATTCCTATATATACTCTCCCATTTCCTTAGAGTGAATCCTAGAAGTAGAAATGGAGAGTTAATATATATGGTCTTCTCTAGAGCTTTTGTTATATTACCAATTACCTTTGAGAAAAACTGTACCCATTTACATTCACTGCTGGAAAGCAGAGAATCTGGGTGTTTCCCATTTCCATATACTTAACCTGTATTTCAATAGGGTTATATTTTAAATGCCAACCCATGGGGATTTACCCTTGCCTACAAGGTTGTGTGTTAGTTGTACAGGGACAGGTCTGAAAGTTTAATGGTCTAGGACCGTGGTCAGCAAACTGTGCCTCTTTGGCCCCTTGAGTGTGGTTCTTCCACAAAATACCACGGCCTGGGCAAGTCTATTTTGAAGTGGCATTAGAAGTTTAAGTTTAAAAATTTGGCTCTCAAAAGAAATTTCAATTGAACTGTTGATATTTGGCTCTGTTGACTAATGAGTTTGCCAACCACTGGTCTAGGAGACTAATTGACTCATGGTCCACAGTGAGATGACTGGCTCTCCAGATGTTCAGGGTTGTCATCTTGCAGGTGGGGCAGCCAGGTGATTTTTGCAGAAAGATTTCATAATATTAAGGCAAGTTGGCAAAATCTGCTTGGAATTTATTATTCACTCGGTGTTTTAAAAATAGTTATGTTCACCTGCCCTTTTGCTTCCACACGAGGATCCCACTGTTCCTGTCTAATAAATCTCAAATGCTGTCATTGCTGCTGGCCTTCCACCTCAAATCCTCCCACCATCCATGCTGTTCTTTTCAACTCAGTCAACAGTTTTTTCCTTTTCCTAAGCATTTCTTTATTCTCCTCTTACTTGTAAAATCTCTCTTATAACAACCCCCCTTTCTCCTTATCACCCTTCCTCTGTTATAAAAAAAAAGTAGCAAATAAATAATGACAATGGAATTGGAAGAAAAATGGCACTGCAAGCTATCATTTCTAAATCAGGATTCTGCAAAGCTGCAGAGAAGAGGGAGGTTGTGCCAGAGGACAACTGAGAAGGACCCTTACCATATCTACTTTCTTGACTTTGGATTTAGCAGCAAGCATTTCTTCTCATGAAGTGCTGGCCTCCTCATCCTCATATGTCCACCCCAGGTTCTGATCTCTGAGCCTCTTACTTTCCCCTCCTGACTCTGTCACTCTGCTCAGGAAGGTCAAGGATTAGGAGCACAGGACATGAGATAACATGAATTGGACAGTGTGAACTGGCAGTGTTGGTGGAGAAGGAATTTACTTTTTGCCCAGAGGTAGAATAGATTGAATTGCATGGAACCTTAAGAAATGTTAATAACAGTAAGCTGGTTGGGAAGGCATTTGTATCTCTCTGCGGGAATGTAAATAGTAAAGATTTTTCAGATTCTTAGAAATGAACCTTATAGGTGATGGTGATGGATGGAGGCTTGACCTGGGGTACTAAACACACAAAACAGTATACAAATATGAGTTGTAGAATTGTGCACCTGAAACCTGTATAATTTTGTTAACCAGTGTCACCCCGATAAATTAAATAAAAATGAAATGAACCTGAACTTTTAGGATGATACCAGCTTAGTTCTCTTCTTTTACAGTGGCAACACTCTCATCTGTTACTGTGCTTTGTGGAGCATTACTTCTGGTATGTTATTGTAAAAGATCAAGGTGAGTGGCACAAGAGAATCACACTGGACAAGATTCTTCCTTTCCTCCGAGAAAATAGTTCATTATTATGACTCTGAGCCTGCCTTCCCAATGAAGAATCCCTTTTTTGGGTAAAGACACAGGATCTCCCTCTCGCCCCTCTTTTATGTTGGCCAAAGGAGTGTTGGACCCTGGCTGGTGGCTCAGTTGGTTGGAGCATCATCTCAATATACCAAAAGATGGTTTTTTCGATTCCCAGTCAGGGCACATACCCAGGTTTTGGTATATGATCTGTACAGGAAGCAACCAATCAATGCTTCTCTCTCACACTGATGTTTCTCTCTCTCCTTTCCTCTCTCTAAAACATATCCTCAGGTGAGGATTTTTAAAAAGCACACAACAGTGTTGGAGTTGAGCAGTCACACTGAACCAGTCTTAGAAAGCCATTTACTTTCCAAAGCAGGCCACTTGTCAGAAATGGGGCAATGAGAGCTGATGACACGGGGTCAATTTTACCAAGAGCCAATTCAGAAAGAAAGAATGTGCCAAATTACCAATTTGGTAGATATGCAATTTGTATCACTTCTTATCATATAGGCATGACTATATTCTTCTTCAATGCACTCATTAAATATGGAGATACTTTTTTAAATATATTTTATTGATTTTGTACAAAGAGAAAGGGAGAGATATGGAGAGTTAGAAACATGGATGAGAGAGAGTCATCGATCAGCTGCCTCTTGCACACCCCCCATTGGGGATATGCCCGCAACCAAGGTACATGCCCTTGACTGGAATCGAACCCAGGACCTTTTAGTCCCCAAGCTGACGCTCTATCCATTGAGCCAAACTGGTTTCGGCTGGAGATACTTTTTTTTATAAATATACTCATTCATGTCAGTCTTACTTTTGTATTTCTGATCATTAAAATTCTACATTTCAGCACTTGTGACAAGATTGTTTCTGCCACTTGCTGAAATTTCAGACCTTATTATTTTTCTAATCATCAGGCATTTTTATCATTTTTTTTCATTAAAGCCTCAAATGACACATTAGCCTTTACTTAATTTATTTTTTAAATGCTCCTTAAACTTTTTAAAATGAATTTTTCTTTTTCTTTTAATATATTTTTATTGATTTAAGAGAGGAAGGGAGAGAACTATCATTGATGAGAGAGAATCATGGATCAGCTGCCTCCTGCACGCCCCCTAGTGGAGATCAAGCCTGCAATTTAGGCAAGTGCCCTTCACGGGAATCTAACCCAGGACCCTTCAATCCACAGGCCAATGCTCTATCAACTGAGCCAAACCAGCCTGGGTTAGCCTTAATTTTATACTTCTATCAATTAGTAACCAGTATTTCAGTATTCCACATTGATGTAGTTGCTCTGGATCCTTTCTCGGCTTTATACAATCAATGAACATAAGATTTTTTGAAAATAAGCTGTTACTATGATAGAAAAAAAATATTCTTTTGTAAATATCATATCAATATAAAAGCTACACTGTCCTTTGAGCCTAACTTCAAAGAAAATGAACATTTCATGAAATGCTACTGTAAAGCCAAAATGAAAGTATCTAAAAATTTACATAAATCTTCAAAACCTGTTAATACCATCTCAACCAACAAGAATTACCGTAAGCTCATAAATAGTTTAGAAATTAACAAAGATTACTATATTACTTAAGAACTTATCAAAAAATAAAAAATTTTAAAACGTTGGCGAAATGTATTTTAGAAGGATTTTTTAAATATCATAATAATTTTCATATAAAATGCTATATTTAGAGTTACATTCTTAAGAGATTATAATGACTATAATCATTGACTATATATTTTTTTAATATATTTTTATTGATTTCAGAGAGGAAGAGATAGATAGAAACATCAATGATGATAGAGAATCATTGATTGGCTGCCTCCTGCATATCCCACATTGGGAATGGAGCCCACAACCTGGCATATGCCCCGACTAGGAATAGAACCATGACCTCCTGTTCACAGGTTGAGATGCTGTTGGCTAGGCGAGTATTTAAAAAAAAAAATTCATACACAATCTTTTAAAAGAATAATACATTAAATTATGTTCTTTAAAAGTATTTGAAAACGTAGTATATATGGCCAATAAATATGCTCATAAGAAAATATCAATATTCACAGACTGTTAAAGAAATATTCATAATCACCTCTTTAAGAGTTTACTTTTTAAAATGTTTTTAATTTATTTTTAGAGGGAGAGAGATAGAAAGACACATTGATTGGCCTCCTGTACATACCTCTACTGTGGATCGAGCCCACAACCCAGGCATGTGCCCTGATCAGGAATTAAACCTAGTTCCTGGGTCAATGCTTAACACTAAGTGCCAAGAACTGTTTTAAAAGCTTTATAAGTATTATATCATTTTTATCAGGATTATCACATCTGGCTTAGCTGATTCCTAGTTACTTTCTCCTTCTCTTCTTGCCATTTGAGCTACCACTTTTCAGCGGAGGATTGGCAGGGGGAGGGGGGGGGGGTTGCTCCAATAGCATTTGGAAATCTTTGGTGAATAAGAGGATTAAAAATGCTGAAAACTGCCAAGGCTGGTTTGGCTCAATGGATAGAACGTCGGCTTGGGGACTGAAAGGTCCCGGGTTCGATTCCGGTCAATGGCATATACCTTGGTTGCGGGCATCTCCCCAGTAGGGGTGTGCAAGAGGCAGCCGATCGATGACTCTCTCGCATCGATGTTTCTAGCTCTCTATCTCTCTCCCTTCCTCTCTGTAAAAAGTCAATAAAATATTTTTTTTTAAATGCTGAGAACCCTAAAAATATAACACTATGTGCCCAAAGTACAGTTTTCTCCATGTGAGTGTTCAATAGGGACTGTTTACTCAATTTGAGGGCAATGCTCTCCTCTTTTCAAAACCTGTGAATTATTTCTTTACAGGCAAACTTCCCAGACACCCCGTGATCAAATGGAAAATATGGAAGATATCCCAATGACTGGGGGAACCAATGGCCGAGAGGAGGATACAGAAAGCAGCCACACAGTCTAGGAAACTCCAAGGGAAAGCCAGGCCAGCAAGGGCTACAGTGAAGGCACCAACTCTGTTCTGGCCACAGGGGACCTAGAAAAGACTCAAGGAGTCCAGGGCCAGGGAGAAGCCACCAAGATGTGCCCACCCGCAGCACTGTCTAGAGGAGTAGGCGCTCCAGGCTTACGATGGAAGCTTGATACCTGCCCTGCCTCAGATATGGGGCCAAGTTCCCAAAGTCCCCGGCATTGAAGGCCTCAGGTCTTCCTATCAGGGCTTTTATTTTATTATGATATTTATTCAGGATAACTGATCAGCTTGACTCTCTTCCATCCCTCCTCCTGACTGGCAGTTTACAAAGAAAAATATATCTGAGGCTCTAAGTGAGTTCAGCAGGCGCCTCCTGGCTTGAGAGGTGTCTATAAGGATGACATTAGCATTTGAGCTCCTAAAACTCTCTCCAGTTAGATGCTCTGCTTGCACTGAAAGGGAGCAAAGAGATATTGTACCCAGTGAATTCTCTTAATTTAAGGATTCAGAAAGAAACTGAACTCAGTGACATTCTCCATATATACATTTATATTTATACATCGTTTATTATCCTATATAATAAAAGCCCAGCGATCGAATGGCAGAACAACCAGTTGACCAGTCACTATGATGTGCACTGACCAGGGGGCAGACACTCAACGCAGGAGTGGGATCCCTGCTAAGTCTGACCAGGAAGAGCGGCTGCTCCCACTGCAAACTCTGGGCCAATGGGCAGGAACCCCAGGCTCCTCCTCCTTGCTCCCTTCCACCTCCTCCGGACACCTGCAGGCTGCACAGCATCTCCACCACCGCCATGGCCCGGGCTCACAGAGCTGGACCCCCGAGGCTGGGAGGTGGGTTTCTGGCTGCCATGGGAATGAGGCCTACTCTACCGCTATTGTCCTTGGGCCTGGCTCTGACCAGGTCCTCTGGAGAGGCGAGTGATCTGGTGCCACAAAAGATGCCAGACCAGGGAGTAGCCGCTCAGAGGGCCGGTCCACAGCCACTCAGCTGACCTGGATGAGCGGCACTCCCATAGCAAGTCAATCCCCATGAGCCATGCCCCCCACCAGTACACGAATCCCATGCACCAGGCCTCTAGTATCTACACATTATGACTTGCATTTTGAAATTGTATTTTATGTAAACAAAATAAAATGTCTATTTTCAATTTAAAAATGCAGTAAAACAATCACTGAGAAGAAATAAACATCATCAACAACAACAAAAAGGGACACCAAGCCCTGGCCAGTTGCTCATGGTTAGAGTGTCGGCCTGCGGATCGAAGGATCATGGGTTTAATTCCTGGTCAAAGGCACATACCTCAGTTTCAGGTTCGATCCCCAGTCCCAGTCAGAGGCAACCAATAGATGTGTCTCTCTCATGTCAATGTTCCTCTCTCTCTCTCTCCCTTCCCCTCCTTCCTCCCTTCTCCTCTTTCTAAAAATCAATGGAAAAAAATAACCTCTGATGAGGATTAAAGAAAAAAAAAAAAACTAAGAGGAGAAAAAGCAGGTATGCAAAGTCCCAAATGGTTGAGCTCAGCTTTTCTAAAAGGAAAAAAAAAAAAAAAAATCTTGCCTAAAGCTGGATCAGATCACAGTTTTAGAGAATCTCTAATGGGATTTTCATGTAAGAAGCCACAAGTGGCAGATTATGGCCCAAGTACTCCTGGTACATACATGCTCTTGCTTTGCATTGTTCTCTTTCTTCTTTTCTTCATTTCTTTGCTATTTTTAACATTTTAAAAATAAAATTATGGGCCTAATTCCACATCTTATTTTATAGATGAGAAAACTAAGGCCCAGAGAAGTTGACTTACCCAAGGCCAGATGGCTCAATTCATGCCAGAGAGTTTGAACAGGATTTGGGATAGGGGCGGGGAGTAGTAGTCCTGACTATAAACCAGCTACCAATTGCCCAGTAACACAGCCAGGGGTAGCCAGGTAGCCATCACAAGCTTTTGAGAGGTGGGGCATAGCAACCAATTCATGCTCTTTCAGAAGATCCCAAATTGCTCTCCATATACAATATATATATATATATATATATATATATATATATATATATATATATATATATAACTGATTTTTTACAGAGAGGAAGGGAGAGAGACAGTTAGAAACATTGATGAGAGAGAAACATTCATCAGCTGCCTCCTGCACACCCTCCACTGGGGATGTGCTAGCAACCAAGGTACTTGCCCTTGACCGGAATTGAACATGGGGATCCTTGAGCTCTATCCACTGAGCTAAACCTGTTTCAGCTCAAATTGCTCTTTCTTTTTCTTTGTGTCAACAATTTAGATGGTTTCAAAAGTGAAGAGTAGGAATTTAAATGGCTGGTGCTGGGAATTTTAGAGCCACACCGTTTTCACTATATGCAAATATTTTTTCAATGAATAGGAAAACTGGCTGCTAACATGTGAGCTGAGCCATTTTATTCACTCTTTGCCTTAATTACTTCATTTTCCTAAAACTGCCTGATTTAAACTCTTCAGCTACTTGCCTCTAAGGTTCTAGGACTGGCTCCAGTTTGTACTTTTTAAGAAGTTTTAAAAATTTGACCCTTGATATTTTTAAATTAACTTGACAGAAAACACAACTTTCATAAAAAATTGGGCAGATGTTCAGTAGAACCAAATTTTGTAAGGTTTCTATTGGGTGTAAGAGGGCTATGTCACAGGACTAATTGATAGATTTGTGGTTTGGATTCACCATGGTCTTTGGAAAAGACATGTTATAACAACTTCTGGGCCCATTTTGGAGCTTTAAAATCACTAGTATCAGGTCCATCACAGAAAAAGCCCATGATCCATCAGTTACCGACCAAGTCCGAGCTGGGTAGATTACATGACAAAAATTAGATCTAGATAATTAGATCTGGAGATGGAAGCAAGCAGGGTGGGATGGAGTTGGGGTCTGAAGGAACCACGGAGGGTGGAGAGGCATGGATAAATAAACAAATCTATGATTTTTTTTAAATACCTAAAGGGGTAAAATGAATTCTTTTACAGGTGGTAGTACTTCTAGGGAAGTTACAAAACCTCTTTAACATCCAAACATACTATGGCCCCAGAATTTATCCATCAAGCAGTGATGAACATCTCAAAAGTAAGGTCTTCATCTTTGAATTCTCAGAGATTAATGCAGTGCCCTGCAGGTGATTAAGAGATGCTAGATCAATAAAGTAAAGCTAACTGAAATATGGCTAAATGTTCTGAGACAGAATAGCCTGTTGTCAGGCAAAACTACAAAAGTGGTGATGTTTGTGAACACTCAGCTACTTGTCTTTGTGCCCCATATCCCCATGCTTTGTTGACAATTCTGAGCATTGCCTCAAATTCTACATATACCTGTCCCCCATTTTTACACACAAACAGCAATTGGCCAGTGGGTTCGGTTTGGGAAGACACAATGTGACATGGCAGTGAGGAAGACAACATGGAGGGAGAGCAATAAAGACCTATGCTGGGAGGGCAGATAAACAGTATGTAGGGATCTGAGGCGCACTAATTCTGTTACATCAGGGCCCCCCCTTCCTAACTCATCTCCCTTGCCCTACCCAGAAAGCTGCCTGCCAGAGATCTCCAAGATCTCCACTTTCCCATCCCGCCCAAATGACTCACTCCAGCCTACCAGGGAAGAGTCTTGCCAACTAGCCTGCTATAATACTAGTTGCTCTAGTTATCTGTTACTATGTAACAAACCACCACTGTTCATTATCTCTGGGCTAACTGGGCTCAGCCAGGCAATTCTGTTCTATGTGCCACCAACTAGGGTCACTCACTTGGCTGCATTCAGTTAGTGGCTGGGCTGAGCGGAAAGCCTAAGAAGGCTCCACTTACTTGTCGGGTGCCTCAGCACTCCTCTATATGACCTCTCCACAGGGCTAGCTTGGACTTCCTCATAGTATGGTAACCTCGCAGTACAGTTAGACTACTCACATGGTGACAGAAAAGAGAAACTGCCAGCCCCTTACAGGCTGTTGAATTTTATTGAACCTTGAGGATTGAGGAATATTTTAGACATACTAGGGCTTGAGTTGAAAAATGAGTGTGATTTAATAGAAACAGACATGGAGGGTTCTAAACAGGGGGATTGACACAGGCAAAGACACACAGGAATGTAAGTGACAAGTTCAGGGAAAAAAAAAAAAAGCAAGACAGCTGGAATGATAAACTATTTGTAGAACAACTTGAGAGATGAGGCAGAAGGCAGATTGTGAAGTATCATGTTTCTCTTATAACCCCCTGGGATTATATATAATATTAGCTGTGGTTATATAATATTAGCTGTGGTTCCAGAAGGATTGCTCAGTAACTATATGTTGAGCAAAATAATTTTTTTTTTTTCAAAAGGAGCCTTACAGAGCAAAAGCCTTGAAGGGACTGAATCCCTGAATCAGCAGAACCAGAGAGTCTCTCTCCAAGTCCCTCCCTGGCTCTACCCAGTGCCTCCTATGGTAGATGTCAACACCATAAACTTAGGTCTGACTCTAAGTTCCAGGGCGGTTTCATCACTTCTCTGAGTAGAGCTGAAGCACTAATTATAAAACAAGCGTGTCATCTTCAAAATCCCCTTTGAGATCAACACAGTCCAGAGGGCTCCCGAGTTGCTCCGGGCGCAGTGGTCCAGGGTCACCTGGGCTGCAATGGCTGATGGTGTCTTCAGCATGCTCCAGGAAGCTCCAGAGGCTCCAGAAGCACCTGGGTGGCTACCCAGGGGGAAAGCTTAGAACACATTCCAGTCCTGTCTAATTAGAGCAGCTACACTCTTTCAGTGGGGGTAAAATTTAGTTTGAAGAGTATCAAGGCTGCCCCAGCCAGTTTAATTCCAGTCAAGGAATTAGGTTGCAGGTTCGATCCCCAGTCCCAGTCAGGGCATGTGCGGGAGACAACCAATCAGTGTGTCTCTCTCAATGGATGTTTCTCTCTTTATCTCTCCCCCTCCCTTTCAACTCTCTCTGAAAAACAATGGGGGAAAAATCCTTGGTTGAGTATTAACGAAACAAAAAAAGTGTCCTGGCTAAGAACATCTGAAAGTCTCCTATGCTTTGTTTTTAACAAATGTGTTTTTTGGCTTTTTTTTTTTTTTTTTTTTTTTTTTTTTTTAGGAGCTCTAGCTCTAGCTGTTTATCTGATGGTAATGGAAATACCATGGGGGGGGGTGGGGGCACCAAGCTCTGTTCTATGTGCTAGAACATAGCTGCCTGGGCCCAATCGCTATAGAGCCTATTTCACCATCTGCTCCTCCAGGTTTGCTATGATGACTAAATGAAATAATGTATACAAAGTTCTAAGTGTGTCTACCATGTAGGAGGAACTTAATAAAGCTAAATTAATTTCCCAAGTGAGATCTTTTTATGTCTTAGCTGACCCAATACTGGTGGCTGCCTATTCCTCTTCTTCCTTCTCCAGTGAGTCCCAACATGTTGTGTACTATCTGCTTCCACACACCGTGTGCATCCAAGGAAGCTAACCTCATCTCAGGCTTCAGGAAAGGAAACTGATTATTTTAAACCATCCTCTTTCCTAGCGATTGGTTTAGGAATGGGCAAGTGACCAACTTCTGATTACTGGAGATGTGAGGTCAGCTAGGGAGGCTTCTGGGAAAGGTTTCCTTGCTCCTAAGACAGAGAAGACAGGCTTTCTTCTCTCTGAGATTGCTGCATTTGGAACTGCCTGGAACTGCTGCAGAAGGCTTGTTACAGAGAAGCCAGCATGGGGCAAAGCTCACAGGAAAGATGGCAGAGAGAGGCAAAGGA
Organism: Pipistrellus hanaki; assembly: GCF_964339955.1. Taxonomy (NCBI): domain Eukaryota; kingdom Metazoa; phylum Chordata; class Mammalia; order Chiroptera; family Vespertilionidae; genus Pipistrellus; species Pipistrellus hanaki. Next base: position 129,308,268 of record NC_140503.1, on the reverse strand, counting down.
TGTGGCTTCCTCCCAACAGGGCTGAGGTCCCTGACCTACAGCCTGCCCTCCTTATAGTCTCAGATGAAATCATAACATCTTCTGTTCAATGCCTGTTAGGGTTTTTGTTTGGGGTTACTCAGCCCCAAATGTCCTGATACTGAATTTAGTAACTAAGTGGAAATATTATAATAGACTCTATAATGAGGAACTGCTGAGCAGAAGAAGTAGGTCAAAGGGCAGTAAGGCCCCTACTGCTTTAGGCTAGGAAGCCAGTGCCACCTTGTTATGTAGTTATGAAATAACTGATTAAAAGGTTACCTGTTTTACCCTGGGAAGAGATTAGAAAAATGTAATATTAGTAAAATGATTTCTTAAAAAAATCCAGAACTATTGAATCTCAGGATGTTCATGTTCTGTTGGCTATTTCTTGATGCCTTCAGTAAGGTCCTTTAAAAGATGAGCTTGTCGGCTCAGTTGGTTGAGCATTCTTCCGTGCACAGAAAGGTTGCCGATTCAATTCCCGGTCAGAGCACATACATGGTTGTGGGTTTGATTCCTGGTCCATGGGACATGTACGGAAGGTAACCAATTGATGTTTCTGCCTGCAGCCCAAGTCACATTGGCATTGTAATTATAGTGAGAAACCCTTAAAAAGGTTTTAAGCAGGTGGATGACATAATGTAGTCTTCATTCAGACATAAAAAGGGCAGAGCAACTGAAGGATGTTGCCATAGGCCAGGTAAGATGAGGCCTGGTCTAAGAGGTAGGACAGATTAAAAAAAAAAAAAAAAAAAGTGGGTAGATTCAAGATATTTTAGAAACAAAGTCAAAAGAACTTGCTCAGTAGTGCCATTTTCTGAGATGGGAAAGGGAGAGGGAAGGGATTAGGGGTAAGAGAAGAAATCGAGAGCTGCATTTTTGGATTTGTTAAGTTAGAGACATCGTTAAAACGGCAAGTGGAGTAAGCAAGAAAAAAGTTGGATAACTCCATCTCTCTCCATCTATTCTATCTCATTGTCCAGGCCACTAAAAAATATGAAATATATAGAACTATTGGTGGTAATGAACATGAGAGACAGCTACCACAGGCTCTCTTGGACGATCTATAAGCAGCAACCCAGGGAGGAAGTGAGAATCCCCTTCCAAACGCTCCAAAAGCCCTCGACACCCAAGGTGACGGTGTTTAAAGGGCCCTCAGGAAGGGGTACATGAGGTCTTACCCTGTCTGAGGCAGTGTCTGGGGGAACTCCGGGCCTGCCTCAGCAAATCAGCTTTCAGTCTGCGGGTAAGCACATTTCAAAAAGCCCAGAGGTTCAGGACTACTAGCAAGGACTGAAACCAAAAACAAGGCTTGAAGAAAAGCATTAAGCCACAAGTAGTGTGAACAAAAGGTGTCCAAGTTCCTTGTCAACACAGCTGGTCGGCCTCAGAGACCGCTCTGACACAACCACAGGAAAGGAGGATGGTCTGCTACACACAGGGCTCACACAGCCTGGGGCCTGGACTCGCAGGGCAGGACGATTTCCCACACGGGATCTTATACTTCTGTCCACATTAATGTTTAGTAAACTGTATGAATCTAACCATTTGCCTTCTCTGCTCCCACATCTAGTCCGCTATAGGAAAAAGTACATATCAACTAAAAGCATGGCTTTAATTTCAACTGGGTTGATACTGCCCAGCGATCCTCTAATGTCAGTTTCCTCTCATCTCTTCTAGATATGTTCCAAGCTTTCCATATTTTCTCTGAATGGTCTGATTTGTGACTTCACTATAAATAAAATAATTGGGTGGGAGCTATCTAAACTTCATCTTTACCCATTTATATGTATATCTAACCTAGTTTCCTTTATATCTCATGCCCCAAGCCATCCCACCTCATCCACCAGCCAGCCTTTCACCTGTTTCTTCCATCATTCTTTTGTTATTTTCCATTCAACATGTATGCCTGCTCAGATTTCCTGCACTTTAAAAACAAATTCCCTTCCCCAACACCACACCATCCCCTATCTACTCTAACCTCTTTCTAGCCTTGCTTCATAAGACACATTTATGTGGCCAATGTCAACAGGCACAGACTTTAAGTCAATAGTTGTATAAGGCACCATACCAAAAAGCACCCCACTTCTCCATCTCCCCTTCCCAAAACAAAATCATTTTAAAAAATATTTTAGCTGATTGTTTTGGTACTTATTCTGTAGCTCTAAATAATAAGCTCCTTATGACTGATTTCTTACTGTGGAAGCTGGAGACTGAGCACACCTCTTGTCATCACATATTCACACATTTCCTATCTCCAATACACATGCTGACATTATGAAGACTATGGGAACACCATCATATGCAGCTGAGCTAGATAGTAAACTATGGTTACTTTCTCTCCCTTGCGTTATGTAACCAGTTGCTTTAATTATTAAAGAATTAATAACAGCCTTATTTCCCTGCCCCATTTGCTTAGTTTTCTAGGTATTTCTTGCTAACTCCAGCTTCAACACTAACAGCGTGCTTAGGTACACTTGGTATGCCCCTCCAGCTCCCAGAGAATCCTCCTTGTCATTCTTATTATTGTCATTCAATCCTCCAATAGCTTTTCAGTAGATAATATTTTTACATGTGAAAGTGCCCTTATTCTATTGATTCTTTGGTTAGGTTTGGAATTCTAAGTTGGAAATCATTTCCTCGTGGTTTTGAAGGTACAGCTCCACAATGCTGCTATTGCACAACCTGAAGACAGTCTGAGTCTTGGACCTTTGTAGATGGCTTCCTTTCTTTCTGGGAGCTTGTAAGATCTTTGCCTCTAGTGTTGCTAAAATTTCACAATATACTCATTGTATGTCTATTTTTATCCAATATGCAGAGCATTTGAATCTGGAAACTCATACATTCAGTTCTGGATAATTTTCATGATTTGAAAAACAATTTTCCAGCTTCTGTTTTCTCTTCTTGAAACTCCTTTATTATTCAGATGTCAAATGTCTTTAATTGATTCTACCAGTTTCCTTTTTTTCTAATCTTTGTTTTTTCTTTACTTTCTGGATATTTTCTCAACTTATCTTTCTTTTGGATTTTTATTGCTTTTAATTTTGTCTCTAGATATGATTGTTTTTCATGGGTGCACTATCTTCTCTTTTTACCTAAATATATTTAACATATTTAGATGATTCCTTCTCCTTGCAAAGACTGCTTTTTTCCAAATTGATTCTTCTGTTTTGACATTCAACCTTCACCTTGGAGGTTCTATTAAGATGTTTGGCAATCCGTGGTTTACTGCTCTGATTTAAGAGTGAAGCACTAAAACCATGTCTGAAACTGAGCATTTGGATGGGGTATTGTAGGCTCTTTCCCTGGATAATCTGGTTGGCCGATTTCCTTAGGAACCTTTAATGTCATTGTTAGTGTTTCTGCCAAAGCTGGTTATATTCCCTAGAGAAGGAACTGTCAATCTTCTACCAAGACCCTACATGCATGTATGCACACGTGTGTATACACTGAGTGGCCAGATTATGATTATTGCCGAACATAAAATAATCTGGCCACTCAGTGTGTGTGTGTGTGTGTGTGTATAAATTAAAGGCCCTGGTGCATGAATTCGCACATGGGTGGGGGTCTGGCCAGCCTGGCCAGGGGGAGGGGACAAGGGAAGTTGGCTGGCCTGCTTACTGGTCAAACTCCTGATTGGGGGGACAATTTGCATATTAGCCTTTTATTATATAGGATATACACTGAGTGGCCAGATTATTATGCGTTCAGAGATCATCACAATCTGGCCACTCATGTACATGTATGTGTAAATGTGTGTGTATGCATACATGTTCTTGTTATATAAAATTTATGTTAAACCTAATCCCCAAGGGGATGATATAGAAGGTGAGTCTTCTGGGAGGTGATTAGATCATGAGGGTGGGGCTCCATGAATGGGATTAATGCCCTTATAAAAAAGACCCTCAGAGCTTCCCAGCAAGAAGTTGGCTGTCTATGAAGCAGGAAGCAAACCTGGCACGTTGAACCAAATCTACTGGCACATTGAACTTGGACTTCCAGCCTCCAAAATTGTGAGAAACACATATCTGTTGTTTATAAGCTGCCAAGTCTGTGGTATTCTGTTTTGGCAGCCTAAGTTGACTAAGACTATGATCTTACTAGTATGGCCACGGTCCTCAGCTGTGCCTAGCCTCTTAAATGAGATATTCCTCTATTTAATCTTCTTCAGAGATTAAACCTCCAATCTTCTGCTAGGGTTGAGGATGAAAAGTTGCCTACATATACAGGAAAAGGGAGGAGAGAACTGGAGGACTTAAATAAACCTTTCAGCCAATCTTCCCGTTTTTTTGCTCTACCTTTACATCCTACTTCCAGAAGGAGAACCTGGTGCCATAAATTTTCACATCTTTTCAGAGTTCTTGGGCTTAAGATTCCATTTTCTCAAATGAGCTAATTCAACTAGTTATTATTCATTTATCTACTTTCCAACGTTCAAAAATTTTGTGACTATCATTTCTTTTCTGCTTTCTTTGCCCTTATGGGTTTAGACCTTTCAAAACTCCTTTTATTGTCATTTTAGTATGGTTTCAGGAAGCAACCAAAGTAAATACATGTTTAGTGAGTGCATCAGAGAACCTGAAGTCCCCCACTCACATTTTAGCCCACTACAGTCTAGCTTTTAGCCTCACTAAAACTGGCCGGGCCAATGTTGCCACTGGCTTTCTGAGTATCAGTTAAAAGAACACCTGTCCAGCTTTATCTAACTTGGTCTCTTTATAGAACTAGATACTGAAGACCACTTTTGCTTGAACTCTTTCCTCTCTTGAATTAGGTAGCCTGCTACTATACACTTACTCTTGCCATATACACATCTTACTTTTTAAATCATTTGTACTGATTTCAGAGAGGAAGGGAGAGGGAGAGAGAGAGAGAGAGAAATATCAATGATGAGAGAGAATCACTGATCGGCTGCTTACCACACACCCACACTGGGGATTTAGCCGGCAACCTTGGCATGTGCCCTGACCAGGAATCAAACTGTGACCTCCTGGTACATAGATTGGCACCCAACCACTAAGGCTCCACATGTGTCAAACACAAGGCCAGCGGCCAAATCCAGCCCGCCAGGCCTTGCAATGTGGCCCGCACCGCGCTGTCATCACTGCACTCCGCTGTCAGTTTATGACATTGTCAGTTTATGACTGTTCAGTAAACCATTCGGCCCGCGATTTAGGCTGGATTTTAGATTTTGGCCCCTTCTCTGATTGAGTTCGACACCCCTACACTAAGCTATGCCAGCGAGGCCACATCTTATTTACCCAAGCTTTTCCTACAATTTCTTTCCGTTAGTAACTGAAATTTTAGTTGCTAGTATTCTGTGATATTTTAAAAAACCTATATGCCAATATTTTAGATTGGTCTAATACCACCACCTCATTATTTTTTTAGAAATCTGTGAAAGGACAAACTAATACATATTCTACAATAACCTATGGTATTTTAGCACTTCTTTACAAAAATATTTTTATTTTATTACAAATACCTTCTAAACAATGGAATATGATATAATAATATATATTTTTATATGGGTAACTCTGCATCAGACTGTCTACATACATGACAAAAATCAAAGAAGATAAAAACAAATCAACAATGCTTTCTCTGAAACAAAAAACTAGAACTTAATATCAATGTATTGCAGATTCTTACATTTAAAAAGATCTCCTCTAAATTATCAAATAAGAGGAATTGTTTAAAAAAATTATTAAACCAAAGCAAAATATTTTAAAGTAGCTTCTAATTATTTTCCTTATTTTCTCCCAATTACTATGGCTAAAAAACAACAACAAAAAACTTCTACAGAAAATCTTGCACAAAAAAAAATTTTTTTACAGTAATGAGTACACGATATAGTGTTAATAAAGTTCTTATAATAAGCATAACCCATGTCTTTTTCCATACAAATAATTGTAACCATACTTCTGCCCATCTCTGTATATTCACAACTAAATGAAATAATGAGAGCTTCTTATTTTAAAGACTATACTCAAAAATAATCTAATAGATTTTCATATTCATGTAGATAATAATTTATATTTTTAGTAATGCTTTTATTCTTCTCATCTAATCATTTATATTAAAATGATAATGGACATTTAACACTTATTTTTAAAATATATATTTTTTCCTGGGTACTTAAAAATTGCTTTTTCTATTTGAAACACACTATTTAGTTTTACTGATTTTTAAAAAATTCTTTAAAAATTAAATACCAGTACTAATACTTAAAAAATGAAATACCAGCCGAAACCGGTTTGGCTCAGTGGATAGAGTGTTGGCCTGCGGACTGAAGGGTCCCGGGTTCGATTCCGGTGAAGAGCATGTGCCTTGGTTACGGGCACATCCCCAGTATGGGACATGCAGGAGGTAGCTGATCGATAACTCTCTCTCATCAATGTTTCTAACTCTCTCTCTCCCTTCCTCTCTGTAAAAAATCAATAAAATGTACTTTAAAAAATTAATTTAAAAAAAATGAAATACCAGTACTAATTCCTAGATTCTATTGTTTTTCAAGATAAGTACCAAAATACTAGCACTGGCTGATATTTTGTTCTTGTAGTGACATTACCACACACATCCTTTGTGCCCTTCAGGTTGCTCCTTCTTTCTAGAATATTCTTTCACTCTTTAAGAGCTAGCTCACTAATTGTTCTATTATTAAACACAGTGACAGCACTGTGGGGCAATCCTTGACCCTAGACTCTGATAAGGACACTCCTCACATCCCCAGAGCACTTATGCAGCCCTCTCTCCAACACTTTTCACCTCAAACTACAATCACACCAACTGCAATCTCCGTGAGTCAGGGACCACATTTTGATTCCATATACCCACTGACATAGCAACTGCCACACAACAGGAGCTAAGTGAAGTTCACTGAGTAAATGACTTGTCCTCCCAATAAATAAGTTGCTTCCTCTCTGGTTGGCAGAACTAGACTTCCAGGAAACGTGTTAATGAGCTCTCTCTTGTCACTCTTCCCCCAAACCACTCTTTTTTCCCTTTTTTTTGTTAATCCTCATCCAAGGATGTTTTTTCTATTGATTTTTAGAGACAGTGGAAGGAAGGGAGGGGGGAAGACAGAGAGAAAGAGAAACATTGATGTGAGAGACACATCAACTGGTTGCTCCCGTACATGCCCTTACCGTGCCGGGGAACAAACCTGCAGGCTGGCCAGGTATGAGCCCTTGACCGGGAATCAAACCTGTGACCCTTTGTTGCATGGGCTGATGCTCTAACCACTGAGAACACCGGCCAGGGCCCAAACCACTCTTCTGAATGACACTGAATACTGTAACCAATCTAAATTCACATAATTTCCTTTCCCTTGTTCTTTTATTCCAGGTCATCCATAAGCATCAAATAAGGCTAAGCCTGAAATACCATTCAAGTAGATGAAAGAGTCCTGTCCCCAGCTGAAACCGGTTTGGCTCAGTGGATAGAGCGTCAGCCTGTGGACTGAAAGGTCCCAGGTTCGATTCCAGTCAGGGGCATGTACATTGGTTGCGGGCACATCCCCAGTAGGGGGTGTGCAAGAGGCAGCTGATCGGTGATTCTCATCGATGTTTCTAGCTCTCTATCCCTCTCCCTTCCTCTCTGTAAAAAATCAATAAAATATATTTAAAAAAAAAAAAAAAAAAGAGTCCTGTCCTTTTCTCATTAAATTTGTCTTTAGGTCCAATTCTGTGAATTTCCCTCCATATGCAAACAGTGACTTGTATTCACCCTTTCCAAGCACCCCTGGCCCAATCCAACAGCACCCTTGCTGTACTCACCAGCCCACATCTAAGCTCCACTAGAGGCCTGATGGAGGAGAAGTTAAAGGGAGATTGCAACAACTGAAGCTATGAGGTGTGCTCTTGGACTCCACTCGTGGGCTCAGACACTAGATGTGGTAAGCTCTTTGGGCAATGCCGTGCCAACTCCCTCACCTGCCATCTGCATCCCTGAAGTGCTGTACGGCAAAGCTGTAAAAATAGCAGATCCATGGACATCTAAGCAATGTAAATTTTTCACTGGTTTCTATAACAATAGCTTTATTAAAACCACCCAGACTCCCCAGGCTGCGAACCAGGTACCAACTTTTCACCTCTACCTACTTTTATTCTTCCTCCTGTAACCCCTTGGCTGGCCAACTCTGCTTCCCTCTCAAGCATTTTTTTGTTTGTTTGTTTTTCGTTTCAAATTATTAGATAATAGTAAGGTATTTTCTGGTGTTACTCAGTAATGCCTCCTTTTATTTTTTACATTTGACCCCCTTTACCCTCTCAAATATTTCTCACCTTTAGTTCTACCTGTGAGAAACACAGGAAGTCTAGCTATTGTTACTTTGTGCTTGTCTTTTTCTGTATGATATTGCTTCCCTGTTTAAACTGTGAACCCCGTGATGACCAAGACACACTATCTCTTATACAAGTGTGAATCTCCCCAGCATGAAAATCTCATTGTTGAAGCAGCAATTATACCCTAGATATTAAGTCTCACACTCTACTTGCTGATTGTGTGAACAGTGACTGAGCTGTTAGAAAAAGTGGAAAAAAGAGAAAGCTGGAGAAAGTTTAAAACAACAGGGCTGAAGGGAGGTGTCACACAGTGGTATGTCAGTTCTACAATGGCTGTTTAATTGAAACCTTGTAATAAAAGTTTAAATACATAAAAGGTTGTGGTGGTTTGTTGTTTTTTTTTTAATAATCAAAAGAATATCTCTTATCTCCCCAGCCTGTGTGCATGGAGGAGGGGTAGGGGAAGCTGATTACCCGTAGGGAATGGAAAAATGGCAGGTCCAACTCTGGTTGGCTTCATCTTCCTCAAAAATGCCCTGTGAGTGAGTTCAGTCTCGGGTGAACCCTATCCCACACTGGCTTTCTTCAAGTAACTGGAGTCCACGGAAGGCAATCTGTACCATGAAGAATGCTCCTCTTGGCTTTCAGAAGACGAGGAAAAGCAGAGCTTCGTGTCTGGGCAGCACTATGTTCTCGACGGTGCGATGCATGGAGTGCACCTGCTTGGGCGAGGCAGTCAAGAAGGCCAAAGGCCCGATGCGCTGTTCTGCACAGGAGTGGCAGAGGTAGCCACCCTGGTTTTCCTTTCTGTTGCTCTGCAGTGAGGGATAAGGAACAGAGGATGGGAACAATCAAAGAACAAGGATTATACCAAGAAATGCTGAATTGCTGTCATGCTGTCAAAGGACTATGTATTATGATTCTGGTATTTTCAGACTTGTGCAAACCTCTCAGGTAACTTCCAACTGCACTGTCATCTAGGGTGGACTTCACTCTATCAAATTCTCTTACAGCAGAAACCCAAATTTATTAAGGCAAGAGATGAAGAGCCAAGAACAAGTTAACCAGACCCTCCAGGGAAGCAGTTCTCCTCGGAGTGTCAGTCACAACCCAACCTCCCAGCCAATGCCACACACATTGGTTATGTCAGTATGACTATTTTGACACGCAGATCTGACATCTCTTGTGCCTTATGTATGAAAAGCCCCTGAGAAGGATCATACAAACTCCTCTTTTATCTCGCTCACCCAAAGCTCTGAAAGCACATAGCTCACGTGCAATAAAACACATGATTGGACGAAATTCTATAGAAAGCCAAAGCTGCGGCCAAAACCACATACATAAGTGATGGGGAGCTTCTTCATGGTGAGCACAGTGTCCGCTGGGATGGTGTTGTTGCACTGCCCCACACAGCAGTGAACCACTCCTGCTTTTAAAACATTACTTGTCAGCTCTGTTTGCAAGAAATACTCCTAAAAAGAAAAGAATGGGAAAGAGAATTATAGCAACACCTCTGCCACATTCTATTTGGAAACTCTAATAACTAAGGCACTAGAAACACTCCAATTCCTAAAATCTTGCTGCTAGATCTAAAACTGCCTAATGCTTCCCTCCTAGACTCTAGGTTCTATGAGATCACCATGCACCTTACTTGATTTTGTTACCCCAACTTCCTAGCACTAACTGCAATGCTTGGCACATGACACAGGTGTTATAAATTAATATTTGTCAACTGAATGAATAGGTAAATCATCTAAGCCACCCACATTCTTTAGTGACATCTTGGGTATTCGATACTCTCACAGATACAAAGACCATTAGCTGTGGAGAAACTCCATCATCCAAAAAAAGTGTGAAGGGCTTACATCAAACTGTATAACATACTGGCAGATGGACCACTGCACTGTTGCAAAAACACTATCACAGGAGGCAAAGCTTCACTGGTACCCCTGGCCTTCAGGAATCTAAAGGCACACGATGCCATCACCTACACCTCTTTAAAAAAAGATACCGTAAGTAGAGATTATTGGTACCTAATAATTATTATTCTATTTCACTCCCTAAAATTAAGAAAAGCCACACTTATCTCTAAACCAGGGGTCAGCAAACTACAACCAGGGAGCCAAATACAGACTAGTGCCTGTTGTAAATAAAGTTTTATTGGAATGCAGCCACATTCATTTATTAATGAATTCTTGTGGTTGCTCTCTTACTACAACTATAAAGTTGAATAGATGCAATAGAGATACCATGGCCTGCAAAGCCTAACATATTTACTGTATGGATCTTTACACAAAAGTTCACAGAACTCTGCTCTATATCATCTCTGGAAACTCCACTGGTGCCTGTTTGAGCACTGACCTAGGAACAAGGAGGTCAAGGTTCTATTCCCGATCAGGGGACAGGCCTAAGTTTCGAGCTAGACCCCCAGTAGGGGGCGTGCAGGAAAGAGCTAATCAATGATTCTCTATCATTGATATTTCTATCTCTCTCTCCCTCTCCCTTCCTCTCTGAAATCAGAAAAAAAAAAAAAAAAAAAAAGTTAAAAAAGAAATTCCACTGGTAACCCAAGTGCTACTGAGGGTGCAACCAAGGAGAAAGACTTCAGCCCAAGCTCTGCCACGTGAGCTGCCACACAAGGTGAGATGTCACACACGCACTGAGGCCCAGGCGAAGCCACGCTGCTTGGGGAAACATGCAGCTGATTTATAATTGCAAGAAACTTTCTCATGGCCAAATAGGCCTGACTCAGAGCAGCTTGGAAGAAAAGTAAGACAGAAACTTGAAAAAACAAAGTTCGATATAAATGCAAGATAATCGGTCTTAGACAAGATTTTGCTGTTCCAGCTGGTTAGAGTATTTACCTGCATAGTTTCTCCCTTTTAAGCTCTGATATCCTCCTCAAAATAAAAGAAAAATCCTTTTTTATTTACTTGTTTATTGTCTGTCTTTTTCACCTACAATGGGAGTTCTGTTAAAGCAAGAACCCAACTGCCCTTCCCTGCAGGCCCGGTCACCCCCAACTGCCCTCCTCTGCCAGCCCGGTCACCCCTAACTGCCCTCCTCTGCCAGCCCTGTCACCCCTAACTGCCGTCCTCTGCCAGCCCGGTCACCCCTAACTGCCCTCCTCTGCCAGCCCGGTCACCCCTAACTGCCCTCCTCTGCAGGCCTGGTCCCTTGCCCACCATTACAGCTCCAGTGCCTAGAAATGTGCTTGGCACATGATAGGCACTCAAAAAATATTCAATTCTGAGTTACTTATGTTGTACTTTTCAGGCTTAAGTATCTTTGGTTCAGAGAAAAATGGACTAAGTAGTAACTGTTAGCTCAAATTTCTGTTCTAGTTTCCAACAGAGTTGAAAAGACGAACTGGCTTACACTCCAGTCCATAAAAGGTGGAAATAAGAGAGTGTGGGAGTGTTGATACTTTTCTGCATCTCAGCCAGTGACAAGAGGCCAGGTGCCTGAATGCATATTCTCCCCTGCAAGGACATGTTCTCTTTGGAGAAGTCTATTGGTGGCAGCAACAGTTGCGAGTTCAAAAAGAACCAGGGAGTGAGGGGGAGAAAGTTCAAACACAGAAAACATTCTTGCCATGTTTTCCCCTAAGAGTGTTAAGCACTAATCGAGTAAGGGAGAAAATAAGAAATACATGAGCACAGCTGATATTTTTAAAAGAACTTTTAAAACTAGATCAGGAAAGAATTTAGAAAAGAACCTACATGCTTGTTTCTTTGGTTAGGACACTTCCTGCGCTAGCAATAGGCCTCTGTGCACTCAAGAAAGAGACACCCTTCTCTTCCAGCCCAGGAAAGGGTGATCCCTATTCAAACCCAATAAAACCCAACGTTGTTAAACTAATTTGTGCTACCAGTTCCTCTTACCCCAGCCAAAGTCAAAATGTTCTCCAACGATTTGGTCATGATGAGACACTTCTTGGCACGAGTGACTGCGACATACAGTAAATTCCATTCATCCTCAGAGAACGACTCTAGAGAAAGTAAAGGGAAATAATATATCAACTCAAAGGCCTGCTAACAAGAATTTATATTCTCATTTAAAGGTTAACTATCCTCATCCACCACCCCTAAAAAAGAAACACTCAAGATTTGCTGGCTACATATGAGCCTAACCAGTGGTCGAGGACAATAAGGGGGTGGGAACATAAGTTGGGGGGTGGGGGGGTTGGAATGGGGGTTTGAGGACAAATATGTGATATTTTAATCAATAAAGAAATTTTTAAAAAAAGAAACAAACAAACAAAAAAGATCTGCTGGCTATATATACATAATTTTCCTATAAACACCAACTCCAAAAATAAACAAAAACCTATCAGGCTAGTGGCATAAAATACTGAATTTTAGTTAGTGCTACTACTAGTGGCCTCTGGGAACCAGTTCACTGGTTATCAACACCTGTGATGTGGCCCAGTTCATAGTATTTTCAGTTCATTCTCCCAGTTTTCCTCACGATGACCCTGGAGGACTGCTAGGAAAGCTGAAACCTATGGAAGGTAAGGCATTTGGACAAATGGACCATGGCTAATCCAGGGTCCAGGAGTTTAGCTCAAGTCTCTGAAACCCAAGTTCTTTCCTTTTCCTGACGCTTTCTCTCTTACTCGGGCCAATGTGAAACTCTCTTATGTTGTCAAAGGACAACCAGAGAAGAAAAACATTACAAGAGTTTACTGCCTACCTTACTTCTCAGTTCTCTCATTTATAATACCTAGCACAATGGTAAAAATGCAATAAAGAGCAGCTGACCTGTGAATATACTAAAAGTCATTAAATTGTGTACTTTAAATGGATGGATTGTAGGGTTGTGAATCACATCTCAAACAGTTATTCCCTGCCCTAGCTAGCCAGTTTGGCTCAGTGGATAAAGCGCCAACCTGTGGACTAGAGTCCTGGGTTCGAATTCGGTCAAGGGCACATGCCTGGGTTGTTGGCTTGATCCCCAGTGTGAGGGGTGCAAAAGGCAGCCGATCAATGATTCTCTCTCATCATTGATGTTTCTATCTCTCTCCCTCTCCCTTCCTCTCTGAAATCAATAAAAATATGTTAAAAAAAAAAAAAAAAGAAAGAAAGAAAAAGCTGTCCCCAATATATATATATGTAAATATGTACTGACCAGCAGGAGGGGAAAAGATGGTAGTATACTACATAAACTTCTCTTCCCCAATATAAAGCAATTGTTAACTAACTCTCTATGGCCACTCCTCTTCACCACTCCACTTTATGTTCAATACCAAGTCTTTCTTTCATTTTATGACTATATTCATTAGATATTTAGAAATTTTTAGTGTTTCTATTTCTGCCTGCCAATGTATGCTGTGCCCCAAATTCTGAATCCACAGTTAACTGAGAGCTTTTGATTATTTGTGGGAAAACTTCAAGTGGTTTTATTCTAAGATTTAAAACCAAAACAATAACACTGATGCTTAGAGCTTAACAACTAGCCTTGAGTATAAATCTATATATATAAAAAGCCAGCGACCTAAACACTGCAATGACCAGAATGATTGGTCACTATAACACACTGCAGCCAGTGAACTGGCCCGATCAGTGGGTGGGGCCAGTGGCCAACCCCCTGCAGCCCCTGCCCCCTGCTAGACCTACCTCTGATTGCCCTCCAACCCCAATAGGGGGTGGGGTCAGCCAGCCAATTCCCCCCACAGCCCTTCCACATGGCCAGCCCCACTCCTGATCAGCCCCCACCACCCTGATTGGCCCATGCCTCCCCGCCACCAAGCCAGTTCAAACTCTGATCGGCCCACCCACATATTATATCTCCCCACACCAATTGGGGGTGGGGCTGGCTGGCCAACCTCCCACGGCCCCTCCCCTGGCCCCATTCAGGGGCAGGGCCAGCAGACCCACTACCCACAGCCCCTTCTCATTGCCGGTCCCACCCCTCATAGTTCCCCCCTCCTCCACACCAGCCAATTGCCCTCGGTCCCTCCACCCAGCCAGCCCAGCCCTGATCAGGCCTGATCAGGGTAGGCCAGCCAGCCAACCTCCCACTGTCTCCTCCTCCCAACAGGTCTGACTGGCCAGACCCCACCCATGCACGAATTCATGCACTGGGCCTCTAGTTTATACACAAGCAGCAAATAATAGAATGCTTACTATTTTACCTATTATTATTTCCTGGCCTCTTCAATAAAAAGGAGATTTAATTAAGGAAAAACACCAGGTAAGCTGTACATTTTAAAGCTTCTTTGAGTCTGATGGAGAAAACCCAAAGCTGAACAGTTGATGCAGGCTATAAACATAACTTCCCTAGAAGCAGCCCCAAGAAAGGTGGGCTCTAGAAGTACAGTTTTTCTTAAAAAATGCAGTATATGAATAAAAACTTTAAAACTAGGAGTTGCCTTTTTCTTCTTCTAGAAGAATCCTTCCAAGAGGCCACACCATCCAACAAGAAGCAGGGCATTCCAAGGAAGAATCCCAAGTCAACTATTAAAGAGGATCCTCAGTGTGACCAGTCTTACCAACTCTGAAGTGGGGCAGTTGTGCAAGGTTGTGCCTGGCGCAAGGCACTTTCACAAAATCATCCAAAACATGGACAGTGTCAAATTCCAAGCCTTTGGCTTTGTGTACAGTACCCAAAATATACTCTGGAATAAAAATACAGCATAGCATTAGAAGGGGGCTAGATAGGAAGAGAAACAAGAAGAGCAGGGAGAAATATACTCTTCCTACTATACCCTTAAACTCTAACTTTGGCCCAGACAGCATGGCTCAATGGTTGGGTGTTGACCTATGAAACAGGAACTCACAATTCAATTCCTGGTCAGGGCACATGCCCGTGTTTCAGGCTCGATCCCCACTGTGGGGCGTGCAGGAGGCAGCCAATCAATGATTCTCTCTCATTGTTTCTCTCTCTCTCCCTCTCCCTTCCTCTCTGAAATTAATAAAAATATATTGGGGGGAGGAGGGGGAAGCAACCTCTAATTTGCCAGGCCAGCCTGACTCAGCTGATTTAGTGTTGTCCTGTGCGTCTAAAGGTGTCAGGTTCAATTTCTGGTCAGGGCACATACCCGTGTTGTGGGCTAAATCCCCAATCGGGATGTATGGAGGCAACAGATCAATGTTTCTCACATCGATGTTTCTCTTGTTCTTCTTCTCTCTCTAAATTCAATAAAAACATTTTTTTTAAACTCTAACTTTATTTTCCTGCCTGTGTAATGTTTGTGAGAAAGGAGGAAAATACAGTGAGAGAGAGAGAGAGAGAGAGAGAGAGAGAGAGAGAGAGAGAGAGAGAGAGAGCAAAAAAGAATAAAAAAAATGAGGGGAAAAGCAGAAAATTCATTGCAGTGGGTCAGTGCATCTCAGAACCACATTCCAAAGCTCACAGCGACTTGCCCACCACCTATGTTTCACACACACAGGGACAGAGACCCAGAAGAGGGATGAATGGCTTACCCAAGGTTATACAGCAGCCGAATTAGGACTAGAAAGTCCCATTCTACCAGCTTAGAGGCAGAACAGAAGCCAAAGGAAACCTAAGGAAGAAGGAAGCTCTGTTCCTTTCTCTCGGGCAAAGCCAGGAACACAACAAAGCAGCCCTTGGTCACACATGATCGTCACCCAAGCAAGAAGCATGGGAAGACCTGACAGAACATCTGTTTCTCCTCCCGGTGGGAAATGAAGAACTAAGTCTTTTCCTTACCTGCAAAATCCACGTCTTCTACGTGGCATTTTCCTATCCTTTCCACCAGTTCTGGAATCCTGATGTTATACTTTTCAACGACAGCAATCTTTGCTTCAAGCTCCTTATCCTCGGCTGTGGTCACATACCTCTTGAAGCCACTGAAGCCTTCTTTGTGCACCCATTTTCTAATAAACCTATCCTTAATAAAGAGGTTTCCTAAGGAGAATACAGACACAGGTTAAAGTGATTCAGGCTACACTGACATATAGTGGCAGCAGCTAAACATTCCTAACCAACAGCAGAAGTGAATGGTCTTAAGGCTGGGAGATCCAGGTTCTAGTCCCGACTACATCACTAACCTACTGTGTGCTCCTGGGCAAGTCAGTGAAATGACCTGTGCTTTAGCCTCTCCATCTCAAAACTGAGGGCCAAAAGCCCTACCCTTGGGATCCTTACCTCCTTCACAGGGATTTGAACTAGCACAGTAATGAAAAGAAAAGTGCCATAGAAATGTTAGCAATGGCCGGGACCGGTTTGGCTCAGTGGATAGAACGTCGGCCTGCGGACTGAAAGGTCCCGGGTTCAATTCCGGGCAAGGGCATGTACCTTGGTTGCGGGCACATCCCCAGTAGGGGGTGTGCAAGAGGCAGCTGATCGATGATTCTCTCATCGATGTTTCTAACTCTCTATCCCTCTCTCTTCCTCTCTGTAAAAAAATCAATAAAATAATTTAAAAAATTAAAAAATAAAAAAGAAATGTTAGCAATGATCATTTAGGGCACATGCAGAAGTTTCAGTGAATAAAGTTGCCCAGGCAGACAGAAAAGATGATGAGGGAAGACAGTCTAAGGGACCAACAATAGAAATAAATTTAGGACTCCTGAGAGAAGGATATGGAAAAAGTTATCAGTACCTCTGAAAACAGAGGCCTCAGGGATCCCAGTCTTGATGGGAAAAGAGCAACACTAGTTCCACCCTTCCTCAGAATTTAAAAACTGATTCAGAATATGCCCATCCTTCTCCCGTCCCTCGTCACTGCAGTGCTTCCGTCCACTGCATATATTCTTCCTACATGGCCAGGAGGGTACTCACGTTTCTTCCGTTCTTCCTCCGGCTGAAGAAGG
Source organism: Pipistrellus hanaki (assembly GCF_964339955.1). Taxonomy (NCBI): domain Eukaryota; kingdom Metazoa; phylum Chordata; class Mammalia; order Chiroptera; family Vespertilionidae; genus Pipistrellus; species Pipistrellus hanaki. Next base: position 129,291,182 of record NC_140503.1, on the reverse strand, counting down.
ATCCAAATATCAACGATTCTGTCCAATCCAAATGATTTAATCCCCTGAAAAAGTTTTTTGGTGGGATTTTTGGGTGTTTTTTTTTGTGTGTGTGTTTTGTTTTTGCCTTAACAATAGTAAACTAACTGTTGAGATGTGAATATGAAATTAGATGATTTCTTGGAAACAGATCTCAAATTGTACCCAAAGTGTAAGAAAAGTAAGCAGGAAACTTCATCAACTGGAAAAGCCTGGGGCTATAATGCAGCCTGAAAATTCAGGATTATTAAATGCTAAGTTTTAGCTGCTACCTCAAACTATTCCTATTTTAAAAAAGGCAAGAACTGCTGAAACCGGTTTGGCTCAGTGGTAGAGCGTCGGTCTGCGGACTGAAAGGTCCCAGGTTCAATTACTGTCAAGGGCATGTACATTGGTTGCAGGCACATCCCCGGTTGGGGGTGTGCAGGAGGCAGCTGGTCAATGTTTCTCTCTCATCGACGTTTCTAACTCTCTCTCTCTCCCTTCCTCTCTGTAAAAAATCAATAAAATGTATTTTAAAAATAAATACATAATTAATTAAAAAATTAAAAATAAAAAAGGCAAGAACTAGCTGCACCTTTTCTTATTAAAAAAAAAAAAAGGACAATTTAAATCATCTATCTTTCAGGAATATAAAAGGTTGCAATTAAGAATACTTGAATACAAAGTGTGGGCTATGAATACTTACCATTATTTCTTTTGAGAAAAGAATTAGAGAATATCTATAGGTCCAGATTATTGTTTTAAAAGGCTATTAGCTCCTGGAGGAGAGGGTCTGACTGTGTCACAGTTCAGACCAATTCTACTTAGAAGCATGTACTGAGCACTGGCTGGGGGACCCAGCATTTGCACAGCATCAGGCCCCAGTACTGAAGAAACACGTGTCAAAGGCTCCACACTACAAGAATTTATCATCATTTTGGGAAGGGACATATACACATTAACATAGAACAGAGACCAAAACAGTATACATCATAATTGGAAACCAGATGTGATCAGGTATAATGATACATGCTACAGGTGATGAGCATGTATCATTATACCTGATGCCCAGCATGGATGGTACTCCCCAAGTACTACTGGTATTTTCTTACAATAACAAAAATAGCTAAATTATGCTATATCCACTAAATGAAATGTTGTTAATGACATTATAGTAGCAACATGAAAGAAATGTTTATGTGTTGAGTTAAAACAGCATACTTTTTACTGTATACTATAATGAGAATAATGTAAAAATACACATCTAGAAGGACAAAGACAAATAATTAGCAAAAATGAGAATTATATGAAATACTGAGATTAAGGCCGAATTCTTCCTATAACTTAGTTATAAAATCTTTATAAATAAAAAAGAGAAGTGAGAACATCATGATTATGACTCACTCAATATATTTACTGAATGGCTACACATAGTAGGCCCTCGAAAATATTTTTTCATAAATGAATGAGCAAATGTCTTTTAGTCATATAACTTTGCTTCAAGAGTTAAAAATGCCATATAAATGTCAATGAACCCTAACTTCCCCATGAAACAGGTAAAGAAAAGGCATTATTTTTATCTTAGAGAAGGAGAGAATGAGGCACACAGAAGTTGTGACTTGCCACGAGCCACACAAAGTTAGTGACAGACCAGAGCTAGAACTACGTATTCACTTCTTATCCACTGGAGCCCACTAGCCTGTCCCAGCCGTGTTGTCACCTTACCCACTCTTACACTAATGAACAACACACACGGAACATTCACAGGTAGCCAGCAGCCTCATTTGCACAGCCAAAGGTAAAAAGGGCATTTTTTTTTTTAAATAGTAGGAGATCCTTGCTTTTTTGTTGTGGTTGTTTGTTGTTGTTGTTGTTGTTGTTGTTGTTTTATCTGACTGTATAGGAATGCTTGGCTAGCATAATCAGAATAGTAAGGTTGAAAGACTTCAGTGCAGATGGTGAAAAATGTCAAAAATCCAAATTCAAATGCTTGCTTACATAATAATCTTAACTAAACTGAACATTTCCATTGGCTGTGTTTGTCTGCAATGTTTCTGTGCATGAAGCAGTCAATAGAAATTTACTCTTACCCCAATCAAATGTATCCTTGCAGGTGCTTCTCCTTCAGTCACCCGTACAGCCTCATCAAACACACTGGCATTAGTCCGGGACAACAGGGCCACCTGCCCCTTTGTATCACCTCTAATGCCACCTTTTGGGAGACAGCACAAACTCTACAGCAAATCCAAATAAAGAGGAAACTAATTTTTGTAGCAAATAAAAGAAGAAGAACTGAAAACCTTACTCTGATGGTTTCCTCCAACCAAAGTCTTTTTCCTTACTCTCTTGCAGACATCCAAGATAGTCGCTCCGACATAAGCTATTTCCACACCAAATCTAAAACTCTGTTGGAAAAGAGCAAAACAAAAAGAGTTAGCAACCGCTCCCTGAAGTATGTTAGCACATTTCTATCATTACCAAGTCTCTGATTTGCCAAAGTGATCATTCTGGCTCTCCTTACCTGGAGAGCATATTTGGAAATTCCGTATTGTTAATCCACTTGTTAGTTAACAAACCGAACAGGAACTTGACAAAGAACCACTGACTTTATTTCTAAATGTTCAGAATAGCATTTTCTATCTTGAAACTTTAGTTGCCTTTTTTTCCCCTCTTGTCCCCAAATCCAAATCTTGACAATTCACCCACCACATTTTCTATAATATATTGCTTATCACTGCTGCCAGGTCAGCTCCGAAACTCAAACTTCATGCCTTACCTACTTGGTCTCTTTCCCTCCAGTTTCCTCCTACTGTCCTTGCCTCTCTATACCTCTGCCAGAACAATCTTCCCCACACACTGTCCTCAAGCTATGCTCTTGCAAAGAAAAAGAAAGAGAAAAAAAAGAAAAAGAAAAAAAGAAAGAAAAAAAAAAGGAAGAGCAGCCTGGTCAGTATTGCTCAGAAGTTGAGCATCAACCCATGAACCAGGAGGTCACAGTTTGATTCGATTCCAAGTTAGGGCACATGTCCAGGGTTGTGGGCTCAATCCTCAGTAGGGGTGTGCAGGAAACAACTGACCATTGATGTATCATTGATGTATCTATCTCTCTCTCCCTCTCCCTTCCTCTCTCTGAAATTAAGAAAAACATATTTTAAGCAATTTTTTGGAAAGGAAGAATAATACAGGTGATGCATACATTTTAAAGATTCATCACAGCCTATTTCCTTTTATTCCCAAAACCAGTGGCAAATTTTTCTCTTAAACAACCTCTACCCTTCTTTCAAAATCAAATCTAACAAGTATAAATTATACAAAAGACTAAGTGGGGGGGAGTTTCTCTCCTTGCCTTAGAAATTTTCTCAACATTAATTTAAACCATTGCCCTACATAATCAGCCACAAGTATAATCATTATTACCTGAGCATTCCCTGAACTCTCCCTGCATTAGTGCATGGCAAAAACAATTACCTGCCCTTCAAAAGTCTTCTTGACACCTAATTTCTTGACCACTACAGCTGGAAAGATGCCATTCTTCCCCAAACTCATGATATTCACAGCCTTTTTTGTGCATTTCTAACTTAAAGTAATAAAGTATTATGTGCTTTGGTGAATATCAATAATATAGTCAAAGGAAAGTGAGACTTAGTTTCTATAAAACTTTCCTGAGTGAATCATAACCCAAATTATGAAATAATCAAACCATACTGATATAAATTAATAAATGGGAGAGAAGACATAAATCTCTCTTGCAGAAGAACAACAAATAATTTATAGATACTCCAACACATATTCTTAAATAAGGATTAAGTATAGTGAATTTCTTCCAAAGTATATAGTATGGAAAGGGCAGGGGGCAGGGAGAGAAACCTGACAAACACTACTCCAGCCAGAATATTAAGGTTAACATCAACAATTGTTAAGTCATAGTCCCTCAATATTGTCATGAAAGTAATAGTTTTGTTCTGAGATCTTCCTCCCCAACACCCATAACATCAGTCTGATCATGAGAAAAACAGTAGATAAATTCCAATACAGGCATCCTATAAAACACCTGACCAGTACTCTTCAAAACTGTCCAAGTTATCCAAAACAAGAAAAGTCTGAGAAACTGTCACAGCCAACAGGTTAAGAAGAAATGACAACTGCATATTATGAAGATATGGTAACCTTCATTGAACAGAAAAGGACATTAGGCAAAAACTAAAGAAATCTAAATAAACTAAGGCTTTATAATAAGGACCAATACTAGTTCATTAATTGTGGCAAATGCACCACAAGTAATGAACTGTTAATAATTGGAGGCCTGGTGCACAAATTCATGCATGGGTGGGGTTCCTTGCCCTGGCCAGCAATCCAGGCCAATAGGGGCCATCTCACCTAATCCTAATCAGGGCGATTGGGGTTGGCCAGGGGAGAACTGCAGGAGGGCTCCAGGTGTGTCCAGCCCTCTCACCCAGTCCCCATTGGCTGGACCCCAGCAGCAAGCTAACCTACCAGTCAAAGCATCTGCCCCCTGGTGTCAGTGCACATCATAGCGATCGGTCAGACACAGCATATTATGCTTTTATTATATAGGATATGGTAAATTGAATGCATGGAATATGAGAAATTTTTCTACTACTGTCTCAATTCTTCTGTAAATCTGAAAATGTCTATTAAAAGTTACTCTGAGTTACCTAAATCACCCTATATCATCCTAAATACATTACATAAATCACCTAGAATACAACAGGAACTCAAAAGAATAAAGTCACAGAAAAGGTTGCAGGATTTTCTACAACAGAAAAAACTGTTCAGATTACTACCTGGCACATCTCATATCCTAACTGGAAGTGTTTCTTAAAAACAGTTGTTCTTGCATCTCTTGGTCTCAGTACTCTTTACCCTTTTAACAATTGCTGAGGCTCTGAAGGAGCTTTTATTTATGAGTTGTATTTAACTATGATACCACATTAGAAACTTTGATTCATTCAAAAATAATAATAATAAGCCCAATTGCATAATAACATAAATAACGTATTTTTTAAATATATTTTCTAAAACAAAAAAAATTTAGCAGGAAGAAAGTGTCTCTGTTTTACATTTTTGCAAATCTCTTTAATGCCAAGCTGAATAGAAGACAGATGAATTCTCAGTTGTGTCTGCATTCTATCTGCAGTGACATGTTGTTTTGGTTAAAAGACGAAGAAAAATCAGCCTTACACACATGCATATTGAAAAGGGAGGGAAGTTTAGTAACCTTTTTAGACAATCAAGGACACCATGGGTTGTCATACTAACAGTGGCAGACATCAAAATTTAGATTTCACTTGAAAACAAAGATTCTATCTTTGGCAATGAGTCATAGCTCATTTCATTCATTTTAGAGAAAATGCTAAAAACCCAAATCTGAATAACCAGAGTTGGTCAGTGAGCTGTTCTTTCAATGACAAATGGTACTATAAGAAAAGAGCTGCCAGTGTACTTTGCAACTCAATCACAAAAGTGCTCTTCATTAGACAACCATCATACTTCGGTTGGCAGAAGTACTTTATTCATACCTTCCTCTTCATCACCCAGAATATTAAAGAGATGTATGTCCTCAAGGGACAACAGTTAATAACATTAATTTTTTTCTATATCAAGTACATTTTTAAGAAAACTGTTTTGTTTGGGGGGGGTAGGGGGGTTGTTGCTTTTTGTTTTTAAACTCTTTAAGTGCATTGAAGTAAAGAATACAATGACTGCTAGTACTGTTTGGTGCCAATGCCTTTGTCCATGGGAAGGCACTAGCAGTTTCACCCACCACTGCTCTGCATCATCAGTTCAAATGTTAACATAGTGAAAAAAGCAAATCTACACTAATAAAAGAGAAAGATGCAAATTTGCCATATCTTCGCGACACCCACCAGTCAATTAGGAGTGAGTATGCAAATTAACCCAACAAAGATGGTGGGTTAATTTGCGATAGTGATGATGCAGGTGTTCTGCATTGCACCAGCCGCTCGGGCCTCTGGGCAGCGTGGGAAGGTGGAAAGGCAGCTCCACTGGAGAGAAGGCAGGGCCAGCAGCCGGGGAAAGAAGGCCCATTCTTGCACAAATCTTCGTGCATTGGGCCTCTAGTTACTATTATAAAAACCACTGGACTTTGCAGATCCCCTGAGAACGACAGTGAACCACTGCTTAGAAGCAAGGAGTGGCTAACACAAAACCTGGCACAGGTCCTAGCACACAGTAACCACTAAAAAACAAGGATAGGGAACCACAATGCTTGTTTATGTGCTTCTGGGGACTCGGGAGCAAAGAGAGCTCTTACCTGTGTGAGATAGAAGACATGGGTGTGAGGGACTGTAAACAGAGCATTGACTGCACCACGGAAGGTATAGATCTGCTGGTGTGGGTCCCCTACAAAGATCTTCCCACATGGCTGAGACAGAACTATATTCATGATCGCTGCAAACAATAAGAGGGAGCATAAGAGCTCTCAAATAAAGCCAGCCTACATTGCAAAAAGAAACCACACTTGAGACAAAAAGGGATGAAAATGCTTTCATGAAACTGAGCCAGTTGTCTTGTCCTGCAGTACAGGCACATTCATTCCAAAGAAATGATTTTATAACAGACAAAAGAGTTTCTAATCCTAAGAATGTAGATTATTTTAAGTCCTGAACACATTTTTTTTTTTTTTTTTTTTTTACTGGAGGAAATATTGTATCCCAATTCTTTATTTTTTTCACATTATAAAGATAATATAATAATTGTAATTAATAGTTATTTGCCACTTTATATATTTCAAAGGCCGCCGGGACCGGTTTGGCTCAGTGGGTAGAGCGTCGGCCTGCGGACTGAAAGGTCCCGGGTTCGATCCCGGTCAAGGGCATGTACCTTGGTTGCGGGCGCATCCCCAGTTGGGGGTGTGCAAGAGGCAGCTGATCAATGATTCTCTCTCATTGATGTTTCTAACTCTCTATCCCTCTCTCTTCCTCTCTGTGAAAAATCAATAAAATATATTTTAAAAAAATAATAGTAATAATATATATTTCAAAGGCCTTTCTAAACATTTTATTTTTTTATTTTTTTATTTTTTTATTTTATTTATTTATTTATTTATTTGGCAAAGCAAAGCAAAGCTGTTTATTTAAACCAGCAATGAGTTTTGGAACGAGGCCTACACACTTGAATACTTGGTTGATTTTTTTTTTCTCTTTTTTAATTAAATTATTATCTGTGTACATATTTTAACATTGCCCCCCCCCTCCCATACATACCCTCCCTCCCCAGAGTTTTGTGTCCATTGTTTGTACTTATATGCATGTATACAAGTCCTTCGGTTGATCTCTTATCTCCCCCAGATCTCCCTACTCTCCCTGCTGTAATTTTACAGTCTGCTTATTGCTTTACTGTCTTTATATCTGACTTTCGGTTTGTCAGTTTATAATGTTCTTTAATATCCATAAATGAGTGAGGCCATGTGGTATTTCTCTTTCATTGACTGGCTTATTTCACTCAGCATGATGTTCTCTAGTTCTATCCAGGTTGCTGCAAATGATGAGAATTCCTTCTTTTTTATGGCAGCATAGTATTCCATTGTGTAGATGTACCATGGTTTTTGGATCCAATCATCTGCTGACGGGCACCTAGGCTGTTTCCAGATTCTAGCTATTGTAGATTGTGCTGCTATGAACATAGGGGTGCATATATCCTTTCTGATTGGTGTTTCTAGTTTCTTGGGATATATTCCTAGGAGTGGGATTACTAGGTCAAATGGGAGTTCCATTTTCAGTTTTTTGAGGAAACTCCACACTGTTCTCCACAGTGGTTGCACCAGTCTGCATTCCCACCAGCAGTGCACGAGGGTTCCTTTTTCTCCACAACCTCGCCAACACTTGTCGTTTGTTGATTTGTTGATGTTGGCCATTCTGACAGGTGTGAGATGGTACTGCACTGTTGTTTTGATTTGCATCTCTCGGATACTGAACACATTTTTGTATATGAAAATCACATAGACAAATATAAAATGAGGTAAATTATATTTTCTCACTAATGTTATAACCTAAGGTCCCAAAATAACCTACAAAGTCGCACTGCCTATTTTCTCCTAGAGGCCCGGTGCACAAATTCATGCATGGGTGGGGTTCCTTGGGGTGGCCTGGAGAGATCAGGCCCCGGCTCACGCCCCCAGCCTTGCAGCCCCTCCTGGAACCTCACCTTGGCCTTGCACCACCCCCTCACCTGCTCCACTATCCCCCCCGCAAGGTGATTGATCAAGGCTGGGGCCTCCCACCTGGCTCCCTCAGCACCTGGGAGCCGAGCGGCAGCCCTGCCCCCTGCCGCCATCATCTGCGGGGCCATCTGGCCCCTGTTTGCACCTGCCTTGGCCTGGCGCCGCCCACTCACCTGCTCTACCATCCCGCCACAGTCCCGCTCTCATCGGGGCCCATCAGGGCCAGCAGCGCCTCCACTGCCACCCGCTGCCAGCACTGTGTCACCAACACCTGCCATGTCCCGCACCCACCCCTGGTGGTCAGCGCACGTTATAGCGAGCGGTCAAACTCCCAATTGAATGACCGCCCAAGGGGACAATTTGCACATTAGGCTTTTATTATATAGGATTAGCCACTTGAAAAATATACAACACAAATTGTTCACTCTAAATTGACCGTCTTTTCCCACTCAGCATGAATCTAGGTCCCTATCATCTGATGACCTATGCTTCATCAACATTTAAAGCATAACCTGAAGCAAAACATTTAGAGGAAAATTAATCTGTCTTGGGTGAGGGAAAGGACAACTGCTGAAATCCAAAATCAAATAATAAAGGCTTTCTGAATGACTAAATATCATTTGCTCCTCTTCCTTAGAACAAATGAGAATAATCAATTTATTTCACATATATGTCCTCTTATATAATCATGATATTGTTTCTAAGTGTTTGAGACTGCTGATGTCCAAAATAATTTATCACCTGGGGTACAGTCCTGGGCCTCATCCACAAAGATGGCGTCAAAAGAGTCAAGCAAAGGCTTGCTCAACTGCCAGAGTTTCAAGTAGCCTAAAAGAAGGGAGTACAACAGTCAGAACTCATAACTAAAGCAGTTACATTGAACAGCAAGATTTGGAAATTTGCATACCATCATGAGTCATTTGGTAAGCCTCTTCTCTGCAATCCTCTAGCTTCTGCATGTTGTCCCAAATGCGGCTTGCTTCAAGAACACTGTTCTAGAAAACAAGTAATTGGTAACTCCTAGTTTAAGACCCTGGAAAAGACAGCACCCTGAAATCACACTTTCATTTCCACATAGGGAGCAGAGAGCAGAATAAAGACACCATCCCAGTTCGGTGAGTGGCAGTCACTTCCCTAACCTCCTTCTGGCTCCATGACAGCCCAGTGACAGAACATTGCTCAGACAACACAAAATCTGGTGGACTAGAAAAGGCTAGATCATGTCTATAGATTTATGACTAACAATTAATTCATAAAAAGAATGGCAAATGACTGAAAAAAACTTGTTAAAAATTAGAAAAGAGATTCCCAATCTTTAGATTCATCAGCAGCCCAGACAAACTCCTACAAACCCTGGGTTGATGCCTCATTTTCTAAATGGGAAAACCAATGCGAGAACTAAGTAAGATGTCCATGAGTATTCTTCACAAACAAAACACTTTACAACTCCCAGCTATCACAATTAGCCTACAATCTCACCCTCCACCATTACTTCCTGCCAGCAATTATGAAAAAATGAAAGACAAATATAACACTGTATCATGTCAACTCTTCTCATTTACTACCAGATCCCTAACACTAAAGATATTTCAATACTCACCAGTTTTTCACTCTGTTTAACCATGACTCTCTGTCCGTGGGTGTCCTTACACCAAATAGGTACGTGATCAATATTCAGTTCATCATCAGCCGAGGCAAAGAAGTTTTCTAAAGTCTTACACACTAGCTTGGCCCTTATGAATCCAGCTTTCCCTTCAGCAAGGACAAAATTGACCATGAAGGGTGTTAACTTGAAGAAATTCAATTTCTTCTTTAACTGGTACCTGTAAAACATACCCCAAATGAACAGTATTTGGCTTTATATTACTGGTACCTGTAATATCCCAAATGAACAGTATTTGGCAATGCCAACAAAATGTGTCCCCCACTCCCAATCCCCTTCTCTGAAATGACACCACAAAGTCACTCTCAGTATCACATATACATGAGAGGGAAAAAGCCAGAGAAGTTAAGCCAGATCCATGTATGATTTGGAATGACTTCATTAAGCTTCCAGGAATTCATACATATTAACCCTGAAGATGCAGTAGCTCATGGCAGATACTACTAATTCAAGATGCAGACCAAAATCCAAGAGGCCCTAAGTAAGGACACTCAAAGCTCCTTGAAGGCTTCATATCCAAGGGAATGCCGATTCAGAGGCTTCAAGAGACCTGGGCCAACTGCAATTCAGCTTAGCTTTCTCTCTCTTGCCCAGTTCCAAGGACACCCTAAAACTGACCAATCATATTGCTGATATTCTGACAAGTCATCCTGATTTTCTGTGCTTCAGTTCCAGAGAAATGAGAGAGATTGCCCCACCTTAGACATTACTTGTAAACAATGTATTTTTATAAGGTAAAAGTATAAATCACTACATCTATCTTTCTATTTCCTGTCTATAAATGGAGATAAAAGCATTCAATTTTCTTAGTGCCATTATGGTGTAAGTCCATATGTGATCATGATAATTGCAACATGAAAACAGTAATTAGACATAATAATAATGGTGGCAACACAATACTCACTTCTGCCCAACGTGTCTGTACGCCATGGAGTGAAAGGTTCTGCAGGTGACATTGCTGGGGAAGACTCGCTCGGCCTGCTTTGCGATGCTCTTGTTAAATGTCACATAAAGAAACTTGCTCCCAGACCACTTTTCAGCATACTTGACCAGGGTGGATGTCTTCCCAGTACCTAGGGAAGCCAAAAGGAAAGGAAATGACCTTCTGACCAGGAAAAAGTGTTCCAAAGGATGCCTCGGTCAAGTTTTATCCACATTTATCTCGCCTCTTGCTTAAGACTAGAGAGTAACAAGTTTTCCAATACTGATAAAAATGAACAACGGTATAATGAAAAGAATAGCAGATTCTAAACCAGATTAATCTTTGTTGGAATCATGGCTCTGTTAGCTAAGTAGGGAAGAACAAGCCACTTGGTCTCAATGAAATTGAGAGTGTGCTTCTCAGCCATGAATGAGTAACAGAAGGGTCAGGCAGGAAAAAGATAATCCAAGTAAAAGCAGAATGCAATAAATGGTAGCTATGGCTGGCTTAGGACTTATTAATGCTTCGATGGCAAGAGCATATAAATGAGATTCATTCTGAACTCTCTTCTCTTCCCTACCTCTCCACCAAACATTCAATCATTCAGTTAGTCAACTGTCATTCATTTAAAAAGTATTTGAGTAGAGTACCTACTACATGTTCAGTTGTATGCTAAGTACTAGGCGTATATTAAAAAACATAAAGCAAGGTTTCTACAATATAATCTAGTTGGACATAAAATACGAATACAGTTGAAACAACTAGAACAAAACATAAGTATAATGATAACACAGTAAAGTGAGAAAGAATATGGATTTGGAAACAAAATAAATTTCACTTGTCAAAAAAGAAAAGAAAAATAGTATTCCATTTCCAACCTTACAGGGCTGTTTTGAAGATGAATGACACAGTGTAGTATTTATAAAGTATACATGTTGCTATTCCTACTGTATAATCAGGTGCCAAACAATTAATAAGGATTATTAGTTATAGGTAAGAGTTCAGAGGTCATATAGGACTCAAATGAATAAAGAAGCCTCCATCAAGAAGAACCAGAAATGATGGGAGCCAACATAGCAAAGAACAAAGGGAGGCGGAGAAAAAAGGGAAGGAGAAGAGGAGGAAAAAGGCAGGTTTTTGGAAATAGATACAGTTTTTATTTCTACTTCTATCACTTATTTGTTTATTTAACTTGGGGCTTAGTAATTTTTTTCTCTGAGCTTCAAATCCTCATCTATAAAACAGAGATAACTAACCAACCTTACAGAATGCTGTTAGGATTATCACAGTGCCAGGCACATGACAGGCATTTAAGAAATGGCTACTGTTGTTTTTAGTAAGATATGTAGGCAGAAAAAAAGCGGAAAGAAATTCTAGGTAGGAAAATAGCATGAGCAAAGGTTCAGACAAAAGAATAACCAAGTACTTTAAGAAACTGTATGAACAATGCATTGACTGAGTCATGAGAAGAGTCAACAATATATTTGAGAATGTAGGTTAGAACCAAATGGTGGAATGTCTTTCTTGACTTCACCCAACAGAAATCAGGAGCTACTGAAACTCTGAAAGATTAATGTAACATGCCAGTACATAAGCAATCAGTGATTGAGCATATATGATGATAAATGACAGGTTGGATCAATCCCTTTGGTAACTACTCTGCAAACTAATTCCTATGAACTATGTCTCACCAGGAATGTGGATGCTCCCCGGTGTGGTAAGAAAAACCAATATTTATTGGCAACTGCTTTTTAGATTATTTCATTGAAGTAGTTCAATAACAAATCCAGGTAAAGATATTCTGGCAGGTAATAGGGAAGAGAGATGTAGTGATAAGTCATGAACCTGACTCTCTATTCCAGTATTGGCAAGCTCTCTTACCTGCAAATGCCATAATTTTTACCACCTGGAGAGGTTCCATCTTATGGTTCACAATCAGCCGTTGTTCATGTGTAAGTTGGATGGTTTTCCTGCTATAATCATTAGAGAAGATAAATTAGAAAAACACAATGGAATTGAAAAGACCAGGTGACATACTATCAAAAACCAAACAGGCAAATCAGATAAGCAAAATTTAACCAAAGAAAAGATCTCCCTTTTGAGGTGATAAAAATGTTCTAAAACTAGACTACGATATTGATGGCACACTCAGGAAAATTACTAAAAATCATTGAATTGTAAAATTAAAATGGGTGAATTTTAATTTTAATCTTCAAGAATGGAAGACCTCTCTCCCTCTCTCTGTCTCTCTTTCTCTCTCTCTCTTCCTCTTACTTATCTATATACATACCCTGGTGAAACCGATGTTTCCTCTTTAACTTCTGTGGCCTGAGTACAGAAATTCTCCTGAAGATACAGGCAATAAAAGATGTTGTAGTGAATCCTAACAGGGAAAAAGCAGATTTAGAGAATATCAAATTAAGCCATAATCTATATCTTATTTTTCCTAGGTTGAATTTAGATTCTTTACCATTGCTTAAAAAAAAAAATTAAAAACCTACCACCATTTTATGATAAAGGAAAGAAAAAAATTAAATATACCTAGAGCTGGCCAAAGCCCTCTTGGAGAGCACAATTCTGGGAAAGACCCTGGCTCCAGTGTGCAATGGCAAAAGGAGAGATCAGGGCATGTTCTTTGGGGAACGAGGCATTCATTAGCTGAGACCATATAGACAAATAATCACAAAAACAGTATGAATCAGTTGAAAACAAATGTAAATTCTGCTCCTAGAGAGATTCTTGTTCAACATTAATGTAACGTCATTTTATCTTTGTGAGCCCCTGTTTTTCCCTGTGAGGTGATACTGGTTTAGAAGCATGAAGAGCTTTCTATCTTTTAAGGCCCCAAAGGAAGGGTGCTACACGGGTAATAAGATATGATTACTAAGAACTAGAAAACAAAACATTCTCCAAGTCACAAATAAGGACCATAGACCACACAGTGCACTCAAAAGAGGCACTGGACATATCCCATCACAAGTCACTCCAAACCTCTCTATGTTCACATGAGCCCAAACTCACCTCCTTCTATCACCAATTGCCCACCATTTAGTGCATTGCTCCCTGTTCCTGGAGTGAGAACAGGTAGCCTCCACACATCAATCTTTTTGATGAAACAAATACTTTTACAATACAACATTTCAGTCTCTGGTCACATTAAGATTTCTTTTGCCCTGGATTCCTCCTCCTCCTTTTTCTTTTCTTTTTTTTTTTTAAGTATGGTATATATTTTTAAAAATAGTTTATTGAGTTTTAGAGAGAGACTAAATAACATTTAGACTAAATAACATTCCAGACTCTGATCACATTAAGATTATCTCTCAGGCCCTAGCTGGTTTGGCTCAGTGGATAGAGTGTCAGTCTGGGGATAAAAGGGTTCTGGGTTCCATTTCGGTCAAAAGCATATGCCCAAGTTGCAGGCTCAATCGTAGTGGGGGGTGTGCAGGAGGCAGACAATCAATTGTTCTCTCTCATCATTGATGTTTCTATCTCTCTCTCTCCCACTCTCTTTTCCTCTCTGAAATCAATAAAATCTAAAAATAAAAAACATTATCTCCCAGGACTGTATACTGTTAGAGCTTGGAGTTGAGACCACTGGTGGCCAATGAATCACAAGTGTATGTGAATGGCAAGTTTTTCGCTAATAAAGTTCTCTAGCCCAATAAGTGGAATTTGATAGTAATCCTTGCTATAAGTGGAAAAATAAAAGATTACCTCCCAGGTAAAGCAGGGGGAAAAAGATATAAACACAATATACATGTTTCCCATTCCTCATATATGTCCATGTAAACATGCAGATAATTTGCAGGTTCATATTTGCACTTGTGATCATTATTCATCATTTGTGTATTTGTCTTATCTGAATTATGTATGAAACTCCTTCCTCCACATCTCAATGCCATGGAGTGGGAACAACATAAGCAATATTTAATGAATGAATTAAAATATATTTCAGAAACACAGTAAATACTCTGACATTTATGGAGACTAAATGGAGACTTTATCATGACTGACTGGGCCACAGTTCACCTAGAACCACCACCATGTTACTCCTAAGGCTCACTAATTCCAGAAAGGAAATCCAAGTATCCTCTCTAGGTTCTCCTGGAACTTCTGCACTGTCACACTGCCCATCTCCAGGCCAGGGCCTTCTAGAGCTGGGCTTCATACCTTAAATTTCACTTTAACTCCTTACATGGTCTACACAACATCTTCCTCATCTGGTCACTGCAGACTTTTCATAATCATATACCACTTTCCCTCTTATTCACCACATGTCACTAAACTTCTCTATTCTTTGTATATACTAAATTCATTCCCATCTTTGCGCCTTTAAGTTATATATTCCTTCTGCTAAAATGCTCTCCCGACAAAAATGGCCAGCTCTTCCTGACATTCAGGTTTAAATTCAGATGTTACTTCCTCAGGGAAGCTTTTTCTCACCCAATCTAAAGTAGTACTCCTCATTTCCTTTGCCTATCACTCGGATTTTTTTCTTTGCACTACTAATCACTCAGTAAAATGTTACGCAGTATCTGTCTCCCAGCACTAGAAAACAAAACTGAACAGTGTGAGTTTTATGGCTTGCCTAGTGTTCCATTGGCAGAGCTGGGACTGTGGCATGTCTAGGACCTTTCACTCTATCAGAGTTTCCATTCTCCCTCCTGCCACTTTACCGATTGCTGATGTTAATTCCCTTCTCCCTCATGGCATAGAGAAGCACAGCAATGCAGTATAAGATCTCAGTGATGTCTGGCATTGTCACGGTGGAGCTTGGTCTTCTGAGGCAGAAGAGTAACTGCTGGATGTCATTCACACTGCTGGAGAGGAGAACAATGGCTGCTACCAAAGCCCACATGTTGACACCCTAGAGTGCGATGGGCCAGAAAGGGAAGAAAAGACCCCAAAACACAGGTCACAATTAATAAAGATCACATCAAATAACCTTTCTTTTGCCCTGGATTCTTTCTTCTTTTTTTAAAAATATGATATATATTTTTTTAAATATTATAGTTTACTGAGTTTTAGAGAGAGAGTAAGTGGGATAGAGAGAGAGAACCAATGATGTGAGAGCGCAACACTGGCTGGCTGCCTCCTATATAATCCCTACTAGGAATGGATCCTGCAACAGGGCATGTGCACTTGACTGGCAATCGAACCAGCAACCTCTTGGTGCATAGGACTATGCCCAACCAATTGAGCTACACCAACCAAGGCTATATTCCTTCCTCCTAATCACTTCTGAATTTGAGTGCTTAGTGTAACTAAATAACATGTGTTAAGTATTTTACATCGACTCCTGCATACAGATGATGCTCTCACCTCCCTACCCTTCTTCTCCACATCAGTGTGAGCTCTCAGGTCCACAAATACTCAACAGAGTCACAACAGTATCACTATTAAATGGGTACCTACTTTTGAAGCACAAAAGATGGGAGATTCAAAAGAAGACAGCACTCTTTAGGGGGGAAGTCAAGACTGACAATTCTCTGGCATTAAAATAGTAATTTACTACTTACTATATGTTTTTATTTAATAATTATTAAATATTAAGTAAAATATATCTCCAAATAAATATGAAATAAATTATTTAAAATCTATTATTATAACACAGTATGCTCCACTTTAGTAATGTCTAAGAAAATGTTCACTAATATAAAAATAGTCAAAAATCGGACATATATCTTTATCATTCTTAATTTTACTACAAGTCCCTCTGTTAAAAAAGAACGCATTCCAAGAAAGGTACATTTCCTGCACCTCTCACTACCACCATCCTGTGAAAGAAAACTCACTCCATCATTGTCAACAATCACTTCACTGAAGACAGAAAGATAAATGCACATGGATGGGTTTTCAGTCCTCTACTGGCTGCAGAATACAGGTTGAGGTTGCATTGAGCTTCCAAAATAAAATTTGAAAATCCATGATCTAAATGAGAAGACATAGGTCAGGAAATTCAGGACTATTTCCAGCTTCTCATTAACTAGTTGTACATCTATAACAAGACCATGAATTTCTCTGGTCCTCATATAATCCACCTTGTTGATGGAATGGGCTGCCCTGCAAAGAAATCCTTATTAATCAAAGTATTCAGAGGTTAGATGACCATCCTCTGGTTAAGGATTCCTCAATGGAATGAAACATTAAACTGAATGTGTTTTTTTAACATGTTAATTTATTTTTATTTTTTTTATTTTTAGAGAGGAAGGGAGGATAAAAAAAATTTATTGATGTGAGAAAAAAACATCAATCCACTGCCTCCTGTATACCTTCTACTGGAAATCAAGCCCACAATCTGGGCATGTGCCCTGACCAGGAATTGAACTGGCAACATATTGGTGCAAAGGAAGACACTCAAGCAACTGAGCCATACCAACCAGGGCTGAACTGAATGCTTTTTTTTTTTTTTTTTTTTTTTTAATCTTGACAGGGTCTCTGATATTTTCTGAGCACAAATCTTATTAAATTATTGAGCAATTCTGACTTATGCAATCACATGCTTCATTACTCATCTCCGCAGCAGAGTGGCAATTAGGAGAATGAAGCTACCCTGTACTGTTAGAGAGGGCTAGAAAGGCATGTCCACGGAGATGCGCAAGGCGGGCACCCCAAAAGGCTTGCTGGGACCTAGGCCATTCTCTAAATATTCACTAGAGCCGGGACCGGTTTGGCTCAGTAGATAGAGCGTCGGCCTGCGGACTGAAGGGTCCCGGGTTCGATTCTGGTCAAGGGCATGTACTGTGGTTGCGGGCACATCCCCAGTAGGGGGTGTGCAGGAGGCAGCTGATCGATGATTCTCTCTCATCGATGTTTCTAGCTCTCCATCCCTCTCTTCCTCTCTGTGAAAAATCAATAAAATATATTTTTAAAAAAATAATAATAATAAATAAATAAATATTCACTAGAGGGGTGTTTTATGTGTGTGTGTATGTTTGGGGTTTTTTTGGGTTTTTTTTTTTTTGTTTTTTTTTGGTTAATTCTCATCCAACGATACTTTTACCATTGATTTTTAAAGAGTGGAAGAGAGGCAGGTGAGAGAGAAAGAGAGAGACAGACACATTGCTTGCCGCCCATACGTGCCCAGACCAGTGCAGGGTATGTGCCCTTGACCGGGATTTGAACCTGAGACCCTTTGGTACAAGGGCCAATGCTCTAATCACTGAACCATGCCAGCCAGGGCTGAACTGAATACTTTTTAAAGTTACTTCCAGATTTAAGAATCTACAACAATATGGACTTTTACTTCTCTAAGGGGACCAATGACAGGATTAAGGCTTCAAAACAGAGATTAAGGAAATATTTTTTAAATAAATCTAAAATAACCTTCAGTCAAAATTAATCATCACTACACTTTCCTTCCATAAGAAAAAGATGTCACTTTCCCCCAAAATTCCTCACAGCTTCTTCACTTACTGCAGCAGCGATGTAAAGGTCAGGGAGGTGTTGACGCACACAGGCCTCTGCCTCAGGAAGGAGGTGGTGATCCCTCAGACTCCACAGTGCTTTTCCAGGATCCACACTTGGGGAGCATTTCGTGGTGGCTACATAGCTATAAGACATTTACAAAGGAGTCCATGAGAAAGATGATTACAAGTTATTAGATATGCAAAAGGACTTCAGAAACTGTCTTCTTCTAAGGAGAAAAGCAACTCACCGGATGAGGTTCAGCACACAAAGATCTGACTCTTTCTCAATACCCTGGTTCAATAAGATGCCATCTACTTTGCTGACAGCTTGCTCTTCGTTCATCAAGTATCGATGATACAGCTTTTTCCAAGGAATGAACTATATAGTTGAAAAAATCCAAAATAACATGTAAGCAATGGCTATTAGAGAGCAGATTAGGCCACAAACATATGGATTACCTTCTACCAATTAAAAAGCAATTATCCCTGACTGGTGTAACTCAATAATTGAGCATTGATCCATGCACCAGGAGGTCACCAGTTCAATCCCAGGTCAGCACACAAGCCTGGCTTGTGGCTCAATCCCCAGTAGGTGGCATACAGGAGGCAGCCAATCGATGTTGATGTTTCTCTCCCTTCCTCTCTATCTCTAAAATCAATAAAAGCATATTGTTTTAAAAAGGCAATTATAATTCATTCAAAAGATGAGCAAATGGGCTACAAACATTACATAAATTTGGGTTGGAAACTAGGAGAACTACATCTTGGTTTTGATTCAAACACTAACTTGACATAGAATCTGGGAAAAGCTGGTACTTCAATTTCACTATCGAAATATCAGCACACAATAGCTCAGAGTTTCAATGACAACTAAATAAAATGAAAGCTGTGTCTATACTAATCTCAGGCAAGAGAGACACTAAGTCAGAAATTATTATAAGAGACAAAAAAGACTATATAATGATAAAAGGGTCAATTTAACAAGAAGATGTAACAATTATAAGTATATATGTACTAACAACAGAGTTCCTAAATCTAGGAAACAAACACCAACATAATAGAAGGAAGAAATAGCAACATAATAGCAATAGAGGCTTCAATACTTCACTTTTAAGAATGGATATCATAATTAGTCAGAAGAGCAATTAGGAAACAATCATTTCATTGGACCTAACAGACCTATACAGAACACTCCACCCAAACACAGTAGAATATAGTCTTCTCAAGTGAATGGAACATTTTCCAAAATAGATCACATGCTAGGTCACAAAACAGATCTTAACAAATTTTAAAAGATTGAAATTATAGAAAATATTTTTTTAAAGATATATTTTATTGCTTTTTTTACAGAGAGGAAGAGAGAGGGATATCGAGTTAGAAACATCGATGAGAATCATCGATCAGCTGCCTCTTGCACATCTCCTACAGGGGATGTGCCCGCAACCAAGATGCATGCCCTTGACCGGAATCAAACCTGGGACCTTTCAGTCCGCAGGCTGACACTCTATCTACTGAGCCAAACCAGTTTCGGCTAGAAAGTATCTTTTTCAATCCCTGTGGAATGAAACGTGAAATCAGTAGCAGGGGGGGAAAAACACACAACAACAACAACAACAAAGTAAGAGAAAACTCCCACAAATATATGAAAATTAAACAACACACTCTTAAAACAAGCAATGGGTCAAAAAAATCATGAAGAAATTATAAAAATACCTTGAGACAAATGAAAACAAAAACACAGCCTACCAAGACAGATATGAGGAACTCTACATGGGAGTGTGAGTTGGAGCGTTAAAACAACATGTGGAAAGGAATATACAGTCTTTGGTTGGAATGCAACAAATCATGTGCTGTGGATAGAACACAAGGATGTGTTGAGAAGTGAGCAATGAGGCTGGGATAATAAAGTGGGAAAAACATGGAAAGCCTTACCTGCCTCCAGGAAATTTGGATATTATTCTGGAGGCAAATGGAAACTAAACACTATAATCAGAAGTATGTATTGGAGAATCAAGATGGTGATGTAGGTAAATGCTGGTACTCATTGCCTCCCAAAATCACATCAAAATTATAAATAAAATACAGTACAACCATCATTCAGAACCACCTGAAATCTGATAGAAGTTTTACAACTAGAGAAATAAAGAAGAAATCACACTGAGACTAATAGGAGGGGCAGAGGTGCAGAATGAGTTGGTCTAATACCCACATGTGGAGATTTTTATTTGGGAGGGATATTTCAGCTGTGGAGGCCTCCTGGGAGGAGCAAGGGGTCCCAGCCCCACACCAGACCCCCAGCCTAGGATTCCAGTACTGGAAAGAGAAGTCCCCATAGCTTCAAACTATAAAAACCAGCAGGGCCGAGACCGGTTTGGCTCAATGGATAGAGTGTCGGCTTGGGGACTGAAGGGTCCCAGGTTTGATTCCGGTCAAGGGCATGTACCTTGGTTGTGGAAATATCCCCAGTAGGGGGTGTGCAAGAGGCAGCTGATCGATGACTCTCTCTCATCGATGTTTCTAACTCTCTATCTCTCCCTTCCTCTCTGTACAAAATCAATAAAATATATTAAAAAAAAAAAAAAAAAAAAAAAAAAAAAACAGCA
The DNA here is from genome assembly GCF_964339955.1 of Pipistrellus hanaki. Classification (NCBI taxonomy): domain Eukaryota; kingdom Metazoa; phylum Chordata; class Mammalia; order Chiroptera; family Vespertilionidae; genus Pipistrellus; species Pipistrellus hanaki. Next base: position 129,270,382 of record NC_140503.1, on the reverse strand, counting down.
GGGATTATAGATGAATGATTTGGAGACTGCCAGAGTCCCAGGCAGTTCCACTAAAGGGCCCAGGCACAGACTTACTCAGACTCACTTACTCTGAGCTCCAGCACTGGGGCAGCAGCTTGGGGGACTCAGAGATATATGGAGAACTGGACTGTCTGGAATAGGGGCAAGAACTTGGGGGTTTCCAGACAGCGGTGCAAAATTGTTCAGAGTCCATTACTCCTATGCTAACACCTCTACCATTGCAGAGCTGACTGGCAACCATATCTGAGTCTCCATCAACCTGGCTCACACTGTTCACTCCACCCTCGTGATTTCCTGAGACCCTGCCCCACCCAATTTGCAATCCCATCCAAGCTGTTTGCAGCAGCATTTCCATATAATGGCTTGTCCTATCTCAGGCTTCAGACTCTCCTAAAATTTCTCAAACAAGCAGCAGCTGGCATCAGAGTGCCCCACACCTATCAATAAGAGGTCCAAGACCCAGCACTACCAGCCTGCCTTGTTTCACAGCTTGGCCTCACCTGGATGCTTCTCAGCCCAATACAAGTAGCAGCCATCTGCAGATTGCTCTGTAGCTCCTGCCAGGTGGCCCCAGGTAGTGGTTGACTTTGCACCTCCCAGGAGGCCCCAGAGCCAGTGTTCCCAGTGGGTAGCTTCAGACCACACCAGATTACAATTCTATACTTCCACAAGCAACAAACTCAAAAGGCAGATTCAGTGAGCACCAAAGCCACACTAAAGCAAGTCCTGTACCAAAGGGGTGTCTCTTGCACAACAGTAATTTCAGCTGGTCCTCACAGCCAATTGGCCTGGAGGTAAATTCCTCCCAGTGACACCAATAGCAATCAAGGCTCAACTACAATAAGACAATGCACACAGCCCATATAGGGGTGCAACCTAGAGTTCCCAGCTCAGGTGACTAGGGAGGCTGAGCCACTAGGCTATATGGAACACCTATTACACAAATTCCAGGAGACACAGCAGCTCTACCTAATACATAGAAACAAAAACTTCAAAGCAGCCAAATGCAGAGACAAAGAAACATGTCAAAAATTAAAGAACAGAAGAAATCTCCAAAAAAAGAACTAAATTAAATGGAAGTGAACAACTACTACAGAGTTCAAAACAATCATTATAAGGATGCTCAAGGATCTTAATAAAAGTTTAAGGGACTTAGTGAGAATTTCAAGAACGTTAGTGAGAACAAAGACATGAAAAAGGACCAGTCCAAAATTAAGCATACACTCACTAACTGAAATAAAGAATAATTTACAGGGATTCAACAGTAGAGGATGCCACAAATAAAATCAGTGATCTAAAATATGAGGAAGCAAAAAACTCCCAATCAGAAGACAAAAGAAAAAAGAATTCAAAAATATGAAGACAGTGTAAGGGGCTTCTGGGACAACTTCAAGCATATCAACATTTGCATTATGGGGGTGCCAGGAGAAGAGAAAGATATTGAAAACCTATTTGAAGAAATAATGACAGAAAACTTACCCTATCTGGTGAAAGAAATAGACCTAGTGAAAGAAATAGACTCTGAGGAAGCACAGAGTCCCAAACAAGAGGAACCCAAAGAATCCCATACCAAAGCACATCATAATTAAAATGGCAAAGGTTAAAGACAAAGAGAGGATCTTAAAAGTAGCAATAGAAAAACAGTTACTTACCTACAGGGAGCACCCATATGTCTTTCAGCTGATTTCTCAACAGAAACTTTGCAGGCCAGAAGAGAGTGTCAAGAAATATTCACAGTGATGAATAGCAAGAACCTACAACCAAGATTAATCTATCCATAAAGCTATCATTTAGAAATGAAGGTCAGATAAAGAGCTTCACAGATAAGAAAAAGCTAAAGGAGTTCATCACCACCATACCAGTATTATAAGAAATGTTGAAGAGTCTTTTAAGAAGAAGGGGGGAAAAATAAAAAATATGAACAATAAAATGGAAATAAATACATATCTATCAACAATGGAATCTAAAAATCAAAATAAATAACAAGGAGTCTAATAGCAAAATAAACTAATGAATAAAATAGAACCAGAGGCATGGCAACATGGTACAGACTGATAAATCTCAGAGGGAAGGGGGAGAAAGGGTGGAAAGAACTTAACCAAAGAACTTATATGCATATTTGCATTACCTATGGACACAGACAATGGGGTGGTAAAGGCCTGGGGCAGGGTGGGAGCAGGAGTGAAGTGGGGCAATGGGGGGGAAAAGGGAAAAACATCTGTAATACTGTCAACAATAAAGATTTAAAAAAAGAAAAAGAAGTATGGATTAGGGAAGCTATTCTTTTTATTTTTAGAGAAAACATCAGAGAACTCCAAATGTTTTACATACCAGTGGATCACTAATTATGTCCCTCCAAAGGTGGCACACCAAGCACAGATTCCAATAGAGATCTTCCACAGGGAGAAAAGCAAAAATGTGCCTTAGGACTTCACTGGGCAGGCTGCAGATATGGCTCTGGGGTTCTTGGCAGGGCAAGGTTCCAAGAAGCCCATAGTATGTGTCAGGAATGGGATCATGATCCATTTTCTCCACTTCTTGGCTGGATTCTTCAGTCTCTGCAGGGAGCCAGGACAAAAAGCCCTCTGCTTCCAGTCTGGCTTCCCTGGCCTTTGTGCAGGATAGGGGCAAATAATGCCGTGGGGGGTTTTTAGGAACCCCACGCCAGTGACTGGTCCCTGTAGCTTGATTCCTCTCATCCTCAAAGGACCGAGAGCGCTTCCTTGCCAGCAGAGCAGAGGCTGATGAGCCCAGTCTTGCTTCTCCATCATCTTCCTGAGACAGGGCACAATTGCTCTCTGCAACCTCTAAGAGCATTTCATCCTCTGAGTCCTTAGAGCTGTCCTGGCCCACGGAATTGCTTTTAGCCATGTCATTGGTGCACTGCTGCTGGCCAACTGGGAAGAATTCAGTGATGTACCTTTGACATCCTTGACCTGCACAGAGAACCCAAAAAGAATAACAGACTACTGACCCATTGTTAACCCAAATTATACAAAATAATTTTCAATTAAGAGATAAGAATATAATTATTGGCTAATGATTATATAAAGAGCTTAACCGACACCGCCCAAACATACACACACACACACACATATACACACATTTATATTTGGCTCCATCATATAGTCAAAAACACATATGGAATGACAGAAACCAATCTTCAGATGATGTGAGGACCACATTATACTTTGTAATATATACAAACTGAACATATGAATGGACCAAGAGCAAACAACTGTCCATATTCACTCACACGTCCACCTATAAAAATTCACACCTCCTAAATTGCTCTTATAATAAAAAAAAAAATCTAAATTTGCTTAAGTAGAAAGAAAAATGCTTCAGATTATTGGGATTCAGTAAAATCAACTCTCCCATGTGACTGAGTTAAGACAGTTTTATTTTCATTTTTTCCTGTGCAGCTGACACCTTAATTTATTTTAAAATAAAAAGGACTTGGAATTCTCTTCAGATTATTAGAGTGGTACCTAATCTAATTATTCATCCTATCTAATAAAAGACTAATATGCATATTTACTGTTACTCCAACAAACAAATGGCCGCCCCTATGTGGTCAAAGATGGCTGCCCCCATGTGGACACAAGATGGCCAACAGGGGAGGGCAGTTGGGAGGGACCAGGCCTGCAAGGAAGGGCAGTTGGGGGCAATCAAGCCTGCAGGGGAGGGCAGTTAGGGGTGACCAGGCCAGCAGAGGAGGGAAGTTGGGAGTGACTGGGCATGCAGGGAAGGGCAGTTAGGAGTGACTAGGCCTGCAGGGGAGGGCAGTTAGACATCAATCAGGTAGGCAGGAGAGTGGTTAGGGGGTGATCAGGCTGGCAGGTAGAAGCAGTTAGGGGCAATCAGGCAGGCAGGCAAGCAATTGGGAGCCAGCAGTCCTGGATTATGAGAGGGGGGTCCCAGATTGAAGAGGGTGCAGGCTGGGCTGAGGGACACATCCCCTGTGCAGGAATTTTATGCACCGAGCTTCTAGTTTATTCATAAGTACCTATGATTCTAAGACAAAAATAAAATGAAAAATGGTGTATATATAGTGTAGAGAGTGGCTATAGGGTTAAGTCTCGGACTGAGCTGTGGCAGAGCCCTCCTAGCATAATTAAGCTTGACCTTATAATCCTCCCTTGTTCCTTCCTAGGTAGCTAATGGGTTATGAGAGGTGCAGCAAGTACTGCTAAAACATGATGAAACTCACAAGAACATTGTAAACATGTTGACCACTTCTCTTGTTTTGCTTTGTGTGCTCTGACTATAAAATAAAGCTTCCACTTGCAGGCTGAATCACTGTTTCCTTATCCAGGCACAGTGATCCCACCTAGCCCCAGCTGTATTCTCATCTGTCTTCTTTAGTCCTTCACTGTCCCTCCTCAGGTTCACCCTTGGCCTTGCTGGCGCAGCACAATATAGTCCTGGACTTCACAGAATTTTCAGGCACTAAGGGGAATCAAAAGGTGATTTCACACATCATTACTGCATTTTAAATTCCTATAAATTATTGTAAGATGCCAATGAAGCAGGTAAACACCTTATCAATAAACAACAAAATATATGGTTCCTTTCTGAAATGACTGTAGCCAGAATTTTTACTTTGGAAATAAGACAGTGTAACAAAACTTAGTTTAGCCTTGCCTGACCTGCATAGCTCAGTGGTTGAACGTTGACCTATGAACCAGGAGGTCACAGTTTGATTCCCAATCAGGGCACATACCTGGGTTGTGGGTTCAATCACCAGTGTGGGGCATGCAGAAGGCAGCTGATCAATGATTCTCTCTCATCATTAATATTTCTTTCTCTCTCTCTCCCTTTCCCTTCCTCTCTGAAATTAATCCTATATAATAAGAGAGGAATATGCTAATTATTCGTTATGCCATGAGGTGTAATGACTGACTGCGGAATGACTGGATCATAGATCTGCAGGAGGGTGGGGCAGCGAACCTACAAGTGTGTGGCAGAGAGATACAGGAAGGGGCAGGGCAGCAAGCTATGAGAAGGAGGGTAGGGGGGGCTATAGAAGAGTGGGGCAGCAGGCGAAGAGCTGCAGGAGGGCGGCAGAGAGCTACTGGAGCACGTGTTCGTGCGCAGGGCTACTAGTAAAAATATATATTTTTAAAAATGTGTTTAAAACGTATTTTAAAAAAACATTTTAGAATGATTTTATAACATTTTGAAAAAAAAATCCTAGGTTTGGCCTTTAAAAAAATTTAATATTTTTTTTCTATGTTAGTAAAATAAAACTATAAGTGTCTCTGGGATAATGTGATAAAAACTCAGATTTGTAGTTAATAGGCCTGGGTTAAATCTTGATATTTTATAATTGTGAGAATTCAGTCACAGCAATATCTATTAAGAACCTTCTACATGCTCAGTGCTACGACTCCCCATTGAAACATAAGCATGCTGACCGTATTAGCCAATAAACCAATAAAGAACTCACAATAGAGAAGTTGACTTATACACACAAAACAAACAAAATATAATCATTTAGTTTAAAATTGCCTCATAAATTGGTTATGGCAGTTCCAAAAGTGATAAACACATAATATTTAGAGACAACTAGAATAGATTTAAGTTGGATGATGAAATTATATATATCAAAGGGAAATAAGGCAATCTGGATCATACATTTATTACTAAAATATGGTTGGTAATATTATATTTAAAATCTTTTTTTCTTGAAATATTAATGCTTATTGCATGAACATTATATTTAAAATCGGTTTTCTTGAAATATTAATGTTCACTGCATGTAACATTTAAAATCGTTTTTCTTGAATTATCAGTTTATTTCAAGTAACATTATATTTAAAATTTTTTCTTGAGATATTAATGTTTATTGCATGTAACATATTTTAAAGTTTTTCTTGAAAAATATAAATAAATAATAAATTAATTAATTTTTAAAAAGTTGGAATTCATTTGGCACATAAGGATATGATAAGAAAACCAACTGAGAGATACAGAACTTGCATGTAATAAATAATAAATATCAGGTGAAGGCAAGTTTGAGCTTGGGTCCATAATAGTAACAGGACATTTCATTGTTGGTTTTTGAGTGGCAGTGACATGACAGGAAATGGTACTCAAGAATATTATCTTGATGTGTGTTCCAGGTGATTTGAAAGAAATAAAATCTAAAGGCAAGGAAAAGTGTTACTGCAGCAATCCAAGTCCGAGGGTAACCAAGGGCACAGTCTACCATGAAATCACTGAATAAGGGAACATTTTGAAGAAAAATAATGATACAGTGGACCTACTGGCAATTGGACAAAGAAGATTACTGCAGTCAAGAAATCAAAATGGTTCTAGATTGGAATAATGATGATACTGGTATGTGTTTTCAAACATGTTATAATTAAGCAAGCTAATGGAATTCAGTCAGTCATGTTTTCCTGGGGCCTTTACCAACCACTTATAATAGGAAAGGATTTTCATGGAAAATGCACAAATAATGAAAAAAGTGTCAAAATGTTGCAACAGGACTACAAAATCACTACAACAATACTTACTACAAATACTGGGAGACATTCAAAAGCCACACATACTACATATTCATGCAAATGAATTTTGGAAAACATACCTCTAGTCCCTCTTTTTGTTCTGGGTCTAGGATAGAGACCATGATTCGGGTCTCTGTTTGTCCATCTTTGACTGAAGGGCTGGGTCACAGCCAAGTGACTCTGAGACAAATGTTGGCAGTCGATGGCTGTAAGATGCTTCCGCTTAAACCGTCTCACTGTATTATACCAATTGGCAAAAGAAATGGGACACTTGTTAGTTATTACCAATTCTACAAGCTAGCCAGAAAATTATTCTTAATTTTCAGGAATACAGTGACTATGGACCACTCAACCAACACTTTTCTTCTTCTCTACATTTACATAAACTTTTACTCACTTCATAGTTTCTTAGAATTTCTTCCTCAAAATTTAACAAAAAAAATCCAAAAATAAAATCCTAAAAAGATTTTTTTTGTTTTTACTTACACTTTCTAGAAGCCCTGATCATAAAATACTCTTTCAAAAGGACGTTGCCACTAATGGATAAATTGAGATCTGGCATTTTTTCCTTTACTTTAGCCAGGCATTTATGTTCCCATAAAAATTATGAGTTGGTTATAACTTTTCAAAAATAAACTCATCCATCATCCCCTGTACAATATACACCAGCTTCTTCAAGTCTCAGAAGCAGAATGCAATGATAAACAAAACAGTCACTGTAAATTCCTAGAGAAGACTACACTGTCTGTCCACCTCTTAGCCCCTAGATCTCAGCACTGGGTACAGGATAGGAATGAGGTTTCCAAATATAAGAGAACCAAGTCTGCTTCTATTAGGATCTCAAAGGAGGAAATCTCATATTCTCCATTGGCAACTCAGTATAGCAATTGCACCTAGAATTTTGTCTCAAATCTTTAGTTGTACACCCAAATCTAAAATATACTGCTAAATTCAGCTTTTGGAAAGGTACAAAACAGAGGCTATCAGCAGATTTGTATAGAATAGCTCATACATACACAGTGCACCTTGGATTTTTTTCTGTAAAAAGTACAGAATGGCTTTATTCTATTCTTCCCCAGTGAGCTATTAATGAAGCCACAATAAAAACATAGAAGCACTGAAAATAACCAAGTAGGTAGTTATGTCTTAATCACATGGCTAAGAGTTAAAGAAGGTAAGAAGGTACATCTACACAATGGAATACTATGCTGCCATAAAAAAGAAGGAATTCTCATCATTTGCAGCAACCTGGATGGAATTGGAGAACATCATGCTGAGTGAAATAAGCCAATCAATGAAAGAGAAACACCACATGACCTCACTCATTTATGGATAATAAAGAACATTATAAACTAATGAACCAAAAGATAGATATAGAGACAGTAAAGCAACAGGCTGTCAAATTACAGCAGGTAAGGTAGGGAGATCTGGGGGAGATAATAGATCAACCAAAGAACTTGTATATATGCATATAAGTACAACCAATGGACATAAAACTCTGGGGATGGAGGGTATGTATGCGAGTGAGGGAGGGGGGGGCAAAAAAATTCAATAAAATATATTTTAAAAATAAATAAATAAAAATAAAGGTAAGAAAAGATTACATCTTTTCCTCTGCTGTACCCCCTGCATGTAGCATGGTGCCAGACACACAGTACATGGTCAATAAATACTGAAAGAACAAAGGAGGATGAGAACGCAGCAAAGTCGGAGTGGTAAGACTGGGTGGCAGTAGAGGACCCTAAGCCCTAGATCACTAGGAATTTTCTTTCATGTGGAACTTGGCAAGAAAAGATCACACTCTTGCTTGCAGCACACCAGACAAGAAAACACCAAAAATACCCAAAAGAAAGTGTTTTAGGAAAGTAGAAAATATGGACAAAGATAGACTTCTGTTTATGGTTTTATTTTGTAAAATTCATCTGAATCTTAAATGCTTGTTGAAAGATTAAATGTTTGCAGAAATCTAACAAGGGCACTGGAGCAAAAGAAAAAGGTAAGGAGAGTGAATGGAAGAAAACCATATTCTGCTTCCAGAGTTCTGGTATATTCCAATGTATTCTGGCAAGAAGACATCATGGAGGGGGCTAAGGTTAACTGCTGGGGAGAAGGGCCCCTAGACTGAGCAACCTGGCTTCTGGGCACTAATACAGCTGCCTATATTGTTCATTTGGAATGGTATCGCCTGAGCCATGACTGCTAACCTGGGATGCAGAGCTAACACTTTTAATGTATTTATATGTGAAAAATTACTTTTCTGATTTTAGCTAAAGGTTAAAAAAATATATGATTATTTTTAACCTGTCTCTCAGGTCTCAGCTGGGACCGGTTTGGCTCAATGGATAGAGCGTCGGCTTGGGGACTGAAGGGTCCCGGGTTCGATTCCGGTCAAGGGCATGTACCTTGGTTGCGGGCATATCCCCAGTAGGGGTTGTGCAAGAGGCAGCTGATCGATGACTCTCTCTCATCGGTGTTTCTAACTCTCTATCTCTCTCCCTTCCTCTCTGTACAAAAATCAATAAAATATATTTTAAAAAAAATTAAAAAAATAAAGCACAATATATACTATGTAAAGCATAATTGTTTCTAGGTCTGGCAAATAGTAGCAACTCCCATTTTATATATAGAGGAACTGAGAACCAAGAGGTTTAAAGGACTGGTATGTAATAAGATCGGGGAAAGAACTCAACACCTACTCAAACCCCTTTCATTACCCCCTATACCTTGCTCAGATATCAAGGTATCTTCTACAAGCTCAAGGTCTTCCCACATCACCTAAATTTTTCTTAATATTCAGGTAAGGGGTAAGCAAGCTACAAAGGAAAGAAGCAAAAGGACACAATAAAATGACTTGCCCAAAGTAAAAAAAAAAAAAAAAAAAAAAATCCAGACTAGAAAAGAAATGATTGCCTGCCGGGAGCCCATGCCACTTCCCCCATGACTCCCACAACACCGAGAAGCGACGAGCTCCCCGCTTCCCGGACTCAAGGACACTGTGTAGGGGCGCCCTCCGCTTCCAGCGTGCCAGCCCCCCGCGCCCCTGCAGCTCACCCACTGTGGGCAGCCCGGCGAGGCCCCCACGCTCCCCACAGAACCGTCCCCGCTCCCACACTCCACCCCCGCCCCAAGACCCCAGACCCTCGCTCTCAGGACCCCAAAAGGTTGTGTTCACAGCGCAGCGCGAGCCCCCCAATCCCCCGTGCTCCCAGCCACGTCCGCGGCCTCACGCACTATGGCGCTCCGGACGGGGCTCCAGCCACCGCCGTTGCCTCCGAGCTCGGCCGGCCGGCCTCCCAGTCTCGCCGTCCACGGGGGAGCGCTGGCCGGATCGGACCTGGGACTTCCTCTGACAGCTCAGTGCCGCCGCGGCCCGGAAGAGCCCGCCTCCGGGACTGACGGACTTCCCCCACGGCCAATCGAAACGCACGCGCGGAGGGGGGCGCGGCCACGGCTGGAGGCCCCGCCCCTCCGCACTTCCGCCGAGGTGAAAAGGCCAGCGGAAACTTTCCCAGAGTTCCTCCGAGCTCCCCGGGCTAGAGGGGTGGCTGCAGGCTGGCTGCGGCCGGAGGGGCCGGGTGTAAGAGTGTCGGTGGGTGGGGATGCGCGAGGCCCCACCCCGGCTCCTTTACCGCTATCTTGTGGGCGCTGAGCTGCCCTTGGGGCCCCTCACCAGTGCGGGCACCGCACGGACCCCTCCCCTGGCAGCGGGCGCACTTCAGAGCCGGGCGCCCTGGCGCGGAGGGAGCACAGACTCCAGGGGGTTTGACAGCAACTACCAAATGTTCTGCCCAAATGAAACCCGTGCGTCTTCGCCCGCACCCGGAGCGCGCGTTGGGGAGGCGAGCTGTTTGCAGGGCCACTAACCACCCCGCGTAGGAAGCGCGGCTCTGCCCCCGGCGCGCGGTCTGGAGAGGGAGGCGCAGCGCAGGGCTGGGGGCTTGGATACTGAGCCTGGCCCCGGCGGCCATGGCGGCGCCCGGGGACGCGAGGCGGCTGTGCAGGCTGGTGCAGGAAGGTCGGCTGTGCGCCCTGCGGGAGGAGCTGCAGCGAGCGGGGCCCCCCAGCTGCCCCGGGCCGGCGGGAGACACCCTGCTGCACTGCGCTGCCCGCCACGGCCGGCGGGACATCCTGGCCTATCTGGCCGAGGCCTGGGACATGGACATCGAGGCCGCCAACCGAGACTACAAGCGGCCTCTACACGAAGCTGCCTCCATGGGTCACCGAGACTGTGTGCGGTATCTGCTGGGCCGAGGAGCCGCCGTCGACTGCCTGAAGAAGGCTGACTGGTAGGTGGCAGGAGTTCCAGAACGACACCCCTTAGCCCCTTTTCTGCAGAATCATATATTCCCATGTACTTTTTCTGCCTCTGCAGTATAGCTTCTCATTAGAGCACACTGTTCCTACCCTTGGGAGTCAACTGTTTGGTCCAGACAGTTGCTTCCCTTTATAAAGCAGAGAACAGTACAGAATACGATCAAACAGATAGAAGAATATTAATGAATTCCCCATGTAACATGAGCCCCAGGATACGAAATTCTTCTGGGGACTTATGGTAAATGATTACTTCACCAATGGCATTGACTTAACTTTTTAAATTTTGAAGTAGCTATAGGGTCACAGAAGGTGATAAAGAAATGTACAGGGAAGTTCCATGTACCATTAGGACATTAACATCTTACAAGTTACAATAACAACTAAGAAACTGACATTGCTACAATCAATAAACTTGCTCACATTTCATCAGGTTATACCTACACTTATATGTGTGTGATGCTCTCTGGATGTGATTTTATCACGTGTAGCTTTGCATAACCATCTCGACAGTCAACATACTCACCTTTACCATCACACAAACCAATTGCGTTTTGTTAGACCAGCATTGTTTTCAGTACGCAGTTCTTGCTTACACAGGAGACGGCCACATATAGTAAAGTACATTTTGCCCACGGGGAGGGGAGTAGGCCTGGTGGTGTTTTGAGGGTTGTACTTAGCTGTGACTAATCACAAGACTGCTTTTCTTGTGCTGCTGTTAAATTGATCTAAAGACAGTTCCAAGAGGCATAGACCTCATATACTTCTCAAAGCAATAATTCAGATAAGGAAGCAGCCAAAAACAAAGCACTAAAAAGGCAGGTTCATTTGATTATGTGTTTAGGAAGTGTATAATCACAGTGAGACATTTTTGCCCATTCTCTTTTTCTTTTTTTTTTCTTTCTGAAACACCTTACCTGCTTTTTCAATAATCCCGCCTTGCTCAAGATTCATTCCCTTCATGAGGCACTTGAAAATTCCAGCCTTCATTTATCTGTTTGTTTTCCTCTTAATTTCTCATTCACTGTTATTACTACATTACCCACACCCCCCAAAAAAAGAGTGTTGGTAATTTACTAATATAGCAATATTACAAGTTAATTCTTAGATGAGACTTTAGAGATCACCCAAGTATAGTGAGCTTCCACAATGTGCCAGACACAGGTTCTAACCTGGGAATGAGAGGTAAACAAGATCTGCCATTGCTTTTCAGAAATCCTAGCACTCTCGTTTTGCAGACAAAACAAAAACAAAAAAAAACCTCATAGAAGTGAAATGGCTTACCCCAAATCATTCATGTGGCTGGAGAGGAAGACCAGAGCCACCTCTCTTGATATAGATATAATGTAATTCACTCTCCTATAGTTGTGGACACAAGTCAGTACAGAGACTTACTGTAATCCCACTGTTTCATTTGCCCCATTAATGTATGTTTGTTTAAACTAGGTACAGTGTCAAATGCTCTTTTTAAATTCTTTTTTCAGCACAATATAATTAACTAGAGGCTGGGTGTACGAATTCATGCACAGGTGGGGTCCAATCAACCCAGGGGTGGGGTTGTCAGGGAGCCCTAGTCGAACTCCCAGTTGAGGGGACAATTTGCATATTACCCTTTTATTATATAAGATAGGATAAGTGGTTTCTCACTAAAATAAGTGGGATAAGTCCAACAGAGTACCTTTTATGCAATATTCTTCAGGACAAACTTTATGATTTAGACTAATTCTGTCCCAATTCAGTGCCATACTAGAAACTAGCTCAGAAGCAGCTTTGCCTCCTTGGTATCCCCCTTTTGTAGGCATGCCTACATCACAATCATTTTCCTCTTATTTCACCCAGAGTCCTCAGGGCAGGCAAAGTAGTTGAAAGTTTTCCTGCTTGCCAAATCCCTGAGTCCTCTAGGTTTTCCATCTCTACCAAGGATGTGTGTTTTTCTAAAGACCTGGCTGCTCCCGTATAATGTCTCAGCTGCCCTTCTATCTGACAGCTTGTCCTCTTTGGCCTTAGGACTCCTCTGATGATGGCTTGTACAAAGAAGAATCTCGAGGTGATCCAGGACCTTGTAGAACATGGTGCAGATCCGCTTCTGAAGAACAAAGATGGCTGGAACAGTTTCCACATTGCCAGCCGAGAAGGTGACCCTGCAGTCCTTCAGTACTTGCTCACCATTTGCCCAGATGCCTGGAAGACAGAGAGCAAAATTAACAGAACTCCTCTGCACACGGCAGGTATGGCCCGGAGCTCTGCCTCCCCCAACACTGCAGAATGGCATCGAGTTGGAGGGTTTTGGATAATAGAGGTTGGTGAATAAGAGCAGCTGTGGGATATTTTGGCATATGCTTAGTTTCTAAAGCTAATGTCACTTGGTACTTAACATGCACTTCTTTCTTGTAATTGGTTCATTTTTCATAAATATCAGTCTTAGTCTTCCCACTAGTTATATGGTATGCTGGGTTTTTTTCCTCACTAAGTCTTTACTTTGGTTAAGGAGCTTAGTCTCTTGAGCTAGTTTCAACAGCAAGATAATGATGACAATGATGCCTATATCACAAGGTTGTTACAGAGCTTAAGGAGCTGGATGTAGGTAAACCCCTTAGCACAGTGTGTGACACATGAGCACACAAGGGGCTGTTGCTATTTTTATGATCATTTTCACATTGTTTTTATTATTAAAGACAGGAGGAAAAGAGACAGGGTTTTTGTTTGTTATTTGTTTATAATATATATTTTTATTGATTTCTGAGAAGAAGGTGGAGAGAGAAACATCAATGATGAGAGAGAATCATTGATCAGCTGCCTCCTGCATGTCCCCTACTGGGGAGTGAGCCCTCAATCTGGGCATGTGCCATGACCAGGAATCAAACTGTGGCCTTCTGGTTCTTAGGTCAACACTCAACCACTGAGTCACACCAGCTGGGCAAGAGACAGTTTTCAAATATACTTAGCAATACCTACCATAACACTACCCATTTAAATAAATATAGGTGCTTATAATTAAATACCTGAATGTATTTGACTTATTTAGTGATAATGTCAAATTTAAATTTGTTTTGATTAATTAGTCTTAATTCTGAATTATCTATAGATTATTTTAAATTAGTAAAAAGCAAAGCTGCTGTGGCATAAGATGAAATGGATATTAATGAGCTTGAGTCCAGATCAAGAAATCTAGAAAATAATCTTTAGCCTTCTAGAGAGTTCATGGAATTAAAATACAGGGCTTTTAATTCTCTAAAAATGAATACCTGTGACATGACATAGTTTAGGAAATATGCATACAAATGTTTTAGCCACAGCAGGCAGGTAAGAACCAAGGAATCTTTTTGCAAGAGCGAGCATAACGTTTTTCTGCTCACAAATTGTTTGACTAGATCCCCTACTCTTTTGGAGAAATAGTACCCAGTCATTTACACAAAGTAGTGATGCACAGATAGTCAAAAAGCTTTATTATTGACCATAGTTATTTTTAGTAGTAGAGTTAAATTCCTGGTTATTTAGTCATGGTTTACTCTTAAAATGTTTTACTGGGCAAAAACTGCCTGGCTCAACTCAAAAGTGAGGAGATAGAAAAGTTTAGAATTGAAAATTTTCCATAAAAAAAGTTCATAAAGACAAGATAATCAGTTTTAGCTATGGACCTATTCAGTAAAAACATAATTCTTTACCAATTATCTAGCTAGATTTTTATTAATGTACCTACTGTACTTGCCCCTTTCTGTAAGTCATAGCTAAAATGATGGACCAGAGACCAGTGCCAGGAGGAAAGAAGCATTTTATATGTGCACCTAAAAACTCTAATTCTCGACTCTCTTCTCCCAGCAATGCATGGCTGTTTAGAGGCAGTAAAGGTGCTTCTTCAGAGGTAAGAACAAAAGAGATTGAGGAAGACATTTGCTAATCATGACAGTTAATGTTGATGCTACTTAAAGAGCTCAAGCAAATTGTTCAAGAGCAGTTAAAGTACCCAAAGAGAAAAGAGAAAAGGACATAAACAGATAATTTAAAGAACATAAAACAAAAATAGCTAACAAATTTGAGAGAAAGCCATTTATTTGTCTGTTCATTCAACAAGTATTCATCTGTTTATTCAGTACCTGTTATGAATTGTACCAGATGCAGGGATTACAATAGAAATGAAACAGTGTGTTTTCCTTTTTTTTTTTTTTTTTTTTTTTTAAATCAATCTTTATTGTTCATATTATTACAAAGGTTCCTCATTTCTTCCCCCCTCCACCAGGTTCCCACCCCACCCTCTGCCCCCTCCCCATCCCCCATTGTCCTCATCCATAGGTGCACAGTTTATGTTCATCTCTTCCTCCCTCCCTTTCCCCGATAGTAAATCCCTTTTCAGATAGTAAATCTGTTACTTAGCATTTTCTCATATCAATAATACCTCCACATGCCCAATGATACACTTCACACAAAAGACATTTTCAAATAGGTCAACCAGCCTCATCCAGGCCCCACCCAAGGCACTCACAGATCAACACCCCAGCGCTATACTAACTCAACACATCCAGATCTAAGCCTTCATCACTTGATTCAGCAGACCCTCAAGTTCCCGCAAAAGTTTCCAGCCATGTCTGAGAGGCAGCCGTGGGCAGGTACAGGCGAGGAGCGAGCTGTTTCGGGCCTGGCTGCTCCAGGCCTGGCCTCTGTTGCTCTGGTTCGTTCCACAACCAGCTGCTCCGGGTCTGGTCACTGCCGCTCCCGACCTAGTTGCTCTGGACTTGGCTGTTGCTACTACAGGCCTGGCCGCACCCGACCCGGCTGCTCCGGGCCTGGCCGCTCCCAGCCCGGCAGCTGCTGCTCCGGGCCTGGCTGCTCCCAACCTGGCAGCCACTGCTCCGGGCCTGGCCGCACCAGACCCGGCTGCTCCGGGCCTGGCCGCTCCCAGCCCGGCAGCTGCTGCTCCGGGCCTGGCCGCTCCCAGCCTGGCAGCCGCTGCTCCTGGCCTGGCCGCACCAGACCCGGCTGCTCCGGGCCTGGCCACTACCAGCCTGGCAGCCGCTTCTCCAGGCCTGGCCACTCCCAGCCTGGCAGCCACTGCTCCGGGCCTGGCCACACCAGACCCGGCTGCTCCGGGCCTGGCTGCTCCCAGCCTGGCAGCCGCTTCTCCAGGCCTGGCCACTCCCAGCCTGGCAGCCACTGCTCCGGGCCTGGCCGCACCAGAACCGGCTGCTCCGGGCCTGGCCGCTCCCAGCCTGGCAGCCGCTGCTCCGGGCCTGGCCGCTCCCAGCCTGGCAGCCGCTGCTCCTGGCCTGGCCGCACCAGACCCGGCTGCTCCGGGCCTGGCCGCTCCCAGCCTGGCAGTTGCTGCTCCGGGCCTGGCCGCACCAGACCCGGCTGCTCCGGGCCTGGCCGCTCCCAGCCTGGCAGCTGCTGCTCCGGGCCTGGCCGCTCCCAGCCTGGCAGTCGCTGCTCCTGGCCTGGCCGCACCAGACCCGGCTGCTCCGGGCCTGGCCGCTCCCAGCCTGGCAGCCGCTTCTCCAGGCCTGGCCACTCCCAGCCTGGCAGCCACTGCTCCGGGCCTGGCCACTCCCAGCCTGGCAGCCACTGCTCCGGGCCTGGCCGCACCAGACCCGGCTGCTCCGGGCCTGGCCGCTCCTAGCCTGGCAGCCGCTGCTCCAGGCCTGGCCACACCAGACCCGGCTGCTCCGGGCCTGGCCACTCCCAGCCTGGCCGCCGCTGCTCCGGGCCTGGCCGCACCCGACCCGGCTGCTCCGAGCCTGGCCGCTCCCAGCCTGGATGCTCCGTGCTTGGCTACTGCTGTTCTGGGCCTGGCTGCTCCCAACCCGGCTGCTCTGGGCCCGGCTTCTCCAGGCCCAGCCACTCCGTGTCTGGGTGTTCCTGGACTGGCCACCCTGGGCTTGGCCGCCTCTGCCTCAGGCCTGGCTGCCACTGCCCCAGGTCTGGCTGCGCCAGTGCTGGCCGTTGATGCTCTTGTTCTGGCTGCTGCTTCTCTGGGGCCTGGCCACTGCTGCTCCGGGCCCAGCTGCCACTGCCTTGTGCCTGGCCACTCTAGGCCTGGTCGCCGCTGTTCCAACATTCTGTCCCTTTTTTCTCTTTTTTTTTTTTTCTTTTTTTAAAAAAAAACAAAACGCATTTATGTTGCAATGTTGGCTGGTGCGTTGAGTTCTGACTTAGTCTTTGATTTTTCAAGATCTTCTTTGTATTCTTTCTTAAGTAATTTTACTATCATTTGCTCTCACTTGATTTCTTCACATTGAGAACTTCTTTGGTTTCTTCCTCCTTGTCCTGGGAGCTCAGCAGGTTGGCCTGTGGCACCCCTTTGTTCTCCGAGGGCTCCCGCGCTGCTCCAGCCTGTTGCCGGGGTCGGCGCCGCCCAGGAAGCAGCCCCCGTCCTTGGCTCCGTTGCCCGCGCTCAGCAGTCGAAGGCTCAGGGGCACCCCCCCCCCCCCCTGGGGGCCCCGTCGCCCGGCTCCTTGCTGGCGCCCCACTGGCCGGTGTCCGGCAGGGGCTCCTGCTCCTCGTCGCGTTCCTCCAGTCTGGAGCTTTCTTTCTCCCTCCCACTAGGGGAGTCCAGGATCAGAGTCAACAGACTGTCCTCTGCGCACAGTGTGCGCAACTCCGGGGGCTCGGCCTTTCGCCCTGCTCCCAGGACTCCACCTCACAGCTCCGTCTCCCCCTGCCCGAGCCTGGGTCCCCAGGGACTGGCCCAGACCTGGAGTTCGGGGCGGTCCGGACTGAGGCTCAGAGCTGCCGCCGGAGGCTTTGTTTCTTCCGGCTAGGGTAATCCAACATCAGAGTCAACATTCAGTTCTCTGCGCGCGACTCCGGGGCCCCGCCTTTCGCCGTCCCCCGGGATTGTCTCCCCCTGCCGGAGCCTGGGTCCCCAGGGTCTGGCCCATAACTTGGGGCTCAGCGCTGCCGGTTCGGGGGTTCAGCCCAGGCTGGGGGTTCTATTTCCTTCCTTCTAGGGAACGCCAGGCAGCACCCAGCCCTCTCCTCCTCTCCGGCTGCGACCTCTCCGCGCGCGCGTACGTGCGAGCGCGCAGCATGTCTCCGTACCTTAGGCTTTTTTTCAGCTCCTCTGATTTTCCTTCTGGTTTTCTCCCTCCTTCCTATTGTAGAGTTTTCAGTCAGTCGACTACCTGTAGCTCTGGGCAATGTCCACTCTACATTTTAGTTGTATTCCCTTGAAATTGTTGTGAGCTGCTGCGGCTAGGTGTCTACCCGAGCAGCCATCTTGGATCCTCGGCCGTGTTTTCCTTCTTATGGAACTCACAGGCACTGCACTAGTTGTATGAATTTGGTAGCCATTACGAGGAATTGCAGGATCCTTGCAGAAACTTATGACAAGAAGACCCAACTTGGCATAGAAGTGAGGAATCTCAGTCCAGTGTTATTTTGACCTGAAGGAGGCTGAGAGTGGGAGGCAGGGGGGCATTCCAGTCAGAGGAAGCAGTACTCAGGGATGCTCATCCTGGGAAAACCATAGTGCATGAAGAAACTGAAAGAAGCTCAGTATGTATTGAAGCCTATAGTGAGGGGGAGGCTAGAGAGGTTCGGGGTGAGGCTAGAGAGGAAGAGCAGGTTTCAGTCAGGTGGGACATTATAGACTATGGGAAGGATTTTAGGTTTTATTTTAAGCATCTAAGATGCCATTGAAAGTATTTAAGCAGGGTGAGTAGAATAAGAAATGTGCATTTTTCAAAGATCTAGTTGCAAAATAGCAAATGAAATGGAGGAGGAACAAGAGTGGATGCTTCGAAAGCTATTGGAAGTTATTGTAGTTAAACGGGAAAGAAATTGTAGCTGGACTAAGAAGCTAACAGTAGGGATGAAGGGAAAGATTTGGAGATACTTCAGTAGAATCAGTAGATGTAGGTGAATGATTCAATAAAAGGACTTTGGGAGAAGGAAAAGTCAAGAATAACTTTTCAGATTTCTCACTTAAGCAGCTGATGCTGGTGCCATTTACTGAGGTAAAGAGCAGTGGAGGGAGAGCAGGTTTTGTGTGAAAAGATGACAGGTTCACTTTGGGACATGTTGAGTTGCATGTACTTGTGAGACATCTAAGCAAAGAGTCAATGGAGCAGTTAGAGACACAGATAAGAAGACCAAAAAACAAGTATGGGCTGAGATACAAATGTGAGCTTCATCAACAAAGAGATAATAATTGAATTTTTAAGAGTGGAAGAGATTACCTAAATAGACAATGCATAGTAAGAAGAGAAGAGGGCTTAATGCAGTGCCCTGAAAGCATCGGTTATGTGTAGGGCTTGCCTACTGCAAATTGGAACATACTTGATTGTCAGCAAATTTATAAATATTCATTCACTGAACAAACATTTTTGGAAGCACTTCCTATGTGTTAGGTGCTGGGTGGTAAGCAAAACAAATGCATTCCTTTTCCCAACAACCTATATGCTAATGTGGAAACCAAGAATAGGAAATCAAATAAATACCATAAAATTATAAATTGTAATACAGGTAGCTCTGTTTTCTGAAATTTTGCATTATCCCACTTCACCTATATATAAGACCTACATTAGTACCTTTTTTCACTAATCAAAAGAATCTGAAGAGGATTTTCTTCAGATTTTACAAGAAAAACTGTTACTATAGCAATGCAGGTATTTCATAAAAGTGAAATGGAACATGTAATGCAAACTTTCAGAAAGGTGAAGATACCTATTGCCTTATGCCATTTTGGCTTACAAAAAGTTTTGTAGAAATGCTCTACTTTCAGCTAGTGGGGAAAACTTGTAACGCTAAGAGAAAAAGTATACAATGGCATGTGGAAGCAAAGGTACTGTTGATGCAGGAGAAAAGATAGGCCTCTGTGAAGTCACAGCTGTGATTTGAAGAATGCAATGGAGTTTGCCAAGTGAAGTGGAGAAATAATTTCTAAGCAGAGGGGATCAGTAAGTGCAAAGGCAGCAAAGAGCTGGGCAAATGAAAGAGCAGGAAAAAAGGCAGGACCATGAAGAAGGTAGGATAGGAAAGAAAGTAAGACAAGTAGGATCATGAAGAAGGTAGGAACAGAAGATGATCAGACTGGTAGGAGATGAAACTGAGAATATAGGATAGGAAGTTGAGAGTAGGAACGCAAAAAGGGAGATGTGATAGAGAAGAAAATAGGACAAGAAGAAGGTAGGACCAAGGAGACAGTGGAGCAGGTAAGATAGGATGGTGAAGAAGGTAGGACTGAGAAGAAGATAGGACAGGTTGGACCATGAATAAGATGGAACATAAGAAGATAGGACAGGTGGGAGGTGAAACTAAGATGATAGGACAGGTAGGACCAGGAAATAAGTAGGACCTAGAAGAAAGAACAACCATGAAGAAGCTAGGTTACAGTAAGCACAGCAGTGGGTATGTGGGCAAGAGAAACCTGGAGAGGTAAGTTTCTGGGACATTATCTTGACCACTAGAGGTCAAGCTGGAGTTCCCAATTTTGTGCTTTGTTTTTGGGACATACTAGTTAAAGGTTTATAACAGGAGCAGCCATACCCAAATTGCATGGTGAAAAGATTATTCTGATACCCCTGATAATGAATTAGCAAAGCAGAAGCCAAGGTGAGAAAAACAGGAAGCTATTGTCTATTGATTTGGTCCTACGGGGTAAAAGCAGCAAAAGAGAGAAAGATACAATTAAGATATTTTGAATGCAGAATTGAGAGGTAATAGATTGAGTTTGAGGGCTAAGGGGTGATGTCAAAGCTCCTGCATGAGAAGTTGGGGAAATTGTAGTCCATGGTATGGAATGACAGAAGTTTAGAGGAAGAACAGATTCACTGGGGGAAACAGACATACTGTTGAAAAGCTAAGTTCTAATATTGAGATGGGGAAAAGAGAGAGTGCTGCAGATTTTCACAGATCATTTGTAGGGCATGTCATCTACTGCAGGTGGTCAAGAGTCAACTGTCCATTGGGTCTGAAGCAGTGGCTCTTCTCAATTCTGTTATTTTGGGTTTGGGCTCTAGGTGTCAGTATGAACCAGACTGCAGAGACAAGTGTGGCCTCACACCCTTTATGGATGCAATTCAATGTGGGCACATCAACATAGCCAGGCTGCTCCTCGAAAAACATAAGGTACAACAATGATTTGGTATTTTCTATGAGTTTTAGGTCATAGGATAAATAGAGATCATAGTTATTCAGATCCTGGGTTCAAATTCCAGCACTGCCATTGTCCCCCTGTGGAACCCCGTAACCACTTTAAGCATCAGTATTTCCATCTGTAAAATGGTGACAAATTTTAATTCTTCAGAGGGTTACTCTAAGGATTAAATAATATAATATACATGAAGCAGTTAGCAAAAGATGATTTTTTTTAATTTTCATTGATTTTAGCAAAAGAGGAAGAGAGAGAAACATTGATATGTTGTTCCACTTATTTATGTACTCACTAGAGGCCCAGTGCATGAAATTTGTGCACTGAAGGGGGGATCTCTCAGCCCAGAATGTGCCCTCTCGCAGTCTGGGACCCTTCAGGGATGTCCACCTAAGCCGGTAATCGGACATTTCTCTCGCAGTCCAGGACCCCTCACTCCTTACCGCCTGCCTGCTCACTGCTCTTTACTGTTGCTGCAGAGGCAGGAGAGGCTCCCGACACTGCCACTGTGCTCACCAACCATAAACCCGGCTTCTGGCTGAGCGGTGGGAGCACACTGACCACCAGAAGGCAACTCCTGCATTGAGTATCTGCCCCACGGTGGTCAGTGTGCATCATAACAACTAGTGGTTCTGGTTGTTCTACTTAGACTTTTATTGTATAGGCTAGAGGCCCAGTGCATGAAATTTGTGCACAGAGGTGGGTGGGATCCCTCAGCCTGGCCTGCACCCTCTCCAATCCGGGACCCTCAAGGGATGTCTGACTTCCTCTCACAATCTGGGATCACTGGCTCCTAACTGCTTGCCTGCCAGCCTGATCTCCCCTAACTTCTTTCCTATTGGCTTGATTTGCCCTAACTGCCTCTGCCTCGCCCCGCACCCGGGACACAGGATTCTCTCCTCCTGCCAGTTGCAGGCACCCAGGACCCAGGCTTCCCTCCCTCTGGCCAGCTGCAGGCACCCAGGACCAGGGCTGGCTTTGCCCGGGCTGGCCACAGCCATAGGGGACGGTGGCAGGCAGCTTTGCCTGTGCCGTAGCCACATGTACCTAGGACCACAGGGTGGGCAGCTTGTCCCTCTCCTTGGCCACAGACACAACCGCTGGCACCCGGGACCGCAGGGCACGTGGCTTGTCCCTCTCCAGGGCATCAGGCACAGCCACTGGCACCCAAGACTGTGGGGCAGGTGGCTTATCTCTCTCCTGGGCCACAGGCGCATCCGCTGACACCTGGGACCACAGGGCAGGTGACTTGTTCCTCTCCTGGGCCACAGTCTGACTGGTCCCCATTCCTCTCTCCTCAGTGTTGAGTGTCTGAGCTGTTACAGCATGAGGGTGTGGCAATCATATTAGCTCTTTATTATCCTATATAATAAAAGGCTAATATGCAAATTAACCAAACAGCAGAATGGCCAGTCACTATGACATGCACTGAACACCGGAGGGGGGTGAGGGCGGCCAGATACTCAACACAGGAGCTGCCCCCTGGTGGTCAGTGTGCTTCCACAGGGGGAGTGCCACTCAGCCAGAAGCCCAGCTCAAAGCTAGCTAGCGCAGCGGCAGTGATGGGAGCCTCTCCTGCCTCTGTGGCAGCACTAAGGATATCCGACTGCCAGCTTAGGCCCACTTCCTGTGGGGAGTGGACCTAAGCTGTGAGTCAGACATCCTCTGAGGGCTCCCAGACTGCGAGAGGGTGCAGGCTAGGCTGGGCTGAGGAACCCCTCGAGTGCACTGATTTCATGCACTGGGCCTCTAGTATAGGGTAGGATTGGTTGATTCTTGTATGTGCCCTGACTGGGGATCAAACCCACAAACTTGGCATATCAGGATGATGCTCTAACCAACTGAGCTACTCGGCCATGGCAGCAAAGTAACAGTAGCTGTTTTATGGTAATAAAAACAAGCACCACTGAGTGCACTTTTGGCACACTTTAGATCATTGAATCTTAAACATTTTTGTTTGTTTGTTTATAGAGTCCTTTAAGAATCTGACAAAAGCTCAGCAATAAAGATTAAAATAATAATAATAACCACAAAAATAAATAAATAGTCTGGCAAAAGCTATTTAATATAGGCCCAGAAAAATGTACATAGGCAGCAAATTTTAGCTAAAATGTCAGAAGGTCCATGAACCCAGGATTCTATCCTGCTTATTTTTGTTCCCGTCTCTCCCTAACCTACTAGGCTTGCATTGGTGCTGAGGATTTCCTGGGGGCCCAGGCTATACACAGGGCAGCAGTCACTGGGCAGAATGAAGCCATCCGATTCTTGGTCTCTGAACTTGGCATTGATGTAGATGTGAAAGCAACATCAACACATCTTACAGCACTTCATTACGCAGCTAAGGTTTGTTTCTTTTCATAAGGTTGGCCCTGCTTCCTCAGGCTTGCCTTCCTCTACTGATAAATAGCTCCACTGTCCTATTGCTTTGGCTCCATCTCTGGAAGAAAAAAAGTTGCTCATGATATGCTCCTAAAATGTTAAAGGGCAGCCCTGCATCCCTTTAAATAAAAACCTAACTTTATTTGTTGCTAGGTAAAAACTGAACACCCTTTATTCCATTCAGTGACTGGATTTTATGTTTCATCCCGCCTTTTTTTCGTCTTCAAGAATGATGTTTTTTGAAGCCGTAAAAATCCATTATATTAAATTCCTACCCCTCTCTCCTAATGGGAGATTTCAGAAATTAAAATTTTTTAACTGAAAGAAGGGAATTGCATTTACTGGCCTCTCTAATGTATAAAATATTTTAAGGCATGCAAAAATTTTTCACTACAGCCTGGCTTGTGTTGCTCAATGGTTGAGCAACGATCCATGAACCAAGAGATCCCTGGTTCGATTCCTGGCTAGGGCACGTGCCCGGGTTGCAGGCTCCTCAGTGGGACGGTGCAGGAGGCAGCCAATCGGTGTTTCTCTCTCATCAGTGTTTCCATCTCTCTATCCCTCTCCCTTCTCTCTCTAAAAAATCAGTTTAAAAAATATTTTTAAAAAAAGAAATCTCACTTAATAAAAATCTTATTTTAAAAAGTTTTCCTCCTGTTTTAAATAATAGTATTTGCTTATTATATTTAATATGATTGAACTAACTGGCTAGATAGAAAGTGTATAAATGAATGATAATGCCAGCTATGATATAAGTCCCATCCAGGAGAGGTGACCATCTTTTCTAATTTATCTCTGCCCTAAAGATTTTACCAAAGAGTATATGTACTTGGGAGAATTTGGAATTGTGTGTTCTGTATAAATCACAATACTTATGCTCATTACAGTGAAGGAAACCCAACTGTATTAGTGGGTAATTTGGCCTCCAAAGTTGACCATCTATTTTCTAATAACTGATTATCACCGAAATCTATCTTTAATGATTTGTAGTGGAGTTTGAGAGTTATGTAATGATTTTTTTTCTTTAGATACAAAAATATAGTTTTAGCAATTATTTTAGAAAAATGACCTAATAAATACATTCATGTTTATGTTTAAAGGTGCTTGTCACAGTGATAATGAGTTTATTTCACTCCTCAGGAAGGACATGTGAGTACAGTTCAGATGCTCATTTCCTTGGGTGCTGACATCAACTCTAAAGATGAAAGAAATCGATCAGGTACAGTTTCTTTGTGCCTTGGAAATTATTATTCAGTGGAATATAAACAATACATGCACTTTTTTATTGTTGTTATTAATCCTTACCTGAGGATATTTTCTCCATTGGTTTTCAGAGATTGTGGAAGAAAGGGGAAGAGATAGAGAGAGAAATCAATTGGTTGCCTGCCCTGACCCTGGCTGGAATCAAGCCTGCAATTGAGGTACATGCCCTTGACCAAAATTGAACCTGAGACACTTCAGCCCTTGGGCTGACACTCTATCCACTGAGCTAAACTGGCTAGGGCTACATGACTTTTAAAAACATTGGTTTTAATATTATTCCTCTACTACCTCAGCAACTTTTTTTTTTAATTACATCTCCAAATAGAACTGTTGCTGTTACCATGGCAATGATGATTACTACTACTCATTATTACTGCTGTTATTGTTGTTTTTAACATTTTATTTTATTTTATTTTTTTTTTTTAATATATTTTATTGATTTTTTACAGAGAGGAAGAGAGAGGGATAGAGAGCTAGAAACATCGATGAGAATCATCGATCAGCTGCCACTTGCACACCCCCTACTGGGGATGTGCCCGCAACCAAGGTACATGCCCTTGACAGAAATCGAACCCGGGACCTTTCAGTCCACAGGCTGATGCTCTATCCACTGAGCCAAACCGGTTTCGGCTGTTTTTATCATTTTAAACTACAACAGTATATGTGACATAAAAACACTTTATATTGTCACGATACTACCAGTTATTCAGGTAGATGCTTCATAGGTCATCTCTCTTTTAAGTGTATTTAAAGACTACAATCATTACAGTTTTCTCAATTTAGAGCTCAGAAGGATATTTTCAGAGCTAATTTTTTCTTTTTTTAAAATATATTTTATTGATTTTTTTACAGAGAGAAAAGGAGAGAGATAGAGAGTTAGAAACATCGATGAGAGAAAGTCATCGATCAGCTGCCTCTTGCACACCCCCTACTGGGGATACGCCCACAACCAAGGTACATGCCCTTGACCGGAATTGAACCCAGGACCTTTCAGTCCTCAGGCCAACACTCTATCCACTGAGCCAAACCAGTTTCGGCAGAGCTAATTCTTTAAATTCATACTTTAGAATAAACCTCAACATTCTCTGTGTCAGTGGCCATCCTTCAGGAGTTTAATGGAGGTTTCATGATACTTCAAAGACTCAAAGAAAACTATTCACTTTCAGGCCACAGAGGATGGTCCCCAAGTCCAGGGACACAGACTTTCTCTTACAGACCAGAGCAGGAGCTAGGATTCCTTCAGCTCTCTCTTTTTTTCTTTTTTTCTTTTTTTTCTTTTTTTTGTCATATCATTCTCAATCATGGTGATACTTTTACCGAGAGAGTTCACAAAACTTTGAAAAATTTTCTATATCATTTAAAGTCTCTCTCTTTTTTTTTTTTTTTCCATAAACTTGCTTTGTTGCTTTAGTCAAATCTCTTAAATCCTTTCTAGTTGGTCTTGTTATTTTTAAGTCTTTCTATCCCAATCAGCTTAAAAGGAAAAAGGTTTTAATCTACTATGGGCTAAGTCACACAGAAGGATTGTGGAAATATAAACCTTTACAATTGAAAGAATCAATATTTTCATTAGGAGCAACCTACTAGCCAGGTCTGTATTGCTTTGGGGATCATGCACTAAGTTTGTGTGACTTCTCTCTCTGCTTAGCCCTACACCTGGCCTGCGCGGGTCAGCACCTGGCCTGCATCAAGTTTCTTCTGCGATCTGGGCTGAGGGATTCTCCAGACATCATGGGTACCATGGCTCAGCAGCTCACACGGAACACAGACATCCTTCAGTGCTTCAGCCACAGCATGACGGCATGAGGGATTCTAAAAGGCGGTAAAACTCATGGTAACTTATATCCTGCTACTTAAGTCATCACCAGGTTCAGTGAAATCTGCAGATCGTTGCTGCCCTCTGCCTTCCCTCCCCTGCACTCCACCGCATCTGAGATTCCCAGAGGATGTGGACGCTGGCTTCCTAGATGGAGGGATGGGCACATTAAAAATCTCTCCCATGCCGAAACTGGTTTGGCTTGGTGGATAGAGCATCAGTCTGCAGACTGAAAGGTCCCGGGTTTGATTTCGGTGGGGGACATGTACATTGGATGTGGGCACATCCCCTGTAGGAGGTGTGCAGGAGGCAGCTGATCAATGATTCTCTCTCATCGATGTTTTTAGCTTCTAGCTCTCTATCCCTCTCCCTTTCTCTCTGTAAAAAATCAATAAAATATATTTTTCAAAAAATAAAAATAAATAAATAAAAAATCTCTCCTTACCTGCATTTCATTTTGTGGCCTTCAAATGTATTTAGATGATGTTTGTGAGGTCATTATGTGGACACAAGCATGTAACATTCAGGAATATAATATAGTATACCGGTACGTGCTTTTATATATATACAAGCGGCCCGGTGCACGACATTCATGCACTGTTGGGGGGACGGTGTCCCTTAGCCCAGCCTGCACCCTCTCCAAACTGGGAGCCCTCGGGGGATGTCTGACTGCCAGTTTAGGCCTGATCCCAGGCCCACAGGATGGGGCCTAAAGCAGAAGTCAAACATCCCTCTCACAATTTGGGACTGCTGTCTCCTAACAACTTGCCTGCCATGATTGACACCTAGCTGCTCCCCTGCTGGCCCGATTATCCCCAACTGCCCTCCCCTGCTGGCCCGATCACCCCAACTGCCCTCCCCTGCTGGCCATCCTGTGACAACATGGGGACGGCCATCTTGTGACGGTTGTCTTGTGACAACATGGGGGTGGCCATCTTGTGATGCAAGGGTGTGAGGGTCAATTTGCATATTACCTCTTTATTATATAGGATTTGTATATATATATATGAAATGGTGTTTTTAATTTTTTATTGATTTTTTTTACAGAGAAGAAGAGAGAGGGATAGAGAGTTAGAAACATAGATGAGAGAGAAACCTTGATCAGCTGCCTCCTGCACACCTCCTACTGGTGATGTGCCCCCAGTCAAGGTACATGCCCTTGACCGGAATTGAACCTGGGACTTTCCAGTCCGCAGGCTGACACTCTATCCACTGAGCCAAACCAGTTAGGGCTATATGAAATGTTTTATAGTAAACATATAGTAAGGCAGTAATGATATTAAAAATATAGCAAATTACTGCTCATTTGAGCCATAAATAATTGTCCTATTTACTCTCTTTCATAGGCATTTTCTTAGATGTCACATGGTTTAATTTGGTTTTGTAGCCAGAGAGAAGTGTTTACAATCTGTTTTAATTACAGACATTTTCAAGGAATTTATGAAAATATTTCTATATTCTAAGCATTGCTAGCTAAGCTATGTTATGGTCTTGATGTTATTTTTTTTATTATTAAACAAGTTCTGTATTGACTCTCTTTAGGTAATCAATACACCTAAAAAAAAAAATGAACCTAGGATAATTTAAAAACTTTTCTGTTACCTCAGTTGAGGAAGGGGTTTGTTGTTAAAGCCTGCAGGTCACATTTTCTGTTGCATGCCTTCTGCCATGTAGGCCTGTGATTGTGAAGGAATGAACACTTTGTACCTTTTAAGAAATTTGTAGCGGAGGATCCAAGATGGCTGCTCGGGTAGACACCTAGCCGCAGCAGCTCACAACAATTTCAAGGGAATACAACTAAAATGTAGAGTGGACATTGCCCAGAGCTACAGGTAGTCGACTGACTGAAAACTCTACAATAGGAAGGAGGGAGAAAACCAGAAGGAAAATCAGAGGAGCTGAAAAAAAGCCTAAGGTACGGAGACATGCTGCGCGCTCGCACGTACGCACGCACGGAGAGGTCGCAGCCGGAGAGGAGGAGAGGGCTGGGTGCTGCCTGGCGTTCCCTAGCAGGAAGGAAATAGAACTCCCAGCCTGGGCTGAACCCCCAAACCGGCAGCGCTGAGCCCCAAGTTATAGGCCAGACCCTGGGGACCCAGGCTCCGGCAGGGGGAGACGGGGCTGTGAGGCGGAATTCCGGGGGATGGCTAAAGGCGGGGCCCCCGGAGTCGCGCGCACATGGCGCGCAGAGGACTGAATGTTGACTCTGATGCTGGATTACCCTAGCCGGAAGAAACAAAGCCTCAGGCGGTGGCGCTGAGCCTCAATCCAGACCGCCCCGAACTCCAGGTCTGGGCCAGTCCCTGGGGACCCAGGCTCGGGCAGGGGGAGACTGGGCTGTGAGGTGGAGTCCTGGGAGCAGGGCGAAAGGCCAAGCCCCCGGAGTCGCACACACTGCGCGCAGAGGACAGTCTGTTGACTCTGATCCTGGACTCCCCTAATGGGAGGGAGAAAGAAAGTTCCAGTCTGGAGGAACGCGAGGAGGAGCAGGAGCCCCTGCCGGACACCGGCCAGCCGGGCGCCAGCAAGGAGCCGGGCGACGGGGCCCCCAGGGGCGGGGGGGTGCCCCTGAGCCTTCGACTGCTGAGCGCGGGCAACGGAGCCAAGGACGGGGGCTGCTTCCTGGGCGGCGCCGACCCTGGTAACAGGCTGAAGCAGCGCAGGAGCCTGCAGAGAACAAAGGGGTGCCACAGGCCGACTTGCTGAGCTCCCAGGACAAGGAGGAAGAAACCAAAGAAGTTCTCAATGTGAAGAAATCAAGTGAGAGCAAATGATAGTAAAATTACTTAAGAAAGAATACAAAGAAGATCTTGAAAAATCAAAGACTAAGTCAGAACTCAACGCGCCAGCCAACATTGCAACATAAATGCGTTTTGTTTTTTTTAAAAAAAGAAAAAAAAAGAGAAAAAAGGGACAGAATGTTGGAACAGCGGCGACCAGGCCTAGAGTGGCCAGGCACAAGGCAGTGGCAGCTGGGCCCGGAGCAGCAGTGGCCAGGCCCCAGAGCAGCAGCAGCCAGAACAAGAGCATCAACGGCCTGCACTGGAGCAGCCAGACCTGGGGCAGTGGCAGCCAGGCCTGAGGCAGAGGCGGCCAAGCCCAGGGTGGCCAGTCCAGGAACACCCAGACACGGAGTGGCTGGGCCTGGAGAAGCCGGGCCCAGAGCAGCCGGGTTGGGAGCAGCCAGGCCCAGAACAGCAGTAGCCAAGCACGGAGCATCCAGGCTGGGAGCGGCCAGGCTCGGAGCACCTGGGTCGGGTGCGGCCAGGCCCGAAGCAGCGGCTGCCAGGCTGGGAGCGGCCAGGCCCGGAGCAGCCGGGTCTGGTGTGGCCAGGCCTGGAGCAGTGGCTGCCAGGCCTGGAGCGGCCAGGCCCGGAGCAGCCGGGTCTGGTGCGGCCAGGCCCGGAGCAGCGGATGTCAGGCTGGGAGCGGCCAGGCCCAGAGCAACAGCTGCCAGGCTGGGAGCGGCCAGGCCCGGAGCAGCCGGGTCTGGTGCGGCCAGGCCCGGAGCAGCGGCTGCCAGGCTGGGAATGGCCAGGCCTGGAGAAGCGGCTGCCAGGCTGGGAGCGGCCAGGCCCGGAGCAACAGGGTCGGGTGCGGCCAGGCCAGGAGCAGTGGCTGCCAGGCTGGGAGCGGCCAGACCCGGAGCAGCCGGGTCTGGTGCGGCCAGGCCCGGAGCAGTGGCTGCCAGGCTGGGAGTGGCCAGGCCTGGAGAAGCGGCTGCCAGGCTGGGAGTGGCCAGGCCCGGAGCAACCGGGTTGGGTGCGGCCAGGCCAGGAGCAGCAGCTGCCAGGCTGGGAGCGGCCAGGCCCGGAGCAGCAGCTGCCGGGCTGGGAGCGGCCAGGCCCGGAGCAGCCGGGTCTGGTGCGGCCAGGCCAGGAGCAGCGGCTGCCAGGCTGGGAGCGGCCAGACCCGGAGCAGCCGGGTCTGGTGCGGCCAGGCCCGGAGCAGTGGCTGCCAGGCTGGGAGTGGCCAGGCCTGGAGAAGCGGCTGCCAGGCTGGGAGCGGCCAGGCCCGGAGCAACCGGGTTGGGTGCGGCCAGGCCAGGAGCAGCAGCTGCCAGGCTGGGAGCGGCCAGGCCCGGAGCAGCAGCTGCCGGGCTGGGAGCGGCCAGGCCCGGAGCAGCCGGGTCTGGTGCGGCCAGGCCCGGAGCAGTGGCTGACAGGCTGGGAGCGGCCAGGCCCGGAGCAGCTGGGACCGGAGCAACCGGGCCCAGAGCAGCCGGGTTGGGTGCAGCCATGCCTGTAGCAGCAACAGCCAAGTCCAGAGCAACTAGGTCGGGAGCGGCAGTGACCAGACCCGGAGCAGCTGGTTGTGGAACGAACCAGAGCAACAGAGGCCAGGCCCGAAGCAGCCAGGCCCGAAACAGCTCGCTCCTCGCCTGTCCCTGTCCACGGCTGCCTCTCAGACATGGCTGGAAACTTTTGCGGGAACTTGAGGGTCTGCTGAATCAAGTGATGAAGGCTTAGATCTGGATGTGTTGAGTTAGTATAGCGCTGGGGTGTTGATCTGTGAGTGCCTTGGGTGGGGCCTGGATGAGGCTGGTTGACCTATTTGGAAATGTCTTTTGTGTGAAATGTATCATTGGGCATGTGGAGGTATTATTGATATGAGAAAATGCTAAGTAACAGATTTACTATCTGAAAAGGGATTTACTATCGGGGAAAGGGAGGGAGGAAGAGACTGAATATAAACTGTGCACCTATGGATGAGGGCAATGGGGGGTGGGGAGGGGGCAGAGGGTGGGGTGGGAACCTGGTGGAGGGGGGAAGAAATGAGGAACCTTTGTAATAATATGAACAATAAAGATTGATTAAAAAAAAAAAAAGAAGAAAAAGAAATTTGTAGCAATTTAAACATGTTGAAGATAGGATGAGTCTTCAGGCATTTGGATTCTCTTCCATTTATTTATTTATTTATTTATTTATTTTTGGTATCATTTTCTCTGAATTGAAGATAGCAATTAGTCTAAGTCAATCTGTTGAAAGATTGAATGCATCCATCACAAGCAAGACCTGATCTCCTTGTTTAGTATAGTCCCATGAGAGCTTGTCACACATCTAGCTATTCTCAGTAGTGTACTGTGCTAGATGAACAACCAGAAATTCCAGATCTTGCCAAAACCGGTTTGGCTCAGTGGATAGAGCATCAGCCTGTGGACTGGAAGGTCCCAGGTTCGATTCCGGTCAAGGGCATGTACCTTGGTTGTGGGCACATCTCCAGTAGGGGATGTGCAAGAGGCAGCTGATCGATGTTTCTCTCTCATCAATGTTTCTGACTCTTTCTTCCTCTTTTCCTCTCTATAAAAAAATCAATAAAAATATATTAAAAATAAAATTTAAAAAAAAATTTTTTTTAAAGAATTTCCAGATCTTTATTATTCCCAAATGGAACTGAGTCCTATACCTAACAATCAGATAAACATACTTGATTACACTGAGTGGCCAGATTATTATGATCTCTGAACACATAATAATCTGGCCACTCAGTGTGTGTATGTATATATACACATATAAATATAAATATAAATATATTTATATTTATATTTGAGGCCCGGTGCATGAATTTGTGCATGGGTGGGGTCCAGCCAGCCTGACCAGGGGGAGGGGACATGGGCGGTTGGCCAGCCTGCCTGCTGGTCGAACTCCTCCTGAAGGGATAATTTACATATTACCCTTTTTATTATATAGGATATACACTGAGTGACCAGATTATTATGCGTTCAGAGATCATAATAATCTGGCTACTCAGTGTATATAATCTTATCTTGTGACCTCTATATTACATGCTGCATCTGCACTGATTCAAGCTGTAGTTGCATTTCCTGTGGCTTCAGGACGTTTGTGTGTCTGCCCTTTGGGTCTGAAGATGGCCTGTTACATGCAGGCAGGATGGAAGATCAGTCTGGTGCTGGCCATCTCATCCCTTCAGCACACATGTGAAGCAGCTTTTTATTTGCAGTGACTGTATGTGAGACGGTTTCACGTCTGTGGCTTTGCTTCTATTGTAACCCCTTGTACTAGCTCACCACCCAGCTGCAATGAGGAAATATCTGGTTACACGTTTGTTCCCAGGAGTTTCAGAGATGGCAGGAATGATGATAATGTCAGTTGTGACAAAAATAGTAGTGATGATATAACAGTCTTACTGTATTAAAATTTTAATGACAATAATAAAAATTAGTATTATTGCCTACTTCTAGTTATAGGTACATTTCTCACTTCTTTGGGTCTTTATTTAAAAGTCATCTCAGCCGAAACCGGTTTGGCTCAGTGGATAGTGCGTCAGCCTGCGGACTAAGAGGTTCCGGGTTCGATTCCAGTCAAAGGCATGTACATTGGTTGCGGGCACATCCCCGGTGGGGGCTGTGCGGGAGGCGGCTGGTTGATGTTCCTCTCTTATCGATGTTTCTGGCTCTCTATCCTCCTTCCTCTCTGTAGAAAATCAAAAAATATTAAAAAAAAAAAAGTCACCTCAGTGAGGCCCTCCCAGGCCATCCAATCTAAAAATTTGTTCTCTCCTTCAGCATTTTATATCTCCTTTACTCAGTTTTTTTTTTTTTTCTCCTTTGCATTTACCACTATCAAGTATACCATACATTTTGAGTTATTTTGTTTCTTGTCTATCTCCTCACTAGAATGTTAGCTTCTTGGGCAAGGTTGTTGTCTCTTGTTTATTTACTAAATCTGTGGGCCCATCGCAGAGCCTGGTACATAGTAAGGTCTGGAATTATTATATGGTCAAAAAGTGAATGCTAACAATTCACATATTTTGAAGACTTACTATATCCTAGATACTGTGCTGAGCACCTTACTTAGATGGTTTCATTTCATCCCTTGGTTCTTGCATGATATAGCCGCTCCTAATTATTATTCCACCCCAAGCATTCTTTCTCACACCAACTTCTTTAAAGAAGTTCCCCTCGGTTTCATCAACTCATAGGCACTGCTCAACCTGCTGCCTTCCAGCTTCCTAGCTGCTACTCTGTGCAAGTTTTTCTCAGGTTACCAGTGACTTTCCAGTTGCCAAATTAAGTAATATAGTTTTAGCTCTCATGTTATTGATCCATCCAGTTTAACTATCCATCACTCTCACCTTCTGGAAACCTATTCTTTCACCTGTGGTAGCACTCTCCT
Organism: Pipistrellus hanaki; assembly: GCF_964339955.1. Taxonomy (NCBI): domain Eukaryota; kingdom Metazoa; phylum Chordata; class Mammalia; order Chiroptera; family Vespertilionidae; genus Pipistrellus; species Pipistrellus hanaki. Next base: position 129,236,857 of record NC_140503.1, on the reverse strand, counting down.
GGGATTTTCTTTCTGACTTTTCCTTTATGGTCTCCATCAGGAATGCCTCTTTTAAGGCCTGCCCTGTAAATGCTAGTGTGCCTGCTTCTGTCTCCAACTTGGTCTTGTCTTTATTGTACATATGCTTCCAGAACCGATGCCTCTTTTAGGGCCTGCAAATGCTAGTGTGCCATTTCTAGCTCTAACTCAGTGTTGTCCTCATTCTTCCCTTGCTCCCAGAACCATCTCATCCATTCTCATTTTACCTGCACCCAAATAATGACACTCCATTCTCTAACCTGCGATATATATATATATATATATATATATATATATATATATATATATATAATTTTTTTTTTTTGCATAGACATTCTAAAGCTATCCTACACTTTATTCAAAACTTAGCTTTCCCTTCAACCTGCTAAGATGTGTGCCTGTATTTACTGCCTAACTTGATGACACTGCAGATCACCAGTCACCCACATGGGAAACCAGGAATCTGACTCTTACTCCAGCAGAAAGCCCTGCTCCGTCTATTCTGCTCCTGCCCTGTTAACACTCCCTGGTTCAAGCCCTCAGACTTGTCCAGACCACGATCACAGTAGCCTCCTCACTGTTCCTCCTGCTACAGTCTTGTTCTCTTCAAATCCGTCCTCCACACAGCCCTGAGCTTCCACTCACATGACCCAGGGCATTGACTGCTGCGGGTGGTTCACCCAGTCTCACCAGGATTTGGTGCCTTAACCAAGCATCACTTCCTAAGTTTTGATCCTGAAAGAGCACCTGATCCACTGTGACTGTCTATTCCTGGGATTGATCAGACAGAGGTCCTAGAAAGAGATGCAAATTGGTAAGAACTATAAACATTTGAAAATAGCCAGAACCTGACATATTAATTACCAAAAAAAATTATATAATAAAGTATTTACAAGACAAAAATATAAAAAGGATTACAAAATGGAAAAGAAATTATGAAACTCGGACCAAAAAAAAGGTATATGAAGGGAGGGTCAGGCACTAAATTCAACATAACCATGGCATTGCTAGAATTCACCAGCAGGTGGCAGACCAAAGAAATGTCCCTTTTATTCTCCCAGATGTGTTTTGCTTTTTTTGTTTGGTTTTAAACAGAAAGTTTATTTAAACAATAAGACACTTGAAGATTAAACTATCTAGGATTCATTTCTTTAGAGTAATTTATCCCTACTTAATGACAGATTGCCCTACAAGTAACAGCTACGTGCAAAAATTTTATAAAATTGTCCTTGGTTTTACAATGACAAATGAAAAACATTGAAATTCTCCAATCAAACAAGGTATGCAAGAATTTTTATGTTGTTATTTTTTTTAAAAACAAAGCAAAATGACTTACTGAAAATAAAGATAAGAGCTGAGTGAACATGCCTCTAATGGAGAAAGGGGGTGTTTTCAGAGAACCAGTATTTTTCCCCCATCCCATCTCCTTTTAATATAGATCAAAATATACCATTGGCCACTTAGTTAAAAAAAAATGCATATGTTTGTGCACACAAATCAGTTAATATATGTACAATAAAGAAATAAAGAAATGGGGAAAAGGGAAATGAAAGAATAGAGAAAACTATACTATAGTAGTCAGATGAGTTGAAACCCAATTGCAGTTTTCTAATTGAGAATGTCTTCTTGGTCTTTAGATTTCTTAAAATTGCTTTCCTGAGCCAGCAAGGGTGTGGAGGGGGGTCAAGAGACAATTAGGTTGATTGGATTATTTTGTTAAGAAAACACAAGGTGTAAGTAAGGGCTGGCCTCTGACCTTAGCAGAACAGGAAGGATTTGCCAGTAGTGCGTGACAAAGGTCTGTCATAAAGCATTTACAACATTCCTGACAAGGACAAATTCACTATATAATGAGGAGAGGCCTAGGCATTCCCGAGAAAAACACTGGGGAATAATTATATTATAGGCCATCCAGGTTCTGCCACTGTGTCTTATCTGACCTGTATCAGCTAATCTATTGTTGCTTCTTCCCAGGATCGCAGACTCGGTGCATATTCAAGGCCTAGCCTAGAGGCATACCCAGGGCACTTGAAATAAGAGAAACAAAGGTTGCAGTACTAATTGTCTCGTGCAGGGTTTTATTGCTCCAGAGACCTTCAGGGAATGGAGGAGAAGCCCCAGAGCTTAGCTATCAGTGTAGACCCAGGCTCGCAAACTGTGGCTGGGGAGCCACCTGCGGCTCTTTGACCCCTTGAGTGTGGCTCTTCCTCAAAATCCCACAGCCTGTTCGAAACCGGTTTGGCTCAGTGGTAGAGCGTCGGTCTGCAGACTGAAAGGTCCTGGGTTCGATTCCGGTCAAGGGCATGTACATTGGTTGCGGGCACATCCCCCGTGGGGGGTGTGCAGGAGGCAGCTGGTCGATGTTTCTCTCTCATCGACTTTTCTGGCTCTCTATCTCTCTCCCTTCCTCTCTGTAAAAAATCAATAAAATATATTAAAAAAAAAAAAATCCCACAGCCTGGGTGAGTCTATTTTGAAGAAGTGGCATTAGAAGAAGTTTAAGTTTAAAAATCTTGGCTCTCAAAAGAAACTTCAATCGTAGTACGTAATACTGTTGATATTTGGCTCTGTTGACTAATGAGTTTGCCGACCACTGGTGTAGACCAACCATGTCAAACTCAAAGGCTAACATGGCCAAATAAACAAGGTTTAAGTTTATGTGGGCCACAAAAAAGCAAAAGCTTCAATTTTCATAGAAATGTAGACTTATTTCAAGAGACATGCTAAATCCAAAGGGCTGAAATAAATTAGTCGTTAACATAAAATAATAGAACATTTTAATAAAAATTAATATTTTTTCTTGAACATTAACTTACAGAAACTGAATAACTGCACAAATCAATAAGTGTAACACGGGAGCATTATCTCAATTCATTGAGGTTCTGCTTCCCGGCATATGTCGACAGTTTGGCTCAAATAAACTCACTAAAATTCTTTTTTTAAAATATATTTTATTGATTTTTTATAGAGAGGAAGGGAGATAGATAGAGAGCTAGAAACATCAAGAGAGAAACATCGACCAGCTGCCTCTTGCACACCCCCTACAGGGGATGTGCCCGCAACCAACATACATGCCCCTGACTGGAATCGAACCTGGGACCTTTCAGTCCGCAGACCAACACTCTACCACTGAGCCAAACCGGTTTCGGCCTCACTAAAATTTTTTTAAAAAAAAATAGCTGAAACCGGTTTGGCTCAGTGGATAGAGTGTCAGCCTGCGGACTGAAAGGTCCTGGGTTCAATTCCGTCAAGGGCATGTGCCTTGGTTGTGGGCACATCCCAGTGGGGGGTGTGCAAGAGGCAGCTAATCGGTGATTCTCTCTCATCGATGTTTCTGACTCTCTATCCCTCTCTCTTCCTCTCTATAAAAAATCAATAAAATATATTTTTTTAAAAAAAGAAAAAAAATTAAAATCACCAAATTAAAAAAATATATTTTAAAAAAATAAAAATAAAAAATAAATAAGCGTAACACAACTAAACCTATTTTTCTTGTTCTCCGAAAGTGAAATATTTTCTGTTGCGCATACCAAGACTAATGATGTGGTAATCGGCTGCTAACATTCACTGCTGGTATTAGTAGAGTAAAATGATGCGCCTGCGCATAAGACGCATAAGGGAAATGAATGCAACACAATTATAGTTAAGCATCAGTCATTAGCGAATGTTGTAGTTTGTTATTAATTATGTATAACAGGATATTGTAAAAATTAAGTTACAAAATTCTTATTAAAACATTTTGTATATTCTGTTATATTGGCAGAGCCGCAAAAATATTCATTGTGGGCGGCGTGCAGCCCGCGTTTGACATACTTGGTATAGACTGGGGACCGAGCACGGGTTCCTCTTCAAACTGAAGCCATTAGTAGAATCCAGTTCATATCCAGAAAATTCGCTGTAAGAGAGCCTGGGAAATATGATAACTTGAAGTCTTCTGCAATGTATGAAATCGCGTAAAAAGGAGGTTGAAATGGATCTTGTGTGCCATGCCCACCCAGTAGACTTGGCATGTCCAAAATCTACCATGTATAAAACTTAAAACTGCTGATTCAGCCTTCACCAAAGCTGTGCGCTACTACTCTTCATGTCTGCGGATTGATTTAGTTTTGCATTTCTTTATGAATCAGATTGAAAATCTTTAGATTTGTTTATTAGCCATCCCCCCCCCCCCTATTTTTATCTGTAGTTGTTAGCTACTACCCCCAAAACTCAGTGGCTTAAAGCAACAACTGTTAATTATTTCTCAGAGTCTGGGTAGTTTTGCTGATCAGCTGGGTAGTTTTGCTGATCCTAGACAAGCTCTGCCAGTAGCTAGGCTCGCTCATGCGTCTGCAGTCAGCCTGTGGATCGCTTAAGCTAGCTGGCTTAGAATGGATTTGGCTGTGCCTCCCTCCTGTGGTCTCTTCCTCTGATAGACTGACTTAGGCTTATTTTCATGAATGTGTCAGGGGAACGAGAAAGACTCAGGAGATTTTTTTATCTCTGCTCTGTTTGGGCAGATACTGCCCTCCCACTGGGCAAAGTGCAGCGGCAGTGTGGCAGGGCACCACCCAGTGCCTGGATACGAAGAGGCCATGGGTTGGGATCATTTATGAAATCCTCTTGCATTCTTTTTCTTTTTTTTTTTAATTTATCCTTATTGTTGATTGCATTATATTTTGGCTGATGATTTGTTGATTTGTAAAAGTCCTTTTGTAAAAGTTTCTTCATGTCTGGCTGTCTGTGCTACTCTTGTTTGGAGCCTGAGTTTTTCACATGGGCTCCTCCCCGGGGGCCTCTCCATAATGTGAGCTTTTCCAAGGTGGAGGCTGGTTCCCAGGATGAGCATATGAAAAATGGGGGGAGAGGGGGGTAGAAGGGGACAGGGCACAAGGCGGGGATGGGTGGGGTGGGGGGTGGGGCACAGGCGGGCAGAAGAAAGCTGGTCACCATACCTCGCTGAGAGCCAAGCACTTTCACTTCCCCACATTCATTTTTTCAGGGCTGGCCAACAATCTTCCCCCCGACCCCATCACCATTTATCCCCTCTGTGCCCTCCTCCACCTCTACCCACCCTTCTTCCCACCCCCTCCCCACAATCACTACACTGTTGTCCAGGTCTCTGAGTGCTGGCCAGTAATCTTAAACCCAGCAATCTGGTTTTCAGGAGAAGGAAGTAGACTCCACCTCATCACAGGAGTGGCCAAGTTCCAGAACAGCAAGTGGGACCAGAAATGCTAAATGCTTTTCAAACCTAGACTTGGCCACTCTCTTGTTGGAATTACTAGAATGACCTCTAAGTGGTCTTACTACTTCCACTTTTGTACTTCCCTTCATATAAATCTCGTGTAGCAGCCTGAAAAAGCCTATGACAGATTAGCTCGTGTCCTCCCTGGCTCATAATCCTTCACTTGGAAGAAAGCCCAGTTTGGGACTGCCTGCGAGTCCGCACGGCCCAGCTTGCCTCCTGTGCGTCAGTGTACAGAGCCCCTCTTTCTAGGTCACACTCCATGTCACAGACCTCCTTTCAGTTCCTCAAACAGACCAAATTTTCTTCTACCTCTGACTTCCTGGAAACTTATCTTCCTGCCTGTCATGTGTTTTAGCTCTGTTTATCCTGGTGCCTGAATGTCACTCCCCCAGAGAAGCCTTCCCTGGCCCCAGTCTAAAGGCAGGCCCTTCTCTCTTAGCACTTCGTTAATATTCTTTCATGTAACTGTTCACGATTGCTTGAATAATGGTTGTCTTTCCCATAAAACTACATTCCACAAGATGGGGGTTCATATCTGTGTGCTTGGCACAATGGGCCCTCCGAAAATATCTGTTGAGTAAGTTAATGGTCTAGGTGAGGAGCACTGCAAAAAGCATGTCTCTACCCTCAAGAATCTGGTCTGGGTTTGGACACCGAGCAGGAGTTGGCGGCAGTGGCTGTGGTAGGACAGAGGAAAGGTAAGAAAGGGCAAGCCAGGCGAGCAGGCAACCAACAACAACGAATTAATCTAGCAGTCTTCCACTTACACATTTAACCAACTGCCAAACAAGTTAACCTGCCCCTCACCACCAGCAACTCAGGTTCGACAGGCCCCGCCCCCCGCTGTAGCCAGGATGGCAGCCCTGGGAGGAGCACCGGTGTCCTTCTCCTTCCATCCTCAGGATTCGAAGATGGCTGCACTCTCAGCATTAGAAGTTTTGCTAAAAGCATCACCAAGCCCTGGCTAGTGTTCCTCAGTGGTTAGAGCATTGGCCCACACACCAGAGGTTCATGGGTTTGATGCCTGGTCAAGGGTATGTACAGGTTAAGGGTTCAGCCCCACAACTCCCCACACATGCACATTCAGATATCAGCGACAGTGCAGGCTCTGGCCCCCTCCAACACAGCATGGCAATTGCAAATCCAAGTTGTTGCCCGTACTTCTGACCAACCGACTGTAGTTTGCAGATTCCCACAAACCCCTCTTTGGATTCAATTAATTTGCTAGAACGCCTCACAGAACTCAGGAAACCATGTTTTTTCCCCCCACTAGATTACCATTCATTACAAATGAAAATAAAGAATACAAATCAATATCCAGATGAAGAGATACATAGGATCAGGTCCCCAACAAAAAAGCTTGGGAAGTATTCTGGTCCCCCAATGTAGCAACTTCAAAAAAGAGCCAAGGAGCTGTCCTGGGTTTTATGGATCATTACATCGTCATGATTGACTAAGTCCATGGCCCTGGCGATTTTTCTCAATCTCGAGAGATGGGGGAGGTGAGGCTGGAAGTTCCAATCCTCTAATTTTAGGGTTGGCAACCAGCCCCACTCTTGGGTGGGATCTAAAGTTACTCCTTAACAAAAGACATCTTCACTCTCAACATTTAGGACGTGTCAAGGGTTTGGTGGCTGTGAGCCAGGAATTGTTGGTGAAGACCCACTATCTTATAAATCATGATATTGTACCAGATAAGACGCAGTTCAATTTTAATTCCAGATTAGCAACAAATACTTTTTTAGGGTATGTCCCAGATATTGCATGGAAGACACTTGTCCTAAAGGATTTGTTGATAATATGAAATTCAAATTCACTTGGGAGTGCCCCATGTTTTCATTTTTGAGGCCCGGCAATCCTGAATCAGATACTAACTCATGTAGCAAGCTTGCCTCCCCTGAGCAGCTGTCCACAAGTGATGTCCTTGCTTTCTAGCTTCACAAACTGGGAAAAGACAGCATGAAAGTCACTTGGCTCTTCTGTGGACAGGCCTGTACACGGCCCACCTCAACCCTGGCCACATTCCAGTAGCAAACACGGACAGGTTGCTCCACTCAGACGCGGAAGGGCGGGGAAATGTTTTCCTGTGTCCCCAGAGTTCATGCCTCCTGTGGAGAACGGTGTGTAGAATGAGAGAAGGGAACAGAGCTTTGGCACCAGAGAACTCTTGTGTTTCAATTCCTACTCACGAGACTTTGGACCAAATTACACAGTTTTTTCATTTGTAAAAAAGCCACAATACCCTGCCCTCTTGCAGTATTGTCAGAGTTCAGTGCCTGGTACATAGAAGGCACTGCCTGAAGAGTTGTTACTACAGTATTATATTTTGTCATTTAAAGTATCCCCATGACTTGCTGTGTGTGGTGTTGGTTTTCCCAATAGCAACATAGAACAGCAGTATCAAAATTTTTCATGTCTTAGGTTTTTCAATTTAAGAAACCAGTCAAGGCTCAGCAAAGTTCAATAACTTGGCTGAGCCCTTGGAGCAAGTATCTCAAAAAGCAGCAAGCGCCCTGCTCTCAGTCAACAGGGTGAGCCGTTCACCAAAAGTCACACATTTCCACATGAATGCATCAGCTGCATTTGCTACTTTTTCCCAATAGTTGGGAGATTTTTTTTTTCTTTTAAATATCAGAATTGTGCATAGATGTAAATTTTAATTTCCCACTGCAGTTGCCTGAATATAACCCAGTGAAAGAAAACCTGAGAAATATTCTTTTCTTTTTTTTACCTTGATTATTGAAAGTATTACATAAGTCCCTTTTTCTCCCCATTGACCTCTTTCAGCCTGCTCTGGTCCCCTCCCCAGGCCCTCACCACTCCATTGTCTGTGTCCACAGATTATGCATATATGCATATGCAAATTTATTGGTTGATCTCTTTCCACCTACTCTCCCCTGCCTTCCCTCAGAGGTTCAACAGTCTGTTCGTGCTTCTATATGTTTCTGGGTCTATTTTTGTTCATCTGTTCATTTTGTTCATTAGATTCCACATATGAGTGAGATCATATGGCACTTATCTTTCTCTGACTGGCTTATTTTGCTTAGCACAGTGGTTGGCAAACTCATTAGTCAACAGAGTCAAATATCAACAGTACAATGATTAAAATTTCTTTTGAGAGCCAAATTTTTAAAACTTAAACTTCTTCTAACTCCACTTCTTCAAAATGGGCTCACCCAGGCCGTGAGATTTTGTGGAAGAGCCACACTCAAGGAGCCAAAGAGCCACATGTGGCTCGAAAGCTGCAATTTGCCAACCATAGGCTCAGCATGATACTCTCCAGGTCCATCCATGCTGTTACAAATGGTAAGAGTTCTTTCTTTTTTATTGTTGCACTAGAAGCCCAGTGCATGAAAATTCATGCACTAGAGGGGGGATCCTTCAGCCCAGCCTGCCCCCTCTCACAATCAGGGAGTCCTCAGGGGTGGGAGGAGACCAGCGATCAGGGGAAGGTGATGCTCTCATTACACCCCTGCTGCTGCCACTGCTAGCAGTACAAGCCTTGGCCAGCCCTGGTTACCTGAGCCTTGGGCAACCCTGGGTGGCTGGGCAGCCACCATCCAAGGCTTCTCTGCGCCTCGGGCTGCCCCAGGGCAGCTGGACAGCTGACATCTGAGGTTTGCCTGCGCCTCAGGCTGGCCCTGAGCAGCTGGACGGCTGAGAAGACTAGGGAAATCTGTGTGGCAAGCCACCGGGCAGGGCTGAGGTGACTGGGTGCCACCATCATGTAGCTGTGGGCACCGCCATCTTTGAGGGTGTGACAGTCAATTAGCATATTCATTATTTATTGGATGTGGGCACCACCATCTTTGCGACAGTGTGAGGATCAATTAGCATATTCCCTCTTTATTCGATAAGATAGTATTCCATTGTGTAAATGTACCACAGTTCTAATCCACTCATCTGATGGGCAATTAGGTTATTTCCAAGTCTTAGCTATTGTAAATTGTGCTGCTATGAACATAGGGGTGCACATATTCTTCCTGATTGGTGGTTTCTAGTTTCTTAGTCTATATTCCTAGAAATGGGATCACTGAGTCAAATGGGAGTTTCATTTTTAATTTTTTAAAAATATATTTTATTGATTTTTTACAGAGAGGAAGGGAGAGAGATAGAGAGCTAGAAACGTTGACGAGAGAGAAACATTGACCAGCTGCCTCCTGCACACCCCCTATCAGGGATGGGGATGTGCCCGCAACCAAGGTACATGCCCCTGACCGGAATCGAACCCGGGACCTTTCAGTCCACAGACCGACGCTCTACCACTGAGCCAAACCGGTTTTGGCTCATTTTTAATTTTTTGAGGAAACTCCATACTGTTTTCCAAAATGGCTGCACCAGTCTTCATTCCCACCAGCAGTGCAAGAGTTCCTTTTTCTTCACATCCTCGCCAACACTTGTCATTTGTTGATTTATCGATGATAGCCATTCTGACAGGTGTGAGGTGATACCTCATTGAATCTGAGAAATGCTCTGATCTTTCTCACTATTTTCAGCATCATGTGCAACTTCTCAGTGGCTGAACATACCCTCCACAGGTCTTACTCATTTTTTCTAGCACATATGACACTCCCCATAAGACAAAAACACTTTTACTATTCAGATTTCAGATATCAATCTGGACCAAAAATGGGTTGCTGTGACAACAGACAACTTGTTGGACCACATTTTCCCCCTGCTTTGCTTTTTGGTGTTTTTGGTTTTGAACTTGGTTTCATTTTACCATGCCAAGGACCCAACAAAGGAGGCTAGACTGGCCATGACCCAACAGCAGGGCCTGAGACACCCTATAACTTGGAATCTTCTGTGGTTAGCACTGGGTTAATGTATCTACCATATTTTCCCAAGTGACAAGGGGAGTGAGTGAGTCAGACAGAGAGATGATGTGACATGAACTTCTCAGACATCTCAGCTGTGTCACCTATTATTGGTATGGCCTTGTTCATTTGCTAGTATCCAAAAATGGGACAGGAGCTGAAATAAAAATTCCCCAGCCTTAGGAAAAAAAAAAAAAACACACTAATTTCCCTTTTTAACTCAAATATTAAGTGATATGCTATGTAGGCAAATAAAGTCCTTCACAATGGTTAGTCCATTAGCACCTCTAGAACTTCTTTACAAGTTATTTTTAGTGAGAAACAAGATACTACTCTCTGGTCTAGATATTTCAGGGCCAATTACAATACAAATTGTCCCCCTGGCATATTGGCAAGTAAATTTTTTCAAGGCTATGTTATAAACCAAATATCTAATTCTACAGAAAGGCTAAAAAAAGTACCGTTGACAAGAAGAGAATGAGACGAGTGTTAGGATTTAGAGTGTTTTTTACAGCAATATTTGAAAGGATGTTCCCCGAGAAAGACTCATGATGCCATTCTGTTTGCTGTGTCCCATGAGGGAGGAGCAGATGCTCTAAGGAAAGGGTTTCCCTTTGGGTTGAGTCACATAGAAGATGAGAAAAGATCATTTGGAGCCACTGAGCCAACATCTATGCCTCAAAGTTGGGGAACACCTTGAACAACTGAAGACCACAGTTGATTATCCTCTTTTTTTTTTTTTTTCTTTAACAGATGAATGCATTTCACATGGTAACTCTTTTTTTAAATACATATTTTATTGATTTTTTTTTTTTTTTTTTTTTTTTACAGAGAGGAAGGGAGAGGGATAGTTAGAAACATTGATGAGAGAAAACATTGATCAGCTACCTCCTGCAAACCTCCCTCTGGGGATGTGCCCACAACCAACCATGCCCTTGACCTGAATCGAACCTGGGACCTTTCAGTCCGCAGGTCGATGCTCTATTCACTGAACCAAACCAGTTAGGCACACATGGTAACTCTTAATAAAAAACCAGCCAGTAAATACAGTCCCTCTTATGATACCCCTCGGAAGTTGGTCATCATTCTTTCTGAAGGCCAACTACAAGACAATATACATAGGTCTCCTTTCAAATAAGCAGAGAGAAAAGAAGAGAGAGAAGGCAGGTGAATGGAAGGAAATTATTACTTATTCAGATGGAAATGCCTATGATGATTCCATATTTTCTTTTCACTGAGGCAAGAAGGAAAAGCTATTTGATAGAACAACTGCTCTTTGAGAGCTAGGGAACCTTTGAAGAGTCACACCATGCTGGTTTTAATTCCTCAATTAGAAATACACTGTAGTAATTCTTGGTTCTCTCCCTCTAGGGAGCATGTGTCTTTCTTTTCCTTTCCCTCCCTCCCCCTTCTTCCTCCCCCTCCCTGCCCCAGGCAAATTACCAGTAGCTTCCTCATTCTAAAACTCCAAGGGCCCTTCCTTTTCCTCTATAACTTGTTTCTTAAGCCCATTTTTTCTAGTAATTACTTTTTCTACCTCTGTAATTTACCCAATAAATGTTCTCTGAAGAAAAAAAAAGAAAGAAAGAAAGAAAGAAAGAAAGAAAGAAAGAAACGAAGGAAGGAAGGAAGGAAGTTGTAAGCCTCAACTTCAACACAAGTTTCAAGAATTCAAATTTTTAAATGAAATCTTCCCCCCAAAAAAATATAGCTTAAAAGGGTGATTTACACTTTTTTATTATTACTATATAATTAAATGCAAGAAAACATAAAAAGAGAAAAAAGCCTAAAGAAAAGATGTTTGGGCAATCAAAGATGGTGGGCATAGATAAACACCTACTTGCTGCCTCCCACAACCACATTGAAATTACAACTAAAAGATAGAAAAACTATTATCCAGAACCACAGGAAAGCTGGCTGAATGGAAGTTCTAAAACTAGAAGTAAAGAAGAAAATGCATTGAGACTGATAGGAGGTGTGGCAACACAAAACCAGGCTGGCAACCAGGTTAGCTGAATTTTTTATTTTTTTATTTTATTTTTTTCCTCATTTTTTTATTATTAAAGTATTATATGTGTACATACCTTACCAATCCCCACCCCTGAGCTGAATTTTTCAATTGGGAGGGAGATACAAGCTCCCGATTGCTCTGAACTCCAGTACTGGGCAAGTCTCTGGGGATTCAGACACATACAGAGAAAAACTGGACTGTCTGGCATCTGGCTGGAATGTGAGGGTGGCTCTCTTTCAGACAGAAGTGCTAGCAGCAGTCATTGTTCCTGCATTGGGACCTCTCCAGTGCAGGGCTGACTGGCAGCCATTGCTGTTTGTTCCACCCTCGTGATTCCCTGAGACCCACCCCACCCAATTTACAATCCCACCCAAGCTATGCACAGTGGTGTTTGCATATGAATGGCCTGTCCTTTCTCAGCCTAAAACCTGTCAAACAGGCAGCAGCTGTGTCAGAGAGCCCCAAAGCTACCAAAAGAAGACACAAGGCCTGAACCAGCCTGCCTTGCTTCACAGTTGGGCTTTGTCTGGTCATTTCCAAACCCAACAAAAAGAGGAGGAATCTGCAGATCTCTCTTTAGCTCCTGCTGGATGTCCCCAGGCAGTGGATGACTTTGCACCTCCTGGAGATCCAAGAGCCATTGTATCTAGTGGTTAGTGTGAGACCATACCAGATTACAACTCTTCATATCCATAAGCGACACACTCAAGGGGAAGACTTAGTGAGCACCAAAGCCCCACTGAAGCAAGTCCTGCCCCATAAGGGTATCTCCTGCACAGCAGCTCTTCCATTGTACACACAGCTGGTCTCATATCCAACGGGTCTGGATACCAACAGCAATCAAGGCTTAACTATAACAAGACTATGTGCACAGCCCACAAAGGGTTTCACCAAGAGTGTCCCCTCAGGTGATTGGGGAGGCTGAGCCACTGGGCCCTCTAGGAAACTTAGCACACAAAGCCACTCTATCAATACAGGGAAGCAGCCCAAATAGGGAGACAAAGAAACAGATCACAAATGAAAGAAATGGAGGATAGAGTTCAAAACTACGGTCATAAGGTTTTTCAAGAATATTCTAGAAACCACCAATACATTAGTGAGACCCTTGAGAATATGAAAAAGAACCAACTAGAAATTAAGCATACACTGACTGAAATAAAGAATAATATACAGAGATCCAACAGCAGACTAGAGGATCCTAAAAATCAAGCCAAAGATTTGAAATACAAAGAAGCAAAAAACACCCAACTGGGAAAGCAAAAAAGAAAAAAGAATCCAAAAATATGAAGATAGTGTAAGAAGATTCTGGGACAACTTCAAGCGTACCAATATCCAAATTAGGGGGGTGCCAGAAGAGACAGAGCAAGATATTAAAAACCTATTTGAAGAAATAATGACCAGCCGGGACCGGTTTGGCTCAATGGATAGAGCGTCAGCTTGGGGACTGAAAGGTCCTGGGTTCGATTCCGGTCAAGGGCATGTACATTGGTTGCGGGCATATCCCCAGTGGGGGGTGTGCAAGAGGCAGTTGATCGATGACACTCTCTCATCGATGTTTCTAACTCTCTATCTCTCTCCCTTCCTCTCTGTATAAAATCAAAAAAAAAATATATATATATATATATATATATATATATATATATATATATATATATAAAAGAAAAGAAATAATGACCAAAAACTTCCCCTACCTGGTGAAAGAAATAGACTTCGAAGTCCAGGAAGCACACAGAACCCCAAACAAAAGGAATCCAAAGAGGACCACACCAAGATACATCATAATTAACATGCCAATAGCAAAAACAAAGAGAGAATCTTAACAGCAGCAAGAGAAAAACAGTTTGTTGCCAAAAGGGAGTACCTGCTGAGACCGGTTTGGCTCAATGGATAGAGCGTCGGCTTGGGGACTAAAGGGACCCGGTTTCGATTCCGGTCAAGGGCATGTACCTTGGTTGTGGGCATATCCCCAGTAGGGGGTGTGCAAGAGGCAGCTGATCGATGACTCTCTCTCATCGATGTTTCTAGCTCTCTATCTCTCTCCCTTCCTCTCTGTACAAAATCAATAAAATATATATTTTAAAAAAACAAACAAAAAAACCAAAAAACAAAAGGGAGTACCTATACTACTGTCAGCTGATTTCTCAACAGAAACCATGCAGGCAAGAAGGGAGTGGGAAAAAATATTCAAAGTGATGAATAGCAAGAACCTACAACCAAGATTATTCTTCCCAGAAAAGCTATCATTCAGAATTAAAGGTCAGATAAAGAGCTTCACAGATAAGAAAAAGCTAAAGGAGTTCATCACCACCAAACCAGTATTATGAGAAATGCTGAAAGGTATTCTTTAAGAATAGGAAGAAGAAGAAAAAGAGTAAAGATAAAAATTATGAGCAACAAATACATATCTATCAACAAGTGATCTAAAAATCAAGTGAATTAAAAATTTGATGAATAAAATAAACTGGTGAATATAATAGAATTAGGAGTATAGAAAGGGATTGGACTGACAATTCTTGGGGGAAAAGGAGTGTGTGGAGGTGCGGAAAGAGACTGGACAAAAATCATATATCTATGGATGAGGACAGTAGGGGGTGAGGGCATGGGCTGGGGTAGGAATCGGGTGGAGGGGAACTGTAGGGGGGAGGGAGAAGAGGGACTTCTGTAATAATCTGAACAATAAAGATTAAAAAATAAAACAAGAGAATTTCTAAATAACAACAAAAAAAATAAAACAGTTTATTCTTAAGAAAAAAAGAATAGATGTTAAATGTTTATTAAAATAGTGATATATAAATGTCTAAAGACTGCAAACAACATAGAAATAGGAACACAAAGATGGGAAGTTCCCTATTCTCCCCTTTCCCAGGAACAACCAGAGTTAATGGCTTAGTGGACAGCTTCCAGATCTTTCTCTGTACGTTGCAATCAAATACAGGGTGAGAGAAGGGTACAATAAGAAAATATGGCTGTACTTAAGTACTTCCTTATTGAAATTACTTTCATTTTTCTCATATCTTGTACATCCTTCCATGCTAGTACTTTATATACCTACTTTATACTTTTTAACTGCCTTGTAGGGTTCCACTCAATGGGTATAATTGCAAATGAATATAACCCCCAGAATTTTTTTTTATTGATTTTTAGAGATAGAGAGACATTGATTTGTTGTTCCACTTATTTATGCACTCATTTCATTTGTTGATTCTTATATATTCCCTGACCTGGAATTGAACCAATGGTCTCTTGGTGCATGGGACATCAACGAAGGCATATTGGCCAGGGCAAGTCAAATGCATTTAGTATACCCAATCTACTGAACTTCATAGCTTAGCCTGGCCAGTTTCTGCTGAAGGTGTATTGCTTTCACATCATCATAAAGTAAAAAGCTTATGACTTTAGCTCAGTTTGTTAGAGCTGCATCCCCATATGCTGAGGTTGAGGTTGCAGGTTCAATCCCCGGTCAGGGTACATACAAGAACAAACCAATGGTCCTGGCAAATGTGGCTCAGTTGATTGAGCATTAACTTGTGCACCAAGAGGTCACCAGTTCCATTCCAGTCAGGGTACATGCCCAGGTTTTGGGCTTGATCCCCAATGGGGGCTATGCAAGAGGCAGCCAATTGATGTTTCTCTCTCTTCTTTTCCCTTCCTCTCTCTCTAAAACCAATAAAAACATCAACCAATGAATACATAAAAAGTGACACACAAAAAATCAATGTTTCATACTCCCTAAAAAAATCAATAATTTTTTTAAATTTAAATTTTTAAAAAATCAGCTGTTTAAGATAAGGGGACAGTGAAGGAAGTGACCTCAATACATCTGTGCTCATTCGGTGTCATTTGTATGCTCTCCCCATGACTGCATGGTTTCCTCTAGGCGCTCGGTTTCTTCCCACATCCCAAAGAAGTGCACTTGGCATTAATGTTCTGTCTAGTAAGTGAATTATCCCCTTGACATTATCCCCTGTCTAGTAAATGAATCTAAACATCAAAATAGATTCACCTCTTTCCTCCCACCCCCCGTCCTCGTTCACAGGTATAAGACTTTTGTCCAATCTCTTCCCACCTCCCCACACACACGCCCTAACCCCTGAGAATTATCAGTCCACACCCTTTCCATGCCCCTGATTCTATTCCATCCACCAGTTTATTCTGTTCATCAGATTTTTTTATTCATTTGACTTTTAGGTTCACTTATTGATAGATTTTAAAAAGTGGCCCTCTGATGGAAGGGCTATTTGTCCAGGATGGGTCCCACCTGGCCCTGAGCTTCCTGGAGGAGTCTGGCCACTCTTGATCCTTAAATGGAATCAGCAGCTTGGAAAATAAGAATCTTACTTGTTTATATTTATCAATAGGTTTCAAGAACCTATTGATGCCATTAGGTGAGGATTCACTGTATACTATTACTACCACAAAAATC
Organism: Pipistrellus hanaki; assembly: GCF_964339955.1. Classification (NCBI taxonomy): domain Eukaryota; kingdom Metazoa; phylum Chordata; class Mammalia; order Chiroptera; family Vespertilionidae; genus Pipistrellus; species Pipistrellus hanaki. The sequence continues at coordinate 129,220,358 of NC_140503.1, read as the reverse complement.
TGTTGTTTTTACCCCATTGAGACATTATGTCACTTGGGAGGGATAATTTCTCTAATACCTGGTTTACTAGTAAGGACCAGTTTACTGAATATGACATTCCGGGTTTGAATCCTATTGCACCACTCACCAGCCGTTTATCTTGGCCAAATCCTAATCTCTCTGAGTCTGTTTCCTTAACTGTATACCAGATTTAGTAATACCTACTTATGTGGTAATTACAAGGATTAAATGATCCAGTGCCTGGCCAAATAGAACCTGAAAATAGTAGTTTTATTTTGTATCAGAAGACTTTACAAGGATAGAACAATGGAATACAAAATGGGAGGGATGGTACTAGTGAAGAAGAGAAGCCAGGAGTGGTCAGGTGTGTATTAACAGAAAGATTTAGCTGGGCATCTGAATGAGGGCTTGACAATGAGGGAGGAAATGCAAGAAGGGGGGGGAGGGGTGGACAATGGCAGAACTGGACCTGCCATACCTCCTCCAGACCAAGTGCAGCAGTGAGACCTTCCGGGAAGGCATGCCATTTGGTTCTGTGATTCTCCCCTCAGTCATCAAGGGATTGCCTGGAAAGCTGCTGCTGCTTCTTCTTCTTCTTCTTCTTCTTCTTCTTCTTCTTCTTCTTCTTCTTCTTCTGAGAGAGAGAGAGAGAGAGAGAGAGAGAGAGAGAGAGAGAGAGAGACCTGTTGTTCCACGGGGGATGGAACGCACAACCTTGGTGTAGTGGGACGATGCTCTAACTCACTGTACTACCCGGCCAGGACCCACAGGAAAAGCTTCTGATTTGGCCTGAACACTTGGTCAACCTAAACTTGAGGCTCGGGGCAGCCAGTAGCCCCTTGCCTCCCCGTTTCCCTACTCCCTGCAGCATGCAGTTTAGACCTGAGGGAAACATGAGGGCCCACTACCCCTCAGACATGAAACAGGGTGCTTGTGAAATGGAAAGAAATCATTGCAGGACCGGAAGTTCACCACAGAGAAAAACGTGTTTTCTAACTACTTCATCCATACAACAGCAGCTTTGTTCTGCCCACTAACTTGTGGCCTTCGGGGATGCTGTGCAGGCCCTCCGTGATTGGGCAGGGAACGCACAGTCCTTTGATAATAGCAGTTTATCCCGGCCTCTAAATCACAGTAACACACCCACGAAGAATGGTTCAAGCAAATGCAGCCCAGACTCCGGGTCTGACCCTGAAATAAAAACCCACCCTCACGGAGAGAAGCACCAGCTTCCTTGGACATTCAAAAGAAACAATAACTTTGGGACCCTGCATACATCTGCACTTACCTGTCATTCAGACAAAACATCAGCAGAGGCCCTTACCTGTTTGGCTCAGTGGATAGAGCATCGGCCTGTGGACAGAAAGGTCCCAGGTTGGATTCTGGTCAAGGGCATGTACCTTGGTTGAGGGCACATTCCCAGTAGGAGGTGTGCAGGAGGCAGCTGATTGATGTTTCTCTCTCATGGATGTTTCTATTGTAACTCTCTATTCCTCCCCCTTCCTCTCTGTAGACATCTGTTTTAAAAAAAAAAATCAATAAAATATATTAAAACAAAACAAAAAAACATCAGCAGAGAAAATGTGTTACCCCATAGAGGCCTGTCTACATTCACACTTCATCTGGGAAAAAGAAAGAAGAAACATCGATTTGTTTCATTTATTCCACTAATTCATGCATTCAGTGGTTGATTCTCTTTTTAAAAATATGTTTTTATTGATTTCAGAGAGGAAGAGAGAGAGAGAGAGAGAGAGAGAGAGAGAGAGAGAGAGAGAGAGACATCAATGAGAGAGAATCACTGTTTGGCTGCCTCCTGCACACCCTATACTGGGGATTAAGCCCACAACCTGGGCATGTGCCCTGACAGGGAGTCTAACCTTGACCTCCTGGTTCATAGGTCGATCCTCCACCACACAGGTTAGGTTACTCTTACGTTCCATAACTACTAGTATATTGCTTGCAGGGATGCTATTGACACAGTAGTTGGCTGTGCCCCAGACAAATGGAATGCTGGTCTATTCCCATAAGCCTTTATCCCAATCTTCATTACAAGGAGGGCACTGCCATGTGCTCTCAATCAGAATCTCTTGTCCAAGGTTCCTGGTTTGGCTGACGATGTCTTGCTCTATACAACTTTTGTCATCACAGTTTGAGTTATAATGACTGATTTCGGTCCGAGGAATCTGATGGCGAGCATTGAAGAGACAAGCTGCCAATTTGTGACATCAGGATGACTATTTCTGCACTTGATAAGATGATAAGGAAACCTGCAGACTCTTAATCTGGTGGTTTTTATCATAGGGACATTGTATTAGCTTTTCAGGATTCAGGGAATCAATGTAAGTTTTTTCATGTTGGAAATTAAATAGCTGAATCCAAGTGCTGGGTCAAGACAATCTCTCCACACAGTCACCTCCACACCCTTGTTGATTCTTGTCTGTGCCTTGACCAGGTATCAAACCTGCAACCTTCAGAGCAGCTTTCCTGGGAGGCACTGGATGAGCTGAATGAAGCAGCACTACACAGCCAGGCATGCCCCTCAAGTCCACATCCCAGGTCACTTTTATCCTACACTAGGAGGGTTTCTTTAGGCACTTGGGTGGCAGGACCCCTGGAGACAAAACCACCATTTGACAGCACTAAGTGGGCAGAGAGAGGGACAGGGGAAGGAAGTTCATGGTACATTCCAGAGTGTGAAAACACCTAATTATGCCACATTTCCAAACAGCACGCATGGGCAGATTCTACCTTCTCAGGTAGTAATTTGGAAAAGTGTCAAAGGTGCCATGGGAGAAAAGGGCAAGAAAAATAGGGAAGAGAAAGTGTGGGGACCAGAGGATGTGCTTCCACAACCCAGGATAAACCTCACAGCTCACTGACCCAACTTGTAAACCTGTTATTTTTTGAAAGCGAAAATTCTGTATTTTATTCTGTTAAAATGAAATTCTGTCCAAAGCATTTTAAAATACTTTATTTATTTATTTGTTTTAAAAAAATACATTTTATTGATTTTCAACAGACAGGAAGGGAGAGGGATAGAGAGCTAGAAACGTCGATGAGAGAGAAACATTGACCAGCCGCCTCCTGCACACCCCCACCGGGATGTGCCTGCAACCAATGTACATGCCCTTGACTGGAATCGAACCTGGGACCTTTTAGTCTGCAGACCAACGCTCTATCCACTGGCCAAACTGGTTTCGGCTATTTATTTATTTGTTGTTAATCATCACCAGGGGATATTTTTCCATTGATTTTTAGGGAGAGTGGAAGAGAGAAGGAGAGACAAAGAGAAACATGGATATGACACATGAAATAGTTGCCTCCTGCACAAGCCCTGACCAGGACCTGGGCTAGGGAGGAGCCTGCAACCAAGGTATGTGCCCTTGACAGGAGACCGGACTCCAACCTGGGACCCTTTGGTCCACAGGCTGACATTTTATCCACTGAGCCAAACCAGCTAGGGCTAAACCAGCAGTTTTAAAAAGTGCTTTGGGCCCTCTCTGGTTTGGCTCAGTGGATAGAGCGGCCTGCGGACCAAAGGGCCCGGATTGGTTGTAGGCTCCTCCCCAGCCCAGACTCTGGTCAGGGCTTGTGCAGGAGGCAAGTAATCCATGTGTTTTTCTCACACTAATGTTTCTCTCTGTCTCTCCCTCTCTCTTCCACTCTCCACAAAAATCAATGGAAAAATATCCTCCGGTGAGGATTAACAACAACAACAACAAAATCTAGTTTAGCTCTGGCTATGTAGCTCAGTTGGTTAGAGAATCGTCCTGATATGCCAAGGTTGCAGGTTCAAACCCTGGTCAGGACACATATAAGAATCCACCGGCCGAAACTGGTTTGGCTCAGTGGATAGAGCGTCAGCCTGAGGACCGAAAGGTCCCGGGTTCGATTCCGGTCAAGGGCATGTACCTTGGTTGCAGGCACATCCCCAGTAGGGGGTGTGCAAGAGGCAGCTGATCTATGTTTCTCTCATCGATGTTTCTAACTCTCTATCCCTCTCTCTTCCTCTCTGTAAAAAAATCAATAAAATATATTTTTTTAAAAAGAATCCACCAATGAGTGTATAAATAAGTGTAACAATGAATTGATGTTTTTCCCTTCCTCTCTTTCTAAAACCAATCAATAAATAAACATAAAAATAAAAAAGAAACTTCTGGTCCTAGCCAGTTGGGCTCAGTGGTTAGAGCATTAGCCTGCAGATTGAAGGGTCACAGATTCAATTCCGGTCAAGGGCACATGTTTGTATTTTGGGTTCAATCGCCAGTAGGGGGCATGCCAATTAATGAGCAGTTTCAGATTCACAGCAGAATTGAGCAGGAGGTACAGAGATTTGCCAATGTGCCTCCCTGCCTCCTCATTATCAACATCTGGCACCAGAATCCCATTTGTGTGGGTGTGGCATGTTTTTCCCTCTGAGCCCAGTGTGCCAGAATCAGGATCTTTCTGCCTCAACCTGCCTACAGCCAACGGCCTGCCTTGATGGTGGAGGGGAGCCAGGCACCCAATGCTCCTTGTACACAACCAGTTCTGTTTCCACCCCCTCTCATGGGCTGACCTCCTGGGTACCTTTTTTCTGCAACTCCTGGTCTTTCTGGGTCCTCTCGCTTGAATGAGTTTGCTTCTTAATGTCTTACCTCCATGTAGGCCCTTAGTTTTCCACTTTCTCTGGCCTGTTAGGTCAGTTAGATTTGACCATCTGCTTTCTTTCAAAATGTCATTACCTTCTTTTAACAGCTGGTCTTTTTCATTCTCTTTGAACACTTGAGTTTATATCCCTTTTAATCCTTTAATGCCATTTTAGCAGAGTTTGGGGAAGGAATCAAGTTAAAGGCTTGTGCTTAATTGTGAAATGTCATTTCAAATTCAGTCTTTTATTTATTTATTTATTTATTTATTTATTTATAATATATTTTATTGATTTTTTACAGAGAGGAAAGGAGAGGGATAGAGAGTTAGAAACATCAATGAGAGAGAATCATTGATCAGCTGCCTCTTGCACATCCCCAACTGGGGAATGTGCCCGCAACCAAGGTACATGCCCTTGACCGGAATCGAACCTGGGACCTTTCAGTCCGCAGACCGACGCTCTATCCACTGAGCCAAACCGGTTTCGGCCAGTCTTTTATTTTATTATTGTTTTCCTACTCCCTCCTCAATCCCCCTCCCGCACACACCCACTCGCACCCACTCTAATGAGTGCCGTTACAGTTCAGCTTCCACTTGGTAAGTATATATTGAACATGATATCAAGATATGCATGTGTCTTTAAATTTTACAGTAATGGTATTGTACTAGAAATCTCATTCTGTTCCTCACTTTCTCAACACTGTTTTCAACTGCCTCCACTTGGCTACATTGTAGTTTAATTTTTCTGACTGCTGCATGAAGATTTCCTCCTCAACTCTTGGCTACCATATATTAGAAATTGATGAACATTTTAGTACATTTTATACACTAGAAACTTTCTTTTTCCCTGTGTACCCAGGAAAAGAGGGCTGGGACAAAGATTCACACAGGTTAAATTGATTAAATATTACCAGATTTCTCTCCAGAACTGCTGTAGCAGTGAAAACTTCTCAGAGCCCTTGACATCTTGAATGTGACTCCATCATAGGAGGCTATGCCAGGCAGCATTTCTCAAACTTATATGACCATGGAACTCTCTCTGTGAAAAAGACCATGAGCCTTCAGTGTCTCCCAATACACTGGGGATACTAAGGAAGATTACACAGGACTAGAGGAGCAGCATGCTGTTTTGGGAAATGGGGCAATATTAGTAGCTTTAATCCAGCTTTTTTGTTTGTTTTTGTTGTTAATCCTCAACCAAGGATATTTTTCTATTGGTCTTTTTAGTGAGAGTGGAAGAGAGAAGAGAAAGACAGAGAGAAACATCAATGTGAGAGAAGCACATTGATTGGTTGTCTCCTGCATACACCCCAATCAGGGGGCCCTGGCCGGGAGGAATGAGCAACCAAGGTATGTACCCTTGACCAGAATGGTCCCCAGGTGGACGCTCTATCCATTTAGCCAAACCGGCTAGGGCAACCCAACTTATTTTTTAAATATATTTTTATTGATTTCAGAGAGGAAGGGAGGAGAGAGAGGAGAGTAACATCAATGATGAGAGAGAATCATTGGTTGGCTGCCTTCTGCACACCCACTACTGGAGATTGAGCCTGCAACCTAGGCATATGCCCTTGGCCGGAATCGAACCTAGGACCCTTCAGTCTGATGCTCTATCCATTGAGCCAAACCGGCAAGGGCCGGAATCAAACCTAAGACCCTTCAGTCTGATGCTCTATCCATTGAGCCAAACCAGCTAGGGCCCAACTTATTTTTAATCTAACAAAGTCATTCTTATATCCTTCACTGCATAGTAAATACTTACTTGCTGGTTAACCCAATAAGTTATTTTTCTGTTATCTGAGGAAAGTCAAGATGTTCTTCCTAATACTTTGTTTCATATATAATATATATTTCTGGTAGGAATCAAGACTAACCTTGGAATTTTTTTCCTGGGCCATGGGCAACTGAGGTTCAATGGTCAAAATTGTGACTCTTTCAGTAAACACAGGCATCTGCTCCCAAACTATTGGTAAGAGTGCCAAAATTAATATTCAGTTCTGACAGGCAGATAACCCTTACAGTGGTATAGAGAGGAGAGTTAATTTTAAAACTTTAAAATTAGAAGTAGTAATTAGGTTTCAAAGGTAAAGTGGTTTTGAAAAAAAAAAAAAATAGCCCAATCCAAAGTAGGCTATACCATTGCAATCATTAAACAAATAAATCTGGAATTAAAATGTAATTTCTGTGTAGATAGAACCCATTCTACTTAGCTCACTAAGCCCTAGCTAGCCCAGTGCTTGGCATAGAGGAGACCCAATAAATAATTGTTGAAGAAATAAATGAAAAAAAAATCAGCCATTTTAATTTCAAAAGCCTGATAGTGGAAGATTGGATATAAAACTTTAAAGGTATATATTTATATAATAAATACAACTATGAAAAAGTGTTCCCCTAAACCACCTATAAATATAGGAGATAGAGTCAGACTAGAACACCATTCTTTTAGAGTTAAGGAAATGTAATGTACACTTACTGGAGTATCTGTCCATCCCTCTTTCATGGGAATTAACCACCCCTTCCACAGGTGTGGATTCCTGGATTTCTGCCACTTGACTCTTTGTCCTAGCTGTTGGATCAAGTTAATTGGATCAAGTTGGACATAGCACTGGAGATAGGCCAATCAGATTCTCTCTTCTGGAAATAAATGTGATGTTGAATTATGAAAACCTGCATGGTCTAGACCAGTGGCTCTCACTGGAGGTGTTCTTTGCCCCCAGGAACACTGGCAACATCTGGAGACATTCTGATTGTTATCCTGGGGCAGGGGAGAGGTTGGGTGTTATGGCATCTTGCAGGTGAGGGCAGGGATGCTGCTAAACATCCTACAATGCACAGGCCTGCCCTCACCACAGAGAGTGTGAGGCTGGGAAACCTTGCTACAGTGTGAGCACCTGAAAAGACAAAATGTAACTCAGTTGACTGGGGCTGCCAGCCGTCTATCCTCCACACCCAAGGGAAACCGACAGACTCAGCCTGTACAAAGAGAAAATAACGAAGTGTACCGAGAGGAGCTGAGCTTAGTTACAATTCCTGATTCCAGTTCCTCCCAGAGACCTGACTACATTTTTGCCCTTTTATCCTTCTAATATATTCTCCTTTTATTAAGATAGCCTGACATGGGTTTTTGTTACTTAAAACCAAAGTGAGTTAAATTAATACAAGAAACATTCAAGTAAATTATTTTACAGTGACTTAAGCGATATTAAGGCGCCGAAACTGGTTTGGCTCAGTGGATGGAGCGTCAGCATGCGGACTGAAAGGTCCCAGGTTTGATCTGGTCAAGGGCATGTACCTTGGTTGCGGGCACATCCCCAGTGGGGGGTGTGCAGGAGGCAGCTGATTGATGTTTCTCATCAATGTTTTTAACTCTCTATCCCTCTCCCTTCCTCTCTATTAAAAAAATCAATAAAATATATTTTAAAAAAGAGATATTAAGGCTCATGCAGCTTTGAGATTGGTCATTCTTTGATTGAACAAATAAGTAAAATGAAATAATTCATTTCCATTACTTTTCCTTGTTGCTTCCCCACAACTTCTCTACAATTAGGTGCTAGAATGAGTTAAAAACCTCCTGTAAGGCAAAGGAATGTAGGACATGCTGGCATTTTGCTAATGAGTCTTCTGGGAATCGGGACACCTTGCTCACCTGCTCCACCTCCACACTGAGCCCCGCCCCACTCACCAACTCCTAGTCAGTATTTACCCAGCTCCACAGTGATTTCCATTTTGCATATTATTTTGTATGTCCGTGTATCTCATCAGTCTTGGTACTGATTTCATTTCTCTATATACAGGAACTCAATTGTGAACTAGGGCAAGCCACTGAAATGGTCTTTGATACTCAGTTTCATTATGGAAGTTACATTTTTCTTTATCTAAGTCTAGGAATATTGTGAATTCGTTACTGTGAATTCATTTCTTTATCCAATCATAAATGGTTTCTTAATCATTTAGGAGTCCTTGGACCCTTTGGGAATCTGATGGGTGGATCCTCTCTCAAAAATGTGTATGTGTACTGTCTTTTGCATACAGATCTGAGGGTGCATAGACTGTTTAGAGAGCCACCATAACTACCTCCCAGCTTATGAACCCTGCATTTAATATTTATTTAGTGTCTCCTATGTTCTAGATGGTAAGAAAAAAAAGGTGGAAAAATTAGAGTTCTACCCTTCAGAGGAACACAACTTGGCAAGACTACAGAGCAGCAAACATCCAATTAAAGCCCAAGTAATATACGTTCAGAGAAGGGTGATAGAGAGTGCTGTGGTAACCCCGAACAGAACATAATCTGGGTTGGGAATTAAAGAAAGATTCCTGGAAGAAGTGATTCTGCACTGAGAATTCTGACAAGCAGAAGAAAGCAAGGTCAAGTAGAAGGCTAGGTAAGACCACTGCAGACGGGGAGAAGGGTATGTAGAAGGGAAAGAGCCTGGTGAAAGGTTTAGAGCAGCATTGCTAATGGTCTGTCCATTGGCTCTCAGCTCCATTCCTGCTGTATCTCAGGGGCCTGAGTCAGCAAACCACACTGCCCAGATCCCTCTGCCAAGTGGTTTCTAGAGAGATTCTGCCAATGGAGGGCTGGAGGCAGGAGGGAGAGAAGCCATGTCCCACTGCTGTCTGCAGCGTCCCCAGTTGTGGCAGCAGTTGCACCCAGTGAGTGGGGTCTGCTGGGCCCAGCTGCAGTGGTGGCCTGGCTCCAGCAGTGGCAGGAATGGCTGTGGGTGGGCTGAGCAGCACAGCAGTCATGAGCATTGGTAACACCATCGCCTGTCCTGCTCCAGCCCAGAGCTTCAGGCAGTTCCTAACTCCTGGGTAACCGTATCTTTTTTGCCCCTCTGGCCCTTTCACGTTTTGAAAACAATTCCCTATATTGCCCCTTTAAAATATTTAGAGTGTTTCTCTTTGTCTGATGGGACATGACTAATACAGCAATGAATCAGAAAATATGGTGAGGGGTGGAGGAGGGTTGTGGTGAGAGATGTAGTTGACCAGGTAATTGAGGGCCAGATCATTCAGATGATCAGATGTTTGGATTTTATTGTAAGAGCAATGAAAAGATTGTATTTTATTTATTCAAAGGTAGTTGTTTAAAAAGACAGCATTAAAATATTTAATGACATAAAAATTTAAAATATCTATAGGTTAATAACAAATAAACATCATAAACCAAAGCTAAAGACATGGTCAGTGGGTATCATTATTCAAATCAACTATCATAGTTTTTATATTTTTAATTTGTTAATGCATTTATAGTTCTATAAGCAAATTATGCTAATTTGAATAAAATATAGGCAAAGGACATAAACTGGAAACTCAGTTTTATAACTTTAGTCAACAATCAGCAGTTATTTCTCATCCACATTAACTGCTTGTAGATTGCTTTTAATATATATTTTAATTTTTTTATTAATCTCACTCAGGGATATTTTTTATTTATTATTTTATTTTATTTTTTAAATACATTTTTATTGATTTCAGAGAGGAAGGGGAAGAAAGAGAGAGAGAGAGAAAAAGAGAGAGAAAGAGAGAAACATCAATGATGAGAGAGAATCATCAATTGGTTGCCTCCTGCATGCCCTGCATGGAGGAGGGAGCCTGCAACCCGGGCATGTGCCCTAACCAGGAATCAAACTGTGGCCTTCTGTGTCATAGATAGATGCTCAACCACTGAGTTATGCAGTCAGCCAGGCTCCATTAATTTTTAGAGAGAGTGGGAAGGAAGAAGGGAGAGAGAAAGTGAAACATCAATGTGAGAAAGACACATCGATTGTGGTTTGCCTCCTGCATGCACCCGGATGGGACTTGCAATCCAGGTATGTGCCCTTAACTGGGTTTCAAACTTGAGACCTTTCAGTGGTTGGGCCTGTGCTCTAACCACTGATTAACACCAGCCAGGATATTTGTAGATTTTTAACTGGAACATAGGTAATCAATGTGTAGAGGTTGTTTGGTGAAACTTCATCCTTATTACATTTTCTAGACAACCACACTGGGATATGATATGAAACATTGCTTATTTCTTTTTCCCAGACAGCTTTGTTGAGCCTGGTGAATGTGCACATCTGGTGTTTCTATATCCTTTATGGCAAATTTCTGGATCCCTTTAAGTGCCTGAAGATCACACTTCTTCAAACCTACTCCATGGATGGGCTTATGAATGTTGATGGTGTATTCTCTGGTCACTACCTTGTTGGTGGCAGAACAGCCCTTCTCACCATCCTTCTATGTGGGAGCCATTAAATTGGAAAGCTGGAAACTCATGAAAGTTTTTAAATACATGGTCAATTCAGTCACCTTTAATTTTCTTGTTTTCTCCCACGCCTTTTTTTTTTTTTTTTTTTAAGAGAGAGAGAGAGAGAGAGAGAGAGAGAGAGAGAGAGAGAGAGAGAGAGAGAGAAACATAGATGAAAAGAACTATCCATCAGCTGCCTCCTGCACGCCCCCTACCAGCCATCAAGCCCGAAACCTGGGCATGTGCCCTGACTGGGAATCGAATCAGCAACCCTTCGGTGTTTGAGATCCACGCTCAACCAACTGAAGCACACTGGCCAGGACAGTCACTTTTGATTTTTATGAAGATCATTTAGGTCATAATATGGAGAACAGGTTTGAGACTACCAAGTTGAAGGTCAGGTGTCCAATCAGGAAGCTTTTGCAATTATCTAGGGGAGAATTTGATGGTGGTCTATACCAGGGTAGCAGCAGTGAGTTTGAAATGAAGGATTGGAAGGATTTTTATGAGGTGGGATGGCCAGAACAAAATGGCAGATTAAAGATGGCTACAGATTCGCTGGCTCACTTTCCATCGATGGGTGGGATCTATAGCTCCTCCTTTTGTATTTAGGTGATTTCTGTAACTGCTTTGACAAACAGAAAATGGTAGAAAAGACATTGTGCTAGTTTCCTGGCACTAAGAGACCAGAAGCTTCCATTTCTTACTTCTTGGAACTTGTCCTCCTGGAACACAACCACCACATTTGGAGAAGTGAAGCCAAATGGAGAGGTCACACATACATAGCTGCTCTTGTTGGCAGACCCAGCTAAGCTCCCAGCCAACAGCCAGCATCAGCTGTCTGCTGTGTGAGTGTGCCATCTTAGATGTCTTATCCAGTCTACAGACAACCTACAGATGACCCCACCTCAGCCACTAACTACAACTGCATCATAGAGCCAAGCAATTCCTACCCACTTAAGCCCATTCAGTTTACAAAACCAAAAGAGGCTTTTGTTTTAAGCCTCAGGTGTTTTTTTTTTTTTTTTTTTTAAATATACTTTTTTTAAATTATTGATTTCAGAGAGGATGGGAGAGGGAGAGAGAGATAGAAACATCAGTGATTAGCGAGAATAATTTGTGGGCTGCCTCCTGCATGCCCCACACTGGGGATCGAGCCACCAACCTGGGCATGTTCCTTGACCGGAAATCGAACCGTGACCTCCTGGTTCACAGGTCAACGTTCAACCACTGAGCTGCCAGCTGGACTATGTGTTTTTTTGAGCCAGTAAGTTTTGGGGTGGTTTGTTATACAGCTGGATTGGGCCCAGAGTGGAACCAGTAACTGCTGAAGTGGGAAAGGAGAGTAGATGAACAGTTTGTAGAGGTGGGGTGGGTAAATGATCTATCAGAAACTAGGAAATATATATTTTTGGAACTTCATTAAATATTTTTTCTAGATGTCCTATGATGTTTTAGCTACAACACTAGCTATCCAGGTTTTATATTCCTATCATTCAGATCTTCTACACTAATTTTAACATCTTCTGCTATAAGAGCAGCTGCACTTTTCAAAAGTATAAAGAGGAACTATAGTACCTATTTGTTCACATTTTCCCCTTTGTTGATCGAGGGATCAATTTCCAGGTCTCTTTTTCATTCATCACGTATTTACTCATTATCTGCCAGGTACTTGGCACTGTTCTGGGTGCTAGGAGCATTATATTGTCACAAGATAGGGTAATATACCTGCCTTCATGGAGTTTACATTCTAACTGGCAGGCAGACAAAAACCAAGAAAAGAAAATGATTACCAACTTGATACAAAGCAATGGAACAAGTAAGCAGGTGCTGATAGAGCATAAAAGTTGAGAGGAACTTACTTTAGACCAAGTGTCAGGAAAGATTTTTAAGCTGAAACTTAAGGAAGTGGAAAAAAACCAGCAGTGGGAAGAGGTGCAGAAGTGAGGGTTAGTAGCTATGGGAAACAAGAGTGCAAAGCCCCTGAATAGTTAAAAGCTTGACCAGATTAAGGAACTGAAAGACTAGTATGTTTGGAGTGTAGTGAGCAAGAAGACTAGTAAGGTGAAGTTGGAGAGAAATGCAGAGGGTGGATTAAATAATGCCTTTTAGGCCAAATTAAAGGATTTGAGTTTTATTCTAAGTGAAAAAGATAGACAAAGCATGAATATGATCAGATTCACATTTTAAGATAATGGTCCGAATACACAGGGGAAGACTGGTTGAGCAACTGTTCCGTAGTATATGACAGAGAAAGATGGCCTGGTCTAAGGTTCACTGTGATTTTCTTTTCTCTGGACTCAGCCTGTTGCTTTTTATTTTTAAAACATATATTTATTGATTTCAGAGAGGAAGGAAGAGGGAGAGAGAGATGGAAACATCGATGATGAGAGAGAATCATTGTTCGGCTACCTCCTGCAAGCTCCCCACTGGGATTGAGCTCACAACCTGGGAATGTGCCCTTGATTGGAAACGAACCTGGGACCTTGCAGTTCACAGGCTGATGCTCTATCCACTGAGCTAAACCAGCTAGGGCTCAGCCTGTTGCTTTGTAAAGTGTAGGTGGAGGCTTAGTAAAAAAATGAATCACCAATTATTTCCAAGTATCCAAGAATAAATAAGATTCCCAGGGGACTCTTGCTTTGTATAAAGATTTGAATTATTTTCTTGTGTTCTCTCTCTCTCTTTCTCTACCTCTCTCTCTCTTTCTCTTTCTTTTTCTTTAATTGAATTTATTGGGGACCAATGGTTCACAAAACTATACAGATTTCAAAGGTATAACTCAATAAAACATCATCAGCACACTGCATTGTGCTCTCATCACCTCAGGCAAAATCTCTTTCTATTCTCATCCCTCCCCCTCTACCCCACTTGGTCCGCTTCCATCTACCCACTCCCCTTCCCCCCTTTCTAAAACCACACTGTTGTTTGTGTCTATGTGTGATGTGTGTGTGTGTGTGTGTGTGTGTGTTTGCCTAATCACTTCTTTTAGCCAGCTGCCCCCCAAACCCCACCCCTCTGACAACTGTCAGTCTGTTTTATGTATCCATGCCGCTATTTCTATTTTGTTCTATTTGTGACTGTGTCTACGGGCCTGGGTGTGCATGGGAAGGGTTAATATGTGTACAGGGGTTTGCTCCCTCCAATTTAGAGATGGGGACAGATCTTTGAAAGGTGTGAGGCTCCCTAGGTCCACCTCCACCTGTCAGCTACTCTGCCTCGGAGGTTGCCTGGTCTTTCTCCAAAGCCTTCTGAAGAAAGACTGTAGAGTGGGCTCAGGCTGGCCGTGACCTACAGACCCTTCCGCAGATCATGAGCTTGGTAGGTGGGGGCAACCAGAGTTAGGAGGACGGGACTAGTGGGCTCCCTACCTGGGGGCCACATGGTCAGGCACTCAGTGAGGGGAAAGTGGATCCTACTCTGGAGCCAAACCACGTAGTCTCTACCAGAATCTCCAACTCTAGCACCCCCGGGGAGAGCAATGTAGGTTCAAGTTGGGTGCAGCCAGCTGTCCCCTCCGCAGGAGCAAGCTCTGTAGGGCAAAGCTACCTGGGCTGCAGAGACAGATCAAAAGAGTCTTTTGTTGCCTGGCCAGTGTTGCTCAGTGGTTAAAGTGTCAGTCCATGCACTGAAGAATGTGGGTTTGATTCCCCATCAAGGGCACATACCTGAGTTGCAGGTTTGATCCCTGGTCTCTCTCACATTGACGTTTGTCTTACCCTCTCTCTCTTTATCTCCCTCTCTCCCTCCTTCATTTCCTCCCACTCTCTCTAAAAATCGATGGGGGAAAACCCTTCAGGTGAGCATGAACAAAGAAACAAAGTCTCCTATTGGGGGTGGCGCCAGCTGAGCCTGCAGGAGGGGGCCAAGCACTTTGTCCCAGTCCCAGAAAATAACCTCTGAGAGAGACACACTCCAAATGTCCCAGCTCCAAACAGCCATTCCCCCCCTGCCCCCTGTGGTGCTCAGCTCAGCAGGGCAGGGCCTGTGGGACTTGGAAGGGCAGATCCAATAATCTGTAGGAGGGGGCAGACACTTCTTCCCCTTTACCACCGGGATATGAGGGCTGAATTCCCAGGGGAGATAGGAGTGACTTCCTTGTGATACAGAGACACAACCCAGCACCTGCCCATCTGACTCCTGGACAAAAGCCTCCCAGGGAGACAGCGCTCTGATGATAGTCCAGCTCTGGGCGGCACTCTGATCCCCTTGAGTGACAACTCCTCAGGGTGGGGCCACAGGGAGTGGACGGCCAGGCCAAGTGATTTGACAGGTGCGTGTGTGGGTGCAGGCTGGGTGCTTGAGATGGGGATGATGGTTCTCTTTTTAAAGCTACACAGTTCAATCATTGAGTGTCTGCCAAGAACTTCTCCGGAAAAGGAGCGCCACCAAGGTCCCTGCTGATTGCAGCCAGCAGACCCCTTCCTCGGGGCTGAGCACTGTTAGGCAGAGTGGCATTGCGAGCAGTGGCAGGACCAGGCAGTGCATTCCCCAGGCTGGTGCTGTAACAATACCAATGCTGGACCCTGGGAAGTGTGTCTGGGTCTCTAGCAGACTCACTTCTCCCCCAGGCAGACTGAATCCCCACTGATTCTCACCACCAGAGGCTATTTAGGCTCCTCTTCCCATCTCTGTTGCTCTAAGTTGGGGATCCATGTGTGAGGGTGCCACCTGCACGCCTGGGGGGAGGGAGTTTTGCAGCTAAGATATCCCTCTTGCTTCTCAGCTGCCACCTGTGGGTGCAGGAGCCACCCCTTTCTGTGCCTCTGCCCCTCTCACCCGTCTCCATGTGGCTTCTTCTGTAAGTCTTTCGTTATAATATTTCAGTTCAGCCAGCCTTCAGTTGGTTATTCAGGTTGGTTGCTCTATAATTTAACTTTAAATCTGGTGGTGGGAGCTGGTGAATGTGGCTTTTATCTACTCTGCAGCCATTTTGGAAACTGAAATATTTTCAACATTAATGGTGTTTTCCACTCCTGCCCACCAACCTCCTCCTTCCCCCACACTCAAGGTTTTCCTCTATCAGGAACTATCTGCTGTGGCTTTTGCTACATGAACTAATTAGTGCTTTGCAAGCCACTTCACTCTAAACAGTATTTGTTGTCTGAGTTCCTTGGCAACTGGAATAGGGGGGGTAGAAGATGCAAGAGAAGACAAAAATTTTGGAGGGGAAGGGGAACTCAATCTGTTGAAGATTAGTCGTTTTTAAAAATTTTTTTAATTTTGCTTTGTTCCTTCTGCAGAGCCATAAACATGTATTGCCAATAAAACTAAACTTCATTAGATTGAGACTTACTAGCTTTAAATTCACTTATTTCATCCAATGGCTTCAAGTTAGTAATTCCATCTGAATATGGATGAAATATCTTTCCCTTAAAACATGGTAACATAATTCAGCTGATATTCTTTTTTTAAAAAGTTGATTTCAGAGATAGAAACATCAATGATGAGTGAGAATAATTGATTGGCTGCCTCCTGCATGCCCCACGCTGGGGTTCAAGCCTGTAACCGGGGCATGTGCCCTGAACCAGGAATCAAACCATGAACTCCTTGTTTGTAGGCCAACGCTTAACCATTGAGCTGTGCCAGCAGGCTCAGCTGATATTCCTGAAAGCCTCAACTTGGTCCAGCAGATCATGGAGGTGTACTAACTGCAGAGGCGTTCTCTTCATGGGATTCACATCAGGAGGGTATCCGGCTTCTCCCTGTTCTTCAGAAGCGTCTTATCCAAAACACCTGCTGAGCTCGGAGGACAGCCTGGAGCCCCTTGGAGGTCAAGAGGAGAGGCTGCCCTTCCCATGAAGGCAGGAGCATGACCATAGTGTACCCTGCGTCTAGCACAGTGAATGACAATAAAACAAGTGTTTAATAAATGTTTGTTTACTGGATTAATAGAAGAGTTTGGGGGAACAAAAGAAAATATGCCAACTAATTATTTAATCAAAGTGACTCATAAAAAATCTTTTACAAATTCACGTTCTGCCCCACTCAGCTTTTGGGGTAGAAAAGATAGGAAAGAGGAGGGCTGAAGTCTGGGCACTTGATGAGACTGAGGAAAGGGCAGATGATAGGCGCCTTGCTGTAGACTTTAAAGATGATTCCTCCCTTCAGTGGGACTTGCTAAAGGATGCAATGAATTTGGATCTGCAATGAAGCTGCAAGGTATTTTTACACTTTACTTTTTTAGAGAGAGAAAGGGAAGGAGAGAAAGAAACATTGACTTGTTGTTCCACTTATTTATATATTCATTGGTTGATTCCTGTATGTGCCCTGACTGAGGATTGAACCCACAACCTTTGTATATTGGCTGATGCTCTAACCAACTGAGCTATCTGGCCAGAACATATTTTTAAGCTTTAAATATCCAGTTCCAGATCACAGAAAGGACTTCTCATGTAACCTTGAGTAGGCCATTTATGTAAATTTTTATTACTTAAATGAACCACCTCTGTGGAGGAAAGTGATGATGAAAGTTTATTAATTTATGTTTGTAAAAACACTTTGAAACCTGTGCATGAAAGAATTTCTGCAGAGGTACAAAGGGTGGGTAATATATTGGGTCAAATTTTACCCTTTTATGGTGGCAGAGAGGGAATAGACACACTTGAGGACATTTAGGGGGAATCTCTGGCACATTATATTTCAAGCAGCCTTGAAGAAAGCTCCCTACTTTCAGTATATCAAGTGTTTTAACCACATGTATAGGTTATTATTCTAGTAATTATTTTCTTTTTTGTTGCTGTTAATCCTCACTCAGGATAATTTTTCCATTGATTTTTAGAAAGAGGGGAGGGAAGGGGGCAGGGGGAGGAGAAACATTGATGTGAGAGAGACACATCCATTGGTTGCCTCCTGCACACACCTGCTACTCAGGCAGGTCCCTTAACTAGGAATCGAACCCAGGACCCTTTGGTGCACAGGCTCCACTGAGCCAGGGCATAGCAATTATTTTAACATTTCTCTCCTAAAGTCTCACCTTTGTGTAAAGAGAATCTTTTGAGGGATTAGCCTGTGAGGTTTTCCTTCTACAACACTTTAATTTTTACCTTACATCAGTGATACTCAGTTCCTATCCAAAAGGGATCATTTCATCAATTCTAGACAGATGTTTACAAGTTACAATCAGTGATTAGAAAAAGCTCAGGAAGGAGAAAAGAGAATTTCAACAAAACCTTCTAGTCTCTGAGTTAATTATAGTCATTTATAAAAATGGTATTAGTAATTACTTAAGAAATAATGCCAATAGAACATTTTTTTTAGCATAATAATCTCTTTTAGCAAGGTAAAAACAGACACAAAGATAAGACATTTAATGTAAAACTGTCAAGGCAAAAAAGCCAAGCTTAAAAAACAAACAGGCAATCATCTTTTTCAGTATGCTACATCAATTATACACTGGTAGCTGTGTCCAAATGATCATATAACTTAAAAAAATGTTTTTCTTGACCCTGTAATTTGCTTAGTTTGGCAGGGAGGTGAACAATAAATTTTATTACTTGTTCTCAGGGATAGAAAGGACTTTTGCTTTACTGTGCCTGGCTCTTCCTGAAAGAGGACTGAACTCCTTAACCCTTTCAATGGATCCAGACAAATCCGAGAACTGCTCCTTCAGATCTTGAAGTTCTTCATCATATCTTCTTGGGAATTTCTTTAACTGCTTTACCTCTGAATTCTCTCCTTCTCTCCTTGCTGCTCAGAGGTCACTCATAGTTGGAGTTCTTTCCAGGTTGTCCTGCATACTACGTGCACACACCAGCTCATTGCAGGATGCTTACTAAGGATTATTAAATTAAAAAAAAAAAATTTACTTGAGGGTGTGGGATACATCAATTTAAATATATATATATATATATTCATTAATTTCAGAGAGGAAAAGAGATAGAAACATCAATGGGAATCATTGATTGGCTGCCTCCTGCACGCAGCAACCTAAGCTTCTGCCCTTGAATCAAACTCGGGACCCTTCAGTGAGCAGGCCAATGCTCTATCCACTGAGCCAAACCAGCTTGGGCCATTGATTTGTTTTTCCACTTATTTATGCATTCCTGGGTTGATGCTTCTATGTTCCCTGACCAGGTATGGAACCCACAATCTTGGCTATAGGAACACACCACCTGAGCTACCTACCCCGCTAGGGCCATGCTATGGTTCTTTTTCAAAAGGTTGCTCTTCTAAATTTCCTAAGGCCGCACGTGGGCAACACCAAGCTAGAATTAACATAGGCGGGAAAAAATATTAAAAAAGTGATTTCTGAACTTCTTAAAACACGTTAGGTTCTTTCGCCTTAAAAAAGGAGGCAGGCTAAAAAACACACACACACAAAACAAACAAGTTGCAAATGACAATCGCATATGACAAGACCTGGCTCTGCCAAGGGAGAGATCCGGGCGGGCCTCCGCCGGCCGCGGCGGGGGTCAGGCCACTTTGCGCAACCTCCCGGGGGCGGGCCCGACCCGCGCCGGCCGCCGCCTTCCGCGTCCGCACCCGCCCAGCCCCTGCCGCCTGGTTCCGGCCCACGTGGCCGGCGCAGGCTCAAAGTCCAATGGTGCCTCGGGGCGTCAGCTGCCACACGGCGGCGGGAGTAACGAACGGGCCGGCCGCTCTCCGACTGCAGGCACGCTTCCTCCCCAACCCTCCGGGGCCGCGCGTGACCAACTCCGCTCCCAATCACGGTTGCAGCTGACCCGGCGCGGTACCGGAACCCAAGACGGAGACGTCCCACCCTCATCCCGCGAGAACTCGGAAAGGGAAAATGTTGGGCGGGCGACGGGGAAGTGGCCAATGAGAGAGCGAGAAGGGTATGATGGGCGGCCCTCCGTGCTCCCTCCCCCCTTCCCCCTTTGTGCCCCGCCCGGCAGCGGAGGTCCGGATTGCCGTCCGCCTGCCCCTCCCCTTTCCGCCCTCCCTCCCCTCCCAGCCCTGCTCTTCTCTTCCCGTCTGAGGTGGCGGCTGTTCCCCTCCTCTGCAGCTCTGCGGTACCGCTCTCCCGACTTCCCTTTCTCCTCGGCCCGAGGCCGGCCTCAGCGCTGCCCCCGCGTCCGTCCTCAGGGTGGTCATAGAGCTCTTGGCCCCGAGCATCCGGCGCCTTCTCCTTTCTCCGGGCTACTGTCCGCGCCTGCCCCGCCATGAATGAGGAGTACGACGTGATCGTGCTGGGCACCGGCCTGACGGTGAGTGCTGTGGGTTTTGGGCGGCGCCGGCGCCACGAAGTCGGGGAAGGGCGTGCGGGCCCGGCGCGGGGGGGAAGGGAACCTGGGGGCCGGCCCGCACGCCCCTTCTTCCGGGCCGCGTGAGTCGCGGCCTGCGCCGCAGGCTTTCCCTGTGGAGGACACTCCCGTCGCCTTTCCGGGTCTGTGTGTGCAGGGGAGGCGGGACGGGGCGTCGGGCTGGGGGCGGGAGGCGCGTTCCGCCGCCTGTGAGTCTGCGGCCGCTGAAGGCCAAGTAGCTCCAACTGTGGAAGGAAAGACCAGGAGATGCAAAAACTCACTCAAGTTCGTGATTTGGCGACATGAAAGTGGGTGGAAAATGAGTTTCACTCTGCTACAAGAAGAGACCCCAAAAAGCCGGGTTTGGGGACTCGCCTTTCCACCTCCCTTATGGGCTGATGGCCTCTCCCGAGTGGAGACGGAAAAGGCACCCACCCGTCGGCGTGGGGGAGGGTGGGAGCCGCTCGCAGTTGCATTTCCTACTTAGCCCTCAGCCGCCACCAGTCAGTCTAGAGCTGTCAACGCTAGGCACAAGGTTTTGTGACAAGTCCGGGGATAATTACCGTCTTGTAATTGTTAAGAGTTCCATTAAACTACATTTTGGGTGAACCTTCGTTTTCTTATCCCTCTTCCCCCTCTCTAAATGAAGAGCATTATCCATTATTTTTTTAAACCACCATGCAATCCCACTTACTAGTACTGAGCATCTGTGGAATTGGAAGTGAGTTTTCTCCAAACTTTTCGATCAATATGCTTTCTCACTTGACCTTTGTCATCTTTTCTTTTTGTGCGGTCTGTTCCATGCCTCCATTGTCTCTTCTTTATGAGAAATGACTGGTGGTGGATTGCTTAGAGGACAAGTTCTGTACTACTTTGCACTTTAGGAAGTTAGAAGATAAAGCAGTAACAACATAAGAGAATGCGAGAGTAATGTGAATGGCAGTTGTTCCAAATACCATGGTAAATTTATTTTTTCTGGGTGTCCATCTGCTTAGAAACCTTTAATAGTATTCTGGAAATAATGCAGGCAGGTGAGTTGTATCTTGTACTTCTTTCTCTCCCATAAGAAAATGAATTCTTCATCTTGTAAAAGAAATCCATTTGAAGAAAGGACCATTTTCATAATCAAACATTTTTTTGACCCGGCCGGTGTGTCTTGGTTTCTGGTTCAATCCTCACTCGGCAGCCAATTGATGTTTCTCTCTCACATGGATATTTCTTCTTCTCTCTTTTCCTTAAAATCAATAAACATATCCTTGGGTGAGGACTAAAAAAATTTTTTTCTTTTTTAAATTTGAAAGTCTGACTTTGGGCTACATCATCTTAATAAGATGAACATTGATGTATATCATGTATATTCTAAAGAATCTGACCTCAAAGTTCCAAGTAATTTAATGTAACCCACCACTTCAAATTTGTTGAAATGTGTTCTCTCTCAGGATCAAATTAATATATATTTTTTTCAGGTAACACCCCAAATTAACTTTTAGATTTCTCTAGACAAGAGAAAACCTTTGAACTTTCATTTGGCTAATTTTTAGTAAGAGGTTGTTAGGAACCAGAATGGCATATATCTGGTCTGTCATTTTTCTGTTTGTAGTGATTTGTGGTGAGTGTTGAATACTTATTTCTGAATGCTTCATTATGTTTGACCTGCCCAGAAATATACTTGTGACTGGCTAGAAAATGGTACCAAATAGATATAAACTTACTTACAAAGCTGTTTAGTCATTTTGAATGTGAGATATTAGGTTGAAATTCATTTTTGGTGGTGAGTTAGAAGACTGTTAAGTTGCCTAAATGAATAGGCCTACCTACTGCAGGTTTTTAAAGTGCCTATTTAGGATTTTGAATTAAGCTTAGTAGTTTGTGATGATGGATCTTGCCCATTGGCAGCATGTTGTAAGATCCAATTAGTTCCACTGTTTTTCCACGGTTATTGCTGGTCTTCAGATTTGCTCTTGATAAAGGTCACTTGAACAGGTACAAATGTGTGCAGATTTGTCATCATGCCTGTTTCTACATGCCTAATTCAGAACCATTACTTTGTATCAAAGATGCAGTCTTACTGCACAACAACCAAGTTAAGATAATACATTTTAGATATTCATTTAGATTGTGATGAGTGGTAGATGCATATTTAACTATAAATCAGACCATTTTTTTTTGGTAATTTAATGTACTAATCCCTATAAACCTTTCTAGATTGTTTTATGAGATGTTCTTTGAGAATTATATAAATTCAGAGCAATAACATTATTACCATTATTGATGGAAGCGGTGGTAATGGGATGATTTTGGTAAGTCTTTTACCTTTATTTTTACTGATACAAGGACTTTGGTTACTTAATGTTAAATTAAGAGACCACCAAAGTGAAAAACTCTCAAATTAAAATTAACTTTGAGTATTTGGAGTGAACATGCCATTTACTTTTCTTAAGTTTTGGTTTATAAATATTTAGTGCCTGAGATTTAAGAACCTAAAAACAAACACTCTCAGTTATGGGTACCAAATATTACATGATGCAGCATATGAAGTATTTTTAGCGCATTTAACTTGATACTTTTAAAATAAAGTGTAAAAAAGTGTTGGAGTTTTTCTGTGTTGTCTAGTGTTGTCATTGTTTTGTGTTGGTTGTTAGAAAATAAGGTCATATTAATTCACAAATACTGATAGTAACTAATAAAGAAGGTATAAAAGTATTTGGTATGAATTAGAGCAAAATTTTCATCCTCTGTCTAGGATAATTGGAATATTTTGTATAGTAATTGAATTTTTTAAGGAATTGAGAGGGTTATTATACCTTTAAAGAGCTACAACTTTTAGATAAAAGCCTTTCCAAATGATATCACAACTTCTTTAACAAACTGAGGGACATAATTTACTTGGTAACTAAGATTTCCCATCATGAGGATTAATTGTTGTGTTATGCTAGAACTTAATAAAGCCACTGAGACCTAGTGAGGACCTTGGCCCTTCTTACTCTGTAGTCTGAGACTGCTTGGCTTTGTGAATTCTTCAGTCTACTTTTCATATTCCCCTTTGGTCACTTTTGCTGTTAGGCTGGAGACTTTTCTTTTATTTCAGTTTGTATAGACAGTCTCTGGCTACCTAATTTGCTACTTCTTTTTTTTTTTTTAATATATATTTTATTGATTTTTGTTCAGAGAGGAAGGGAGAGAGATAGAGAGCTAGAAACATCGATGAGAGAGAGTCATCGATCAGCTGCCTCTTGCACACCCCCTACTGGGGATATGCCCGCAACCAAGGTACATGCCCTTGACCGGAATTGAACCCGGGACCTTTCAGTCCCCAAGCCGACGCTCTATCCATTGAGCCAAACCGGTTTCGGCTAATTTGCTACTTCTGATTGACTTTGGGCTTGGCAATAAATTCATGAATCTTCTTCTTCTTTTTTTTTTTTTTTTTTTTTCAATATATTTTATTGATTTTTTTTTACAGAGAGGAAGGGAGAGAGATAGAGAGCTAGAAACGTCGATGAGAAAGAAACATTGACCAGCTGCCTCCCGCACACCCCCTACTGGGGATGTGCCCACAACCAATGTACATGGCCTTGACCAGAATCGAACCTGGGACCTTTCAGTCCGCAGACCGACGCTCTACCGCTGAGCCAAACCGGCTTCGGCCATGAATCTTCTTAAAAGTAGTAAATAAAATAAGGGTAACTAGCACCCCAGACACTGACAGGAGGAAGATTTTCATATACATTTTACTAATTTTCTTTCATCTCTGACACTTTTAATATAGAGAAAGGGCAAATAGCAATATTAAAATATATTCTCTAATTAATTCTCTCGTAATGTGTATAATCCGGCTACTAGATATGTATAACAGATTATTGTAAAAATTATGTTACCATTTTTTTTTTTACAGAGAGGAAGGGAGAGGGATAGAGAATTAGAAACATCGATTCAGTTGCCTCCTGTACACTTTCCACTGGGGATGTGTCCGCAACCAAGGTAAATGCCCTTGATTGGAATTGAATCTGGGACCTTTAAGTCCGCAGGCCGACGCTATATCCACTGAGTCAAACTGGTTAGGGCAAGTTATGAAATTTTTATTAATTTTTTTATATACTGTTATGTGCCCTTGACCGGCTAGGCTGCAAAAATATTGTGGGCCACATGCATCCCGTGGGCCGTGAGTTTGACATGCCTGGTGTAAGATATATGATTAACCACCAAACTATACTCTGAAACCAATACAAAGTAAAATTGAAATTGAACTATCCTATATAATAAAAGGATGATATACAAATCTACTAGACAGCAGAACAAACTTTTGCTGTGATGCGCACTGACTTCCAGGAGGCAGTCACTCAATGCAGGAGCTGTCCCGTGATGGTCAGTGCTCTCCCACAGGGTGAGCACTGCTCCACCAGAAGCTGGGCTTCATGGCTCATGGCTCACAGCTGGCAAGCACAGCAGGGTGGTGAGAGCCTCTCCTGCCTCTGCTGCAGAACTAAGGATGTCTGACTGCGAGGAGCGGGCCTAAGCCATCAGTCAGACATCCCCCAAGGGCTCCTGAACTGCGGGAGGGCACAAGCCAGGCTGAGGACTCCCCCGAGTGCATAAATCTTGAAAGTATAGAGCTACCATATGATCCAGTTAAAAAATATAGGTGCATGCTGCCCCCACTTTTCACTGCTCAGTCTGTTGATATTGACAAATAAACCTTTAAGACTCTTTTAGCCGAAACCAGTTTGGCTCAGTGGTAGAACATAGGTCTGTGGACTGAAAGGTCCCACGTTCGATTCCGGTCAAGGGCATGTACATTGGTTGCAGGCACATCCCCGGTAGGAGGTGTGCAAGAGGCAGCTGACCGATGTTTCTCTCTCATCTATGTTTCTATCGATAGCTCTCTATCTCTGTCCCTTCCTCTCTGTTAAAAATCAATAAAATATATTAAAAAAAAAAAAAAAGAATCTTTTAAAAAATGCAGTAGAATTTAGAGTTTTAATGGTTATTTAGTTTATATGCTGGCTCTGTTCTCTTCCATGCCTAAGTTGATCTCTAAGTAGGAAGTGAGTGGCCATTAACTTTCATGATACTAGGGTACAATTTAATACCATTGGCTTTAGAAACACCATTCAGGCCACTTTAGTACATAAGAGGTACTGTTTCTTATGTGTTAGGCTCCCTCCAAATGAATTATTCCAATTCTGTTGTTTTGTTTAGGGCAATGGTGGGCAAACCTCAAGCCACGTATGGCTCTTTGACCCCTTGAGTGTTCTAACTCCACTTCAAAATAGACTCGCCCCGGCTAAAAATGGACTTAAGCGCTTGGGCCACGAATTTTCAATCGCGCTGTACGTACGCAACCACATGTGGTATTTTGGGGAAGAGTCATACTCAAGGGGCCAAAGAGCTGCATGTGGCTCAAGAGCTGAGGTTTATCAACCACTGGTTTAGGGTATTGAAGGGAAGTGAACTGAAGTGTCACTGAATGGTACATCACCCATCTCCACATACTAGAGCTTTGCTACAATTGCACTTTAAACAGTTTTATGTGGTTACTTCTTTTTATGTAGGAAAACATGAAGTGCTAGGTGGAGGGCAGATGCCATTAACATAAAAAATGTTGATTCTAAAATGGTTTTGTAGTTTTAGTTATTTTGAATGGGAGTTGTATTCTTATCCTGCTCAGGTCATTTGTGTGTGACTTCAAAATTAATGTGGAGTACTCCCATCTGTTAGATTTAAAATGAATGTGTTAGTTAATATTCATTAATATGCAAATTTCCTGGTGTGATGAATGGACCAGATTTTCAAGTGCAAAAAGAGGAAATTTAGAGTATTTTCTCTGGCTTTAAATATACTAGTGTGTGTGTGTGTGTGTGTGTGTGTGTGTGTGTGTATGTGTATGTGTATGTGTGTATGTATGAATGTATTTCAGAGAGGATGAGAATGGGGGAGAGAGAGAGATAAAAACATGAATGATGGGAGAGAATCATGGATCAGCTTCCTCCTGTACACCTCCTACTGGGGATCAAGTCCACAACCTAGGCATGTGCCCTGACCTGGAATTAAACTACGATGTCCTGGTTGATGCTCAACTCTGAGCCACACCATCTGGGCTTCTCTGTCTTTAACGTGCTTTGCTTGTTATTATGTATTCACCAGATAGGTAATGGTAGATTTTAATTTTGAGTTGTTAATTTTGGAAGATAGTAAAATTTTAAGATCACTAATGTGTTTACTATGCCCAGATATGACAAATTTTATCAGTAAATACTTTGTATCAGTGAAACGGCATGTTTTAAAGCAAAATTTTAAAGTGTCACATTTGTGCTATTATGTATTTTATTCTTTTGGCAATGTAAAAGCAGTCTTTTTCAGAGGAGTTCAGGAAAATTAGTGGGCATGTGGGTTTTTAATTAGCTTTTGTCATATTAGTTCCAAGTGATGCCTTTAAAAGTCGTTAGCATCAGCTCTCAGATTTCGCTGAATCTCAGGTGATTGGGCCTTTGTTAGGCCTCAGCCTTTGGTGCTTGCTAGAGGAACCATGGTTTAGTGAGTGGGTCATGCTTATTTGTAACGAAGTGTGAAAAGATATATATAGAAGCTCTGCAACACTCAAAGTTGCTTCCTGTGATTTTGCTTCCAAAAGTTGAACTCTGAAGTCTAATTTTGTCAGCTGGAAATGTGACTTGTTTTCTTCTGTTTATATCATAACCTATTTTTGAGGTGGATATGTTATTCTACTTTCATATAAATGTTACATCATATATGTTAGTGCTTTAGATATTTTTTGGGGTGAATTGCTTTTGATAGTGTTAGGATTGGTTTTTGTAGGTAAAATACATTCAGATATTAAGACATTAAGAAAGTGAGCCCTAGCCGGTATTACTCAGTTGTTAGAGTGTCAGTCCACTTACTGAAGGGTCACAGGTTTGATTCTGGTCAAGGGCTCGTCTCGTGCCTTATTTGCAGGCTGGATCACTGACCATGGTCAGGGCAGGCACATGCAGCAGGTAACCAATTCATGTGTCTCTCTCACATCAGTGTTTCTACCCTATCCCACCCTTTCTTTCTAAAAATCAGTGGAAAAAAATATCCTTGAGTAAGGATTAACAAACAAACGAAGAAAGTGAAAAGGCAAGCTACAGAGTGGAAGAAGGTATTTGTAACACATATACCCAATAAAGGACTTGATATATCCAGAATATATAACAAACTTTTGTATAGCAATAAGAAAAAGAAAGCCCATTTTATTTTTTTATTTTGACAGTACATTTAATAAAGTGGGGACAGTGAAATAAGGAAGGGTTTAGGATAGAAGAAGCAATAGGACAGAGTCTAGGCCGGGCTGCTTTGGTGCTCTAGAAATTTTATAGGGAAGAAATGAGCCTAGGTGGGGATGCTTTGACTCACTGGAAAGTCAGAAAAAAAGGGCCTTGGAGGCAGGTTCAGGGATTTAGCCCAGGACGAGCTTCCACTCCACCCATTGCTCTCCTGGTTGTAAGTATCATGGGAACCCTTATAGTTTAGGAGATGCACATCTGAGAGGGAAGAAAGCCAAAAGATGTGGGCTTACTTCGGAGAGGGAGAGTGCCTGCAAAGCCCATTTAAAAAATGGGCAAATAGCCCTGACCAGTTTGACTTAGTGGTTAGACCTGGGCCTGAAGATCAAAGGGTCTCGGATTTGATTTCGGGTCAAAGGCACATACTTGGGTTGCAGGTTTGATTCCTGGCCCTGGTTGGGGTGTGTGCATGAGGCAACCAGTCTATGCGTCTCTCTTACATTGATGTTCTCTCTGTCTTTCTCTCCTCTTCCTCCCTCCTGCTCTCTCTCTAAAGATTAATGGGAAAAATATAATCTGGTGAGGATTAACACAATAATAAATAAAAATGGGCAAATAATTTGAACAGGCACTTATCAAAAGAGGATACTGTAATTATCAGTAAATTATAAACAAGTTTTTCACCTCATAGTTGTCAGGAAATGCAAATTAAACCACATCCTAATTAGAATGGCTAATTATAAGGAGGACAAGTATTGAGCAAGGATTTGAAACAATAGGAACTTTTATATATTGCTGACAAAAAGTGCAAATTAATACAATCATTTGGAAAACTGTTTGTCATTCTGTATTGAAATTGAACATATGTGTATTCTTGATATATAGCCAACAAATGTATACATAAAGGACATGTTGAGAATGTATATAGAGCATTATTTATAACTTGAGGCCCTGGTGCATGAAATTCATGCATGGAAGTGGGGATCCTTCAGCCCTGCCTGCATCCTCTCCAATCTGGGACCACTTGGGGGATGTCTGATTGCCTCTCGCAGTTCGGACCGCTGGCTCCTAACTGCTCACCTGCCTGTCTGCCTGATCGCCCCTAACCACCTCTCCCTGCCTGATCACCCCTAACTCTCCCCTACTGGCCTAATCGCCCCTAACTGTTCCCCTGTTGTCCTGATCTCCTCTAACTGCTCCCCTGCTGGCCTGATCACCCCTAAAAGCCTCTGCCTTTCCCTGCACCTGGGGCCCAGGATTCCCTCCTCCAGCTGGTCGCAGGCACCTAGGACCTGGGTCGGCTTCACCTGGGCCACCCGCAGTCGCAGGGCACCATGGGCTGGTGGCTTTGCTCAGGCTGCAGCTGCAGGTGCTGGTGTCTTGTCCCTCTCAGGCTGCAGCCCCTGCCACTGGTGCCCAGGACTGCAGTGTGTGGCTTGTCCCTCTCCTGGGCCGCAGCCTGGCTGGTCCCCATTCCTCTCTCCCCAGTATTGAGTGTCTGAGCAGTTAGGGCATGAAGGTGTGACGACCATTTGCATATTAGCTCTTTATTATATAGGATAGTAAAAAATTGGAAACTGTCCAGATGTCCACCAACAGAATGAATAAATTATCATTTATCTCTGTGGTGTATGCATTCAAAAGAAACCTGTACAGCTTTGTTATGCAATATAGTCCATGGATCACCTGCTTCTGCAACACCTGAGAACTTACTAGAATTGCAGGTTAGGTTTCACACACTCAGGTTTTAAAAAAAATCAAAATCTACATTTTAACATGGGATTTAGCAATCTATTTTAACTACCCTTCAAGGTGGTGTGGGTGCAAACTGAAGTTTGAGAATCTGCTTATAATTTACATGTCTAAGTTATCAGGTGATAGCAACTAGAAAGCACACTTCAAGATCCACTGCTTTCAGGGTTAGTCAAACCTTCTGTAAAGGTCTAGATGGAAAATATTTTAAGTTTTGCAGGCCATACAGTCTCAACTGTAGGTATAATTATAGTGAAAACAGTCATAGACAATATGTAAACTAATGAGTGTGGGTGTTTACCAGTAAAACATAATTCACAGAAAGACCTGCAGGCTGGACTTGGCTCATGTACTCTGATCTGTGGTGATGATTTGTTGTCTGTCATCAAATTTTAATGACACACAAGCATATATCAGTTGTGTAAACATACTGTTGAATAAAAGATATATATACACACTTACTAGAGGCTCTGCATGAAATTTGTACAAGAGTAGGCCTTCCTTTCCCTGGGTGCTTGCACCGGCTTCCCTCTGGCACCTGGGATCCTGGCTTCCCTCTAGCTACTGGTAAGCACCCGAGACCCAGTCTTCGCTTGCAGCCCTGGCTTCGTCTGGAAGGTTGCCCATAAGGACATCCGGTCTAATTAACATTTTACACTTTTAATATTATAGATATATTGCATGAATCTATTGATTCTGAGTTCAGAAACAGGCAGAACAAATCTTTGCTCTTGGAAGTCATGAGAGTGGCTGGGGGTGGAGGGTGTTATGACTGGAATAGGGTACGAAGGTGGCCTTGTGGGGTGCTCATGTTTTGTTTCTTGATCTAAAGAAATGATTTACCCTCCTGGAGTAAAGTTTGAACCTGTTAGTGATTTAAAACATTTACAGATACTGCCGAAACCGGTTTGGCTCAGTGGTAGAGCGTCGGTCTGCGGACTGAAAGGTCCCAGGTTCGATTCCGGTCAAGGGCATATATACGTTGGTTGTGGGCACATCCCCGGTAGGGGGTGTGCAAGAGGCAGCTGGTCGATGTATCTCTCTCATCGACGTTTCTAGCTCTCTACCCCTCTCTTCTCCTCTCTGTAAAAAAACCAATAAAACATATTAAAACATTTACAGATACTAAAATGAATAAATATAATATGGAGGGAAATTTGAAATATGTGTGAAAATTAATTATTTTTTTTAATCCTCACCTGAGGATATTTTTTTCCATTGATTTTTAGAGAAAATGGAAAGGAGAGGGAGAGAGAGAAAAACACTGATGTGAGAGAGACACATCAGTTAGTTGCCTCCCGCATTTACCTGACTAGGGCCTGGCGCCTGCAAACAAGGGTATGTGCCCTTGACCAGAATCAAACTTGGGACCCTTCAGTCCGAGGGCCAAGGTTTTTTTTTTTTTTTTTTTTTTAAATATATTTTATTGATTTTGTACAGAGAGGAAGGGAGAGAGATAGAGAGTTAGAAACATCCATGAGAGAGAGTCATCGATCAGCTGCCTCTTGCACACCCCCTATTGGGGATATGCCTGCAACCAAGGTACATGCCCTTGACCGGAGTAGAACCTGGGACCTTTCAGTCCCTAAGCCGATGGTCTATCCATTGAGCCAAACCGGTTTCAGCCCGAGTGCCTATGTTTATCTACTGAGCCAAACCAGCTAGGACTGTGAATTTTTAAGATACAGTTTCAAAGTCAGACTTCTATGTGTAAGAGGAAAAGAGATTGTTCTTTACTATCTAGGGTCATTTGGATAAATTTGAAAAGCACTAAGGATTTTAAAAGGTACATGGAATTTTGTTTATTCTTTAAAAAAAAATATTTCTGATCACCAAAACCCTTTGGTATAACAGTTGTGAGTGTATATCCCATCTCTGTATCTCTCTGCATTAATTTTATTCTTTTTTGTCTCTCTCCCCCCCCCACCCTTGATTTTGGTATGTTAATATATCCATGCTTTGTTTATCTTTTCCCCCTGAGAGTGGTCTTTTATATTCCTCTGTCACTTTTCAATTTATTTATTTTTTAAAATATATTTTTATTGATTTCAGAGAGAAAGGGAGAGGAAGAGAGATATAGAAACATCAATGATGAGAATCATTGATTGGCTGCCTCTTGCATGCCCCCTACTGGGGATCAAGTCCACAACCTGGGCATTTGCTGTTGGCCGTAATTGAACCTGGGACCCTTTAGTTTGTAGGCTGACAGACTATCCACTGAGCCAAACCGGCAAGGGCACTTTTCAATTTATTAATGATAATCCTGGATGCTTCCTTTAGGGCTCTAGCTCTCAGACTCTTTGATCTCAGGATCTGTTGACACTTAAAAATTGAGGACCCTGAAGAGCTTTTGTTTATAAGGGTTTTATCTATTGACATTTATCATTTTAGAAATCATCACTGAGAATTAAAAAATATATTATTAATTCACTTAGAGATAACAATGATAAACCCATTAGATGTTAACATGTATAACACTTTATAATTACATTTCCCAAAACAAAATATATTTATGAGAAGAGTATCATTATTGTACATTTTCTTCACATCTCTTTAATGTCTGGCTCAAAAGATAGTTGAATTTGCATCTGCTTTGGTGTTCAGTCTTTTGTGATGTATTGTCTTAGCTGAAGTAAATGAAGAAAATCAGGCCTCGCCAAAACCGGTTTGGCTCAGTGGATAGATCGTCGGCCTGCGGACTGAAGGGTCCCGGGTTAGATTCCGGTCAGGGGCATGTACTTTGGTTGCGGGCACATCTCCAGTGGGGGTGGGGGGGTGCAGGAGGCAGCTGATCGACGATTCTCTCTTATTGATGTTTCTAACTCTCTATCCGTCTCTCTTCCTCTCTGTAAAAAAATCAATAAAATATAATAAAAAATAAAAAAAAGGAAAATCAGGCCTCATACAGATGTGTAGGTTGAAAAGAGAAGTGTTTTTGTAGCTTCTCAGATCATGAATCACACCAAAACACAAGTGGCAGGTTTGTTGTTGTTTTTTACATAAATTGCAACAAGATATCTGAAACCATACCAGTGAACATTT
Source organism: Pipistrellus hanaki (assembly GCF_964339955.1). Lineage (NCBI taxonomy): Eukaryota > Metazoa > Chordata > Mammalia > Chiroptera > Vespertilionidae > Pipistrellus > Pipistrellus hanaki. The sequence continues at coordinate 129,188,232 of NC_140503.1, read as the reverse complement.
AGTAATCTATCATATAAAATTCATTAATCTATCTGGCACTTTGAATTCCTCTTCTCCCCCAGCATGATTTTGAACAGATTCATTGGTCATTTGGAAAATACTGGTTTACTGAGTAATGCAGATCTTGAATTGACTCATTTCATTATACAATAACAGAAACTCACGTTTGTTGATGTCATTGCTCATATTATTTGAAAAGTTCTTTTAAGTATTGTGGATCTGACATATGCCCTGGAGGGGATGTAAGTTTTCCAGAATTCAAATTTTCATTAAAAATTTTGACTTTTGGTTTTTGGCAACAAATACTGTCAGTTATTTTTGAAAAAACGTCTGCCAAATACCTAAGTTTGAGTAATCATAGTTTGTTTTTCAGTGGTTCTTTCAAATAAAAATGATGGTCCATGAAAAGAGTAGCTAGTTCATGATACACAACGTTTTTTTTTTGAGCCAGAGTGGCTTTATGTGTACATTTAACAGCGGTAATTTTTAATGCTTCATCAAAGACATTAAGTGAAACTGGCCTTATTTTAAACTGTAACTGGTGGTGCAGAATATAATGACTAGTGTAGTTAAGAGCCACTACCCTAATTCATTTTATCCAGTAGTGATCTTATATGATCAGCGCTAATGTCCATACAGTGAAAAATAATTTTATTATGAAAATAGTTTTAAAAACAGATTTCTTAATGATTTTAGAGAGGAAGGGAAAGGGAGCGAGAGAAACATTGATGATGAGAATCAGTGATCAGGTACTTCCTGCACACCCCACACTGCGGAAGGAGCCCACAACCCAGCCATGTGCCCTGCCTGGGAATTGAACTGTGATCTCTTCGTTCGTAGGTTCAACCACTGAGCCATGCTGGCTGGGCATGGAAATACTGATTTTTTTTTTTAATCTGCAAGTTTTTATTAAAAATTTTTTATTGTTGAGAGTATTACAGATGTCCCCTTACTCCCCTAGTGCCCTCCTCCACCCAGTTCCCACCCCACCCAAGGTCTTCATTATCCTATTGTCTGTGTCTATAGGTAATGAGTATCTATACTAATAAAAGGGTAATATGCTAATTAGACCAGATGTATTCCGGACAACCCTTCAAACATCCTTCTAGATAAAGCCATGGCTGTGAGAGCCAAGGCAAGCCGCCAAGGCTGGGAGGGCCCATCACAGAGCCCAGGCCAGTTTGGGAGGGTCTTCCTCCGCACAGCATTGATTGCAAAGCCTGGGCAGGCGGACAGGGCTTCTCTGTGGGTGGCGATGGGACCATCAGAACCCCGGTTGAGTGGACAGGGCCTCTCTTTCCTCTGCCATTGATCTCAGAGCCGTTGAAGGGTGGCCAGGGCCTCCTGTGCACAGGGATGAATGGCAGAGCCCAGGCTGGGTGGGAAGGGCCTCCCTGTAGGCGGGAATGAATGGCGGAGCCCGGGCTCAGTGGGCAGGGCCTCCTTGTGAGCCAGGATTAATGGTGGAGCCCTGGCCTGGTGGAAAAGGCCTCCCTGTGGGCAGGGATGAATGGCGGAGCCCAGGCCGGGTGGGTCCCCAATTGGAGAGGGTGCAGGCTGGGCTGAGGGAGCCCTCTTACCCCACCATGCACAAAATTTGTGCACTGGGCCTCTGGTCCTATGTAATAAAGAGGGAATAGACTAATTGACTCTCATGCTGTCGCAAAGATGGAGGTGCCCACAGCCAGTAAGGAGGGAATATGCTAATTGACTGCCCTGCCCTCAAAGATGGCAGCACCCAGAGCCAGTAAGGAGGGAATATGCTAATTGACTGCCCTGCCCTCAAAATGGCAGCCCCAGAGCCAATAAAGAGGGAATATGCTAATTGACTGCCCCACCCTCAAATATGGCAGCACCCACAGCCACAAGATGGCGGCACCCTGTCTGCTCGGCCCCCTAGCCTCCCAGGGCCGGCTGGAGGTGCAGACAAGCCTCGGATGGCAGCTGCCCAGCCTCCCAGAGCTGGCTGGGGCTCAGATAACCAGGGCTGGCCGAGGCTTGTGCTGCTGGCAGTGGCAACAGCAGAGGTGAGATGGGGTGCCGCCTTTCCCTGATTGCCGGGTCGCCTCCTGCCCCTGACTGTGAGAAGGGGGCAAGCTGGACTGAGCGACCTCCTGCCTCCAGTGCATGAATTTTCATACACTGGGCCTCTAGTCTATATAATCTATATAATAAAAGCCTAAGTGATGGTTATGGTGGAATGCCCAGAATAACTGGTCACTGTGATGTGCACTGCCCACCAAGGGGCAGATGTTTAATGCAGAAGCTGACCCCTGGTGGTCAGTGTGCTTCCACAGGGGAGTGCTGTTCAGCCAGAAGCTGGGCTCACGGCTGGTGAGTGCCTCTCTCACCTCTGTGACAGTGCTAAGGAGTAGTGAGCACAGCAGTCAGGAGCAGCGAGCAGGCAGGCGGAGGAGCAACGAGCAGGCAGGCGGAGGAGCGAGGGCTTCTGGACTGTGAGCGGGATGTCTGCTTGCTGGCTGAGGGACCGTCCTCTGCTAGTGCATGAATGTCATGCACTGGGCCTTTAGTCTGTATTATAAAAACCAGTGGTCCTAATGCTGTAATGACCAAAGACTAGTATGGGTGGGAGGGGCTGCGAGTGGGGCGGTGGGCAGGGCCATGTGATTTTGCACACTGGGCTTCTAGTATGCGTATAAGATCTTTAGTTAATCTCTCCCCACTCTCCTTCTCCCTTTCCTTTGAGATTTGTAAGTCTGTTCCATCTTTCCACGCCTCTGGTTATGAAAATAGTTTTAACCTTGGCACTCACAGGGTTCTACAGATTACACTTTGAACCCTTCTTTGGGCTGTCCTCAAAGATAGTGGCGTCCAGAGCCAATAATATTTATCCTTAATGTACATCATATATTGCACATACATGGGTGTTAGTTACTAAAACGTTTCATGAGAGGCTTGAAAAAAAAGTATCTTTTTTAAGCATGCTGTAGTATTTTTCTTCCTTTGAAGATATATGCTTTTCTTGTAGGAATGTATCCTGTCAGGTATAATGTCAGTGAATGGGAAGAAAGTTCTTCACATGGATAGAAACCCATATTATGGAGGAGAAAGTGCATCTATAACACCTCTGGAAGATGTAAGTATTAGAATAAATTAATATGCGTTTATACTTTGAATCTTTTACTTTTTAAAAAAGACTTGATTTCAGAAAGGAAGGGAGAGAGAGGTAGAAACATCAATGATGAGAGAGTATTATTGATCAGCTACCTCCTGCCACTTGGCTTATTCTGTTCCACCTTAGCAATATGTGAATTTGAATGTTCTGAAATTTTAAACTGCAAGCTTTCATCTAGAGTTTCTACTTTCTCACACAAATTGCAAATTAACTGGAACTAATTATAAATGTCTTTTCTGATATGAAGATTCCAGATTTTATTTTTAACTCCTTACATAACTATAAAAGCAAAATTAAGCCTTTTGGCTTTGTATTCAGGAAAGAATGAGTTTAAATGATTTCTACAAATAAGTGTATCTGCAGAACTAATTAATGTGTAATTGACAAATTGTTTCATGTTCTTGCTTTTCTGCTAATAAAAACAAACTGTCTTTGCAGTACTTATGTTAACTAACATTCATTAGTTTAGTAATATGTTTAGTTTATATATGCATTAGAACTTTACTAACAATTTTACCTGATTCAAAATGAAATGTGCTTCCTATGGCTGGTGTGGCCCAGTTGGTTGGAGTGTTGTCCTGTACACCAAAGATTTTATCCCCTGTCTGGCAACCTATCCACGTTTCTCTCCCACGTTGATGTTCTCTCTCCCTCCCTTAAATCCTCCTGTTTTTAAAATCACTATAAAAATAAAAATAAATGTTCTTGTTATACTTTACCTCATGTACTGGCATTATTACCCCAAAACTATGTCATTAAAAAACAGTTGCATAGTATATGGGAATTAAGTTTTGTTACATTATGGATATTTTTTGTTTTGGTTTTAGTTATACAAAAGATTTAAAATACCAGGAGCACCACCATCATCAATGGGGAGAGGAAGAGATTGGAATGTTGACTTAATTCCCAAGTTCCTTATGGCTAATGGTAAAGAATTCTAACTTAAATTTATGACAGAATCTGATTTAAAACTAGAAACTAACTCCTGACAGAGAATATTATTCCAGGTATGTGGAAATGGATATTTTAAAATGGTGAGTAATATGCTCCATTAGAGGTGTCTGGAAGCAATAAAATTGGAAAGAAATGGAGGTGACTTCTTAGTGATTGGTTCTGAAGAAAGAAAATTATGATATGACAGTATATATAAAAATTGTAAGCATTTATAACAGTTTTTCTCTTGATGCTTTAGTAGATAATCAAGACTTTTTAATTTGTTGGCTTTTAAAGTTATTTTTTAATTAGAAGAGTTGAATATCTTTTTAAATTATTGTGATATTGTCTTTTTCTGAATGACTGGAAAGTCTATTTATGTTCTTTAAAATAAAGTACTTACCACCCTTTCCCTTTTTTTTGAATTTATATCCTGTAATTTGTTTTAATGCAAAGTTCTTATTCGAATTTTCTCTGAAATAATTTAGTGTTAACTAAGTTATTTTGAGATTAATTATAAACTCAAAATATTTTATGTAAGAAAATTATTGTATTGAAATTAGAAAACAAAAGCAGAAAGGAAATAAAATTTACATAATTAGAATTCACCATCTAGAATTATAGTTAATATATTTTGGTGTATAATCTGCCAGGCCATTTCTTTCAATTGACATACTATGAGAGTTGGTGTGTGCGCACACGTGTGCGCACGAGAGAGAGAGAGAGAGAGAGAGAGAGAGAGAGAGAGAGAGAGAGAGAGAGAGAGAGGAGGGAGGAAGGGAGGGAGGGAGGGGGAGGGAGGTGGGGGAGTGGGGAGGGAGGGAGAAAGAGAGAATGAGTGTGTGTTTATGTAATAAATCTTACTGTATACTCCTTGAAGCGTATTATGGGGGATAAAGGGAATGAGGAATGATTTCTTTTTTTTTTTTTTTTTTTTTTTTTTTTTTAATATATTCCATTGATTTTTGTACAGAGAGGAAGAGAGAGAGATAGTTAGAAACATCAATAAGAGAGAGTCATCGATCAGCTGCCTCTTGCACACCCCCTACTGGGGATATGCCGCAACCAAGGTACATGTCCTTGACCGGAATCGAACCCGGGGCCCTTCAGTCCCCAAGCCGACGCTCTATCCATTGAGCCAAACCGGTCCCGGCGAGGAGTGATTTCTTAAGGCTTTCCCTTCATATTGATAATCAACATTAGACTGAGACTGCCTCTTTTCTAGTACTTTTACCAAACCCCGGATATTATTCATTTTAATTTTTGTCATTTTGTTGTACTAAAAGACAAAATAATTGATTTTTTAAAATATCTTTTTATTAGAGAGTGAAATGATTTCTAGATTTTTATTGGCTTTTATATTCTTTTTTTTTTTTTTTTTTTTTTTTTTTTTTAATTTATTGATCCTCACATGAGGATTTTCCCCCCATTGCTTTTTCAGAGAGAGTGGAAGAGGGGCGGGGGGAGAGAGAGAAATACCAATGTGTGACACAGCAAATGATTGCCTCCTGCACGCTTGCCTGGGGCTGGGGAGGGAACCCAAAACCCAGCTATGTGCCTTTGACTAGGATTCGAACCTGTGTCTCTGTTGTGCTAGCCAACCTTCTAACTATAGAGCTACACCTGCCAGGGTGGCTTTTGTATTCTTTTATTATTATTATTATTTTTATTATTTTTTATTTTTTTCAGAGAGAAGGGAGTGGGGAGATAGAAACATCATTGATGAGAGAGAATCATTGATCGGCTGCCTCCTGCACATTCCCTTTTGGGATTGAGCTCGCAACCCCAGCATGTACCCTTGTTCACAATCAAACCTTGGACCTTTCAGTCTGCAGGTCAATGTTTTATCTACTGAGCCAAACCAGCTAGGGTGGTTTTTGTATTCTTTAGTGAACTGTCTTGTGCTTTTGCATATTTTTCTGTTGGGGTTTTATGTTTTTCCCCCCTTATTGTTGTAAAGTGCTCTTTATAAAGACTATATACTCTTTTAAAATATGTTTAAAATACCTTTTCCAGTTTGTGATTGGCCTTCTATATTACTGTTGCGCTTTTTTGTGTGTGTGTGCAAAAGCTTTTAAATTTCATGTAGTCATATAGGTTAATCTTTCTTTTGATATGGAAGGGTATGCTTAAAATTTTTCTATCTCAAGGTTATGTAAATATTAATACTTTTAGTTTTACAGTTTCATTTTTTCACCTATTTTCTTTGTAAATTATCTATTTTATTATCCTGTTTGAGAAGTAGAGATTTATGAATCTAAAATTTATTGTTTTTCAAAATGGTGAAATATTTGTCCCTCAACACCATTTATCTTTTCCACTTTGATTTAAACTTTTATGATATATTAAATTTTTATATGTGGGTCTGTATTATTTTTGATTAATATGTGGACTAAATATAATTGTACAATGTACTTTAATCTCTGGCTGCATAATGCTCTTGTCATTATTTCTTGTTTTCAAAGAAAACCTTTTTATTTTGACTGCCTTAGTGTGCTTATCTTTTCAAATGAGTCTTAAAATAATTTTATTTCTAAAAGAAGTTTGCTGTTTTTATTATAACAAGTTCTTTGGTTTATAGGTAGGTAATATTTTAATCATATGCCTAGCTTTCCACCCTCCCATTTATTTATTTATTTTGCTTTTTTGTTTTTTCTTTATCTGAAATTAATGTTTATTTTATTAATATAAATAGACACAGAAACTATAAAGCATAAATTCCTGAAAATTCTTGCCTTTCAGTTGCCTCTCTTTAAAATATAACAGGAACTTTAAAGAAACCCAGCCTATTTGCAGTAGTATTATAATTCTAAACCTCATACCTGTAATAATTGTGTAGCTTTTACAAAAGCAAGTTAATGAAGTTATTAACCTTAAAGTTGTATAAATTAACAAATACTTCTAAATATGTTAACAAGTAGGTATGCATTCTGATTGTCCCATTTAAAATATGGCTTTGGAGACTTTTTGTAGGAGTTATTGGATAATGGTAAAGAATTCGGAGCCATTAGTATTGGTAAATGATTTTTATTTCTGCTAGTTTTTAAGGAGTAATAAGATGTTAATCATAGTTTGAATTGTGTGACTTTTATAGGTCAGCTGGTTAAGATGCTACTTTATACAGAAGTCACTCGTTATCTGGATTTCAAAGTGACTGAAGGGAGCTTTGTCTATAAGGGAGGAAAAATCTACAAGGTTCCTTCCACTGAAGCAGAAGCCCTGGCATCTAGTAAGTAATTTTATTTTTTTTAGAATGTTAAGGTTTTACAATGGAAAATGACTATTAGAGATTAAATTTAAATGTCCCTTACATCAACCCTCATTTACTCATTCAATAAAAAAATATTTATTGAATGTGTATTATATGCCAGACACCATTCTGGGTAGTTGAGAATACCTCAATGAACAGAATGTTCAAATTTTTCTATTCTTTTTGGTATTTAAAGAGATTTTAAATGACCATCTCTGTATCATGACCATCTCTATGTCTAGGTCTAGTAGTGCCCTTTTCATAATAATAATTCATAAGAGCAGTTGTTTTTTTGTTTCCTGTGTGTTAGCATCTTGCTAAACATTTCACATTCATTTTCTTACTTGGCTTTTAAAACACCTTTATGAGGTAAGTTTTCCATTTTGTAGATAAGAAAACTCAGGCCTTAAATCACATCAGTGATTTAAGTAGCAGGATGGGAATTGAAACCCTGGAGGGATTGCTCTAGAGCACATGTGTCAAACACAAGGCCCGCGGGCCAAATCCAGCCCGCCAGGCCTTGCAATGTGGCCCGCACCGCGCTGTCATCACTGCACTCCGCTGTCAGTTTATGACATTGTCAGTTTATGACTGTTCAGTAAACCATTCGGCCCGCGATTTAGGCTGGATTTTAGATTTTGGCCCCTTCTCTGATTGAGTTCGACACCCCTACTCTAGAGCCTGTGTTCTTAATCCCTCTATTAAGCTGACCTCCTAGACCTGTGGTTGGCAAACTGCGGCTTGTGAGCCACATGAGGCTCTTTGGCCCTTGAGTGTGGCTCTTGCACAAAATACCACGGCCTGGGCTAGTCTATTTTGAAGAAGTGGCGTTAGAAGTTTAAGTTTAAAAAATTTGCTTCTCGAAAGAAATTTCAATTGTTGTATTGTTGATATTCGGCTCTGTTGACTAATGACTTTGCTGACCACTGTCCTAGACTATATTATTCAACCTGCTTAAAAAGAAAAGAACTCTCACCGTAACTGGTTTGGGTCAGTGGATAGAGCATCAGTCTGCGGACTGAAATCTTTCAAATTCTCCAGGTTTGATTCCGGTCAAGGGCATTTACCTTGTTGGTGGGCACATCCCCAGTACAAGGTGTGTAGGAGGCAGCTGATCGATGTTTCTCTCTCATTGATGTTTCTAACTATCTCTCTCCCTTCCTCTCTGTAAAAAAAAAAAAAAAAAAAAGAAAGAAAAAAACTCTGATCTGTCAAAACTCATCTTTTAAGTTGATGCTGTTGCCATTATCTAAAATCTCTATTTTTAGGAATTTCCAGTGAGTGTGGAGTGATTTTATTCTCTGCCCTAAATTATTTCCTCCACTGGCTCAACCAAAGATTCCTGGTTAATATTTTCTGTTTTGATCTCTTAAATAGCAAACACCCCTAGAAAGGACATCAGTTCTTTAGTGTGTTCTATTTTGATATTCAGAGCAGTTTAAGAAATGACACATTTGTAAAACTCAGGGGTAGATGAGTTTTATATACCAAATGTTTTAGGAGTTTAGAGGAGCGAAAGGTTTGGATTGTGAGAATAGGAAAAGAATCGATAAATTCTCCAGTAATTTTATTTTGGCATAAATGTGGAAAAGTGTTCTCATTTATTTTGGCAGTTTTCCATAACTCCCTTTATTCTTGCTATCAGGGGAGAAAATATTGGGCCTAAAATGTTGAAAGACATGATAGCTGGATAATAAAAACATCCACTAACAGTTTTGCTAGGTTAGAATAGACAATTGGGAAAGGAAGGGAATGGCTCCAAATTAAATTGAAGGGATTTAGTGGCGTGATCATGGGTTACAAATTATTTTAAATCCTTTTTAAAAATATATTTTTATTGATTTCAGAGAGAAAGAGTGAGGGAGAGATAGAAACATCAATAATGAAAGACAATCATTGATCACCTGTCTCCCACATTTCCCATAGTGGGAATGGAACCCGCAACCCAGGAATGTGCCCTTTGCAGGAATTGAACCGTGACCTCCTGGTTTATGTATATGAGCCTAATATGCAAATTGTCCACTCTGGAGTCCAGTGTGCGTTGACCACCAGGGGCTGGTGCAGAATGAAGGAAGGCCCGGCTGGCAGCCTGTAAGGCCTCGATCAACTCTGATATCTGGCCGGACCTACGGATCCTACCCGTGCACAATTTTGTGTACTGGGCTTCTAGTTTTAGGAGATACATATACTACTATGTTTAATACTTTAAACAATAAAATAAAATAAAATAAAAACAAGGGCAGTTCCCGCATAGCAAATAAATGTCTACTCTGGTTTATAAAAAAAATAGTTTTAAGTATTTTGAAGATCCCTACTAGAGATTGTGAGGGAGGCAGCTAATTGCTGATTCTCTCTGATTGTTTTTTTCTCTCTTTCTCTTCTCTGAAACCAATTAAAAATATATTAAAGATTATAATAAAATAACAGTATTATTGCCAGAAGTATTTTCATAGAAATAAGAATGTAAGCGGTTGAATAGATTTCTTTTAAACAAAGTTTATGCTTTTTATTTTTTTATTACCTTTGAGCTCTTACCTATAGATTTATTTATTATTTAAAAAAATATATATATTTATTGATTTTTTTACAGAGAGGAAGGGAGAGGGATAGAGAGTTAGAAACATTGATGAGAGAGAAACATGAGAGAGAAACATTGATCAGCTGCCTCCTGCACACTCCCTACTGGGGATGTGTCCACAACCAAGGTACATGCCCTTGACCAGAATTGAACCTGGGACCTTTCAATCCGCAGGTCGATGCTCTATCCACTGAGCTAAACTGGTTTCGGCAGATTTATTTTTAATCATAGTTACACAATATTACATTAGTTGTAGGTGTACAGCATACTGATTAGACAATTTTATAACTTGAAAGTGAACAGCACAATAATTCTAATACCCACCCTGCACCGTACATAGATACTATATTATTGACTATATACAGGCCTGGTGCACGAATTCTTGCACCAGTGGGGTCCTTCGGCCTGGCCTGAAGGATCAGGCTGAAACCAGCTCTCTGACATCTCTCGAGGGATCCTGGATTGCAAGAGGGCACAGGCCAGCCCAAAGGACGTGGGAGCTTGGCCAGCTGGGGAGGGACTGTGGAAAGGCTCCAGGGAATGTCTGGCCTGTCTCACTCAGTCCCAATCCTGGACCCCAGCAGCAAGCTAACCTACCAGTTGGAGCATCTGCCCCCTGGTGGTCAGTGCATATCATAGTGACTGGTTGACCAATTGTCTGCCCCCTACTGGTCAGCATGTCATAGTGAGCAGTTAAGTGGCCTTTAGCATATCATTAGCATATTCTTTTTGATTGGTTGAATGGCAGACCAGACACTTAGCATATTAAGTGTTTATTATATAGAATTTCCTATGCTGTACGTTATATCCCCGTTAATTATTTTATAACTTGAAGTTTGTACTTCTTAATCCCCTTCAACTTTTTGCCCATTTCCTACCTCCTTCTGCCTGGCAACACAGTTTGTTCTCTGTGTCTGTATTTGTTTTTTTAGATTCCATATATATGTGATATGGTAGTTATCTTTCTAAGGCATATTTGACTTAGTATTATACCCTCTACATTATCCATGTTGTCAAAAATGGCAAGATTTCATTCTTTTTGATGGCTGAGTAATTTTCCAGTGTGTGCATGCGTGTGTGTGTGTGTGTGTGTGTGTGTGTGTGTTTGCACATGTGTATGTGTGACATCAATTTATCTGTTGATAGACATCTAGTTTGGTGTCATGTCTTGGTTGCTGTAATGAACCCAGAGGTGTATGTATCTTTTTAGATTAGTGTTTTCAATCTTTTGGATAAATACTAGAAGTGAAATTGCCGGGTCATGCGGTAGGTCAAGAGCTCTTATCTACATTAATAGCATTAACCACCTGCATCATTTTAAAAAATTAAAGTATTTGCCTTTTTGCAGTTTTATTTTTCTATTTTTTTTAAAAAAATATTTTATTGATTTTTTACAGAGAGGAAGGGAGAAAGATAGAGAGCTAGAAACATCGATGAGAGAGAAACATCGACCAGCTGCCTCCTGCACACCCCCCACCGGGGATATGCCCGCAACCAACGCACATGCCCTTGACCAGAATTGAACCTGGGACCCTTCAGTCCTCAGACCGACACTCTACCACTGAGCCAAACCGGTTTCGGCTTTTCTATTTTTGATTTAATTTTTTTCAAATATTTAAAACATACACATATACTGAAAATTCAAATAAGATCAAAGGGTATATTTATAGTCTAGCTCTTTTTTTTTTTAAGAGGTTTATAACAACTTACTATCTAGGGGTGTGTGTGTGTGTTAGCTGGGAAATCTAATTCTTACTATTTTTCACTCCATTCTTTCCACACTGATAGGTAATCATTTTTACTTGTTTCTGGTTTATTCTCCCTTTTTGCAAAAATAAGCAAATAAATGATTGTCTCTTGCACATCCCCTACTGGGGATTGAGCCCGCAAACCAGGCATGTGCCCTGACCAGGAAACAAAACTGACTTCCTGGTTCATAGGTTGATGCTCAACCACTGAGCCACTGCAGCTAGGCATGTATATAATATATACCTATACACACACACACACACACAGACATATGTGTATATATGTGTGTATATATATGTATGTGTATATATATGTATTTTAAAATACTTATTTCAGAGAGGAAAGGAGAGAAAAAGACAGAAACATGAATGATGAGAGAGAATTACTGATAGACTGTCTCCAGCATGCCCCACACTGGGGATTGAGCCCATAACCCATCCATGTGCCCTGACCAAGGATCAAACTTGACTCCTGGTTTATAGGTGGACCCTCAATCACTGAGTCATGCCTGCTGGGCTTAATGTATTTTTTTTTTTTAATATATTTTATTGATTTTGTACAGAGAGGAAGGGAGAGAGACAGAGAGCCAGAAACATCGATGAGAGAGAGTCATTGATCAGCTGCCTCTTGCACACCCCCTACTGGGGATATGCCCGCAACCAAGGTACATGCCCTTGACCGGAATCGAACCCGGGACCCATTGAGCCAAACCGGTCTCGGCCTTAATGTATTTTTAAGCTAGGTTTATTGAGGTATAATTCACATACAGTAGAGAATTTACCTGTGTTTTTTTTTTTTTTAGCATACAGTTTTATGAATTTTTACCATATCACTACCTTACCTACAGCTGTTTTTATCTTAATGGATAGAATTTTTAAGACAGAATGGTGGCAAGAAAATTCTAGACAAAATTCTAGACAAATGAGAAATGGGAAAATGTTGAGGTAGGGAAGTATAAGAGAAAGGTAAAATAAAAGAGAAAGATGTGAATAAATTATAGTTTTAATAGAGGCCAGGTTCACAGATTTGTGCTTTAGTGGGGTCCCTCTGCCTAGCCTGCAGAATCAGGCCGAAACCAGCTCTCTGACATCCCCTGAGAGATTCTGGATTGCGAGAGGGTGCAGGCCAGGCTGAGGGACCCCATCTGTGAACGATTTTTCACTGTGGAGGGACTGCGGGAGAGCTCCAGGGCATGTCCCACCTGTCTTGCTTAACCAAACCCCCGTGCAGCAAGCTAATCTACCAGTTGGAATGTTTGCCGCCTGATGCTCTGTGCACATCATAGTGACTGGTTGACCAGCTGACTGCCCCCTGGTGGTCAGTGCATGTCATAGTGAGTGGTTGAGCGGCCTTAGCATATTATTAGCATGTTACGCTTTGGTTGGTTGAACAATTGACCAGTCGACTGGATACATAGTATATTAGGCTTTGATTATATAGGACAATAGCTTACATTTACTGGACATATTTGCCAGCATGTATGTACTAAGTACTTTGTGTGTGTTATCTAACTTTAGTTTATGTAGTCCTTTATTACAAGCCTGTGATATGTAGGTGCTATTACTTTTTACAGATGGGAAAACAGATATAGTAATATGAAACAAAAGCCCAAAGTAGCATTATCTCCTAACTAGTAGAACTGGCTGGAAGTTAGATTCTTCTGACTCAAGAAGCCCCCCACCCCCATACACACTTTTAACTACTGTACTATATATAGTATATACAGCTCTAAAAAATATTTTAACTGTCATAGGACATCTGATTTTTTTTCTTCATGTTAAACATTTCTAATTCCTGTGACTGTTTCTTATATATTATCTTGACCTCTTGTACACTTTTTTTTTTGGTAAATTCTCTGATTTGCCAAGATTAACCTATCCACACTAATAAAAGAAATATGCAAATTGACTGTCTCTCTGCTATTCCCACATGCCAATCAGGAGTGAATATGTAAATTAACCCAACAAAGATGGAGGCAGCCACAGAACTGGAGTGAGCAGGAGGCTTGGGTTGCTCCCAGTGATGGAGGAAGCCAAGTTTCCTGCCCGCCCTGGCTGCTCCTGTAGGAGTGGCTGAGCCGGCCCTGGTCTCCACTCAAGGAGGGCATGGGGGGGAAAAAAAAGTGGCTTGGGAGCCTGGGTCGCTGGGGGGTGTGGCCAGCATGAAAACAGCCCTCAGTCCCTTACCCAAGCTGGCCACACCTCCAAGGAGTAAGAATCCCCACTGGGGGGCTTGGCCATCCTGCAAACAGCCCTCAGCCCCTCACCCAGGCTGACCATGCTCTTATGGGGTGAGGGTTCCCATCCTGGGCATGGCCAGCCTGCAAACAGCCATCAGCCCCTCACCCAGGCTGGCCAGGCATCCCAGTGGGGACCCCCACCATGAAGGCATGACTGGCCTGCACACCCACCATAGGCCCTTTGCCCAGGCCACCCCATGCCCCAAGGGAACCCCCACCCTGATCCAGAACACCCTCAGGACAAACCAGCTAGCCCCCACTCGTGCACCAGCCCTCTAGCTATACCAATAAAAGGGTAATATGCTAATTAGACTGGGAGACCTTCCAGGAGACCTTCCAAACATTTTTCTGGACAAAGCCATAGTGTCAGGGCTGAGGTAGAGGCGCTTAGAGGCTAAGTGGGGACGGAAGTTGTGGGTGATCAGTTCAGGATGGGATGGAAGTTGTGGGTGATCAGGCAGGTTCGGGGGATTATTGGGGGTGATCAGGCCAGCAAGGGGTCCAGTTGAGGGTGAGCAGGCCATCAGTGGGGGTCAGTTGGAGGTGATCAGGACAGCTGTGGGGGCAGTTTGGAGTGAGCAGGCCAGCAGGGGGATAGTTGGGGGAGAGCACACTGGCATGGGGGACAGTTGGGGGTGATCAGGCTGATGGGAGGGGGGGGCATTTGGGGGTGAGTGGGCCGGCAGCGAGGGGCATTTGGGGGCGAGCAGGCCAACAGATATAGTGGTTAGGGGCAATCAGGCAGGCAGGCAGGTGAGCGATTAGGAGCCAGCAGTCCCGGATGGTGGGAGGGATGTCCAATTGCCGGTTAAGGCCTGATCCCTGTAAACTGGCAGTAGGACATCCTTTGAGGGATCCCAGATTGGAAAGGGTGCAGGCTGGGCGGAGGGACAACTCCCCCTACCCCCGCACAAATTTCGTGCACCAGGCCACTAGTCCTGTATAATAAAGGGCTAATATGCAAACCGACCAAATGGCAGAACGACTGGTTGCAATGCCATGCACTGACCACTAGAGGGCAGACACTCAATGCAGGAGTTGCCCCCTGGTGGTTGGTGTACTCCTGCTGGGGGAGCACTGCTCAGCCAGAACCCCTCAGCCAGGCTCACAGCTGGCTAGTGTAGCAGCGGTGATGGAAGCCTCTGCTGCCTCTGTGGCAGCACTAAGGATGTCCGACTGTTGGCTTAGGCCTGCTCTCCTCAGGGATTGGGCCTTAGCTGTTAGTCGGACATCCCCCAAGGGCTCCTGGACTGCAAGAGGGCACAGGCTGGGCTGAGGGACCTCCCTCTTCTAGTGCACAATTTTCGTGCACTGGGCCTCTAGTATATAATAATAATATTGCAACAGACCAGACATAATACTCCAAATGTTGTCTGCTCAGTGTCAGTGGAATTATTACTTTCCTAGGACAATATACTTCTGTTACTGGTAATGTAGACTGTTACTATTGGCTTTTTTTTTTTTCAGATCTATAGACACTCTTGGTTCTCATGATAGATAGTTCATGATGCCATCTAAAACACCAAGGCTCCAGTAAATAATTTATTGTATATTCAGATATTATTTTTGTGAAATCAATGAGAAATATATATGACTTCTACAGAATGTTGAACATAATTAGTATGTTCAGAAATGTTTTGAGAAGTTTTCAAGAATAGCTTTGAAAAGCTAAATCTTTAGCTTGTTTATTTATTCTTACTACCGTGAGGCTAAGGTTCCCTTGGGGCCTGGAGCATCTCGATATCAAAAAATCACCTTTGATATCATAGATCTAAGTGAATCCCAGGGCTTGTGGCAGTCTGAGGTAGCTGTTCTTCCTTCACCTCTAATTCTACCATTAGAATTCTATATTGTGTGCCATATCTTAATTTTTTTTATGATACTGTTTTTAAAAAAATATATTTTATTGATTTTTACAGAGAGGAAGGGAAAGGGATAGTGTCAGAAACATCGATAAAGAGATCAGCTGCCTCCTACAGGCCCCCCCCTAGGGGATGCGCCCGCAACCAAGGCACATGCCCTTGACCGGAATTGAACCTGGAACCTTTAAGTCCATAGGCCGACGCTCTAACCAGTTTCAGCTATGATACTGTTTTTACCCTAATTATTTAAAAAATTTTATGGTTACCTCTTAGTTAATTGAAAAGCTTTTATTCTCTTACGAAACTGCTCTGGATTTTGTAGGTTTTAAAAGTCTTGGTATGTTTTTTTTTTTTTTGGTAAGTAAACCTCATTGTACAAGTGAATGAAGGAAAGTCAGATTTGTTTGAAATGAAGGTAAGACACTAGTCAGGGGACTTACTCTAAAAAAGATTTTTTCCTAATTCTTTAATATAATTTTAATATTTTTGTTTTTATATGGTATACCCAATATAAGAATAAGTCAACTTCTTTTTATATTTGCTCCCATAAGATTATATGGATGAAATATTTATTGAGCACTTGCTTATATGCCAGGTACTCTTCTGGGTTTGGGAATAGGGAGGGTTCAACAGAAGGAAAAAACGTAAACAAAAATTATTTCCCTAATGGAGTTTATATTAGTAGGAGACAGGCTATAAGTAAATAAGGAAAAGTACTTTAAGGCTAATACGCTAAGTGTCTGAACATCTTACCTGTCGCTATGATACTCATTGACCACCAAGGTGCAGAGCTTCCACGCAGGAGCTGCTGAGATGCAGTGACTTGGCAGCAGTAGTTTTTGGGTGATGCACCCCGAAACCAGAGTGGAGGGAGCCCGATTTCTTGCCAGGCCCCTTGATTCTACTTTTGGCTGTGGGTTATGTTGTTGCTGGGGTACTGCCAGCTCCGAATCTGGTTTATTGCACACTTACATTTGCGGTCCACACCCTGTATGACAGCAACTTTGCAGAGTGCCCTCTTGCACTCCGGGACCCCTTGGGGATGTCAGAGATCCCCACAGGCCAGGCCAAGGGACCCACCTGCTAGAGGGATCCCGCTCACTCCACAGATGCCAGCTTGGGACCATGGGAGGTTGGCTTCAGGGTGTGTCCAGCCTGTCTTGCCCAGTCCCACCCCGCCGGCCACCTTCTAATTAATTTCCTTTCAATGTGCACAAATTCATGCACCAGGTCACTAGTGATGATGATAATGCTGTATAGAAAGTTGGAACGTGGAGAGAGTATGGGGGTATAGTTTTAACGAGGAAGGCATCATTATAGAAGCTGTTGTTATAAAAATTATACAGTAGGAAATATTATTTTAACTCTTTCAATTATGACATTCAGAATGAGCAGTGGACCTCTAAAATGTTTGTAGTCGCAGTGGTTCTGATGCCATACTGCTAGTGATGGTGATCACTAGTTGGCACCATGCATGGCACCATGGAAGGGCCAGAGAAGCTGCTAGAGCACCTCTGCTCGGCTCTGAAACAAGGTCAACCAGACATAATGATGAGGGGAGGGAGGAATAAAAAAAGAGGAAAGGGAGAATAATTTAAGAAGAAGACACTAGGTTTTTATTTTGATTTTTTAAAAAGTTACACAGTAACTTTTAGCTGTTGGTGGTAGCTTTAGGTTCCAATAGGCAGCATCCACCAGAATATACCTGATTCATAAGTGCATTATAGTGGTGACTCATTTTCTTTGTTAGTCTTTCACCCAACACCAGACAATTAAATTTGAGTCTTAACTATGATGCTGATGTGGTGATAGAATATTTCTTTTTAGCGTTATGTCTTTACTAATGTATGCATTCTGTCCATTTTTTAAAGGTAGGTTGTAAAAAATGTAGTCAGCTGTCATTAATAGCCTTTTAATTATTTGTAATTTTTTTTTTCTTAATGATGAAAAGCCATTGCATTTCAATTTTTTATGTCACTTTGTAAAGTAGTTTGGCAGTTTCTTTTTTTCTTTTTCTTTCTTTTCTTTTCTTTTTTTTTTTTTTTTTAAATATAATTGATTTTTTACAGAGAGGAAGGGAGAGATATAGAGAGCTAGAAATGTCGATGAGGGAGAAACATCGACCAGCTGCCTCTTGCACACTCCCTACTGAGGATGTGCCCACAACCCAGGTACATGCCCTTTACCGAAATCGAACCTGGGACCTTTCAGTCTGCAGACTGACGCTCTACCACTGAGCCAAACCGGTTTCGGCTGTAATTTTTTTTTTTTTTTTTTTTTTTTTTACTGATGAGATAGAGGGGGTGGGGGGGGTGGGGAGAGAAAGAAACACCAATTTGTTGTTCCACTTACTCATTTATTGGTTGATTTTTAAAAAAATGTATTTATTTATTTATTTATTTATTTTTACAGAGAGGAAGGGAGAGGGGTAGGGAATTAGAAACATCAATGAGAGAGAAACATGAGAGAGAAACATTGATCAGCTGCCTCCTGCACACCACACCGCCTACTGGGGATGTGCCCACAACCAAGGGATTGAACTTGGGACCTTTTCAGTCCGCAGGCTGACACTCTATTCACTGAGCCAAACCAATTAGGGTTATTGGTTGATTTTTTTTATGTGTCATGACCTGGTATTGAACCTACAAGGTGGCATATCTGGAAGATGCTCTAACCCAGGGGTCCTCAAACTTTTTAAAGTGGGGGCCAGATCACGGTCCCTCAGAGAGCTGGAGGGCTGGACTATATGAACTACTAATTCCTACTGTAACACCTCGGCTGCGCTCACTGCCCAAAAAACCTGGCGGGCCGGATCAGACTCCTCTGCGGGCTGCATGTGGCCCGCGGGCCGTAGTTTGAAGACCCCTGCTAACCAACTGAGCTACCAGGTCAGGTCATGTTCATTTGAATTTTCAGTTTTGTATGTTTCAGTTATAGTCTTGGGAAAGAATGTTAAAAATATCAAACATTAAACTACCAACTGATAAAACAGAAACATTTAAGAATTTGTTATTTTTAAAGCTGTGATTGTTTTTGAAAGTAGTTGTACATTTTAGGAAAGGGGGAAGAAGATTGTAAAACCAGAAAATTTTCTTTTTCTTTATTCTTGTCTTTCTACTTGCTGTGTATACTAGTAGTAGGAACTGACTAATAGGAATGTCTGAGGATTTATTATGTGGTCATTTATAGCTATACTAGAGGCCTGGTGCACAAAATTTGTGTGGGGACTGGGGACAGGGGGAGGGAGTTGTTTTCTATGCCCAGCCTGCACCCTCTCCAATCTGGGACCCCTCAAAGGATGTCCTACTGCCAGTTTAGGGATTGGGCCTAAACAGGCAGTGGACATCCCTCTCACAATTCAGGACTACTGGCTCCTAACCGCTCGCTTGCCTGATTGCCCCTAACCAATTCTGCCTGCCAGCTTGATCGCTCCCCTGTAAGCTTGATTGATGCCTAATTGATCGCCTGCTGGCCTGATGGCTCCCAACTACCCTCCCCTGCTGGCCTGATCACCCACAACTGCCCTCCCCTGCTGGCCTGATCACCCACAACTGCCCTCCCCTGCTGTGGCCCGCCTCCTCCACACAGTGCGGAACCGCAGGATCCCCAGGCCTCAGAGCATGGAGCAGCCCCCAGGCCCGGCCTCCGCTGTGTGTGTGCTCAGCCATCTTGTGGATGCCACTTAGGCTTTTATTATATAGGATAATGTACTACTTCTTAGTGTACAAAGCAGTGAACTGATTATTTAGGACTTCATTAAAGTAAGTGACTAGCAGTATAATCAACATCTAAATACAGATAAGGAAGAGTATACAGAATTTTAGGCAGATGGCCGAGTATCAATCAGAGTTGTTAAAAGAACATTCAGTTGGATGCTTCGTGAATAAATAGTTTTTGCAAATTCATGTTTACCTTGCACCTAATAAGAAACATAATTAGACATACTGGTTGTAATTGTACTTTAAAATTAAATTAAGTACTGGTTGTAATTGCACTTTAAAATTGAAGTTCTAACTGATCGATTGTAATTATGTATTATATATTTATTTTAAAGTTGTCCAAATGTTCATATCTTAACCATTTGTACACCATAAACATCTATAGACGCAAGTGGAGGACCTTTTTTAATTAAATTCCAAATATCGTGGCAGTTAACTGGTTAAATTGCACACTGTGTTAGAAGAGCTTCAGATAATAACATGGCAAGTTTAAACTTTTCCTTTCATACTTTCTTTTCTCCAGTGTTCTATTGTGAGTGTGTGCTTTTTGAAAAATTATCTTTTAGGCTTAATGGGGCTGTTTGAAAAACGTCGCTTCAGAAAATTCCTAGTATATATTGCCAACTTCGATGAAAATGATGCTAGAACATTTGAGGGCATTGATCCTAAGAAGACTGCAATGCGAGAGGTGTATAAGAAATTTGATTTGGGCCAAGATGTTATAGATTTTACTGGTCATGCCCTGGCGCTTTACAGAACTGATGAGTAAGTTTTCTGGTTTTTAGATTTATATATTTTTTGGAATGCTAACTGAATTTCCTAGTCTCCAATGTGGAAATTCTAGCTAAACAAATATATAGTCATGTCATATACTGAAAGAAGAGGTTTTAGTTGCAAATTAATGTTAGAACCTTATCAGTAAAATGTAAAGGTAATGAGTTGAAATCCCTGCAGAAAAATATCTTAAATTGAACACGAGAATGAAAACCGAAGCCTTTTGTAATATTTATTTCCTCTTCTCCAGCTATTTAGATCAACCATGTTGTGAAACCATTAACAGGATTAAACTTTACAGTGAGTCTTTGGCAAGATATGGCAAAAGCCCATACCTTTATCCACTGTATGGCCTTGGAGAGCTGCCACAAGGATTTGCAAGGTAAGAGCCCATATTTAACCTACTTGCTAAAACCCCACTGATTCTGAACTTCATCTTCAACAGAAGTATATGAGATATGGTTGTGAAAAATGAGACAAGATATACCTGTGAATAATGAGATGCTTTTTATTTTTGAAGTAAAATTCACATACAACGAAACCACAGAGCTGCAGTAAAAATGTTTTTTGATAAATGTGTAAACTTGTGTAATAAAAACTCCAGTATTAAGATAACATTTTTCTCATTCCAGAAAATTCCCTTGCATCATCTCATAATCACCCCCCCAACCATAACAATTACATTTGTAATTTCTATCACTATAAAATACTTTTGCCTGTTTTTGAAGTTTATTTATTGGATAATACAATATGCACTCATTTGTGTCTGGTCTTTGCTTAATATTTTTGAGGTTCATTTATGTTGATACATATGCTGGTGGTAGTTCATTTAAAAGGTATTGAGTAGTATTCCATTATGTGAATATACCCTCTTGCCTTGATGGATACTTGAGTGATTGTACCACTTTATACTCAGCAATGCCTGAGAAGTTTAGTCGCTCTATATGCTTGTCAACATTTGTATTTTCAGTCTTTTTAAATGAAATGGTTTCTCATTATAGTTTTAATTTATACTTTTTGAGGACTAATATTGATCATCTTTTCATGAGCTTCTTGTTGGTTAGTATAATTTTGTGGTGTGATTGTTCATGTCATCTGTACATTTTTAGAGACTGGGTTGTCTTTGTTTGTGATATGTAGGAAATCTTGATGTATCCTGGCAGCAAGTCTTTTGTCAGCAAGCATTATAAATGTTTTCTTCCATTCAGTGGCAGAAGCTTTACATTTTTATGTTGTAAAATCAATAAATATTTTTATTGATTTCAGAGAGGAAGGGAGAGGGAGAGAGAAACATCAACGATGAGAGAGAATCATTGTTCGGCTGCCTCCTGCACACCTCACACTGGGGATCGAGCCCAGAAATCAGGCATGTGCCCTGACAGGGAATTGAACCTTCCTTCCTCTCCTGGTTCATGTCAATGCTCAACCACTGTGCCATGCTGGGCTCTTCCCCCCTCTCCCCCTCAACCCCCAACACAATGTTGGGGGTCCTAAGAAAGCTCAAGAGCATAAAGATGTTCTCTTATGTCTTTTTCTAAAAGCTTTATAGTTTTAGCTTTGTGTTTCAATCAATGTATGGGGTGAGGTAGGGCTCATAAGTTCACTTTTCTCATACCGATATTTAGTTGTTCTAGCACCATTTGTTGCAAAGATTTCTTTTTCATGCTGTCTTGGTGCCTTTGCAGAAAATCATTTGACCATATATATGTCTTTTGTTCCAGTGATGTATTTAATTTTCCTATGCCATCACCACACTGTCCTGAATATTATAATTTTATAGTAAGTCTTGAAGTCAGGTAATGCAAGTCCTCATCTTTGTTCTTTTTCAAAATGTTTTGGCTATTTGAGGTCTTGTATTTCCATATATATTTTAGAACAGGTTGTCAATTTCTAGAAAAAATGCTTGCTGGGATTTTGATCAGGATGAATTAAATCTGTAGAACAGGAGGGTAGTACAGAATAAAGGGGGCTAAATATTTGGTGACGGGAAATGACTTGACTTTGGGTGGTCACACAATGCAATATACAGATTATGTATCATAGAAATGTACACTTAAAACCTATATGATGTTACTTACTAGCGTCATCCAATAAATTTAATAAAAAAATAAATTTGGGGGAGAGTTATCTTAATAATATACTGAGTTTTCCAATGCATGAATATTCTCTCTTCATATATTTAGGTTTTCTTTGTCTCAGCAATGTCTGGTAGCTTTCATTGTCGAGATCTAGCATTTTTTTGGTTCAAATTTAGTCGTAAGTGTGATTATTTGATGTTGCTGTTAATGAAAGTTTATTTTTAGAGTTGTTTGCGGCTAATATACAGAAATATGATTTATGTATATTGACATATCTAGTTTTATACATTTCTTAGGATTTCCCTTGTACACAGTTGTCTCATCTTTGAACAGAGATTAGCTTCTTCTCTTACAACTTTTGTGTTCCTCCTTTTCTTCCCCTGCCTTTATGCACTGGCTAGACTAATAGAAAAATGATGATTAGAAGTTGTGAGAATGGACATCCTTGTTTTGTTCCAAGTCTTAAGGGGAATGTTTTCAGTATTTTATTATCAAATATGTTTTTCTAGATTAAATTTTTTTGTATTTATATCTTGCTGAATTTTTATTATGAAGGGGTATTGACATTGAATTAATATTGCAGAGTAGGAGGAAGTGAGGTGGGGAGAGAGAGAAACTTTGATGTGAAACAGAGAAATATTGATGGGTTGCTTCCCTAATATAACCCAACCAAAGCTGGGGATTGAACCTGCAACCCAGGTTTGGATTACCCTCGATCGGAAATTGAACCCACGACCCTTCAGTGTTTGGGCTGATCCTGTAACCACTGAGAACACTGGTCAGGGCTATCCTTTTAATTTTTAAAATTTAGTTTGTGTGTGTATGAATTTGTGTATGTTAGCTGTCAATACTACCGTGTTTCCCTGAAAATAAGACATCCTCCGAAAATAAGTCCTAGCGCATGGAAAGATAAGACATCCCCTGAAAATAAGACCTAGCACAACTTTGGGAGAAAAAATTAATATAAGACACTTATTTTTGGGGAAACAGGGTAGTTTATGTGTGTGTGTGTGTGTGTGTGTGTGTGTGTGTGTGTGTGTATATATATATATATATATATATATATATATATATATATATATATATATAGTGTGAGTGTGTTTTTTTTCTTTTAGCTATTTTCAAAAATTTCTTCAGGTTTTGGCACTTTCACTAGGATTTGTCTAGGTGTGGTTTTTCTTTGCATTTGTTAAAATGCTTGAACGTGTTAAGTTCATTTTTTTAAATGAAATTGGTAATTTTTAAATCACTATCCTCTTCAGATATTTCATCCCATATTCTTTTCTCTTAACACACCAATTATTTATACATTAGATGGTTGGTGTTATTCCATAGGTCATTGAGGCCCTGCTCATTAAAAACAAACATTTTTATATGTTGATTTTTATTTTTTAAAATATGTTTTTATTGATTTCAGAGGGAGGGAGGGAGGGAGGGTTAGAAACATCAGTGATAGAGAATCATTGGCTGCCTACTGTACACTCCCTACTGGAGATGGAGCCCTCAACCTGGGCATGTGCCCTGACAGGGAATTGAACCTTGACCTTCTGGTTCATAGGTCAACACTCAACCACTGAACCATGCTGGCTGGGCTGTACTGATTTTTAGAGAGAGAGGCGGGGGCAGGGAGGGGAGAGAGAGAGAGAGAGAGAGAGAGAGAGAGAGAGAGAGAGAGAGAGAGAGAGAGAGAGAGAGAGAAGAGAAAGAGAGAGAGAGAGAGAGAGACATCAATTTGTTCCAGCCATTATGCATTCATTGGTTGATTCTTGTGCCTACACTGGGGATCGAACAACCTTGGCCTATCAAGAGGATGCTCCAGTTAACTGAGCTACTTGGCCAGCACTGCTAATTTTTTGGTCTATTTTTTCCCTCTCCTTACTTCATTGGATAATGCCTGTTCATTTGTCTTTAAGTTCACTGACTCTTGTTTCTCTTATTTCCAGTAGGCTGGTAATCCCACCCAATGAGTTTTAATTTTTTTTTTTTCAATATTGTACTTTGTAGATCTAGAATTTCTATTTTCAGATATAATTTATCTTGTGAGATTCTGTGTAACTCATTTTGACTCTCCTAAATATATTTATAACATTCTTGAACATGTATCTTTGAACAAGGATGTTTGCAAATTTTTTTTTGTTTTGTTTTATTAATCCTCACCTGAGGATATTTTTCCCCCCCAATTTATTTTTGGAGAGAAAGAGAGGGAGGAAGGGAAGGAAGGGGAAGAGTGAGAGACAGAGAAGCATTGATGTGAAAGAGGTTGCCTCCCATACATGCCCAAATTGTGAACCTGCAACTCAAGCATATGCCCTTGATGAGGAATTGAACCCACAACCCTTTGTGCACGGGCTGACACTCTTAACCACTGAGCCATCGATCCAGTTATCCTTGATCATATTTCTAATAGTTGTCTTTAACTCTCCTCATTTTTTTTTAATAGTAGTAATATGCATCAGTTTATGTTGATTGCTTATCCTCTTTGGATTTTTTTTTTTTTATGACTTGTAATTCTTAGTGTATACTAGACATATATGTTGGAGTCTTTCTCGAAAGAGTATTAATTTTCAAATAGGCAGATAAATTCACTTTGAATTTTGGAGGTTTGATTTTATGCCTTTTTAAAGGGGATCTTTTGTTCTTGGCTGACTTTTTGTCTTGGTACAGTAGGTGTGGTCCTAGGCTTTTCTTGGGAAGCTCAGGGTGTCTGCCAGGATCCTAATTTAATAAGGCAATTTCAAACTTAAGACTCGTTTGTCCTTATGACCCACAGCTGTAATCTCTGCTCAAGTCTTTTTGCTTTTCAGCTGTTGCTTTTTTGCTGGCTTTCTTGGAGTCTTCCTCATATGCAAGTACTTCTGGAGTTAGTTAAGGACGGAAGAGATTTTAGAGATTTGGTGCTACTGTTTGTAGGATTCCCCCTCCTCCAAGTCCCCAATTTTCATCTCCATTAACAACCCCAAGTTCTGTCCTATGTCATCCTACGATAGTAAGACCACAGGCTTTTTGCTTCTTTCCTGCTTGTCCATATAAACTACATAAAGATTTCATCCAGTTGCCTCCTTTCAAGTATTTCCCCCAGTCTCTGCCTGCGTTTAGTCACTGTCCGATGCCTCTTGATAGTTTTATTTATATGCAAGAGGATTAGACACATTTAAGCTATTCTTTCACTATTGGTCTGTTTTTTTTCCCTTACTTGATACTCATTGATTATTATACATTTTTATGTAGTTTTCATTACTTTTTATAATTGATGCTTTGACTTTTAAACTAATGCCTTTTAGAAGAAAATTGAGCAGATATATATTTCTTATAATTTAATATCTAAGAAAGTAGACTTTAGTAGTTGAAACAATTATAAATTACCAATTGTAATTTAAAAATTTTTCTAGGCTAAGTGCTATTTATGGAGGTACCTACATGCTGAATAAACCAATTGAAGAAATAATTGTGGAAAATGGGAAAGTGATTGGTGTTAAATCTGAAGGAGAGGTAAAGTAGCATTTACAATTAAAATATACTGTGTTCTTATGAAAACATTATTTTTAATATATATTTTTAATATATTTTGATTTTTTTACAGAGAGGAAGGGAGATAGTGAGTTAGAAACATCTGAGTCATCAATCAGCTGCCTCTTGCACGCCCCCTACTGGGGATGTGCCTGCAACTGAGGTACAGGCCCTTGACTAGGATTGAACCCGGAACCCTTCAGTCTGCAGGCTGATGCTCTATCCACTGAGCCAAACCAGATTCGGCAAAAAACATTATTATTTAATAAGTACTTAAATTTGGTATGGACACTGATGCTAGATTTCAGACTACATGGATATCTGATTTCTTATAATAAACTGGTATTCATTATGATTAAGGACTAGTAATTGAGTTTGTGCTTTAAGAAAACAGATCAATACTTTGTTGTGTTGATTGTTGCTTCTTTTTGAGACTATAAAATATGCACTGTGGATGAGTGCTAAGTGGTATACTGTGGGTTGATGCCTGTCTCAAATTTATTTAAATTTAGCTTTGTCAGTACCACTTATATTTGTTAAAATAGGGCTTATTAAACAATTCTATTTTGTTATATTATATATATATATAAATAAATAAAAGCCAAGTGACCAGAACGATGGAATGACTGGTTGTTATGTGCACTGAGGTGGCTGGCTGGACCCAACTGTGCATGAATTTGTGCACTGGGCCTCTAGTAATTTAATAAATTGTTAAATATTAACGTTTTATATATATATATATATATATATATATATATATATATATATATGCTAATTTCAGAGAGAAAGGAAGTGGGAGAGAAGAGTTAGAAACATCAATGATGAGAATCACCAATCAGCTGCCTCCAGCATGCCCATACTGGGGATTGAGCCCACAATCTGGGCACGTGCCCTGAGAGAGAATTGAACCGTGACCTCTTGCTCAGCCACTGGCATTAATGTTAACTTTTAATTTGGGGTTCATTTGTGGAGCTGGCTAGGTGGAGTTTTGAGTAGTGCCTAACATTTGGATTGAATATAAATCAGTTAATTAAAAAAATACATATTTTTATTGATTTGAGAGGGGGGGGGGAGAGGGAGAGGTAGAAATGTCAATGGAGAGAATCATTGATCAGCTTGCCTCTTGCATGCCCCCTACAGGAATAGAGCCCGCAACCTGGGCATGTGCCATAACTGGGAATTGAACTGTGACCTCCTAGTTCATTGGTTGATGCTCCGTCACTTGAGCCACACCTGCCGGGCCATAGAATCTTGTTGAAGGGCATATTCTGATTCAGTAAATGTTGAGAGGTGGGGCTACATTTTCTTCCAGGCTCTCAGGCGTGGCAGATGTTATTGGTCTGCAAACCAGATTATTCCACTTCCATGAACTATCGCCTCTTACAAATAGAAATGCTCAAAAAGGAAACTCAGAAACTAAGTTATAAAGAACACACACACACATTTTCTTTTTTATTGGTTTGAGAGGAAGAGAGAGGAGTAGAGAGAAACATCAGTGATGAGAATCATTGATTGGCTGCCTCCTGCATGCGCCACACTGGGGATGGAGCCTGCAACCGAGGCATGTGCCCTGACCAGTAATTGAACTGGCAACCTCTTGGTTCCTGGGTCAATGTTGAATCACTGAGCCATGCCAGCTGGGCACAAAGAATATTTTGGTATTCCATGGGTTAAGACCATATAAGCAACACTCAATAAATAGTTGACCATCTGAACTTTTACTTTTGCAGATCTTTTGTAAACTACCTTATGCCTTTTAGCATAATAGGTGTTTGGGAAATCTAATCATTTTAAATATTCACCTGAGGATATGTTTTTATTGGTTTTAGAGAGGGGCGGCGGGGGTGTGTGTGGGGGTATTGATTGTTGCCTCCCATATATGTGCCCTAACTGGGATTAAGCCTTTAGCCTTTTAAGTTTACGGGATGACGCTCTAACCAATTGAGCCACCCAGCCAGGGCTCAAAATCCTTTTTATTGCAGGTCCCCACCCCCCCCCCCCCCCCCACATTCTTTTTTGCATCACATAGCTGGTGCTACTCAGGAAATTTCAAGGCTTTGATATACAAGGAAAGTAGACTGTAATATATATCTTTCAGCTTAAGTTTTACTTAGAAAGCATAGTGTTAAAATGAGAATGATTTTGGTTGGTTTGTATTAAATTTTCAAAGCTTTGATGTAAAGGGGAAGAAGACTAAAATATGTATCTTGCAACTTAAGTTTTACTTAAAAAGCCTAGTGTTAAAATGGTATTTTGGTCTGTTTATAATGCTAGTACTACTTATGGAACATTTTACTAAAGAGTCTTTATTTGATACTTCTCATATAATGACAACCCTTAATTACATTGTTTCAGTTTGTCCTACAACCACCCTTTGAAATTTCAAAAAGCCAGGATATGAACATTGATCTGCTAGTTCTAAAACTTCTGAATACTGCAACAGTTTTCCTAATATTTGAATAGGGTTTAGAATTAATGAATCTGTTCCAGGTAATTTGTAGAGATTGTTGGCAGAGAGAGTTTTAATAGTTATCTTATGGTATCACTATACTGTCTAAAAACATCATGGACACAAAATATTATAACATCTTTAAATGTTTTATTACAGATTGCTCGTTGTAAGCAGCTCATCTGTGACCCCAGCTATGTAAAAGATCGGGTAGAAAAAGTGGGTCAGGTGATCCGTGTTATCTGTATCCTCAGTCACCCCATCAAGAATACCAATGATGCCAACTCCTGCCAGATCATTATTCCACAGAACCAGGTCAATCGGAAGTCAGGTAAGTTTTGGAAATCAGATTTTTGTAGAATTTTGGTAGACAAAATTTACTTTGTATTTTATCCAGTTTTATTTGCTCTATTAGAGTGAAAAAGCCTTAGTTTTTTTTAACAACATATGATGGATCCCTTTTATTTAGATCCTAAATCATCACATTAAATGGTTAAATTATCCTAGGAGTCCTGCCTCAGGTTTGCATCCACTGCTTTGGACCTTTGAATTCCACAGAGGCTGAACTAAGATGATCAGTTCAATTCTCCAGTTCCAACATTATGTGCCTGTAAAGGTTTAGCTTGTTAGTGACGCCACTATTTTGAGATGATAGTGGTGCTTTTATGTCATTATTTGTAAACTTATTATTTATATATAATTTTAACAGTGTGCTAGCATACAACTTAAATTTCTCTAAAATCAGAATTTCTAAAATAGTAATTCCTGATTTATTTGCTTTAACCAGCAGTTTTCATCTACTACGTCTTCCTGAAGTCCTAAATCTTTTAACAAATATTCAACTATAAAAAGGGGTTTTTGGCTTTGAAATAATTAAAAGCCACCTGTGTTTAATTTTTTTTTTCTGTATAGGGATCCAAATCACAAAAAATTTATTACTAGAACAAAGGGACTTGTACTAAAGTAACCTTTAAAGGGTTTCCACACAGTTTCCTTGGTCAGTGAAAATAAAAGGGAGCTCAGTAATTGTTTTCTATTTTGGAAGTTAATGTAGTTACTTAGTGGTTGGTATACAGACAAGTAGACCTATGGAATTATATGAGTTTATTATGCCAACTCAAGAATAGCTTTTGCTGATTTGTAATTTTATATTAAATACGTGAGGAATCAATATATTGATAGAAGGTCCCCACTTAACGATGGTTTGACTTAATGATTTATAAAGTTGGTGCGAAACTGATTAATTATACAACATTGTTTTTAGCACCGTATTGAATAAATTGATATATTCAACATTATTACAAAATAGACTTTGTGTTAGATGATTTTGTCCAATTATAGGCTAATGTAACTCTTCTGAGCATATTTAAGGTGTGCTAAGCCAAGCTATGATATTTGGGAGGTTAGATGTATTAAATGCATTTTAACTTCCAGTATTTATGATGGGCTTATCAGGATATAACCCCACTGTTAGTTGAGAAGCATCTATACTTAATGAAACCTTTCTAAGCCATTCAAACTCCTTTGCAATGCAAGGTTCAGAGAGACAGAGACCCCAGAGCAGTTAATACGGTTTGCCAGGTTTCCACCATAGCTGTGAAAATGCTGGGAAGAGAAATTTCATTTTCAAGTCCAGCAGTTCACTGCCACATAAATCCTTTATCTCCAAAAGGCTAAAAAGCTGCTGAATATTTGCATATTCTATGTCTGACCCTTTTTGCCTCCATGTACACTGAACTTAAGCTTAGAAGGTACTGTCTATTCTAAGTAATTTTAATTCACACCTCGAGTGTACACACCCGATGCCCACGTTTTACAAACCTTGGCAGTGAGATGGCATTACTTATTTCCAGATATCTATGTCTGCATGATCTCCTCTGCACACAATGTGGCAGCACAAGGGAAGTACATTGCCATAGTCAGTACAACTGTGGAGACCAAGGAACCCGAGAAAGAAATCAGACCAGCTTTGGAGCTCTTGGAACCAATTGAACAGAAGTAAGTGATGTGTTCATTTATATCAGTTAAAATCCTAGATTAATTTTGGCTTCATGGTGGGGCAAACCCAATGAGAAGAAAGAAAGAGCCATCATCAACACCAATCTCATCTTGGGTTTTGAATTTCAGGCAATGCAGTGAATGGGTGTGGGGTCAGCTCACCTGCTCACTTAATTCTTTTTCTCCTTCAGATTCGTTAGCATCAGTGACCTGCTTGTACCAAAAGATTTGGGAACAGAAAGCCAGGTAAGCGTGGTGATCTGAAAAGGGTATTATCATGTTTTATTAGG
Source organism: Pipistrellus hanaki (assembly GCF_964339955.1). Classification (NCBI taxonomy): domain Eukaryota; kingdom Metazoa; phylum Chordata; class Mammalia; order Chiroptera; family Vespertilionidae; genus Pipistrellus; species Pipistrellus hanaki. Next base: position 129,157,670 of record NC_140503.1, on the reverse strand, counting down.
AGATTTCCTTAGTTTCAAGTATTTTTAATTTTTATTTTCAGATCTTTATTTCCCGTACATATGATGCTACAACTCACTTTGAGACAACCTGTGATGACATTAAAGACATCTATAAGAGGATGACAGGATCAGAGTTTGACTTTGAGGAAATGAAGCGCAAGAAAAATGACATCTATGGGGAAGACTAACAGCAGCACATGTTATCATCTAATTAGGACAGACTTAAAATTTGGCAAATAATGCATATTGTATGAAATCAATATTGTAAGGCCTGCTTTTATAATCCAAACAGAGAGATTGCAGAGCACTGCATAAGTAAATATTCCTCCCCTTTCTAATATCATGTATTAACTTGTATTCATGGAGTGGCTGTTCAGAATTGGCAGGTGACCATATTCTGTACTGTTTAACCAATGCTGGCTTTTTTTTCTAGTAAAGGATAAGTTTTAAAAAAAAACATTGTGATACTGACGCAAAGATCTTGATACAGTATCTGTATCTTTTAATCAGTGTAGCCTCCACAGTTATGTGTTTCTGCTGCTCAAGAGCTGGACCAGTACAATTTGCGTGCCATCTGTCCTCAATATTAAGCAGATTTGAAATCAAATATTTCATAATTTGGGAGAGTGTACCGAAGTCTTCACTATAGATTTACATTTTGGTCCTGTCAAGTATTATGATAGTGTCCACGTAGCCTCACCACAGGTTTGGTTTATGTGGGCTTAAAATTCTAACAACTCCAGACTTCAAGAGTCATTTTAGGGGAAGCCTGTGTGGTGTTTTAATCTAATTGATGAGTGCAAAGGAGATAGGAACCTATCACAAAGCAGGTAAATGTAGAAGCTTCTATCATATCCCAGGTGTGGCCTTTTCACGGACCAAGCTGCAATGCAGTATTGATTTGACAGAGCCTCTCCTTCAATGATGTCTGCCTCAAAATGGCTCCAAATGATTTCTGTACTGCAAAATAAAGCCAGACTCTGGAAACCAAATCCCTCTCGATTGGTCTGTTTGTTCCCTGATGTTTAGAGCTGTAAGTATTGTGCTGACCATGATACAGTTGTTTATTTCCCTTAGTAGAGCTGTAACTGATGCTAGGAGAGATGCTGGAGTGGAATGCTCAGTTACTAACAGCATGTGAAGATTCAAACTTGGATGGGTAAAGAAGCAAGTCTGGCTTCCCTGTGAGTAGACCCTAAATTAATTTCTTGACTCGTCTTGATAATATTTTAGTTTTTTAGTTAATCCTCACCCAGGGATATTTTTCCATTAATTTTTAGAGAGTGGAAGCGAGTGGGAAGGACAAAGAGGGAGAAACATTGATGGGGGAAAGAGACATTGATTGGTTGCCTCCTGAATTCGCCCCAACCAGAACCAGAGATGGAGTCTGCCACCAGGATATGTGCCCTTGACTGGAATTGAGGGCCTTTGCTCTAACCACTGAGAAAACTGGCTTAGATATTCTTAGTAGTGGTTAACAAGTACTCTTTTTGTTTAAATGCAAGTTAATTGCCTTTGATAATTCTTATAGGTTGCATTTGTAAGAGAACAAGGTAATTATCAGATGGATAGATGCTTTAAAGATTTTCATGTAATTTAAATTGTAATTAGAAATTGTTTTTAACTGGGATCTCCTTTCTCTAATAGCATATACAGTACTAGCTATTGGACGAATGAAGACATCTTAATGGTATTCTTTTTTTTTTTTTTTTTTTGTAATATATTTTATTGATTCTGTACAGAGAGGAAGGGAGAGAGAGAGTTAGAAACATCGACGAGAGAGAGGCATCGATCAGCTGCCTCTTGCACACCCCCTACTGGGGATATGCCCTCAACCAAGGTACATGCCCTTGACTGGAATTGAACCCAGGAGCCTTCAGTCCCCAAGCCGACGCTCTATCTATTGAGCCAAACTGGTCTCGGCTTAATGGTATTCTTATAGGCTTTATATTGATTCTTATAGTTATGTTTGAAAGACATATGATTAGGACACATGACTAATTTGTTACAGTAATTAGGATAATAATTACTTAGATTATTTGATTTACTTTAGCTCAGTTTCTAAGACTCACACTACTCATTTTGGCCAGATAATTCTTTGTGATGGGGGACTGTCCTGTGCATTGTATGATGCTTAACAGCATCTCTGATGTAACTCTACTCACTAGATGCCAGGAGTACCTCCCTAGCCTGAGAACCAAAGTGTCTTCTAGATGTTATACTATATCCTGAGGGTCAAAATCACCCAAGTTGAGAACCACTGCTTCATGTTAGGGGTGGGGAACCTTTTGTCTGCCAAGGGCCACTTGGATATTCTCAGGCCATACAAAACTGTCAACTTAAAAAATACAAAACTATCTGCCGAAACCGGTTTGGTCCCAGGTTCGATTCCGGTCAAGGGCATGTACCTTGGTTGCAGGCACATCCCCAGTAGGGGTGTGCAAGACTCAGCTGATCGATGATTCTCTCTCATCGATGTTTCTAGCTCTCTATCCCTCTCTCTTCCTCTCTGTAAAAAATCAATAAAATATATTTTAAAAAAATACAAAACTATGAACTTAAAAATCAGCTCGCTATATGGTCAAACATGCAATTTGTACAAACTGGTTGGTATTAAATAGAAAGCAAAGATATTAGGACTTTATGTCCCAGGCCAATGGAGTACAAAAATGACAAAGGCACAATTTCTGGAAGAGCTTATAGTCCAGGTTAGACCCATTGTTCTGTGACTTGGTTAAGTGTTAAAGAAATGGTGTTATGGGACTGATGGCCTTTGGACTGGATGTTGAAAGGCTTTTCAGTCTTATGGGAGACAAACATTTGAGGTACGACTTTAAAGATGACTATACTGGACAGATAGCACCTGACAGGTGGTAGTAATAGGTGCTCAATAAATGTTTCCTTTTCCTTAGTAATTTCAAATCAACTCAGTGTTATGATTCTCTTATTAGAATCCTATGCTTAGGTGAAAATAAAATGGGTTTCTAAGAAAAAGCTAGTGTCAAATAATTAAAACTCATAAATAGTGAGACTGGCACTTTTGTTTATGTAAGAAGTATATAAAATAGATGAGTGGCTTTGGAAAGAAGTTTCTGTATGGAAGTCTAATGGCCCCCATAGAAGGGCAAGATGAAAAGTCCTATGAATACCCTTTTTTCTGTAGCTTGCAGCTCAGTGCACATGACCTTGGGAGGGGAAAGCACTGGGCGGGTTTGCTGGGACTAAACTGACAGATCAGGGCCAAAATGATATAAGTGATAGCATTTCTCTGAAACCCAGTTATTATTGCTTAAGTGGCCTAAAAAGTGATACAACTCTCCTGACAAACTAATTTTTGCTATGAAGTTCTTGCAGAAACAATTGATTTTTCAGTTGTCTTTATTAGAAAAATGAACAAATTAGTTATAAAAACCTTTTGTTCTAAATAGATGATAAGTGTCTTACAATTTTTTTTGCTTGGTTTTCATGTTTAAAGATTTTAATTATTTTTAACATCATAAATAAGTAATTTTTCTCAGAGTTGATTTTATAAGTGCACTATTTACAAAATAAGTGGAAAATGACAGTTTATAAATTTGTGCCATTTTGGAAAAAAGGTTAGCTTTATGTAGTGTTTGAGTAACAGCAAATGAAACACTTAGAGATTATAGTTTTTACAAGGGTAGTAAAAACCTTTAAAACGAATTAATGTGCATTACTTATATGTTACTGATATTAACATGTAAAAACAAAGCTATTGGTTAAAATAGACAAATTTTTGCTACAACTGAATAAACATGTTTATGAAATTATTTTTAACTGTAAATTCAATTGATAGCTTTAAATATTTAATACTTCAGCACAAAGTGAAATGTGTCATTGTAAATGAAGCTAGACTAAACAAAATGTAAAAAAATGAAAGAAGGAATTTCCCAAGTTGTAGAACATTGATTTGTTTCAATTATGAGAGGGGAGACTTTTTTAATGTGTCTTAAAGTTTTTCAAATAAAAGGGAAAATACTAATTTGTTGTTGGCATCACTGGTGTCTAGGCAAGCTACAGTTGAATAACCTGGTCAAATAAAATTGATGATAATTTCATACTTAAAACAAAATAACCAACCACTATTTAATAAGTAGTATGCTACCTAATAGGAAAGTTTCTATGCATTATTAAGATTACATCATCTGTCTTCTTGGTGATCAGGATGAACTGCAGGTGAAAATGCACATCACAGAGAAAATGGGTAATTGGGTTGGTTATTTCTTTCATTAGTGTATACTTTAGAATTTCACACCTATATAATAATTTTTAATTTATAGGATGGTAACATATAAGTTAAAGAATAGAGTTTTTCAACAACTGGTTCCCTCATAGACACAAATGTCAGTGTCTTCCTTCAATTCCAGCTGACATTGGAGAGTTATAGAAAAAGTGTTCTTACCAATAGCTACTCCTAAATGGAGCGGCTACTTTTTGTATATTTTCAATAAAGTTATTTACATCTGTAACAAGGATGCCACTATTTTCAAAGACTTCTCTGGAGACAGGCTTTTCTGTAAAAAGAAAAATATCCCTTTTTGGTAAAAAAATTCATTAATGTACTTTATAAAGTATAATTGACATACAATATTATATTAGTTCCAGATGTATAACAGTTATTCAACATGTTAATGTACCTTTTTAAAAATAGCAGAACTCCTATGAAACTTCCTATAAGGGAAGAAAAGGGAGTCTGGTTCTAGGGAAGAAAAAGGTTTGAAGCTTTGGGAGCAGCCCCTTCCATGGGAGGTGGGAAGAGTGCTGGGAAAGCACTGATGAAATGACAACTAGAGCCATTCCTTAATTAAAATGTTTGGTGAAGATTCACATGAAACATTAAAAATTAGGGAATAAGTATAAAAATTAAATAAGGAGATAATAGAAAGAAACTGTTTGAGGACTATTAAATAGACAGTGCCCCTCACCCAGCCTTTATCAGACTAACAGCTGATCTTGGATCTATATCCACATTTATCTTACGGCATCCAATGACTCCTCATATAAGGACATTTCTAGAATTGACCCATTTGGGCATTAACTGATTGATGATATAAAACGAAGCAGCACTAAGGCTGTGTGCCTTTACCTGTTAGGAAGACAGCAAACCTGGCATGGATGTGCTGAATTTGCAGGTTTAGTAGACATTTTAAATGTTCTGTTTTGGTTGATGACCGAGAGTCACACTGGTGATAATGAAGCAATTCAATGATATTTGCACTTTGGTAGGATTTCAATATTAAGTTCTTCTTATGTGCAATTGAATCCACTCTGGAAAATACATAGAAATGTTAAATTCAGGTTGTTTCTTTTTTTACTGTATCTTAGTTTTGTTGTTTTATTCCAAATCTTCTCTTGCCTTCATTACACTTACATTCCTAGTTTAACTACTTCGATAAAACCGACTGAGATCCTTTGTCCCTGTTCTTTTCCACCATACACTTGCCTTCCTAGAAGTCATTGTCTTGATGCATTCTTGAAAACATTACAGGCGCATTATTTTTGCAAATACAGATTTTAAAAAAATAGCATTCTGATTCCAAGGAGAAGGGACATCTGCACATTTATCTACTACCACTTCCAAAAATGTCACCAGGCAAGCTTCATATGAATTTCTAGTGGACCTCTTTGGTTCCTAATCTGTAAATTTCTTTAAAACCTCTTCTCTATACTTCAGATTAAAACAATGTAGCAGCTGGATTTTCCTTAGTTTCTCACATTCTTTTAAAACTTATTACCTATTTTTTTTTTTTTTTTTTTACAGCAGAGGAAAACGTTTCACTTTTAAACACCTCTATCTCTGCTTCTTGATTCCATCTCTCTAGTCAGTCTTCTCTATCACATCCTCCCTCATGTTTGCTGGAGAAAACCAAAATCATATGTATCCCCACTACGGAAGCGACAAGCACTGTTCACATCACAATGGTGAATTTCCTTTCAGACTTCTATATCAATTTACAATTGGCATCATACTGTACTTAAGATACCAACTTTTCTGTCTATTTCTTATTGTTATAAATAGGAATCTTTATATGTTTCTACTTACTGTGTTAAGTTCTGTGTCATCATTTTGCAAATATTAAAAAATCAGACCTTGGCTGGTATGGCTCAGTGTTAAGAGGGTTGGCTAAGCACCGAAGGGTCTCAGGTTCTATTCCCAATCAAGTTACGTGGGTTGTAGGTTTGATCCCTGAACCTGAGTGTGCAGGAGGCAACCAATTGATGTGTGTCTCCCCCATCATTGTTTCTCGCCTCACAACCCCTTCCCTCCCTTCCATTCTCTCTAAAAATCAGTGGAAAAATCAGAAAACAAAATTAGCCTAGAGATGGAGTTGAGGCTGGTTTTGTAGGTATTGATAACCATTAGTGGCTATAAACTCCTCTGTGGTTTTGAAAAGTTAGTATTTTCTTTTGGTTTCAATTATAGATAAAAGTTGAAAGAATCTGATAGGTTTTCATGAGCTCTTATTATTGCCAGATAAGCACACTTTGAAGAGCATATTACTGTTCTGGCTAACTCCCTGTGAATGTGTGGTCACAGCCTGGGACCCTGTTAACTCTTGGTTGTCCTCCTGTCCTAGTGCCTCCTAACTATAAGCCTTGTCTGAACTTCTAAGCCATCTTTCAACATCTCATGCACTTCCATGGTTTGTTTTCCTTTGGAGAAATCACTGTTGTTAAACTCAGTAATGGGCATTTCAGAGATGAACATCCTGGAGTTAAAGCCTATTCACAACTGACTGACTCCAGGTTTGACCTAAGTCAGGCCTGTGATTGTGTACTCTGTATGAAGTTAGGGCGAGATAATTAAAGTAATACACCGGGCCTGAAACAGTCATTTAACAAATGGCTTGTCAGATCTATTCTTTTCCCAGTCTGTCTCTGAGCTCCAGGCCTTTCCCCCCAAACCCATTAGAACCTGGAGGCACATCTTTGATATAGAGGAGCTACTCTCAGACCCCAAGTTCCTTTAGCCAAGAAATCAATAAATACTTTTCTTAAAAGAAAAAAATCCCAGCTGTAGAATGGCAGGCTGGCTCAGTTGGTTGGAGTGTCCCATGCACCAAAGAGGTTTTGGGTTTGATTATAACAAGTCAGGGTGTTTGCCATCAATATTTCTCCCCCTTCCTCTCGGAGGATTAAAAAAAATCCCAGCCACATGTTTAGAGATTGCCAATTGGCAATCTATAGTTTAAGGGTAAAAATCAATTTTCCATCCTAGGTATAACTGAGGCAACTTAAAAAGCATTAATGTGGCAAGCCTGTAGTTCAATTTATTTTTTATAGTTCATGGTAGCAGAGTCTGAACTTGACTATAGATATTTTAGGATCCCTATGTCAGACTTCTGTTGGTCTGAGAGCGCTTTTCACAGTATATGCCTATAAACTTTGGAGTACAACACAAAGCTTTCAGTGAATAATACGCCCTGCTATAAAAACAAAATCCAAAAACCAGTCAACAGATCTAAATACTGTGTTTAGTGATGCAGGTGATTTCCATTCCAGTACAAACTTAACCTTGAATAATATCAGTCCAGAGCACATCGAACATTTCAGGGCGAATCACACGGTATTTCCATATCCTCCTGTCGAAGAAAAGGGAAGGACCCCCACCCAAACCCTCACCTGACATCTGGCCCTACCTTACATCTTCCTTTAGCTTCTTATTTTCCCTGTAGTGAAGCAACCATTTCCATCTTCCATTTCCATTTAGTTTCTCCAGGGCTTTCACAATTTCCTTTAGTTGAACTATAGGATAGAATAAGTTGTGTTTTAATATTCTTGGTTTTCTATTCAAAGCCCAGAATTTATTACTTGTAAAAAAATATAAGACCTGTGTTTGAGTGTATACCATCATTGCCACTTGTGTGGCTATACAGGATCCCATATTACACTTCAAAGATACAGCAACCTGCGCCCTCGATTCAGCCCTACTTATTCATACCGCAGTAGGAGAGAGCTCTGTAGAGAAAGCATTGCATTTTCTAGCAATTAAAGCTCTGAACGTGTAGAGATCACATGGGAGGTTTTGTTTGGTTGCAAAAGCAAAATCCACATTACTAAATACAGAATCTACAAATATTTTTCAACTCCAGTTTCCATGCACAACTCATGCTTGTTAAGGTACATCTTCTTGATCTTCTAATCCAGAAGTTGTGTATCCACATTCTGTTCTAATGTGGTATCAGAGCTAGGGCAGGTTTTGATCATACATAAAAGTGTCTGCTCTGTGCTCTGACAATCTCTTAGGTCAACTCAGAGTTAGGGTTATTGACTGTTCATGCAATGGACTAACTACATGTAATTTAGGTAGATCCTCTGTCCCCACAGATCCCAATCTCCAATTGACCCTTGAACAACATGGTTTGAACTGCTCAAAGTATAAGTAGATGCACATAGCTCAAACTTACGCTGTTCAGGGTCAACTATATGTGAAAGTTTAAGCAGATAATTAACACGACTTTCAGTAACCATTTTTTTAAGATTTCCATGTCAATAAAGTGTAAGGGTGATAGCAACAGAAATAGAAGAGGGCTGATTCTAAGCAAAATTAATCTGTAGCTGATTTTAGTAAGTGAAGAGAATAAAATTTAACAAAATCTCAAATTTGTATGACTATTTTAGCCACACTAATGAGAGAAGGAACTTAGGAGCTGGTTAGTGGTAAGGACAATCAGTAAAACAAGGGAAGTTAAGAGCATGCATATTGGGAATGAGAACTATATAAAAAACGGCTTAGTATAGCATATAGCAAAAATTAAGCCCTCAAGAGGTGGATACTGATATTATTTTGAGTTGATATTTTTCATGAAATAGCACTTAAGAAACGGGAGGAAATTAAAAGACTAACCTAATGTTAAAGTTTCTAATATTCTGTCATCTGATACCACAAAGCCTCCAGTCCGAAACAGCTCTTGGAAGGTGTAATTGAGAATATCTTCAGAGCTGTCTACTCCAGCAAAGATGACACTGGGAAGATGCTTCAGCTTCAACAAACAAGGAATCTATTAAACATAAAAAGATCCCACAATAAAGATAAAGTTTACTGGGTGGTTTTTGTGATTTTTCATCCGAGGGTTTCAAGATTCAGAAAACTATAAATACTTTACCTGATGCACTGATATTCTACCACACATAAGGAATATTAACTTAGTTCATCATAAAACAAGTAAATACAAAGTCTCTATAACTGCAAAGGTTGGAGATAGGGAAGAGTATACCTGAGATTTTAGGGACCTGTAATCAGGCAGGTAACATGTTAGCACCATCACTCCCTGTCTTCAGCTTCACGTGGTGTGGGTGCTGTAGGGATCGTTACTACCTACTGACAGACTACGCCCATAAGTTAGATCTTGTAAGAAGCAATTACTTTTATGCAACTACCCTGTTTCCCTGAAAATAAGACAGTGTCATATTAATTTTTTTCTCCCAAAGTTGCGCTAGGTCTTATTTTCAGGGGATGTCTTATCTTTCCATGTGCTAGGTCTTATTTTCGGAGGTCTTATTTTCGGAAAAACAGGTAAATATAATAAAGTAATAGGTAATAGGTAAATATAATAAAGAGTTAAGAAAAATTTATATAATTTATTACTATTAGATGAAAATTTATGAGTATCTTTTTATAGTTCTGCCTTAGTTAATTATTTTGAATAAAAAAGGCGGTAACAAGTCTGATAATTATAGAGTAACAACAGCCTGGAATACATTTCTTTGTAAGAAAGATTTCCAAACCTACTTGATGCAAATGTGATGATATATCTTCATTTTTTATGATGACCATTAGCGTATCATTCTCTCTGTGAAAAGCTTGACAGAAATGCTGAGGTTCAATTTCTGTATGGCCTCCTTTCCTCAGAATATTCTGAAAGATTTACAAATAGCCATTACTAAAAGAAAAAAGAAAAAAAAGGATGCTTGCACAGAACTTTTATAATTTACTAAGAACATGAAAAAGCACTTCCTGTTAACTAAATTATATCATAACAAGGCAACAATAAATGGCAGTTTGTCTTATACTAAGTGAGCTTTCACCTGTAAAAGAAATGACTCCTCAGTATCACTAAACAGTTGGGTTTTATAAGTTTATTTCAAAGGCAAAAAAAAAAGAGAGAGAGAGGGAGGGAGAGAAAGAAAAGAAAGAAGAGAAAATGAAAACCTTGGCCAGTGTGGCTCAGTTTGAGCACCATCCTATTCACTGGAAGATCATATGTTCAATTCCCAGTCAGGGCATATACCCAGTTTGCAGTTCAATCCCTGGTCTGGGCATAGATGCATGGGAGGCAACTGGTAGATGTACAACACATCGATGTATGTCTCTCTGCCCTTCCTCCCTCTCTAAAAATCAATTTATAATATAAGAAAGACAAACACTATATAATATTTTTAAGGCCAATAAAGTATCAAAGCTGATTTTTTTTTTTTTTTTCAAAGCTGATTTTTTTTAAACCACCAGACTTAATATATTGAGTCTCACCCTCTTCAAGTGAAATTACCTTGGGCATTCTGTGATGCACTAAAACATGTTTCTGGTCAAAATGTTTCTGGAACATACTCTTGAATATAATACCCATAACAGCTTGTATTACTTCAAGTATCATTAAATGGAGCCTGGTTTTGAGGTTCAACAACAGTCCCTTGGATGTGGGGTTTGAGTACTTGGAAGATATATGTGCATGGTAGGCAATGCTGTTATACATAGAGGGCTGTAATAGTCTGCCTGGGGGAGGGTAAGTTCATTTAATAAAAACTTTCTTAACTTTGTACTCCTTTGTGATTTTAACAGTTTCTGTTTGAAGGATCCTGGAGGTTTCCATTGCACACCTTGATGTTCCTAGTTATATAAAATACATTGTATTTTGACTATATTAATTCATCACTCAAAACATATGGGCCATGTATTTTCTTTTTTAAATATATTAATTTTTTACAGAGAGAAAGAGAGAGGGATAGAGAGTTAGAAACATCGATGAGAAAGAATCATCGATCAGCTGCCTCTTGCACACCCCCGGCTGGGGATGTGCCCACAACCAAGGTACATGCCCTTTGGAATCAAACCTGGGACTTCAGTCCGCAGGCCGATGCTCTATCCATTGAGGCAAACTGGTTAGGGCTAGGAGTTCACTTTTTGAATAATAATTATATGTCATGGGGGGCTATTTAATACTTTTTTAATGATACTGCTTACCAAAGGGCATGTAAACTGGAACAAAAACTACGGGGACTGGGTAGGTGGGTAGAGGGACAAATCTGACAACCATTTATGAAGTAGCTTGGAGAAGAAAATAATCCTCAATAGGAAAATAAAATGTTACACAGAAAGACCAGGATCCATAAATTTGAAATAAACTTGAAATATTTTAAGATCATAATTGATTACACAAAATAGGAGCCATCAGCCATCTTGAAGAAAGTGACTAACAACAGATAGCTTTAAGTTAAAGCCTATCTATCATTTTTCCAGTCCATGCTATTCATCTTTTAGAAATACTTTTCAGTACTTCCCCAATGGCCCCAGGATAGTCTAAATGCCTTAGCACGACTTCTATTAAGGCCCTTCCATCCTAAAATGGCCCTTTTTTTTTACATCTCTAGACTTGTTCCTTGACAAAACACACTATGCTTCAGGCATAACGACCAGCCCACTTCAGTGGGCACCTATACTCCTGGCTCTTTCAGAAACCCTTTCAGAAGCATGGTTCCCTTATGCTTTTCTTCCTGCAGCACTGAAGCAAGACTAACACTGCCTGCTGTCTCTGGGCAGACATCCAGCCGGAGGGGAGTGTGTGCTGCATCCACTGCATCCTCCACACCAAGAACCTCGTGTTTACCAGCTTCACACCTGCCTCTGGGAAGAGCAGGAAGCTGTTGTATATGTTTCATTAGCATCTACCTAAAGTGCCCCTCTGTGATAACTCATACTCATCACATACAAACATCTTCAGATGTCTAAGGATACTCAGTAATTCAACATTTATGGACTTATGTGACAGATAATCTAAAATACAGGACTTCTCAGAAGTACTGACCTAAGTGAACTACATAACAAATCTAGTCAAATATTTAGAACTAGAATACTTACTAGATGTCAACCTTGCTAACTGTAGAAAAATATCCCTGACCTCCCTCAAAACAATTTCAAAGCACCTGCACCATTACACTTACCACACTTAATTTTACATTTATTTTTATCAGTATTTTTCATTTCCCCTCATCTGTATGTGCCCGGGCTCTAAAACAGACACTGAGGAGGACTGCTACCATTTGTACTGGCTCCTGCCACCAGTGTGGAGGGGCCATGCTTTGGGCTGGTGCTCCAGGCAGATGAAGAGGGGGTTGGCATGACCCAGAGCTAATTACACTTGGGGTAGGAGGTGAGCCAAACAGCAGGTAAATGAGGGCAATTGAGAGCCCTTACAGCTGGAGAAGGGAACTGCAACTCTGACAAAGGTAGGCTAGACCTGGTGGTACTGGACTGGAATTGGGGAGCAGTGTGCACCTATTTTTATTTAAAAAAAAAAAAAAACTTACAGGTGTTATTTGTACATTTAACACATATTTCTTAGCTGTTTGCTTGGCAGATGTAGATGTAAAGGCATCCAGTAGCACTGAGTTCACCCAGTGCCAAGTCTTGATTCTGTGGCAGGCAGTTAGAGAGACATGAGCAGAGCAAGGGTGATGGGCCAGATTCAGAAGGTCACCAGGGTGGAAGGTCCTGGGTGGCTAGCAATAGACATTTGTAGGGTAGGATCTCGTCCCCAGGGTGACCTTTCCTCCCCTAGCACATTGCTGGTTTAGACCCCAATCCCATGACATTACTTTCCTAGCGATCTCATCTAGACCTCAGCTGTCTTAGGTCCAAGCCCAGGAAAGCAGCAAAACCAGACAAGCCACCCCACTGCTGACCTTAGGACCGGATGCATTGGAGAATGAATCCCTACCCTGGCACCAACTGACTGACCAATCAGGAGAGATCCAAACCTTGAATGGACACACTTGGAAAGCTGATGAATATTCTACTGAGATCTTCCCTTAGGCCCTCCCCAGAAATCTCCAGCCTTAGGACAGAGGCCCCAGCATACTCTCCCTCCCAGGAGCACACCTGCTATTTCCTTCCCCCGTGCCTTCTCTATCCTCCCCAGGCACGTCACCTTTCCTTTCCTCACTTCTAAGCTCCAAGGGCCCTTCCTTTACCTCTGTAACTTGTTTTCCAAGCCCATTTCTTCTATGAATACTTCTACCTCTCTGGTTTTCCAAATGAATGTTCTCTTACAGTTTGAGTCTTGGCTCTGAATTTTTTGCTACCTATAACTCAAGTTTGAAGGTTGCTGAACCCAAATCTGGTCTGACCCCACTGGTCTGACACCTGGTGCCATTCCTGCTGCCCACAATTCCAAAAGTGATTCTTCACTAAAACGAATCAAAGCTCCTTGGAGAAGTGGCTGACTTCACGGAGGAGGGAGGAAATACACAAGATAAGCCTGTAACGTCACACTGTACCACAAAGGGAGAAGTAGCCAAAGAATTATAGGGACTTGTCTAAAGGACACAGAAGCCAACTTTTAAAGGGACTCCCACTAGCTAGGTCTGGGACAATCTGAGCATTAACATAGTAAATACCACGTTAACTCTGAGTAAAATAATATGGAACACAGGTTCACACTGATATAAGCAAAAAAAATAACAAATGGAAGGGAACGAAAAGATCAACTCTACAGCAGAAGGCCAACTAAGGAATTACAAGGAATGATGGAATTAGAATACCACGATATGGCAACCATCACAGTAACTGATTCAGACAAGAATCAATCTGGTGTGTGAAAGTCTCACGAATATCCTATTGTATTCTCCCACTTAATAACTACAACATGCGTATTACTGTACATTGGAGGGAACTAGCAAGTGGGGGAGTTCTGGGGGTAGGGGCGGTTAAGGGTGATCAGGCCAGCAGAGGGGGCAGTTGGGGAAACCAGGTTGGCAAGGGGAGGAGTACATTTGGGGGCAACCAGGCCGGCAGGGGGGGAAGTTGAGGGTGATTAGCCTGGCAAGGGGGCAGTGAGGGGAGACTAGGCTGCAGGGCCAGGGCAATTAGTGGCAACCAGGCTGACAGAGGGGGGCAGTTGTAGGCTACCAGGCCAGCAGTGGGTGAGTTAGGAGGCAACAAAGCAGGCAGGCAGGCAAGCGAGCAATTAGGAGCCAGTGGTCCAGCATTGTGAGAGGGATGTCCAACTGCCAGTTTAGGCCCAATCCACGGACATCCTCCAAGGGGTCCCAGATTGGAGAGGGTGCAGGCTGGGCTGAGGGGACCCCCCTAACCCCCATGCACAAATTTTGTGCACCAGGCCTCTAGTATAATCTGTAAGAAAAAAATCTGTCACCTTACCTTTGTTCTCACAAAGAACGACTTGTCCTCTGTCTCAACGAGGTAAAACAGAAAGGTGCTTTGGCATGCCTCTTTCACGACACTTTGTAGTTTGACGTGCAAACTGCTACACAAGTCTGCAATCATGTCTTCATACGAGGCTGACTTTCTCGGGGAAGATGAATACATCTCTTGAGATGTGGCTTCTCCAGAACCAACACTTGACTCTTTATCTTGGAAAATGACTTGATTGCCATTCATCATCACCTTGTTAAATTCTGCATATTCATTGAGAATAAGGGAGATATCATTCCGGGATTCTTTCAGAGTACTGTTATATTTCAGTTTGTTGAGGTGGAAAGAAACAGTCTGATTTCTTTCCGAATTTGTAAGATGATTTCTCCTGTGATCACATCTTTCCTTCCAAAAGGAAGAACTGTCTAAATTGCTGGACCTGTGGTGTCTTGGGTGCTGGCTCTGTGGTCTGGAGTTTGAGTTCATGATTGTTATCAAGAGGGTAGTTTTGCTCCGGGATGGAGGATGGAGAACTGAGGATTCAGATATTTTTGGCAAAGGGAAAGCGTCAGAGGCAATATGAAGAGGTGGTTCCTTCAAAAAGTCATTGGTGGAAGATGGAGAAAGCTGGGAATTCCCATTCTTTACAATTTGCTTTAGTTTCTGTTGGAAACGCAGATATTCCAGATTTAAAGTGTTCTGGGTAAGGTTATCTGCTATCTGCCAAGTATCTGTCCAGGAGCTTAGCAAGCTATGTTTAGCAGTGAAATTGGGCTGCCTCCTCCAGCGGTGCAAAGTTTTCTTGGTATCTTTGACCTCTTTAGTTATAGTAAAATTAGTGTAAGTCCTGGGGATACCTTGGAGATCTCTGATTTGGATGTAACATGGCACACACTTACCATCTTTCTTTAATCCATCAAACCAGTTTCTGGGAGGTATGCTGGTCTCCAACTCTGGAACATGGTTAGAGTAGGCCCAATCATCATTATCACTATTGTTTAGGCTCAGGAAAGAGTCATAACCATCTTTCAAAGCAACTTCTTTCTTCTGACTACATCGCAAAGTGCAGGAACTCTCCATGTCTAATTTGAGATTTCTGCAATCACCAAAAGAGTCTTGATCAGAGTCTCCTGAAAGTGGTTCATAATGGAAGTCAGAATTCACACTAACATCCATGTCTCCCCCCAGGGTTTCAGAGTCCTCCTCATTCCTGAGCTCCTGACCAGAGCTTTTATTTTCCACCTGCTCTTTAGAGACTCCAAAAACAAGAGGAGCACAAGATTTGGGAACAAAAACGGCAGGCTCTTTATTGACATTTTCTCTGGTGACTGCTGTGTTTTGGTGAGAATCAGCATATAGATACATGGGGAAAGGTCCTTTATTCAATGGATCTTTTGTTTTGCATGTTGACATATCTTGCGGCATATGGATGGTTTTTTGTTTGCCTTCTGGAAATGTGGTGTTTGATTCAGAGTCAACATCTTCTAGGTCTATGCTGTTTTCATGTAATTCAGCTTCAGTTTCACTATTCTTAAGCAAACTGGCCATTTTGACTACTGATATTTCCTGTGTTTGAAACCCTGTCTCTATGTTTATGGGTCTTGGAAAATGGGTTACGGTAGCACTTGAGGAAAAAGCAAGGTTGGGGATCTCTGAGTGTAGGTGTGCCTGTGTATTATTTGCTCCATCAACTGAGTCAGAGCTCAAGGACTGAACTTGCATGCAATTGCCTTCATTTATTTTCAAATCACTTCTTTTCGGGCTAGTCTGCTGATTTAACGATACATTCACTATATCACTTGGATTATTCGTAGAAATAAATGCATCAACCAAAGACTTATTTTCCAAAATCTTTCCAGGACTAAATGGAGGCTCATTGTCCCCCAAGGCAAGGTGATTTAAGCTCAAATTTCTGTTCTCTATACTAATCGGCTGCAATGGATTTCCTGATGTTACCAATTTTTCTAGAGAAGACTTGAAGTCAACTCTGTAACTGCCAGTTGAAGCAGGCTGGTTTAATTCTGTATTGCAGCATGGAACCTTTTCTGAGAAAGAGAAACCCTCATCATGTTCACTTGGGACAATTTGCTTAGTTACTTTACCCAGAAGGGTTAAATCCCCATCTTTTCTTCCGGGGAGATTATTTAATAGTAGAGGCGTTTCAGCAGGAAGTTGTATTTGTCGTACCCGAGCGAGGTTATTTTGTCCCACTGGATAGATAGGTCCAAAAGAATTTACCTTTTCTGCTATGGCCAAATGTACTGACTCAGTGTGGTAGAACGTGTCACTTTTCCCACTCTGTGCATCAGGATGTTTTAAACTACATAGAGACACATCCCGAGAAGGTTGTGTTTCTTCAACTGGTATCTGGGGGTCAGGACTAGAAGCTGGTGACACTTCTTCAATTAAAGAACCAAAGGGAAAATCTGAGGTAACATTAACTTTTTCTGTGAGCTCAAGGGCAGAAGTATATTTAGCAGAATTCACTTCTCTGTTTTCTGTGAAAGTCACCTCTTGTGGGTTAATTTTGTCTTCATCTATATCCTGGAGTTCTAAATTCGATAATGGGGCCTCCTGATGTGGCTCTGTTTCACCAGCTGGCATTTCTTCTCTGGGACTTGTAGGTGGTGATATTGTGAGAGCTAGGTCAATGTCAGAATCTTCCTCTAACTCTAGGCTTACCTCCTCTGCATTTATAGATAGGCTGGTTTTTTTAGTAAATGTGGACCTAAATGATTCAAAATTCCCATTTTCATTGTTTAGACCACTCTTGTCACTCTTTAATTCTAAAGAGTCATTTGACGTATTACTTCTTGATGGAATGCAGCTAAGTGAGCAATTTTTTTCCAACATGGCAGGGGCTGATGGTGAGGTTTCTTCAATCTGTGATGGCTCCAAAATCTCCTCTGAAGATATGCTTAAGAGACTCTTAGGTTGCAGAAAAAGTTCTTGAGAGAGTTTCATTTCTTCTCTGGGTAATGAAGAATTAGAACTTTTAACTAATGGTAATGTCTCCTTCTCCAAAGAATTATCAGATGGCAATGATGAGCCTGGAACAGGAATCTCTTTTTGTAATGAACATATTTCATTATTAGCTAGTGTCTCTCTACTTACTGAGGGGGCACAAAGGCACTTAGTGCCTTTTTCTCCTGACGTTGCTAGAGACAGAATGTCCTTAAGACCTTGTGTTTGTACCTTTTCAAATGTGGATATAGGAAGTCTAAGACTTGTAGCAGGTGATACTTGTTTAATCAAGTCCATATTAAAGACTGTAGGTTTATCAGCTCTATTTGCAATTTCTGCCTGTATTGGTATACATGCATTTTTTTCAAAAGTGAGAGAAACTGGTTCCAGATTAATCATTACATACCCCATATCACCTTTCTTTTCCTGTGAAGGCTGACATTCTTTGTTTTGGGGGCTGCTATGCTCGATAAGGGCCTGGAAACCACTTGGTTTTGCTTGCGTTATTGCATGGAAATTATCGACTTTGCTTTCAGGGGTGTTATACACAGATTTTTGACAAATCACTGACTGATTGCTGATCCCATCACAAGTCTTGGTGAATGTGGTTTGTGTGACTGTATCAAAAGAAGTCCCTCTTGTGCTATCAAGTGGCTCAAAGGTTTTATCTTCACCAGGAATAGAAGGTCCATTAATTTGGATACTTCCAGTGCTAGAAAGCATAAGATTACAAGTCTCTGTTTTATCTGATGACTCTTGTTTGGATTTTCCCTCAATGATCTGAAATGACAAAAGTAAAAAAAACAACAAACTCATGAATCAAACAGATTATTTTAAACATTTATATGTGAAGAACAGAATAGACAAGGATTAATTTGACTTTATTCTTTTGAATTTTCTAATCTGTAAGAATAAGACAGGGTAAAGAATCAAACAAATCCATCTCTTTTTAGACAGGCTTAAAATACCCCACAAATAGGAATTTGTTTTCTTTAAACATAAAACACACAGATGAGATCTCCAAAATTTATTGCACAGCCCATTTTTTAAAAAGGACTTTTAGGAAGAAAAGTGGCTAGCCCACTGACAATTGAAAGACTTGAAAATCTCTTATTCCTGAGCTATCTTCTTTGCTTATAACTGGAGGTAATTTCTTTCTCATTGCAATAACTCCGATTCGATAGAGCACAAGAAAACATAGTGCAATTTGCATGAATAAAGTGAATGAAAGGGACTGATAGTGAATTTGGATCTGGGTTAAACATTAGGATAATTAATTCTGGGTAATTTGATAACCTCATAAACATTTTTTGTTTTTTTGGTTTTTTTTTTGAAGGCTGAAACATAGTTTTGTCCATAATATGGTAAAATGGACTGACCATACAGTTAACCATATATCTCTAACTTTTAGAACATTATGATCACAGACTTCCTGTCATATCTTGTGACATTATGTTAAAAGCCAGGACCTGGGTTTCAAACCTCATTAAAAACATCTTTGGAGCAGAAGAATTGGCAGAGTAGGAAATGAGACTCAGAGTTTTAAGAGTACACTACTGGCCAGGCACAAAACACAGGAAAGTTTTAATGGTAGGAGTTATTCTGAGAATTTTCCCACCAGTCACACTGTGGCTGTTAATCTTTGACCACAGTCCCTAACTTTATCATGCCTGAGGTCTTAGGGAAATGGTATAGTATTTGTGTGCACCTTCAAAGTAAAGGCACAGTATCCAGGAAGATGATAGAAAGTTTTAATACATGCTACAGAAATTTTTAGAAATCATTAATTTTAATATCATTACTTCATCTTTAATACTCTATTTTATGTTTACAAAAGATAATTTCTAAAATTAGTACTGATGATAGTTAATTATATAATACAACAAAAAATACTTTTGTTGTGTGTGTGTGTGTGTGTGTGTGTGTGTATGTGTGTGTGTATATATCTCGGCCTGACTAAACTATAAATATTTTCTTATTTTAAGTAATGGTTAACTGGATTTTATGTATCTTTGAGAATCATATGAAATTTATGACCCCCATCAGGAGAAAAATCATATACACACATATATGTAATACACACATATATGCACACAGAATTTGACATTAAGAAACATCTAGACCGTCTAGATTTGAATCCTGGCTTGACAATTTGCTAACTATATAACTTCAGGCACTTTCTGTACTCCTCTATGCCTTAGTTTTCTCATCTGTAAGACAGGAAGGAATGGTCCTTACACATAGGGTTTTATGATAATTAACTGAGTTAATGTGAGCCAAGGGCCCAGACCATGATCTGGCTGATAGCACTCCATCAGTCTTCATTATGATGAAGATGAGCATCAGGAGACATTCACAGACCCCTGAGGCTCACCCTTGTACCTGCAAATCCCCAAGTACCCCCAGGGATAGAAACACTGCCTACTCATGTGAAGACAGGCATATGGGTAACCAAAACCATGCAAAATCATTATGAAATAAAACTTGGTTAAAAGTTTAAAAAGGCAGGGATTTTTGTCAATCCATTTACTTAGAATCTTAATATATAACTTCTTTGCTCCAGTTAAAATTTGATGATCTGGCCTATATTTTCTTTATTTATAAATAGTTATCTACAGAACCATGAGAGGTCTGGCATTTTATTTTCTGTTCCAGTATTTTTTCCAAATATAATTTTAACATATTCAATTTTAATTTGCTTTAATGTTTATCAAAGATGTTTAATATTTACTATTACCACGTCTGATCCTTAAACACTTATTCTGGGTAAGACATAACGAATATTATTTGCCTCTTTTTATAAGAAAAATAAGCTTAGAGAGCAGGTAATTTGTCTCAAATTATACAACAAACAAGTGACATAATTATGGTTGATTCCCAGATCATCTGAATCCCAATATTTTTTACGTGTGTTTTTTCAATCAAGATGATAGATATGCTCCACCTGCAAACTACTGAGTGATACTTATGAAGACTAAGTTTTGGGCATTATAATGACTTTTTACGAAGCTAAAAAATATAATTTCCTAAAAGAAACGAATTTGTTTTTTTGTTTTTTTAAATATATTTTATTGATTTTACACAGAGAGGAATTGAGAGGGACAGAGAGTTAGAAACATCGATGAGTGAGAGTCATTGATCAGCTGCCTCTTGCACACCCCCCACTGGGGATATGCCTGCAACCAAGGTACATGCCCTTGACCGGAATCGAACCCGGGTCCCTTCAGTCCCCAAGCCGACGCTCTATCCATTGAGCCAAACCGGTCCCGGCCGAATTTGTTTTGAATGTGATTTTATATATAAAGAAGAAAACTTCTTAAAAAATGCCACAATTTGTAGTATTCAACTTTACTTACCTCATTATTACAAGAATAGATGAAATTCTGCTTTTCTGGAGTATCTGGATGATCCTCTCTTACAAAAACTTCTTTCTGTTCATTCTGTACCCAGAGTTCCAAGCCTCTTGCAGGTGGTGGTTTAATAAAAGGAAGCAAGGCGTTAGTGTCAGGGAAGGAGACTTCGGCACTGTGACCTCTGGGAGCTTCCTCTGTCTCCAACAAAGGGCCTACAGAACACCTTTCCACGCTGGGGGGCTCCTCAATTTCACTAAATTGAAAAGATTCTATTGTGGTATTGATAGACACATATTTGGCAGGGTTGCTGTGTTCTACTACTTTTCGGGATGATCGGATGACTCTGTTTTGATTGCTGTAAAACAAAGCCACCCACATATGAAGTAAAAGCTTCACTTCTTCCACGTTATCAGGTAAATCAGTGTTCCAGGGCCTGAGATTTTAAAGAAAGAACATACAAAAGTCATTGAAAATGGTTACTTTATTTTCTTAACATAAGCAAGTGGCCTTTATTAACCTAAATTTTTGAGTTTATTTTTATTTTAAAAATTGAAACAATAAGATAAAAAATGAAGCTGATTTAACAAATAATTACAATAAGTCTACTCTACTTGTTTTACTGAGAAGAAAACTGAAAATTAAAGCTTTAAGTGACTTTTTTCAAATCACAAAATCCGTAAGTAGAAACATGATAAAAACAGATCGCCCAACAGATTTTTCTTTGATAACATGCAAACCCTTGTGGACACAGTATACCTATTATGTAGATTTTTTTAGCAACTGCCTTTGCTAAATCTGGCTTACTCATTTCTACTTTTGCATCTCTCTCCTAATAGTTGGAAAAGTCTAAAAATTAAAATATATGTGGGCAATTCAGTGGAACTAAATTCTGGAAAAACCCCTGAAACCAAAAGGGATGACACAAAACAGTTCTGGCCACTGACAGGCAAAAAGATAGCAGAGAGCTGGATTGGGATGAGTGAGTGGGTCTACCGAGCTAGGCTTCAGTTAAATAGGATTAAGGTAAGAAAACAACCCTCATAAATACATGGGAACATACCAGTAAATGTATGTTTTTGTGAGTGTGAACTCATAACTGGAGCAAGAAAACAAATCTGACACAATTTAGTCACTCACATATGAAATATTCCACTAATAGGTAGCTCAATATAATTTCATATAGCTAATGCTTCCTGCTGTTAGTCTATTCATTAGCATGTGCCAGATACCATGCAAAACCCTAATGCATGTAACCACCTCAGAAAGTACCTAGTATTTAATGCTCTGTTGGCATCGCCTGGAAATTTGTTAGACCAATTCTCAGGTCCCATCCCAAATAGACTGAGTCAAAATCTGCAGTTCAGCGAGATCCTTACATGAATTGTATACACAATAAAGATTGAGAAGCACTGTCCTGAAGCACAGGAATTTTTGGGTCACAGAAGCGAGTAAGTGGGAGAGCCCAGATAAAACACCATATTAGTCCACACTCCAAAGCTCACACTTTCTGCCACTCATATTACTGCCTTGACCCCTTTTTGAGGAAGATTTATATAACAACCCCATGAAAAACTGCTTACTCATAGCAATCTGATCAGCTTTACAAGCTAGAAGTAATTCTTTGAATGTTTCTTCTGGAATTCAGTCTATAAAGCATTACTTCTATATCTTACTATTTTACACTATGATCTCATTTACTTATTTAATACATTTTAATGATTTTTTAAAAATATTTTTTAATTGATTTTTCACAGAGAGGAAGGGAGAGGGATAGACAGCTAGAAACATCGAGAGAGACACACCGACCAGCTGCCTCCTGCACACCCCACACCGGGGATGCGCCCGCAAACAATGTACATGCCCTTGACCGGAATCGAACCTGGGACCTTTCAGTGCGCAGGCCGACACTCTATCCACTGAGCCAAACCAGTTTCGGCTATGATCTCATTTAAATGTTATAACTCAAAGACTGCAAAGGCTTATGAAGGAGCACCTCAAAATAGCAAGCTATTCATGAGGCTACAGTGACCTTGCAAAAGTTCTCCATGTGATCACTGATGGTGGCAGAACTAGACTCATATTCTTTGGTGCCAGTAAACACATCTGCTTGATATTATTATTGAATCACTGGACTTACATAAAATATTACTTTCTCCTTTCCCCCAGTTTGGCACAAGTATCTCTGCTCATTATACTTATTTCAATAGAAAATTTACCTCCATTTCATCAAGTGTCACTCCTACTTACCCATGTAATGCTCTTAGTACGGTTTTCTCCAGAGGGTTGTTGGTATATTTGCTGTCTAAGCTGAATACATAGTTTGTTTCACATTTGAAAGTGATCTTGAGGGAGCCGTCACAGCTGAACACAGTACGAGAGCAGTGAAAGTCTCTCAAGCTGGAAGACAGCAATCTGCTCCTGCGCTTAAGTACCGGGTCCTCAGGCAGCTTTTGAAGAGGGGAGGTGCTCAGCTGATGCCGGAATGGCATTACTTTTCCCACTGGGGTTCCTGCGTCAGGGCCCTTTGTGCCATTCTTAGTGAAGGCAGGGCCTGGTAAGCCTCTCTGCTGTAGCACCTTCTTTGAATGTTCTGCAAGGAGTAGGGCATAGGAATGTTCCACAGCAACAGAAGAACTTTGGCTTGCATCTGAAGTTTCCATTGTTTCCTCAGGAAGTGCTGACTGGGCTTCACTAGGGGTCTGACTGTCAGAAACCAAGGTCTTTTCCTCTTGGCTGAGAGTTGAATCTGATGTCAGATTACTCTTATCAGAGGAGGGCTTAGGTAACACTCTACCTTTTCTACTTTTAACTCCTCTATGATATTCATGGTCAGATGTATTGCTCAGAGAATGATCTTTAGAAAGCAAAACATTGCTTTGTGGCAATTCAGAAGGGCAAGGAAGATTTCTGGGCTCAGAGGGTGTTGTGGTAGAGGTAGCAGCGCTTAATGCGAGATCAGCTAACAGATTTAGGGCCTGGGAGTCGCAGTTGACAATGGAATTCTCAGCTGGAGCTTTCTGAGCCACTGTGATATTTTCTGGTTGAGCTGTATTTATGCCAATAACATCTTCTTGCCCACATAATGCAAGTTCTGATTGAAGCTCTGAAGCAGTTTCTCCTTTGGCTACAATATAAAAGAAAAAAACCCATAGCATTTGATTTCATATAATTAATTCCTTGCCATATTATTGGTTGAGTCAAAATATTGAAGAAAAACCTTGATATGCTGCATAATCTTTATATTAAAATCTTACAGACAGAGGTATCTTTCTACTCTCATATCTATTATTATGTAATTATCGGAGGAAGAAAGAAGTCCTAAGGAATGTGCATATTAACAAGAAATCACCCTTCAAAAATGCATGTAACTGAACCACACACAAGGCATCCTGCTCAGCTAAAGGAATATACAAAAAGCAGAAAACAAGAGTTCTGCTCTCAGAGAGCTTACAATCTAGTGCAAACATAAGAACTTCTAAGTTTTTGAATTGTATATTTTAGTATAACATACTTCCTTAAATTATTTCCTTTAATAAGTGATTAGAGAATCCACCTACGTTCAAAATAGAGATGATTTTAACCATGTTGATATTTAATTATAATATGCACTGATATGAATAAAAATGTTTAAAGTCATGGGTATTCAGAATAGCTAATTGATTTCATTACCTTCTAAAACTTTAATTTCAGCACTGAAACATTTCCTTTCTATCTGCAAAGTAGCAAACCTCCTATCTACTGATAATCAAATCTACCTACTCATCACTTGTCTTTAATCGGAAAACTGACATTCTTAAGTGGTTTACTTGTATTGTCAGGACATAAATTCAGCTTTCTTAAATGTGGTCATCATGAAGGACAAAAGTCATAACACTAAGCAACAATTCCCTGTAGCAAGTTGGTAGAGAGACAGAAAAGCTAACTGTGCCCCCTTTATAATTGATAGTAGCAGGTCTGGAATGAATTATTAACCTCCCTGATACATTTAAAAAGAAAACTTGAGTGTGAGCCATGCTGATGGAAACTCAGATATGGCTGCCAGTCATCTCTGGGATGGGGAGGTCCCAGCACAGGAACAATGACTCCTGCAAGCACTCCACCTGGGAGAAAGAAGCCCCGGAGTTTCTGCCCCAATGTCAGACAATCCTCCTGTATGTCTCTGGTTCTCCCAATGCCCCTGCCCAGCACTGGAGGTCAGAGGGCTTGGGACTGTGGACTTGACATTTTTGTGGTCTATTTCATTCTTCACAACCAGACTTGTTGCTCCATGAAGGCCAGCTACACAGTGGAAATGAATGGGCACCAAGGACCCAGCACAGCTTTCTTCAGATCTGGGAGTGGAATGCCTCCTGATGGAGGAGAAATCAGCAAGTCCACCCAGAATCTAATCAGTGCTATGGAGGAGGTGCCACCTGATTGGGAGAGAGTATCCTTCCAAAAAGCCAGTCAGGCCAGTCCTGACTTAAAGCCAAGCCTGCAAAAATGGTACCACATTCCCTTCCTCTCGCAGTGTTCCTCAAACTTTTGAATATGTGTACCCCTTCTATAATTTTCGTAACGCTGAGTACCCTCCTACTAATGAGAATGTAGAATTAGGCGCAGCTAAGCTCGGTGCAGTGCATATCCCCACCAAACTCCGGTGCAACGCGTACCCCCACCGAAGTCTCTCTGTACCCCTGGGGGTACGTGTACCACACTTTGGGAAACACTGCTAGAGGATATGGCCAGCTGATCAGAACCGGGAGCTTGATGACTAGATATTTGCATTAAAAAACTGGTGCTGGTCTCAGTGTTGGTGACAATGAACTTGGTCAAGGCAGCCAGGAGGGAGACACCCTGACTGACTCCTAGATTATAGAACTTAGGAGGATACCCATCGCTGACACCCTTCTCCAGCGACACAGTAACCATTACAATGAGGATACTTTCATATTTTATTGGCTTTGTTCCGAGACTCTGTAAGTACATGCAGCTGTATAATAGGAAAGTGTAAAATTATTCCAGAAATTATGGTTGTGTTGGAATATAAATTACTTTATGTCTTTGCACAACCTGAAAATTCACTGCTGTAATGAAAGACTGGATGGAGTTATATCAGTTAATAGAATGTACAATTCCAAGAATATCCTACATGGATAATATTGTATAATAAAAGTAATAACAATCAATAAAAACAGGATAAAAAAATAAAACTCTGGCCTATCAATTCATCAAATAGAAGAAAAATGTGTGAAAGTGGTGGGGAGGGTAAGATTAATCAACCACTGTCAAGTTTTTAAGTGACTCAAAGACTATAATCATCCCATTAGCCCCACAGGTGTTTTGGAAATATGAAATTCACTTTATGATCTAATGTATTTATTGATACTATTTCATTTTATCTTTGTTAATAGTATGGCTCTTATCACCTATGGATAAGGTGAACACAAAGTATATTGTATTGAGTTCAAATGGGTTTGTGTTAATAAATAAGCATAAGTCATTTACTGAGTTGCTAGTTTCTCAATCATTAGAAATATAATCTAATAATCTATCTTAAGAAATTCAAGAGAATGCCAAAGTAATTACATAAAAAATATAGAGTTCCGTTACCAAAGACTATGTTGAAAACTTTAGAAAGAACAGAATACTATTAGTTTCAGGTACAAAATGATTGAGCCTTCTTAAACTCATATTTCAAGTACAAAAAATGAAACAGATTAGTATAGGCTATTAAGAAACAAAAGAGAATTAAGAGATTATTTAAGCGGTGGTAATCTCAAAATCTTAACTTGAAATGTGGCTGCACAGTATATACAGACATTTGCAATATAAATCAGCCTATTTTTGAATACACATTTTCAAAACTTTTCATTTTCTGGACTCACTTTTCTGTCAATACTCAATTGTATACCTCTTCCCATTAATCAATTAGTCTACAACTTCCTTAGAGTCAAAATTCAAATGACATGGCTAAGAACATGGTTATTATACAGGTATCTATTCTCATTTATAAAGTAATTGTAAAGACAGGATCAAGCCATATCAAATGATTGAACAGCAGGATAAATTTAATTCCATAATGTTCTCAAAAACCCAAAAGGAAATGAGAGAAACTTGTGAGAGATCAGAAGATCAGAAGATCAGAGCAGGACGAAACCTGGACTGGTGGAGGGGAAGGGCACAGGAGTGAAAAGATGTCTGTGGGGAGGCACTGGCAGGAAAGGGACATGTTAGGAAAGAGCAGGAGATAAATATAAACCCGAGGGAAAGTAAGAACACATTAATTGTCTTGAGAGACCAGCAGAGTTTTTGGTATGGATGCCAAAATGGCAAATACTGTGGGGCCCTAGCCAGTTTGGCTCAGTGGACAGAGTGTTGGCCTGTGGACTGAAGGGTCCTGGGTTCCATTCCAATCAAGGGTACATGCCCTGGTTGTGGGCTCGATCCCCAGTAGGGGGGCATGCAGGAGGCAGCAGATCAACAATTCATTGATGTTCTATCTCTCTCTCCTGCCGCTCTGAAATAAAATAAAAAAAGGGGGGGGGGTACAATATGGTGAGCTTTAAAAAAATATTGTTATCCAACAATATTTTAAAAAAACTCAGAAAAGAAAAACCAAAGTCAACTCATAATACCATCACCCCAACAAAACTGTAGTTTCTTTCTTCTTTTTTTTTTTTTTTTTAAAAAAATACATTTTATTGATTTTTCACAGAGAGGAAGAGAGAGGGATAGAGAGTTAGAAACATTGATGAGAGAGAAACATCAATCAGTTGCCTCCTGCACACCCCCTCCTGGGGATGTCCTCTCAACCAAGTTACATGCCCTTGACCGGAATTGAACCTGGGACCTTTCAGTCTACAGACCGACGCTCTATCCACCGAGCCAAACGGGTTTCGGCTGTAGTTTCTTTCGTTAAAATTCCACCAAATAAGTTTTTTTTTAAAAAAGCTAAGAAAACATTGAGAAAGGAGATCAGGGAAATTAGACAGAAAATTGAGAGATATATGTAGGTTTGAGAAAATGAAGTCTTTGTTAAAACAAATGAAAAAAGAAACAATAGGACTCATCATACTGGAGATAAAGTAAAATTTATAGATTTTGCAGACTGGAAGAACTGCATTATACACAGAAAGAGGAAAGTTAAGAAGGAACGTGGACCTGGGGGAAGAGCTGGTGTGTGTTTAGTTTCAGAAGTAAAATCTACAGAGAAAATGGAACTTCCAAGTAAAAAGGGTATGCTTAGCAGTTCAAAACACAGAACTAAAGCAGTCAGCTATTCGTACATATAACGAAGCCTCAGTATCCATTTAGCAAAATTAGGAAAGTAAAACTTCTTTTAAAATAAACAATGCCTTTTAAAACCAAATACAGAATTCTGGATAACCATTTTGAACACTCTTTACAACTCCTCTGGGACAAATAAAGTTATGATTTACTTTTTATAACCAATTATAGTTCATAAAAATAGTGCTAGATACTACTTACTTGTGTATTTAGTCATAAAAAAAGGCAAGCTATAACTTTTGGTAGACAGTTTATGTTCAGGATTTATGCAAACTAGAAAGTAGGTTTAATTTGTGATACTTGAATCCTTTGAAATTTCCTGATATACAATAGAAAATCAAGTTACTTGGTCCTATTAGTGTTTGAATTAAAGAATATACAGTAGGAAGAATTGTCGATAGATTTTTTTTTTTTAACTGTTCTTATATTATTTCAACACACTATCTTGCAACCGTGATTACTCAGTATGTGAAGTTAAATTTACAAGAAGAGTATTTCTTACCAGGCTGTGGCTGCTTTCTGATTCTGAGATTCTGATTGCCTTTTACTATATTTACCCTCTGTTTTTGTGGAGATTTCTTCACAGGTGGTTTAGCCCTCGGAACAGTTTTGACTGGAGATTTCTCTTGTTTCCTTGCCCTTTTAGCAGTCATTGCAACTGGAACATCTTTAGAAATAAGAGCTTCTTGGGTTTTCCTATCCAATTTGGTCGTCTGTACAAACTGTGCCGTCAGCACTTCAGCACCTTATATAAAAACAAAACCAAACCATAATTTAAGGGCAAGGGGGGCTCAAATATTTATCAGCATGGCTTTTCCTTTTATTTGTGTTTCTATTTTAGGGTGTAAATGTAGTAATGAGAAATAAAATTTTGGGTATTTCATTAAAATATATATTTTAAAAGCAAGAGTTAAAAGTTCTCATCCTATACAATAAAGAGATAATATGGAAAATGACCCTCATGCCTTTGCACAAGATGGCTGCCCCCATGTGGTCAAAAATGGTTTCCACAAGATGGTTGACAAGGGAGGGTAGTTTTGGATGATCAGGCCAGCAGGGGAGGGCAGTTGGGGGCAATTGGGCCGGCAGGCAGAAGCGGTTAGGGGCAATCAGGCAGGCAGGCAGAAAGGCGAGCAGTTGGGAGCCAGCAGTCCTGGATTGTGAGAGGGATGTCCAGATTGGAGAGTGTGCAGGCTGGGCTGTGGGACAACCCTCTTTCCACCATAAACTTGCTAAGTGTTGGTCTATATCCCTATTAGATGGGGAAGAAAAATGTTAAAGTAATAACTTTATAAAAATAAGGTATGACTTTCATTTTTTCTAAAAATCTTCATGATCTTTCATAAGGTAAGCCTAGATATACTAGTTCATAGCACTGGGAATTAGATAACTCATTGTACACAAAAGCAACACAGCCCCTAAGAGGTGATACGGTTAAAACATAAAAGAGATTATATATTCATAAAGAGCCATCTTATTGTATATATTTCACTTTACTACTCGTAAATATCTAAGTCTTAATACTACCCCTAAAAATCATTTAAAAAAACATTTTATTGATTTTTTTACAGAGAGGAAGAGAGAGGGACAGAGAGTTAGAAACATCGATGAGAGAGAATCATCGATCAGCTGCCTCTTGCACACCCCTTACTGGGGATGTGCCCACAACCAAGGTACATGCCCTTGGCCAGAATCGAACCCGAACCCTTCAGTCCGCAGGCCGACGCTCTATCCACTGAGTCAAACTGGTTTCGGCTAAAAATCATTTTTTAAAGACCAGACAGAAAAAAGCACACTGGACAAAGTGTCCACCTGATTTAATTTCCTACAAATCTATTTTAACTGCTCATCTCTTTTATAAAATGCTCAGCTTTGCTTCTCACATAGAAGGAAGGAAATAGGTAGAGACAGAGGAACAACAGGAAAACAAAACTAGCAACTATCTGCTTATATAACACAAAAGAGTTTAAATTTAAGAATTAAAAAAAGTATAGTAAGTGCCCCCTTTGAGCACTTATTATGTTTTACCCATTTGCTTTATATAATTTCAGTTGTTTCCCAGCAAAACAAATTTAGTTCCAAAGGCATTATATAAAATAATCACACATAAATATCGGCAAAATTTTAAAATTACATTATAGAAATGTAATTTTAGAAAACAATATTTCTAATTGAGAACAGAAACATGATACTATACAGTTTAAGAAATTGGGATGACTGCTGGTGAAATGTAGAGAACAGACGAATTTATTTTTCGGGGTTTTAGGAAAGCTTTAGAATCTCTTAATATTGTACATGTTCTTGGATCCAATTATTTCCCTCCCTAGTAAACTATTACACTTAATAAAGCAGCATTTTTTTTTAAAGGAATAAGACCTATCATTCCATTATACATTTTTTAGCATTAAGGAATATAAATACATCAAGAAGGAAAACAGTTAAGTGTAAATTAAGAAGAGAAAGAAAATAAGATAAGATGACCAAGACAAAGGGGAAAGTTTTAAACAACTGCACAAACAGAAAGGGAGATCTCTCACAATCCTGAGAGGAAAAACTGAAACATGAACAAGGTGTTTTCTGCTTATTAGTGTCATTCAATGCCATGTTTCTCAAACTGCATGCAATAATCCATTGATGGATTATAAAATAAAGTTAATGGATTGCAACCAGAATTCTTTCTTAAACGAAACAGAGTGGAAGAGAAAATATCAGAATGTATTACACATAGGGTCAACGTCTTTTGAAATTTTATTTCCAGTGTCATGTGTGAATTTGTGTACTGACTACAAAATAAAACACATTTCTTATAGTGGATGAAATTTAAAACATCTGAGAAACAGAAAACATAATCTTGGGGCTCTGCACATCCCTGATGTTTCTTCTCTAACCCCCAAAATTTCTAGAATCAAAATACGAAAGACAAGTTGGCACACCTTTTTTGTGTGAAGGGCCAGACAGTACATATTTTCAGCTTTAAAGCTCATTATGTTCTCATTCACAACCACATCTCTCTGCAAACAAAGTGTGCTGTAGCCAGAGACAACTGCTGAAGGCGTCATTTCTTTACACTTTGCTGACCCCTATAGTTCCCTACTTTTCAACAAAATACACTACCTATAATCTGAGATGACTTTGAGGCAAAATTGTGTTGTTTGTTGTGCTATGTTCACTAAAGCACATTTAATTACAGACTAAATGGCTCTCTATTCTGATTATTACTCAATTTTCAGGGGGGGGGGCGCGTGCAACAAAGCCACTTGTGGAACTGTTTCAATACAGGCCACTAGACATTCTGTTTCAACAGATCTATGGCAGGATCCAGGTGACTGTTTTTAAACTGACACACATAAAAGATTAGAAATTCTACCCCAAACTGGTTTAATTTTAAAGGTTCTAGGTATTTCCCCCACCCATTTATACATATACTAGAGGCCCGGTGCATGAAATTCGTGCACAAGGGAGATGTGTCCCTCAGCCCAGCCTGCACCATCTCCAATCTGGGACCCCTCTCACAATCCAGGACTGCTAGCTCCCAACTGCTCACCTGCCTGCCTTCCTGATTGCCCCTAACTGCTTCTGCCTGCCAGTCTGATCATCCCTTAACCACTCCCCTGCCAGCCTGCTTGATGCCTAACTGTTCCCCTACCAACTTGTTTGCTCCTAACTGGCCTCCCCTGCAGGCCTGGTTCTCCCAACTGCTCTCGCCTGCAGGCCTGGGTCCCTCCCAATTGCCCTTGCCTGCAGGCCTGGGTCCCTCCCAATTGCCCTTCCCTGCAGGCTTGATCGCCCCCAACTGCCCTCCCTTGCAGGCCTGGTCCCTTCCAACTTCCCTCCCCTGCTGGCCATCTTGTGATGGCTATCTTGTGTCCACATGGAGACAGAATCTTTAACCACATGGGGATCTGCATATTACTCTTTTATTAGGTAGGATAAGCTACTGGTTATAAGTTTTTGTTGGTATGTCTGATTTAAATTCTTTAAATTTATTGGAGAGGGAGAGAGTTAGAGAGATCGATTGTTCCACTTATTGATACATTCATTGGTTGATCTTTATATGTGCCCTGACCGAGTACTGAACCCCAAATCTTGACCTATTGGTGACACTCTTAACAACTGAGCTACCCACAGGTTGCAGGGGTCTTCAAACTACGGCCCGCGGGCCACATGCAGCCCGCAGAGGAGTCTGATCCGGCCCGCCAGGTTTTTTGGGCAGTGAGCGCAGCCGAGGTGTTACAGTAGGAATTAGTAGTTCATATAGTCCAGCCCTCCAGCTCTCTGAGGGACCGTGATCTGGCCCCCACTTTAAAAAGTTTGAGGACCCCTGGGTTAAAGGTATGATTTTAGAAGATTCTCTTCATCTACTTTGATTTGTCCAAGGATAACTAAGACACTGGATAATGATCTTTCTAAAATGGTACATAAATAACTCACAGCTTGAGCAGTTTTAGAGTGAAATGCAGCTTTTAGTGGGTTGGGCTTTTGAGGAGATATCTTACAGTGTTTCCTATTGCTTTAAAAATATATATATATTATTGATTTTTTACAGAGAGGAAGGGAGAGGGATAGAAAATTAGAAACATCGATGAGAGAGAAACATCAATCAGCTGCCTCTTGCACACTACCCACTTGGGATGTGCCTGCAACCAAGGCACATAACAGAAATCGAACCCGGGACCCTTCAGTCTGCAGGCTGACGCTCTATTCACTGAGCCAAACTAGGTAGAGTGCAGCCGGTTTTGGCTGTTTCCTATTTCTTGTTTTTAATCTATAGTCTACCTCAATGCTTCTCAAACTTAAGCATGCTGACAAATCACCTAGAGAGAAATGTTGGCATTTCTAAAAAACTTCTGATACTGTACAGCTACAGTCCACAGGAAAAGTGCTAGAATACAAGTTATTACTAACTCACTAATTAATCTCTATAAATTGTGCTTACCTCTTTTTCTTTTCTGAGGAAACTGTCCTTTAACTAACTTGAGAGTTGTTGGAGGGGTGGAGCTCCTATTTGCTCTAGTAGGAGTTCTTTTGGGGAAGGGACAGCACAAGTTTACTCTTTTACTCTGCACCACAGGTGGCATGCTGGCCTTCCTCTTTGGCTGCACTCTCAGAGTGGCTGGATTTAATGGAACTATATTTTTCTTCCTAGCTTTAAACATTTCTTCAGCATTCTTTTTTGTTTCAGTTTCTCTTCTTACTTCTGCCTCTGAGTCAAGAAATTCAGGATCTGGAGTCATAACTAGAGAAAATCCAGCATCACAAATTCCATCTGAAATACAAGGAGACTGTGGACACTCTGCCAATAAATCTAACACTGTAGACACTTCCAAAATGTACCCATTAGGATCTGAAAAATAAGACTTCAGCTGAGTTAAAGACTGTACAGGGCACTTTTCAGCTGGAGGAACCAAGTCAAAATCATTGGACATTTTGCCAAAGAGTGCAGTCTCTTTCACTCCATCCTGAGAAGAAGTTGTCAATGGATTTCTCTCCATCTTGTACAATTCTTGGAAATTATGCTTTACTAATGTATTTAGACAGATTCCTTCTTCAGTACATGATTTCCTTGCTTCTAGCAGTGCACAATTAAGGGCAGGTAAAATAGGTATCACCTTCAATGAGATGTCATCTTCAACTTTCAAGTCTTTCAGTCCTAAAATATATGGATATACATTAAAAACCTAAAATTTTTAGTCTTTATTTTATAAAAACATTCAGAAAAAAATGCTTATGAAATTATGGGATGGTTAAATATTACAAAGTGCTCCAAATAGAAATCTAAATGGAAATTAGAAGACTCTGGGTACATTTAATGAAAATATATATATATATATATATATATATATATATATATAATCACACAAGAGAGTGGATTTGGAATAAGAACTAGAAAAGAATCACTTAAATGCAATCACCAGGTTAGAATGAGGAAGGCTGACCTGCCTCTAGCTCCATCTTATCTGATGAGAAGCCAGCATGCGCTTAATGTTCCATCAAAGCAACAGCAGTGGCAATGAGTTGGCAGGTTTGTATTTCTACTTTTCAATGAACATTTTCTGCTCATTTTTATAAAAAATATATTTTTATTTATTTTAGAGAGGTAGGGAGAGGGAGAGAGATAGAAATATCAATGATGAGAGAGAATCATTGGTAAGCTGCTTCCTGCAAACTTCCTACTGGGGATGTGCCCACAACCAAGTACATGCCCTTGACCAGGATCAAACTTAGGACCTTTTAGTCTGCAGGCCAACGCTCTATCCACTGAGTCAAACCGTTTAGGACGAACATTTTCTGCTTTTAAATGTCTTATTTTATCTCTACCTTATAATTTACTTGAAATTTTTAAAAATGTATTGATTTTTAGAGAGAAAGAAACACTGAGTTGTTGTTTCACTTAATTATGCATTCATTGGTTAAGTCTTTATGTGCCCTGAGTGGGGATTGAACTCAGAACCTTGGTATATTGGGACGACTTTCTAGCCAACTGAGCTACTCAGTCCAGGTTGTTCAAATTCACTTAAGTTACAATGCTAACCAAGTGAAATGAAAAAAGTAAAATCCTTAAGTAAACCCGAAATTCCATCACCTTGTCTATCAAGCAAAAAAATTTTTTTTTAATTAAGTAATTAAACCAACTAGTTTGTGTTTCACTTTCTCTCCTTAGCTAAATGAGGTATTAGGAAAAAGAATAAAAAGATAAATAAAAATAAACAAAAAAATGTGGGTAGATATTAAAAATTCCTTTCTTCCCCTAACCCATTTGGCTTGGACCGAAAGGTCCCAAGTTCGATTCCAGTACAGAGCATGCTCCTTGGTTGTGGGCACATCCCCAGTGGGAGGTGTGCAGGAGGCAGCTGATTGATGCTTCTCTCTCATCAATGTTTCTAACTCTCTA
Organism: Pipistrellus hanaki; assembly: GCF_964339955.1. Taxonomy (NCBI): domain Eukaryota; kingdom Metazoa; phylum Chordata; class Mammalia; order Chiroptera; family Vespertilionidae; genus Pipistrellus; species Pipistrellus hanaki. Next base: position 129,122,800 of record NC_140503.1, on the reverse strand, counting down.
TCTTTCTCTCTTCCTCTCTGTAAAAACTTAATAAAATATATTTTTTAAAAATTCCTTTCTTGACAAAACTGGTTTGGCTCAATGGATAGAGCGTTGGCTTGGGGACTGAAGGGTCCCCGGTTCGATTCCGGTCAAGGGCATGTACCTTGGTTGCGGGCATATCCCCAGTAGGGGGTGTGCAAGAGGCAGCTGATCGATGATTCTCTCTCATCGATGTTTCTAACTCTCTATCTCTCTCCCTTCCTCTCTGTACAAAATCAATAAAACGTATTTAAAAAAAAAATAAATAAATAAATAAAAATTCATTTCTTTGCAGTTTATTACCTAAAAAGTAACAAGTGAAGAAAAAAGGTTTCTATGTACTGCTAACAACTCACACTAAAGTAGTATTTTTCCTGAAAATTAATTTCAAGAAAGACAGAACCCAGAATGACATGTAATAGCCTATTATAAAATCTATGAAAAACAACATTTTAAATCTGCTAAGCAAAGTATCTATCATTTAAAACAGATAACCATAACCTGGGATCCTGATAGAAAATGGCCATTCATAGAAAATGTCTTAGTGAACTAGAGGAGGAGGTGTACACTACAACAAAACACTGCAAAATTTATTTAAACAAATCCTGTGCTGTTCAACACTGAATGGTATAGGCACTAATATTTCCTATTTATTTCACTTTTAAAAATATATATATATTTTATTGATATTTTACAGAGAAGAGGAAGGGAGAGAGATAGAGAGCTAGAAACGTCGATGAGAGAGAAACATCGACCAGCTGCCTCTTGCACACCCCCTACCGGGGATGTGCCCGCAACCAATGTACATGCCCTTGACCGGAATCGAACCCGGGACCTTTCAGTCCGCAGACCGATGCTCTACCACTGAGCCAAACCGGTTTCAGCTTATTTCACTTAAAAAAATATATATATATTTTATTGATTTTTTACAGAGAGGAAGGGAGAGAAATAAAGAGCTAGAAACGTCGATGAGAGAGAAGCATCGACCAGCTGCCTCTTGCACTCCCCCTACCGGGGATGTGCCTGTAACCAATGTACATGCCCTTGCCCGAAATTGAACCTGGGACTTTTCAGTCCGCAGTCCGACGCTCTACCACTGAGCCAAACCAGTTTCGGCGCCTATTTATTTCATAATAAAATGAAGTCAGAGCTCTGACAGAAGGAGGAGGCAGTATGTAATAAAAATTAGAAGGCAGGTAGTTAGTTGTTTGACCATAGGCAAGCTTAAGTCTCAGTTTCCTCATCTTTGAAATAATAATATTTTAAGGGCAGCTAAATCAGTAACTGTATACTTAGCACAATACCTGACAAATGCTTACAAAATGCAAACAACATTTATGTTGTTATAACTGGTAATGTTTTTCTATTGTACAGAGAAGTGATGCCCAAGACAGTGCAGTTCTCTGCTTTGGGTAACTGCATATGTACAATGTTAAGAAATCATCTTTAGGAGAGAACCAAGATGGCGGCATAGGTAAGCACCTGTACTTGCCGTCTCCCACAACCACATCAAAATTACAACTAAAATACAGAAAAACTATCATCCAGAACTACAAGAAAGCTGGCTAAGTGGAAGTACTACAACTAGAGAAGTAAAGAAGCAAGTGCACTGAGACTGGTAGGAGGTGCAGAGGCGCTGAACAGGCTGGCACCCGGGTGTGCCGCTTTTTTAATTGGGAGGGAGATACAAGCTCCTGCTTGTTCTCAGCTCCAGTGTCGGGCAAGATGCTGGGGGGGGGGGGGGGGGGGGGGAGAGACCCAGACACACACAGAGAGAAACTGGATTGTTTGGAATCGGGACAGGAATACAGGGTGGCTTTCTTTCAGGGTGGGGTGGGAACTGGGTGGAGGGCAGCTATGGGAGAAAAAAAGAGGGACATCTGTAATAACCTAGATAAAGATTTAAAAAAAAAAAATCAACTTTAATAACATTAGTACATTGGTTATAGCTTTATAAATGCTATACATAATTTTATGTTTAAACACATTGAATGTGATCATAAAATGAGGAAAATTTCCTCATATAACAAAAATAAATGACTTGTTTACTTTATTGTTCAGCAAACATTTATTATTTTTTATGTGCCTGGAACTGCTAGGCTATAGGCATACAGTAGAATACAAGAAAGGCAGGCATTAAATCATATACAAACAAATATTTAAATTCAATTGATGATAAATCTAGGGTTCTCACTGAGGTCAGAATGGTGATGGGAATCAACAGTGATATTTAAATTGACACCCGACAGACCTGAATTACACACTGGACTAAATCAGAGCTTTACTTGATTTTATTCATTATCCCCAAAATTTTAATACTACAGATAAACTATGTATCTGTTTATATATTGTTTGAGTAATATTTTTTGCCCTATGGGGGTAAACACTACCCAATAAAAGAGAAGGAGAAAAGTAGTCTAGACAGAGAACTACAACCGTGAAGACCTTGAGTCCTACTTACTATTATAAAAGTTATCTCCTTGCTATTGTAGGTTTTAAAAAAATATATATTTTTATTGATTTCAGAGAGAAAGGGAGAGGCAGAGAGAGATAGAAACATGAATGATGAGAATCACTGATTGGCTGCTCCGGCACGCCCCACACTAGGATCGAGCACAACCCTGGCATGTGCCCTGGACGGGAATCGAACTATGACCTGGTTCACAGGCCGATGCTCAACCACTGAGCCATGCCGGCCAAGCTGCAGGTTTTTTAAAAGATGAATTTTTAATTTATTTTTATCAGTCTGCAGGCTGCCACTCTATCTACTAAGCCAAACCAACTAGGGCTATTTTTAAATTAAATTTTAATGATAGTTTATTGTGATTATTATATTAGTTTCAGGTATACAACACAGTGATTCAACATTTATATACCTTACAAAGCGATCACCATTAAGTTTACTAACCATCTGTCACCATATATAGTTATTACAGTAGTATTCTATTATTATTCAATGCCAAATATTCAACTTTAAATAATGCTGGATTTGAGGACCATCTGAGATATCTTAAGTGAAAAAGTCAATAAAGAGGTGGATATCTGGATGTGAAGCTTCGAGGAAAGGCTAACCCTGAAAAGGGGACAAAGAAGAATCAACCGGAGAGATTAAAGGAAGAGTTATTTAAAGAAATAAACTTCATTAGTTACCAGGGTTGAGAGGTTAAGCATGAGGAGGATGGTCACTGTGCCCTTACCTGCTGACACGGATGAATGGAATAAATGTAATCCATGTAGAGCCATCTGCTCATCTCCAAAATCTACACAGGATGAAAATCAGAAGAAAAGTTAGGTTGCTGACCTTATAAAACAAAAGTAAACATTCAAAATAAATAGTATTTTTAAAAAGTTGTCCTTACTTGTTTCTGGAATGAAGGCTGATGATGTAAGTAAAATGAAAGCCTCTCGATCTTCTAAGCATTTGATGAGTGCCTTAAACATTAAAAAAAAAAAAGATTCAATTCCTCCCCTCCCTCTAGTATCAGAAACTGCAAGTTACTTAACACTCAAATAATCTTGGCCGTTAGGACTACATATAGTAACTAGAACATCAAGGGTTAATTTTAGGGTAGTTTTCAACTACATAACAAACTTATCAGAAAAGAGTAATTTCATTTTTTTAATAAGATGCTTGATATTTCACACTGTTGCCTAAATAGTCAATCTGTTATCATTTAGCCACTACAAATTTAAGGTAAATCAGGCCTATGATTGGCATCTTAAGCTCATGTTTATATACAACATATCACAGAATTCTAGAACTAGGAATTCTGGAAGATTCTATGTAATAAAAGAATCCTTTCTACAGCATCTGAGAGATAAAAATAATAGAAAATAACATAATTAGCTTATGCAGCAATAAAAACATGCAGATGAAAATAATTTTTTTCTTTTTTCCCTCCATCACAGTGTTCAGTGGAATCTTGAGTAAAAACAAAACAAAACAAAACTCCCAAACAACCTTTAAAATTTTAATGTTTACATAAATTGGGGAAATTTTGTCCCAAGATCTGGGCAAATTATTTAAAAGCTATCATTCTAAATTATGAAAATAACAGCTGCTCTTTTCCATTATGTATAATTTCTAAAGCCAATGCTCATGCAATAATTTTTTAAGTTTAAAAAAACCCATACCAAACTAAAAATATATTGTTTTATAAAGTGATAAAACATTCTATTAAAAAAACTGATAGGTCAGAAGCCTAAAAATATGGCAAATTGATAAATTAATCAATAAACACTTCAAGTATAAAAAAAGATTTTTCTAATTATATTAGAACTAAGTTATGACACTGACAATTCACTAATTGCAAGTTTCTATAGTCTTCTATTACTGCCCTTGTATATTTGATAGTTGACACTCCACAGTCTTTTAAGTTCCTTGTTGGTAGAGACAATTTTCTATTTTTGCTTCTGGCACATAGTAAGCACTCAAGAATTATTGGATACATATACCAATAACTACATATACCCATAGCTTTGGCATCTATTAAATTTCAAAGAGGTATAATTCTTGTTTCATTTTCGATTGATGTAAAAAGTGAAAGTGACAAACAATTAGCCTCTATACTGTTCTGCATTTTAGTTTTGTAAAATAGATGAAAAATAAAATCCCTATTTACTTAAAGCCATACACTTCTATCTTTCAAAATTATGTGCAAATAGAATAAAAATATACAGTATATGAAGCAAGAAAAGCATGGAGTGCGGAGGAGAAAGAACCTCAAGTGATATGTAATTCCTATAACTAATTATTATTACTAAATGGGTTTCAATCAAAGCCAAGTTCTGCACAAAGTCTCTATTATTTTCAATACTATAAACCAGGGGTGGGGAACATCTGGCCCAAAGGCCATATAAGGCCCAAGAAATCATTTGGGCTAGTCCTGCCAAGGCATTAGAGGTTAGTTAATTAAATGTTTGACCAAATATAGCAAGCTAACTTTTAAGTTGATAAATTTTGTATGGCCTCCGAATGATGTTATAAATATCCAAATGGCCTTTGGCAAAAAAAAAAAAAAAAGGGTCCCCAGCCCTGCTATAAGCACTCACAAGTAGTCCCTTCATGAATGCATTTTTTGAAAGTATCTTTGGACTTTATTCCTTTTAATTTCCAAATATACAATGAACTATGGTACTTTAAAAACCATACCCTACAATCCTATAGTAGATAGCTATCCACTCAACGTCCAATGTCGCCCATTTCAACAGTTTTTGCTGTGGGGCACCACTTTCTGTAGATTGGGTGGAACTAACCTCATACCCAGTTCTGGAAGATGGGCTCTGAATGGTCTGAGCTAATTAGTGTAGTCCATTCCCTTTCAGTTACTGATTGAGAGATGTGCAGATCTTTCTCTCCCCCTACCTCCCTTCCCTTCCTGCTCTATCTTCCTCCTTCTCACCCCCCCCTCTCTCTCCCTCTCTATTCCCCACTTCCTCCTCCCTTCTCACTCCTCCTCCCTCTTAACACTTAGAATTGAAAAGTTAAGCCTATTAAATCCCCTTATTGCTTAAGCCAGTTTGGGTTTCTGTTACATGCAACCTCAAGTATATGAACTGACTATCCCTAAGACTTAAGCTTTCCTTCAAGGCTGCTATACATGTTAGATTTTAAGTTATTAATTTTTTTGCTACCTACTATAGGGGACAGTCCATCATGTCACTAAAAGGCTCAGAATTTGTTTGGTCATGGTCGTACACTCGCACCATCTCTTCTGAGATATTTAGAAATCACTCAATATAGAATCAGCATCTATTCCTACCCTGACGTTGAGGAATTCTGAGTAACATAACAGAGAGGGGTCTTTTAATGTTATTTATTTCTCAGTAGTCTTAGTTTCTACACTACAAAAGCAGTAGAAACATCAACTCTCCCTCCTACCCCCTCCTTTTAAACCTATGGATTGACACAGGTCACTTTTAAAGAACTATTTCACAAGTGGTCCTTTGATTAAATGCAAAAACACTGTGATCTACTCAATTGTCATGAAACAAAAACAACAAAAGAATGAGAAAAATTTTCCTCTTATTCTTAAAATCAGGAGTATAAACTGACTCGTTAAACACAAACTAAAATACAAAGAAGATGAAAAGATCAGTCAATAAATATTTTATCAATATGTCAAAAAACATTAAAGGATAAAAATCCTTCCAGTAAACTAAAACAATTTAATCTAGATGAAGCAACTAATAGATTATCAAATTCTCAATTTAAGGAAAAAATAATTATTTAAAATTGATTCTTACCAATTGCTTATTTTTAATGACTTCGGTTAGTTTATCTATTTTGTCCCCTTGTTTGTTGGACAATTCCACCTCATACATATTGAAGTACATATCTTGGCAACACACTGGACAAAATAAGAAAAACAGAACATTTCTTATTTTAAATGCTATCTTATTTTTTAAAATAACCAATTTATTCATTTCTATAATAAAAAGTAAAAAAACTAAGAATTTAAAAAATTATCATTCAATGTCCTTGGTTATAAAACACCTTGAAAAAAAAGTTATATTGTATAGTCTGGCTGGTGTGCTCAGTGATGAGCATCAACCTATAAATCAGGAGTTCACAGTTCAATTCCTGGTCAGGACACATGCCAGAATTTCAGGCTTGATCCCCCAAAGGGGGCATACAGACAGCACCTGATAGATCATTCTCTCTCATCACTGATGTTTTTATCTTTTCCTCTCTGAAATCAATATTAAAAAAATTTAAAAATTACTGTATAAAGTATTTCAAAACAATGCTTTCATTTTACTGACACTAGTATAACAAAGGAAATAAATACTATATAAATATATAAACATCAATGTTCCATGGATTAATCTAAATGAGAAATTTTTTTCTCAGGTTTTCTGCTTTTCCCCCTTCACTTCTAAGTACATAGCTAAACTTTGGTTGATGAGCTAACAATGCAATATACAGATGATGCATTTAGTACAGTACACTTGAAACTTACATAATCTTATTAATCAACTAGAGGTGCAGGGAATTCGTGCACTGGGTGGGGTGTGTGTGTGAGTGTCCCCTCAGCCCAGCCTGCATCCTCTTGCAGTCTGGGAACCCTGACATCCTAGTGCTCTGCAGAGGTGGGAGAGGCTCCTGCCACAACCGCTGCACTCACCAGCCATGAGCCTGGCTTCTGGCTGAGCAGCACTCCTTCTGTGGGAGCGCACTGACCATTAGGGAGCAGCTCTTATGTTGAGCAGCATCGTGCTAAAACCTGCTCTCTGACATCCCCTAAGGGGTCCTGGTTGTGAGAGAGTACAAGCCAGGCTAAGAGACCCCACCAGTGCACGATAAGGGCTGGGGAGGGATGCAAGAGGTTGGCCAGCTGGGGAGGGACCACTGGAGGGCTCCAGGGCATGTCTGGCCCATCTTCCTCAATCCTGATTGGCTGGACCCCAGCAGCAAGCTAACGTACAGTTGAAGCATCTGCCCCCCTGGTGGTCAGTGCACGTTATAATGACTGGTTGACCGGTCGTTCTGCCATTTGGTTGCTGGGCTTTTATTATATAGGATTAAAGCTAGACTTTGACTCTTTCTGCCGCCATTTTGGTTCTGCGTTCCCCGCACAAAGTGCCCGGTGAAGCCACAGAAACAATCCCTGCTACAGAGCAAGAGTTACCTCAGCCCCAAGCTGAGACAGGGTCTGGAACAGAATCTGACAGTGAGGAATCAGTACCAGAGCTCAAAGAACAAGATTCCACACAGGCAACCAACAACAAGCCCAGCTGGCTGAGGCGGCTGACATCGATGAAGAACCAGTCAGTAAAGCAAAAACAGAACAGGAGTGAAAAGAAGGAACAAAGGCTATGTCCAAACTGGGTCTTTGGCAGATTACAGGGGTTACTAGGGTATCTTAGAATATCCTCTGTCATCACAAAACCAGATGTCTATAAGAGCCCTGCTTCAGATACCTACTTAGTTTTTGGGGAAGTCAAGATTCAGGATTTATCTCAGCAAGCACAGCTAGCAGCTGCTGAGAAATTCAAAGTTCAAAGTGAAGCTGTCTCAAACATTCAAGAAGACACACAAGCTCCAACTGTACAAGAGGAGAGTGAAGAGGAAGAAGTTGATGAAACAGGTGTGGAAGTTAAGGACAGAATTGGTCATGTCACAAGCAAATGTGTCAAGAGCAAAGGGAGTCCGAGCCCTGAAGAACAACAGTAATGATATTGTAAATGCTATTATGGAATTAACAAGTAACCGTCTGAAAAGGAGGACACTTTTTGTGTGCGTTTCAAAAGAGTTACTGCAGCTTGGTTTGAAATTTGTACTGTTTCTATCATTAATAAAGTTATGGTTTCTTGTGGGATTAAAAAAAAAGCTAGACTTTGCAATTTTAGATGAAACTATTTTTCACCGTTTCTAGTTGGCCTCCAAGGAACCGAATCACATAGTAACTCTGCAACTTTTATAAATGAACCTTTTAAGAATCACATAAGGAAAAACAAAAGTGTAGAAGAGGGGGGGAAAAAACCAAAACCCCAGCACATACACAGTGTACCATTAAAGGAAGTTCTTGGGTTACATGGGACACGACATACGTCGTTTCGTAGTTATGTCGGCATCTCCCTTTTATATATATATAAAAAAAGTTCCATCATTTCGACATATGTACATATATATGTGCTTTATGATTTTTATTATTTATTTACCAAAAGTAAAAGTCAGGAATTGTCATCTTTCTTTCAAATTTTTTTTACTGTTTCACTTCATTAAGGCTGTATATGTGCTCCCTGTGAGTGACGTAGGTGCTTATGTAGGTGGGTTCCGACTTAAGGCAAAAATCGTGTAACATGGTGTCGTAGGAATGGATCTCCGACGTAACCCAAGGACCAACTGTACATTTAAACAAACCTTTTTGCTCCAAGTAATTCTGTTTTCTAAAGATAGCTTCTGGTAGTCTTTTTTTCAGAGATGACACTTTCATTACATACTTAAAATCTAGTTCATGTGGTCTAAAAAAAACAAAATATCATGTGATATAATAATCATTGAAACTATCTACAGCTTCATATGCAGTATATGGTTTTCTAATAAAATGCTAATAAAAATATTGTAACAAAAAAAAATTCTTAAATTGGTAAACTCCAGGTCAAATCACACACACACACACACACACACACACACACACACACACACGAGGCCAGGTGCACGAATTCATGCATAGGTGGGGTCTGGCTGGCCTGCCCTAATGGGGTTCTGATCAGGCCAAGCCAGTGGAGGGGAGGGACCACAGGAGGTTAACTGGCCCTGCCCATGATGGGTGGGGGCTGATGGGGGCTGGCCGGGTGTGGGGAGAGGGGGGAAATGCAGGTGGCTGGCCAGCCAGCCCTGTCTCCAGTCAAGGTGATGGGGCCTATTGGAGGTGGGGCTGGCCAGGGAGGGGCCATGGGCAATTGGGGAGTGATCGAGGCCCTGATCAGGCCAACTGGCCGCTGCAATGCGCATCAAAGTGACCAATCGTTCCAATTGCTGGGCTTATATATATATATATATATATATATATATATATATATATATATATATAGATATTTATAAATACACATTTTCAAATATATGACCCCATAAACTGTGGTCTGAAAATATGACGACATTTTAAGCATCCACTGATTATTGTGATACATATAATTTTGGTATAACTAAAATATCCAATGTATGGAAGAACTATGCATATGTAATGAGAATTTGCTATGTAAGTGTTAAAAACTTTTGACAATATTGCATTACCTACCAGGCAACATCACATCCAAACTTTTGTATCATTTCACCTAATTTCTTTTTTTTTCTTTAAAACTCATTTTGAAAAATTTATAGACTTATAGATGTCTTCTTTTCTCTTAAATATTTCTCTCTGTGTGTCCTTAAAAAAGGACATTTCCTTATCCAACCATAAAACAATGAACAAAATCAAGAAATTAAGAATGATATAATGCAATTAATTAACCTACAGACCTTATTCTGCTAACCGTATCACTAAAATCTTTTATAACGAGAAAAAAACCCAACATTTTGTAGTCCAGGGTCCTATTTAGTATGTTTGTTTTATCTCCTTCAAGCAGGAACAGTCTTTGTCCTTCTTTAATGACCTTGATATTTTTTAATATAAACCCTTTATTTTGCAGAATGTCTTAATCCTGATATATTTATTTCCTCCTGATTAGAGTGGCAGGAATACCACAAAAATGTTATATCTTATTCATGTGTTTCCTGATGTGATGCAATGAAATGTTAACTCCATTCCTGATAACGATAACTTAACCACTTAGTTAAATGGTATCTGCAGTTTTTTTCCATTGTAAAACCAGTCTTTTCCCCTTTGTAATTATTTAATAAGTTGTGGGGAAATACTGTGAGGTAAGTAAATACCATCAAACTTTCACCTACTATTTTAAGCATCCACTGATTATTGTGTTGTTACCAATGATGATTTTTGTAATTCCATCATTCTGTCTTTACTTATTAGTTGCACTCTATAGTGAGGAAGAACTTTCTCATTTATTTATTCACAGAATACTTATTTTATTCTATGGGTTATAATCTCTTTCTCTCTCCTTAAAAAAGTCAATAGAAGAAAAAAAGAATTCTGATAGCACACTAGTTTTTGTCTTATATTTCAATTAAACTATATATACCTATAAATCATTTTCAGTACAAATTAAGACCAAATTTAAAAAGATTTCATAAAAAATTTCAGAAATGCTCTTCATTATTCTCCAGAATATTATTATGTAAATACATAGCAACTACTCTAATTAATACTACAGTAGTCTAGAAAACTCAATGTAAAATACTGGAAATCTTAATAAAGATTCAGTAATATAATTAAATGGTTATAATTTGCTGTATCTATCCTAGGCAAATCTATTTTTTTTGGGGGGGGGGGGGGAGTCTAACTTCTAGTATCAAATCATTCTCCCATGTATATATTAAAATACTAAAATTTAAAAACTGAGTTGTCAAAGATTATAAAACAAATTTATTTAAGGCCAAGGTTAGAATTTAGATATAAATTTAGGTCTCCTGTACCATGGTCCTAGAAGCTTGATACATCTGACCAAAAGTACTTTAATCTAACACCAAGTACAACTGCTGTATTTCACACCAGTGCTAACAAGCAAGAACTCAAAATGAGAATTTTAAAAAAGTATACAAGCAGTAATAAACAATACAAATTCAGTACTTACAGCTGGGTGGGAACCACTGTACCATAAGAGGACAAGAGAGTTATGTCACATAGCAGACAGCCTTTAATAATTAATTTCCCTTTCCATGGAGAGATGAGAACTTTAAGAAATGAGGGTAAGAAAAAACAAATTATTTTACTTATGAACAAAATATTTACTTAAAAAACCTAAAAGAACCAATTAAATAATTCCTTACCATTTTCACCGAGTTCAAGTCTAGGGAAAAAAAAAAAAAAAGCAATTTTATAAGAGTCAAGAAAACAAATACAGTAAAATAAAATATGTACAGAATTACTTACATGCTTTTATGATCTGGTACCGCCATCTTTTTAGGTTCCTTGTACTGAAAAGCTACAATTATGTAAGGATAAATCTGTCTAGGTCGCTCAATCACAGTGGTGCCTGAAAGCTCATACAGGTAATACTAAAAGAAAAAGAATTATAATCAGGATAGCACTATAGATTTCCGTATGCACCAAGTTGATCTCAACTCACCTAGTAGTGAAACTTAACACATTAGAGACAGAAATGTATCTTAGAAATGATTTATACCTGACTCAGTTCAAAGGCGCGAAAATGACTCGTCTCGTGAGAAACCTTGTTAGCATTTGCAGCCACGTGACAATCATAGCCAGAAGATGGGCTAATATAGTTAGGTGTATAATTCTCAGACACAAACTTGACTTTTCCCTAGAATGAAAGTATTAAGACTAATCAGATGTTTTCAAATAGCAATAATGTTATTCTAGGATTCATTTAAAAGTAGCTGAACAAAAATTTCTATGTATTTCAACTAATAGTTAACTGTGTTAAGAATTAGAAGTATGGTTCTTAGAAAATAATCTTTTAAGGCCAAAATTAGTTTTAAGTTTCCATGAACCCCTTAAAATTGCATTTAAAAAGCATGTATGTTTGTATGTTTGGGCATCTTTTTGAGGCAGAAGTCCATTTCTTTTATCACAATATCAAAGGAATACAAATTTAAAAGAACCATTCTCCCCCAACATTTTTTTTGTTAATCCTCACCAAAGGACATTTTTCCATTGATTTTTTTAGACAGAGTAGAAAGGGGTGGAAGGGAGGGAGGGAAGGAGGGAGGGAGGGAGGGAGAGAGAGAGGGGGGAGAGAGAGAAAGAGAGAGAGAAACATTGATATGAGAGACACAGATCGATTAATTGGTTGACCCCAGCTGGGGATTGAGCCTGCAACCAAGATACGTGCTGTTGACTGGAATCGAACTTAGGACCCCTTGGTTCTTGGCTAACTCTCTACCATGGAGCCAAACTGGCTAGGGCAAAAGAACCATTTCTTTAAAATAAAAATTATATAGCTTACCAAATAGATTGATTATTCAATGATTATAACATAAAAGATGACAAATGAAATCTAAAATTTCAAAAGATGAGTTTTCAAAGTGAGAATTAAGTTACCAATTATAAATTACAGACCAAGATATATCTATTATATCAGGACCCAAAAATTCAGCAAGTAGCAAATATATATACTATATATACTAAGTGCTTAGCAGACCACTGGCCCTGACTACAGTCAATAGTATTTCCCATTACAGACTTGTCTTCATCAAGGTTACATGTCTTCCAAAAAAAGAAGAAAAAAGGCTGTCAAGTTTTTTTAATTTCATATCATGAAATAGCATGATTTTAAAAGCTGTTTTTAACAACATGATGACAAAGATAGGAAAAATAAAAATATACTAAATATATACCAAAATGAGGATGAGATTACAAATTTATTTTTTATTTTTACAAGAAGAATTATTTAAAAGATGTTTTAAATAATTTTGTTTTATTGCTGTTAAGATCCTGCATCTTCATTTATAGGACCACAAAAGACAATTCTTTGGTAAGGAGGGCTGAGAACATGTAGGCAAAAACTAAACAGCAATATCCACCAAACAGAGAAGGGATACAGGGGCATAAGCCAATGGCAAGGCAATCTGACATAAGTAAAAAAACCAAACATTTGTTATCTGAGCCAGTGTTTTTCAACCTTTTTTGGGCAAAGGCACACTTGTTTCATGAAAAAAATCACGAGGCACACCACCATTAGAAAATGTTAAAAAATTTAACTCTGTGCCTATATTGATTATATATAAAGTAATTCTCTTGAATAGGAATCAAATACAAAGAAAGTATTTTATAATTACTTTATTATGAAATATTAAGTAAACAAAATAGTGAAAAATTATAAAATTCTTGTCTTGTCTGCACCTACGGCACACCAGGCAACATCTCGCGGCACACTAGTGTGCCGCGGAACAGCGGTTGAAAAACGCTGATCTGAGCTAACAGGTACACCATCTACAGCAGTAATATAGTACTTATCATCGAGCAAGAAAGGAAGGACTAAGAAAGGAAAAGCAGCGATTATGTGCCAGTGCAACACTAATTTTCCTCTAGGGCTTAGGGACAAAATTTTGAAATATAACATATTTACACTCTCTTTAAAAAAATCAGTTCTGTTAGATTTATAACCAAAGAACTCAGAAAGCTAAACAAAAGCAAAAACAATAAAAAGACCACAGAATATGCCCTCCAAAAGGCCACCAACCTATAAAATCAGTGTTTTTCTACTACTTGAGTGAAAATTCTAATTGCAAGATTCACTCATATTGAACTATTAAAGGGTGTTTAAGAATTTCTGAGATCATCATGTTATAGGTGCCATATTAACATGTAAACAAGATCTGGATGTTTTAGGGATAACGAAAAAAAAGATTTCTTATTGTGACAATTTAAATCAGACAACAAATGTTGTTCTCTAAACTCATCTCTTTTAACTGAAAGTATTTTTACAAGCAGCTACCTGTGCAAAAAGTGGCATTGTGGCCTGGCTGGTATGGCTCAGTGATTGAGCCTCGACTTATGAACCAGGAGATCACGGTTTGATCCCCAATCACTTGTTCAGGTTGTGGGCTCAATCCTTAGTGTGGGGTGTGCAGGAGGCAGACAGTCAGTGATTCTTTCTCATCATTGATGTTTCTCTCTCTCCCCCTCTCCCTTCCTCTTTGAAATCAATAAACATATATTTTTTAAAAATGGCATTGTGGGACAGGAGTGAGAGAAAGACTTCACTGAGTATCTTTTGTGTTATTTTGAAGGGTTTTTTTTGTTTTTGTTTTTTAACGTAGATCACCTACACCAGTGGTTGGCAAACTGAGGCTCGCAAGCCACATGTGGGTCTTTGGCCCCTTGAGTGTGGCTCTTCCACAAAATGCCATGTGTGTGCACATACAGTGTGATTAAATGTGCAGAAGTTGGCCCACGTGCAGAAGTTGGTTTTCAGCCTGGGCAAGTCTACTTTGAAGAAGTGGTGTTAGAACACTCAAGTTGCCAAAGAGCTGCATGTGGCTTGCGAACCACAATTTGCTGACCACCGATCTACACTAATAAAAGAGAAAGGTGCAAACTGACCATCACTTCGCGATACCCACCAGCCAATCGGGAGTATGCAAAATTAACCTGACAAAGATGACTAATTAACTTGCATATGCAGGCGCCGAGCAGCTGGGGACAGTGGCTGCCTTTGCATGCGCATGCACCAAGCGGCCTGGGTCCTGAGGAGCCAGGCCACTCTGAGCCGGTAGGCCCACATGTAGGCCCGGAGTGCCCAGGGTCCCGAAACACCCCAACCACTCTGGGCCTATGCATGCAGGCGCTGAGTGGCTGGGGGCAGGGCAGGAACATCCCTAGGACCCAGAAGCTCCGAGCTGGCATATGCACAAGCAGCCAGGGGTGGGGCGGGAACATCCCCCGCAGCGAGTGAGCAGACAGCAGGGCCCTGCTTGCCCCTGGCCATGGCAGCAAGGGGCAAGCAGTCCCCCGCAGGGTCCCCCCAGAGAGCAAACACCAGGGCCTTGCTTGCCCCTGTGGCAGTGAGCCAGTGAGCAGACAGCAGGGCCCTGCTTGCCCCTGGCCCTGGTGGCAAAGGGAAAGCAGGCCCCCATAGAGAACAGACACCAGGGTCTGCGATGGCATCAAGCAGGCAGGCCCGCAGAGAGCAGAGAACCACGGGAAGCAGGCCTAAGTTGTCAGTAAGACATCCCCTGAGGGCTCCCAGATTGGACAGGGTGCAGTTTGGGCTGAGGGTTTCCCCCACCCCGTGCACAAATTTCATGCACCAGTCCCCTAGTATATTAAATAAACAAAAAATCTTTGTCTTTAAAGGAAAGCAGAAATAGCAATTTCATTTTCTGATTTTGAATAGCTGTCTTTGGTGAGGACTATGTTTAGCAAATGATTTGCAAAGAATATTATCACCAATTGATAACCTCTACTTTAAAAAAAAATTATACAGAAGTACACATAGGCTTTACCTTAATTAGATTAAAAATTATAATATAGCCAGACTTCCCATGATACCATGGTCTTGCATGAAGATAGTCTGAGTATTTGGAAATGTATACACCTATAAGAGCATAAAATATAGATTAATTTACACCTTTAAAATCTTATTTACACATATACAATTACAATGTAAGTCTATCCTTAGCTGAACAAGACAAAAAATAAATAAAAGTCAACATTAAAAACTTTTTTGAAACTGCTTACTTAAAAAACTTTCTAAGTTATTCTAAAGGTATAAAAACATTAGAGCTAAGTAAGACAAAACATATAATATTTAATTGATAACCAATTTTCTATTAGGGTCCTAATAATGGAAAACAAAGTGTCACACATTTTTTTGAAAACTCTGTTTGTTTTTTCTCCATGTAATCATCCAGTGAAAAGATCTATGGTAATCTGATCCTCAAGTTATTTTTTTTCCAAAAAAAAAAATTTTTTTTTTTTAGTAAGTATAGTAACCCCACCTTATCTACAGAGGATACTTTCCAAGACTCCCAGTGGAAGCCTGAAACCGTGGACAGTACTGGGCCCTATATAGTGTTTATTCCTGTACATATATACCTATGATAAAGTTTAATGTACAAATTAGGCACAGTAAGAGATTAACAACAATAACTCATAATATAATAGAATAATCATAATAAAGATTATGTAAATGTGGTCTTTCCATTCTCAAAATATCTTCTTGTATAGCCACACCTTGTTTTATTGATCTTTGCTTTATCATGCTTCACAGATATTGTACTTTTTACAAATTGAAGGTTTATGGCAAGCCTCCAGTGAACAAAATCTCTTTCTCTCTCTCTCTTTTTTTTTATGTGTGTTATTTATTTTTAATTTCAGAGAGGAAAGGGAAGGAAAGAATAGAAACATCAATGATGGGAGAGAATTATTGATTGGCTGCGTCCTGCACGCCCAAAACTGGGATTCGAGCCCGCAATCTGGTTTTGTGCCTTGACTGGATATTGAACTGTGACCTCATGATTCATAGGTTAATGCTCAACCAGTGAGCAATAAAGGCTGGGCCAAAAATCTTTAAAAAAAATTTTTTTTTTTTATTTCAGAAAGAGGAAGGGAGAGGGACAGAGAGACAGAAACATAAATAATGAGAGAGAATCATTGATTGTCTCCTGCATGCCCCCTATTGGGGATCAAGCCTGCAAACTGCACAGGAATCTAACCATGACCTCTTGGTTCATGGGTCAATGCCAAAGCACTAAGCACCAGCAGGGCTGAACAAAATCTTTTGGTGCCACTCCCCCAACAGCACGTGCTCTCCTGGGGTCTCTGTGTCACACTTTGGCTAATTCTTATAAAACAAAGTGGGGCAAAAGGATGTTTATAGTTATACATTAATGTACACAGAGTTCATTTTTGTGGTAATATAAAAACTCTGGGTTCGTCACATCCATAACGATTGGAGGCTCAACCTAATGCCCAGGCGGGACTTGACCAAGGTGGGACTGGCCGGGTCTGGCACGATTTTGAGGCACCGCAGGTGGTGGGGACTTGACTCTGGGTCCCGCAGCATGCCCCAGACAATGACAGGAGGAAGATTTTCATACACATTTTACTATTTTTCTTTCATCTCTAACACTTCTATTATAGAGGAAGGGCAAACAGAGAGCAGTATTAAAATATTTCCTGTAATTAATCCCCTTATAATGTGCATGAATTTCATGCACCAATTTACTAATAACAACCATGTGACTGACTGAGGAGTATGTTATTGAAGCATAGATACATAAACCACAGGGTTCTCAAGAAGAGAAAAAGCAACAGCCTTTTAAAATTATTTAACACTACCTTAATATAAAGTACCAGAGGCCAGGTACATGAAATTTGTGCAGGGGGGGCTGTCCCTCAGTTCTGCCTGCACCCTCTCCAATCTGGGACCACTGGCTCCTAACCATTTGCCTGCCTGCCTGCTTGATTGCTCCTAACCGCTTCTGCCTACCAGCCTGATTGCCCCCTAACTGCTCCCCTGTTGGCCTGATTGCCTCTAACTGCCTCTCCTGTAGGCCTGGTCGCCCCCAACTGTGGGCCACCCCCCCACCTTGCTGGCCATCTTGTGATAATGTGAGGGTGACCATCTTATGGAGGCCATCTTGTGATGATGTAAGGGCGCTGCAAAAGGGCGCAAGGACCGCCTATGCTTTTATTAGTATAGATTACTATTACACACAAAACAACCCACTTCAACTTAAGCCTCAAACTATAAAATATACAGAGGCAGTGGTGCAATTTTATTATCAGTCCAGTACACACAGTCCTTGGGTTATGTCGGACTCGACGTACATTGTTTCCTTGTTACATCGTCATCTCCCATTTATTTATATTAAAAAAAAGTTCCATCATTTCGATGTATGTACATTTGTGCTTTATGTTTTTTATTATTTATTTACCACAAGTAAAGATCAGGAATTGTTATCTTTCAAATTATTTTTACTGTTTCACTTCATTACTGCTGTGTATGTGCTCCATGGAGTGACATAGGTGCTTATGTAGGCAGGTTCCGATTTACAGTGAAAATCACGTAACATCACACCATAAGAACAGATATCTGATGTAACCCGTTACCCGAGTACCTACTGTATATGGGTTTAAGAAGAATCTGTATTTGTTAGGAATATACAGCTTCCACTACCACCCTATGAAGCCAGCCTCTCAAAAATCATTAATAAAAGCATGGGATTGTAGAAAAGTGGCCTTACTTTTTAATGATGTAAACTGAGGTATTTATTTGTAATTTACTTTCAAATTCTTCAGAAAAACAAAACAAACAACCATCACCAACAACAAAGACAAAAACCCAAATATTTTTTAACAAAGGAAGGAAATGATGCAAAACATCTGTTAGACATACATAATGGGCATATTAAATATTATACCAGGCTCTCTTCTATGTTAGCATTTTTTATAAAGGAAAGAAGGGGTGTGGGTGAAAAAGAAGAGGAAAAAAGAAACAAGTTTTATGTACTATAAGTGCCATTGGGTTATGAATTTATTTCCTTTAATGTCTTTTAGAAGAGCTGACTGTAAGTTTTTAAAAAATTTTGTTTTAAACAGTTACCACATGACCCAGCAATTTTACTCCTAGGCATATATCTGAGAAATGAAAACACACGTTATACAAAACTTGTCATTAATATACATAGCAGAACTCAACCAATGGATTACAAAAACATGGTATAATTATACAATGAAATATTATTCAGCCAAAAAGGGAATAAAGTACTGATACATGTACAATATGGATGAACCCCAAAGGACACTAAGCTAAATAAAAGAAAAAAAGTCACAAAAGGTAATATATGACTCCATTTATATACACTATTTGGAACAGGCAAATTCATTAGGCAAGAAGTAGATTAGTGACTACCTGGACTAAAGATAGCTAACAGGTGCAGGACTTCTTTTTAGGATGATAAAAACAGTCTAAAATTGTGCTGCTGGCTCCTTCCCCCCAATTCTGCGACTACATTAAAACACAGAATTGTACATTTTAAATAGATGTATTATCTGGTATTGAAATTTTATCTCAAAAAAGATACATTTTTTAAAGTCAGCAGGAATCTAGCCATGAAGTCCAATGATCTTTCTCAGTCTGGATCCTGTAGCACCTGACATAGCTATATATCCTCCCTGCTTAGATACTTCTGTTTTCTGTAAAACTTTACCATCTGATTCTTCATCCATTGTACTGCTCTTGACTCCTTCTTCTACACCTTCCTTATTCTCCCCTCCCCCCAGTCCCATATGATCCAAAAGTTGTTCTTTGCCATTTTTTCCTTCTATATTGTTCTATATAACACTATGTTGGGCTTCAACTAATGCCAACCCCCATCATCTTTACCCAAAATCTACACTCCTAATTCCTTTTCCAATTATTCTTATCACCACTAAGATATCTTTCAGAAACGCTTATGAAGATCTCATTATTTTTCAAAATGAATTCATGCAGGTAGCAGTGTCCAATTACTGAGTTTACTAGGTTTGTGCTGTGGTCAGCACTTTACAGTCTCATGTATTTTCACAACAAATCTAGAAGACAGTGCTACCCATCCTATATAATAAAAGGGTAATATACAAATTGATCGAATGGGGGGACCAGTTGCTATGATGCACACCGCCCACTGGGGGGCTGACACTCAATGCAGCAGCCAGGCTATGGCTGAGGAGCACAGGGATGGTGGCAGGAGCCTCTCCCCACTCAGCGATAGCGCTAAGGATATCTGACTGACATCCCATCCCCCAAGGGCTACGAGACTACAAAAGGGCACAGTACCCTCCTTCCTCCCAGTGCAGGACATGTGCACCAGGCCTCTAGTCTTACATATGAGAAAACTGAAGAAATTTAGTGTTAATCTATATTTTGTAATCTTACGATTTACCTTTCTATCAGCTTCCCAACTAATCTTCTCTCCTTCTGTGTCTCTTTTCTGTAAGTAATATCACTGTAGTGTTAGTTTAAGTCTTTATTTCCTGTCTCTTACTCCTCACATTCCATAGTTGCCAAGTTTGATAAGTTCTATATATTCTCTATTCCTATTGCTATTATGATGGCATAGAAGAGAGCCTCACTAATCCTGGGTGACTATAATAATCTCCTAGCACTAAAAGATACTTTCAGTATGTTTTCTAGTCCAACCAACTTTTAAAAACAAATTCTGATCATGTAACTTCTATTGGAAAACGTTAGGCTCAAAGCTCATTTATATGATACAGTTCTATTCTAAGATCATTATTTATCATTAATGAAACTGGCCTTTAATATGGGTATCTTATGAAATAAACTATACTGTACTTCATTTTGTAAAAGAAGAAATTCTTTTTTCTTACCTTTTGCTGGGTCACCCAGAGTGGTAATAGCACTGCTGCCAATACAGAGTCCACGCTGACATACCAATTTTGCCTTTAAACAAAAAAGTTCCGATAAGTATTTTGCTTATCATATTCGTCTTGGGAGAGGTAATGGATGAACACTAGAATCTATAGGCTTTCAAATAAGAATAAAATCTTTACACTGTACATATTTATGGCACACAGCAAGGTTATGTAAGGCTACTACATTTGATTAATAGTTCAAATTTTTCATGAAAGCCACCATTTCTGTTAACAAAAATGTCACCAGCAAAACCAAATTAAACAAGATCACAGGTAAGTCCTTTCTTAAAGTTTTATTTTTCAAATATAGCTTTGGAAATGTTTACTCCCAAATGTGTTTTATAGTACAAATTCTTAGCACATCTTATTTGGAAGTAGTTGATTAAATAAAATATACTGGTATCACTATAATATCTTTATATTATATACGAATATTAAATATTCTGTAAGCAAATCTACCATTGTTTTTAAAATACCATTAACCCTACTAAAACATTACCTATGTTAAAAATTAAATCAAGGTGCCAAAAACATTTTCCTTCTCCCACAAGTTAGGTTAAAGCAACAATATGGATGTTCAATCTTCAAAGATGGGAATGAAACAATTCCAACTAACTACAATGTTGAAAGTGCTCATTTTCTGCCCAAAACTATATCATTTAAACTTGAAAAACCTGCTGAAACCAGTTTGGCTCAGTGGTAGAGTGTCGGTCTGCGGACTGAAAGGTCCCAGGTTCAATTCCAGTCAGGAGCATGTACGTTGGTTGGGGGCACATCCCTGGTAGGGGGAGTGCAAGAGGCAGCTGGTCGGTGTTTCTCTCTCATTGACATTTCTAGCTCTCTATCTCTCTTCCTTCCTCTCTGTAAAAAATCAATAAAAATATATTAAACTTGAAAAACCTCCATAAAGAATAGAAAGTATCTATGTAAACAATGATCCATAATGGAGAAATAGCTGTTCATTCCATTAAAAAACATTACTGATACCTAAGAAACCTGTATTAATTAAAATCTGACCATTAGTTTACAAATTTAAGATAAAACTAAAATGGGCTTATAACAAGTTGCAGAAATCCAATCTCTTTCATAACTAGCTTCACTGTCATTTATATTGCTATCAAACTAAGTAATAAAAAAGGCTGATGAACTGTTAATCTTATAATATTTACTTAGGTTAAAAAAAACAAAACAAAACAAAAAACACAACAACAAAAAAACTTGTTTAATAAGTTATTTTATACGTTAACTCACAAATTTAATTTTATACTACCTAATTCCCTTACCTGATTTTCACTTTCAAACAGAAGAAACCCGTAAGTTTCTTTAAGTTCTTCCTGAGTGTAGTTACTTGCTTTTTTTTCTTGGTAAAAAGCTTTGTACTATATAAAGAGAGAATAATCAAATGGTATAAAAATGTCATTTTGCCTTGAAAGTTAATTTTAAAAAATGCATCATCTGAATTGCTCCTGTTAAAAGTCTAATAAAATTTATTTTTTCTATTCTTTAGATTATTACCTTCCAAGTGACTGTTTCCAAGAATCTTTTATTTAATTTGAAAAGTGATAGCTTAAAAGAACTAGGCTTATATACCCCAAATCAGGTTCTTTAAAGCTAAAATAAAACTAACACACAGATACAATGTGTACCAAGCACCTCACCTCATTTAAGAAAATGTCATTTTTCACCAAAGTCACTTGACTGTATTGAAAACCATGCTCAGATGCAGAGTCCAAGTAAGAAGTATGGAGAATTGAAACTGCCCTCTGGAAGAGAGAGTCTGAACTCAAGGACACTGTCTCAAAAACTGTAAAACACAAACAAAAATAATGCAACTGTTTAAGATAACCAAAGGAAGGGATTAAAAGTGATACACTAAATACTTCATCTATTTCCTTCCTATATAACTAAGACTTTTACCATGTGTTTTGGCGATCATATCTTAATTTAAAAGATGGGCCAAACCTAGTAAAATGTCCTCCCCTGGATCTCGCCCAATGGAGGTGGGGCCTCTAATGTGAAGAAAATAATCTAAATGAATTACAATTTAGGGTGAATTATTTTCAATACAAGAATAAAATGTACCCTGCCAGATCCCTTATGGCTGTGGTTTAAGCTGAATGTTGTAACTGCAACTGGTAAATGCAGATGTGACTGTACTGTCAAGTTGGTGATCAGCAATCACTCAGACCAATGTTTCACATCTTTATGATTGTTTAAACCTATGCCATATTTTGATAAATTTACCCTTCCTTTCTTCTCATCAAATCCCCAAGTACATCTGTTGGGCTCTTTTTAAGGAGCCTACTATTGCACACACAGCAAACACATTAGAAAGCACTGTATCTTTGGGGTTTCCTCACTAGCTTAGAAATGTCTATTGAACATGTTATGGTTTGTATTATAAAATCATTTTTTTTTCATTTTACAAAAAGAAAACTATTACTTTTTGAAAGTGTTATTTTCAAACCACACTCTTGTGCTATCCCACATATTCTGATATGCCCTTCCCATTAGAGGCATGTTTCCCAATTGAGAATTGCTGACTCAACCCAGGGATTCTCTCGATGTGAGCCTTTGTGCCTTTTGACTTTACAAGTCTTTAGCAAGATCTGAACCTAATAACTTCTCATAATATTTTAAACATTTAATTTGTTTACTCCTATTTGTATCTTCTCTACTTTCTTTAACAAGGCTGGGGACGAGTATACAAACTAATAATTTATAAATAAGAAAGCATGGAATAATTTATATAGCACTGCAAGTTATAGTCATATAGTACAAATACGGTAAATACATTAATGTGGCTTCCTACATTTACTAGAACTCTGCAAATTACAGTTCAAAAGTTAAAAGAAAAAAGCATATTATTATTATTATTATTAAAAAATATGTTTTTATTGATTTCAGAGAGGAAGGGAAAGAGAAAGAGCGATAGAAACATTAATGATGAGAGAGAATCATTGATCGGCTGCCTCCTGCATGCCCCCCACCGGAGATTGGAGATCGAGCCCGAAACCCAGGCATACGCCCTTGACTGGAATTGAACCCATGACCCTTCAGACCGCAAGCTGATCCTCTATCCACTGAGCCAAGCCAGCTAGGGCAAAAGCATATTATTTACAATTAAATTATGAACAAGTAAGACAAAACAAACTAGACTATCACAGAAACGAAAACAACATTTCAGTGAAACTAATTTGAACTAAACTGTCCTAACATTTCAATTATAAAGTTAGTTTAAAATGCTTTATAAACAAAACTTCCTAGTACTAACAATGTAAGATTGTAAACAGCAAGAAAGGAAAGAAAAGAGAATGAAATATTTAAGCATATTCTGAAGTAGTACATCTGATCCATATCAATTCTGTTTTACTTTTTCTCAGTTTCACTTTCTCCTTCAATATTAGTATTGAAGTATTACTAGGGCTATACAAAATAAAGATATTCTAGAGAATAAAATAGCAAACCACCCATGATAATAATTAAAATTTTGGCTTTCTAAAGCTGTATTACTTAAACTAGGAGGTCTATGCATTTGTAAATTCATCTTACAAAAGCTTAAATACAGATCAGAATTCGTTTAAAAATTATAAATTTGGAAACCTGTATTTAATATTTTTAAAAGGCAATATAAAAAATGTAACTGTACTTTAATATTTGAGAAATATGTTGCTTTCAGTGACAGAAGCAAAAGTCATCACAACTTTAAAAATGAACTTTCTATGAATATCAATTTCTTTAAATTCTACAAGATGTTAATAGATAGGCATGTTTTAAGTTTCATAAGTACTGAATACTACTATATCCCTATTTTTGAGTGTTAACGCAAAATAAACTGAAAACTGTAAAAGCAGTGCAATTAAAAAAACAACATACCTATCTAACAATGTTTCCCAAGTACACGTAGTCAGAGAACACTTTATACCAATGTGAAGAGTATTGTTCCCAATAAAGCTATTAATAAAGATGGTTTAAAATAAACAAGAAAAGAAAATAAATAAAAACAAAAGAAAATATATTTTAAAGATACAAAAAAAGAAAAAATAAAGAGAAACAAGAAGAAAATAAATTACTTTGTGCTTTTTATGTTTACTTCTAAAAATATTTCTTTGTAGTTAAAAATGCTTCCCCTTTAGGTCAGCATCCTCCGGACAGCTCGCTCGCGCGCGCTCTCTCTCTCTCTAAATATATATATATATGTATATATATGTGTGTATGTGTATGTGTGAGTGTGTGTGTGTGTGTGTGTGTATATATATATATATATATAATATATAAAATCCTTTTGTGGTTAGAAGGGAAAGCATGTCAAAAGCCACAGTGTTGAAAATCACAGTAGATCTTCAATCTTCATGACTTCATAAATTACTTCAATTATACTCTCAAGAAAGCACAAGTTTTCTACTTTATAAATAAGATAGGTGAGAATTTTATAAAGGTAACTTGAAAAGTATTTGCCTATAATGTAGAAAAAGTGGCCCTACGGCTTAAGTGACCAATAGAAAGCACATGGAGAAAATTTAAGTTCAATCATAATGGCTCTGGAAATTGAGTTAATATGCTTTCCTGTAGCACCTGGCTTTAGACTCACTTCTCTGCTATTTGTGGATTCAATCTAAAATGCTAACTCAAGTTTGACACAGGTAGAATCTGTTCAAAGTACCCTCCATTAATCTCCCCTTTCTCAAAATCCTTTAGAGATACTGAGTATCTGGCTTTGGGTACTTTTTTTTTTTTTTTAACTTCTAATAAAAGAGATCTGCCGGGACCGGTTTGGCTCAGTGGATAGAGCGTCGGCCTGCGGACTGAAAGGTCCCGGGTTCGATTCCGGTTAAGGGCATGTACCTTGGTTGCGGGCACATCCCCAGTGGGGTGTGTGCAAGAGGCAGCTGGTTGGTGTTTCTCTCTCATCGACGTTTCTAACTCTCTGTCCCTCTCAATTCCTCTCTTTGTAAAATCAATAAAATATATTAAAAAAAAAAAAGAGATAAAAAAATGATAAACCGATTTCTGATGGTATATCACAGGGATATTTTTTTAATTCTATAAGCATCTGGTCTGACATCGAATAATGAGATGAACTAATGCCAACAACTCAGGTGTCACAAAACTGACAACATCTCCCCAGAACTCTCATTACCGCATCTCCTGTCTGTGCATTAAACAACAGCACTCATCAAGAGGAACGCCCAGAACCCAACAATATAGTCCATTAAAGGTCCTTATCAGTATCCCTTATAGACGAATTGCAAACTACACCTGCTAGTACTATCTATGATTATATATTTTAAATCTAAGCAGGCCATTTGATAGTTGTTGAAGGAATAGCCTACCCCTTAATCATTTAATTCTAAATGTATTACCTTTACTTTTAATACTAAAGAATTGCCAGTTTAATATAAATACAAGTTTTTTAGAGCACAATTTGGTAGGACCTAACAAAAACTTATAAATGTGCATATCGAATAACCATTCCATTTCTGAGAATCAACTCCTCAGAAACTCTAGTGTAAGTGCACAGGATATACGTAAAAGGGTGTTCCATGCACCAGAATCCATAATAGCAAAAACACTGGAGATAATCTAAAATTGCCACTAACAGGGAAATACATTGCATTTACTAAATAAAATAAACTTACGAATACTGGCATATAAAGTTATCCATTATACACTATGGAGTATATAACATGCATTATATAATGTCATTTTGGTTAAAAAATAACAACATTCCAAATTATGTGTTTGAAAGTATACAGATAAAAATCTAGAAAGATGGGAAACCAACTGTTAACAGTGTTTAAACCAATGGTTATTGAGAATGGGAAATGGATAAAATGGAAACTTACCGTATATTTTTTATTTTATACATACTTCTTCAAATTTAGGCTTTTCCTATATAAGCATATATTACTTCTAATATATCTTAATTCAGAATCAAGTAAAATAAATCATAATTTAAAAAATGCAAATGAGGAATATGACAATTTTCCGTAAATACAATTTAAAAATTTAATCAATCACTTATCAGTTATGGAGTAATGATTTAAATAAATTTGTAGCTATTGAAATTATAAATTTTAAAAGTTCTTTCATATGATTAAAATTAAAATTTAAAAAGCTATCCTGGTCTACTTTGAATTTATTAGTAATAACTTATTGGATTTAGTTTAATACCCACTGTTTTCTGATATGAACCCTGTCCTGGTCTTCTCTAAGAGAGAATGCAGTTGGGTGGGTGGTCTTAATTCATTTTCACCAAGTATACCCCCAGAGTTCTTGACATAGTCCTGTTTTCCGTTAATGCTATAGATGCTAAAATGAAAAATGAAAAAATTATATCATAAAATGAATAGTTCTATTTACAGCATATCTATTATATAAACAAATAACTACTGGCATCTAATTTGCATTAGTACAATTCTGTAATGGTTACCTCCTATGACAACTTTACAGAACTAAGGGCTAAAGTTGCTATATAAGCAGTAACACACATAAAAAGAAATGCTTTTCCAACAATACATATTTTTTAAGTTTTAAAGAAAATTTTGTCGACAGAAATAAACTATGCTAATAGAATCCCTTTTGCCTCACTGGGGAAAAAAATCCTTCAAAATGAAGAGATTATAGAATCACATTCATATTCATTCTACTGATTGGAAATGGCAAAATCAAATACAACACAAATAAAATATCTTCCCACACAATTTGGTAGCACCTAACAAAAACTTATAAATGTGCATATCAAATAACCATTCCATTTCTGAGAATCAACTCCTTAGAAATACTAGTGTCAGTGCACAGGATATATGTACAAGGGTATTCCATGCACCGGAATCCATAATAGCAAAAACTCTGGAGAAGTCATATGATGCATCCATTCATTAAACAAAATTACTAGTGACAATTATTACATACCCAGTATTAGAAAAAGTCTCTACAATGAAAACTACTAGATTAGAAAAGGAAGACAAGCCTGTAAAGAAACTAAGTACATAATGGTACAAACAACCAATTTCATTGATATGTTAAGAAAGGTTTCAGAAAGGCACTGATACTTGATATTCAGATAAATACTAAAAACAATAAGCCAAAGAGGGGCATAGTGTGTATGTTTTCTAGGTAATGGAACAAATGCAGAGATAGAATAAAGATACATGTAAGGAACTGCAAATGGTTTATTTGAGGAATTCAACATGTTTTATAAAAAGGAATTTAAAGATCACATATACAGTTGTATAATTTTACACTTTCCCCCTTGCAAAAGTATTTGAGTCAGAATTGTATGGATATGAATAATTTTAAGAAAAAGTAGCAATATGATGATACACATCATTAAGCAAGTAGATTATGTGAACGAGGGAGAGAATTAAATTGGAAATCAGGATACCAGGATTCTATTGCAAGTCTATCATTAATTTATTCTGACACCTTCCTATGATATTAATGACTCCCTTCTCAATAATAATGCCCTTTTTTTCTTCCCTTCTCCCAAACAAGCAGCTTTGGTTAGATATTGGGTGACCCAAAGCTTCAGGAGAGGCTTGGGAGCAGGGTGTATGTGCTTATCCCAAATAATCTAAGCTCATTATGGTAATTTAATTCTCTTTGGTTAGTGATTGTTTTAGGAATAAATATTGACTCAACTCTGGCCAAGACCCTACAAACAGAATTATAGAAAAGGTTTCTTATAAAAAGAACAAGAGGAAAAGGTGCACTCTTCCTGATTCCAACCTCTTCTAGCCTTAAGGCCTTATCTGAAGATGCGTTTTTTGTCTGGAACTCCCAGCATTCATAATTAGATTGAGCTGCCAACACAATGATGATGGAACCAAACAGAAAGAATCTAGATCCTTAATGAAGTCCTAGAACTGTTGAATGAACAGGTGCCTTGCCTCTGAATCTTTTGATATGTAAACCTAGAGACCAGATGCATGAAATTCATGCAAGTGTAGGCCTTCCTTCCCCTGGCTGACAACACTGGCTTACCTCTGGCACCAGGACCAGGATTCCCTCGCAGCCCCTGGTTTTGTCCGGAATGATTTCCAGTTTAATTAGCATATTATACTTTAATCATTATAGATTATACATGTCCCTGATTGTTTAAATCACTTTAATTGGCAGCAGAAAGCACACTAAAAACCTTGTTAAAGTATTTATTCTAAGGCCTCATCCTATATAATAAAAGTCTAATATGCTAAGTGTCCGGTTGTCTGGTCAGCCATTCAACTAATCAAAGCGTGATATGCTAAGGCCACTCAACTGCTCACTATGACATGCACTGACCACCAAGGAGCAGACAGTAGATCAGTCGCTATGATGTGCACTGACCACCAGGGGGTAGACACTCTAACAGGTAGGTTAGCTTGCTGCTGAGGTCCAGTCCATGGGGACTAAGAGAGATGGACAGACATGCCTTGGAGCCCTTCCACAGTCCCTCCCCAGATGGCCAACCTCACACATCTCTCCCCAGCCCCAATTGTGCACCAGGGGGGTCCCTCGGCCTGACCTGCGCCCTCTCGCAATATGGGCTGAGGGGCCCCTTCACTCCAAAGTGCACGAGTTTTGTACAATGGCCTCTAGTTTAATTATAGCCTCTAGTTTAATTATAATTATCTTTCTAAGGCTCTTTTCAGTGCTAACACTGTGACTATAAATCTGCCTTACTGAAGGTCTAGGTCTAGTATGTCTGAGGCATTGGGCACTGCATTAGATAATTTATCAAATTTCTTTTTTATTTATTGCCATGAAGAGACATTTATCTTAATATTTATTAGCAAGGAAGCACAAATGTTAATATAACTTCTGTTAAAACTTGAAACTTAAAATATAGTAAAACTTCACTATAACAGATTAATTTAGGAGAGGGGGGTTTGTTAAAAGTTGAAAGTCCATTATATAATAAAGTAGATTTTCCAAATGATTATGTTTAAGAATTGAGAAATTAGTGAGTTTACCTGTTTCTACTTAGGTAGTAGTCACATTTGTGTAGTAATTAAAATTAAATATGTATGAAAAGTTTAATTTCACCAAAAAGTTTTCTATTTGTATTACTGTAATTTTTCCAACATATATTCTATTCACTAAAATTTGTTAAAAATAACAATGAATTAATAACAAAAACCCAACCTGTTAATTTTCACATGTGACATACAGACCAGAAATTTTGTCTGTTAAATCGAGGCCCACAAAAATCAAGGGTTCAGAGGATAGGTATTTAAAGTCTCTGACTGCTTGATTCCCACCTTCTCAATAAAATCTACATTCTCCCAGGCACAAGGGCAAAACACCCTTGATTCTTATTACTATTCATGTAATATCCCTCTTTAATTACATATAGTCTGATTTTCACATTTCCACTCCATTCTTCATAAGTGTTCCATAAATAAAATATCTACTACAGTCCTTTTAAATGTATAGCTCTGCACTAGAGCTGGGGATAAGCAGAGAAAACTGAAAACCTGTTTGCAGGTAATCTTTAACATTTAGGTCATAATTTCAAGAATTATGTGTGAAATAATTGTGTTTAGGACAATCTCCTCTTCAAACTAAAGGGAGGTGATTAAGGGCATGGACTCTGGAATCAAAGGACTTGGAAAGACAAGATTTTGAACCCAGGTCTATTTAGCTTTGGGACTTTCCAGCTTTATGATAGTAATGTGTCAGAACAAGAAAGCTATTTAATCTTTCTTCCCCTTCTATTAAAAAATAAATTTCAACAAAGTATATACACTGAATAAAAGGCCAAATGCCACTAGGCTTATCAGTCATTGCCCCTACCCTCCCAGGGCACCCTATTTTCAATTCTCTTAGGTGACGACTTTCAACTTTAGCTGTATCGTCTCGTATAATTCCATGTTTCTAAATAAAATACCTGTATAAACTTAGATATTCCTTTAATGAAAAATACCTTTCCAAACACACACATAAAAATACACTTCTTCCCATCCCCTCATAGTAATATCATTATTTTTATTAAATAAATATTCAATATTTCACTAAATTGTATACATTAATCATAAGTGAGCCACAATGGGTAGTCAATTTCCAACCAGCTAAACTACCCGGCCAGGACAATATGATCTTTTGCCAGCCAAACACTTTTTACCAGAATATATCTCAGTGCTGTGCTATTTTTCCTTGGAATATGATGCATACTTTCATTAGGTAGATTCAAATATATGTTCATTTATTTAAGGGGAAAAAAACCTTCAATTACACTTTATTTTTTTGCATAGTTTTGCTTTTCTTCTTTGGGGGCTCCAGTTTTACATATTTTGGCCTTCTATATCATTACTTCATTATTTACTTTTTAAAAATATATTTGTTTTATTTCTCATGGTTTTTTTCTTTTTCTTTTTCAAACTGTGACAAAATATACCTAAGATTTCATTTCTATTGGGTCTAGTAATAATTAATGTCGTTTTTAAACATTCGTTTAAAATCTTGCTTGGCGTTGACTTGTATTGACATGACCTTCAAACACGTGGTATCTACAGAACGTGTGAAGTGCAATTAACAAGTTTTGCTTGAAAAAGTTTGTGTTTGGTTTGGTTTTTGTTGCAAAACTAGGGCTAAGAAGATGGCGGATGAAGAGCATATTCGGCACTGCATGCTTTACGAGTTCCAATTAGGAAGAAACGCAAGTGAGGCTGCAAAAAACATCTGTAGTGCTCTTGGTCAAGATGCAGTTAGCGCCAGAAAATGCCAGCGTTGGTTTGAGAAATTTCGTGAGGGAAATTTTTTGTTAGATGACAAGAGTGGTCGAGGCCGTGTGTCCAATTTTGATCAAGAAGCTCTTCAAGCTCTTTTGGTGCAAAATCCTCAAATTACCCAACAAGAGCTTGCGACAACTTTAAATTGTTCACAAAAAACAATTTCCAATCAATTGCGTGCACTTGGCAAAGTCCAAAAGTTTGGAAAATGGGTTCCTCATGAGTTGACCGACAACAACCGTAATCAAAGAGTCACAATTTGCAGTTCGCTCCTCTCTCGTCAAAACCGTTTGCCGTTTTTAGAGCAAATTGTTACCGGAGATGAAAAATGGGTGCTGTATGTTAAATTTGAAAAGGCGGCCTCAATGGTTGGACAAAAATGAGGCTCCGCAGCCCACGCCAAAACCTGACTTGCATGCAAAAAAAGTGATGTTGTGTGTTTGGTGGAATTTTAAAGGAATTCTTCATTATGAACTTTTACCATCTAACCAAACCATTACAAGTGCAGTATATATTCTCCTGATATTGCCCCTTCCGATTACCATTTGTTTCGTTCTTTGCAAAACTTTCTTCTTGGAAAAAAAATTTAATAATGAAGAATGCCTCAAAAATGCATTGACCGAATTTTTTGCATCAAAATCACAAGAATTTTACAACAGAGGGATTAAAATGCTTCCTGAGTGTTGGGCACAAGTAGTAGAAAACAACGGCAACTATATTGTTGATTAAATTTTGTTGTATTGTTTAAATAAATTCGATTTAAAAAGTATTAGAAAACGACATTAATTATTACTAGACCTAATACTTTGGTGTTCTTTGCAATGGTGCCTTGTCTCCCATGTGTATCTCATTTATTCTTTGTCTCTGGAAAGGTTTAATCTTTTTCTTCCATTTCTTTTCTGTTTTGCCAGTTCCCATTTCACATCCTCCTACTATCTGGTTCTCTCTTCCTTAAATTCTTTTTTTTTTTTTTAATATATTTTATTGATTTTGTACAGAGAGGAAGGGAGGGAGATAGAGAGCTAGAAACATCGATGAGAGATAGACATCGATCAGCTGCCTCTTGCACCCCCCCCCCCCCCCCCACTGGGGATATGCCTGCAACCAAGGCAAATGCCCTTGACCGGAATCGAACCCGGGACCCTTCAGTACCCAAACCGACGCTCTATCCATTAAGCCAAACCGGTCCCGGCTCTTACTTAAATTCTTATATTTCTGCTTTGTGTCTTTTTATATAGTTCTATGGTTATTAATTAATTAATTTAAAACTTCTTTGTTAAACCTCACCCAGGATATTTTTTCCCCACTGATTTTTAGAGAATGGAAGGGGAGAGAGAAGGAGGGAGGAAGAGAGAGAAAAAGAAACATTGATGTGAGAGAGACACATCAATTGGTTGTCTCCCACATGCACTCTGACTAGGGCCTGAGATCAAACCTGCAATACAGGTATGTGCTCCTGATGGGGAATTAAATCCAAGTCCCTTCAATGCAATGACCAATGCTCTAACTACTGAGCCACATTGGTCAGGACTAATTCATTTTTAATACAACTTTATTAACATATAATTACCATAGCATGCAATTCACCCATTTTAAAGTGTACAATTCCATGTCTTTAAAGTGTACAATTCCATAGCATGCAACCCACTTTATCACCACTAACATTTTTAGAACACTTTCATTACCTCCAAAACAATCATCCTTCTCACCCCTCATTGTTCCCTATGCCCAGGCCTAGCTATTACTAATTTACTTTCCATCCCTATAGCCTTGCCTATACTAGATCATTTCATTAACAAACAAACAACAACAAAAAAAGAATCATACAATATGTGCTCTTTGTGACTGGCTTAGGTTCATTCATTTTAGCATATACTTCATTCTTTTTTATGGTCAAATATTTTATTTCATGGATATATCACATTTTTAATCCAATCATCAACTAATGGACATTTGGGTCATTTCTACTTTGGGGCTATTATAAATAATCATGCTATAAACATTCATGTACAGGCTTTTGTGTGGGCATGTTTTTATTTCTTTTGGGTATATATCTAGGGGAACTGCTAAATCATATGGCAAACATGTTTACACATTTGAGGAACTACTAAACTGTTCTCTAAAGTGGCTGTACCACTTCACATTCCCACCAGCTATATATGGGAAGTTCTAATTTCTCAACGTTGTTGCTGACACTTATCTTTCTGATTACAACCATCTTAGTAGGTATGGAAGTGATGTATTCATTTATTTTTAAATGTATATTGGAATTTTACGTTGCATTTTTCACCTACTTGAAGAGATGATAAGATCTTTTTCATAATATCCAGCTAATAAATATTATAGGATTATGTGTCACACAATCTCTGTAACAAATAGTAATTTCTGCTGGTGAAGCATAACAGGGGAGACCACACATGATCTACTTTGTGGCCATTCTCCCCCCCACCCCCCATCATTTGTAGAAAATTGTGGTTCCCCCACCCCTTAACCTTTTTTTTGTGTGTGTGATATATTTGTATCAATTAACTATTGCTTAATAACAAACCATCCCAAAATTCAGTGGCATAATCACAACCATTTACTGTTACATTTCTATAGTATTGGCTGAATTAGGCTTGTAGAAAGTGGAACTGTATACTTTATATGCCTCATCTACCAATAAGCTAGTAGGGGCATGCTTTTCTCATGGAAACTGCAAAGGTACAGAGAACAAGTGGAAATACCCAAGTCCTCTTAAGGGATATTAGGCCTGAAAGTGACATGCTGTCAATTTTACCTGATATTATTGACCAAAGCATGTCACATAGCCAAACCCAAAATCATGAGGAAAGAAAAGATACCCTTAGTGGGAAGAACTGCAGAGTTATGACAGGAACATAAGAAGTAAAACCCTGGGGTATATAACTAAAATAATAAAAAATGATTGTTGTCCGTGAACCAGGAAGTCATGGTTCAATTTCTGGTCAGGTCATATGCCAGGGCTGCGGTCACAATTCCCAGTAGGGGAGCATGCAGGAGGCAGCTGGTCAATGATTCTCATTATTTTCTCTCTATCCCACACCTTTCCTCTTTGAAATCAATAAAAATATAGTAAAAAGAAAATGGTGATATGACCTGGTGTATATACTAAAAAACAACAACAACAATAAATTGTACACTTTTAAGTAGTGAATTTTTTGGCAGACGAATGATACCTTTAATAGAAACATGTTAAAAGAACAAAAGCCAACAATGAAATGCAATCTACCACAGGATCATATAAATGTACATATTTTTGTTATTCATATGTACATAAGATGAATGACCCTGGACTATTGGCAGAAGGCTGAGGCTGTAGGGAAAACAGCGGTTTTCAGGTTTCTTAGCTTAATAATTTCTTTCTCTGTTTTGCTTCCAAGGATTGTATTTTTTAAATAATATGGTGCCTCTGTTTCCACTCCTCTTATAATCTGCAAGTGAAATCTGGTTCAGGAGGGACTTTACTTCCAGCTTTGGTTTCCCTCTAAAGACCACTGTCATTAAGAGATCCCACCCTTGCTTCCACAGGCATATACTCAGTTCTAGGAGTATTTGGCTAGCATGTTCGAAGAACTCTGGGCTGCATGGGCACTTCCCAATTCCTCCCCCTCTGCTTTCCTCAATGGATGCTATACAGCTCTTCAGTCTTAGGCCAGTACATAGCAATTCTCTCTTAGTCCTTATCTGGGACTGAAGGGTTGCTGGAGATTTCTAAGCTATGCCTCCTCTGCACAACTCTTATCTTTCTCATAGAACTGTTGAACTTCCTATCATGGCTTTCTGACAGCACTTACAGATAATATGGAATTCACAGGGTTTTTCCCTGCTGAATTTGTTCAAAATGTATTCCGAGAGCTGCTCTCCTCCCATTGTTCTTTTCATAAGTAGAAAGATTAGGAACTAATCTGGTCTTATTCCTTTGGAAGTGTACATTCAGTTCGGTGGTTTGTTTTGTTCTCCTGTTTTCTTGTCCAGGGTACCAGATAAACATCTCTTTCAACGTAAAAACTCATGTTCTTCAGTTCTGGGATACAGATAAATTTCTTTCTGCTGTATTAGATGAAGAACCTCATTGACTGGACTTCTAATTTTCTTTCTCACTCATATTTTCTAATTCTTGTGGCTGTTCTATTTTTTTGGGAGAGTTTTCAGGTTTATTATCCACCCTTGTATTAATTTTTTTTATTTAATTTCTGCTGTTACAGACCTTTTTTTCTGTTTTCTGAATAAGTTCTCTCTTTTAAAAATATAACTTCATCTTCTTTCATGGATCATCTCTTTTCTCTCTAGACACTATAGTTTTATTTTGTTGAAGTTTTGTTTTTTACCTGCAATGAATCTATTTCTACCAAGTTCCTTTTATTTCCTACACGTCTTTTTTTTATTTTAAATATTTTTATTGATTTCAGAGAGGAAGGGAGAGGGAGAGATAGAAAGAAACATTCACAACAAGAGAGAATCATGGAATGAAACTAGATCACCAAATTACACCATACACAAAAATAAACTCAAAACGGATACAGGACTTAAACATAAGACGGGAAACCACAAAAATACTAGAGGAATCCACAGGCTGCAAATCTCAGACATATGCAGAAAGAACTTCTTCACTGATACTGCTCCTAGGAAAATGGAAGCTAAAGAGAAAATAAACAAATGGGACTACATCAAAATAAAAAGCTTTTTCACAGCAAAAGAAATCATCAACAAAACAACAAGAAAGCCCACTGTGTGGGAGAATATATTTGCAAATGTTATCACTGATAAAGGTTTAATTTCAAACATCTACAGACAGCTTATACAACTTAATAAAAGGAAGATAAATGATTCAATAAAGAAATGGGCAATGGACCTAAATAGAATCTTTTCAAAAGAAGACAGAAGGCCAAGAGGCAAATGAAAACAAGTTCAAAGTCACTAATTATCCGAGAGATGCAAATCAAAATGACAAAGAGGTACCATCTTACACTGGCCAGAATGGCCAACATCAACAAGTGTTGGCGAGGATACGGGGAAAAAGGAACACTCGTGTACTGCTGGTGGGAATATACACTGGTGCAGCTACTATGCAGAACAGTATGGAGTTTCCTCAAAAAACTGAAAATGGAACTCCCATTTGACCAGTAATCCCACTCCTAGGAATATATCCTAAGAAACCAGAAACACTAATAAGAAAGGATATATGCAAACCTATGTTCATAGCGGCACAATTTACAATAGCTAAGATTTGGAAACAGCCTCAGTGCCCGTCAGCAGATGACTGGATTAGAAAACCATGGTACATCTACACAATGGAATACTATGCTGCCATAAAAAAGGAATTCTCACCATTTGCAGCAACCTGGATGGAATTGGAGAGCATCATGCTGAGTGAAATAAGCCAGTCAATGAAAGAAAAATACCACATGATCTCACTCATTTCTGGATAATAAAGAAAATTATAAACTGATGAACAAAATGATAGATACAGAAACAGTAAGGTATCAAACAGACTGTCAATTTACAGTGGAGAGTTTAGGGAGAGGTGGGGGGAGATAAGAGATCAACCGAAAGACTTGTGTGCATGCATATAAGCATAACAATGGACACAAAACTCCCAGCACTAGTTACCTGAACCTTGGGTGGCTGGAGGGCTGAGGGAAGAGGGGGATTCAGGAGGCAGGCACACCGGCAGGGCTAAGGGGACTGGGCGCTGCCATCTTGTGGCTGTGAGTGCCGCCATTTTTAGGGTGGGACAGCCAATTAGCATATTCCCTCTTTATTGGCCGTGAGTGCCACCATCTTTGAGGGCATGGCAGTCAATTAGCATTCCCTCCGTATTGGCTGTGGGTGCTGCCATCTTTGCAATGGCGAGAGTCAATTAGCATATTCCCTCTGTATTAGATAGGATTATATATTTATTAGAGGCTCAGTGTATGAATTTGTGCACAGTTGGGATCCCCCACCCAGTCCGGATTGGGACCGGCCAGCCGGGGGTGGGACCACGGGAGGTTGGCTGTGGCAGTGCACTGACCACCTGTGGAGAAGCTCCTGTGTTAAGAGTCTGTCCGTAGTGGCGAGTGTGGGACATAGCTACCAGTTGGCCAGTTGTAATGGTCGCTTAGGCTTTTATATATAAAGAAAATGACTTCATGCCCCAACCGGTTTGGCTCAGTGGATAGAGCATCGGCCTACGGACTGAAGGGTCCCAGGTTCGGTTCCGGTCAAAGGCATGTACCTTGGTTGTGGGCACATCCCCAGTGGGAGGTGTGCAGGAGGCAGCTGATTGATGTTTCTCTCTCATCGATGTTTCTAACTCTCTATCCTTCTCTCTTCCTTTCTGTGAAAAATCAATAAAAGATATTAAAAAAATAAATAAAGATAATGATTTCATTAGTATTATTTCCCTAACAAATCAAGCCCTATGAGGGCAGAAACTACGTATGTTTTGTTTACCTCTATTTACCCAGCATCCAGTCCATTGCCTGGCACATGGGTGTTTAGTAAGTGTGTATTTTGTAAGTGAATGAAAGAATAATACTTATGCTACCTAATCTGTTCCAAAACTAAAAGGAATAAAGCTTCCCAATTCTTTTTTAGAAAGCAGTCAAATGTTAATACTAAAATCTGACAAAGAAAGCACATAAAGGAAACTACAGGCCCATCTCTTAGGAATCCTATATAATAAAAGCGTAATATGTGAGTCGACTGGTTCTGTGATGCGCACTGACCACAGGGGGAGCGCCATTTAGCCACAAACCGGGCTGATGGTTGGTGAGCGCAGCAGGGGGTGGTGGGGCCTCTCCTGCCTCTGCGGCAGAGCTAAGGATGTTCGACTTCGGCGTAGGCCTGCTCCCCAGACATCCCCCAAAGGCTCCCTGACTTCTAAAGGGCACAGGCCAACCTGAGGACACCACCCCCCCACCCCCAGTGCAAGAATGTCGTACACCAGGCCTCTCATATTGATACTAAAATATATGTATAGCAAAGAAAATCCATCAAGATATTAATAATTAACATCATTTAGGGTTCATTCTAGAAATGTAACAACTAGTTCAATAAGTAGGAAAACCATAAACTAACCACACTAATAGATCAAAGTAAAAAACCAAAAAAATCACAGATGAGTTGATGGATATGGGATTAAGTATGAAAGCCACATGTCAGACCTTCAAAACAAAGTTACTACATAATTCTTTCCCAACAGGTGAGTTATAATATGTAAAATTTTGTTGCCATATAGTATTTTTTCACCTATAATTATTTTTGCCGTACTTAATCTTAAAACAAAATTAAAATGTTCCCAAATAAAAGCTGTTCATTTAATATCATAGAAAAATGTCTTACCATAAACTGATTAGGGGAAAGAAAAGCAGATTAAGTAGCAACAAGTTAGTTTATTAAATGACAACAAAGTAGAGAAAACAAAATGGAAATAGCATTTCTCATAATAAAGAAACCTATAAAACTAAGTGTCCCCATTAAAAAACAGAAAATACAAAAGAACTCATGTACATGGATGATAGTGTAGTGATTGTGGGAATTAGGGGGGTGGGTAGAGATGAAAGAGAGTATAGGGGGATAAATGGTGATGGGAAAAATAATAAAATAAATTTTAAAATCAGAAAATACTATAGGAGAAATGTATGACATTCATAAAAAATTTTAAGTGTCATATACAAAAGTTTTTAAAGTTTTCTAATATCAAAATAATCATACACAGAAGAAATAAAATCCAAGATATCCCTGGTTGTTATCTGTAGTGCAAAGTCCATTGGGAGTCAGTTTTATATTTCAAAAGATGACCCAAAATATAGCAAATCTACACACACAGAAATGATGTAAAAAGTGATGCCATCTCTCTAGCAGTTCTGCAAGGGTTTCCCCACTACCATACTCACAGAATCCAATAAGGTGTTAGGAACAAAGGCACTCAGTAAACCTTCAAGAACCATACAACCGTGTGTGGCTGTGTCATCTCTCACCTCGATGGCCCCACCAAAGTCACTCCCTAAAGCCCCCCGCAGGTATGGCACTTAGCCTATTCCTTCTCAGTCTCCTCTATTTCCAGCGCTTTGATAGGCAGCTCGCCGACCATGTAGGTGTCCCAGGAAGCAGAGGAGAGCCAGAGCTGGGGTTGGGAGCCCCCACCAGCCCTCCTCACCTCATGGTGAGTGGGGAAGGGGGCTGTGCCGATGTGCCACCGGACCTTCCGCCAGGGAAGGCCAGTGAGGTGGCCAGCCGCGGGACCAGGCTGCCGCGGGGCAGCATGGGATGGCGCCTTTTAAAACTCCACGAGGGCAACCAACCGCGAGCTGGCGGAGAACTAGGTAGGGGAGTCGTGGGGAGCTGCTGTCTGGTCTGAGGGCAGGCAAACAAGCAGAGTGCCTTTGATCCTGTTTTTCAGGTCCTCCAATACCCAAAGGTGGACGTTATTTTACAATGACCTCTCCAAGCTTCCTGGAGGGTCTTGTCCGAAGGCACCCACTAACAAGGCCAGTGTTAATCCCAGACCGAATTTGAAATCCATGTCTTTTCACTACAGTGACCCGATATTATTCTAACTCATTGCCTCTATTAAGCTTTTCCATTATCTTCAAATAAACTCACAAACTACGGTCATGGGGCTTTGTTGTACAATTTACAAAAACAAAAGGACATCTTTACTCTTGACTCATATTTTAACCAAGTAACTTCAGACATCAATATACATTTGCTGGACAGCATCTGCATTTGTTAAAGGAAATCAGGAGATTCTGGAGAATCATCACTGCTATTGTGCTATACATATAGAAAACGGAATATCTGAGCTCACAAAGCAAATTACTAAAATACTTAAAGAATCATATACATTAATCATATACTATTAAAAAAACAAATTCACTTTGGATATTTAGTATACCCAATGGTGCCTCTTTTAGAAAAAATATTTTTTTGGATTTATATCCATTGTGTAAAGTAAGTTATAGTTATAAGAAATATGACTTTTCTGTTTAACTGTGGGTTACTTTTGTATTTAATACTCAGTTTTTGAATATTGTTTTAATATTCTAAAATCCATTCCAACTGCAGAAAGTATTTTTGCATATCAAACAGATGCTTATAATCTTTTATCTACACTGTATAAAAAGACAGCAGTTTCTTTGGAAACCATACTTTTCCATGTAAAAACCTTTCATTAGAGTCACTTCAAACTTTACGTAGTGACATTTTTAGACATCTTTATATATAAAGTAACTGACCTTTGTTCTGGCTCCCCATTTTAAACTTGTCTTATTAATTTGTGCTTTAGCATTAAACTATCAGTCTGCAATGAAATGGCCGCATTAATGTATTTATTACAAAGATATTAAGTAGTTTTGTCCCTCTTACAAGAAAATTTAAGAACAAATTTCTCTCATAATTACATTTTAAGGTCTGCTTTGAATTCTTTTAATTATTACATATGACAAAAGAGAAAGTGATACCTTATCCATGCCACAAGGAAGCTTTTTGTTTTTTGAAATTGCAACCACCCCTAGATACACTCCATCTCAAATGCTCTGAGCACAGAACAGTCCTGTTCACTGAAGGTGGCTCCCAGAGAAGCAGAAGATAACCACAGGGTGAATCAGGTATTTGGAATGGTGAAGACAGGCCTCAAGAACTGGGGTCTTGAATATTCTTTCTCCTAATGAGGGAGCAGGTGTACCCAAAGGTAAACAAGATCTATTTCACCATGCCAAAAGGGTAGTGAGTCTTCACACAGAATATTAGCTAGGGATTTAGTTATTCAATTAAGTATTATTAAAATATTAAGAGAAAACAGAAAGTATGCCCCAGGCACATTTCTTATAATGAAAAAGGTAACTAAAAAAAAAAGAGAGACAAATTAAATAACAAAAACAAAATACCAATTAAGTTAATCAATAAAAACAGAAGCTGGTTCTTTTGAAATATATTAGACTAGAGGCCAGTGCATGACATTCGTGCACTGGGGGGTGGTGGGGTGTGGTCTCTCAGCCTGGCCTGCACCCTCTTGCAGTCCAGGAGCCCTCAGAGGATGTCCAACTGATGGCTTAGACCCAATTCTGGTTGAGTGGTGCTCTCCCTGTGGGAGTACACTGACCACCACGGGGCATCTCCTGCATTGATGGTCTGCCCCCTGGTGGTCAGGGCATGTCATAGCAACCAGTCGTTTTGATCGATTTGCATATTAGCCTTTTATTATATAGGATAATCTTTTAGCAAATATAATCAAGAAAAAAATCTTATCCCTAACCGATTTGGCTCAGTGGATAAGAGTGTCGGCCTATGGACTGAAGGGTCCCAGATTCGATTCCAGCCAAGAGCACATGCCTGGGTTGCCAGCTCAGTCCCCAGTAGGGTGTTTGCAGGAGGCAGCTGATCAATGATTCTCTCTCATCATTGACGTTTCTATCTATTCTTCTCCCTTTCTCTCAAAAATCAATAAAAATATATTTTAAATAATAAAAAAATTTAAAAAAAGAAAAAAATTAAGTATCAGGAACAAAAAAAAAAATGGCCGTTACTATAAATATAAGGAAAAGACTTTTAAAATTAGCATACACTATTTATACTAGTAAATTTGAAAATGTAAGAATAGAATTTATCAACACTAGTCTAAACAGAAGAAACATTTGAACAAACAAATTATGAGGAAAAAAAAAATTAGTTATAGTCCTACCCCTTCTCCCAAAAGACAATTCCCAGAGTTTTATATTTTGGTTTTTGTTTGTTTGTTTTTTGATAGAGAGGAAACATCAATTGGTTGCCTCCCATACCCACCTAGACCTGTACCAAATTGCAACCTAAGCATGTACTCTGACTAGAAATTGAACATGCAATCTTTTGTTGTATGGAACAATGCTCCATTCAACTGAGCAACACACCCAGGGAAATTCACCGAGTTTTATTATCAAGTTTTACTTATCAGATTATCAAAAATCCGTAAGTTTGGTAATGCGTTCTATTGGGAAAGCTGTGGAAAACAAAGTCAAAAGCAAAGCAAAAGACCAGCAGAAAAATATATACTAGGTTATTTAGCAAAGATTTATTTATACATTAAGATAAATAAGTCAATAGAATATAAAAATGGAAATTCACAATTCAGGAATTATGAATAGCCAATAAGTACATTTCAAAGCACCTCCAATGTATAGATTTAAGAAGCCAAGTAATCACAAGCAAGAATACTATAGCAAAACAGCAGAAAACTAAAGACAAAGAGAAAAAAGTAGCTAGAGAAAAAGAGAGACTGATAGCTGACTTCAATAGCAATAATGAAAACCAAGAGACAGAGGAATGAGATCTTCAATGGACAAAAATAAGAAAAGAAAAAAAGAAAAGAAAAAGAAAAAGACTGATAAACTAAAATTCTATATTCAGCAAAAATATCTCCCATAAATGACAATAAAACAAAGGTATTTTCAGGTAAATTGAATTCATCACAAAAAATTGAGAATTCATAATCAAAAGACCTTTGATGAAAGCTATTCCCAGGATGCATTTTAAGTAGAAGGAAAATGGCCCTAGATGGATGGTCTAAAACATACGGAACACTTTAATCAATAAAGAAATTAATAAAGAAAACAATGAATAGAGAAAGCAGTAAAAATCTAAGAAATGTACATATGCACTGACTAAAACACAATAACAACTCTAAACAGGTCTCCCTCTGCTAAGAATACTTCTTTTTTTTTTTTTTAATATTTTTTTATTGATTTTTTACAGAAAGGCAGGGAGAGAGATAGAGCTAGAAACGTTGATGAGAGAGAAACATCAACCAGCTGCCCCTTGCACACCCACTACCGGGGATGTGCCCGCAACCAAGGTACATGCCCTTGACCAGAAATCGAACCTGGGACCTTTCAGTCTGCAGACTGATGCTCTACCACTGAGCCAAACCAGTTTCGGCAAGAATACTTTTAAAAATCCTATATAATAAAAGCAAAATATGCAAATAGAATTAACGGTAGAACGACCGAACCATGAAATGACTGGTCAGCGGGGCTGGTGAGCAGTAGGTGCCAGGCCAGCCAAGACATGTGCCAGCAGGCAGAAGGAGAGGACAGCGATTGGGGGGAGGGTTGGGCAGCGGTGACCAGCTGCAGCAGAGGGGTGATGGGAGTGGGGTGGGGCCGTTCAATCGCCCCTGATAGGCCCACCTGCTCACCTCCCACAGAGGGAGCCAGACTGGTGCTAAGGCCCACTCCAGGAGCACGAATTTTCATGCACAGGGCCTCAGGCTTAAATATCTGATAGTACACACAGTCATGAAGGGTTGAATGAAGCTAAACTTCTAAGATTCAGTTAATTTTAGATTTTGAGTAAGTCAAAGATGCATATTTCTAAAATAACTATAAAAAGAAAAAAGTACACTTTCCAAACTAGTATAAGACAAAAATGGAATGATAAAAGATATTAAATCAACATTTAAAAATAGCCGAAACCGGTTTGGCTCAGTGGTAGAGCGTCGGTCTGCGGACTGAAAGGTCCCAGGTTCGATTCCGGTCAAGGGCATGTACCTTGGTTGCGGGCACATCCCCAGTGGGGGGGGGTGCAAGAGGCAGCTGGTTGATGTTTCTCTCTCATCGACGTTTCTAGCTCTCTATCCCTCTCCCTTCCTCTCTGTAAAATATCAATAATATATATATATATATATATATATATATATATATATATATATATTAAAAAAATATTTAAAAATAACAAAAAGGAGAGAAAATATAGAACACCCAGGACAAATAGAAAGCACAAAATAGGAGCTATTGTAGTAAATGTAAATAGGTTATTTGTCCCAGCTAAAAATGTTTCAAAATTGCATTAAAAAATTCCCACAGGTGCTCTTTAACAGTGAATATGACACTAAAGCTCTCTCAGAATACAGTAATCCTTAGATTTTGCATGCCTCAATTTAACAGACTTCAAATTTAACAGGTGTGGTTTGTATATCTTATGTGAATAATTACTGTTTATTTAAAAATGCTTTTAACCAAGATTTGCTTATAAATAAATTAATAGGGTTTTTTTGTTATTATTTTACTGTTATTTTTAACAAATTCTGGTAAATAGGCCATACTTGGGGAAAAAAAAACCACTGTAGTAATTTCGTTGACATAATAAATATAACATATCTACAACTACAGTCTACATAAATTTAAATCCAGAGTCTCTGCTTGTAAGCAATGTTTGGTGAAAGATTAGCAAATGATTAGCACAGTGCATCTTAGGAAATAATTGAGGCTGTTGTCTGTCTCACTGTGTGACTTTCTGCAACAGTTTTCAAAAATTGATTTCAGAGAGGAAAGGAGAGGGAGAGGAAAAGGAACATTAATGATGAGAGAAAAAT
Source organism: Pipistrellus hanaki (assembly GCF_964339955.1). Taxonomy (NCBI): domain Eukaryota; kingdom Metazoa; phylum Chordata; class Mammalia; order Chiroptera; family Vespertilionidae; genus Pipistrellus; species Pipistrellus hanaki. Next base: position 129,078,266 of record NC_140503.1, on the reverse strand, counting down.
CATTGATAGCCTGCCTCCTGCATACCCCCCCACGTGACCTCCTGGTTCATAGGTCAACACTCAAATCACTGAGCCTGCTCAACCACTGAGCCACACCAGCCAGCCAGGCATCTGCAGTAGTTTTAACTCCTGCTGGCCTGGTGTTCCAATGTATGCTAAGTCACACCCAAGCTATGTGCATTTGTTTACTCCCAATGATGGTGAATATACACATTTAACTAGACCTACACAGTATAAATTTTAAATTACAGAATACATATATAAAGCTTTTTGGTGAAATTAAACTTTTCACACATACTTAAATTTTAATTACATAAAAGTTGTCTACATCTAATTTGTCAATTTTTTAACATATGCATTCAGAAGAACTACTTTATTATATGATAGACTTTGGGCTTTAATGGACCCCCCTTGTCCAAATTAGTCCATTATATCTAAGTTTTACTGTATTCTAAGTTTCAAGTTTTCACAGAAGTTATATTAACTTTTATGCTTCCTTCCTAATAAATACTAGGGTAAATAACTCTTCATGGCAACAAATAAAAAGGGAATTTGATAAGTTATCTAGTGCAGTGTCCAATGCCTCGCACATACCAAGCCTGCAGTAAGGCAGTTTGTAGAGTGTCAGTGTCAGAACTGAAAGGAGCCTTAGAAAGATAACTAGAGGCCCAGTGCATAAAAATTCATGCACTGGTGGTGGTGGGGGGAACCTCAGCCCGGCCTGTCCCCTCACAGTCCAGGAGCCCTCAGGGGCAGGAGGTGACCCAGTGATCAGGGGAAGGTGACGCCCCCATCACACCTCTGCTGCTGCTACTGCCGGCAGCACAAGCCTCAGCCAGCTCCAGCTACCTGAGCCTCGCATGGCCCTGGGTGGCTGGGGGGCTGAGGGTGGGACTAGCTACACTATGCGCCTGACACTCCCCGACTCCCCCACCCCCCCAGCTGAGCTGAAAGGATTGTGGGACTCTGGTGGCAGGCGTAAGGAGCACTGAGGGTGGGTACCTGCCGCACCACACGCCTGCCACCTCCACATGGCTGAAAGGACTGGGGTCTTGGGCGGGGCTGAGGGCATTGCCATCTTGGGGCTATGGGCACCATCATCTTTGTGATGGCATGATGGTCAATTTGCATATTCTCTCTTTATTAGATAGGATTACTATAGTCTATTTTTTGGTGTGTGTGTGTGTGTGTAAATTTATTAACACAAAAAAGGAATATTTGATAGAGATAACCACAAAGCAAAAAAAAAAAACCAATGAGAAGATAACCCTAACTGATAAGCTACAGGCAAAATGAATCAACAGATAGGGATAAGGGGGAAACTGGAACAAAATATTCAATATCAGAAATGAAAAAAGGAGACATAATTACATACTTTAGACATTGATAGTAAGAGGGCATTTTTATTATTTTTAAAAATATATTTCATTGATTTTTTTATAGAGAGGAAGGGAGATGGCTAGAGTTAGAAACATCGACCAGCTGCCTCCTGCACACCTCCTACTGGGGATGTTCTCGAAACCAAGGTAAATGACCTTGACCGGAATCATACCTGGGACCTTTCAGTCCACAGGCTGATGCTCTCTACTCACTGAGTCAAAATGATTAGGGCAAGAGGGCACTTTTAATAACTCTGTGCCAATACATACTAAAAATTTAGACAATATGGACAGAGTCCTAGAAAAATCTAACTTACCACGACTGACAAAATTTAAAAAAGAAATCTGAGTAATCCTGTAACCATTAAAGACATTATATCACTAGTCAAAATGACCTAAATGGATTCAATGGTCATTTCTACCACAACTGATTATCTACAAGAGAAAAAGTTCAATTATATTTATATTTCAAATTACACACAAGTAACAATTCCAATTATACAGACATGAAATTAAAAAATTTTAAATCCAGAACTTCTGCTCATAAAAAAATACCACCACAAAGTGAGAAAAGATATTGCAACAAACTTCATATACTTAAACCAAAACAATATATTGCAGCAGATCGAATGCAGAAACAGACAAGAGACACTAATTATTAAAGATATTTGCAAAAATGTAAAACAAAGCCACTCTTGTCACGAATATTTTTTGTTTTGGGAAATATATAGTTACTTTTCATTAAAATGTTATTTATGTTAAGGTGTAATGGGTTTGTTTTTATTATTGGTATAAATATACCAATAGATGCTCGATATACTTAAAACTGGCTAGTTTTAATGTCTAATATGATATAATGTACAGACACAAAAGGTGTTTGGGGGTCCTCAATAGTTTTTAAAAGTGAAAAGTAGTCCTGAGCCCAAAAAAGTTTCTGAATTACTGAATTATGGGCACACGTTTAATTTTTAATAAAAGTAATTTATAGAATATACAGTATGATTCTATTTAAATAAAGTTAAAAAAAACAGATAAAAGTAAACAATACAATAAAACAATAAAGTAAGGCAATGGAGTAATTAACACAAAATTCAGAATGACCATGGTGATGGGGCAGGGAATACTTTGCTTCTAGGGAGATGCACACGCTAAAGGCTTCTAAGGTACTTGCAGTGTTCTATTAAGCCGAGTACACATATACTTTTCTTTTTTACAGTACACATAAATGGTATATTTCACAACAAAAATTGTAATATAAGAAACAAGGAGACATACCTATTCTCCTAGAAGGAAAAACTCAAAGGATGTCTCTTCTCAAATTAATTTATGAATTGAATGCAATCACAAACAATATCCCAACAAGATTTTCTATAGAACTTGAAAAGATGATTCTAAATTTCATCTGGAAGAAATATGCAAAAAAAGAGCCCAAAACTTTTTTCAAAAGAAAGTATCAAAATATGTTATAAAGTTACAATAATTAAAACAGTGTGGTAACAGATATATAGGTCAAAATAGGATTCAGAATCCTCTCCACCCACCAAATAAACAACCAAAGGATATGACCAGGCCGAAAATGTTTAACTTCCTTGTTATCCAAGGATGATAAAAATTAAAATGACATTTTATTTTCAATTACTAGAAAATTAGTAAGATATTAAAGAAATAAAGTTACCATCCAGTGCTGAGTAGCAGAAAGATAAAAACACACCGTTTTAGCAACTATAAAAGCTACAATCATTTGAGGGCCAGTTAACAGTATTATTATCCAGCATTCTCGTAGGGAATCAATTCTACAGAAATATTATCATGAGCATATAAAGCTCATGTTTATAACAGCAAAAAAGATAATCACTGCAGCATCATTACAGAGAAAAAAACTTGAAAATAACAAGCATTCATTCATAAAGGGATGAAAGACTCACTTGATAGATGCCATATCTACTTAATCATTCTAAAAAGATATACTGCATTTATATCAAATGGCTATGTCTTAAGCAAGTTTTTAGGTACTGCAGATTGTAATTCATTTAAGCAACCATGTTTGGATTACAGGAGATGCTCATAATAGAGTTTTTTAAGAGAACTGGTAATATCCGCCCAGCCACTGGGGCTTGGTGGTTGAGTGTGGACCCATAAACCAAGAGGTCAGGATTGATTCCCAGTCAGGGCACAAGCGGGGTTGAGGGCTCGATCCCGAGTAGGGGGTGTACAGGAGGCAGCCGATCGATTATTCTCTTATCGATGTTTCTCTTTCTCCCTTCCCCTCTGAAATCAACAAAAAAAATTTTAAAGAGAGAATTTGGTAACATTTGGGCAAATGTCCTGGAAACACAAATTTCAAACACTGCTCTTTGTCTTTCTATTGTAAAATAATTGTGTACAGTCACTTTTTTATTTTTCTTTAGTCTGGGTTATTTTAAAAAAATTATATATATATATATATATATATATATATATATATATATATATATATATATATATATAATTTTTTACAGAGAGGAAGGGAGAGGGATAGAGAGCTAGAAACATTGATCAGCTGCCTCATGCACACTCCCTACTGGGGATGTGCTTGCAACCAAGATACATGCCCTTGACTGGAATCGAACCTGGCACCTTTCAGTCCTCAGGCTGATGCTCTATCCAGAGCCAAACCAATTTAGGCTAGGCTGGGTTATTTAGTTACATACTGAACATACTGTATAGTGCCATCTAGTTCCAGAAGGCAGTTTTTCAACATCAGAGTATTCCTACACCATCAAGGAGTATCTGCTTTGTTATAAACCTGAGTAGGCTTACTACCAATCTCAGATCCTACAATATTAAATATCATATACACACCCTTTTTTCAGAAAAACATTGTGGGCCCTTAGATCACTAATATAATTACAATGACACCATAAACTTGTACAACACCTAAGTTTAGAATATATTTTCATAAGCCTTATCATTCAAATTTTACCTTACAGGGATAATAAAGAAGAGTCAGGTATATTTAAATTTTTGGATTTCAAACAGACAAACGGTGATTACATTAAACTTGAGAATTTTCAACGTATCTTCTTCAAATTTTGAGATTAATCTGCCAAGTTGTCTCACAAAATTCGGCTTGGTGCCACCCTCAGTTAAACAGCAGCGGGGTTGCATGTACCAAACTATTACGGTTGGTTGCTAAATAACCCTCCCCATGGATAGACTTCTTCCTTGTACCTACTTAAAAAAAAAAAAAAAAAAAAAAAAAAAGGGTGGGGGAGGTCACACACTGCCATGAAGTCTCTACAGAAAGAACATGTGGTTCAGGGTTTATAGAGAACATTCATAAAATTACTTAACAGCCATTCCAAATCAAATAAGCAAAGGTTTATTTAAATGTCCATAAAGGTGAAACTGTTCTCTAACAAGCAACTCAAAAGAAAATGCTTATACCGTACCAGGTTTTCTGCCTCAAAAAGGGGAAAAGAAAATTCTGAAACCTTATACCAACTTGTAAAATCCTGGCTTCCTAGAAACAAATGATGATGATACTGAGAATGGCCACAAGTGGTAGAAGGTGGAGAAATGCAAAAAGCAGCAAAGCAAAAACGACTCTGAAAACTCCATCCCCTCCTACCCCATTCACCCTAGAGCAGGGCGAATAGGCAAGAATGCGTTAGTCATTAATCATTCACAAAAAGCATGCAAGTACAACTAAAATTTTTTTTAAATTACAATAGCTACGCCACAAACGCCCAAGCAACTATGCTATGTACAGCAGCCAGGTGTCTACGAAGATCCACAAACCCAAGCCTCCACGAGGGGGAAGTTTTACCTGTCCTTTGTGCTGAGATTTTTGGGATCATTCTTCAATGTCTTGCCCATGCTTTTTTATATGTGGTCCACTCCTCACACACGCACTTCCTTTCTCTCGATCCCTCCGGGCCAAATGTGCCACAGATATTTTCGGACCTTGTTAATATGCCGCTTTCTTTGCCTCCTTCCTGGCAAGGGAGCTTTTGAGTCGCTTTTTTTTTTTGCGGGACTCCTCCTCCTTTTCTCCTCCTCCTCCTCCTCCTCCTCCCGGATTTCCAATGGCCCCTGGACTCCCGGGTTAGCACAAGCTCCTCAGAGGCGCGCAGGACCCTCCACGTCGCAGCCCGTCCTTCTATCCGCCCTCGTGCCGCGAGCTTCGGGAAGGCGGCCCTGGGGACCGAGGCGCAGGCGGGTGGAACGCGGCCCGGCGTCCGGGCTCGGAGCCTGCAGGCCCTGCCGCGCTGGTCAGACAAGCGTCGCCCCTCCCTCAGAGGATCACAGAAAGGAACCGACCCACCGAAACGCCTGGCGATCGGAGGGAACCAGTCGACTCCCAGTGAGGGCGCTGGCAACCGGAAGTAAAACCCCACGGCCTCAGGAAGGGGGGCGGGGGAAGAGAAAGTGAAAATTGAACTGCGGCGTACTTACGGAGGGAAGAAGCCAATCACCGAGAGAAGAAGACGCGCAGGCGCAGGCTGGGACTGACGTCCACGCGGCGCTCGCTTTTCGCCTCTGCGCAGGCGCAGCGCTGCAGACCGCTCCAGGATTGGACAACGGGATTTGGCGCGCGCAACTTCCTGACGGGTCCTCTCGCGGGGCTTGAGAGTCGTCGAACGCGCAGGCGAGGACTCGGAGGCGCCACTGTGACGGGCCTATGGGTGCTGAGGGAGTCACTTTCTCTATGGTGTGGAGCCTTTGCCTCTCCTTCGTTGCTCCCTGAAGCTGGCCCTATGAGGCTTGCTTTATCTTGCTCGAAAGCGACATTTATGAAACGTAGTCCTTGTGGTTTAATAAATGCCAAATCTATGCAATATATTTGTTTACATGGTTGGTCCTTAGGAAAACATCTCTAGAAGTTTATAATCTGCAGAGAGCCAAAGGGACCACAAGTAGCACTAATTCTACCAATGAGAGGTATTGAGTACCACATGTGACACCATGAAACAGGTCCTGTGCCACGTTGGGTATAGACATATTCATTAACTGGCATCTTTTTCTGTTTACTGTGGCCAGATGCTTAATTAGGCACTAGGATTACAGTCCTGTACAAGCTAGAGGTGTATGACAAACAGGAGTAAATTACCGCTATCACCACCACCACAAAAATAGAATTTCATTGAATAATGCTGCTGTGAAACCAAGCTCGAAATGTTGAGGGATGGGGTTGGAGACTTGAGGCCAGGGGCAGAACAGGCACAGATACAAGATATCCCTGAAAAGGACATACTCCGTCAAACTTCAGAGACAAAAACAGACCAAACTAGACCTTGGAAGATGTGGAAGAAGAGCTTTTCAAGCAAAAGGACAAAAGTGCAAAGGTCCTAGCAGTGAAATTGTGTTCAGGAACTGAAAAAGGTTGGCTGTAGAAGCAGAGAATAAAATAGATATTTTGAAATATACAAAACCAAAATATACAATTCTATGACTTATCACTTATGAAACCACCAAACTGATCAAGAAATAGGACATTGCCAAAACTGGTTTGGCTCAGTGGATAGAGTGTCGGTCTGCGGACTGAAAGGTCCCAGGTTCGATTCCGGTCAAGGGCATGTGCATTGGTTGTGGGCATATCCCCGGTAGGGGGTGTGCAGGAGATAGCTGGTCGATGTATCTCTCTCATCCATGTTTCTAGCTCCTATCCCTCTCCCTTCCTCTCTGTGAAAAAATCAATACATATATATATATATATATATATATATATATATATATATATATATATATTTTTTTTTTTTTTAAAGAAATAAGACATTGCCAAAACCTCAGACATTCTCTCTTGTGCCACCTCCCAACCTTTCCCTATCACCAAACCAAACCACTACTCTAACCTCCATGGTAATCTCTTCCTTAGCTTTCTTTTTTATTTTTTTAAATATATTTTTATTGATTACAGAGAAGAAGAGAGAAAGAGAAAGAGAAAGAGAAAGAGAAAGAGAGAGAGAGGGAGAGAGAAAGAGAGACAGATGATGAGAATCACTGATTGGCTGCCTCCTGCACGCCCACTACTGGGGATGGAGCCCAAAAACTTGGCATGTGCCCTGACCAGGAGTCAAATGGTGACCTCCTGGTTCCTAAGTCCACACTCAGGCACTGAGCCACACAGGCTGGGCTATTCCTTACCTTTCTTAATCAGTTTTGTGGACCCTGAGAAAGAAGGTACCTACTGGTCCCTGAGAGGGACTCCTGGTAGCTTAACTAGGCTCACATTTTTAAAAAGCAAAAATATTAAAAAAGCTTAACAGCCTTTTTCACATAGGGGCCTCTCATGCAAACTGCACTTCAGGGAGAAACTTGAACTGAGCTACCTGCCTGCACTGTGTTTCTGCCATCTGAGCCAACCCTTATATAGGGGTTCCTGGAATCCTATTTCAATCAACAGGACTGAGGCTTTCCCCATCCAATAGGACCTTTGCAGCTATACATCCATCAGCTTCTTCACTCGCAGTCAGAGTGACTCTATTCTGACCAAAATCATGACAGGAAGGGGGGAGGGAGCAGGGAGAAAAGAAAATGAAAGTGTACCAATCAAACTGTGAAGATTTGGAGTCCTTATTTGCATAAGGATGGATCAATCAATGATTAGGAGTAGGAACTTCTGTCTATAAGTCAGCTTCTCTCTGGCTCTGAGAATGCACTTTTCCTTTCAAATAAAGACTTTCTCTGGCTGAGCTGAAACACTGAACATCTTTGTCCCAGTAGAGGGAAGCAGACCAGGGAGGAGCAAAACAAAACTATCTATCTGGAGAGAGGCCTGGTCCCAGGGCTGCCTCACAACTGTGCTGTGCAACAATTTAGTTGTTTTGCACTGAATCAAGTCTCCTTGGGGATTACTGTTGGGATTGAACTGGCACCAACAAGCATCAGTTGACAGTTTTCTGCATAATTGTATATCCCTAAACTTTATCAGTTAGTGGTTTCAAATTTACATAAATTGAATGATTTTGTGCTTGATTTCTTTGGAGTAAATTTTATCTGTACTTATTCTTTCATTTTTATTATTATACACGTTATCTCTCACTTTCCAATAGTTTGCATTGTGTCACTTCACTTTTACAAAAGACATTAGTACCTATTTTCACTTTCAAAAAAAGAAAAAAGCCTTTAGTGTAGTAATGTAGCAGGGTAAAATATCATGATGTTTTGGAAAGTGGGGGATACTCTTTACTTCCCACCATTTCAGCTTATGAAAGGTCTCATAATGAACACTCTACTCCTCTAGTGGGGGAAATCTCTAAATGTACTGTTGATAGGCATTGGGTTATTCCCTGTTTTGGCAATTATGAACAAAATTTTTTCTCACTGTTGGCCAAATTTACTTCTCTACCCCATTGATTTGCTTTGGCCATGTGAATTTTTTAACTGATAGATTATGAACAGACATGATATGAACATGAGCCTTAAGGGTCCATGTATAGTTTGATTTGGCTCTTGAGCTCAGATGATGCATATGAGACAATGTATCATGCTGCCATACCCCTCCAGTATGGGGTCTCAGAACAAACATATATGGAGCAAATGGTAATGCAATATGTAGCTCACACCCATCTTATATTAGCAGAATTTTAGATATCCAAATATCAATGAGTATGAGAATTAATGCAGTTGTCATAAGCCACTGAATTTGGGGTAATTTGTTGTGGCAATAAAGAAGGCATATGTTAAACTTTAATAGATAATGCCAAACTTTTTGCAAATTAGTTTTCCCAAGTTAATTTTCCACAAGCAATGCATGAAAATTCTAATTGCTCTACATGTTTGCCAATACTTTTTTTATTTTAGCTATTCTGGGGACTGTTATGGTTTAAATTTGCATTGCTTCCAACTTTTTATTTTTCAAATATGTTTTGGTTATTCTCTTTTAAATTTCTGTATACATTTTAGATTAAGCTTATAATTTCTACCTAAAAAACAACAACTGCTAGGATTCTGTTTGGGATTGATTTAAACATATAGTTCAATTTGAGAAGAATTAATATCTTAATATTCTATCTTCAAATGCATGAATATGGTATCTTTAGATCTTTAAAAAATTCTCTGAGCAATGTTTTTAGTCTTCAGTGTATAGGTCTTGCAAACATCCTACCTAATAATAATAGAGTAATATGCAAATTAACCACCACCCTGCTATACCCACCAGCCATGCCCACCAGCCAATCAGAACAAATATGCAAATTAACCCAACAAAGATGGTGGTTAATTTGCATATGCGGAGGGAGTGAGCAGTGAAGACTGAAGACAGCATAAAGGAAGAGGGAGGGAAAGTGGAAAGCAAGGCAGCTGGGGTTGCTAGAGGGAAAGCAGCCCCAGCTACCTTGCGGGGCGCGGTGGTGCACATAGCCCCGGAGACAGCAATGGTGGGAGGCATCAGGGACAAAGGGCGAGGTGGGTCTGGTGGGTGGGGTGGCAGCACGTGGCCTGTGGAGAAGATGGCGTAAACTAGCGGGAGAAGTGGGGGGGTGGGAGAGGTGGCGGTGGCGGGGAGGGAAGCCCACTGGAAGTCTTGCAGGAATATTCCTGCAACAGGTCACTAGTTTTGTTATATTTATCTTTTTGTCTTGGTGATATTTAAAAGTTTTAATTTACAATGATTTGTTGCTAGTATATAGAAATAAAATTGATTTTTCCATTTTAACTTCATATCCTACAACTTGCTAAACTCATGTATTGGATCTCATAGCTATTTCTGTATTTTTTTTTTCTTTAATCCTCAATGGATATTTTTTTCCATTGACTTCTAGATAAAGTGGAAGGGAAGGAGAAGGAGAAAGAAATATCGTTTGGTTGCCTCCCACATGCACCCCGACTAGGGAACATGCAATTGAGGTACATGTCCTTGATCTTAAATTAAACATGTGATCCTTCCTTCTGCAGCCCCAACGCTCTCACTACTGAGCCAAATTGACCAGGGCTATATTCTTTTTTTCTAAGACAAACAAGTTGATTGCAAATAAAAATACTTTTTTGTTGTTTCAAATCATGTGTGTGTGCACTGGACACTCCTATAACGGTGCACATGGATCACATATCTGCGGTGGTGCATGTGGATTACTCTCCCACTGGGAAAGAGGTTGTGTCTGCTAGTTTTGATAAATCTATTCCTGAGAACAAAAGTAGAAGTGGGGAAATATAACAAAGAGATATAACATGTTATCTCTGTAAAGTGGACTGCTGCCAGCAAGTACATTATGTGTGGGTCTGATGAAATGAATATTCATCTATGGAAAGCTAATGAGACTGAGAAATATGGTATGCTTACATCACAAGAACAGGTAGGCAAAGATTATAACCAGAAATCAAAGAAGAAATTTCAACATCATTTTCATATAAAATGTGTTGCTCGTCACTAACCTCTGCCAAAAATCTACCTATAGCCAGATTCAAGAACAGCGCATCATGAAAGACGCTCGTTGACAAAGGAAGTGAATGGTATCAAAGAGCAAAACTGGATCTGGGTGAATCATGTCAGAGAAGAAGAAGCACATAGTGGCATTTGTGAAATAATATTTGGTATTCCTACCAATACTGATGTATAATTATTTTTTACATTTTTATTTGTAAACTTTACAAATAAAAATATAGTTAATCCTTGAACAATATGGGTTTGAACTGGCCAGAACCACGTAAATGCCACATTTTAAAAAATAATCATACAGTTGGCCCTTCGTATTCCCGGGTTTTTCATCCATGGATTTTAGCCAACCTGGGACCATAATAGTATTTTCTATCTAAGGTTGCAAATCCACAAATACAAAGAGATAACTGAAGTTATAGGTGTTTTTTTTTTTTTAAAGGCTTTTTAAAAATTGATTTTAAGGCGAGAGATAGAGAGAGAGAGAGAGAGGGAGAGAGAGAGAGATTTATTGGTGTGAGAGAAATATATCAGTTTGTTACTTCCCATATGCACCTTACTTGGAATGGATCCTGAAACCTGGGTATGGGCTCTGACTGGAAATTGAACCGATGACTTTTTGGTGCATAGAGGATACTCAACCAACTGAACTACATGGGCAGGGCTATGTGTAGAGTTTTGATTGCTCAGGGGTGCCCCTAATTCTCAAGTTGTTCAAGGGCCAGCTGTACAGGGTATAGTATAACGAGCAGTTATACTAGTGTAGAGCTTTATTGTTGCTCATTTTAGCTTCCCTGAAATATTATCTTTAAAAGGTGTCCTGCTTGATAAGACTATCCAACATTATGTCCTTCTTCTGCTTTTTTGTTTCATTGAAGAATACAGAGTATTTAAAATTAACTTATTTTTTTCCATTAGAAATTGCAAATATACTTTCTGATCTATTACTGTAATTACTACACATATAAATTTACATGTAGGACCAAAATTTTCTTGTGTTACCTCTAATGTTACTTTGAGTAATTTATTGCAATGATTCTTCCCAAGTTTTCACATAACATGTAGAAAAATTATGTCAAACCAAACCAGAGGGGGTCGTACCTGCATTACCAGCATTTGTCCACCATCCAGAACTGAAATATCCTTGCTGACATGTACACATAAGGAACTGTTTGACATTGAAATTGGGAATCAAAAGAACTGTTTGTCCCAGAAAGAAACTCACTACAGACTGATTCAACCGTTATTGCTTGTCTCATTTTTGGTTCTTATAGGTGTATTTCTAGTAGCACATGATCTCTCTCATTTAGAGGAAATGATGAACAACATAGACTGATGAACAAGAACAGATCCAGAGGAGAAACCAAGATGGCGGCAAAGATAAACGCCTGAACTGCTGCCTCGCACAACAATTTCAAAACTACAACTAAAAGACAAAACTTCTATCACCCAGAACCATGGGAAAGCTGGCTGAGTGGAAGTTCTACAACTAAGAAAGAAAGAAGAAAGAGCACAAGCTCTGAAAAGCTGAGATACGGAGGAATGCAAATCAGGCTAGTGGTGGGCAACTGGGAGCTTAGCTTTTTTTCAACCCAAAGTTAAACAAGCTCCCAATTGCTCTAAAATCCATTTTCTGAGGAGACAGACTCAGGGGACTCAGACACCTATGGGGAGAAGCTGGACTATCAGAAAGTGAGGGTGACTATTTTGCAGAGGTGCACCCAGCAATCATTGTTTACTGCTCTAGAGCTCAAGACACAGGGACTTGGAATCGTGGAAAGGCAGAGAAGTCTGGTTGCAGCCATCGCTGTTTGCCACACCCTAGCCTAGAAATGCCCTGAGACTCTGCCCTACACAATCTACAAGCACACCCAAGCTCCAAGCAGCTGGTTTTGCATATAAATGGCCTGCCCTGTGGCAGCTTAAACAAATAAACCACAGCTCCAATCAGTCAGCTCCAAAACCTCCAAATCCCAAGCAAAGAGAAACCTGTATCTCGCTGTAGCTCTTTCAAGGTGGCCTCAGACAGTAGCTGACCTGCACCCATTGGGGATCCAGAAAAAAATGTATCTAGTGGTCTGTGTGAAATGACACCAGATTTCAACTACTCTCATATGGGACACATTTAAGAGACAGACTCAGTGAGCATCAAAGCCCCACTGGAACAAGTCCTGCCCCATAAACATGTCTCCAGCACAACAATTCTTCCATTATAGATACAGCGGGTCCTCACAGCCAATTGGCCTGGAGGTCAATTCCTACCAATGACACCAACAACAATCAAAACATAACTACAACAAGGCTGTACATGCAATCCACAAAGGGGTGCACCAAGAGTGTCCACCTCAGGTAACTGGGAGGCTGACCCACTGAACCATATAGAAAACCTTAGCACATAAAGTCACCCTACCAACTCAGGGAAGCAGTGAAAATGAATAGACAAGGAAACAGATCACAAATGAAAGAAATGGAAGAGAACAAGTGACTGGATATAGAGTTCAAAACCACAGTTATAAGATTTTTCAAGAATTTCCTAGAAAAGGCCGATAAATTAGACAAGACCCTCGAGGATATGAAAAAGGATCAACTAGAAATTAAACATACACTGACTGAAATAAAAAATATTATACAGAGACCCAACAGCAGACTAGAGGAACGCAAAAATAAAATCAAAGATTTGAAATACAAAGAAGTAAAAAACAAAACAAACAAACAAACAAACAAACAATCAGGAAAGCAAAAAACAAAAAGAATCTAAAAATTTGAAGATAGTGTTTTGGGGTTCATTTTGCTTGGGACTCTGTGAGCTTCTTGGATTTGTTTGGGCTTTTTCTTCCCTATATCAGGGAAGTTTTCTGTCAGTAGGTCTTCAAACAGGTTTTCTATTCCTTGTTCAGTTTCCTCTCCTTCTGGCACCCCTCTTGTGCAAATGTTGTTTTGTTTCGTGTTGTCCCAAATTTCCCTTAAGCTCTCCTCCTGCTTTTTAATTTTTTTTCTAGAACCTTCTCTACTTGGCTATTTTTTTTTTCCTACCTTGTCTTCTAGCTCACTGATGTGGTCATCTGCTTTTTCTAGCCTACTGTTGAGTTCTTTATAGCAGCAATGTCATTTTTCATTTCTTCTTGGTTCTTCTTCATTTCCTCTTGATTCTTACACTTATTGTTTTATTTGTCTTCCATTCTTTTCATCTACCTTATGACCACTTCTATAAATTCTTTCTCTGACAGGTTGCTTGCCTCCATTTTGTTTACTTCCTTTTCTGGTGATGCCTGCTTTTCTTTCATAAGTAGGCTGTTTCTTTGTCTCCCCATGATCTCTCTTCTCTGCATGTCTGGTTATGTAGTTCTCTCTTTTTCCTGTGTTGATTTAAAGGCACAGAATACAACACAACTAGGTACAATGACAAGGCAGTGTACACAAATGTATTCACGATGTTCATAACCCCAAATAAAGGTGAATTTTTTTTTTCACAGAAAGGTGAATTAGAGGATAGTAGAGAAAGGATAAGAGAAAAAAAGGAATATAAAAATGAAATTGGGTAGAGAAAAAAAGTAAGAGAGAAAAGAGAGAGAATAAGAAAGAAGAGGTGAAAAAACTATATATATATGGAAAAAACTCCAATAGAACAGTTACTAATCCCAACATGTGCCATCAACAAGTACCTGGAGATGAATGCAAATTACAAACAACAACTAATATCAAGTAAGGCGAGGGCAAACAGAAGCAGAAATCAAACAAAAAAAAACCAAAAGCAAAATAATTTCACAAACAAGTATAAACAATCAATATAATCAATAATCATGCAAACAACAATGAAAGGACAGAGAGAAAAATAAAATAAAATTTTTTTGATAGTGAAAAAAAAAAGAGTGAAGTGTGTATGGATTTGTAGAAGGGGATTGGAAATTAGATACATAAGTAGGGTTAAATTTTAACAGGGAGTAAAAAGATGAATAGGGAGAATCTAAAGCAGGAATAAGGTAAGAGAAACAGAACAACAAAAGAGGAAAAGTGAGGAATAGAGTGATGTCATAAAGGTAAAGTTGCCATAGAGTAAAATGATGCTAAAGGAAAGATGAAAATAGGTTGTAGAACAAAGTAAAATAAAGTAAAATAAAGAAAAAATAAAATGACACTTAAAAAAAAGGTTAAATAGTAGTAGTAATACTGATTGAAAATAAAAATGTAATAATTAAAAAGGGAAAATCAAGTGAGAAAAAAATAGTTTCTTAAGTAAAAGATGGAAAAAAAAAGTGCAATAGTGAAGGTTATTCACTTCCTCTAGTGTTCTTTTTGGCATGCCTGTTTTCTTGTCAGGACAGTATTGAAGTTCCCTGTGTTCCACTGCTCCTCAGTGTTGTAAGCCAGTCCTGATTTTTAAGCAGGCAGTATGTCCTTATTTCTCCTATTTCTTTATTTGTGTTTACAGAAGAGTCAATTTGTGATTCAACCCCTAGGTGGCAGTGTTTCTGGATTGACCTCTGGATCTATAAGTCCTTTCTAGCTAGTGTTTAGGTTTTGTGTTTTCCCTGTGGCACTTAATGCTGGTTTGCCCCAGATATGTTTCTCTGATGGTTATTTCCCTCTCTGATCCTCAGGTTCCAGAAAAACAACTTTCCCCTGCAGTCTCTTAGATTGTCCCCAATTGGGTGATCCTATGTATTGGGCTTAGTAATCAGTAGCAAGGATTTAAAGAGGAAAGAAAGAAAAAAAAAAAAAAAAGAGCCTGAGTAAGTGTGTGAACTCTGGGGCTGCGTGAAGGTCTATGCAGTCTTTTTTCCCCTTGGGTCTAAGCAGCTGGCACACTTAAAAAAAAATTTAAAAAAAAATAAATTAAAAAATTAAAAAATGAAAATAAAATAAAAAAAATTATATATATATATTATTAATTTTTTTACAGAGAGGAAGTGAGAGGGATATAGTTAGAAATAACAGAGAAAGAAACATCTATCAGCTGTTTCCTGCACGTCCCATACTGGGGATGTGCCTGCAACCAAGGAACATGCCTTTGACCGGAATCGAACCTGGGACCCTTCAGTCCACAGGCCGACACTCTATCCACTGAGCCAAAGTAGTTAGGGTGCAGCCGGCACACTTTTACAATTTTTAGGTTGTTCTTTTGTGCCCAAATCAAAATGGGTTGCTTTTTAGAGTTCCCTTCTGTTAGCAGCTTTGCAGACCCTTTCTACATTCATGGATCATGCTAGCCCCAACAGCCACGGATTTTTCTAGGTGCAGGCTTCTCCCGGTCCTCCAGCTCCTGCAGTATGCACATTTCTTTCTCCTGCAGGGAACACAAACCTCACTTTATCCCAGGTGAAATCTGATCTTTCTGTAAGGGAGTGTAGAGCTCCTCTCAATCTGTGTGCTTGTGCTACTTAGGGACCGAAGTTCTGGGGTTTGTAGCTGTTCGGTGGGTGGTGTAGTTGTATATTCCCCGGGCTTTTCTGGAGTCTGATAACATCCACTTTCCCATTCAAGATGGTGCAGTTTCTTTAAATCAACTTTAAAAATACTTATTGCAAAGCAATGATAATCATGACACTGAAGAAAAGGGAACCCTGGTGTAGTATTAGTAAGAATGTATTGATAAATTGGTATAGACACTATGGAAAACAGTATGAAGGTTCCTCAAAAATAAAAATAAAACTGCCATATAACCCAGCAATTCCACTTCTGGGTATTTATTTAAAGGAAATGAAAACACTTAAACTTAATAAGATATATGCACCTCCAAGTTCATTGCAGCTTTATTTATAATAGTCAAGGCATGAAAGCAACTTAAGTGTCCATTGATGGATAAGTGGATAAATAAAATGACACACACATGCACATGCAAACATACACCTCGCTGGAATATTATTCAGATATAAAAAGAAGAAAATCTTGCCATTGTGACAACATGAATGGATCTTGAGGGCATTATAGTATATGAAACAAGCAAGATAAAAAATATCATATTACTGAAACCGGTTTGGCTCAGTGGTAGAGTGTCGGTCTGCTGACTGAAAGGTCCCAGGTTTGATTCCGGTCAATGGCATGTACATTGGTTTCCGGCACATCCCCGGTAGGGGGTGTTGGAGGCAGCTGGTTGATGTTTCTCTCTCATCAACGTTTCTAGCTCTCTATCCCTCTCTCCTCTCTGTAAAAAATCAATAAAATATATTTTTAAAAAATCATATGATCTCACTTATATGTGAAATCTAAAACAAAACAAAACAAAAAAATGATTTAATAGATACGGAGAACCAGTTGGTGACAGGCAGAGGTAGGGGTAGGGGTGCAAAGTTGATGAAGATGGTCAAAAGGGCACAACCTTCCTATATAATAAAGAGGTAATATGCAAATTGACCATCACTCCAACACACAAGATGGCCACCCCATGTCATCAAAGATGGCTGCCCCATGTGAACACAAAATGGCCTGCAAAGGAGGGCAGTTGGGAGGCTATCAGGTCTGTAGGGGAGAGAAGTTAGGAGTGAAAGGGCTGGCAGGGGAGGGGAGTTGTGGGGGGACCAGGCCTGCAGGAGAGGACAGTTGGGGGCAACCAGGTTGGCAGGGGAGGGCAGTTAGGGTTGACTGAGTCAGCAGGGGAGGGAAGTTGGGGATGACCTGAAGGACAGTTAGGGACAATTGGGCTGGCAGGGGAGCAGTTAGGTATCAATCAGGCTGGCAGGGGAGTGGTTAGTGGGTGATCAGGCTGGCAGGCAGAAGCGGTTAGGGGCAATCAGGAAGGCAGGCACGTGAGCAGTTGGGAGCCAGCAGTCCTGGATTGTGAGAGGGATGTCTGACTTCCCATTTAGGCCCAAGGGCAGTTGGACATCATTTGAGGATTTCCAGATTGGAAAGGGTGCAGACTGGACTGAGGGGACTGCCCCCCCCCCCCCATACATGAATTTTAATGCACCAGGCCTCTAATTCAGTTATAAAATAAATCATGGGGATGTAATGTATCACATGGTAAGTAATAATATTGTTTTTATATTTGAAAGTTGCAAAGAAAATAGATCTTAAAAGTTCACATCATAAGAAAAAATTGTAATTGTGGGTGATGAGTGTTAACTAGACTAACAGTGGCAAACATTTTATTATATGTACAAATATTGAATTATTATGTTGTATACCTGAAACTAATATATTACATGCCAATTATATATAAATTAAAAAAGAAAAATAAGATAGTTGAACCTAATAGACAATAAAAGGATATTAACACAAAAATAGACAAATAAACTACTATTTAATGACTATTTTAGGAACCATTCTGTTTCAGTTTAGAAAAAAATTAACTTGGATCCTATATATTGCAACAAATTCCAAATGAATAAAATTCTTAATAACAACAAAACAGAGTAATATACATATTATTACTCTGGGTGGGAAAAATACATTCTGAATATAGAAGAAAGAGGAAATACTTTCACAATATATTTCTGAATACAGAAAACAGGGGTGGGGAAACTTTTTTTTGCCAAGGGCCATTTGGATATTTATAACATCATTCTTGGGCTATCCAAAATTATCAACTTAAAGATTAGCCTGCTGTATTTCGTCCAACATTAAAAAATATATATCTTTATTGACTTCAGAGAGGAAGGGAGACATAGAAACATTAACAATGAGAGAGAATCACTGATTTGCTGCCTCCTCCATGCCCCACTCTGGGGATTTAGCTCCCAGAAAGCCCACAACCTGGGCATGTGCCCTGACCTGGAATCAAATCCTGACTTCCTGGTTCATAGGTCTACATACAACCACTGAACCACACCACCTGGGTTGGTCAAACATTTAATTAACTCACTCCTAATGCTTTGGTAGGATCAGACCAAATGATTTCAAGGGCCTTATACGGCCCAAAGGCTGGATGTTCACCACCTCTGACATAAAAGCTTAAAAAAGGTTTTCTGCAATTAACTGTTGAAATCAAGTAACAGAATCAAGAAAAATTACAACATAATAAGCTAATAAGGAATATTTTCTTTTTAATACTTTAGCAAATATTTGCATGCATATATATATAGACTTAAATATATAAATATAAATTTATATTTATATTGTATTGCAGATAAATATATATGGTATTTATAATAATAAAAGCATAATATGCTAATTAGAGTGGACATCCTTCGGATGACCTTCGGACGAAGCCAGGGCTGCGAGGGAAGCCCTAGTCCTGGGTGCCAGCAGCCAGGGGTAAGGAAGGCCTATTTTTTTTTTTTTAAATATATTTTATTGATTTTACACAGAGAGAAATTGAGAGGGACAGAGAGTTAGAAATGTCGATGAGAGAGAAATATCGACCAGCTGCCTCTTGCACAGCCTCCACTGGGGATGTGCCTGCAACCAAGGTACATGCCCTTGACCGGAATAGAACCCGGGACCTTTCGGTCCACAGGCCGACGCTCTATCCACTGAGCCAAACCAGTCCCGGCGGAAGGCCTATTCTTGCACAAATTTTGTGCATCGGGCATCTAGTATACATATAAAAATATGAACATATGATTTATACTCATATCTAGATACTTTGATACACGGAAGAAATATTGAAGAAGATACAAACATACAAGCACATGGCATATTCATGGGGAAAACAACATCCCATGACAAATGTATTAATTACTAAATGTACTACACTTAGTAAATAAACTTGCAAAGAAAATTCAAGAGGCTCATTTTGGTCGACAAATGAAAAAAGGGTGCAAACACACATTGCTAATACACTTGAAAGATTATCCCGAGGCCTGGAGTTCTCAATTCCAAGAAGCTTTGAATTCTAAAGGGCTCCAACCCTGCTCAATACCGTGCCTATTGACTGGACTGGACATTCAAGCCCTTGGGAAGCCTCTGCCTGGGTGACCCACCAAATTTTCTGCTCCCGGCTTGTCCGTATGTGTTTCCAGAACGGGCAATTCCTGATATTTTTATTTTCTTGCCCAAACTAACTTCTACATTTAGGCTCAGGGTAGGTCAGGGCGGGTTAAAGAAAAAGCTCCCTTACTCAGTTGTCAACTGAGAGTCATTTGGAAACAGGTCATTCGTTTCTGTCAAGAGTAGAACTTGAAAAGGCTTTTTGTTTGTTTGTTTGTTTTTATTTTTTAACGAATGTGAATGATTTGGAATTTATGACTTCCTTTCAAAAAAGAGAGAAACACGGAGTATGTCAGCTGCAGCAGGAAGTTCATCTTTAAAGCGTGGAGGAGCTCTGGAGCTCTGCAATGCAAAGCTTGGTAGTGAGTTTTAGCAGCTGGACACGTCTTGGTCTGGGACAGATGCTTTGCACACGGGCAGCTGTCTGCGCAGCTGAGCGCGGCGGCAGCTGGACGCAGGTGACCACGCCGTGGCGCTGACCACGCCGAGGCGCGCCTGCCGGACCGGGAACTACAACTCCCGGCGCTCGCGGCCGTCTCCGCGGGAGGCCCTTGTCCCAGCGCAGAGTCACCGGATACGGAGCTGGGGCTGCGTGACAGCCGGCGGCATGGAGTCCCGGACGGCAGACGGCTGCTTCCTGGGCGACGTGGGTGCGTGCGGGGCGCCGCGGGTGCTGCGGGCGCGGGGCTCGGGTTCCCCGGAGCTGGGGGTTCGGAGCTGGGGGGTTGGCAAAAGATCGAGGACCGCCAGAGCCGGCTGTCGGCTCTCGGGGACTGTAGAGGTGCATCTGATGACACTGGCTTTGGGATGGATGATGTGTCCTCTGAATGTGTGTGTTCTGGGGCCTTGGATGGGCCCTGCTTGGAGGGTCATTTCCTTAAAGGAGCGGGGTCCGGGGATCCCCGTCTTTCATACGTCGTTTCTGTGCCCCACCGCTTCCTACCCCGCCCCCCAGCGCGTCCCAGGGCTGGTCATCACCTTGACGCAACAACAGTGGGACTTCCGAACTGCAGACTCACCGCTAGAGCTCTGGCAGCCCTGAGGAAGAGACCCAGCGGGGCGGGGTGGGGTGGGGTGGGGTGGGGGTAGGGGTGGGTGGGTCTTCGGTGCCCAGTCAGAGGAGACACTAGGAAATGGCCATGACGGACCATGGTTAGGGCAGCCCAGGTGGGAGGGAGCTGGAACATCTTCCAGGAGCCCCAGAGAAGGCAGTGTGCACGGTGTCCTTAGCATCCCCCCCTCTAACAACCCCCCCCCCCCAACCTCCCCGCCCCACACACACACCCTGGGGTGACAGAAGGAATCAGCTCCAGAAGGAGGATGTGACCTTGAGACGTTGTCACAAAAATGAAATCTCGGTTCTTCACTGATTCTTCTTTACCATTTGGGCTACCCAAGAATGAAATGGATTTGAGGGCAAAGGGACATTCTTTCCCGGAGCAAACTTTACTGCCTCTGAAGTAAGACTATGGCCGTGGGTGCTCCTCCAGCTTCCCCAGTGAGGCCTGCCCTCCTGCACCTTCTGGGGCCATGTGGGCCGGCCCTAGGATTCTTAACTTCGCCTTCTTTGTGCCTCCATCCCAGAATCACTGTGACATTTCATGACTGGCTTAAAGTAAAGGAAATAGAAATAAAATAACTTCTGGGGGAGGGGCGGAGACTATGGCAAATAAAATGAACAGTGAAAGTCTGTGAAGAAAACAAAATCTGAAGTATTTCTACACTGGTAAAAACAGCAGTGGGAGTGAAAGTGAGAAGTCTTGAAGGTCAATTTAGCTTAAGAGGAATTGCCGTCATAGCAAGGCAAATATATTTCAATTGATTTTGCAACAGAGCCACCTTCAACACGATCAAAAGCATTTACTAAGCATCTGTTTTTACTTGGCATTCCGCCCCAGACAGACACAAGACTTTGAACCTGCCAATGTGATTGGATCAGTTAAATAAGCAATGAACAGCTAATCACTGAAACTGATTAATTTTTTTTACTATTTTTATTCATGAGCATTTAGTAGCACAGCATAACTTCTGAGCATGTTTGTTGTGTTTTGTTTTGGGGCAGAACTTAAGGAATGTGTCTTTAAAAGAAAAGCACATTCTAAACTAATGGATACACAGCTTCTGGAGTTCATAGATTTTTTTTTTTATTGTTTTACTATATTTCTCCAAGATCTGTCCTGCTGATATTTCTATTTTCAACATTAATGTATAAACTGACTGAATTCAATCCAAAACAACACTGCTATCCCAGCAAAAGTATAGGCCCATCATAGGGTCATTTTAATATTATGATCTCAAATTCTGTATGTGTGTGGTGTACTCTAACCAAAGCATGTAAGTTGTCCAGGTGTTTTTTTATCTTTTATTTTAAAATTGATTTTTAGAGAGCTAGTAAGGGAGAGGGAGAGAAAAAACATGAACATGAGAGAACTAAACATCCATCGGCTACCTCCTGCAAGCTCCCCCCTCACCTCCCACCACACACACATACTAGGGATCTAGCCTGAAACCCAGGCATGTGAACCAGCAACTTTTAGTACATGGGACAATGCCCAGCCCACTGAGCCACACTGACCAAGCAGTTCTCCAGTTTTTAAAATAGCTCCTCACAGAGGTAAAGATTGTAGAGTCTTACAATATGGCTTTGTCAATAAGTACAAAGAATTTAGGACAAATCACATCCTAAGATGAATCTGGTGTTTATAACTTGGCAAATGTAATACAGTGCTTTTGACCCAAGATAAGTGTCTATTTGCAAAGTTGAAAAAGTGATTCCTGTACTTAGCATTTGTCCTCAAGAACGTCTGACTTGAAAGTAAAAGGCTGGCAGAAGATGAAAGGGAGCCTTAGGGTATCTGGGTTCTAAGCAAGGTGAGCTGCTGAGTTCCTCAGTTATCCTTAGCCAAGAACTCTGACCACAATTCATTGCTGTGCACAGTGCTCAGAAGGTGAGATGGAGAGAGAAAAGGGAGAGGCAGCTCCTCCACTGCAACAAGAGCCATTGAGCTTCTAGGTTAGATGCCAGGCACTAGCCACAAGCCCTGGAGAGCTGCTAGACAGTCATCATTGTTGATAATTTAAGGCAAAACTGAGTTCACGCAGCTGGAAAGAAGCAAAGCTGAGGTTTAAACCCAGGTGGGGTTTTTAGTGTTTGTTGTTGTTGTTGCTTATATTACATTAAAAGGTTCACACAGTTCCCATCAAATAGGACCATTTCTAATGGACTTGTAGGGCCTGGTTTTGTGATTGAATGGACAAATATGTCTGCTGTGGGTTTCTCGGGAGACCTGGGAGTGCTTTACTACCTACTGGTCATCTCCATATTGTCTTTCCTTCTGTGAGAAATGTATTTGCCTCAGGGATCCACAGTCAGAAGCATCTCAGTGCCTGGGAACCTATATACAAGTTCATCCTTCTGTTGTATCTGCAGAATATGATTTTTAAAAAATACTATTGTATTGAAAACACCTTGAGAGACCTAGATAATCAGTGCCCTGGCTAAGAAGTCAACTTTGGCTGTCTTCTCAAATTGTGTTTCTGTTTCTGGCTTAGAGATGGCTGCATTCTAGAATTCTCTAGAAATGTCCCTTAGTGGAGAAACCTGTAGTTGTGTTATACTGCTTACACGAACTTCGGAGGGAAATCCATCTAGGATCATTTAAACACCAGTTAGGATTCTGAGGCAGTCACTGTGGTCGGCAGTGGCTGCCATCTATAGCAGTACAAATGAGTTTTAACTTTTTGGTATAATTTCACTGCCTTGGAGAATGGAGAGGGGTTGGGAGCTACTTTAGCTGGAGATTAAGGAACAGTAGATGACAGCAGTGTGTTGGGCTAGACCACAAAGGTCCTTCAGGAGGAAAGGAGAAAGGATAACTAGCTGCTCTGGGAAGCTGGTTCCAGGACACAGTGGAAGAAATAACTGAACAGTGATTCGCAGACTTGGATGTACATTGGAATGGCCTGAGGATCTTTAAAAAACGCTGTTGCCTCGCTCTGACCAGTTTGGCTCAGTGGATAGAGCATCAGCCTGCAGACTCAAGGGTCCCAGGTTCAATTCCTGTCAAGGGCATGTTCATTGGTTGCAGGCACATCTCTAGTAAGGGATGTGCAGGAGGCAGCTGATCTATGTTTCTCTCTCATCAATGTTTCTAATTCTCTATCCCTCTCCTTCTTCTCTGTAAAAAATCAATAAAATATATTTTTTAAAAATCTCTCTCTCTCTCTCAAAAAAAAAAAAAAAAATGCTGATGCCTGTGTCCCATCCCATAGATTCTGATCTACTTGTTCTGGGGTACAGCCTGGCTACCATGTATTAAAAGAGCATCAGGTGATTCTAAAATGCAACCAAGGTTGAGAACCACTGAAATAGAGGAACTTTTGGCCTATTGCAATCTGAAAAACTTGAGCAAATCTGAAAACAGTTCCGTGAAAGCAGGGAGGAGAACTAAATGAATCTTATGAAGCAAACCCAAGAACATCAGCACAAAAAGAGGTAAAATTTCAGTACAGAATTGAATAAGTAAAATGAAATTGGGCTGAATGTCACAATATGGCAAGAGATTTAAGCTTCTTCATTAATTATAGTCATCTCTGATGGAGACCCTGTGTGCCAAGCAGGAAGATGAGTTTATCACCTAGTTTGTCGCTCTGAAGCTTGCTGTGGAAAAGTTACATTGCTGTTCCTAGGAGATACACAGTCCCCTTCTTGGGTTTTCACCCCAAATCTTTTTAGCTGGGGGCTGTTTTCAGCCCATTTCTTGGGGTGTGCTGTTTCGGCACATGGCTTCATTTCTTCCTCCTCATCCTTCTCCTCCTTCTCTTCCTCCTCCTCTTTGGTCTCCTCCTCCTCCTCCTCTTCCTCCTCTTCCTCTTCTTCCTCTTTCTTCTTGTTTTTGTTAATCTTCATTCGAGGATATTTTTCCATTGACTTTTAGAGAGAGAGTGGAAGGAAGGGGGAGAGACAGACATAGAGAGAAACATTGATGTGAGAGAGACACATGGATTGGTTGCCTCCCAAATGTGCCTGCCTGACTGAGGTATGTATCTTTGACTAAAATAGAATCCAGGACCCTTTAGTCCTGGGCCAATACTTTATCAACTGAGTCAAACCAGTTAGGACCAAATGGCTTCATTTCTGTTTTCCTTACTCATGAAGAGGGCAATCTTCTTCCAAGTTCTAGAAGCGGACTCTCGGGTTGCCCCATCTGTACTAATTTTTATAATAGATTTGCGGCATAAAAGTGCAAAGTAATGAATTTTGGAATAAAAAAGGGGAGTGTCTATGTAAGTTAACATGCAGGATTAGAATAAATTTTCTTCTTTATAATGATTTGTATCTTCAGTAAATTCACAACTCTTGGGAAGCTAGTGAAGTTGTCTTGTGAGATTCTGGCTGAGAAATTCCATGGCCTTCTCCTTCTCCTCGCTTTTTGGATCGCTTTGTTCCTCAGGCTGCTGGTGGGCCTATGCTGTGTCCAGCTCGGCTGCCTTCCTGGGACTCACCTTTGGAAAGCGTTTTACATATTTTCATTTTAAAGTTTTATTTTTCAACTTGTATTGGGGTGAAGTAGAAACAAAGATAAGCACTATGTAAACCAAAAATTTAATCAGTGTAATCTGATAGAATCAGATAGAAAAAAGGGAGGAGGAAAATGTTTTTCTTTTCCTGTTTTTACCTTCCTAAAGATTTAAACAGCACCAATTGCAGACTGAAACAGTGTACTGAAGCAAAGGTTGAAAAGTAAGTTCTTGGAGATGCACAAAAAACTAGCAGTCTTTTAAGGAGCAGAATTTATAGAAACGAGAATTTGAATTCTCTGAATTGCCCTTCATGGCCAATGTAAGTATGAATGGAGATTAGTCCACTAGAAGGCAAAAGCTGAGAAAACACTTCTAAGTTCATGCTCTAAGATCTGCCTGTTCCCTAGCATTTTAGTATACCTACCATTTAAAATGGCCTCTTCTACCCGCTGAGGCTAATGGATGTTTATAAAGTAAATTAGAGTGAGTGCATCTGTTTCAACATGATTGCTATCAAAGTGGCATACACACACACACACACAAACACACACACACACACTAGCGACCCGTTGCGTGATATTTGTGCAAGAATAGGCCTTCTTTCCCCTGGCTTCATTCCCAGTTGCTCAGGAGCCTGCAAGTTCCCCTTTCCGACTCCTTTCTCCCCCCTGCCCCCCAGGAGCCAGCACATCCCCACTTCCAGTCCGCCTGGGAGCCAGCAAGTCCTCACTTCTGTCTGGAGCACCGCTCCTGTAGCTTCCTCTGCTGCTCCCCCTCCCCTTCAAAGCAGGCATCCCACCCCTCCCAGCCACTCTGTGCCTGCATATGCAAATTAACCCACCATCTTTGTTGGGTTAATTTGCATACTCACTCTGATGGGCTGTGGGTGTAGCGGAGTCACAGTCAATTTACATGTTTGTTTATTATTAGGTAAAATATATTAGAGGCTCAGTGCACAAAATTCGTGCACTCAGGGAGGGGGTGTCCCTCAGCCCGGCCTGCACCCTCTCGTACTTAGACATCTTTAGCACTGCTGCAGAGGTGGGAGAGGCTCCCCACAATGCTGCTGCACTCACCAGCTGTGAGCCCGGTTTCTAGCTGAGCAGCGCTCCCCCTATGGGAGCACACTGATAATGAGGGGGCAGCTCCTGCATCGAGCATCTGCCCTCTGGTGGTCAGTGTGCATCATAGCAACCGGTGGTTCCACCATTTGGCCAATTTGCTTATTACCCTTTTATTATATAGGATATTTCAGAGAAGAAGGGAGAGAAATATCAATGATAAGAGAGAATCATTTATTGACTGCCTCCTAAATGCCCCCCACCAGAGATTGAATCTGCAACCTGAGCAAGTGCCCTGACTAGAAATTGAACCATGACCTCCAGGTTCATAGGTTGATCACAACCACTGAGCCACACCAGCCTGGCTGAAGAAGTATATTTTTAACACACACACAGACAAATGCATCCTGCTATAAAATAACATGGAATTCTGTGTGGGTTGGGTAGTTTGGGATCTCATTCAAAGGTATTTACAGCAAGTCAAATACCAAAAGGACCCTTTTATTAGGAGTTTTCTGCTATGTGAGGTGAATTTTATTGCTTCATTCCATGTATAGAAGCCCCTACAGTGCCAGAAGTGGTGGCCTGCTAAGGGTAAAAAGGATGTAAGGGGATCATTGAATATCACAGATGAAGTGATATGAAGGATCACTCAGGACCCACTGGAAAAGAGAATAGGAAGAAATTGTTCAAGGACACAAACCTGATGTTACCTGTGCTTTTTGTATGTATGTAAAAACAAACAAACAAACAAACAAAAAACAAACGAAAAACCTCAGAGAAATCCATTAGATATTTGTGAGTTACCAAGCTTTGAGAATCTGACTTTGATGGATTGAAAAAGGATAGCTGGAAATCATTACGTCCTGTTTGGGTTAGAGGCTATTTAACATGTTTATTAGGGGCCAGAGTCAAGAATCCCAGAGCTGCTGAATGGCCCTAAGTGGTTTTTGATTTTGCATTGGGACAGGAAATAAATGCCATGTCCAGATGGACCAGTTCCTATGTATGGGACACACCCACAAACACACACCCACCAGCTCGATGTGGTTTGAGGAGCAGGGATTCCTATGCTGCATGATCTTAAGCTTTTTTCTCTGTTAGTTTCTAAAATGGGTTAAATGAGAAATTACAAATAATTTCTTAGTAGTATTTAAAATATAATATTTTATAGATATAATATTAATACTGTACATGGTTTTAAAAAATTAAATGGAACCACAAGATTTACCATAAAACATGTCTGTCTTTTTCCAACTCCTCCTTAATTCCTACTACCTAGGAGCAACTACTTCAACTCTTTCAGCCATTTATCTGGTTTACCTCCATTTGTCTAACTAATGTGCTGAAAATTCGATTTCCCAACTTTCAAACTTGACTCTCCCGGGAGACATCCTCTTGGGGGAGATGAAGCCCTCACTCACTTGGTGCTCCTCCACTTCCACGTAGTTCCCTCCAGGATCCTCTAATATAATTACTTTTTAAAAAACTCATTATCTGGAGTTCACTTTATGACTGTGAATATTGCCCATAGCAGCACTCGTTGCTATACTGGGATCACATTTCTTTCTTTGTATAACTTTTGGCTTTTCTTAGAGGTAATGACTGTTCTGTTTGTTTGTTTAGTTTTCTTTATACACAATTACTATCAGACTGTCTCTCGGTTTGCTCAGGCACCTCAGGTAACCTCGGTCTGCTGTCTTTCTTGTCTCTCGGATGACCGGGGCTATACCCTCTAGCAGGGGTCTTCAAACTATGGCCCGCGGGCCACATGCAGCCCCCAGGGGAGTCTGATCCTGCCCGCCAGGTTTTTTGGGCAGTGAGCGCAGCCAAGGTGTTACAGTAGGAATTAGTAGTTCATATAGTCCGGCCCTCCAGCTCTCTGAGGGACCGTGATCTGGCCCCCACTTTAAAAAGTTTGAGGACCCCTGCGTCTACAGCTTGCCACTTTGTGTTCCATCCTTGCAGGTTGCTCTTGAGGCGGCTGCCTACATGTCATCCCGGAGCCTGCCTTGACCAGCCCCTGGGGATTTACATCATCTCTCTTCCACATGGAATACTAGATTCCACATCTCCCTCTTTTTTGATATAACTCCCTCATTTCGATGGAACACATCTCCAAGGAATGTCTCCAGAAAGCGGGACTCGGAGGCAACTTACTTGAGATCTTGCTTGTTGTTCCCAAATGTCTTGATTCTATGTCCGCACTTCATTGGCAGCCTGGCTCGCTTTGGAATTCTGGGCTGGAAATCCTTTTCTCAGAATTTCAAAGGCACTGCTCCTGTCATTGAGTTTCTAGAACTGCTTTAAGAGATCAGATGCCATTCTGGCTCCCAGTTCTTTATTTTATTTTACTTATTCCCTTTTTATTGAATTTATTGGGGCGAGACTGGTCAACAAAATTATACAGGTTTCAGGTGTACATTTCTACAACACATCATCTGTACACTGCAATGTAGGTTCACCACCCAGAGTCAGATCTCCTTTCATCACCATTTATCCCTACACTGTCTTCTATCTCCTTCCACCCCCACCCCCCCCACCACCCCCCGCCCCGCAACCTCATTCTTTTAATGGGATTTTTCCCTCTCTAGAAATGCTTACGGTTTTTCCTTATCCTTGCGGTACTGAAATTATATGGCAGTGTGGCTTGGTGTGGAACCTCTTTACTATATACTAGTACATCACTCTGGCTACTCACTGGAAGCATCCAGAAATCAACCCTTTCATTTCAATTCAAGGGCTTTTTGGTGTATTGAGGAAGGCTCTCTTTTCTCTTTTTGGCACCCTTGTTAATTGGGCTTTTAGACTTCCTGAACGGATCTGTGTGTTTTTTCTTACTATTTTTTTCTTACTATTTTCTATCTCCTCCTCGTCATTTTGTTCTACTATCTAGATTTTCTGAACTTCATTTTCCAATTATTAGTAGGTTTGTTTTGAATTTTCACTATATTTTTTATTGTCAAAAGCTCTTATTCCTTGAATTTTCCTTTAAAAGCTTCCTGCTGTTGTTTCAGTATTTTCTCTCCTGTCTTCTGAGGTTTCAAAATAGTTTTTTTTAGATGTTTTTACTTACATTGAATTGGTTCCTTATGAATTATTTATTTTTTGTTCATGGTGGTCTCTTTTTTTCTTTTCATATAAAGCTTGGCTATGCATTTGCAAGTGGCACCACAGAGAATGTTAGGAGGTAGGCTTTCTGATTTGATTTCATTCAGGGAGTTTGGGCAGGGACCTGCCTCTCTCAGTGCACTGAGGGTTGTCTGTACACTTCAAGAATATTTATTGGGTATTTGGGAGAAGGGCGTATGCCAGAGCTGGCAGATTATTTTCCATCTGTAACTGTGGCAGAGAAGGAGCTGTCTGCAGCAAGGACCTCAGGCTGCCCTAATGGTGTACTTGGAACAAAATTCCTGGCCCAAGCACGGTGCATGGTGGATGTTGACCCCAACTAAACCCAGTGTGTTAGATCAGTTTTGTAGTGAAGGTGTTCTCTGAGGCATTTGGAAAACAGTCTGTTAGAGCAGGGCTGCTGTCCATGGAGAGGCCAGCCCAGCTGGGGGAGGAAAGGCCTGGAGCAGGGCCAGAGTCACAGAAGGACTAGAACAGATAGTGTGGCTTGGGTTCTGGTCTCTGGAGAATTTAGTGGAGCAGGTAAGTGCTCTGATCTACCTGGGCAGGGGGTCCTCTAGGCCATTCTGAGGAACCAGTTACTCTTTTCCATAGCGGCTGTACAATCTAATATCCCCACCAACAATGCACAGGGTTCCAACTGAAGTTCATTATAATTAGAGACACATGCTTACGGGAGGGCAGGTGAGCCCTTGGCTGAAGAGCTGGTATTTGGGCTCAAGAAGCAGGATTCTGGTCTCTGGCTGACTACGTGGTATGTTGGTAAAATGTCTCTCTGGAAAAAAAAAAAAAGAAAAAAAAAAAAAAAAGGGAGGGGGGCAGAAAAAAGGAGTAGAAACCAGATTCTGATTTGCTGCTTTTCCTGGTGTAAATACTCACACCATGGCTGACTTTGAGCCCCTAACTGTTTCTGGCTGGCGGAATTCCTGGATATTCAACAGTTGGCTGTGTGAGCTGGTAGGAGCTGGTAGGAATGCAGGCTGCAGTGTCAGAGGGCCCAGGAACTGTGCAGGTAAACTCATTATGGCACAAGGCTCATTATGGAACAAGGACAGGTGGAAGAGCTGGAACCCAAGACCCAATAGGACTAGCAGAAGTAGTCATAATGATGATGATGATCCCATCATAGTCATAGAGTCTGTCATTTACTGAGTGTTAATAATTGGCTGGGAACTGTTAAAATAGCATCCCTTCAGTTTGCACAGCCACCCTGTGGGCTAGTAAAAAATATGTACATTTTATAAGGGAGAAAACAGACTCTGAGAAGGTAAGTACTTTGTGCAAGGTCTCAGAGATTATTGTAAGTGACAGAGACAGGTGTTGGGTGATTCCTGAGGCTCCTCCATCACTACGTACATTCCCCTCAGGGCAGCTGATGCGGAACCACTTGAAGTACTCAGCTGGGGGTTCAGATGTGAGGTGTCAGGGGCCCAGCTAAGGCAAAGAGGGTGTTTAAGCTGGAAGCCAGAAAGGTGAACATCTGGTACACAGGCTGAATTAATTAGGTCATACTGGGGGACAGAGAGGTGGCAAAAGTGTTTCCAAGAATTTGCCATTCCTCCTTGGGTAATCCTGACTATTGTCTGGCAGTAGATTTGTAAATGACATTGGTGAAACTCTCTAGTTTTCAAGAGGAAGGTCTTCATTTAGCCCTTCATGAGCTTGGGCTTGCCAGCAGCTGGTGGACATGAGGAATGACAGGTGTCACTATGACCTCCAGCCAAAGCCCAGACAAGAGGCAGGAACAAGCTGGATGCAGCTACCAGTCTGGAGCACAAGTGCCCAGATGCTCTTCCAGGACTGTGGCCATGGCTCTTGTTACAGCAGACTCCTATGTAATTGATGCTCTGGCACCTGGCTCAGTGTCAGGAGCTGGGCAGGCCCATGAAGGGTAGGGAAGGTGGTTACACTTTGGCAGGTGGGAGGTGGGGGGAGGGCAGACACAACTGCTGGGGGAAGGCATTGTCTGGCAAGTCAAACCTGCTCTGGAGAGTATTTACTCATCCCGTACCTGTGTGTCAGGTGCCCTGCTGGAACCAGAGGGTGGGCTTGTCCTATCCTAGAGATGCTTGAGGAGGGATGGGAGAGGAGTGCAAATGAGGAGCAGGTGTGAGGGTGTGCACAGCTAATGATACAGAGATGGAATAAAGAAGGGGGTGGGTGGGCAGGCTGCACACTGAAAGGCTTCTGAGGGAACAGACCTTCCACGGGGTCTTACTGGGTGAGGAGGACTTTGCTCACTCAGGCAGAGGCTGTGGTACGGGAAGCTAGGGAGTGCATTTCAGGCAGGGACAGCAAACACAAAGGCACAGGGCCTGACCCTCTGAGAGCTATGCGAAGTTCATTATAATTAGAGACAATTGTGTGTGTGTGGAGGGGGCGGGGAGGGGGCAGGCGATGGGAGGGACAAAGGTGATGGTGAGGAGCGGGGAGAAAGATGAGGAAAAGAGGCCAGGACTCCATCCTGGAGGACCTGTGTGCCTGGCTTGTAAAGGAGAGTGGGTTTTATCCTGAAAGAAGGGGCAATTGAAGGGTTCTGAGCAGGTACTATATGATCCACTTATGATTTAGCTGCATTAGAGAGGGGGTGAGGGGAGGGGGCCCAGGGGAGGTATAGAAAGACTGGAGGGAGGTGTGATGGGACTGAGGGGTGGTGATGGGAAGAGGGAAGCTAGAAAGCCAATTACGTGGCAGGGCTGGGATTCAGGGGAATGCTCATCCTGAGGGAACTGCCAGAACAGGAGTTCTCAGGTTTCTAGGTGGCCCCTGTCCCAGGGGAATGGGGCATCATGTCACAATTGGGGTTCAGGCACAGGGCTGGAAACAAAGCCTGAGGTCAGGCCTGGCAGTGGGCTGACTAATATGTAGTGTTTTCCTGTGCTCTCCCCACTGAAGGCAAGCAGAAGCATATTTTTTCCTTATGGATAATAAGCCCCCACCTTTTCATGGGGGAAATCTGAGCTTTCTATGGAGGGAGGGCCAGCGCTCAGTCACACTGCTCCGTGGGGCACAGTGCAGCCCCACTTTCTTTGTGTGCAGGTGGTTCTCCCCTCCCCTTGCTTCTCAGCCCTTCCTAGAGGCTGTTGAAGTCACATTCTCCCCCTTAGCCCCTCCCCCCCATAACTGTCCCCTGTTGATGACAGCCTGTGGTTGGTACCAGCTGCAGGTGATGAACTCCCCATGCTCAGGGACTCCACAATCTTTTTGTTATATTTTTTAACAATAGAAAATTTAAAGTTTTAATTGTGGTTTAAAAAAACCACACAGAAATTGTTAAGATGCTATATTTTAAGTGCACAGTTTAGTAGTGTTAACTATGTGCACATCATTGAGCAACCGATATCCAGAACTTTTTCTTCTTGCAACAGTGAAACTCTGCACCTGTGAAACTGCCATACCCACCTCCCCCCGGCAACCACCATTCTACTTCTGTCTGTATGAATTCAACGACTCTTATAAGGGGAATCATATAAGTAGTTGCCTTTTTATGGCTTTATACATTTAATTTAATTTTATAATATTTATTTCAGAGAGGAAAGAAGATGGAGAGAGAGATAGAAACATCAATGATGAGAGAGAACCATTGATTGGCTGCCTCCTGCACCCGCTTCCCCCAACTGAGGATAAAGCCTACAACCCGGGCATATGAACCCTGATCTTCTGATTCATAGGCCGACGCTCAACCACTGAACCATTCCAACCAGGCTTTTTGTGACTTTAAAATTTTTTTATTTTTTAAAAAAATATGTTTTTATTGAAGAAGGGAGAGGGATAGAAACATTGGTGAGAAAGAAACATCATTAATCAGCCGTCTTCTGTACAACCCGCACTGGGAATCAAATCCACATCCTGGGCATATGCCTTGACCAGGAATTGAACCCATGACTTCCTGGTTCATGGGTCAATGCTCAACCACCAAGCCAGACAGGCCAGGCTTTTTGTGATTTTTTAAATTTCACTTAGCATAATGTCTTCAAGTTTCATTCATGTAGCATGTGTCAGAATTTTCCTCCTTTTTAAGGCTGAGTAGTATTCCATTGTATGAATAAACCACATTTCTTTATCCATTCGTCTATCCATGTACACTGGGGTTGCTTCCACTTCTTAGCTATTGTGAATAATTCTGCAGTGAACATGAGGGTGCAGATATCTCTTCAATAATCCTGCTTTTGGTTCATTTAGATATATATGTGGGATTCCTGGGTCATATGGTAAAAATCTTTACTTTTTTGAGGAACCAGAATGCTTTTTTCCATAGTGGCTGTTCCATCTTATATTCCCACCAACAATGCACAAGGTTTCCAATTTCTCTATTTCCTCACCAACATTTATTTTCTGTTTTTTGTTTTTGTTTTTTTAAATAGTGAACATCTTAATGGATGTGAGGTGATATCTCATTGTGGTTTTGATTTACATTTCTCTGATGATTAGTGATGTTGAACCTCTTTTCATATACTTGCTTGTCATCGTATATCTTCTTTGGAAAAATATCTATATATTTTTTTGCCAATTTTTAAATTAGATTGTTTGTGTTGTTGAGTTACAGGCATTCTTTATATATTCTGGATATTAACCCATTCAGATATATGATTTGAAAATATTTTCTTCCATTCTGTAGGTTGCCTTTCAATCTGTTGATCGTGCCCTTTGATGTGCACAAGTTTCTTTTCTCTGCTTTGTTATCACACCTCCTGCTTCTGATCTCTGCCCTCCATCACTGCTGCTGGTTACCAGTAAGTTGCATTTCCTCTATAGACTGATCATAAAGAAAGAAAATTTGATTTTTAAAAAAAATTTATGTCCAGACTTTATCGTTTCTTTTAGCAATTCCATCCATCCATCCATCCATTCATTCATTCATCCATTCATTCAACAGGCGGGGGGATATAAGCATCTTTGTTGAGCTCTATTCTGTGCCAGATGCTGTGAATGCAAAGCCAACAAGTGATGCTTGTAACAGACTCACTGCAGCCATTCTCCCTGCTTTTCTGACCGGCCCTGGATGCTTAGGCGGTGTTGCTTCTAACTTCCTATAACTTGAAATGTTGCAGTCATCATGCTGTGAATTATTTGTACATCTCCCTTGCCCATGACCGTAAACTGCTTTTTATCGTATCTTATTCATCTTTGTACCCTACAGTGGAAGTTGCCACATCTCTCTGGGTAGCTGCTGGATGGGTGCAAGTGTGAGCCATGCCAGGCTGCCCACTGCTTAGCCACGGGCCTCCCCAGCACCCAGCCTTCCCAAGTGGCACCTCCTTTTCTGCTGTAAGACCCAGGGTCTCGCCCTGCTATCCTCTTTTTAGGGTCGTAATTGCTTATTCTGCCATTGGAACATTGCTCCCCTTAGATTATCTTTAAAGTGATCCATAGCCACTTTTCGTTACCTCCCAAGACAGGCTTGAAGGTGACTGTTAATTACTATTGGGAAATATGCTGGGGCTCTTTCTTAAGATGGTAAGTAGAAAGTCCCATGAGTTTGGCTTATGTATTTTTTGTGGGAATTAAATATTCCTTCATATTTCAGCTCTTCCTTGGTTTCTCCCATCCCCTATTATTAAGTCCTCATTTCATGAGGTTACATAGGCTCTCTGGCAAAAGGGAAAAATAGGTATAATTAAGGCAGGCAAAATACTACAGAACAACAGTATTTATTGAGGGGGCTCAAATGAGGGGTTGCTAACCAACCCAGAGTGGACAGAAGCTGCAGGGTGGGCAAGGCCTCCTGGGGAAAAAAAGAGCAATGGATTTCAGTCAAGAAAGGTGCAAATGCGTTATCTAGAATGAGTGGGGAGAGGTAGGGGTTGGGGAGAAATGAATTAAAGAGGCAGAGCTGGGGAGCAGAGGGGTTCTATTCAGAGGGAAAAGTATTGTCTAAAGCAGTGGTTCTCAAAGTGTAGTCCCGAGACTAGCTGCATTGGCACCATTTGGGAGCTTGTCAGAAATTTAGGTTTTCAGGCCCCACCTGAGACCTACCAACTCAAAAACTCTGGGGGGGGGGGGGGGCTTAGTCTTCTAGGTGATGCTAGTGCTTAAGTGTGAGCACTACTGGTTAAAGGTATGGGGAGGTCAGAGTGCTGTATTCTGTGTACTTCATTCTCTAGAGCTGAAGGCAGGTGTTGGGTAGGGAGTGATGAGAAGAGGCAAGCTATTGCATAAAAAAGAGGGATAGGAGTAGTGCCTTTGTTAATTTATTAACATGCTAGTTGAGCATGTATTTTATGAGATTAGAATGCAAAAATAAATAATTATAGTTTGAGATGATTGAAAATGAAAACACAACACATCAAAACTAATCAGATGCAGCTCAAGTAGTAGTTAGAGCACATGTGTCAAACACAAGGCCCGCGGGCCAAATCCAGCCCGCCAGGCCTTGCAATGTGGCCCGCACCGCACTGTCATCACTGCACTCCGCTGTCAGTTTATGACATTGTCAGTTTATGACTGTTCAGTAAACCATTCTGCCCGCGATTTAGGCTGGATTTTAGATTTTGGCCCCTTCTCTGATTGAGTTCGACACCCCTAAGTTAGAGGGAATTTATAGCAGTAAACACCTGTATTAAAAAAGAAAGATCTCAAATCAACGACCTAACTTTCTATCTTAAGACATTGGAAGAAGAGAAAACTAAACTTAAAGCAAACACAAGGAAAGAAATAAAGATTAGAGAGGAAATTAATGAAATAGAGACCAGAAAACAGTATAGAAAATCTACAAAACCCCAAATTAGTTCTATAAAAAGATCAACAAAATTGACAAACCTAACTAAACTGACCAAGGGGCGGGGGTGGGGAAGAGAAAAGACTCGAATTACCAAAATTAGAAATGAAAAAGGGGACAGTACTGTGGACCTTACAGAAATAAAAGGATTATAATGGAATACTATGAACAGGGTGGATTAGTCAGCTCAGGCTGCCATAGCAAAACACCACAGATTGGGTGACTTAAACAACAGATACTTATTTCTCACACTCTGGAGGCTGGCAGTCCAAATCAAGGTGCTAGCAGGTTTGGTTTCTCTTGAGGCCTCTCTTTTTGGCTTGCAGATAGTCATCTTCTATGTCCCTACATGGTTTTCCTCTGTTCATGGGCTTTCTTAGTGACTCTCTATGTGTCTTAATCTCATCTATACTAATAAAAGAATAATATGCTAATTAGACCGAGAGATCTTCTGGATGTCCTTCTGGACAAAGCCATGGTGGCAGGGCCAAGGCAGAGGCAGTTATGGGCGATCAGCCCATGAGGGGAGGGCAGTTGGGGGCAAACAGGCCAGTAGAGGGGAAAGTTGGGGCAAGCAGGCCAGTAGTGGGGGGCAGTTGGGGACAAACAGGCTGGCAGGGCGACAATTGGGGGTGATCAGGCTGGTGGGGGGAACTTGGGGATGGATCAGGCCAGCAAGGGGGCAGTTGGGGATGAGAAGGCCAGTGGGGAGCATGGGGGAACAATTGGGGGTGAGCAGGCCAGCATGCAAAGTGGTTAGGGGCGATCAGGCAGGCAGGCAGGTGAGTAGTTAGGAGCCAGTGGTCCTGGATTGCGAGAGGAATGTCTAACTGCTGGTTTAGGCTAAGGTGACCAGACGTCCTGGTTTTGGTGGGACAGTCCTGATTTTTAACAATTTGTCCCATGTCCAGTGGCATTTAAAAAAAGTCCCGATTTTTGGAAAGATTCTTTTAAATCTTTTGGACTTTTTTTTTAAAACGCTGTGGGACGTGGGACAAATTGTTAAAATCAGGACTGTCCTGCCAAAAGTGGGACATCTTGTCACCTTAATCCACCCTGTTCATAGTATTCCAATCCCACCTAAACCGGCAGTCAGACATCCCCCAAGGGGTTCCAGATTGGAAAGGGTGCAGGCCAGGCTGAGGGACCCCCCCCCCCCACCTGTGCACAAACTTCATGCACCAGGCCACTAGTCTTTTTATAATAAAGACTCCAGTCAGGTTGATTAGGACCCATCCCAATGGTCTCACTTCTATAAAGGCTCTATCTCCAATATAGTCATATGCTGAGGTATTAGGGGTTAGGGCTTCAACATTTGAATTTGGGGATGTGGTGGGGAGGGGACACAATTCAGTCCATAACAAATTGTATGCCAACAAGTTAGATAACATGGATGTTGAGGAGAGATTCTTAAAAAGGCACAACCTACAAACTACCAAAACTGACTTAAAAACAGAAAATCTGAATAGATCTCTAATAAATGAAGATATTGAAGTAATAATTAAAAAACTTAACATAGGAAAGCCCAGGCCCAGATGTCTTCATAGGTGAATCTGACTCAACATTGACAGATTCTTCATAAATTCTTCCAAAAAGTAGAAAAGGAGAGAATATTTCTCAACTCATTCTAGTAGTGCCTTTACATTGATCACAAGAAAAAGGACGCTTATGAACAGACACAAAAATCCTCAACAAAATACTAGAAAACCAAATCTAGCATCATATAAAAAAAGATTATACACCATGAGCAAGTGGGATTTATCCCAGGAATGCATGGTTTGTATAACACTTGAAAATCAACATACTTCCCCATTTTAATGGAATTAAGAAAAAAAGCCCGCATAATTATTGCAATAGATGCAGAAAAAGTATTTGATAAAATCCAACACCCTTTCACTAAAAATAGAAGGTAATGTCCTTGACCTGATAAAGGACCTCAACACAAATCCACACTAACATCACCTTTAATTGAGCAAGACAAAGCTTTCACTCAAAGATCAGGAACAAAGCTTGGATGTTTTCTCTCATCGCTTCTGTTCAATATTGTGCAATTGAAATATTGTGCTCTTTCAAGCCAGGTCAACTAAGCAAGAAAAAGAAATAAAAGTATTCAGATTAGAAAGAAAGAAGCAAAGCTATTTCTATTTGCAGATGACATGGTTTTGTGTGTGGAAAATCCTGAGGAATCCATTAAAATTGAGCCACTAAAACCTGATCCCTACTTTCAAGGCACTTCCAAGCAAGAAGGGGGACAGTGTAAATGAGTGTATACGTGTGTGGGTATTGTGGGAGAAATGTTTCCCAGAGATGGACATTCTTCAACTGAGTTCATGTAAAGTACGTAGGTATCTAAATGGGAGATTGCAGGATGGATGATTGGGATGGGGGTCAAAGGTGGGCATTTCAAGCATAGAAGAATATATGCAAAGAGACTCAGTGTGATGAAGCAGGGTCAATAAGAGCTGTGAGTGTGGCTGGGGAGTGGGATTTGTGAGGTAATGTGGGAGATAAGTCAAGGAGGTGAACAAGGCCCTTGTATGCCACCAAAAGTCAATTACATGATCGTGTGCAGTGTCTGTCTGGGTTTCGTCAAAGGTCCCTGGACTTGTACTTGTGTTCATCTCACCTGGCTAGAAGTGGTGTGATCTCAGCACTAGGCCTGTCTTCTTTCCAGGTTTCTGGGTAGAGCGCACCCCTGTGCATGAGGCTGCCCATCGTGGTGAGGCCTTGGAACTGCAACAGCTGATCGAGAATGGCGCCTGTGTCAACCAGGTCACAGTGGACTCCATCACACCCCTGCACACAGCCAGTCTTCAGGGCCAGGCACAGTGTGTGCAGCTGCTGCTGGCTGCCGGGGCCCAGGTGAGTGGCCCTTCAGGACATCCGTGGAGCGTGGCTGTGGCTGTGGGCATAGATGGGACCAGTTCAAGGGATGCATAGAAGGAGGAAAATATAGGATTTGGGATTTGCATTCTGTGATTTGCAAATGCACTGGAAGTAAAGAAACCACTGCAGAAGACTGAGCAGGAAAGGAAGGAGGAAACCAGCATGGGGTGTGGTGGTAGCCCACGGAGCGGAAAGGAGGTTTCTGTGTCAACTGCACACTAGGACCAGTTAGTATGGTCATGGGGTTGGCTGTTAGGGGGTCACTGGTGGCTGAAGAGAAGGAAGTTTTAGCAAAATGGTGGGGGGAGTGCCCTGCTGTGCACTAGCAAGGGGACCTGGCAGGCCATGCAGGTCACAGACACAGGCTCTCTGGAGAGCTGTCTGGGCCTTGGCTCAAGAGCAGGATGACTAAGTGGGATGCTGGCACACTGTTCCCTGGTAAAAAGGAAAAAGAAAAAAAAAACACACCCAAGATTCTGATCTGATTTGCTGTGATCCCTGGTATAAGTACTCATGCCATACTGATTTCAGTGCTTTCTGGATGTTTCATAGTGGCTGGGTGAGCTGGGCCAGACACCATTGGCCGGGTTGGTGTTGGGGTTCAGAGTGAGGCTGAAGTGAAGATCATGCACTGCTTACTCTTTTCAAAGCTTGGCATTGAAAGCAGATCAAGAGGAAGTGGAATAAGCTTCAGCATGCATCCAAAGGGCAGCTGAAATGAATAAGCAGAATCTGCCTGTTGGGAGCTGCCTTTTTCCTGCCCTATGATTTTCCAACTAGAAGAGGCATGCTAAGCAGTTTCAGGCACTCCTAGCTGAGGCTGGAATTAAATCCCCTTTTTATGCCCTGCCTGCTTCAGCTGGAACCTGGAGCTCTCCTTGCCGGTTCTGTGCTATTAGGTGCTGGGGTGGTGGCAAGAGGGAGTCTGAGTTGATTCTGCCCAAGAAAGAAAAGAGCCCGAGGCTTAGGAGGTTAGTAGGCAGTCCCAGCCCTAGTTCTTTTAATCCATAACCAGCTCCCATGCCCGGCATGGGGCCTTAGCACATACTAGAAAACCCAAGAACTTCTTAGAAAAACTAAGAAGTGTCTTTGCCCAGATGAATGTGCATCAAGATGAGAAAGCGCATTTCCTCCTTGGTCCTGTAACACTTATTTCTCCCTCCCCACAAGGTGGATGCTCGGAACATCGATGGTAGTACCCCCCTCTGCGATGCTTGTGCCTCTGGCAGCATCGAGTGCGTGAAGCTATTGCTCTCCTATGGGGCCAAGGTCAACCCGCCCCTGTACACAGCCTCCCCGCTGCACGAAGCCTGCATGAGCGGTAAGTCAGGTGGAGGGGAGCTACATGGATAGGAAGTGGGAGCCACTGGCTGGCCCAGGAGAGCTGCTGGTATCAGGCTATTGGTTGTTCCACCAAAGAAATGCTCATCTTTTCTCCTGGAGATATAGGCCTCACCCAGGACCGAGGGGCTGTTGTTTTCATGACAGGATTCTATTTCTTAGCAGATGCTCAGTGCCTCTCAGACCCTAACACTGGAGATGGGTCTACTCTGCAGTCTTTCTCTCAGTCTCAGCGGTCATTTTGCCTTGTAAGCACCTGATCTAGTTAGGAGATGAGACCCAGACGACGTCTCTGAGGACAGGTACTCTTAGAGGAGTGGAAGCTGGTCCTGCAGGCTCAGGGAACAGGTGGGAATTCGACTGCCCTCCAAGAATGGATGGACTTCAGATGGTGGGAGGATAAGAGGAAGGTTGTGCACAGGAAAAATGACATCAAGTCCTATTAGAAACTCCCAATAGACAAGCAACAACAGATAAGATTGGAAATTTAGGGCAAGACCAGCTAGTGGAAAATTTTTAAACGACGGACTAAGGATTTTGGATTCCACTCTCGAGCAAAGGTTGCAAACTTGTAGCCTACTAGTATATTTTGATTGACCAGTACAGTGTTTGCCTTTGTTGTACTTCATTGGGGTGTGCAGTGTGCCCTCCTCTGTGTCTTCATGCAGGGACACTGTTCTCTGCTGCCTCACAACCCATAGCTAGGTCCCCTTTTATCATTCTCAGGCACTGGGGATTGCTATAGGCAGCACTTGAAGGTTTCTGAGCAGATGTTGAATGACTGCAAAACAGCATTTTTGAAAGGTTAGTTTACATCCATATACAGTGTAGGGGAGGAAAAACTTTTCCTTTACCTATCTTAGATTCACTGACTGGTGACAGAGAACTGATTAACAAGAGAAAACAGAAGTTTGCTAATTTGTGTATTGCATCGTGGATAGGCATGGGAGAACTCGGCAAGGTGTCAGGCAAAGGGATGGTTAGAGCTTGGGCTCATATAGAACAACAAGAGGCCCTGTGCACGACATTTGTGCATTGGGTGGGGGGTTTGTCCCTCAGCCTGGCCTGCACCCTCTCACAGTCCAGGACTCCATGGGGGATTTCTGCCTGCCAGCTTAGGCCCCCTCCTCGACACCCCTTAGGGGTCCTTAGTGCTACTGCAGAGGCGGGAGAGGCTCCCTCCACCACCGCTGCGCTTGACAGCTGTGAGCCTGGCTTCTGGCTGAGCAATGCTCCCTCTATGGGAGCACACTGGCCCCCTGGGGACAGCTCCTATGTTGAACATCTGCCTCCTGTTAGTCAGTGCACATCATAGCGACTGGTTGTTCCACCGTTCTGTCGTTTTGTAGATTAGGTTTTTATTATATAGGATAAATTTTTAGGAAAATGACAAGACAGAAGAAAAGGACTTTGAGCTTCTAGGATGGCAAGTTGTGGGGAGGCAAATTAGTGGAGAACCAATGGTAGATGGGGCTAGTTTTAGCAACTCC
Organism: Pipistrellus hanaki; assembly: GCF_964339955.1. Taxonomy (NCBI): domain Eukaryota; kingdom Metazoa; phylum Chordata; class Mammalia; order Chiroptera; family Vespertilionidae; genus Pipistrellus; species Pipistrellus hanaki. The sequence goes on along the minus strand of NC_140503.1, from coordinate 129,036,513 downwards.
AACTAGCGTTGTCTCTATCCTTCCTGGTAGAGAGGGGAGGGGGACAAATATATATCCTTCTTTTAGGCAATTTGGGGGAGGGCACAGAGCTTTTCTTCTATTTGATTCTTCTCGATTGTCATAAGCTCAAAATAAACCTTATGTCAAAGGCATATTTTGGGGTGCCTTCCAATAGACTGAAATGGTGGTGGTGGTAAGGGATATCCTGGAAGTGAAGAGATGAGTTGGGAGCCATTACAGTGATCCAAATGCAAAACTCTTAGAGTCCAAGTGGATGAATTCATTTAGAAAACATAGAAAAATTAATGGGCTTGATATAAGGGAGAGGAAAGCATGCAGTCATACCTACTCAAGGTTGAGTAGGGAGTGAGGTCAATGTCTGTGACAGAATGTCCAGGAGGATGTGCCCTTAGGGAGGGGTGAGAGAAGGCCTGGTAGTGATAAGACATCCAAACAAAAATGGCCAGCAGACAGCTGTAGAGGAGGGGCTAGGTTTTAGGACTAGAAGTGGAAACTTGGTAGCTACTAATAGGAGATGTGATCAAGAGTTGTGAGAAGATGAAATCTTGTATGTGATGAACCTTGATCCTAACCCATGTTAAAGGCACCTGGAGAGGAGCCAAGGAAAGAGGCAGGAAAGGTGTCTGTGAGCTGGGAACCCCTGGTAAGAAAGTTTAGGTAGTTCACCGAGAAGGCTTGGATTGTGGATGCCAGCAACTTTATGTCAACAGCTTGAGAGGCAGCCCCGAAGGGGAGCACCTTCTCTCCCACTGAGGAACTGGGGAGCAGGGAAGAGAGTCTTCTCTGTCTGTTCCGAAGTGGTATTTCCCAACTTCCTTTTTTCCCAGCAACAGGGCCAGCTGTGCACTCTATTTCTGCGACTGCCAGGGAGGTTTGGGGAACTGTTGTGCCCTCAGGAGAAAGGACAACTATCCACTTGCTCTATGGCCACATGGGTCATGAACTGCCCTTAGCTTGTGATGTAAACCTGATTCTCCTCTCTGCCCCTGCAAGCATGGGACCTACCTGTTCTAGCCATCAGTTCTGTCATGTTTATTATTTCTAATGTATATATCAGTGATATTCAACAAGTGTGCTCCAAGAATTTTTAAAACATGCAATACCTGACTATTAGTCAAGGGTACTGACCTCTTTTCCCTTAGATTGTCAAATAAAAAAATGACAATAGCCAGCACAACAATAGTCATCTGGAGTGAATGCCCTGTCATGGAAATATATAGGTCATAGGATAGACTTGTGTTTTATTGGTCACATCACATAATAAGGTTGTGTCTGATCGGTTAATTCTTGATACCAGAAATCCTTATACACATGCAGGTGTCTGCTTTTTTTTTTTTTTTTTTTTTAATATTTTTATTTATTTTTCACAGAGAGGAAGGGAGAGGAATATAGAGCTAGAAACATTGATGAGAGAGGTACATTGACCAGCTGCTTCCTGCACACCCCCCACTAGGGATGTGCCCGCAACCAATATACATGCTCCTGACCAGAATCGAACCTGGGACCCTCTTTCCACAGACCAACACTCTATCCATTGAGCCAAATCAGTTTCGGAGGTCTGCTTTTTTTTAAAAGTCACTTTGCTCTGGCCGAATGGCTCAGTTGGTTGCAGCTCTGTCCCGCACATAAAAAAGGTTGAGGGTTTGATCCCTGGTCAGAGCACATATGGGAGGTGGTTGGTTGATATTTCTTTCTCACATCAATATTTCTGTCTGTCTGTCTCTCCCTTCCTCTCTTAAAAAAAAAAATCAATAAAAACATATCCTTGGGTGAGGATTTTTTTTTTTAAAAAGGTCATTTTGGAGCAAAAACTAGGTAATTACTATTATATATTTTTGTAAATCAATAAAAATTATACCTATTGTATTTTTTTTGACAGATTGGCAAAAATATAATTTATTTTTTGTTATGCCCCAGAATTTTCGTCATTAGTTTATGTGTGCCATGAGATGAAAATGGCTAAAAATTGCTGGTATATATTCATTGACAGTTTTAATTGTTTTCTATTTCTCTTAAGGAAGTTCCGAATGTGTGAGGCTTCTCATTGATGTTGGGGCCAATTTAGAAGCACACGATTGCCATTTTGGGACGCCTCTGCACGTTGCTTGTGCCCGGGAGCATCTGGACTGTGTCAAAGTGCTGCTCAATGCAGGTGCGTTGGTGTTTCTACCTGCTCTGCTCAGTGCAGGTGCATCACTGCTTATATCTGCACTGCTCGAAGCCGGTGCGTTGGTGTTTACCTAAGCTGCTCCATGCAGGTTTGTGTGTTTATGTGCACAGTGTGCCAGCTGAGAGCTGAATGGTGGAGTCAGCTAAGGTTTGAAACTAGCTCTCTCATTGGCCAGCTGAGAACTTTGGCCTCAGTTCTAGATTTATAAAACCTACTTTGCGGGCTTCTTGGGATGATTTGTTTCCACAATACCTGGTGCATTGTAGTGCTCAACAAATGCTAATAATTCTTTTTAGTGGCTACAAGGAACCACCCACAAGACCTGTCTAATAAGGTTGCTGTCTAAACCAAAAAGAGAAAGGGATCCAATGGAAAATGGGGTTTGCAGCTTTTGGAATCCAGGTTATTGTCAGGCATTCTAAAAATACTCAGGATACTCTGGTAAACATGGTACAATAGGTAAACACTGTACTCACCTCCTCCAATGACCACCTCAAAATCACAACCAAATTATGGAACCCATCATCATTGAGAACTCCCTGTAGACTAGATGAACAGAAGTCCTGTAATTAAGGATGTACAGAAGAAGCTACATCAAAACTGATAGTGTTGTAGGTGGCAGAAAGGGTACCTGGTGTTAGACCAGTGGGGTCAGACCAGACCTGGGTTCAGCAACCTCAGTAGTGCCTGAGGTGTGACCAGGAAAGAATTCAGAGCCAAGACTCAAACTATAAGAGAACATCTATATATATAAAAGCCTAATATGCAAATTTTCCCTTTGGGAGTTTGACTGGGAGACCAGGAGTTCTATTTCTTGCTATGACATTCACTGACCACCAAAGGGAAGCATGGAATGAAGGAAGGCTCTGACTTAGAGCCAGCACCTGGGGAAGGGAGGCCCTGGTCAGCAACCAGAAGGCTGTGATCATCAGCCAGGCCTAGGGACCCTACCCATGCGTGAATTTTGTGCACCGGGCCTCTAGTTTATTTATAAAATCACAGAGGTAGAAGAAGTAGTCTGTAGAAGAAATGGACTGAGGAAAGAAGTTATAGAAGCAAAGGAATGGTCCTAGGAGCTTGGGAGTGAGGAAGGCAATGGTAATGTGCTTGGGGGGAAAGGGAGAGAGAAGGTAAGGGGAAGGCACAGGCATGCTCCCAAAAGGGAGGGTATGTTGGGTCCTCTGTCCTAAGGGTTTTAAAGGTGGAGATTTTAGGCAAGGTCCCAGGGGAAGATCTGAATAAAATATTCAGCAGCTTTCCAGGTATGTCGTTTCAGGGTCTCCACTGATTGATCGATTGGTGCCAAGGCAGGGAATCATTATCCAATGCAGCTGATCCTGAGATCAGCTGTGGGGTCACTTATCTGGTTTTGCTGCTTCTGGGCCTGGAGCTAAAATACAACTGAGGCATAGATGCTATCTCTAGGAAGGAAAGATCAGAGGGTCCAAACCGGATAACCAGTGAGTCTTATTAACTTTAACGTGCCACTTTTAAGTCTTTTCAGTGAAAAAGATTCATTTTGTTTAAGGCTGGTCATGGTGGCAGTTTTTACTGTTTATATTGGGTCGGCAACTAAGTAATTGCGGATTTTAAAAAGAAAATCAAAGACAATTTTTTCATGGAACTAAATAACTTTATTCTGTAATGTATTGCCCATTTTGATCAATGACCTTTTGCCATCTTTCAGGCAGCATCATAATCCCACGTTCAAAAAACTTCTGGTTTTTATTAGCAAAAAACTGAATCAGGTACGATTTGACATCATCATCATTATTGAAATTTTTACCATTCAAGGAGTTTTGTAAAGATCGAAACAAAAAGTAATCAGATGGTGCAAGGTCAGGACTATATGGTGGATGTGGCAAAACATCCCAACCAAGCTCCATTAATTTTTGCCGAGTGACCAAAGATGTGTGTGGCCTTGCATTGTCATGATGGAATACAACACCTTTTCGATTTGTCAATTCGGGCCGCTTTTCTTCAACTGCATTGTTTAATTTCGTTAGTTGTTCAATGTAGACATCAGAATTGATCGTTTGGTTGGGTGGTAAGAGTTCAAAGTAGACAATTCCTTTGTAATCCCACCAAACTGATAACAAAACCTTCTTTTGATGAATATCAGCTTTTGATGTTGTTTGAGTTGGTTCACCTGGCCTGCTCCACGATCTTTTCCGCTTGATATTGTTGTAAACAACCCATTTTTCATCGCCAGTTACCAGTCGTTTTAAAAATGGATCATTTTCATTACGTTTCTTTAGCAAATCGCAGCTGCTAATGCGTTGCGTTAACTGTGATTCTTTCAGTTCGTGAGGAACCCATGTATCGAGTTTTTGAACATAGCCAAGTTGTTTTAAGTGATTTTCAATGCATGTATGTGATACATGAAGCTTCTCTGCAATCTCACGTGTTGTACTGTGACAGTCCGAATTGATTATTGCTTTGATTAGGGCGTCATCAACTTCAACTGGACGACCAGAGCATTTTTCATCTTTGAGTGAAAAATCACCAGAACGAAATTTGGCAAACCAATTTTGACACTGCTGTTCTTTTAAGGCTTCGTCACCATAAACAGCACATAACTTTTTATGAGCTTGCGATGCGTTTTTCCCTTTGCGGAAATAAAAAAGCAAAATATGACGAAAATGTTCCTTTTGATTTTCCATTTTTCAACGAATGCCAAACGAAAACTACAAAACAGATCAAAAAACTTTTTTTACTGATTAACAGCTGAATAGCCAACTATCAAATCACAAAATGTGTTTTACATTTGTACTACGTCTGCAAACCTAAAAATTCAACTGAAGCCATGTGTGTGAAACCCGCAATTACTTAGTTGCCGACCCGATTTTATCATTGACAATGATAAAATATTTAGATTAGAAACAGTCATAAGTCTTTCAGCCAATTTACTTATCAGATAGATGGTTGGATCCCACTTCTCTCAGTCTAGGGCAGTGGTTGGCAAACCCATTAGTCAACAGAGTCAAATATCAACAGCACAACGATTGAAATTTCTTTTGAGAGCCAATTTTTTAAAACTTAAACTTCTTCTAATGCCACTTCTTCAAAATAGACTCGCACAGGCTGTGATATTTTGTGGAAGAGCCACATTCAAGGGGCCAGAGCTGCATGTGGCTTGCGAGCCACAGTTTGCCGACCATGGGTCTAGGGTATCTATCTATCATTACTGTTGAGATTTTAAAATAAAAATTTTACAGTGCAACCATCCTCAGCTTTTAAAATAAAGGTTTGATGGTTCACCAACCCTCTGCAATTCCATTTTGCTTTGCAATCAGGATTTTGATAATGAACAGAGTGCCTGGTATATATGTGCTCAGGACACCTTCATTCATGTTTTTAGTTCCTTTTGTACCAGAAAGAGAAGAAAGAGAGCAAGGGATTTAAAACCTATTTGAAGTAGTGGCTATAGGAGAAAAGATCATATTAGTAATTCTAATCCAACATCCTCTCTGCAATAGTTAGGACTTTAGAATAAAGTTATTTCTCCTTCATAACTAATAGGAGACCAATTCCATCTGGATGAGGGGCTTTATTACTTGGTTCGGGTAACTGAAAGAATCAGAACTAGAGTCAGTTTTGGGGTCAGTTTGACCTAGGGGCTCAAGCATGCCATCAATTTTCTTTGAATTTTATAATTCTGCTTTCCTCAGTGTTCAATTGACCATACTTTTGGTGTCCCCAGTGGGATAGGATGGAAACAGCACATTTGGGCTGAAATCTGAATGCTTCACTTCATGAGGCTTCTGATAGTTTGTCAGAGGAGTGAAAACTCTCCCTTATGTTCCATCAACCTGAGTTGAGTCCAGTGTCCAAACCTTTTCCAGTCCCCCTGGCTTGACTCTGCAAATTCCAATTGACTGGGTCTAGGTGGGGACAGGGATGAACCCAATCAGGGTCCACAGGGAGCTGGAGGTTAGGTCATCCTGTTCACTCCCACCTCAGACTGCCCTCTCACTGCAGGGTGTCAGTTCAGTGAGGTGGGTTGGAAAGGAGTGGAAAGGGGGCCATAATGGCCTGAAGCAGGGGACTTGATAACTTTTAAAGGGAGTTTCCATACATCTGAGAACTTGAGTAAGGGATGAACAGAATTTTCCTGGGATGGCTTGCAGTTGTTGACTACCACTGTGCTGTACGCTCTAGACTCAGTCCTTGCTATTCTCATCTCAGATGCTTTCCTGTACATCCTTCTAGACCACATGCAGTCTTTTACTTATTTAACAAAACTATTATTTAACTTCTAGAGGCCTGGTGCACATTGAGAGGAATGTAATTAGAAAAAATAGTTTAATACCGCTATTTGTCTTTCTCTATAGTAGAATTGTCAAGCAAATTTACGATCAACAATGACAGATCAAAACACATGTGTGTGATTGGCGCAGCAAGAGCTTGATATCTATATTATAAAAAGCCAGTGGCTGTAACGCCATAATGCCGAATGACCAAACAGCCGGTCACCAGGAGATGCATTGATGGGTCCAGTGGCAGTGCAGGGACTCTGGGTCCCACAGCTGTGGTGGGAGGGACTCTGGGTCCCACAGCTGTGGTGGGAGGGACACTGGGTCCCACAGCTGTGGTGGGAGGGACTCTGGGTCCCGCAGCAGCGGCGTGACTCTGGGTCTCATGCCGATTTCATGTGCTGGGCCTCTAGTATATAGGTAAACTTGCTTAATGAGACCTGCTTTCTGATTTAGCTAAACTTTTTCCAGCCCATTGAAGCACCCCAACTTCTTTTTCAGGTAATTTTCAGCAACACAGCAGTAAATATCAACACGAAGCAGATTATTGTAGATCATGCAGGGAGAACAAAGGGTGAAATATTTAACTGTAGCAGTGTTTGACTGTATTCTGCACAATGAGAAAACCTGAAGTAATTTTCGTGGTACACCATTTCTTCTTTTCAGTTGGGTCAGGTTTCTAAACCTTCTACACCTCCATTTTCTGGCTAATGAAAAGAAAATAGGATTCTACAAAGTCTCCTACCTACCTGTGAAAGGCCACCGCCAGCAAGGCTTTCGGTTCAAAGGCTTAGAGAAAGACATATAAATGATACACACAAGACAAGATTAATTTTGACTAATATGGGGGGAAGCCAGGGCAAACTTGACTAGGGCAGTCAAGTTCCACTGAGTCTCCTTTACCCAGCTGCTTTTATTTACTAGAATACACAATTGCTTTTAGGAATGCAAACAGACATATCAATGGTAATGTTTATAGTAAACAGTAAAATTATCAGGTTGTGGGGGTGTTTGCTTTAGGCCATTGAGTCAGCAGCAGGTCATAAAATGAAAATTCACCATGTGAATTTCAAAGGGGAGTCCAAATCCAGCCTTCTGGTTGACTCTTCACATTTACATTAATTATTGTTGATCTTGGTTTCCAGCATCTACCTACTCTAGGACTTCTATGAGGATCAAATGAGATGAGGACCGTGAAAATGCTTCACAGACATTTGCTTAAGGTGTAAAATGTTTGCACCTGGCTATAAAGCAAATTGTGTTTCTGGGCTGAAGAAACTCCAAGGAGGCTAGTCACTAGGGAGAGGAAGCTGGGCGTTGCTACCCGTGTTTCCCCGAAAATAAGACATCCTCCGAAAATAAGACCTAGCATATGGAAAAATAAGACATCCCCTGAAAATAAGATCTAGCGCATCTTTGGGAGCAAAAATTAATATACTGTCTTATTTTCAGGGAAACAGGGTACATGATATCATTACCTGGTGCCCACAGCCACCATTTCTGGGCTGGGCTGGGCTGTGGACTACATTTTGTGCCATGAGGTCTTGGAAGTGTTTGCTATGATTTGGTGGGCTGTCGCTCTGGGGTGGTGGCAGGGCCTGTGTCCCACTTGGGGGAAGCTGAGTGTTGCTTTGTTGGTGCCCAGCCTGCAATACCATTTCTTTGTAAATGGCCAGTGCATTTCATGGCAGCTCCTGCGTCTAGCGTCTGCCTCCTGGTAATCAGTGCACATCATAGCGTCTGGTCGGACAGTTGGAGGGACACTTAGCATATAAATATAGATGGGAAATCTCACACATACAATAAAGTAGAGAGAAGGGAACACCATATGGATTCTTTTCAAGGTAGTGATTCTTTGTGGGAGGCTGATCACAGACCCCTTGGAAAATAAAATTATTTTCTGATCATCCCTCTAGAAAAATAAACATTTGGGCATTTTTGCACTGGCTGTCAGAAAGGGTCTGGCCCAGCTTGAGGAGCTGAGCTGTGAGGGGCCATGTGTGCCTCAGGGGTGTATAGGAGGCTGTTGATCATTTGTGGGCAGTGAAGCCTTGTTGATGAGCTGCAGATGATTTTTGCAGAGGAGGAGGGCTGGGGAAGGGAAAAGTCCAGTTATTACTGTGGGTAATTTTTAATCTGACAGCTGGCAGTAAATATTTAACTCTGCTGGAGGTACTGAGAGGAGCTAATTGAGCAGAGTTTGCTTGTACCTTCCCAGCACAGGACTTGTCACATGTTTCTCAGGTAATGTTTCAGCCAGCATAGCACTGAGCCATGTGTGCCTGCTCTGCCCAGAAACTGTGTCAGGTTCTCGGTGTGCTAAGCTGGTGACAGCCCCTTGTCTTTTCTGGCTAAGGTTTTACTCAGCCCACTGCAATACCATTTTGCTTTGCAATCAGAATTTTGATAATGAGCAGACTTTGATCCATTTCTCTGAAGCATGAAGTTGGCATTAGCTGTTTTCCTCTCTCTCTCTGCCCTCAGTTCATGATGGTCATTAGTCCCCACAAAGCCACTCTTCCCTTCCTCAGACCCCTCCTCCCATGCTTCTCCCTTGCTTATTTCCTCTGGTCTCCCATCCTACCATTCTAATGTATTCTATCTATATGTTTTTTTTTTTTAAAAAAATTTTATCTATATATGTTTTGTGAGATACACACAATTGAGTGAAGCATGTATTTTTAATAGACGTAAATGCTATTGTGTTATATTTCCTGTTTTTTTGTTTTTGTTTTATTCAGGCATGTTTTCAAGACCCACCCATATTGCCCTGCGTACCTCTGATCTGCTGTTTCCAGCTGCTGCAGAGTATGCCAGCTTCCCTCTTAGTCACAGTCCTTTCTTTATATCCAATCAAATGTTGCCAAAGCACATTTTAAAGAGATCCTGTTTTGTACCTTGGGATGGCGACCTGCTTTCACCAGTCATGCCCTTCCCCTTCCTCTCTGACAGCTGTCAGTCTGTTCCAAGTATCCATGTCTCTTTTTATTTAGTTTTTCAGTTTACTTAGTTAATTAGATTCTACATATAAATAAGATCATATGGTATTTGTCTTTTTATGACTGGTTTATTTCACTTAGATAATAACCTCCAATATTTCTTTCTTTTTTATGGTTGAGTAGTATTCCATTGTGAAAATGTACCACAACTTTTTATCCTCTCATCTATTGATAGGCACTTGGGCTGTTTCCAGATTTTAGTTATTGTAGATAACACTGCAATGAACATAGGGGTACATATAGACTTTTGAATTAGTGTTTTGAGTTTCTTCAGATATATCCCCAGAAGTGGAATCGCTGGGCAGTTCCATTTTTAATTTTTTTGAGATAACTCCATACTGCTTCTCACAGTGGCTGCACCAATCTGCATTCCCACCAACAGTGCACAAGAGTTCCTTTTCTCCACATCCTCACCAACATCTGTTCTTTGTTGACTTATTGATGATAGCCATTCTGACAGGTGTGAGATGATATATCTCATTGTGGTTTTAATTTTCATTTCTCTGATGATTAGTGACATTGAGCATCTATTCATATGTCTATTGGACATCTGTATGTCCTCTTTGGAGAAGTGTCTGTTTAGGTCCTCTGCCCATATTTTAATTTGATTGATTGTTTTTTTTTGGTGTTGAGTTGTACAAGTTCTTTATAAAATTTGGATATTAACCCCTTATAAGATATCTCATTAATGAATATGTTCTCCCATTCAGTGGGTTGTCTTTTCATTTTGTTGATGGCTTTTTTTGCTGTGCAAAAAATTTTTAGTTTGATGTAGTCTTTTTTATTTATTTTTTTCTTTTGTTTCCCTTGCCTGAAGATATATATAAAAATATATTGCTACAAGAAATGTCTGAGATTTTACTGCCTATGCTTTCTTCCAAGATTTTTATAGTTTTGAGTATAACATTTAAATTTTTAATCCATTTTGAATTTATTTGTGGGAATAGCATAAGAAGGTAATCTAGTTTCACCTTTTTGCAAGTTTCTGTCCAATTTTCCCAAAACCATTGAATAGACTACCTTTACCCCATTGTATGTTCTTGCCTCCTCTGTCAAATATTAATTGACCATAAAGCCTTGGGTTTATTTCTGGGCTCTCTATTCTGTTCCATTGACCTATATGTCTATTTTTATACCACTAACATGCTGTTTTGACTACTATGGCCATGTAGTGTAGTTTAATATTAGGTAGTGTGATTCCTTTGACTTTGTTTTTCTTTCTTAAGATCACTGTTCCTATTTGGGGTCTTTGGTAGGTCCATACAAATTTTTGAAATAGTTTTTCTGGTTCTGTGAAATACTCCATTGATATCTTTTAAAAAATATATATATATATATATTTTATTGATTTTACACAGAGAGGAATTGAGAGGGACAGAGAGTTAGAAACGTTGATGAGAGAGAAACATCGACCAGCTGCCTCTTGAACAAACACCCCCTACTGGGGATGTGCCCGCAACCAAGGTACATGCCCTTGACCAGAATCGAACCCGAGATCTTTCAGTCTGCAGGCCGACGCTCTATCCACTGAGCCAAACCGGTCTCGGCTCCATTGATATCTTGATGGGAATTACATTAAATCTGAGGATTGCTTCGGGAAGTATGGACAATTTAATAATGCTAATTCTTACTATCTATTAACACTGTATATGCTTCCATTTATTTGTATCTTCTTTCATTCCTTTCTTCAGTGTCTTATAATTTTCCAAGCACAGGTCTTTTATATCCTTGGTTAAATTTATTCCTAGGTATTTTATTCTTTTTGAAGCAATTATAAGATTTTTTTTTTTTTTTTTTTTTTTTTTTAGTTTTTCTTTCTGATAGTTCATTTTTGGTCTATAAAAATACAACTCAACTCATTTTTGGATATTTATTTTGTATCCTACTACTTTACTGTTCAGTAGGTTTTTTTTTTTTTGTGTAAAACCTTTAGGGTTATTTATATACAATATCATGTCATCTGCAAATAATAACAATTTTCTTCTTCCTTTCCAATTTGGATGCCTTTTTCTTTTCTTCTTGTCTTATCACTGTGACTAGGACTTCCAGTACTATGTTGAATAAAAGTGGTGAAAACAGACATCCCTGTCTTGTTCCCGATTTCATTTGAATTCCAGCGTGTTTGAGGAACATCACCTATTTTCCCTTTGAGCTTCCCTTTTGTAAAATAATATTTATATTTAAGGAACATTCATTCATTCATGCAATACACATTGTTAGAGCCTCTGTCCTGTGTCTGCAGTGTGTGTGCGTGTGTGTGTGTGTGTGTGTGTGTGTGTGTGTGTGTGAATGGATGTGCATGGACAGGCAGGAGAGCTTGAGTAGCTAAACCTGAGCTTCCAGTCAGGACCCATGGGGACAGACTGCATAGGGCATTAGAATTGTCTCATAACTCACAGGGAAGTTTTTATTTACTCTTTCTCCATTTTGGTTCTTTTACATTATTATTGACTAGAGGCCCAGTGCATGAATTTGTGCACCAGTGGGGTCCCTGGACCTTGCCTGCAGGATTGGGTTGAAACCAGCTCTCTGACAGCCCCTGAGGGGTCCTGGATTGCAAGAGGGTGCAGGCCAGGCTGAGGGACCCTACTGGTGCATGATCAGGGCTGACAGGGACGTGGGAGGTTAGCCAGCCGGGAAGAGACTGTGGGAGGGTTCCAGGGCATGTCCAGCCCATCTCGCTCAGTCCCAATCAGCCAGACCCCAGCAGCAAGCTAACCTACCAGTCAGAGTGTCTGCCCCCTGATGGGCAGTGCACATTATAGTGAGAGGTTGAGCAGCCTTAGCATATCATAAGCATATTATGCTTTGACTGGTTGAATGGATGACCAGATGACCAAACACTTAGCATATTAGGCTTATATAGGATACCTTTCTTTAGCTTTTTATATCAAAAGAAAAAAAAGTAATCACTGCTTTTGGATATTTGAAAAAGATTTTGCAAAGGTTGCAGCAGAGTCTGTCTTGATTTTGTTTCCTCAATGAGGATTGTTTCTGTAGATTGTGCTGGATGAAAAAGTCAAGGCTGATGTTTATCTTGGCTCCAAGTTCTCTCCTTGGTCATATTTGTTTCTGTTTTACCTGCAGGGGCCAATGTGAATGCAGCAAAGCTTCATGAGACAGCCCTTCATCATGCGGCCAAAGTGAAGAATGTGGACCTCATTGAGATGCTGATTGAGTTTGGAGGCAACATCTATGCACGAGACAACCGGGGAAAGAAGCCCTCGGACTACACGTGGAGTAGCAGTGCCCCTGCCAAGTGCTTTGAGCACTACGAAAGTGAGCCAGGCTCTCCTTGTTCTTTGCATTGTAGAATGGCACATGAGACACTTGTGCATGAAGCTCTGCTCTGACAATATATTAGGTCATTTATGAGTAAATAAATAATCTCAGACTAAGTCCATATGAGGCTGAGAATAAAGATCCAACCCTCACTGTTCAGGAAACAGAGTACAAACGATCTAGCTAAGGACAAGATGTCTTCTTTGTAAACAAATTTTTAAATGAGTTTACATAGACTTAGAGTCACAAGAGGCTTCAAACACCTATCAGTTGAAAAAAAATATTTATTCAAATTTTTGCCAGCCCTTCCCACCTCAAACCCTTTATGAACTTAGAGGCACACTCCATCCATGTCTGACAGTTAACCATTTCCTGGGAGATAATGTTTCCTTTACAAATAATTTGGGGGACAAAGTAACACAGAAAAATGAACTTCACCAGTAATTCTTCTTATCTTTCCTTTCGAAGATTGGTGTATTTCAAAAATTTTTTATAAGTTGAGAAATTTATGAAATTTCTCTTTGGTTAATTTATATTTTTGTCAAACACAGATCATTCTAAAAGGCAGGTCCTTAAGGCAGGGACCTGCAGGTATCTTCCATCGTTGGCCCTAGCTTGCTCGCATTCTGAGCCCCAGCTACAGGCTTGTCTGTAGTCCTGAGGTCTTGATCCTCTGCACTAGGATGTGCATTGTGTACTCTGTTGGAGATGGGATGTGCATCAGTTCTCCTGAGACCTGCTTATCCACACAGCCCTCAGTGGCCTGGAGCTGCAGGAGCAGGCAGCCTGGACTAACCTTCTCCCTGTCCCTCATTTATTTGGAAGTTTGACAAACAAGCCTGCTAGCTGTAGACTGGTGCATTGCTGACAAACCCATGTGCTAGGGTTATAACATTATGGGGCAAAAGTCACACACACACACACACACACACACACACACACACACACGTACACAAAGCAAAAACCTACCCCCCCTCAATTCTCCTCCTCCCAATCCTCCCCCCCCACACAAAATGAAATCTCTTTGGACATCACTGAAATTTCATTTCCTGCTCTTGTTGTCCTTGGCCCTGGCTGTCCTTCCTGGTAGCTTTCAAGAGAAGGCTTGTAAGGCATGTCCTATTTTTAGGGAAGGGAGGTGTTTCCAGTAATATAATATAATATAATATAATATAATATAATATAATATAATATAATATAATATAATATAATATAATATATTATTATTATTATTATTATTATTATTATTATTATTATATTCTTGATTTCAGAGAGGAAGGGAGAAAGAGAAAGAGACAGAAACATTAATAATGAGAGAGGATCATTGACTGGCTGCCTCCTGCATGCCCCCTACTGAGGACCAAGCCTGCAACCCAGGCATGTACCCTTGGGCAGAATCGAACCTGGGACCCTTCAGTCCATAGGCTAATGTTCTACCCACTGAGCCAAGCTGGCTAGGACCAGTTCTTGATATTTTTAAAAAATATATTTTTATTGCCGGGACCGGTTTGGCTCAATGGATAGAGCGTCGGCTTGGGGACTGAAGGGTCCCGGGTTCGATTCCGGTCAAGGGCATGTGCCTTGGTTGCGGGCATATCCCCAGTCGGGGGTGTGCAAGAGGCAGCTGGTCGATGACTCTCTCTCATCGATGTTTCTAACTCTCTATCTCTCTCCCTTCCTCTCTGTACAAAATCAATAAAATATATTTAAAAAAATATATATATATATTTTTATTGATTTCAGAGAGGAAGGAAGAGGGAGAGAAAAATTGAAGCATCAATGATGAGAGAGAATCATTGATCGGCCTCCTGCACACCTTCTTCTGGGGTTGGAGCCCACAAACCGTGCATGTAACCTGACCAGGAATTGAACCGTGACCTGGCTCATGGATCGACTTTCAACCACTGAGTCACACTGGCTAGGCCAGTTCTTGATATTTTTTAGGTTGAAGGGTGTTAATCTATGTTCAACTATGTTAAGCTAACCTCATGTACTTCATGTTCCCTTTTTCCAGAGACACCACTAACCCTGTCACAGCTCTGCAGGGTGAGCTTGAGGAAGGCCACCGGGGTCCGAGGGCTGGAGAAAATCGCCAAGCTGAACATCCCTTCCCGGCTCATTGATTACCTTTCCTACAACTGAGCTGCAGGCACTGGAGGCAGGAGCAGGCTGGTGGCACCCTGGCTGCTGGCCTTGCCCAGCCCAGTGTTGTTTGTCTGAAACCCTCAGTTGCTATAGATAGAACAACGTTCCCTGAGTCCCCATTGACTGCTCTGTTTCATCTCTCCGTGGACTCCTGGAGAATATTTCCAAGGCATTGGGAAGGCCCTGCCTCAGCTTCTGCTGGGGTTGTGGCCCTGTGCTGGCTCTGGGACTTTGCTCTAACTCCGGGTCCAGCTGTCCTCTTTTCACTGACCTTCCCCAGAAGGACTCTCAAGAAAGAATGTTCTGGAAGCACAGGGCAAGGCCAAGTAGGGCTGGGGCCCAGGGAACTGCTGCTGATTTCCACATGTCTGGGAGGCCCAGGGGTGCGGTGCCATCTAATTCATTCAGCACTATGCAGCCCTGGGAGGTTCAAAAGGACAGCAGCCTGAGCCACAGGCAGTGGGCCTGTGGGAGGTGAGGTCCTGACCACGTGGCCTGGGATGGATGCATTAGTGACATCCTGCCACTTGGATGCTTTTTTTTTCTGGAGCCAAGGGAGGGCACTTTCCAAGGCCCACCTCCACCCAGGTGTGCCCATTACTCAGGGACTTTGTACGGGTTTTAGGGGGAAGCTCAGGGTCTTTGTTCCCCACAACCAGCACAGTGTTTCACAGGGAGTTTTTCTTCAGTTTTAGGTCTCAATTGAAAACGTTTATGTGAGGGATAAATAAACTCTCAGAAGATATATAGGATGTACATAGGTAATGTGAAGGAGTGTTAGCACACATGAGCAGTCATTTCCAATGTGAAAGATTGTTAGGAAATGCTTTGGAGATTATTTTTCATCATTTTATGGTTGCCACATGAATTCTTCCCTAAATTTTGTTAACTCCAATTAACTCCAAGAATGTCTGAGCTTGGTAGAAGAGATTGCCAGCACCCAGTGGATATTGTCAACCATCGATTTGTGCATTCTGTAGGTATCTGTGGAACATCTAATATGCTTAAGGCATTGTCTTGGTGCTTTGACCTGGATAGGAATCAGACTCATTATCATAAACTGGGAGGAAAAGAGTTTTGCAATCTGTTCCTATAGCAATAGAAACAAGTAGTTCCACGTTGTAAGTCATATGGTGATCTAGTAAGAATATTCAGACTGCAGTTGTCTGCATACGTTTCTGTATCGTAATAAAAACAAACAGAAAACCAGGGAGTGAAACTAGGGGATTTTGCATAATTAGTTCAGGTATATTTGGTTTCTGGGGAAACAGAGAAGGTACCTCTTGTGAACACCCCAGAAATGCGGACGTTGCCACATTCTCCCAGAGTGCAGAATAGGGTGAGCCTAAACTGTCATCCAAGTAATGCCAAGTGTGCTACACAACCAGAAGCATCTGCACAGGGTTACCTGGGTGGGGCCCCAGATCTGATGGAAAGTTTCACGCTTGTTGTACAGTTATTTTCCATCTCACTGTTCCAGCCATGGTTACATCATTCTATGCTGAGAGTAAGAGCCACTCTGATTTGGTTACAGTCTTAAAAACAAGTTCTGGGTAAAGCAGTGTCTCTGTCTGTACTAAGAACCATGGGGAGAAAAACATTGGGTTCTGCCCTTTCATCTTTGTAACAGAAACCTGCCTCTAGCAATGAGCTGGTAACATTTCCATAAGCAGGTGCACAGAGCACAGAATTGCAGCCCCACACTCACTGCTCAATAAAGGTGTTGAATAGTCCATCATTGTGTTCATATGCTTTTTTCTTGTTGGGAGCAGAAACACTGGATGAGCTTCATCCTGTGTGCATCCAGAGGGGCCGCTGTCATGTTCCCCATACTTTGGAAGATCAAGTTATATATACTAGGTCTGTGCCTGTCTGATTCCCATCTTCCTGTCTCTCTCTTTGTCTCCTACGGCTGATCTCAGTGCCACCATCATGTGGAGGAATACTGCCCAAGGGATCAGCTGACTAAGATTTTAGGCCTCCTCCTGGTCTGTACCCCACCCCTCAGCCCCAACTTTACTGAGCTGTAATGGACAAATAACCTGCCTGTACCTTCAGTAGAGGTGTGACTCTGGACGAGTTTTGCCACTCCACTGCACTTGGACCACCCAGCTGCAGAAGAGGGATAGAAGTTCAGACTTTGATCATTAAAAGGACGTTGATGATCAACTATTAAATCTTACAGATGAGAAACAGGGTCCTGCCAGCCTCATGGTTTTTTTGAGGCTGAAACTAGGTGATTAAAAGATGCTCTGAAAAGTATAAAGTACTTCCCAAATGTAAAAGTTAGATGGCTATGACTGGACTATAGTCTTGTTGGGGTTTAGAGATCTTCTAAGTGTATAACCAACTCCCTTCTGACTTTGGGATAGTGCCACCTACTTTAGGAAGAGTATATTTAAAAGACCTCTCAGTTTACATTTTAAAACTCAATGTGCAGATTTCAAGAAGACATTTGCAGCAGAGATAAATGATTGATAACCAAAATATATAAGGATCTATAATATATCCTCTATAATCCTATATAATAAAGAGGAAATATGCAAATTGACTGTCACTCCAACACACAAGATGGCTGCCCCCATGTGGTCAAAGTTGGCTGCCACAAAATGGCCTGCAGGGGAGGGAAGTTGGGGGGAACCAGGCCTGTAGGGAAGGGCAGTTAGGGGCTATCAGCCCGGCAGGGGAGCAGTTAGGTGTCGATCAGGCTGGCAGGGGAGTGGTCAGGGGGTGATTAGGCTGGCAGGCAGAAGCAGTTAGGGGCAATCAGGCAGGCAGGCAAGCGGTCACCGACCCTTTGAGATCCTCTGTGCTATAGTGGAAGCAGGAACAGGCTGACTTGAACTGTTCCCCACAGAGGCCGCTAGGCATTCCACCAAGGCACGGGCAGTACCAGTTAATGTCTCCATTTGGCAGGATCAACCCGTGCTCCTCCTATGGATCATTGGGATTGTCAGCCACCAGCTCTGCATTGCTTGGAGTTTCATGATCTTCTTTGGTCACAAAAATGACTGGATCCTTCCCTTCCTGCCAGCAGTAAGCCATGGGTGCAGCCTACACTCCTGTTTTGGTATTCTTTTTACAACATTTTAATGTACAGAGGAGGGGTAAAGGGCAGAAATGTCTTTAAGAAGAGAGAAAGTTACCTGTGTGACTGTTGTAAATTGGATTCTGCTTAAGGATACCTTTCAGCTTTCTATTGGCTACAAAGTCATATTTTGGGTTAAAGGTTTTGTATTCCACAATAGGTGCTGATTTATTATTTTTTTATTTTAATTTTTTTTTTACCAACCTCATTTTTAAAACGAGGAAACAGGTTGTATCTACCTTCTTAGATATGCTAGACGTTAGAAGCCTTAAATGTTCTCTGTGGCACACAGGGCCTGCTTGCATCTCAGAGAAATTTCATAAATGTCAGGTTCAGTCTCTTTCCCCTCTCTCTGGCTAGTCTGTTCTGCTTGGCATGACTGACTCCCTAGCTGTTGTGAACCTTCTAAATGTGGCTTTGGGCCAAATCCTATCTCTTGGAGCAAGCATGTCAAACTCAAAGGCTAACACAGCCAAATAAACAAGGTTTAAGTTTATGTGGGCCGCAAAAAAACCCCCAAAAGCTTCAATTTTCATAGAAACATAGGTTTATTTTGACAGAGACATGCTGAATACAAAGGGCTGAAATAAATGAGTAATCATTAACATAAAATAGAACATTTTAATAAAAATTAATATTTTTTCTTGAACATTAACTTACCAGACACTGAATAACTACACAAATTAATAAGCGTAGCTCAAATAAACCTATTTTTCTTGTTCTCCGAAAGCAAAATATTTCCTGTAGCGCACACCAAACAAGTCAGTCCAAGACTAATGACATGGCTATTGGCTGCTAAAATATTCGCTGCTGGTATTAGTGGAGAAAAAGGTGTGCCTGCACATAAGGTGTGTAAGGGAAATGAATGTAACATAATTATAGTAATCAGTCATTAGGGAACACTGTAGTTTGTTATTAATAATCATGTATAACAAAATATTGTAAAATTTACATTACAAAAATTTTATTAAAACATTTCTTACATACCATTAGATTGGCTGGGCCGCAAAAATATTAGTTGTGGGCCACATGCGGCCCATGGGCCAGGAGTTTGACATGCTTGCCTTGGAGAGATGGAAACCAGTTCCGTAAACTGAGGAACCATTCACAGTAGGCAGATGCAGCCTGTTCTGGGCGCTGCCTGCCCTCTGCAGGTGGGGTGAGGGAGGAGTAGGGAGGAAGTGGATCACCCAGCAGCGCCTTCTCTCCTGTCATCCCTAAGTCCCCTCGGGTCCCCAGGGGAGGACATGGAGTGTCAGCGAGGGAAAGGGCAGGGGAGGGCACTCTATGTCCTCCCCTGCCCTTTCCCTCGCTGACACTTTCACAGAAATGCCACATATCATAGCCCATACATACTGCCAGATGAGTGCACAAAACGTTGAAGTTGTTTGGGACAGAAAGAATGCTTTGCATGTCCTCCCTTGCTTTGTTAGAACTACTGCACATGCTTTCTTTCCAGGGGGCAGCACTCCTTACTTCTGAGCAGTTGAGTTTCTTTGTTTACAAAAATGACCCCCAAACTGGCTCTAAACACAAAGCCCATCAGCTCATTCATGTGATGGAAAGCTGTGCTGTCTTACAGACATATGTTGGGATGGGATCTCGAGGGTACAGCAGGTTGGGAGGGTCTTCCCACGTTACTGTTCTCCTTATAATGGTCTGGAAAGTACTTCCAGACCCTGGAGTCTTTCTTTGCTTTCTTTCTCTTTTCTTAGTATTGGTACCACATGGCATTGACAGCTGGGCCCCAGTTATGTTGTCATGAAAGTCTTGTGATCTTTTGCAATTTGAATGAAAATATGTCTTAAGTTGGCCCAATCTAAATAGGTACCTCCTAAAAGCCAAATGTCTTAAAACAATAAAGATTCATGACAGCTTGCTCTCTCTTACACACACACACACACACACACACACACACAAACACACACACACTCACACACACACAAACACACACACATATTTATATAAAAGTATACTTTCCAGCAGCTGGTCTCCAGGTGTGCAGTTCTTATCAACCACAGACTTCAGAGCTGAAAGAGAATTTGCAACTGAACTCTGAGCCAGAATGTAGAATTAGTTTAGCTCTCTGTTTTCTGTGACCAACAAGAAAACTCCCATTACTTCTTGGTGTTAATTTGAATCCTGAGGCTCATTCTGCTGTTAGAGACAGAAGTTTACATGAGACAAGAAGTAAGAACATCCACTCATTCCTTGGGACCCTCTCTCCATCCATCGACTTATTGATCCATTCATCCATCCATCTACCCACCCATCTATACATCCATCTATCTTTTCTTTCTTGTTCATTTTTAAGCAGTAATTCTATTTTAGGTACTCTGCTGGGCACTAAGGATAAAAAAAAGATCAAAATGAAACAAACAAAAAAAACCCCCAACATAAACACAAATTTTGGCACTGAAAGACCTTATTGTTTCTCAGGAAGCAGATGCAGGAATA
Organism: Pipistrellus hanaki; assembly: GCF_964339955.1. Classification (NCBI taxonomy): domain Eukaryota; kingdom Metazoa; phylum Chordata; class Mammalia; order Chiroptera; family Vespertilionidae; genus Pipistrellus; species Pipistrellus hanaki. The sequence goes on along the minus strand of NC_140503.1, from coordinate 129,016,095 downwards.
AGTGCTGTATCTAGAAATGTAGCAACAAACAGGAAGGAAGAGCTAACTCTGCTTTTGGGAGAGAAGAACAGAGAGATGACCTTGACTATCTCAAATCTTGGGATAATAAATTCAATTGCATAAAAAGCCACCCTGTATTTTTAAATTGACAGTGCTGTGTAGTTTACAAAGCTTTGTAAGTGAAATAGTAGGCAGTTATAGACATGAGCAGAGTAGAAACAATAGACCAGGCACCCTGGATGCCTACCTATGGGCAACATTGGGAAGGTGAGTATTGAAAGGTGGGCCTTTCACCAGGGTGACCTTTCCTCTCCTAGCATATCACTGGTCCTGTGGTTTGGACCCACCCCTGACCTTTTCTCCGTTGGTAGATTGCTAGTCATGTGGTAGACTTCTTAGAGGAGTAGCAAGGGGGCCAGAGAATAGCCTCATATGACTCCCATACAAGCCCTTGCATGGTCACTCCCTGAAGCCTTATGCCCTCAGGACAATGAGGTTCTGGCCCCAATGAAATAATCTTAAGAAGAAAGCTTCAGGTCTATTGACCACAAAGACAGAGTTTTGGCTAGACTAGAGATAATATCGAAACCTCAGTTGTGTCTCAGCTCCAGGCCCAGAAAAAGCAGCAAGGCCAGGCAGGGCAACATCATGGCTGACATTAGGACCAGCTGCAATGACTAATTACCACTTGCCCTGATGCTGACCAATTAGTGGAGACCACGATCCTGAGGAGACACACCTGAAAAGCTGATGAATATTCTATTGAGACTCTCCCCTGACACCTCCCCTAAAATCCCTGCCTTTGGAAAACAGGTAAAACCCCTAAAGACAAGGACCCAGAGTGTGCTCTCTCTCTTGAGCATGCCCACATTCTTTCCCCTCTCCTTTCCCCCAGGTGCATTTTCTTTGCCTTTCTTTCTCATAAGCCCTTCTTTCACCACTGTAACTTTGAGTCCATGCAGCCTTGCTGCCTCTGTTCTACAGTTCATTTCTTCTACTGCTGTGGCTTTATAAATAAATTTTCACTTATATCTGAGTCTTGCCTCTAAATACTTTCTTAGCCAGAACTCAAGGTCTGAGGTCTAACAATGTGATGCCAGTTCACTGTTAACATAAGGACCTGGGTTATTGATGACACTTTCTCAGAGTGAGTGTGAAGATACAAAAGACTCATTGATGCAACTTTTCTTTTGTTTCCTCCCTTTTCTTTAAAGCACAGAAATAAGAGAATGACATAGAAGTCCATTTTACATGTGTAAAGAGTTTACTGTAACTCCTTCTTATCCTCATGGTTTCCAAAGACCAGGAGGAGAATTTTAGAAAGGGCCAGATGGGCCATAACAAGGAGCATGGGGATTTTACCTACAGCCTGTGGGAATCTACACCTTGTGGAACCTGTATCGGTGATTTTACACAATTGAAATGAAATGAGCCATGGGGAAAAAAAGTCTATCATAAGCCACCTTCGAAGGATTAAGTGTTAGTTTTTTTCTTTTGGAGAATCAGAGAGGTCCCTTGCTTCCTATAAAAAAGTAAAGAGCATAAAATTTTATTCAAGAAATATAGCAAAAATATGATTTAGTTTCATGTAATAGTCAACTGGAAATGAGATAAGGAGGGTATCAAAGGGAGAGGATGTAGGAAGGAGGCACTGAGGAAGGGAATGGAAGAGAGAGGGCTGGTGAGCAAATAGGGGTTGGGTATTGGGACATGTTGTGAGGCTTACCAAGTCTACAGACTGCCTTCTGTGGCGTCATCAGAGGAATGACAGCCAAAGCTCTGCAGGGATGGGAAATTTCCACTTAGAACAGGCTGATGTAGGGTGGAGTTTTGGAAGGATATAACGCTGATCAGAGCAATATTACCTGAAAGGATGGATGACTTCAACCCAGATCCCCACATCTGCAACTCCTAGGCCTAGGTAGCTGCACCTGAAATGCTATGAGGCCTCCCTAGGTCATCTGACCTAGAGGTCCTAAAACAGGGTAGCACGATTGCCAAAACTTGATGAAGCAGAATGACACTTCTAATTACAAGGAGACTGTGACCCAAGGCAGGGCCTTTGTTTCTTATTTAAACACACTTCTTCATGGAAGCAAATATTTCAAGTTCCTTTGCTAGTGTACAACAATATATTGCTTTGCATTGCAGAAACCTTTGATTGATTGCCTGTGATGCCTAGAGTATTTTGTGAGGGTCTGCCCAAGTCATAGAGGAATAAAACCTGGAGAAGGCAGTCAGCTAACTGCATATTGGCACATGAGAGCTCTGCTCAGGGTTTCAGGAAGACCACTCAGGAGTGATCAGCTACTTCCCATAGAGAAGTACAGGGAGCCCAGAGGCTGGTTGGTGAAGGAACATGACCAAATCTACTTGAGACTATACAATGAAAAATACTATTTCAAATATTGGCTTTTGACTTATGTTTTTTAAAATATTATCTTTATTGTTGAAAGTATTATAGATACTCTTTTCTCCCCAACTGACCCCTTCCAGCAGCCCCATTCCTCCCACCCTCAGGCCTTCACCAAACTATTATCTGTGTCCATGGGTTATGCATATGCATATAAGTTCTTTGGTTAATTTCTCCCACCCATCCCCACCACCCCTCTGGGATTCATCAGTCTGTTCCATGCTTCTATGTCTCTGGATCTATTTTGTTTATTAGATTCCACATATGACTGAGATCATATGATACTTGTATTTCTCTGACTGGCTTATTTTGCTTAGCATAATACTCTCTAAGTCCCTCCATGTTGTCTCAAATAGTAAGAGACCCTTCTATTTTACAGCTGCATAGTATTCCATGATATAAATGTACCATAACTGTTTAACTCATCTACTGAGGGACAATTTGGCTGTTTTCAGATCTTAGCTATTATAAATTGTGCTGCTATGAACTTCAAGGTACATATATTCTTTCTGATTGGTGTGTCTGGTTTCTTAGAATATATTCCTAGAAGTGGGACCACTGGGTCAAATAGCAGTTCCATATTTAATTTTTTGAGGAAACTCCATACTATTTTTCATAGTGGCTGCACAAGTCTGCAATTTCACCAGCAGTTACCAGGATTCCCTTTTCTCCACATCCTCACCAGCAATTATCAAGCAAATAGAAACAACAACAACAAAAAAGCTGGGATAGCAATATTCATATCTGATAAAATAGATTCAAGATGAAGGCCATAACAAGAGACAACAAAGGTCACTAGGGATAGATCCAACAAGAGGATAAAACCCTGTTAAACATATATGCACATAATATAGGAGAACCTAAATATAAAAAAATACTTTTGGAAGACATTAAGGGAGAGATAAGCAGCAATACAGTCATAGTAGGGGACTTTAACACACTACTGACTTTACTGGATAGGCCTTCCAGACAAAAAAATCAACAAGAAAACAGTGACTCTAAATGGCACACTAGATCAGATGAATTTAATTAACATTTATAGAACATTTTATCCCAAAGCTGCAGAATATACATTCCTCTCAAGTGCAGATGGGTTATTCTCAAAGATAGATCACACGTTAGGACACAAAACAAGTCCCTATAAATTCAAGAGGCTTAAAATTATATCAAACATCTTCTGAGATCACAGTGGCATGAAATTAGAAGTCAACTACAATAAAAATACTCAGAAACATTCAGACACATGGAGGCTAAGTGGCATGTTATTAAACAATGAATGAGTTACTAATGGGATCAAGGAAAAATAAAAAGCTTCCTAGAAAAAAATGAAAATGAACACACAACAACCCAAAATCTCTGGGACACAGCAAAAGCAGTCCTAAGAGAGAAGTTCATAACACTACAGACTTACCTCAACAAACAAGACAATTTTTAAAATAAACTTTGTAATGCTACAACTTAAAGGGTTAAAAAGAGAACAGAAAAGCCCAGAGTAAGTAGAAGAAAAGAAATAATACTAGTAAATATCAGAGTGGCAATAAATGACATAGAGATTAAAAAAACATACAGAAGATCAATGAAACCAAGAGCTGATTCTTGGAAAAGATAAAAAGATTGATGAACCTTTAGCCAGACTCATCAAGATACAAAGAGAGAAGACCCAAATAAATGAAATTAGAAATGAAAGAGGCAAAGTAACAACTGACACCTCAGAAATACAAAGGATTGCAAGAAAATACTATGAACAACTATATGCCAACAAACTGGACAATGTGGATGAAATGGATAAATTCAGAAAAATACAATATTCCAAACTGAATCAGAAAAACTGAATAGGCCAATAGAAACTGATGAAATTGAAGCAGTAATAAATAAAACTCCCAGCAAACAAAAGCCCTGGTCCAGATGGCTTCATAGGGGAATTTTACTAAACATTCAAAGAAGAACTAACACCTATACTCCCAAAACTACTGAAAAAAAATCTAAGCACTATTGTAATTCCAAAACCAGATAAAGACACTACAAAGAAAGAGAATTACAGGCCAATGTCCATGATAAACATAGATGCTAAAATCTTCAACAAAATATTAGCAAGTCTGAACATACACCAACTGAGATTTATTCCAGGAATGCAAGGCTGGTACAATATTTGCAAATCAATAAATGTGATACATCACATAAATTGAAAGACAGAAATCATATGATCATTTCAATAGAAGCAATAGGTTTGACAAAATCCACCTGTATTCTCAGCAAAGTGGGAATAAGAGGAATTATACCTCAACATAATAAAGGCCATATTGCCATATCTATAGCCAACATCATACTCAATGGGCAAAAACTAAAACCATTTCCCTTAAGAACATAAACAAGACATTGATGTCCACTTTCACCAGTCTTATTATTTATGTTGAATTTGAGAAAAAGCAGGAGGAGGTTGGAGAGGCAGGTAGAAACCTTGTTCTATCCAGGCCCTCAACTGATTGAATGAGGCCCACTTACATTGGAGAGGGTGTTCTACTTTACTGGGTTTACCAATTCAAATCTAATCTCTTGTAAAATCACCCTCACAGACACCCCCATGATAATGTCTTACCGGCTATCAGGGCATCCCTTGGCCCAATCAAGTTGACACAAAATTAACCATCACACTTCTCACAGAGCCTCCTCCTCGGTATTGAAAGGGTTTTAGAAGTTTGTAACATGGATTGCTTCTCTAATGTGACTTCAAAGTAATAGAGGTGATTCCTTCTCCTGGGCACGGGTGTGCTTCCAAGGCGACTGTACGTCACCAGAAAGGCCAGTTTGGGGCCAAGAATGGGAAAGAGAGCGAGAGATCAAATGAATGAGGGTGGAAAATAAATTTCTCAAATTATTAAGAAAAAGTTTGATGAGAAGGAAATGATTCAGGGATTAAATAGATGTTGGAAATTTGGTCTAGCATAGCTTAGTTACTATCTGGAGTAATAGTTCAGGGCAGGATACCTGAGGGTTGGTTAGGAGGCCGTTTCCCATTGTGGACCCTGCCCTGAGCTTTTCAGGAGCTTCTAGGGCTGGAAAAGTGCTTTGCTGATCTTGAATACAATTGTGCCTTTCTCTCTGCCACTATTTGCTTAGAATCTCAGCTGCTGCCAAGCTTTTGATCCTCAGAAACTGAGCACCATAATTGTATGTACTTTGTTCAGACAGACTGTTGATTACCTCAGACCAGGTGTGATTTATTGTTTCCCATAGGAAACCCGATCACTGAAGGAAATGACTGATGGATGGAAGAGATTCAAAGATGTCACAAAAATATCTATTTTACGAGTAAATACAGACACACCACCATTAATAGGTTTTTTGGTTTTTGTTTTTTTTTTGTGGTTTTTATATAGTAATCCCTTGGTATCCTCAGGAGATTGGGTTCAAGTCCTCTGCAGATACCAAACTCTGAAGATGCTCAAATACTGTTTTTTTTTTTATTTTATTTTATTTTTTTATCCTCACTCAAGGATATTTTTCCATTGATATTTAGAGAGAGTAGAAGAGAGAGGGAAAGACAGAGAGCAATATTGATATGAGAGAAAGACATTGATTGGTTGCCTCCTGCATGAGCACCTTGACCGGAATCAAACCTGGGGCCCTTCAGTCCATAGGCCAACGCTCTATCCACTGAGCCAAATTGGCTAGGGCTCAAATTCTTTTGGTAAAATGATGTAGAAGTATTTGCATATAACCTACACACAACCTTCCATATACTTTATTATTTTATATTATTATTTTAAAATATGTCTTTATTATTGATTTGAGAGAGAGAGAGAGAGAGAGAGAGAGAAACATTCCTAGCACCAAACATAGATCCTGCCTCCTGCAGGCCCCCTACTGAGAATTAAGCCCACAACATGTGCTCTGACTGGGTGGGAATCAATCCAGTGACCTTTTGGTGCATGAGATAATGCTCAACAACTTAGTCACACCAGCCAGTACTCTTTTTATTTTTCAAATTGATTTTAGAGAGAGAGGAAGTGTGTGTGTGTGTGTGTGTGTGTGTGTGAGAGAGAGAGAGAGAGAGAGAGATTGATTTGTTGTTCCACTTATTTATGCACTAGTGGCTCAGTGCACAAAGTTTGTGCATGGAGAGGGGGTTCCCTAAGCCTGGCCTGCACCCTCTTCAATTGGGGACCCCTTGGGGGATGTATGATTGCTGGTTTAGGCCTGATCCTGCTGGCCTGATCTTGCACCCATCTGCCCTCCCCTGTCAGCCTGATTGCTGCCAACTGCCCTCCCCTGCTGGCCTGACCTCACCTCCAACTGCTCTCCCCTGCTGGCCTGATTGCCCCTAATAGCCTTTGCCTGCATGATCACCCCTAACTGCCCTCCCCTGCTAGCCTGTGCTCCTCTCTAACTGCCTTCCCTTGCAGGTCAATTTGGTTCTGATTGGTCAGTTTCAATGCCAGTCAGCGTCAAAAGCTCCACCTCCTAGGCAGCCATTGGCTCCTCACAGTTCATTTAGATTGGGTTCTGATTGGTCGGTTTCTATGCCAGTCGGTGTTTCTGGCCTATCTCCAGCCTGATCAGAGAGACAAGGCTGATCAGCAGCCCCTGTGGAGGCCTGGAGAGAAACAGAGGCATGACTACTGGTGAAGTCTGGAGAGAAAGAGGGGCAACAGCTGATCAACAGCTGCCATGGAGACTGCAGATCAGGCCCTGCCTCTCTCTTCGGGCCTCTCTCCAGGCCTGATCCACAGTCCCCTTGGCAGTCAGTGCTGGGTCACCATGCCCACATAGGCAGCAGTCAGTGCTGGGTCATGAAGGCAACTCAGCACTGACCGCAGGACTGATTTCTGGTGTTTGTAGAGCCTTCAGTTGGTTGTTACAGACCCTAGGTTTTTATATATTAGGATTCATTAGTTGATTCTTGTATGTGCCCTGACTGGCGATTGAACCCACAACCTTGGCATATGGGGACAACACTCTAACCAACTGAAATACCCAGCCAGGGCTCTCTGTATGCTTTAAATCATCTCTACATTATTTGTAATATCTAAAACAATGTAAATGCTATGTAAATAGTTGTTATACAGTATTGTTTAGTGAATAGTGACAAGAGAAGAAGTCTGTACACATTCACTATAAACACAGTCATTACAGGCCTAACTACATAGTACATGTCAACAACAACATAGCTTTTTCCCCAAAATATTTGTTGAAACAAGGTTGGTTGAATTGGCAGATAGAGAGGGTCAACTGTATTTCCAAGCGTATTAAGGCCCTTTGTCAAGTTTGGCCTCTGAGCAGCTTCATGAGGCGAAGGAGAGCAGTTGCCACCATCTTTCTGCACTGGAACACTGAGCGGTAGAGTGAAAATGTAACTTGGGAAGTGACTACATCCAAATTCATGGCAGGATTGGGTCAGCGGCTCTCCCTTTTGGGAACTTGCCAGAATGAGGCCTTGCTTGAACCCCATTTCTTCAGGAGGATCTTTTGCCTAAACTGTGACATTTGGTTCCCTTAGGAAATCAGAGTGCTTACCTGAGCTTGTAGTATGTTCCCAGGTAGACACCGAGTGTTGGTGACAGGATGTAAGCTGACAAGGTCCTTGCATCTGAGGGGGCTAGGAGGGCTGGCCCCCTACCCAAACAGTTTTTTCTGACTTGTTTGGATAGCCATTATCAGTAGAATGGAAGTAATTTATGTAGTAGGAGAGCAACATTTTATGTCTTGCCAGGAAGTCTGTATTTACCTACTGAAGATTTATTGTACTAAGAATTTGTCCTTCTGCTCTATCTCTCCTTTAGAGATTAAGAGGAACAAGAAATACACTCCTCTTGACAGACCTCCTAATTAGTTCCTTGTATATAAAAAGCATTGCGCAGTGAATAAACTTGCTACAGTTCCTCGATGACTTGTAGTCCTCCCTACCCCGCTCTCTGTCTCTCTTTCTTTTCTCAATTCCCACCTCCCTACCTCAGCCCGGTTCAACCTGCCAGGCTGGCCCTGGCAACCGAGGAAGGCATTGTTTCTGATGGTGCTCAGGAAGGCACAGCCAGAGGAGGGACACACCTCTGCCCAGTGCAGACAGAACTGTTTTTTCTTACATGGCTTCAATAGCATCCCTTACAAGGCCAGAGATAATAACTGCTAATATTGTCTGTGTTTGTATGTATGTATGTATGCATGTATGTATGATCTATTTTTCCTATCATTTACCTTTCTATGCATTAATAAATATTGTTGAATTCCCAATACATGGTCCTGAACTGGGTACTGGAAAGGGGGATGGAAAGCGCCCCTCTAGGACCTGTGCATCTAGGGGGACTAAGAGATGTGTAAACAGTATCAACACCAATCTCAATAAAAGTCAAAATAGAGTGCATGTCTGACAAGAGGATAAATGTGCTTTAGATTTTTAAAAAAAGTATAAGTATTGGATGATGCTTCATGGAGGAGAGAATATTGAGTTGTACTTTAAAAACTGAATAAGATTTAAATAGGGGAGTAGGGGAGAGAGAAGGAAGTGGGCTTTACAAGCACAGGGAATAGGGCAGGCAGACAAAGGTGGGGAATAGGAATGCTTAGGGTGTGTTGGACTGTAAAGAAACCCCCAGATTAAAAGAGGAATGTATTCTCTGGCAGAACAGGGTCAGCTGTGGGGCAGGCTCCAGGATGGCCTGAGTCAATAGCTCCAGGATGTCGTCAAGCACATGGCCTTTTCCTCAGCTCTGCTTTGTGTCCCAGGTTGACTGTGCCCCAGGGAGTAGAAAGCTCTGCAGTGATGCCAGCTTCACACCATGATGGACAATGTGCAGAGAGAGATTTGAGATCATCTCTTATCTGTGGTCCTTGCAGGGTGGGAAAACTCCCTAAATCTTTCCAGCGCACATTCCTTATATTTTTAAATCCTCACTTGAGGATATGTTTTTATTGATTTTTTAGAGAAGGAAGGAGGAGGGAGGGGATATGAAGGGAGAAAGGGAGGGTGAGAGTGAGACAAACACTGTTGTGAGAAAGAAGTATCAATCAGTAGCCTCCCATATGAGTCCAGACTGGAGATCAAACTAGCAATCCAGATATGTGCCTTGACTAGGAACCTAACTCACAACCTTTTGGTGTATGGGATGACACAGCATCCAACTGAGCCACCTGGACAGGGCACGTTCCTCATCTTTTTACAGCTCCCCCATCCACTACTCAGCAGACATTGAGCAGATTTGTATTAATGTCCATTCTGGGACCAAGGAATTACTGAGATTTGCTTAGACTAATTATTGGGGTAAAATGGATGTTGGGGGTCCATAGTGGCCCCCACAAAGGGAGTGCCAGGGAAGAAAAGAAAAGACCACCTACTGTGGCACAGTAAATATGGTGGCAAGGAGGGCGGGCCCTCAGTGCTGGCAGAAGGTGGCAGGGGATTTCGGACCTGGAGCCAGAGGGGATGTCTGAGGATTTTACTCAGGGAAGGAGAGGTGTAGAAACATGTGTGTTTTGGAGACTGGAGGCATGAGGGTTGTTAGAAGTTCTTTGAGGAGTTGTGAGGAGAGGAGAAGAGATTGCAGAGAGGCAGAAAAGTGAAGAAGATTGTGTCTGCCAACTCAGAAATAAAATTGACTGGAGTCAGTGACTATGTGGATTATGTCTAGGTGGTGTTGTTGGCCTCACAGATTCAAGTCTGAGTTTCTGGGAAAATGGTGATGACAAAAAAAGAAAAAGAAAAGAAAACACACACACACACACACACACACACACACACACACACACACACACACAAAATAAGGGAAGTAAAGAGATAGAGCTGTTTGACCAGTCCTCACTCAGCCTAGGACCCTGGGCCACTTCCATCTCTGCAAACACATGCTGTCCCCTGACTGGGGAGCTCTAAGTTCTTCATTCCCTGCTGATTCTACCCTGTTTTCCCAAAAATAAGACAGTGTCTTATATTAATTTTTTCTCCCAAAGTTGCTCTAGGTCTTATTTTCAGAGGATGTCTTATTTTTGGGGAAACACGGTATATGTGAAAGTTATTTTGAGGGTAGAGAGTGAACTTGGGGCTCCCAGCAGCCTCTCTTCAGTACCTGGAGTTTCCTCTAGGCAGTCTATACCTGGGGAGAGAATCAGAATTTTCTCTTCAAATCCTGGGGACCGCCACTGACCTCCAGGCCACTCTCTTTCTGGACTTGGAGGTAGAGATCCTGCTCCTCAGCCTTCTTTGCTCCCAAGGATATGACAGTCCTCTCCCCTTAACACTTCCCAGCCCAGGAGAGACCAGACTGAAATGTCAAGGAGAACCTATTGCAAGTTTGGTGATAATGGAAAAGCAGAAGCCTGCCTGTCTCACTCCCAGGTTGCCTCTGGGTGGTGGAACCCCCTGCCCCACCCTTCACCCTCTCACTCTCCTCAGATCTCTATCTCTCAGCCTTTCACCTGGACAGAGCCCCAACTAAAGAGGGAAGAGGAACTGTTCCTCTGTTCCCATCAAAGGCTCACTTTCCAAGTCCTCTTCCATCTAGAACAGGGATGTCCTCCCAAGACAATTAGTGAGAGTGGCCACCATCTTTACGGGAAACCCATGCTATGCACAGAGGTCTGACTGATCTTAAGCTCCTGACAAGAAAAGCACAATAGTGTGCCTGGGGTGCTTGTGGATTATATGTGGATTACTTGGTCTTGAGTAATACCACAAGCAGAACACCCATAGCAATCCCAAGATGGGAACCTATCCAGCTCCGCCCAGTTTTTTCACCTTTTCCTGTAAAAACCCTGGAGCCAGTGCTGTCCCCTTGTGATTAGGGTTGCTCAGAGTGGAAGGAATGAGATTCTCTTCCCTAAAAGATTAAGAGTTCAGATTGGACCCTGTCCAATGCTCCATTCTTAAATCTCTGTTTTAGTCAGGAGAGGCCAGCTGCAGTAACAAACAGCCCCAAATCCTAGGGGCTTTCATAGGAGTTTATTTTTCCTTCATGGTACAGGGAACATGAGTTGATGGGGAGGAGGATGTTCTGCTCTTTGCTGCCATCAGGGATCCAGTGTTCACCACCATCTGGGACCTTGGAATTCTCCTCTGAATCTTCTGGTCCACAGACAGGGGAGGAAACTATGTGGAGGTGATACCCCTCTCGCCTGCCTCAGCCTGGAGGTGCCACACATCGCTGCCACTTATAGCCTACTGGGGAGGACAGGATCTACCTAGAAGGAAGGATGCTGAGAGTATCATGTATCTGCGTGGTAGGGAAATAAAAACAAGAATATGGGTATCAGCTAGTCTGAGTCTGCCACAGTCCCCGTGTCAGGCAGAACAACATGTGTATCAAAGTGTGCAAGTGCAACCTCCCTCTAAAACCCACTATGCTGGCCTAAGAAGATCCATCCTATCTAAGGTCTGGACCAGACTCCTTGGTACTTGGTACATATGGCACACAAAAGGGAGAATGAGGATCTTTTTCACCACAAGGGCCAAGAAGTGTCTGTGTTCTTGGAGCCAGACTTTGCGTTGTTGCTGTTGTCTTCCATTTGGGCTAAAACACAGGTGCCATTTTCCTAACCTAACACCGAGTCCCAGCCCCGCAGGACACCGGTTGTGTGAGAGGACCACGCCACCAGGCCGAGCAGACACTTCTCTGACATGGCCACTTGCCAGCACAAGGAGAAAGGAGACAAGACAGCAGAAACAGTCCCATCTGAGTTCAGGCTGAGAAACGCTATTTTCCAAAATAACATAATCTCAGGAAATCAAGCATTAAAGGAAGACAGACACTGAAAGTCCAACACACTTCACCTGGAACAGTTCAGGCACAGCAGGATAAATGAACAAAGAAAGCCCTAAACTGTGCCTCATCACTGTGTTCTTCTCCCACACAACAGAAGAGGGCTGTTTGATTTAGACCAGAGAGAAGAGATTAGAGCAAGTGAATGCACGCATCTCTCAAGTCTGTGCCAGCTTTTCAAGTGGAACATCAATCAAGGAAAGTCCGGGATGGGATGGGCCAGTCTAAACTTAGGGAACGTGCTAGCTATGGCTCACCCTATGAATGTCCTGTCCTCCAGGCCTGGGAGCTAAGCTGCTTGCTGTGTTATGTTTACCTCCCTGGGACACTTACCCCAAAGCACCTTGTGGTGTATTTATATGCTGTCTGAGTTGGCTCAGGCTGCCATAACAAGATACCGTAGATTGTGTGGCTTATATAAGGGGCATTTGTTTACTCACAGTTCTGGAGGCTGGAAGTCTGAGATCAAGGTGTCATCGGGGGCGGTTCCTCCGAGGCCTCTCTCCTTGGCTTGCAGTTGGCACCTTCTCCCTGCGTCCTCATATGGTCTTCCCACTGTGAGTGCCTCTCTGGTGTCTCTTCCTCTTCTTATAAGGATGTCAGTAATATTGGTTCAGGGCCTGCTCCCATAATTGTGTAACTCCAAGTGCCGGAAGTGTAAGTTTTATTATATTAATCAGAAAAAATCTGGCTTCATGTCTTACACATAAGATTGCTCATTTTTACGTAATAATTCTGGGGATGGGCAATTACTACCTGTGGTTTAGAACAGAGATTGACAAATTTTTCTTTAAAAGGCCAGATAATAAATATTTTCTTTTTTTTTTGGACATATGGTTTCTTACACAACTACTCTACTCTGTCATTTCAGGGTAAAATCGGCCACAGACAATGAATGAGCATAGCTGTGTTCCAATAAAACTTTATTTACAAAAATAGATAGTGGGCCAGATTTGATGCCCAGGCCATAGTTTGCCAACTCCTGGCATAGAAGCTCAAGTATGCTGGGGTCAAAGTTTTTACAATTTTCTTGTTTTCCCCTCATGATTCTAATATAGCTGTTATAGCTGCAGTTGTCATGTCTGTGACCCAGGCAGGAAGAAAAGAAAAAGAGCAGGGACACAGGGGTGTCTGTCAGCAGAATACTCCTTATTTTCTGGAGATCCCTCCTAATAGATTCTGTTTTTTCCTCACTGGCCTCCCATGTATGCAAAGAAGACTGGAACATACAGTCCTTTTTCTTTTAGTTTGGGCACATTGCCATCCCAAATAACATGTTTTTTCTTATTAAGGAAGAAAGGAAGGATACATAATAAGTAGCACGTAGTAACTCCTACCACCACTGCTTTTTTTTTTTTTTTAAGTCTCCAGTCCAGCCGGTTCGACTCATTGTTTGAGCCTTGACCTATGAACCAGGAGATCACAGTTTGATTCCCAGCCAGGGCACATGCCCGGGTTACAGGCTCGATCCCCAGTGTGGGGTGTGCAGGAGGCAGCTGATAAATGATTTTCACCATTAATGTTTCCATCTCCCTCTCCCTTTCTCTCTGAAATCAATAAAAAATACTTTTTAAAATTAAAACATTTAAAATCTCCAACTAATCAGTCCATAAAGGCAGCTCATTTTACTTGTTTCTGGTTACCTCAAACTTCTTTCCGTTATGAAATACTTAGAGAATACAACCTTCATGGTCTAACTCTGCAAAAAGACTACTCAACTTTTCCGATCATTAAAAAAAAAGACACACACAAAAAAACTCAGTAACTCCTTTCATGCTACATCAATTTCTAGGTGGGGAACAAAGGAAAGAGGCAGGAGACAGAGGATGCTGTGTAGTGCCGGCACCGCGATGATTGTTAGCAGCTGGAGAGCAGAGAAGGAAGGCTGCTGTGCCTCCGGGCCTGGCTGATGGTGTGTGATGGAGACAAAGAACTATGTCCTTGCTTGTTCAGCATCTGGGGAAGCAGATTTTATGACATCTCTTGACCATCACTTAAATGCTCCTTCACCCAAAAAGTATTTATGAAAATGCAGGAGTTCCTGAGCCCCAGGTTTTGCTCTGCTTTCTGTCTTTTCAAAGTAGAGTTGAAACCCTGCAGACACTCTCCTGGTCCTCATTCACCTTTCATCATCACCTCCCAACAGGCTGTATCTCCAAATACAGTCACATGGGAGGTTGGGGCTTCAACGTGTGAATATGGTGTCGGGGGGGGGGGGGGGGGAGAGAGACAATACAGTCTGCAACAGGCATGCATAGCAATGCATCAAAAAAACATGGATGGCCAAAACCGGTTTGGCTCAGTGGATAGAGCGTCAACCTGCGGACTGAAAGGTCCCAGGTTCAATTCCAGTCAAGGGCATGTACCTTGGTTGTGGGCACATCCCCAGTAGGGGGTGTGCAAGAGGCAGCTGATCGATGTTTCTGATTCTCTATCCCTCTCGATAAAAAATCAATAAAACACATTAAAACAACAACAAAAAAAACCCCAAAAAAACAACAAACCAAACATGGACGATTGAAGACAAACAATGACAGAGAGGAGAGTTGGAAAGGGAAGGGGCCATGGTCGAGATGGCCCTGTGCTATAGAAAGTTACTAAACTCACAGATCCACAGAGACCCATGTCCTCCTGGGACTTAAAGTGTAATAATAGTCTCCCTCTGTTCTCCTTCCCATTACCCTTTCCGAGAATGAGTGTTTTTTTTTTTTTTTTTTTTTTTTTTTTTTTTGTTGTTGTTTTGTTCTGTGGTGACAAGGACAGGATGAGAAGATGTCCTAAGTTAGCATTAGAATCTAGGAGGGCTGTTGCTCCAACCACCATATACACTTTGAGCCTTTCCTCCTGATTTAGGAGTGGCCCTAAAGGGTGGTTTGAATCCCTGGTTTTTATGTATTTTAGGTGGCTCTCTCTGACATCCAACTTGGAAGTCTCAGATTGAGGTGTTGGCTGATTTGGTTTCGATGAGGACCCTCTTCCTGACTTGAAGATGGCCACCTTTCCAGTGAGTCCTCGCCTGGTGACAAGAGTGAGCTCTGGCCTCTCTTCCTCTTCTGAAGGCACTAATCCAGTCATGGTGTCCACCCTGAGGGCCTCATTTAATATTAGTTATCTTCCAAAGCCCCCACCTCTAAAACCATCACATTGGGGGTTAGGGATTCAGCATAGGAACCTTGGGGGCATAAGCATTCAGAGTGGAACATTATTATTATTATTAGGCTTCTATTTCTTGAGCATCTGCTGTGTGTCACAGTAGCTGTGTCAGGGAAGTATCTCTATCTTCCCAGTATCTCTGATGAGAAAATCTTGAGACGTCTAACCATTTACCCAAGATTACATTCTAAGGAAGAGGTGGTGTGAGAAGGGGACATGTAGCTGCCTTCTAGTTTCTTCTTGATGCTTCAATGTGTGTGTGGTCCCACAGTCTGTCTGCCCAGCCCTCTGAATTTTCTCCTCTCAAAGCCAAACACCACTCTTTTCCACATGACTTCACCTCCCTGGTTGTGCGGTTATCTGCCCTGCATCAGAGAACTGGTGAACAAGTGCCTGATCATGCTCCTTAGCTCTGGAAAAATAGCTGTACTTTAATAAGGGCTTTCTGGGGGCACGGGGCCTTTGGGCCCACATTCTAACTATTGTGGGCACTAAACACTTTTGCTTTGGTGGTCTTTTCCTTCAGTTAGAAAAATTTAAAGTTATATTTTATAACTGTGTTGGTACAAGATGAACCTAATGCAGGCTGGATTCATTATTATTATATTTTATTATTTTTGTTTTGTTTTAATTGATTTTAGAGAGAGGAAGGGAAAGGAACATCAATGTGAGAGAGAAACATCGATAGGTTGCCTCCCATACCCACCCTGACTGGAGATCAACCTAGTTATGTGCCCTGATCAGGAATCCAAACCAGTACCTTTTGGTGTGTGAAGTGATGCTCCAACCAATAGAGCCACACTGGCCAGGGCTTATTATATTTCATTTTAAAATAATTTAAAGTTAAAACATTTTCATGGGTCCGTAAAAGCATCATGGGCCTGAGGCACGGCACCTCGTCTGCCTGTCTATGGGAAAGAGGACCTGGCCCTGAGCGGGCCTCCCTAGCGCCGGCCGGTAGTGTGTGAGTTCTTGACTTTGTGCAGGAAGAATTTCACAACATGAGTCCAGATAGATTTTAGAGGACGTTTATTAAAGCTGGGAACAGTGAAACGAGAAGGTTCTTGGTAAATGAGTCTGGGCTGAACTGCTTTGGCTCATTAGAAGTCAGTGAAAAGGGGGCCTTGGGGGGGGTTTGGTTGGGATGAACTGCCACTGCCCATTGCTGCCCTGGTTGCAAGTCTCCTGGGTCCCTTAGAGTTTAAGAGATGCATGCTGGCGGGAAAAGAAGTGGATGGAAGGTCTAGGCATTCTCTGGGAGGGAGAGCACATGCTGGGATCTTCATTTTTGAGGGGTTTTACAGGCTGGGCATTTAGGGGAGGATTAATAGAATATTCATCAGCTTTATGCTGATGTATCAAAATTAGATTTATTTTCTTTATCTGTCCTTGGGTGTGGTTAGCAAATGGCACTAATTGGATTTCTGCCACCAGTTTCTGCTTAGCTTAAGGTAATGTAAGCTACATATCCTCTGGTTGGGGAGAAAAAGTGCAAACCATTTATTCTTAAGTGTCCTTGATTTAGGAAACATAGTATTTACTAGATGGTTGCAAACTGCTTGGCATGTAGATTTGCTAGATGATTGTAAATTGCTGTATAACTAGACTTTCTAAAGGGCTGTGAACTGCTGTTTCCCTCTTTCGTTTGTCCTGGCTTCCTGGCCTGTCTCCCTGGAGATAAGTGAGTCTGTGGGGTGGTAGTGGGGAATTCAGTGCTGGGATGAGGGCTTTAAAAGCTGCCCTGGGAGAAGTGACTTTCTGGGTTTCTGTACCTGCTGAAGACAGAACCAAGGGAGATTCTTGAGGTGGCTTTTTAATGTCACTCAGCTTTCATGAATGAGCCGAGGGTTCACCCCAAAATAATGGTCAGCCAGTGGTAGGCACACATTTATGGCCTGAGTCTCCATACGCACAGGCTTCCTCAGATTCACCAGCCAGTGACCCCTGGGTGAAAGGTAGGTTCTTGGCTTTGTGTAGGAAAAACTTAACAACGAGTCCAGATAAAAATTTCACAACATGAGTTCTGCTGGGGCCAAGCTCAGGGGAAGTCACCCCTGCAGCCTGGGTCCTCAGCCTGTGTTTCAGCATTTGGCCACATGGCGGCACTAACGTGCTGGCCTGCTGCCCTGAGCCCCAGGCCTGGTTCTGTCCTCAGGGATCTCTGTGTGCATTGTGGCTGGCGTTTGCCCTGATGTCTGAGGCCTGGGCCAGAACAGGGTGTTTGTCTAGAAGGCCCTCCTCTCCCTGCCACCCTCAGTAACCCTCATCATTTCCAAGACACTGAAAGCAATGCAGTTCCAGGAAAACATTGATCTGGGAGGTGGGGCTGGGCTGCCACCTCGTGTGTCACCACTGAGCTATGGCTCTGGGAAGGAACTCCCAGGGTCTTGTGCTCCTTATCTGAAACACTATAAAGATCTATCAGGCCACTTCTGCTCTAAAGTTTTAATTCGGCAGGAAATACAGCAGGGCCCATACTGTTATGGGCCAGAAGAGCTGGTTTGCTGTTTTTGCTTTGCCATTGTCTTGGCTGGGTGGCTACAGGCAAGTCACCTTCCCTCTCTGGTTTTCACTTGTCTGTAAGAAAGAGGCCTTTCTATGGGCCACCAACCTGTTGGGAGTGTCCCTGGGACCCAGATGACCATGGCCTTTTCCTCTCTCCCTTTCTCCCTCCCTCCCAGACACTGGAAGAAAAAGGGGTGGCTGGGCTCTGTTAGAGGAAGGTGGATGGCTGGATGCAGACTCCAGGTGATCTGCACCTGAAAACTAGAACCCGCCACCTTGCTGCTGAGGCCTGAAGGACCTGCTGAGTTCGGGGGGGGGGGGGGAGGGGGGGGAGAGGGGTGCAGAAAAGGTAGGAGAACCAAGCCCAGGGCACAAATACCACAACAGCTCTCAGATGGCTTTGCCCAGGTCCCACTGCAATGAGTCACGTTACTGGTTGCTTTTTTTTTTTTTTTCTTTTGAAAGTGCCTTCAAGATGCTGCAAATTCTCTTGTATTCAGACATCTAGTTTCTCCAGCACCTGGCCCAGGGGCTGGCAGCAGCACGCCCCTGGAGCACTGACTGAAATACAGTGGAACCTTGTTTATCGAATATCTCCCATCTCCAACAATTTGCTTCTAAATCTGACAACCCTTTCATGCTGATACAGATATGATCACTCTCTGTATCTCTCAAGTGACAAACAAAGGAGAGAATGCACGAATATGAGTCAGTTTACCAGTATTAAAATCTCAGGATATTGTGCTGTGAATATTTTTGTGTAATTTTGCTTTTGTTGCTGCTTATAATTATTGTTAAATTTTCATTTTTTTAACTGTACATTTCCTTTCCTTTTTGTTAAATTTTCACTTACATTTCATTTTTTTGTTTGTTATAGATTAAACAGTACAACAGACATGTTCTGTATATAAGAAAGGTTAAAATGGGATTATTTGAGGGTCTGGAATAGATTAATGCAATTTATATTATTTCAAATGGGAAAAATGATTCAGTTTTTGAACAGCCTTTCTGAATGAATTAAGTTTGAGAAACAAGGTTCCACTGTACAGAGTTCCAGGCCTTGCTCCTGAGACTGATTTTGTAGCTCTTGGCTGGGCCCCAGAAATCGGCATTCGTTTTATCAGCTGCCCAGGTGAAATAATGCCATAGAAATGTTCCAAGTGTAATAGGCGGTTAGACATAAGCAAAGCAGGACAATGGGACAGGTACAAAGGTTGCCAGGGGAAAAACTGGGAAAACAAGGCCTCGCCCCCATGGTAAACTTTCCTCCCTTAGCATATTGGTTCGGATCCCCTGACCTTTCATATCACTGCTCATGTGGTTTAGACCCCCTGACTTTTCCTCCCTAAAGATAACATCTTAGGCTTCACTCGTATTTTAGCTCTTGGCCCAGAAAAGCACTGATGACCTGGTGCTGACCAATCAGTAGAGACCATGACCCTGAAGGAGCACATCTGAAAAGCTGAATATTCTGCTGAAACTCTCTCCTGAGACCTCCACTAAGATTCCTATCTGCAAGGGAGAGATAATAACCCTTAAGACAAAGGGTTAACTTTCCACCCCCCTCCCGGAGCTTGTCCATGCCATTCCCTTCCCCCTCCTCTTCCCTCACTGGCACATATCCCCTCAACTCTAAGGGACCCCATGAGACTTGCAACCAGAGAAGCAATAGGCACCAACAGCTTGTCCTGGGCTAAGCCCCTGAACCTGTCTCCAAGCCCCCTTATCTTTGACTTTCTAGTGAGCCAAACTAACCCAGCATAGGCTCCCCTGTCACTACTTCTATGCAAAGACCTTCTTAGTTTTACTGTTCTGAATATGCTTTTGTTGTAGCCAATATATTCTTACTTTACTACACTTTGTCTCTTGACTGATATCAGATATTCAAGAAGGCAAGAACTGAGGGCTCATTGTCTTACTGGTAATAAATCATGAATAATGTTCACCAACGGGTGTTATTATTTTCTATTTTTCCTTTTTTTGGTGTTTCTTTTTAACATTTTTTATTTTTAAAATTAATTTGAGAGAGAGAGAGAAAGAGACAGAGAGAGAGAGAGAGAGAGAGAGAGAGAGAGAGAGAGAGAGAGATTGGTTTGTTGTTTCACTTATTTATGCATTTATTGGTGGATTCTTGTATGTTCCCTGACCAGGGATCAAACCCAAAACTATGAAACTGGATGATGCTGTGACCAACTGAACTACCCAGACAGGGCTGGTGTTTCTTTTGTTTTAGATTGCATCTTAGGGCCGCGCCATCTTGAAGGGGAGAGTGGATGTTATCAGAAGCCTGAAAATCCTAGGAATCTACAACTATGACACCCAGCAAACAGCTGCAAACCCAAGAATACTGGTCCCCAAGTGGCATGAGCACACATATTTGGAGGAGCTCTGTGCCTCCTCACGGAAAGGAGAGAGAGAACTACATAACCAGACACCTGGAGAAGAGAGATCATGGGAAGACAAAGAAACAGCCCACATATAAAAGAAAAGCAGGCATCACCTGAAAAGGAAGTAAACAAAATGGAAGCAAGCAACCTGTCAGAGAAAGAATTCAGAGAAATGGTCATAAGGTGGATGAAAAGAATGAAAGACAAATTCAACAATATGTGTAAGAACCAAGAAGAAACGAAAAAAGATATTGCTGCTATAAAGAACTGAATGGAAAGCATCAAGAATAGACTAGAAGAAGCAGAGGACCACATCAGTGAGCTAGAAGACAAGATAGGAAAAAATACCCAAGTAGAGCAGCTTCTAGAAAAAAAAATTAAAAAACAGGAGGAGAGCCTAACGGAAGTTTGGGATAAGACAAAATGAAACAACATATGCATAATAAGGGTGCCATAAGGAGAGGAAACTGAGCAAGGAATAGAAAACCTGTTTGAAGAAATAATGACAGAAAACTTCCCTGATATAGGGAAGAAAAAATTCAAACAAATCCAAGAAGCTCACAGAGTCGTAAACAAAATGAACCTCCCAAAAAATCAATGCCAAGGTAGATTATAATTAAATTGGCAAACACCAATGACAAAGCAAGAATCTTAAAAGCGGCCAGAGAGAGACAGAAAGTTACCTACAAACAATCCCCCATCCGACTAGCAACTGATTTCTCAACAGAAACACATGAGGCCAGAAGGGAATGGAATGAAATATACAGTCATGTAAAGGGAAGGGTCTGAATCCAAGAATATAGTAACAGCAAGGCTATTAATCAAAGTTGAGGGTGAAATCAGGAGCTTCACAGACAATAAAGGGCTAAAGGAGTTTATTACCACCAAGCCAGCAATGCAAGAAATGCTAAAGGGTCTACTGTGAAAAAAAAAAAAAAAAAAAGGAAAAGGAAGTGAAGAAGGAACACAGGGGTAAAGAATAAAAATGATGACAAATAAGTACCTATCAATAATAACTTTAAATGTAAATGGAATAAACGCCCCAATTAAAAGACATAGGGTAACTGATTAGATACGAAAATAAAATCCATATATCTGCTGACTATAAGAAATCCACCTCAGAAAAAAAAAGACGCACACAGACTGAGGATGAAGGAATGGGAAAAGGTTTTTCAGATGAATGGAAGTGAAAAAAAAAAACTGGGGTAGCAATACTTATATCTGACAAATTAGATCTCAAAGTGAAGAACATAAAAAGAGATAAGGAAGGCCACTTCATAATACTAAAGGGAGCAATCCAACAAGAAGATGTACCTCTGGGAAAGACATAGAAACCAAATACAGGAGCATCCAAATACATTAAAAACAAAACAAAACAAAAAAAACCCCTCCTGGAGGATATCAAGGGAGAGATTAACAGCAATACAATAAGAGTAGGGGACTTTAATATCCCACTATCACCATTGGACAAATCCTCTAAACAAAAAATCAGCAAAGAAACATCAATCCTAAATGACTCACTAAACCAGATAAAATTAATTGATATCTTCAGAACATTTCACCTCAAAGCCACAGAATATACATTTTTCTCAAGTGCACATGGGTCATTTTCAAAGATAGACCATATATTAAGTCACAGTCAAACTCTCTTCAAATTCAAGAAGATAGAAATCATATCAAACATCTTCTCAGATCACAATGGCATTAAACTGAAAATCAACTACAATAAAAACAACCCATCCCCCAAATCAAAAACCCGGATACTAAATAGCATGCTATTAAACAATGACTGGGTTACCAGAGAGATCAAAGAATAAATGAAATACATCATGGCAACAAATGACATAATGAACTCACTTCTAGGAATATATCCCAAGGACCCAGAAACATCAATCAGAAAGGATACATGCACCCCTATGTTCATAGCAGCACAATTTACCATAGCTAAGAGTTGGAAACAGTCTAAATGCCCATCAGCAGATGAGTGGATTAGAAAACTATGGTACATCTACACAATAGAATACTATCCTGCTATAAAAAAAGAAGGAATTCTTATCATTTGCAACAGCATGGATGAACCTGGAGAGCATTATGTTAAGTGAAATAAGCCAGGCAATGAAAGAAAAATACCACATGATCTCACTCATTTATGGATAATAAAGAACATTATAACCTGATGAACAAAAACATAGATACAGAGACAGTAAAGCATCAAACAGACTGTCAAATTATAGAGGGAAAGCTGGGGAGTGTTGGGGAGGGGGCGGGGAGAATCAACTGAAGGACTTGTATGCATGCATATAAGGCACAATCAATGGACATAAGACACTGGAGGGGGTAGGATGAGGGCATGAGACAGGGGTTAGGGGATGCTGGGGGGAGATCAATAGGGGGGGGGAAAGGAGGTATATGTACCACTATATGTAATACTTTAAACAATAAAAAAGGATATCTAAAGTAAATAAATAAATTGCATCTTGGTTCCTTGGAATTCTGGAAGGAGAGATGCAAAAATAGCCAGTTTTTAGAGCCAGTCTTTTCCCATCACATGTTATCTGGGGAAGTGTTTGGGCCTTTCCCAGGCTGGGTCACTGTGGAATGCTGGTGGCACTGAGTACCCCAGGGCCTCTCACGCTCCTGGCACTCAGGCCACAGCCCTACCAATGGCTGGAGAGCTGGGCCGCCACAAGATGTATCCCTGAGAGCTGGCCTAGGGCATGGCACTTCTTCCAAACTGGTGGGTCTGGGAGTCTGGAACACTGATCCTGCCCTTCGATTACTTCAAGCAAGCATCTGAGAAACACTTAGTTCAGAGAGACAAATAACATCTGTGCTCAGAGCACATCTAAAATACAACATGAAGCCTCAAAAGAGAGGGCTCTCTCTTTGGGATTTCTCCCTTCTTCTTCCCACTCACTTGATCGACCTCCCAATCCCCGAACCTCTTCCTAGGCAGCAGTGATGCTGCTGTCCCTGGGGGATGCAGCCCTTGGTGGGCCAGAGGCACCCGCCTGTAGGCACTTCTGGGACTCTTGTCTGCCCTCTGCCCACTGCTAGGCAGGGGTCCCTGGGCCTCCTTTAGGCTTCTGTCCTCTTGGTAGGACTCTGCCACCCCCACAGCTTAGGCATCCTCTACCTCTCCATAATCTAGCCACCAAAACCAGTCATAACAAGCTCACAAAAGAGGAGAGGGGGAGAAGTTAAAAAATGTGTCTTGGCCTCAAAACCCAGAACTGAGTTCACTTTCAAACTGTTTAAGAGTGATGAGGCCCTTATGTGTAGGCTGAGGGCTCTATTTTGTTGGATCTCCCTGCCTCAGAGAAAGGCTCTGCTGGGGGGAGGGGGAAGGAGTGGGTATGAGACACCTGGAGGGGACTGTCCTTGCAGAGCAGGCTGAAAAAATTAGCTTACTTCACACATGGGACTCAAGGGGAGGAACTGGGATAAGTGTCAGACCTGCTTTTTTTTTTTTTTTTTTTTTTTTTTAAATCTGTCCCTCCTCCCCTTCTTCCACTGTTCGGCCAACCCCAGCCTCCCTGGAGAGCCGTGTCTGGCTCGTGGGTTTCCTGTTAACTCTGCACGTGTGTGTTTGTCCCAGGCCTAGCAGTTCAGCCTTTTCCTCTATGCTGAGAGAGAGCCCAGGCCTCCAGCCCCAGGCCCTGTGCCTCCTCTGGAGCAGAGCTTGTTCTGTACTCACCTTTCCTGGAAGTAGCTGGCGGGATTGGAGATGTTGTTCAGGCACTGAGGTACCCTCACTGCTGGAGTGCAGTGCCAGGTAGAGTGGGAGCCAAATGAGCTGGAAGATTAGTTGCTGCTGCTGCTGCTGCTCCGGTTTGTGAGGCTTGAGGGTTGGTCCCTCCGACACAACAGACCCCCTCTTCTCAGCACTTGCCCACGAGCACTGCTGCCCTGCCATGCGTCTACTACAGAAGAGGTGGGAGGTTTCATTCACTCATTCAGTCACTTGTCCACCATTGCAGTATTTCTGTCCTAGGCTCTTTTGTAGATTGGCAGGCAGCTGTTCCAGACAGAAGGCTGGAGAGACTTGGGCTCTGGCGGCAGCACTGAGCTGCAGCTCAGCCAGGCTACAAAACCATAAGGACCTGGAGTCTCGACCCTGGGCCAGCCGGGCCCATAGCAGCAGCTGCGACTGATTACTGATGACTGTGCTTGCCGAAAGCTCGGCTACCTCGGGGTCAGGGCCTTCTTCTTCCGAAGAGGAAATTTGGGTGCTTCCCACAGCTGTGGAGACGTGTAGGCCTGAATGGTGTAACAGAGTCAGCTAGGACCTTGCCTCTACGGCCGTCTCCTGTAATCCTGCCCACCTGCACCCTTCAGGGACTCAGCCCTCGAGGACATAGTCACCCATATTTCTGGTCCCCTTCCTGAACATTAGACCCTCTGAAGGCTCAGGCTAGCACATCCCTCCTCCCTGCCATGCTCGGTGATGAGGTGTGGGCCAGCCTCCTAACTGAGCTTGGCCCCTTGCACAGCTGTGTGATTCTGCATGTAATTTATCCTTCCGAAGTCCGGTTTCTTTATCAGGAACATGGGAATAATTGTAGTTCCTACTACCAAACTTCTCAAAAGGCTCATTGCTATTCAATTTTCCAAAGACAGTTTCAAAGCCAAATGCTGGAGAAACAAATCATTTTATCTATCTCTATAAAAGCCTAATATGCAAATTGTCCTTGTGGGAGTTTGACTTGCAGATTGCTCGCTTGCAATGACATGTGCTGACCACCAGGGAGTGGCACAGAATGAAGGAAGGCCCTGGCTGGCAGTTGGCAGCCAGGGAAGGGAGGCCCTGACTGGCAGTCTGAAGGAAGGCCCCAGCTGGCAGCCAGAAGGCCCCGATTGTCCTTGATCACCAGGCAGGCACACGGACCCTACCTATGCATGAATTTTGTGCACTGGGCCTTAGTGGTCTTATGATATGCCAGGTGGAAATTTGGGTGCTTCCCACAGCTGTGGAGATGTGTAGGTGGGGATCTAAGTGTTTTACACACATTATCTCATTAAAGACTGTCTGCATGGGGTAGATATTACTGTGATCCCTAGTTTGCTAATGAAGTAATGGAGGCCCAGAGACATTCCAGGAATGTGCACAAGGTCACACACCTGCTAGTGGTGGCAGAGTGGGGGTTCTAAATAGAGTGGGACTTGAGGAACGACGATCTTTGTTTTCCATTATTGAGATACTAGAGGCCCTGTGCACGAATTCATCATGAGTAGGTTTCTAGGCCTGGCCAGCAATCAGGGCCGATTGGGGCCAACTCGCTCAGTCCCAATTTGGCCTGGGCCGACTTGGGCTGGGCCAATCAGGGCCTGCTGGCTGGGGGGAAGGACCAGTCGGGGGGAGGGACTGGGGAAGGTTGGCCAGCCACAGGAGGTTGGCTGTGGGAGCGCACTGACCACCTGCATTGAGTGTCTGCCCCCCTAGTGGTCAGTGTGCGTCATAGTGACTAGTCAACCAATTGTTCCAGTCATTCTGGACATTCTAGTCGTTCAGTCATAACGATTGCTTAGGCTTTTATATATATAGATAACTGACATGCAGGCATACCTCAGAATACTATGGTTTTTGTTCCAGATGATCACACTAAAGTGAATACCACAATGAAGTGAGTTGTAAGCTTTTTGCTGATGGAGGGTCTTGTCTTCCATTTGTAAAAGCACCTGTGACATGCAATAAAACAAGGCATGGCTGTATAACACTGTGTGAATTTAAGTTGCACAACCTCAAAACCCAGCTCCACAGTGTCCTGGGTGGAGTTGTTTAGGGAGCGACAGTGCCTCCTATCCATGGCCACCCCAGTACACTGAAAAGAAACCCACGGAAGGAGACCCACTACATACAGCCAAGGATGGGCAAAGGGTCTCTCTGAAGCCTACATGACTGTACTCCCAAGAGTTGTACTATAACTCCTACCAAGAAAACCTTCCTTCTCCCTTGCTCCTCAAATTCCTATACCCAGACAGAGTGGGGGAAGGCATAAAAATGAAAAAATAAAATGAAACATGCCTCTCACACACCCAACCCCCTTTATTAGTTATCTGAAGGATAAATAACTGGTAAAGACCATTCGAGTTTAAATTCTGGCTCATGTGGTCAGATGTGCACCTGGTCCCTAGGGAGAAACCCAAAGCACGGGAAGAGTGGAGGGGGAGCACATGGAAATTTGGCAGGAAAGCGCAGGCTGCTGTTTGTGGCGGCAGCCAGATGAGGAAAGCTGAGATGGTGTGAGCAGAAATGGCTGGAGGGAGAGGTCTTTCTAATAACTTACAGAGGGATCTCCTTCCAAGGGGCCAGGCATCTGCAGACATGATCTCATCACCCCCTTCCCCCATGGCGTCGGATGAGGGGGCTGGGGCCAGGGGTATCTGCCTAGTCCCAAATCCAAAGACTCAAACCTTGACTCTCCCAAGAGACCTGGATCTGTCACCGCCCACTGACAGCAGAGGGACTGGGAAAAATACTCCACAGCTGTTACGGCAGGTCTCTCTTAGCTTCAAGGGTCCTTAAAAACACTTGAATTTTCTCAGGATAAAAACAACTGGGGAAAAATAAAAGTAGTTATGCAAAGAGAATTGTTTCATTCTCTATCAAGGGGGTGATTGTCTCACTTGCTTTGGGAAGAGGAGAGAGAATAGGACCCAGATGCATTAGTCAGGGTACTCAGGAGAAACAGAACTGATAGGATATATATATATCCTATATATATATGAGAGAGAGAGAGAGAGAGAGAGAGAGATACAGAAGGTTTTCATACAAATTGGTTCCCACAATTATGGAGGCTGAGAAGTCTCACAATCTGCCGTCTGCAAGCTGGAGGCCAAGGAGAGCTGGTGGTGTAAGTTCTAGTTCAAGTCGGAAGGCCTGAGCACCAGGAGCATTAGTATCTGAGGGCAAGCAAGTTGGATATTCCAGCTCAGAGAGAGAAAAATTTGCCTTTCCCCCCACCTTTTGGTTCTCTTTGTGCTTTTGTTCTACCCAAGGGGTTGGGTGCTGCCCACCTGCCTTGGTAAAGGCCACCTTCTCTGATCAGTCTGGTGACTCAAAATGAGTCTCTTCCAGAGACACCCTCACAGACACACCCAGAAATAATGCTTTTCAGCTATTTGAGCATCCCTTCACCCATCCAGGTTGACACATAGAATCAACCATCATACCAGCCGTGTGGAGGGCATCACAAGGGTGCCTGGTGCTGTGGGTAGAGAGCATTTGGGAATTGACTTAGCAATGCTTCTGGCCTCTTCTATGCCATTAGCACTTTGGGAGATGCTGGAGGAATACAAAGATGAGCCAGAGCCAGACCTTGTCAGTAAGTGGTGTGCCTGTGTCATGGCCATAACAGCTGTGCACCTGGTAGGCACTGAATGAATATATGGAGTTAGTTCAGAAGAGAGGTTGGTGGCCATAGGTAGTCCAGCAAAGCTTCATGGGGCCATCATTAGCAGCTAGCCCCCACCTATCAGGTGCCAGTTGTGCTACATGATCACTGTACACCATCCTGTTGAATTTCTATAACAACCCTGGAGCTGCTTTGCAGCACTTGAGATAGTACCATCACTTTCCAGTGATGCTTAAGGGAGTAGTTGATGTTACTATAGCAAAACAAGGAGATTGAAGCCACAGAAGAAAGTAATGTACCACCAGTTGCTGAGGACATGAACAGGGGAATCATATGCAGACCCCAGGGCCTCAGGTGCTAGGAGTCCAGGTCTCAGAGCCAGACAGCCCAGCCTGGACCTGGCTATGTCTGTGAGTGGCAGTGCGACCTTGGGAAGGCCACAGACTCTACATTGATTTGCATATGGATATAACAATATTTATTTTAGAGGGCTGTTGGGAGGATTAAATAATATAGTGTATAAACTACTTGCTCAGCACAGGACTGGCCTATATATAGCAATTATTCAATAAATTATTTCATGAGCTCCACGCCAACACTAGGTCTATGTGTGTCTCTTACTAGTAGATTTGCCTTTCATCTCCTGAGATAGCATTTTATCATTCCTCCTTTGGTACTACTTCTCCCTAAAATGTTGGGCTAGGTTTCAAAGTCTTCCCACATCAATACAAAGTGACACATATGGGAACCTAACTAAAGCTTTTTTTTTTTTTAACACAATCATGATTTTGAGAGAAAACAGACCTACTTAAGTTGCCAAGATAATTTAAGTTAGAACTTGAATGGACCTTGCTACCTGTGGTCATTGAATGACACTACAATTAGTGACCAAAGGCTTTACAGACCTCACTTCATCTAAATATTCTGAAAAAATAACAAAGAGGTTAGGGCTAAAAAGAAATTGCTAAAATACCACAAGAAGAATGAAAAACAATTGCTAATCAGGCTCCTATTTGAATCTGTTATGATAAAGATTTGCTAACTTAACTAAGATTCTCTATCTGGCATTGGGTTATTTATTATGGGATTGCATTGATTGAATCTGAGTCGTGGCTCTGAACTCTGAGATCTGGGAAACTCCACACATCATCCTTTATGGATATAAGGAAAGCAGAGCCCTTACCCAAGGCAGCCAAAGACCACCCCTGGAGCCTGGCCTGGGGAACCACGCCCCAATCAGTTAATGGTTTGTCTTTCCTTCCTGACTTAGGGCAGAGGTCCCACATTTGGGATGATTGGGGGAAAGGGAAGCAATCAATTTCTCTATAGTCACGGAGCTGTGGTCTAAGATAGATGTAAGAATATGACATTTTCCAGTACAGCAGCGTCTCATTTCCTTTGCTGCCAACCTAAAGAAATTTGAGGAGCCTTAGCAGCTGGGAGTCAGGAAGGCGCCCATGGCTGGTGTAGTGTGCAGCTAAGAAGCAGGTGGGGATGGGTTCGACCCTACAGAGAGAAGGACTTGCAGCAGCCACTCCCATGAAGCTCTCCTCTTTTCCAACTGCTAGTGTTTATTTTGGCTCTGGGCAGCAGACCCCTCTGGGGAAAGAGGGACCTAGGGGAACAGGGGCAGGGAGGGGGCATTTGAAAACCACAGGGTTAGTGATGAGACCGTGCAAAACAAACCTACCCAAAATACTAAGCTTAGGGTGGGAGGGGCGTGGTGGTTCAGGACTGTTCCATGACTGCCAAGGGCAGTGTACAGTGCTAAACACACCCGGACTCCTGGTTCCTGGCAGACTTCCATTTCCTGGAAAACCTCCACAGAGTGATCCCAACACTTCAGTAAAATGGCCATGATAACTCCCTTTTCCCCCCAAAATCATAAGTTTTGAAGTTGATGAATTTGCATATGATAAAGCTTCCTAAAGATATAAGGAAAGCAGAGCCCTTACCCAAGGCAGCCAAAGACCACCTGGGGGTTTCTGCTCCCCTTCCCAGCCCCATATGGGCTCTCAGGGCTTGTGACTGCATGTATCTCATGGCTCCAGCAAAACTGTGCCTATGTCTTTTCCCAGCATCCCCAAGGACACCACCCAAGCTTTCCCATTGGCTGGGGCCTCCCAGAGCCTGCTCACATGGAGTTCTAGGGAGAGCGAATCCGGTGGTTATAACCTCCTGGACCAGAGATTTTAGCTTATCCTTGTAAACTTGCCTCTTTGTTTCTGTCTGCTTGAGGGGAGGAGGAGGAGAGAATTGGATAGGTACCAGGTTGTCTTGGGTACTGAAGAAGCATGTTTCCAGGTGGGCGGGACTGTGAACCATCAAGGACTGTCCCTCTGGGAGGGGTCTCAGTCTCCCACCACAATTCTACTGGAATAGGAAACGCAGACTGTCAGCACGGCTTTCAGGGATTTCACAGATTGCCTGTTTGTCTATATTTCATTTCCAGACCAGCAGGGCTAAGAGCTCTGCCTGACCCTCAACCAGCCATCTACTCACATGTTTGGGCACTGGGCCTTTAGAAGCATAAGTGGGTAAAAGGTCAGCAGTCACCCTCGACTGCTTCCAGGGTGTCCCGACTCCCTGAACAAAATAAATCACAGAAGCAAACAAAAGTCATTCCGTTGCCCAGACCTTGCCTGTTTAGGAGGCAGATTCTGCCTTGGCCAATGGAAAAGCTGCTGGATGGAAGGGGGTTATGAACACAGGTCTTCTCTCTGATTCCTGACTATAAATGTCATCCTGTGAGATGGTTTGCTTGTGAGCTTTATAAAGAACATACAGCACGCCAGGACTAAGACTGGACTCAGAATTTCTCCAGGCCTCACCTCATGCCTCCTGAGCTTCTGTAAAAAGGCCTCAGATCTCTCCAGCCCGGTCCTGGACCAGATCACCACCCTGCAGGGGCCATCTCTTGGAGTCTATGCTTAGGAGAGCTTTTTCTGGGTGACCAGTGGTGCAGTGGTGCATGGTCAGGAAATGGAGTCACAAATATGATTTTAATACAATGAGCGGTTTGGAGACACTGAGGCCTCATACCTAGCACTGTCTTCAGACCCAAATCAGTGAAAAAGGTCCTCTTTGAACTAATCACTTGCAAGAAGCAGTGGTCAGGGTCTCAGCTTCCCTCTCCCTGGCCCCTGACACTCAACATGACATGATGCTTTCCCTCCTGGCTGGTCTCAGTGTTTACCTTAAGGTCAGGAATACTGCCATCTCCACCTTTGTATCCTCAGGGCCTCACATAAGATCTAGTACAGAGTAGGTTTCTAAAGAGTTGAGTGAATGATGAATGAAGGGCAGGAAATGACGGAGGGAGAGGAGAAAGATGAGGAAGGACAGAGAAATCACCTGCAGACAACCTGGTACCTATCCAATTCTCTCCTCCTCTTCCCCTCCTCCTTTTCTCCATCCCCTGCAGGTGATTTGGTAATCTCGATGGTGAAGATACAGGTGAGTTGGTAATCTCGATGGTGAAGATAAAGAGCCTGTTTCTCACATCCTTCTAATGCTCTCCGGACACCCTGCTGATTCCCTTTCTTCAGTCTTTCCTGGGTATTTACTTACAAAGCCAGGGAGAGAGGCAGTGACTCAGAGATAACAGGATTCTCTTCTCCTGGCCAAGAGTCAAACAGATGGCTGAGGGCAGGGATAGGGTGACTGGCCTTCAGATACACACCAGGGCCTCATTCAGGATGAGGCCCAGGCTCTGGACAGCTCCAGACAGGCCTCTGTGCTAGATGGGGCTGGTGCAGAGAAGTGAATCATGCCTTCTTCATGGAACAGCTGTTGCCTTCCAGGAAATGGTGCATGTACACGTAGGTGCACACACACATTATATGCACACCAACAGTAGCGCTCATACCACAAGACAGGCCCAGCCACAGTTCCTCTAGCCCTGGTCCAGCAGGGCCTGAAAGGATAAGACCTGGTGGATCAGAGATGCACTGAGAGGCATCTTCTCTTTTGTGGGGCTAACGTGATCAGGATAAAGACTCTGGTCACCTGGTGGCTCCCGCACTGGTGAGCAGACATGAAGAATATGTGAGCCCACAAACATTTCAGATACTGGGATGCTGTAGAGAATGTAAACAAAGCCTGAGGACTCAGAGTCTGCAATGGATGTCCTTTTGTGGTTATTTCTGATAACTCCCGGGCATTTCAGTGGGAAACTGGAGAAGTCATTATTTGGAAAATTGATGGGCTCTTTGCTGTCTGACCCTCATTCTGCACTGGCCAGTCAATCACAGGCACAAGGGTGTGCAAAGAATTTAGGAACCGTAACTCACATCCTGCTGTTAGGAGGCTGTTGAGGATGGCAGACAGCATGGACACCAAGACCAGCTGTCCTTTAGAGAGTGAGGAGTGGGACAGATCATGGAGGCCTGGAGACAGGCAGAGGAGGAGACCTGGGCATAGGAGAGCTGGACGTGGCCTTCAGTTCTGTCACTGACTGACAGTCTGGGGAGGAATCACTATGTTTCTTGGGCCTTAGTTTTCTATTTAGAAAGAAGGCAACAGCTGAAACAGGTTTGGCTCAGTGGATAGAGCGTCTGCCTGTGGACTGAAAGGTCCCCGGTTCGATTCCGGTCAAGGGCATGTACCTTGATTGTGGGCACATCCCCAGTAGGGGGTGTGCAAGAGGCAGCTGATCGATGATTCTCTCTCATTGATGTTTCTAACACTCTATCCCTCTCTCTTCCTCTCTGTAAAAAATCAATAAAATATGTTAAGAAAGAAAGAAAGAAAGAAAGAAAGAAAGAAAGAAAGAAAGAAAGAAAGAAAGAAAGAAAGCACCAGCTTGGCTACCACCCCTGCTCTAACCTGTCTAGTGGTTAATTAAGAACTTGAGCAGGATGCACAGTCATGCAGAGGAAAACCAAGGCTGAGACGTGACTCAGTGCCCCCAGTCTGTGGGCTGCATCCTGTGGACTATCAATTGTTCCAGCGCCTTCTTGTCCCCCTTCCCTTTCTCCTCGAAGTATATTCTAGGCTACAGACCAAAGTCTTGCCTGGGCCAGCCCCCACCCCCCTAACTCTGAGGACGCCGGGGAGGGTCCTGATGGCCATGGCTGTTGGACTGATAAATAAATGAATGGCATGATGATGGTGGGGAGGTGAGCAGCACCTGTCTGAACCTGCTGCACATGGTCCTGACAGCATCCTGGTGACTAAGCTGCTCAGAAGTGAACCCGGAAGTTACTGGGTGGGGGCAGAGCTGAATGAGCAGGCATGTTACAAGCAGGCCTGGAGGGGACTCACGGATCACAGAGATAAAAGAGAAGTTCAAAGTGACCCACAGGCTCAAGACACTTTAGTCTTTATTGTGGCCTTCTCTCTCCCTCTCTCTCTCTCTCTCTCTCTCTCTCTCTCTCTCTCTCTCTCTCTCTCTCTCATTCTTTTGGGATTTGGAAATTCATAACATCCCTCCAGGCTCACCCACTAACTTGAGTCTTTCTCATTCAGGCCTACCAGGGTCAAGGAAATATGAAAGCCTAGACGATGCTGTTCTGTTTTTTCCCCCTGAATGCTATCGAAGAGCTGGAGGGGAAAATAGAAACTTCTTTTCTGCTTTCATCTTTTATTTATTCTCATAGTCTGTCTCTCCCTCTGTCCTCTTCTCTCTTTCCCCAAGCTACAAGATGATAAGATTTAAAAATGGAAACAGAAAACTATAATTAGACATGTACCGGCAACAATTCTGCTTTGGGCAATGGAAAAATAAATCATACCCGCATTTCTATTTTTCCCAGAATCTGAAGAACAATCTTGGCTAGTTGGGCAGTTGGCTATTCCTGGGTACATTTCAGAAATAACTCATGTTTATTTATTATTGGATATTTATAATGTGTTTCAGAGCAGGTTTCCAATAACCCCACAAAAAGCGTGGGCTCCAGCACCGGTAGGGCTGGGGTAGAAAAGGAGGGATGACATCACTGCTGGGGAGGACACCCCTTCTGTCCCCTCAGTATTTCTGCTTGCTGAGGCCACAATATGGGGCAAGGTGTGGCTGAACTGAAAAACAAAGCTCTGAGCTTTGTTTCTCTGATGAGGCTTCCTTAAAAGGGCATCAGTGCCTAACTGGATTACTCCTAGCATTTGATGGAGTGTCTTCTCTCTCTCTCTCTCTCTCTCTCTCTCTCTCTCTCTCTCTCTCTCTATCTATCTATCTATCTCGCTTCTCAGGCAGAGATTAGAGGTGACATTTCTGGAGGCACAAAAGGATGGCAGACCAGGAATGCTGAGGGCTTCCAGGCACTGACATCACCCCCCTCCTGGCTCTGGGAGGAGCCCTCTGACCCCCAGGTCTTAGGGCAATTATTTTTAGCCAGCAAACCCACCCTGTGGCATTCCCATGGTGCACTAAAGGGAGCCGGAATTTCAGGGAGGGCCCCTTTGACTTCACTGAGCTTCTATCTCTGCCTCTGACAGAGAAATTAGAGGTTGCCAAGGATGGAGTCCTTGGAGCCCTTTGGTTCAGCATCTTCATTTGGTAGAGGTTGACTGGTTTGTTCAGGGTCAGTCAGCCAATTGTAATTCTGCCTTCCTGTACCCCCGCCTTACCCCTTCCGCTCTTTGTTACAGCAGCTCCCAAATAATTTGCCATAGATTAAATTCAAGCTGAAAAATCTTAAAAACATGCTTCATTAATTCATTAAAATACATTAATAAACTCATTGAATGTTACCATAAAGTATTTTATGACATAACTATGTTTTCCCAAAACAAAAAAATATTAGTGAGAAGAGTGGCATTATTTTACAACATTTTGAAAATGGTTTGAATGTCTCATTCATAGGTGACAGTGGAATTGTTATACCTACTTCTGTATTCAATATATTTCATTTGTAGCCTCTGAAAAACTCTATCATGAGATAGTGACAGTGAAAAAAGCAACTTAATGTCTTTGAATTATTTATGAAAGGATTTCAGGGGTCCTTGTACCACACTTTGAGAATCATATCTGCATTCTTTTTTACTTTTGCTCATCCAATCACTCAAGGAACATTCATTGAAGAAGTATTGAGTGTTAGGTTGAAAATGTAGACAAAATAGGATAGGTGAATCTCAGTCCAAGAACTCAGTTATTAGAGATTCAGGGCTGAGTTATGTTTTCTATAAGAACAATCAGTAATATCTGATTTCACTCTCTTTTACCAGGCTGCTGCAAATTTAACCTCAATAGGTATTGGGTCCCCCACATCCAAAGAATGTAACATATTCTGAGGGGCTTGAATAGTGCAAGAGCTTTGGGGGTGGTGCCTGGCCCTTGATGCTCAGCACACATGGGAGCAGTTGAGACACCTACTGCTCTTTCCCCAAGGCCAGAATGGCCTTGCACTTCCATGTCAGGCTGGAGGTGGGGGGGACATGTGTTCAGGTATCTACCTTCTCTCTTCCTCAGCAAGAACATGGGTGCAGGTCCCCCTACCCTCTCCGGCCCCCCAAACCATAATTCTTTCTCTCATTCCTTCTTTTTTTTTAAAAAAAAAAAGTTTAAAAAATACATTTTATTGATTTTTTTACAGAGAGGAAGGGAGAGGGATAGAGAGTTAGAAACATCATTCAGCTGCCTCTTGAACACTCCCTACTGGGGATGTGCCCGCAACCAAGGTACATGCCCTTGATTGGAATCGAACCTGGGACCATTGAGTCCACAGACTGACACTGAGCCAAACCAATTAGGGCTCTCATTCCTTCTTTCTTCCCTTAGTTTATTTCTTACAAGCCAGATAAATCTTTTGTCATGGGGAAATTCTTTTGCTTGCCAGTTTCTTTAAGATCCTCTCTCTCTCCAATTCTCCCAACAAATGCAAGAAAAATGTGCAGGCTACTTCTTCGTGCCTCGTGCCTCCATTGGGATTAAATGGGCTAATAATAAATGTGCCTAGCGCACACTAAGTAACCAGTAAATGTTGCTATTAATATTCTTGCTGCTTTTACTTGGGGATATCAAGGCACAAGCTTGAATAGGGAAAGGGGAGAATTCAGGAAGAGGAACCGTTCCTCTTGAGTTCACACTTCCACATGTCCTATAATGCTGCCGCCTGGTCCGCTCTTCACCAGCTGTCTCAAGAGCCTCTCAAGGCTGAAGTGAAGGACTGAGAAGCGTCCCCAGCCCCTGTGTCTCTTCAGCCACTCTCCTCAGAGATTGCACCACTTGTTTTATTTATGGAGAAGCTTGACCCTGGTCACACCGAGATGCTCAGGAGGTGGGATCATCCTGGAATGTGAGAATCAGTGGGGCCTTTGGAAGCTTTTGCAAGCCCTGGGGTCCCCAATAGGGGTGGGAAAATCTGCAGGGACAGCCTGGTCCTCTCTGGCAGTTCCATCCTCCGTCAGGGGACCACCTGCTGGGCTGGGAATTTTTAGTGGCAATCTGATGGGTGCTGTCTGCCCACCCCAGGCCATTTCTGTGGCGCAGGCAGACCATGATGGTCTGTCTTGTGGGCAGTCGGTAATGATTCACGGAATGACAGGTGTGAATGGCAGAGGAGTTACCTCCGTGTAGGCTGAGAGCATTCGCTATGGGACGTAGATGGAACTGCCACTTCCTCTCCCGACAACGCTAGAGCCCATGGGCAGATGGTCTTCACCAAGACTCATTCTGTTCACTGTTCCCTTTGCTCATCCGGATGGGGCTGCTGATGCAAGCTTACCACTAGCAGTGTGTGTGTGTGTGTGTGTGTGTGTGTGTGTGTGAGAGAGAGAGAGAGAGAGAGAGAGAGAGAGAGGGGCTACCGTATGCCCACCGACACACAACAAAGTGGAAAAAGGCATAGGATGGAGTCTCTTCTTTCCTCCTCCTAAGCTGTCAGCCACAGTTCCCTCCACCAAGCCTTGTGGGTAAGTGTGGGTGATGTACGACTGCAGACAATTAAGACTTTTTCTCAGAGTGTGACAGTCTTGGCCAGGTAGGTATCCAGCCTGATGAGAGCTGTTGCTGAACTTCCTTATAAGTCCAGGCTGTTGACAGACAAGGGCCCGGGACTCCCGTGCGCTCAGGACAAATGGGTTCTTGTCACGACTGGACCCTGTGACTGGACTCCCCTCTCCTGTGAGTCTGGGCAGCTTCATCCTTCTGCTCTCTGGGAGCAGAAACAAAATGAGCAGGTTGAGACTGATTCCAGGTTTCCTCCCCTGGGTTAAGAGCAGAGAAACAGGATTAGGACTCAGTCCCACAGCCCCAGGCCAGGGCCTCCTGCACAAGCCTCGCAGCCTGCGGGAGCTCAGTCAGGAACCACGGTGGATTGCAGCTCAGGAAAAAGCCCTGTGCTGTCTGGTTGTGAGCACACTCGTGTGGGGTGAAACAGAGGTGAGTCAAATGCCTTCGGAGGAGGAAATGACTTATCAGGCTGACCTTCCTCGCTGTGCATCTGTCATTTGCAGAAAACAAAAGAGAGCAAGAGAGAAGGTGGTTTGCAAACTCCTGGCTGCAAAGCTTTCCTGGGATTTGATGGAACTGTTGCGGCTGGTGAACTTCTGTGGAGGAGCTGGGGTGCCTTTTAGCCAAGTCAGGCCTGTTCTCCTTTGTTCCTGTAGACAAAAGGCTATTCTTCGAATACTTTCCAGGGTCCCTTCTCCCCTGGTGTAACCTCGGCTCTTCCCCTGAGGGTGGGGGGGCGGTGGCTATCTTCAAGGCAGAAAATAGTTGCCAAGGGGCTGGAAACCCTACTGCATGGTAAAGTAGCTCTTTATAGGCCTTCATGATGCAGTTCAAACCCCAACGTAAGCCTGTGCCCAGGGGCTCTTGTCACCACCGTTAAGGCTGACGTAGGTCATGGACTTTAGTAAGGCACAGGCCTTCCTGTCTGCTGTGCTCTGGGTGGTGGCAGCCCAGCGCCCTTCCCTCTGCAGGACAGTGGTTCTGAAGTGTGCACCCCTTTATCTGCTATGGTTTTATTTCTACACCTCATACAGATGCTCAGAGTCCTAGGAAGTGAAAGATGGAGGGAAGTCCACACCCTCTAAACCTTTAACCCGACAGAAGAGGAAACTGAAGCTCAATGTCATGACATGCCCACTTCACAGAACAAATTCATGGAAGAACCAGGACAAACTCCAGTTTCTCTGTGGCTGGTTCCGTGTGTGTGTGTGTGTGTGTGTGTGTGTGTGTGTGTGTGTGTGTGTGTTTTAATATATTTTTATTGATTTCAGAGAGGAAGGGAGAGGGAGAGAGAGATAGAAACATCAATGATGAGAGAGAATCATTGATCGGCTGCCTCCTGCATGCCCCCATACTAGGGATTGAACCTGAAACCTAAGCATGTGCCCTTGACTGGAATTGAACCCAAGACCCTTCAGTCCGCAGGCTGATGCTCTATTGCCTGAGCCAAACCAGCTAGGGCCCCTGTGTGTTTCATAATCTCCACAAGGCCAGTCAATAACAAATAACATTTTCACATGCTGTTGTGAATAATAATTAATAATAAAAGTAATAATAATGGCATAACTCTGGAAATTACTCCTTAAAT
This sequence comes from Pipistrellus hanaki, assembly GCF_964339955.1. Classification (NCBI taxonomy): domain Eukaryota; kingdom Metazoa; phylum Chordata; class Mammalia; order Chiroptera; family Vespertilionidae; genus Pipistrellus; species Pipistrellus hanaki. The sequence continues at coordinate 128,978,061 of NC_140503.1, read as the reverse complement.
CTGGGTTTTAAGTCTCCATTGCCTGACACTGGTAAAGTTAGGTTTAATGCAGCTTTAACTTTCCGATGCCACGGTTTGCTGGGAGCGATTAGGCATTTGTATGTTGGAGTGGATTTGTCCCTGTAGCTTAGAATCTAGATTTTTCCACTCGCTCTGTTCTCATGGTGAGTGTGGACTTCTATCTCCATACAATCTGTGAACTGTTCCACGGCAATGAGATTGTCATCATTTCACTTCACACCCTGTCGGTAACACAAAGGGCTGTAATTGATGTGGTTCAGAGACCGGAGCCCAAGCAATAAAAACGAATCCCTCATGACAGTCTGCAACGAGGCACATGCATCCAGCGTCTGGTTTTAATGGGAGCGGGAAATCGCTAACAGATGACTGTATCGTCCACAGGGCTGGGGTCTGGCCTTCCAACTAAAACCACGTCTGATGGCAGCTCACGGGCCACACATGTGCCCCACAGACGTGAGTTATTTACAGGACGCCGGAGCGTGCGGTGCTCGATGTATCGCAGCGGGGGCTGCGTGTGTGCTGGCTGAGGTCATGGTTTTTCATTTCAAGCTTTAAAGACCTTCGGTTTAAAAAACCCCAGTGACTCCACTGGGATTGGCTTTCAGTGAAGAAAAACAGCCCGAGTTCCTTTCCTGTCCAAACACCAGTGGGATCAGCACTTACATCAGTGGCCCCCACTTAGCCCTTTGGAGCAGAGAAGGTCCTGCATCCTCCAACGTGCTCTGGGCGATGTTGTCTTGAGTCACAGATGTTCACTATGAACTCCCTACAAATATGTCTGATGGGTATGCACCCAAGCCAGAAGGCACACAAATGGCTAAGAAATTACATTTCGGGGCTTTGCAAGAGGCCTTTGAGTAAGTCTGTTTCTAGCAGTTTCCTCATTTGTAATATAAGTGTGGTGGCGGGAAGGGGGAACAGGCCAGATAATTTCCCTATTCCCCCTGCTCTTACATGAAGTGAGACCCTGCACATATTCCATCTGTTTAGTCTATACTCCACCTCTCCCAGGATAGACACTTTCTTAAGGTTGAGGATCACATCAGGGTGAACATAGTTATTGTTCTACATCTTCCTGCCCTTATAGGTTTACTGTCTGCTGAACCAAAGAGATTAACCCAGAGATGGGGAGGTTATTAGAAGTATTTTAAATACGCCTCATTCTCCACACTCTATCATAGATGCACGAAGGAAAACAAAGGTGAAATAGGGAACAATAACGTAAGCGATTGTGTTGGGCTGAGGGGATGGTTGGTCTAGGGCCCTGCCTCTCTTGACACAGACCTGTACAGATGGAAGGATGATAAATCCAAAGGACGGTGCGACGGTAACGGGCATTTTCTCTAAAGGGTAACCCTTTCCAAGCCCTCTCGCACACAGAAAGAGGCGTTTTTGTCACCAAGCCACCTATGATCATGGACAACAATAGCCCAATCTAAGATAACATACTGAGAATCAATGCTCTATTTCACAAATTACAATTTAGCAAACTTTGCTTGTACAGAGAGAAGACTGGAGAGACAGTGTTACTGTGGGTGAGAAGATACATGATTTATACTTTCTTCTGTTGATCATTTGTGCTTTCTGAATTTTCAGCCTGAATTCGGTAGTGAAAAAAATTTAATCCCATTTAATTGGAAATTTAGAAACAAAAGAGGCCAGGGGATTTTCTCACAAGGGGCCCCTGCTGCCTCCAGCCATAGACACATGCTTAGTCTTCCTCCCTCTTCACTAGGATTTGGGCAGTTCTCTCCCCAAAGGAGGAATTTCTAATTTCTGGCATTGATATCAGCACCTCACATAGAACCATGTTTCTCCATCCTTCATAACAGTCAGACTTTCCCTGACATGCACACCAGATGAATGCTCCCTCATTTCATAGCTTCCTGTGGGCGCTGAACTGGTTTCTTTCTTGTGCTGTCCTTGCAATAGCTCAGGCCTGTTTGTCAGCATGCCACCCCAAATCTTCAAGCAAGCCTCCTGAGAGTGGTTAATTGTGCTATCTTCCCTAAGTTCCTTTTTTTTTTTTTTTTGGTTTGTTTTCTAGCTTCACAGAGATGTAATTGACAAACAACATTGTATAATGTTTAAGGTGTACAAAGTAGTGATTCTGTATATGTATATATTGCAAAAATGATTACCACAATACGATTAGTTAACACATCTAAAAACATGTAATGCTGCCATAATTTGTATGTCACCCTTGCCCAGAGGTCATGCGATTCTTCTCTGGATTGTTCCGATGTTAGCACTTACCGTAAGTTATTTCCAATGGTCTCGCCTGATGCTTCATATACGTTACACATCGAGCTATCAATGCAAAATTCCATTGCGATAGCATCCTGCCTAAATTCTGAGACTCTATTAAGGACTTCATTCTGGTTGACATTTATTAAATATGACAGAAAAAAGAGGTAAAGATTGAATGTGGGCTATGACACCGTGAGCAGGCAAAATAGGCAGGGAAGGAAAGGCTTGAAACTGTTTGCATCTGCTTCCTGGGTGGCCGAGGAGCAGTTGCTGCAGGTGTGGCCTGGAGGGGACCTTGATGGAAAACACAGCCACAGCCAGGCTGACTCCTCCATGAGAGTCACTTATACGACAAGCAGGACCGGAGGGATCTTTCCGAGGCACACCAAGCAGGAATGCAGCCCGAGATAACAGAGCTCCAGGCTCTGCCAACAGAAGCCCTTAGCCATGGCGGAGGTGTGGTTTGGAGGCTGTCAGTCTCACTCACATTGCAAAGGACGTGAGTGCAATGGTGTGAGTGTGCACAGGCCACACAGGGGCTGCAGCCAGCCTCCCTGCAGCTGGCCCGGCTCATGGCTCATTCATCTCCCACAGCTGTCAGGGCAGAGAACAACAGGTGAAAGCAGGCCCTGCTCATTGTTCCCAGGAAGCATTTAGCTACGCCTGCCACCCCCTCCGCATGTCCGGCACAGACCTTCAGCTTAGAGCTTTCATGCTGGGAGGCCAGCTCTCTGAGCCACTGTGACCCAGAAAGCTTTCGTTCAAGACCCAGCCCTAAAAAGTTCCCCATGTCTGGGCCTGGGAAGCTACTTAGGGGGCCTCTCCAGGGGCTGGATGAAATGCAGGGACAGGTGGGGGCAGTCCTTGGGGAGCTCAGCAGGGGAGGGCTGAGGGCTATAGGTCAGAGAGCACATTCCACCTGCAGGCCAGAGGCCCCCCCCCCCCCCCCCTCCTCCCATCCCGCAGCCTGGGGCACTTAGTGTTTCAGTTTGTCAGTTAGCTTTCCAAATCTCAAACAGTACACTTAAGAGTGGTGATTGTCACCTTCCTCTTAAGTCTTTCTAATGGCGTATATTCAACATTGAGAAATAAATGCAAAAGGCAATTGTATTTGGACTGCACTGGTATCTGTAAGATGAAGACTTCAAGGCATCCTGGCTGAAGTTGGCTTAATATGAATTTGGCTTAATATGAGAAAGAGAACATTCTGAATGTCAGGGGACTCCAGTGAGGCAAAACATGCAGGGGAAGTAAAGTGGGGGTGTGGCAATGAGTGGGTACAGAGTCACAGGGAGGTGGGAGCCTGGGAATACATTTTGGAGAAGGGAGGCAGGCAGGCAGGGGCTGGCCCCCAGGTCATAAGAAGGATGATGCTAAATAATAGAAAGCGGGTGTGAACTAAGCTTGGCATCAAATCAAACTTGAAGTAAAACTCCTAGCAAGGCCCAGGCTGGTTGCATCAGAGTCTAAGCAGACCTTTCTGTGCACGGAGGGCTCTGCAAAAGCAGCCAGCGCTTCCTGAGCGTGGAGATGGGAGAGGCCCATGGAGGGGAATGCTGGGGCTGGGGCCTGCCACTGGGTGGACAAAGCTTTCTTCTTTCATTCCCAAGGGTTTTTCTCTCCTCCTCCTTGGTCTCTCCAGTCCAGCCCCGTCTACACATAAATAGAGAGTAGTATGCTGGGACAACTTACCCCCAAACTCTGTCCACCAGTGTCTGAAGTTCCTGGCATCAGCCACACTCCTTATGGAACCACTTAAAAAGATGCCATTTAATTAGGCTGCTGAAGTCATCCAAACGGGCAATTAGCAAGCATCCCTTTATTAGATTTTCTCGTCTGGAATCTGTGAAGTCATCATGTTCCTCTCCCCCGCCTCCCCTCCCACCTCTGAACCTCTGTCTCATGCCCTGTGCCAAGACAGGGTCTGCGTTCAGTTCAAGCCTCTAATCCTCCCTCGGGCGCGGACAACGTTGGGAACTGGTGTCCTCTTTCCGGAATTCTGGAACCCCTCTGACTGCAGCAATGCTTATGTGTTTCTTACCAGTTGTGTTGTAATGCCATACATGTTTTACTCACATATACTATCCAACAAGAGGGTAGTCCCATTGTGGTCAAGGTCTGTGTCCCATAAGATCAAAGCCTTGGTACATCTGTGTCACAGTTTCTCAGTGGAGTCAGTAGGCTCTGAGTTATCATCATAAAACTGCCATTCAAGGCAACATAGGTCAGGTAAGTCCCAGCAGGGCATTTCCTCCTCAGACATGGCAGGTCCTAGGGCTTGGAGATAATACAAGGATGTTGAGCATAAGGCAGAAATAGTGCTTGCTCTGAGGGGTGGTGTCACATGTCAGGGTCTGGACCATGCCCACCCAGCCAGAGGGCAGACAGGAGCCATAGGAGCTGACTCGTCTACAGCTACATCAGAATCTCAGTGTGTGGGGCGGGGGCAGCAAGACTGTTACCGATGATGGTTTGCCATAGAAGAACCTTCACACCTTGATTGTTCCCTATGGGACACTGTGCCAAGGGATCTCTGTGAACACCAGGCAGGCTGGGTGTTGGGCACAGGCTCTTTAGCCAGTAGGATGGGAGCGGCCCTCAGGGCCTCAGCAGGGGGTGGATAGCCCTCCAGGACAGATGGTGCCATGGCCACTAGAGCCTCACTTGGCACATCTCTGACCTGCCTATAGGGCAGAATCTGCCCCCTTGGAGGCATGGCTCATCTGCTCAGGCCATCCTCCCCAGTCAGGAGGTGATTAGTTCAGTGGACCTACAGGCTATGAGATACTCCCTGAAGTCCTGCCACCTCCACCTCCTGTACCTCCAAGTGTCCCTCCCTATTCCTTTTGCTCCCATCCTGGCTGATCTGGCTCCCCCCTGAGCTGCCCTCTCCATCCTCTCCCTGTACCCAGTGCCTCCTGAGTCACCACACAAGCCTGGGGGAGCCATCCTGGCTGCCCAATAAACCGGCTTCAAAATAGCTTTGCTAAGCCCACTGGGGACACCCAGTCTCCTGGCTCCTGCTCCCCCATGTCTTCGTCACACAGTCCCAGCTGTGCCCGTGGAGAGGCTGTCACTCAAAGACTTGGAGTGCATGCTGACCCTCTCTCTAGGGCACCTCCCCAAGGTCCCTCAGGCCCACCTTCCTGGACCAACTATTGCTGAGTGTCCCTTGGTTTTCTGAAGGGAAGGCAGCTCTTTCCAGGAGCATCCTGGAGTCTAGCAGAGGAGATAGGTTGGAGCATAGCAAGGTGATTTCCTCTCACACAGAGGACATATTTGCTAAGTTTTGGTGGGTTCTCCTTGGAGTGGAGAGGTGACTACAGGATCCTTGCTGTCATAGCTGCCTTTAATTACAGGGCTGGGACCAGGGCGAGGCAAGCAGGGTTCCCTGGGCTCTGAATTCAGAGGCTCTCTCACTCAAGTTTGTGCAATTCCCTCAAGTTCCTCCCTCGCCTGCACAATCACCTCACTTCACAGCCTCGAGTTCAAGGGAAAAGAACCTGGGCTGTGTCAGGGCCGGTGCCATTCATTAGCTCACGCTCTGGTCCTGGGTTTCCCACCTGTGAAAGGGGCACAGGGACACCCACCGGTCTACTTGGCCCAGTTGCTGTGAACACACAACCTGCCACTTGATGGGGGCACAGAGGTGTTCGCGCTGCAAAGTGCCCCAGCTTCTGGAAGGGGACACAGAAACGTCCGACCCAGAAAGAAGCAGCCTGTATGCCGGCTGTAGAGACGCAGAGAGCAGTGGATGGTGACTACCCCTCTTCATTTGCCCTGGGGTCACTCACACATCTATCCTTGCCCAGCGGTCTTGTCAGCAAGTATGTGGGAGGATAGCCCCCAGCCCGCTGCAGGGGTGGGCTTCCATCTTCTGTGTTTGTCTGGGCAGACCTTGCTCTGTAAATGTCAGGGGATCCCAGAAAAAAACACCAAAATCTCCTGTATGAGCTAAACGTCCATCCCCAGCAGCAATGGGTCAGGGATGGGAGATGCGTGCCCCCTCTCCCCCCACCCCCACCTTGTGAGATACAGAACAGGGTCCAGCATGGTGCAGCCTTTGCACAAGTAAGTACATGGGCAAGGGGCCAAGTCACCCTCTGTCCTTCCCCAACCCTGGGGGCTCAGGCCAGGCAAGCTGCAGGGATTGTAACTGGGAGCCAGATGTAGTTCCCTTCCTGCACAGCATCTCTGGTGAGGACGTGTCACCCAGGGAAGAGAGGGTGCTACTTTCTGAGCTGCAGGCTCTGCAGAGAAGCCCAGAGGCCATCTGCCTGGGGCCTGGAAGAAACACTTTCTGTGCCGCTGCCCAGCTTCCTCCAAGAACAATGCAGAGAAGATGCTGTTTTCCGCTGGGGAAGCTGGAAGGGTGTGGTGATTACAGGTTGTGGAGAGGTCAGGCCAGGGTCGCCTGCCTCTCCGGGTGGAGCAGGCAACACGCTGCCGCTCAGCCTTCCCAGGGCCCCTGGAACTCGTAGCTGGCTGTCACCGTTCTTAAATCACCTGGACAAGCTGTAGGGGCAGCCGCTCGAGTGGAGAGGAGCTGGTTATTCCTGCTATCCAGGGCCGCAGTTTCCAATTAGAGCTGACACGGAGGAAAATGACACGGCTTGGTCATTGCCACAGTTATTAACAGCACCACAAGCAACTGTTGATTGCCTGCAGTATCCATTGTAGAATGTAGAAGGCACTGTCTATATCTTCTAGAAGATTCCAGGCTACTTACAGAAAATGCAGACCAGCATGGGCCACTGAAAGGCAGGCAGCATGGTGGGTTAGGCCACGGATGGACCCTGGAGCTCGCTGCCTGAGTTTGAATCCCGACCTGGCTACTTGCTGGCTATAGACTTTGGACATCCCTGTGCCCCAGTTTCTCCTTCTGAAAATGGGGATGAAGATAATAACAGGATCCACTTTGTTGAGCTGTTAGGAGGATTAAAGAAGGAGGCAGTGTTTGCAAAGCTCTCAGAACAGTATCTGGCATTTTATACAGACAGTGTTGGTAAAAATAAATAACGTAAGTAAAATAAAAATGTGTTCATAGCACATGGGAAGAGACTGTACTCAGCTTTTCAGATGAGGTTTGGTAGTTTTCCAGCATTCGCTTTGTTTGTTAACCCCAGTTTCAGTTACTTCAAGTGTGTTTTGGTTTGTGGGAGAAGCTCATGGGAAGAAATGTGATTCCCAAACACACTTAACCACCCCAGCTCTGCCCGAGAGCCCCTCTCCTAAGGAGAGGTGGCCTACATTCTTGCAAAGCTTAGTGTGGTCACTCCTCTGACAGCGAGGGTTCCAGGCTCCTGAAATCCCCGCAGCCATGTTGGCGAGGAGAAATTATGAATGAAAAAAGGTCTGGTCTAGTGCGGAAGGGTTTGGGATGGGAATGGGGGGGAAGAGGGGGTGAGGACAAATATGTGATACCTTAATCAATAAAGAATTTTTTTTTAAAAAGGAAAAAAGGTCTGGGCTGAGATAGTGGGTGGTGCTGATCACAGACAAATCTAGGATTTGAATGAGAGCAGCATTTACTTCCCTCTGGACAAGCAGATGTTTCCATAATGTTATGTCCACATTGGGAATTGGCCTCTCCAGTGCTCCTAAGACCCAGTGGGGAAGAAAGGAAACTCAAGCTAGAGAAGGGAGATAACGATAGAGGCTTTCCCCATCCTTTCCAGGACAGTTGGCTGTGGAGTTGGGTGGAAAATGTACTTTCCTGACAGCCACGGGCTGAGCCTCAGAAGAGTGGGTCCTTGTGGACCAGCCGGAGGGAGGGACGGCCCTCTCATAAGTGGGTCCCACCAAAGGCAACAATGTGGACTGGGGGCTTGTAGCCTCAGGCTGTCCTGGAGAGCAAGCGAGCGAGAGGGTCCCTGATCCCTCTTACTGACGGGGCTACCTCACCCCTATGACAAGAGTGGCCAAGCACAGCTTGAAGACATCAGGGCAACGAAGAGTTTGGAGACTGAGTTGTCCAAGCGTATTAAACTGGTCCCTCCAGGCAAAACAACTCACCAAGCCTCTAAAAGTGCACAGCCGAGCCACTAATACCAGTAGCAACTTATAAGGATTTACTTACAAGCATTTACTGCAAGTCAGGCTCTCTTCTAAATGTTTTATGTAGCATCACTGGCTCGATCCTTGCCAAACGCTAGGAAATAGGTGGTGATATCGTCTCCACTGTATTAGTATAGATGAGGCAACTGACACGCAGAGAGGATAAGTAACTTCCTCAAGGACACACAGCCTATAAATACCAGAGCTAGGGTTCAAGCCCAGCTAGTTTGGCTCCAGAATCCTTCCTCTTAATCACAGCATTAAACAGCTTCTGAGTTGCACAATTACTTACTTACATTCCAAATACAATCCTGGAGCCTGAATTTCAATCCCATCAGCCCCTTGAACTTCTAAGACATATACACTTTACCTGAGGGACTCTCAACCCCTAGGCATGCAGGGAGCAGCTGATTAACAAGCATACAGTGACATTTACTCTGTAAGATGTCATGAGGGATTAGCACCCTCAAGACAATTGCTATGCAGCCAAACTTCCCATTATCTCAACCTAATAAAGTCTCTTTTATGAACACAAGTCAATTTTCAAAGCATTTGAGCACTGACTAGCAGCTTTGTGTCACCTGTGAATCTAAAGGCACGTTTTCACTGAGTCACTGATTAAAACAGTGAAGGAACAGGATGGGCAAAGACACCTTTTTCTATTGAATCAACAATAGACCCGTCTCAGTGTGGATTTCCTCAGCTCATTTCTCCAAAGGGTGTGCTAGGGAAGCCCCTCAGCCCTGCTTCTCCAGCTGCCTCTCTTTTAGCCGAACTGCTTCTGTGGCCCCCTCTTTACCTTTCTTCCCAGATCCTGTTCCCTCCCCCTACTTGGAAGGGAAGGGTCCTTGGGGACAGGTTTTGAAACCAGAGCTGCTGGCTAGCACCCTTCTTTTGTCTTCAAAGCCAGCGGAGCAGAACAAACCTGCCTGAGATCGCATTACAGTTTGAGCTCTGGGAGGCCACGGGCCAGCAGTAACTGTTGCCAAGGTAACCAGTGGTGCAAAAGAGACCAACAGAAAAGGGCTGAGGCTCTGGCCCCGCCTCTGGGTCACAGAGTTGAGGGGAGGCCAGGGGTTGGGCAAGGTCCACTGTTCAGGAGAAATTGTTCCAAATGCCAAGTGTGGTCCCACTGCTGGCTCTGCAATCAGCCCCTCCCTCAGCCCCTGTGGTGGTCCTCTGACAGGCACTCCTGTGTGGCCTGGTCGTGCAGGCTCTGAATTGCATGTAAGGCAGGGGACCTGACGCTGGACGAATGGCAGAGGACAATGGAGGGCACCTAATTGCCTCAGACCACAACAGAGTAGGCGCTGTAACTTTTGGTATTCTGTAGTTTGCATTAAATTGGGTATTTCACTTTGTATACTTTGCATTACTTAGGTAGGCTCATTTGGCTCATATGTATACCCTTGATCTCCATGGAAATGTTGAGGAACAAAGTGTACATGTCTGCATGTGTGTGAGCATGTCAATGTGTGCCTGTGAGTGTGAGGGTGTGAATGTGTGCTAGACATGTAAGTGTGTGCATGTGTGATTGTGCGTGAGTATGTGTGTCCCTGTGAATGTATGCACTTCCATATGTACCTGTGCCTGTGTGCTTCCCTGTGTGCCTGGGAGTACACACACACACACACACACACACACACACACACACACACACATGCATGGGCATGCACAGGGAGCGGAATGCAGCAGAAGCCAACATGGGCTCAGAGCCCCAGATCTGAAAGCAGCAGAGGAGGAAACAGAAGATGCTCTCTGAAAAGGCCAAGTAACCCCACCAGAAATGCTCATATTTCACAGAAAATCCAGGAGGTCTGGTCTCAGCTCCCCCTCTCTGCATAGCCTCCTGACTGCCCCTCCTGGTCCCCACTGAGGGGAAATGAAAACAAATGTTTGGAAGGAGGCCAAGAGCAAAGTAAGCTGTCTGGAGGAGGCTGTGGCCTCTTCAGAGGACAAAAGCAGGGGTGGGGAGGAGAGAGGAGGAAGGAAGGGGGATGGAGGTTAAGAGGGAGAGAGAAGACAGACAGACACCAGCAGGCCTGAGGGCCTGGGTCAAAAGGGAGAGAACACTGGGGAGCAGGCAGCAGAGCCCACTGAGGTGTGGGTCTGGCTTTGCCCTGAGGTGCTCCCACACCCTCTGTGGCAGAGACCACCCTGTGCCCACCTGGAAGAACTCATTTCTGAGTGGATTATTCAGCAGAGCAGGACCTTGCTTGGAGGCAGATTGCAAACAGGGACAGCTGTCCCCTTGGACCCTGGCCACAGCCACCAACAAAGCAGGCTGGGAAGCCCATGGTTCCTTCAGGTGAGGTGCATGGGCTCAGGCACCTGGTCCAGGTTTCAGCTGGAGGGAGTCGGATGTGGAAGGGTGCAGCGTGAAGAGATGCTAGACAGCCACGCATCTCTTTAGTGTCCCACTTGTGGGGAGATGATAAGCACAGTCTCTGCCCTCAGGGGTCTGCCACAAGGAGACAGAACACTGCTAGGTTGGCAAGGGCCATGGGACCTAGGAAGACAGGGCATCATGCTGACACAGGACTGGCTACCTGCTTCATGCACACTTGCTTGTCTAATCCTATGGGCATCAAGTTTTATAAATGAGGAAACAGGCACTGAAATCTTACATGCCTCTCAAACTCAAAGTCACATGGCCAGTGAACCTGATCTGAGGCAAGCCATGCTCCTGACCACTACCCACCCTGGCCTCTGGAAGCAGAGGATTAGAGAAGACTTTTCTCAAGGAGGATCCCAGTGGGAGGGGTTTAGGAGGAAGCAGGCATGGAGAAGGGGGACCAGGAGTCGTGCAGACATGGCCAATGAGGAATGGTGTGCCAGCACTCCTGCCACACAGGGTGTGTGGGAACGAAGCTTGGACACGAGGAGGAAGTATCTGAGCATCCACCTGGGTTGGCTGTGTGTCTGAGAGTTAGCTAATCTGTGTCCTTATGGTCACAAGACGTTTATAATGGTTCATAAAACAGCAGGTTCTGATGAGCCAGCAGCTGGGCATGCTGCCTGAGCACCTGGGATTCTGAAGAACATGTCAATCATTAACCAGGTGGCCCTCCTGGCTGGGAAGCTGAGGCTTTGAGGAGCAGGTAAGAGCCACAGGGTCATGATGGGAAAGAGGCCCAACTACCTGGTGTGACCTTGGGCAAGCCTCTTTCTCTGTTCCTCCGGTTCCTCGTGTGTGGCACGGAGCCAGTAGCAGTGCTGGCCTCACAGCGCTGCTGAGGGGATTGAACAAGTACATAGGTGTGCACAAGAGACGTGCTCTCTACGTGTGGGGTGATGTTGTCACTAGCAAGGTCAGAATCCTGGTCCCGGTCTTGTTTCTGACTCTTACCCAGCTGAGTGATACTCCTACAACCTCTCCTCCACTCCTCAGTCCTCTCCAAAGCCCCCGTTGGTCCCTTGTGCTGAGGATGAACTGGTTCAGAGAAGTCTGACCTCAGAGGAACATTGGATCAGAGAAGTGCACCCAACCTGGCTCTGCAGCAGGCGTGGGCAGCCTGGAACTTCCCTCACCAGATAATGAAATTCCTGATAGATTTCTCAGGCAGAAGCACACCCTGTGCCTCTCACTGCAAGAAGGAGAAGCTGCATGGTGTCCTCCGTCTCCTCCAGGTTGACCTCAGAGCTGGGAGGGGAGTTCTCATGGGGGTGAACAGCGCAGATTGGGCACACCCTACCCAGTGGGGGAATGTTGTTCTAAATGAGACAGGCACAGAGTCAGCATCTTACACCAGCGATGGGGCCTATGAGGAATATTGGAGGCCAGATTTGCTGTTGGGAGCAACTTAATGGGCCCCTGGATATCCTAATCACAGCTGATCAAATGGGGCTCCTGGGATTGCAACAAAATCATCTCCTAAGGTGGTTGTGAACATTTTCGGAGGTAACGTACAGAAAGCTTAGCACACACAGGCTCTGGATTGAACATATTAATTTCCCCAGCTTTCTGACCCAATTATACTCACTTAAATACGTACACATTCCACTGGCTTACTAGTCCTCTCCTTCCTGCTTGCTACACTGTCACATGGTCACGATAAAGTCCCAGTCACACAATAAAAACATCTGAGATAGAGTGCGCATGCCTAATTGTGAGTCTCAATTTCTTTTGGCTAGTCACTTGTTTGTTGCATAGTTTCTCTCCCTTTATGTCTAGTTTCTGTTGGGGGGCCTGGCCTCAGGTTCTGTCCTTGTTTGAACAGTGTTGGTAAGTCGGCTGAATGACTCAGTGGTCTGTCATCTGCTTGGCCTCTCGATGCATTTAATCTTCCTGAACTTTAGATTCTGTAATGCAGGGAGGTGTGGCACAACTAATCAGGTCCAGACTTTGTGGTCCTGAAGCCCCATGAATAATTGCTGCATACTCACGTCCCAGGGAGAGGCACGAGGAAGCAGTGGAGTGCTTGTGTGGAGAAGGAATGAATGGAAGTGGGGAGAATGAGCTCAGGCCCGCCGGGACGAACTCACAAGGAGGCCCAGAGCAGCCCCGTCTCGTGTCAGGGTTGCAAAGAGTTTGTGGGGCCTTGGTTTGTGTAAGGACCAGGCTAACCCAGAGAGTCTGGTTGTTTGTTCCGAGGCCTGCAAAGACACAAAGGTGACAATGAGAGAGAGGAAAGAGGGCTGACATATCTTCCTCAAGCCTGGGAGGCCCTGCCCCCTGTGCCTCATTGCCCCCCTCCCTGTCCCCAGCCTCCTGTCACGTGCAAGGCCCAGGCAACCTTGCAGCTCTGTAGAAACCTGGATTATTGCCCTCAAAAGGCCACTGCTGTCCTGCCTTCCTCCCCCTCCTGGGGGAAGAAGTTGGCGCAGATCCTGCTGAGCTTGCTGTCTTCTGAGGGACCTCTCCCATTGCTCCAACCCAATTACAGGGAAGATAAGAGCAGCTCCTTTGGGAGGTGGGGGGAAGGGGGCTCTGACCTGGACCAGGAACCCAAGTGCCCAGGCCCTTCCCCATTGCATAAGGACAGTGTTTCTAAAAGAGCTCTGCTCGGTGGCCTGCCCTTACCAAGTCCACGGCCTGGAGCAGGAGAAATAAACAACACAGATGGACCTGCTTTCAGGATCTGTGGTTATTCCCCTCATCCCCTGCCCTGAATGTACTGTTAAGGGTGCATTTATCCAGCTGCAGGATTTTCTAAAGCTACCCTTGGGTCCCAGGTGAGGAACCAGATGTGACTAGATGTACCCACTTCCACAGGTGTGTGGGCAGAAGGAACTCTTTCTCCTTTGCTCTCAGATCCTACAAGGTTTGTGAAAACTTAGGCCCTGATTATGACCACAGCTCAAGTTCCTCTTCCTCTGCTTTGAAAATCCTAGGCATAGTTAGCACTCAATAAATATCAATACCGTATTTTCTGGCGTATAAGACGACTTTTGAAACGAAAAAAAGTCAACTGAAAATCGGGGGCAAAAGACCAAAATTGCACAAAAATTACCTGCAGATCTTGATGGCAAAATAAGTCTTTTCTTTGAAGTGGGGGGCAGTCTTATATAGTGAATATAGGCCTAAACCTATGTTTTAACTGTAAAATTAGGGGGTCGTCTTATACTCTGAAAAATACGTAAACGTATATCAAATCTATAAACAAAAGCCAATAACTTTGGCACCTTGACTTTGTCCCCACTCACCTAAAGAAGAATGTAAGTCTAGTGCATGCTACATATTAGGTGTTCGATTGATATTCATTGAATTTCCTCCTGCTTCAAGAATTCTTTCCTCTAGCCCCGCTACCTGAGAGTGACAGCTGCCAGTGACTTGTGGTCCTGGGAACAAAGGCTGACTTGGGAATATAAGGCCCCCATGGGTAAGGATGTTGGTCTTTATACAGGGGAGACCTGGAACTGGGCCTGGAAGGCAATTGGTTTGAATCTCCAAGCTTGGAGGGTGCACAATCCCCCCATCCCACCAAACACACCACCCATATTAACAATCAGGAACAAAACACATGTTTGTATAAATGCATGAACGAAGTGCAAATGAGTGTAAATAACATCTTTATTAGTAAACAGAACTTTATCTACAGAGTGATGGTTTCATGCCTGGCCTTTGCACCTGCTGAGTCTCTGTCTCTGCAGTTCAGACAGATTGAACAGTTTGTTCTAGGTCACGTAGCTGACAGAATGGCGATGCCTCATTGCCTCTTCCCAGGTCAGATGGAAGTAAGAACAATCCAAAGGCTTCTCACCTGTTCACACTGAGAGCAGAGGTTGAAGAAGGAGGAAGAGAGAAGACAGAATAGTTTGTCCCCCAGCAACAATGGCAGTTAAGTTCACTAGGACATATGGGACCCAGACTAACTCCAGACTAAAAAGGAGAGGGTTTTTCAGACGCTCCTTTCAAGTCCACAAGTCAAGCACACACCGAGGATGTCTGTGTGCAGGGTGTGGTTGGACCACATCCGTCTTTCAGCCGAATGCCCAACTGCTATAAGACAGACTGACAGAGATGGAGGAGCTTGAGGCCAATTGAAAAGGAAAATTCAACTCAATTTAACAAGTGTTTTTCTTATACTTATTGTGGGCAAGGATTGGTGCTAGGCACTAGGCATCTAAAAAAGTAAGACAGGAGTGGTTGGCAAGGTAATGAGGGAGGTTGACAAAGTCAAGGACAAAGAATCAGAAGGCAAAGCCCTGGGCATTAGGCTTCATCTCAATGTGGCCCCACAGGCCTCCTGGTGCCATCAGCCCAGATGGAGGCTCTGAGGTTGTCTCCCATGCCAGGCTGTTCCTGTGCAGCCCCAGCTCCCAACCCATCATGTGTGATGGAGACAGACAAGGCGCGAGCAGGGCTCTCAGCCCACCCTCTCCTCCTGTATCAGCAGCCAGTGGACACCATGCTTATGCTTGTTTATGAAGACAGCACACTCTCACCTTTCCCACACCCTTCACTTTAGTAGCAGAGACTGCTCCTTCTAAAATTACTTGGCCCCCACTCTGCTCCTGAGGGGGCAGGGGAGATTGTCAGCTGGGCGAAGCTTGGCCCCAGCACATGACACCCTTCCTCTGAGTATTTTCTCATTCTGGGCCCCCAAACAGCTCTCCCCTTTCACTCATCCCACTTCCCCTTGACTTATCTCACCCAGGCCTTCACGCAGTGTACTAGGGACTTAGCTGAGATGCCCAAATGGACTGGTTTTCAGATCACTGGGTGGTCATCCTGATCCCAACCTAAAGATTGTTCCCAAATGTTTAGGGTGGGGCCTGGAAATCTGTATTTTCAAGAGAGTCCCAGGTGGTCCAGGCTTCCAGCAGGCTGAACCCTCTGCTTGAGGATACACTTTGGTGCTAGGTGTCTCAAGGAAGCATATGGCTGGGCTGTGGTTCTAGGGTCAAGTGTTTTCAAGAAATTTTGCCTAGAGAAAGGGTGTGGATGGAGGTGGAAGAAGGCATAGAGGGGATAAATGGTGATGGGAAAATAAAGTAAAAAAAAAAAAAAAAAAAAGAAATTTTGTCTATGAAATTCTCCTTTTGGGGAGAATTGTGATTATGGTAACATATTAAAAGATTGAATGGGCCTTGACAACAGATTTCTATCATCTATATATATAAAAGCCAAAGTGACCATTACTACGGAATGGCTGGAACGACTGGTACGACCAATCGCTATGATATGCACCAACCACCAGGGGAAAGATGCTCAATGCAGAAGCTGCTCCCAGCCTGCAGGCCCCAATCACCAATGGGGCCTTCCAGCCAACCTCCTGGTCCCTCCCCCCAGCTCACAGGCCCCGATCACCCTATCAGGGCCAGGCCCTGGGCAGGGACAGGGAACCGGGAGTGGGTGGCAGTGGACATAGGCGGTGAGGGAAGGAGGAGGTAGGGAGGTGGGGAGGTGGGGAATCTGATTGGCCCTGATCACCAGCCAGGCCTAGGCACCCCACCTGTGCAAGAACTTTGTGCACAGGGCCTCTAGTTTAGAGATAAACAAAGAAGCTCATTTGATGAGCAGCTGAATTCACAGCAGTTTTTTCTGGAACTGGTGTGGGAAGTTCTGCTTCAGGCCTTTTCTTACTTCCTCCCTCCTTTCCATCGAAACATACCCATAGTGTACCTACCCTTGGTATAGGTGCCATGGGGAGGAAGGGAAGAGGGACTAGAGAAATGAGTCCTGGTGAAATTATTAGCTTGTTTCATAGGTTCCCAACTTCGCTGGGAAAATAATTCTGTGATCCAGTGAAAATATTTGTTTCCATCAAGCTTTTGAACTGGCGATCCTAACCTTGAGACTGGTGAAGGGATTTGGGGGAAGGTGGGCTTTTGAGAGCATAGGATTCATTAATTCATTCAACCGATTAACTAAACTGTCAGCAACTCAAAGTTGACTGAGAGACCACTGTGTGTAGAGAAACCTGAAAGGCCCAGCTCAAAATCACACCACTGTAGGTGAGACCCCAAATGTGGTTGGATTAGAAGTCAGGGTTCTAGTTAGGATGTCACATTCATAAGAGAAGAGAATGGGGAAAATCAGTCCTGAGCACAGCTAAAGAGCAGAATTAGCTTGGTGGAGAACTCTCTTGAAGATTCCATTTTAGGGCATTTAAATGGGCCCATTAAAAAAAAAAATCTTTTTTTATTGTTTTTATTTATTTATTTATTTATTTTTTATTGATTTCAGAGATGAAGGGAGAAGGAAAGAGAGATAGAAACATTAATGATGAGAATCATTAATAGGCTGCCTCTTGCATGCCCATACTGGGGATCAAGCCCACAACCCAGGCATGTGCCCTGACCACAAATCGAACCATGACCTCCTGGTTCATAGATTGACACTTAACCACAGAGCCTTGCTGGCCAGGCTAAATGGGCCCATTTTAAAGGGGCACCATGGTAATTGTTATAGCATCTGGAGTCAAACTGTGAAGCTTGAATCTGGGGTTCAGTGTTTGTGTGCAGAGGTGGGTTATTTACCCTTGTGTGCCTAAGTTTCCTCACCTGTCGATGGGATTGTTATATAAATTAAATGAGATAATGAATACTAAAAGCTTAGAAAAATACCTATTTATAACAAAGGCTCAATAAATGTTAGTCTATATTACTACTAGTATTTTTATCAAATTGGTAGTAGAATTTATGAGGATTTGGGCACTATTTGTGCTGTGGTCAGGCTGCAAAGCACATACTCAGACAACAGGGCTCTGTGGAGAAAATACATTTGCTCTTGGGGTCACAAGAGGCCAGGATTGCAGGGGATTGGAGTTCCAGTCCCCTCAGCAGTGAGCTCAGGGTTGCAGGGGACTGGAGTATCAATCCCCTCAGGAGTGAGGCCATTTTTTTAAATCTGAGCAGTAGACTTCATTAAAACTGGCAAGTGACATTAGGAATGACCTCATCTTTCAAGAGAGATTTCATCTTCTCCACCCACAGCAGGGGGTGTGGTTTTACGATATTAAAGGCTCATTAATATGGCCATATATTCATAAAACATGTGATAGCATTCATATCACAAAAAAATGCACACATATCAGAAAAAGGATTATTCCCTTGTACCATGATAAAAAAATTATTATTGGTATTACTTAATGAGCTGAGGCTCTTAAAACTATTACTTAAGGAATACAAGTTTTGAACAAGGTGGTATTTCCCCTTATCACTGGGCAAATATTTACAGATGGTTACTTCAACAAAAGTTATTTAAATCTATACTTTCTGAGTATTTTTTTGGCTCACAAATATTTTAATGATATCTTAGGGGGTCAAATGCAACATGTTTATTTCCAAGAAGATACTAGTATAGCAAGATTTGCAAGATGATCTTCATTCACGTCCATCTTTTATAGATTTATGGCTAGTTTTATTTTTAGACAAATTCACCCATCAAAGCAGTTTGTGATCATGTGTGTGATAAAATCTTCAAAGTAATTTTTGTTATAGGTAGATGCTGGAAGCTACCCATTGTCTACACTATTATGAAAGTACTGCAGGGAGCACAGAAGGCTGATGGACCTTGGGCTTTAGCAATGGCTAAAAGCTATGCATCAATTATTCTGTTGAGACAATGGTAGCTGAAGACAATCTCCTAACATGATAATATTTTACTGTTTACCAAACCTTACCTTTGATATTCGTGTTTGCTTTGCTAAAGGGAAAATGTATATTCTAGTAAATAACAAGTTCTGGGTCCAGAGATTCAGAGAGCCACTCCACTAGAGAGTAAGGCCTCTGGCTAGCTCCCCCCATGCCTTCTAAATTTATGTTTCTTGTCTAGTATATCCATTTATGTGTAGCCCCTTCCCAGATCCTGAATCTCATTGCAAAAAGTTGTGGCAGGTAGAATTTTTTTTTTAAAGTTACATACATTGTTAATGGTCTTGCACTATAAGTTTTGTGCTGTTCAGGAACCTAGAGCAGCTCCCATTTTATCATTGGAGGAACTAATGCCAAAGGCAAGTTACCTACTTCTTGCCCCCAGGGAAGACTGTCTGCTCTACTCAAAGCTCACTAGTCACACAGTTGTTCTAGTTACAAACAAACTGAGGGAGCACTCATCAGTGATGATGATCATGAGGGAAGAAGAATTCATCACCACTTTGACTAATAGAGATGACAAGTACAGTCCCTGCATGGGGGCCCATTTCTAAAGGAGATTGATGGGGTGGGGAGGGTTGCCATATTGATTGCCAGTCAACATGAAAGAGAAATTTGGTTTAAAATGAAATATGAGCCTTAAAAGGAGAAAGCATGGGTATGGGAGGAGAGGGGAAAAGAAGGAAATGGGAGTAGTTGATGGCCTAGAGACAGGATCGATCACATAATAATGGAAAGTAGGTCTGTAAAATAATTGACCATAGGCCAGAAACCACAGCCAGTTAGGTGACTATCAAAGTGCGTAAAAGTGTAATGGTGCCCTGAAGCTAGATGAGAAATTGGTGGGCATGTCTCCATCTTTTGTATTAGGATCCTTTACAGTTTTGTCCAGATTGGGTTTAAACACCTGCAAGTTTCCATCTTGTGCCTTTTCTGAAGATTGGACAGGAAAGCCCACCCATGGGAAATCAGTTCTCCCTGCACTTTAATTCTCATTACCAGAGAGAGGCTTCCTGTCCTGCTTCTTCTTAGGCTAAAGATTGTGTGGGCCTCCTCACCTTCTAAATTGCAGGAGATTAAGGGACCACAATCACCCTACCTGTTTTCCCTGCTATTCTGCTTTTCCTCCCAGTGAGAAAAAGGTGTGGGGAGAAGGCATCCTAAGAGTCTGAAGGCCCCTTGGGCACTAAGAGGTTCAAGGATTGGGTGGTGTATCTCCAGGGAGCATTGGTGGGTGGGGCTGGGGAAGGAGGACCAATTACCACTGAACAGCTGGCATCTGGAGCTGCCTTAACAAATAGTGATGTTAGCAGTAGGATTTCCTGGGCAAGATAAAGAAGTCCTGAGGCTCTTCTTGGATATCAGAGGATATCCCCAGTAATCCATGAATCTCACAGAAAGGCCATCAGCCTTGAGGATAAACTCTCAGGATGACTAACTACTGGGCCATGGTAGGGATTGGGTCACCTCAAAGTTCTCTTGCTTTACCCTTTCCTGATCTGTCTGCAGAAGTTAAGCTCCATTCATTCCTTGGAGATTCAGGGAGCCATTCCCTAGAGAGTCTAAATTCCTATAAGCTCATCCATCCTCATCTTCATACCCTCTCTAGAACCACAACTCTGCCCCTAAGACACAGGGTTGTCAGCCAACACCCCTGTCTATCCTCCTCCCCCAGTACATCCACAAGCCTCAGATGAGGGCAGGAAGAGAGATTAATCCTTTGCCTCTTACTTCCCAAGTGTATCATCCCATCTGCCTCCAAAGCCTGTCTGAATAGCTGACTCCATTCTGAGTCATACCTTCTCAGCCAGATATGCCCCATTCCATGGTTTCATCTCCACAGACAGATTTCTTAAGCCTCTTTAATCTGCATCTGGGGTTCCACACTCATGATTTCATCACTTCTCAAAGGCCCCACCTCCTAACACCATCACATTGAAGGCTAGGCTTCAACACATGATTTTGGGGGAACGTAGACATTTAGTCCACAGAAGCATAGCATTAGCCCGGCCTTGGGGAACAGAGACCCGAATGGAGAGTTGGTGTTGGCAGGCACAGGCCAAGTGAAGAGTGAGGGGCCCTGGGGAGAGGAGAGAAGCCAGGAGGAAAACAAGGAGGGCAAGGATGGCTGGGGGGTGAGATTGAGGCTGTTGGGCCTGGAGGACTCTGTTAAAGAGCTTGAGACAACAGGCAGGTGCTGAGGGTTTGCAGCCAGGGTGTGATTTGCGGTGTAGACAGATCCTTTTGCTGACGTAAGAATAAAATGGAAGTCTCAATTTTTTTGGTGGTCGCGAAGCTTTGGTGATCTGGCCCTGCTGAGGATGTCGGATCTCATTGTCCTCTTCTAAAGGCCCTCAGTAACATAGATTGATCCTAAAAACAACAACAAAAACACACACACACAAAGCGAAGGTGTCAGGACAGGTAACTTGTTTCAATGATCCTGATGATAGGTGGGTTGAATAAGGTGACAGAGGGAAGGTGCCCTCTGGGCTCATCATAGAGTTACAGGATAGCACCCAAGAGTCAGGAGCAGGGAAGACTATAACTCAGAGAAGAGTGAGGAGGACTGAGGCTTCAAAACAGACAGCTACCCTACTGTCCAGGCCACCTCATTCTCAGTCACACAAAGTTGATCCAACCTTGAGGCGGCCCCAGGGCCAGCAGCAGCTTTCATGAGAGCCATCTTACCCTATTTATGAAAGGTGTCAGGCCTGGACCACAGAAAGCTATAGAATTAAGATGCTTGGCTATCTTATGAGGCCTAGAATTCCTTCAAAACTGAGTCATCGGATGTGCTATCCCTTTGGCTCCTCTGTCTGAAGGTGGACACTGTAAAGGCCCAAGAGAGAATTCCTATGACACCATTTTCTCAACATTCCATCTCAACCCCCTCTGGCAGTCTGTTATTTTGGCATCTGCACTTGGCAGCCATTCCTCTGAGATACGTCACAGACCTCATTGTTGATGTCAGCATTTCACTGACTTAGAAGAAGCTGCAGTGTTGATATTGTAACATGTGTCTGGACCCAGGGCAGTGGCTTTGATGAATTTGCTGTAATGCAGAGCCCGAAGGGCAGTCCAGGCAGACTTGGTCTGGTGGGCTGGGAGGCATCAACTCATAGACTTCACTCCAACTGTGTCTGATTTTGTTGAACCAGGAATACACAGCCAGCCAATGCCTACTTATCTTTGGCTAACTGGGTGCCAGAGAGTATGTGAAGAAATGCAATAAAAAAGAGAAACTCCAAAATGGTGTGTGACTGTAAGTTTGAACTTGACCACTAACATTTTCTTAAATTGTATGCATTTTGCTTTTTGTTGGAAGGTTTTATTTATTTTTAAAGTTAAAAAATTTCTGCCGAAACCGGTTTGGCTCAGTGGATAGAGCGTTGGTCTGCAGACTGAAAGGTCCCAGGTTCGATTCCAGTCAAGGGCATGTACCGTGGTTGCGGGCACATCCCCAGTAGGGGGTGTGCAAGAGGCAGCTGATCGATGATTCTCTCTCATCGATGTTTCTAACTCTCTATCCCTCTCCCTTCCTCTCTATAGAAAATCAATAAAATATATTTTTTAAAAAATTTCTTTCACTTAGAGTTTAAATTCAATATTATTTATTGTAGTATTAGTTTCAGGCATACAGCATAGTGGTTAGACCATCATATATTTTACAAAGTGTTCCTTCTGATATTTCCTGTACCTAATTGATACCATACATAGTTTTAAAAGTATTAGTGACTATATTTCCTGTGTTGTAGTAGGAAGTTTTAGATACATATGAAAGTGAATAGAATGCAATAACGAGCCCACTCCTTCATTACATCATCAATAATGATTAACTCATAACCAACCTTATTTCATCTCTTGTTCCCTTATGTGTCCTTAATATTTTTTTTTCTTTTTTTTAAAAAAATATATTCCATTGATTTTGTACAGAGAAGAAGGGAGAGAGATAGAGAGTTAGAAACATCGATGAGAGAGAGTCATTGATCAGCTGCCTCTTGCACACCCCCTACTGGGGATATGCCCGCAACCAAGGTACATGCCCTCGACCGGAATCGAACCCGGGACCCTTCAGTTCCCAAGCCGACGCTCTATCCATTGAGCCAAACCGGTCTCGGCTGTCCTTAATATTTTTAAGCAAATCTAGATAACACATAACGGCATCTTTAAATATTTTAGTATGGAACTCTAACAAAAGATAACTGCCATCGTTAAATATTTTAGTATGGAACTCTAACAAAAGCTTTTTATTAGAATTGCTAGGTAGGAGAAAATTAAGTGATTTAAAGTTCTCTTAATGTGCTGAGTAAAGTTTGAAAAGAAAAAGAGGAAGAACAGACATTGATGATTCATGTTGAAGACTTGCACACACATAAGGGGCTCACTGGTGGCAGGGTGGTCTCTGCTAAGTTGGGAGTGGGACCTCAAAGGTCTCACCCACTCCTTTCTGGCTGTTGAGGTGAGGAATTCGCCTTGGAGGGACAGTGAGGAGGAGTTGTGCATGTTGATTCTCTGGGTAGAGATGGAGGATAGCAAGTAGTTGACCTTGGTCCTATAAATTGTCTTTTGAATCCCAATGTGCGAGTTTCAGGTAGAAGCTTAGGCAGCTGTTTCATGAGGGCCGTGTGAGACTCTGTGGGTGAAGACAGACATATTCTGGTGCCAAAGTGGCCCCTGAGATTTGGGCTGTGGAAACACTGGGAGGCAGCAGCCTGTGTCTGGGTTACCTTGAGGGGGACACCAGTAGCAGCAGCTGTGGTACGATGCTCGAAAGGCTGTCCAAGTAGAAGATAATGAAGGGCTTTAGGAACAAGACAACCAAAGTGCAGAAGGCTCTGTTGCTGATGGAAGCTGATGGACTAAAGAGGGCATGTAGGACACCCCTAAGAGCCATTACGTCTTTCTGAGAGAGGGGTGTGTCAGTCAGACTGCTCTCCAGCCTTGAGAGCTAGGTGTGGTGAAAATGGATCCAGTATGCAGATAAAATAGGACTGAGGTTGAGACCAGAGCACAGGGTGGTGGTCACAGCTAACAGCAAGGAGCAGCAGCATGAGACAACCATAAACTTGGGAGGGGAATTCAGGAGAAGCAGGATGTGGGCCTGGAGCCACATGCCTGCATCTGAACCCTCGCTCTGCCGCTTTGAACTACCGACTTAACCCTTCTGCACCTCTGTTTCCTCATCTGTGAAGTGGAAGGCGCTCCCCGTAGAATGCTTTTGAGGGCTGAAGGATTAATGTGTGCAAAATGCTTCAAACATTGTCTCATGCATGTAAAGCACTCAGGCAATGCTAGGTATTGCTGTTGTTCTTTTTATTACTATTATCAATGTTGACATGGTGCTGATGATAAGAAGAGGGAACCCTGTCACTGAGTAAAGTCCCACACCTTCAGCACTGGCTCAAGCTCACACCTGCTCTGACTCACCTTGCCTGTCACTTCCTAAGAGAACTCAGCTACATTTCCCACACACCCTACTACGCTTTTCCTGCCTTTCCCTGGGATTCTCCACAAGACAACCTGTCACATATCAGCGGACGCTCAAAAGCAGTTTGCATAAAAGAGAGTGTTAACTCAATGGAGGCTTTATCTGACTGTGCAGACTACTGCACCCCAAGACTCTTGGCTAACCCCTCCTGCAGGGTTTCTAGGCAGCTGGAGTTCTGAGAAGGGATTGCCTGCATTCTTCCCCCCATGTCTGGGCCAGGGCTGCCAGAGATGGTGGGAAAAGATCTGCTGAAGGAGTATGAAGCGTAGGATATGGCCTGAATGTCTCCACTCTGTTCCCACCTCAGGTCTACCTGTCCTGGTGGGAAGGAAGATGGTGGTCTTCTTCACTGGAGGTGTTTCACTTACACCTGGTGAGGCCACTGAAGACATTCCACAGCCTCATCCCGGGGCACCCGGGGATCCCTCTCCCTGGGAGTCACTCACTGGGTGTGGTGTCTGGGACAGGAAGATAAGCCAGCAGAGTGGAAGTAGACGGCCAGGTACCCCATCCTTTACAAGAAAGCAGCCCTGCCCGGCCATGACTAAGGAAGAGTGAGGGTCATGGTTACGATGCTCAGTAACCAGCTTCTCCACCTGACCTTTTAAACAACAGTCACTGCTAAACATTTCATCTGTGGACACCCTCCTCCCTGGTCTCTATGTCACCTTGATCCCTGCCTGCTCTCCGAGCCTGAGCGTCTATGAACTTAATGACTATGCTACTTATTTGCTGTGTGCATGGGGCCTTGGGCATTATTTTATAGATGATAGTAATAGCCCACCTTTACAGAGAACTTGCATGTGCCAGGCCCCAGGTGTGCCTCCTCATCTAACCTTTACCACAGAGCTCTGAGGCAAGGACAGTTATCACCCCCATTTCACAGGCGAGGGAACCAGAGCTTCAGGAGATCAAGCATAAAAGCGTCAGTGCTGGACCTCACCCCTCCTGTCTTCGGTTGGTGAACACCCGGGAACTGCATCATAGGATAGGCTCCTTGGCAGCCAGTGCTAGGCTTTAGTTTTCTGCCATTTTCTGTAAATGACCATTGATTGATTGCTTGACCCATAAGACTGTTTTAAGTAAAATAGAATATGTGTCTTGTAAGGAACTCAAATCCCTTAGAAGATCATTTCCAACCTGTTTCCAAAGAATCTCTGGGCAAGAACAGTCTAATACTCCTGACCTTGCAGGCTTCCCCCGCCCGTGGCCTCCCCCCACCCCCTCCCCCCCCCCCCCCCCCCCCCCCGCACCGGGGCTCACCTTTTTTGACTTTTTTTTTTTTTTTTTTTTTTTATCACAGACGCTGTCTGGAGACAAAGCCAAGTGCCAAGAGAAAGAGGCCAAGACTCGAATGTATTTCAGACAAGACCCCGAGGACTGAGTCAGACTTCTGCAGAGAACACCGAGTCTAATTTTAGATGACTCGACTCGACTTAGCCCTTTAAGCTCTGCCAGTTAGTTTTGGTTACGTGTCATTGTTTAAAGTTTAAATATTCTTTGCATTTTTTTTCCTTCAAGAGTGCAGTTAAATTAGATGCTGGTCGAAAGGACAAGTTATTATTTGTGGATGTATGTGCCTCCCCCATTAGGCTTCACTGCCTGCGACTTTCTGAAGCAGCCTGGGAAGGTGAGCTGTATATAGATCAAGAGAGTGTGTATGAAAACTGTTTAGATAACAATTGCAAGGTGCTCAGAGAAGACCTGACTTTATTTAGACATTCTGTTTCTTCACAGTTTCCTTCCTGGGAGGACTCTTGGCTCTCTTTCTCCAGACAGTGTGTGTGGGGGGTAAGGAAAAGGCAGCATGTGGGGGTAAGGAAAAGGCGGCGTGACTGCCAGATCAGAAAATAATAGATTTTTTTTTATTATGAAAGAGATTGCATCATTCATATTTGAAATTCCCATGTGGTACAATTTTATTAAATTTTGATATGACCCAGGTTCCCAGAGGTATTGTGGATCTTGGAAGAGTAAAAAAGTGCCCAGGCCACTTGATCAAAGATCAGAAGTTCAAAGACGGCCAAGGTGGTGCATAACTGCATGAAGGTCAACTCTAAAATATGTGCTAACATGTTGTTCGCCATTTATTAAGCTCTATGCCGAGGCATTTTTTTTCTGGAGGGAGGTCCCATAAAAAAGTTCATGGACTTAAAAAAAAATAAGCATCTACATAAAGCTGAGTTATGGCTGCTGGACGAATCTGCCTCATAGGAAACTCTTGGAAGAGAATTATGGCTTATATCATCTGTGATTTATCTGGGTCCAAATGCACTGAAACACGCAACAGTCTTGAGTTGGAACAGCATCTACGTCCTCCAAAGTCTCTCCTGCCTCCAAGATGGGGACTCGGGACAGGCTGCCCTCATCACTCACAGAGGACAATGGAAACACACGGCTGGCTGATGCATGGCTCTGAAATACTAGAGCTGTCCCCAGGGGCTCCTTGTTTTAAAGTCAACTCAATAAATATTTATGAGAACTTTCTATGTACTGGACACTCTGTCCAAGGCGGAGTGGGATTCAAAGACGAGTGGGATACAACACACACTGGGAAAGTCCCCTGGGAGAGCCCTGTTGCTGTAAGAACTCTGAAGAGACCATCTTCCTCTGGTGAAGGTGCCAGGGCCCTCTTCACAGCCAGGTGGTGAGGCAGAGGGCGGCATGACTTGCAGGGTGGTGGGGCCCTTCCTGTGCCCACGCAAACCCGCGGGAACAAAGGCAGGGCCTTCTCCTCTGGGTCCTGCGACGATAGTGCCCTTGCCCCTCATTGCTAGCCAGCAGCCCACTCCCAGAGTAGATAGCCAGAGTGCACGGTCCCTTTTTCATGCTGGGAGGAGGCTGTGGGCACCAGTCATGTGTGAAGAGATGTTCCCAGCAGTGTAGGAGTGGGGTCCAGCTCTGCCCAGCCTTCAAAGATGCCCTCCAAACTTCTGAACTGGAGCCCCCTGCCCAGGCCCCGGGCTCCTCTGGGGTTAGGATGAAGAGGAGGGATGCAGGGGGCAGTGTTGCCATGGGTTCCTGAGCAGCATCCTTGTCCAGACACCCATCACTGGCCTTCCCCAGGGGGTGCATTTGTTCTCTAGGAGCCCCCCAACACATATTCAGGGTCCGAGTGCTTTGGGATAAGCAACCACTTGGCACATGGGAAGACTTATGCTACCTGCCATGCAAGAGATAGGAGACCATGGTAGCCGGTTCGCCTGATTTTGTTGGGAGGCACTTCGATCGGTCTTCTTCCTGAAAGTGCAGGTGTTGGGCCGGGAGAGGGTGGATGGGGACCCTGGGATATAGCTCCTCATCTGATAGCTCAATTGAGGAGCTCTCTGCAACCCTCACTTAACTTGTGATGGTGTTGTGGGGCTGGGAGGAAAAGGGGAGAAACACTCTGTCAAGAGAAAAGATGCCAAGAAAGCATATGAAAAAGTACAGGCAGTGAGTTGACTTAGGAACTCAGGGAGTAAGAGGTCAGCTGAAATTTCCTCCTGGAATGCTGCATTGAATTTGTTCCGGAAATGTAACATGATAGTCTCTGCTTTCCAATGAAGTAGACTTTGATGCATTGTTTGGTGGTGGGTCCACAGGCTAAGATCAGATGTACCCACACTTCCCCTGGTCCACAAACAGGACACGCAGGGAGATGAAACACTTGGCAGAGCTGAGCTCAAGGGAAGGTCTGGTTATTAGGGGAGAGAACGTCTGGCCGGAAAGACGCTGAGTTGCTCATAATGCTGTGAGGTTTCTTTGATGTGAGATGGGAATCATTTGGTGAAATGTCAAGATTCAGCACAGGGATCAGGGTGTCCCTGGGGTTGCCACTGGAAGCCCCCTGTGGGTGTGCACAGAGGAGGAGGCCCTGGACTTCCTGTGAGGGAGGACTTTCTAATTATGAGGACCTTCTCTCAAGACAAGGTAGAGAGCTCCTCATTACCAGAAGTGTTCGAGCGGAGTCTGTGCAACCACAAGGCACGGGACTTGGTGCTTCTCGCCAACCCTACTAGATTGAAAGCTCCCGAAAGAAGGTCTTTAGAGCCCTCAGACCTGGTGGTTTAGGAAGCTCTGATTATTATCCAGCCCTGACTGTCTGGTCTGCAGGAGCTGGGTCATCATTTCTTCCTAAGGGGATGTCTGATTCTTTTGTGGTTTTGTTCCCACCCTTGTGAGGTCAGCATTATCTCAGGAAGGTAACAGCTGCTGAAGAGGAGTCACCCGAAGGCCTTAGAGCTGCACTTCAGGGAGTGAGGGCTCTAATTCACTCACCCCTGGACAAGGCTCTCATGGTGGTGCCTGCACAGGCCATAGACCTGGGGCGCAGGCAGCCAACACCGTGACAAAGGGAAGGCGCCCAGCTCTTCCCAGCAGCCCATTGCTAGGCCCACCGAGGCTGCCACCATGCTTGTCACTCAAGCATTGCTTTATCTCAAGGTCTTGGATTTGGGGGTTAACAAAGAGGGAATTTTTCAATTCTTATGCAATGTATTTCTATAGTACAACAGTGGCTTATAAAAATCACATATTACGTATAAAATAAAAAATGCAAAACATATATTTGTAACATTGCTCACTTGGAGTGAAGTGATCCCTGTTAAAATGCTGAGCTCTAACATCACCCTAACCACGTCCTCCAAGCCCTGAAGCCGGGCTAGTTCATCAGATTACCTAAAATGGGATGATTCAGAAAGAAGGAATGTTAACTAGTCAGCAGAGGGTTGGATTTACGAGTGGAGGGTGGGATGGTGGGGAGGGGGACCTTCTAGATCCAGGTCCCCAAGGAAATCCAGGATTATAACATTCTCAGGCTGCAGGGAATTTAGCTGGAAATCTGTTAGTCTAAGATCAGCTGGGTTTCCTCCCATCCCCCCTCCACCTCTGCTTTGCTCTGCTTCATAGGCTGGCCTTGCAAGGCCTCGGAGTCTGGAGGTCAAGAGAGAAAAAGGTCTGTGGGTATCATGCCCTAAGTGCAGGTCCGGAGCTGGGCCTGTAGGGCAGCCAGGCCTGGCAGGTGTTCAGAATGCTCCTGTGCAAGGAAGGGGCCAATGAGATGCTGAGCCTTTTCTGAGAAAAGCCAGGGGTCCCAAGTTTAAAAGGGCAGCTCAGGTTGAGTGTGGGGGAGTGTGTATGTGTGTGGGGGGCAGGACACAGCAGTGGGAGGATCCAGGATGCCCAGTGCTTCCAGGCAAGGGGCACTGAGAGAAGACACATTGTGTGCTCCACAATCCTGCTCAGCGTTCAGGGACTGACTGTGCAGCACTGAGGTTCTGGGCCTGCCATCGTGGTCCACCCTCGGCGGGCTTCAGAAAGTCCCGAACTTCCTGACCCTGTCCGGGAACAGTGTGTGTGGATGTTTCTCTGGGACCAAGGTTGTTGGGGGTGGGGAGGGGAGAAGCTGGGGCGGTTGGGATAATCACACTCTCACAGAAGTTAAGAACCACAAGCAGACCTTGCACTCTTCAAGTAACTTCTTTAGCTGCCCCTGCACTTCCTTCAGGGTGGGAACAAAAGCCACACTCAAGCCTCCAAATTTGGGATTGTTATTCTGCACTGGATTGCAGTACTTGTGTGTGGGGGGAGGGAGGAAAGCAGTAGAGTTCAGGGAGAGAGAGAGACTGACTGTGCGTTGATTGAATATGAGAGTGTGTGTGTGTGAGTGTGTGTGTGTGAATGAGCAGGCATTTGTAACCTGGAGCGTCCATGTTTCTTCCCTCTTCTTTCTGTTTGGACTTAGAGCTCCTCTGCTCCAAAAACATGCCCCTTCTCTTCTGCCAAAAGCTCCCCTAATCTGTGCTGCTTTCAGGGCACAGCCCCAGTGCGTGCCAGCAACTTGGGCCAACGGCAACAGCGGAAACCCAGACAGCTCTGGAAAAATATTTGTTTAATTAGCAGAAACGACTGGTGTGCCTCTGAGGGGTCAGAATCCATTTTTAACTGGCCGGCTTGGAGCAGAGCCTGATG
Source organism: Pipistrellus hanaki (assembly GCF_964339955.1). Lineage (NCBI taxonomy): Eukaryota > Metazoa > Chordata > Mammalia > Chiroptera > Vespertilionidae > Pipistrellus > Pipistrellus hanaki. The sequence continues at coordinate 128,948,249 of NC_140503.1, read as the reverse complement.
AGTTTTCCTGCAGGGCTGGGCTGTTTGGGGGCTGAATCACTGGTATCCGGCTCCCACCTGAATGCTGGTGTGGGAAGGTGCTGCGCGGCTTCTCCATAGCAGGCAGTGCCAGGCACACTCGTGGAGTATGGAGGGAAGTGCTGGCACACTGGGCGTGTCAGATCCCCACAGAATGGCCGAGATCATCCTCAGACCCTAAAACTACCCTGGAATTCCTCTTAGGACTCGGGCTGGGCCTGTGTCTATCAGGCCTTTTGAATAAGAGCCCTTAGGGTCACTGGAAGCTAGAATTGCCATTTCCCAGGGGGCATTGTTTTCAGAAAGGTAGGGTTTCCCCTGGGGACCTGGGGTGTCCTGGAGACCTTCCAGTCACCCCTCCAGGTCTATACTACCCCCCCCCCCCCCCCCCGGGAATAACTTTCATGGGCTCTCTCCGTGCACACTGTTACCCTCTGCCCTCTTTGGTTGGGTGTGCAGTGGGCAGCCCCAGCTGGAGCCCAGCAGGAGGAGAGGGAGGTGCATGAATTTATTTTCCCTCCCTCCCTGCTGGGTCAAGTCGGGCTCCTGTGTCTCACCCAGAGGGCATGGCCTCACTCAACCCTCTTTCTCTTCTTCACTTGACCTTTCTCTGTTTCTTCAGGTCTCTGGCAATTGCTGTGTGGGGGGCATGACATGATCCTGTGATTTTCCTACACCCTGTGTAACCTTCACAGTCAGTCCCTTTATCATGCACTCCTCAAATTTTCCCAATTGGAAAACTATCTTTTCTGAACTTCTCTATAAAGTGAGGTTTGGCAGTCTCATTCTTTGAGAACAAAGCTGTTCAAACATAGGTGTTGGAAAGCAAACAAATGATGGGAAAGTTTTTTAAAACCCTGAAACAGAGCTACAGGACAGAGTGCTATGGCCCATACTCAGTGATCTGGTGCTGGTGGGGCAGTCTGCCTAACCAGACTGAGTGATGTTACAGCTGTGGCCGATGTCAGGGTGAGGTGGCCTCCATCCATTTCACAGAGGCGTGGATGAGAAGAGCAGTGCCAATTTGTCTCCTGGGATCTCTCACTGAATGCTGACAACTAGATGAAAATCTTTTGCCTACGGGACCCGGCTCTGATAATTGCATTTAAAACCTCCCAGGGTCCTGTTGCACCTACTCCTGGCCACAGGTAGGGGATGTCAGACCAAAGAGACCTGGTGCATTTGCTGAGGTTCCCCCGAGTGACAGAACCAATAGGATATACAGATATATAGAAAGAGATTTATGATAGAAATCATGTGGTTGTGGAGGCTGAGAAGTCCCATGATCTGCCATTTGCAAGTTGGAGGCCCAGAAGATTTGGAGGTATAAGTTTTAGTCCAAGTCTAAAACCTTGAGAACCAAAAGCACTGATGTCTGAGCAGAAGATGGATGTAGCAGATCCAGCTGAGAAAATCCGCTTTTCTTCCTTTTTGTTCTATTCAGGCCCCCATGTTTTAGATGTTCTATTCTACATCAGGAAGGATGATCTGCTTTACTCGATCCACTGAATCAAATGCTAGTAGTCTCTTCTAGAAAAACCGTCACACACATGCAGGAAGAATGGTTTATCAGTGCTCTGGGTGTTCCTTAGCCTCATCAAGTTGACACATCAAATTTGCCATCACACAAGTTGAAGTAGCAAGACAAAAACAAAACAAAACAAAACAAAACAAACAAACAAACAAACAAAAGTCAGAATTGGGTTCTAGGATCATCTTAATGGGCTCCAAGGTTTTCCAACCTTGGTAGAGTCTGCTGGGTTGGGGAAGATGCAGGATCAAGGAGCCCATATGCATAGAGTTGTATTTTTATGAAGAGACTATAGAAATAATCAGAATCTAAGAGGCAGAGGGTCAGGCTGAGGAACTGAATCAATTTGGGGGCTTTCACAACACTTATAAAAACAACCTCATTGCACCTCCCTTCAGACCTGCCAGCACCAGCCGAAGCTGAGGTCGAGGGTCCCAGGCCCACAGGCCTCTCTCCAAATTTCCAAGTTTTAATAATACCAGCCTCTCCCCTTCACTCCCTCAGCCTCAGGGATGATACCACAGAGTTCTCCTTTTACTTTCTAGTCACAGGTTAGCAGCCTCACATCTATGCGAGTATTAGCAGTAAATCTTCTCTATTCAATTGGTGTGGAAGGATGGTCTCCTATTTGAACCCTGACCATGAGCTTCAGAGCTTGCAGCTTGTGGGAGTGATACCACCCTGGCCTGGAGGAGGCCTGGAGGGGAGGGGAGAGAGGAGATATTGTAAGGACCCCCTGGGAGGCAGAAGGCCTGGTCAGTCAGTGAGGAAGAGGAGAGGGGGAGCGAGCTCTGAAGGCAGCTGAGTCACTTCTGCTGCCTTAGAATCTTGCCTGGAACCAGGCATAGATCAGTCAGGGGGCTTGTGTGGATTTGGGAGGAGAAATCAGGCAAATGCTCCTCTCTCAGGAATCAGGAGACCTGGGCATGCTGTGGAGATGGCTGACAGATATGCCTATTCCAACGTTTTGGCTCTTCTCTCCTTGGCCACTTGTCCCTGGAAAGAGCTGCCCAGACAGAGCAGATCCAAACCCTGGCTCCTCCACAAGGCACCCAGTGGCTGCCATTCTAATGTGAGCAGAGCTGCTCATTCACTTCAGGGGCCACTAACGGACTAGAAGACTATGGAGGTCCTCCTGGGAGAGAGATTAATTACTCTGTGCCCACCTGAGAATCCTTGGTGCCTCTGATTGTGTGCCCTCATTTGAGACCTCTCTCATGATCCCCAGTTCTCTTGGCCTACCCTGACAGGTTCTCTAGGCAAGCTGCCACCAGGTCCACTGGCAATGGCTACTTGGGCTTCCTGGGAAGCTTCAGGAGAGGGAGGGTCTAGCAGGAATGAGGCAAACATGGAGGATCCTTATTATGGTCTAACTAGAGGCCCGATGCAATAAATTTGTGGATGGTGAGGAGGGTGTCCCTCAGACCAGCCTGCACCCTCTTCAATCGGGGACCCCTCAAGGGATTTATGACTGCCCATTTAGGCCCAATCCCTACAGGCCCTAACCACTCCCCTGCCAACCTGATTGATGTCTAACTGCTCCCTGCCAGCCTGTTTGCCCCCAACTTCCCTCCTCTGCTGGCCTGGTCACCCCTAACTGCCCTGCCCTGCAGGCTTTATTGCCCCCAATTTGCTCTCCCTTGCAGGCTTGGTCCTCCCAACTGCCCTCCCCTGCTGACCATCTTGTGGTGGCCATCTTGTGTCCATATGGGGGTAGGATCTTTGACCACATGGGGGCAGCCATCTTGTGTGTTGGAGTTATGGTCAATCTGCATATTACTCTTTTATTAGATAGGATAGAAGCCTGGTACACGAATGGGAGCCAGCTGGTTTGCCCTGAAGGGTGTCCAGGATCAGGGTGGGGTGGCCTGGGTGAGGGGCCTGTGGTGGTTTGCAGGATGGCTGTGCCCCCTGGGGACCCAAGTGGAGGTCCTGGGTTCTGGAATTTATTTAATCTATAATTGAAACTTTGTAGCCTGGAGCGGAGCCAAGCCTTCTGCTCATTCAGTGATGGTAGCCATTTCTGTTGGAATTCTATAACTGAAACTTTGTAACCTTAAGTAGAGGCCTGGGCTGGCCAGGGTGTGTGGAAAGCTTGGCTTCCTCCATCACTGGGGAAACGCAAGCCTCCCTCCTGCTTGCTCAGCTGCAGACATCTTGGTTGGGTTAATTTTCATACTTTCTCCTGATTGGCTTTGTGGGTGTCGCAGAGTGATGGTTAATTTGCATATTACTCTTTTATTAGATAGGATTGTGTTCCCCAAATTCATTTGTTGAAGTCCTAATCTCCAAGACCTCAGAATGTGACATGGATTTGGAGATGGGGGCTTTACAAAGGTGAGTGAGGCAAAATGAGGCCCATCATCCAATCTGACTGGTGTCCTGATAAAAAGGGGAGACTAGGACACAGAGAGGACAGGAACACAGAGGATAGCAACCTGCAAGCTCAGAAGAGAGGATTTAGAGGAAACCAGCTCTGCTGGTGCCTTGGTGTTGGCCACCAGCTTCCAGAAATGTGAGAAAGGAAATGTCTGTTGTTTCAGCCATAGTGTGGTGTTTTGTTATGGCGCCCGAGCGGACTAAGACAGTCTCCACCATCTTCTCCTGATGTGAATCCTATGTTCTGGTGTCCCTTTGTGTTGGTTTCCTATGGAGGCATAACAAATTACCACAACTTTTGTGCTTTTAAAACAACACAAGTATATTCTTGTACAGTTCTGGAGGTCAGGGTCTAAAACCAAGGTTTTGGCAGGCTAGGCTCTTCTGGAGGCTTCAGGGAAGAATCCACTTCCTTGCCTTTTTCTAGAGACCCCTTCCTCAAGGTGCTCCTCCCTCTGTGAACTCCTACTGCTGACTCCAATGTGGTGGTATGGCTCCAGTTCAAATCTGAAGGCCTGAGCACCAGGGAGCAGATATTCAAGGGCAATAGCCAAATTAATCTTGAGAAAGAACAAAATACCATGTGGCCTGATATCAAACTATACTACAAAATTACAATAATAAAAATGTATGGTAATGGGGAAAATATATATATAAAATCTCAATGGAGTAAAATAGAAAGCCCAGAAATAAGTCCTTACTTATGTGGTCAATTAATCTATGAAAATAGAGACAGGATATACAGAGTGGTAAAGACAGTGTCTTCAACAAATGGTATTGAGAAAACTGGACAGATACATGCCAAAACAAACAAATAAAAAATAGGGTCCTGTTCAGTGTGGCTCAGTTGGTTGAGCATCTTCCCATGCACCAAAAGGTACCTGGTTTGATTCCAGTCAGGGCACATGCCTAGGTTGTGGGCTTGATCCCCCATGGGGGTGTGCAAGAGGCAGCAGATCGATGTTTGTGTCTTGTTTTTGTTTTTGTTTTTTCCTCTCTCTCTCCCTCTCCTTTTCTCTCTTTCTAAAATCAATAAAAAAATACTATAAAACTAAATAAAATAATTTGGACTACTTTCTTATACTATATACACGAAGAAACTAAAAAAGTGAATTAAAGACTGTACTGTAAGACCAGAAACCATAAACTCTGAGAAGAAAAGATAGGCAGTAAACTCTTTGACATCAGTCTTAGCAATATTTTTTTCTCTCCTTGAGCAAGAGCAACAAAAGAAAAATTAAACAAATGGAAATTCATAAAATTAAAATGCATAGCAAAGAAAATCATCAATAAAATAAAAATAAAAACTTATTGAACGAGAGAAGATATTGAAAAATCATCTATTAAGGAGGTAATATCTAAAATATATAAGGAACTCTTACAACTTAACACCAAAAAAACAAACAATCCAATTTAAAAATGGCAGAGGGCCTGAATAGATATTTTTCCAGAGTACATACTAGTACAGATGGCCAATAGATATATGAAAAGATGCTTAATATCACTAATCATCAGAGAAATGCAAATTAAAACTACAATGAGCCATCACTCTCATCTGTCATAATGGCTACCATAAAAAAATGAACAAACAAGTGTTGGCAAGGATGTGGAGAAAAGGGAACCATCATGCCCGATTGGTGAGATTGCAAATGGATGCATACATTATGGAAAACAGTTTGGTGATTACTCAAAAAATTAAAGAGATGCCCTGGCCTGTTTGGCTCAGTGGACAGAACATCAGCCTGAGGACTGAAGACTCACCAGTTTGGTTCCAGTCAAGTGCACATACCTCAGTTGCAGGCTCAATCCCTGACCCCAGTTAGGGTGTATGCAGGAGGTAACCAATTATGTATCTCTCTCACATTGATATTTCTCTCTCTCTCTGTCTCTCCCTCACCCTCTCACTCTCTCTAAAAAACATCAATAGAAAAATATCCTTGGGTGAGGATTAACAAAAATAAAAATATATTAAATAGCTGCCATACCAGCCAGCAATCCCACTTCTGGGTATTTATTGGAAGAAAGTTACTTGCAAAAGATATACACATGCCCTGTGGAATAAACTAGAAAGCCCAGAAATAAGTCCTTATTTATTCGGTCAATTAATCTATGACAAATTTTATTCATTGTAGCATTGTTTAAAATAGCCAAGCTATGGAAGCAACCTAGATGTCCATTGAAAGATGACTGGATAAAGTAAGTGTAGTACATATGAGACAGGCCAGAAATCCAGGAAAAGTGGAATAGGGAAACTGAGACAACTGAACAAACTGGAAGAGCAACTTACAACAGATCCAGAAGGCCACGTCCCTAGAGATAACATCTAGGCCTCAGTTGTATTTCAATTTCAGAAACCCAGAAAAGATACCAGGACCAGCTGCAATGACCAACAACTCCCTGCCCTGACCAATCAGTGGAGACCATGATCCTGAAGGAGTACACCTAGAAAATTGATAAATATTCTGTTGAGACCTCCCCTGAGACCTCCCCTAAGATTCCTGCCTGCAAGAAAGACATAAAAGCCTCAAGACAAAGGCTCTCTCTCTGTGGAGCAGCCCCCACTGTTTCCTTTCTCTCTCCTTCCCTCCATTCCTCCTCTATAGGTGTGCATCTCCAAAACTCTAAGGGACCCACAAGGCCACAACCAGGGGAGCAGTGGGCAGTGGCAGCTTGTCCCTGAACCTTTCCCCAAAGCTCCCTTTTCTCTGACTTCCCAGGGAGCTAAAGAACCCCAGCTTAGGCTCTCTTATTGCTTCTTTTATGCTAAGCCATTTATTTTTCACTGTCCCCCTTTAATAAACATTTCCTCATAGTCACTGGATTTGTGTTGTGATTTTTTCCAAAATGAATCCACATACTACCGGCTGACCCTAGGCAGACCCATTCAGGTCCAGGTCCCCTTTCAGTAACACATATATGTACAACAGAATGTTTTACTCAGCCATAAAAAAAAGAAAATCTGAGAGAAACCAAAATGGCGACATAGGTAAGCACCTAAACTGCTGCCTTGCACAGCAATTTCAAAACTACAACTAAGAGAAAACGGACATCATCCAGAACCACAGGAAAGCTGGCCCAGTGGAAGTTCTACAACTAGATGGAAAGAAAAAAGCTCAAAGATTCAGAGGAGCTGCAAAAGGCTAAGGTACGGAGACACGCATGCAGAGAGGACAGGCAGCTGAGAGTCTCTCTGGCTTTCTTTATTGTGAGAGAGTCAGGCGCTCCCAACTACACTAAACCCCAGTTCTGGGCAAGACACTGGGGACCTAGACCCATAGGTACTGTCAGGAAAAGAAAAAAACACATGGAAACTCAGGGGAAAAAGCAAGGGGTCTGGAGGTGTGCACATGAGTGTGTGCAGAGAGGACTGACTGTTGAGTGTGCTGCTGGTTTTCTCTAGTGGAGAAAGATGGAAGCTCCAGACTGCGCTGAACTCCAGTTAAGCAAGAATCTGGGAATCCAGATTCATTGGGGGAGAAACTGGACTGTCTGGCAGTGGGCGAAAATCAAGGGCGGCTTTCTCTCAGAGGTGCTTGCAATGATTACCAAGGGACACTGAAACCCACGGGCATCATAGGGCAGGGCTGATGAGAAGCCATGGCTGTCTGCTTAGTCCTGAGACTCCATCCCATCCAAGCTGAGCACAGAGGCTTTTGCAATTTTGCAAGTCTTGTTTCATAAGGCTGTCTCCAGCACAGAAGTTCTCCCAGTGTAGAAACAGTTGATCCTCCCAGCCAATTGGCCTGGAGGTCAATTGCTCCCAGTGATATCAACAACAATCAAGACTTAACTACAAGGCTGTACACACAGTCCACAAAGGGGTGGACTAAGAGTGTCCATCTCAAGTAACTGGGGAGGCTGAGCCACTGGGCCCTATAGGACACCTAGCACACAAAGCTACTCTACCAACTCAGAGAAGCAGCAAAAATGCGGAGACAAAGAAACAGATCACAAACAAAAGAAATAGAGGAAAACAAACCACTGAATATAGAGTTCAAAACCACAGTTATAAGGCTTTTCAATAATTTCCTAGAAAAGGCAGATATATTTAGCGAGACCCTCAAGGATATGAAAAAAGACCAACTAGAAATTAAACATACACTGACTGAAATAAAAAATATTATACAGAGTCTAACAGCAGACTAGAGGAACGCAAGAGTCAAGTTAAAGATTTGAAATACAAAGAAGCAAAAAAACACTTAACCGGAAAAGCAAAAGCAAAAAAAAAATCATGCCGAAACCGGTTTGGCTCAATGGATAGAGCGACGGCTTGGGAACTGAAAGATCCTGGGTTCGATTCCGGGCAAGGGCATGTACCTTGGTTGCGAGCATATCCCCAGTAGGGGGTGTGCAAGAGGCAGCTGATCGATGACTCTCTCTCATTGATGTTTCTGACTCTCTATCTCTCTCCCTTCCTCTATGTACAAAATCAATAAAATATATTTTAAAAAAAGAAAAGAAAAAAAAAAATCCAAAAATTTGAAGATAGTGTAAGGAGCCTCTGGGACAACTTCAAGCATACCAACATCAGAATTATGAGGATGCCAGAAGAAGAGAGAGAGCAGATACTGAAAACATATTTGAAGAAATAATGACTGAAAACTTCCTTCACTTGGTGAAAGAAATAGACTTACAAGTCCAGGAAGTGCACAGAACCCAAACAAAAGGAATCTAAAGAGGACCACACCAAGACACATCATAATTAAAATGCCAAGAGGAAGAGACAAAGAGAGAATGTTAAAAGCAGCAAGAGAAAAACAGTTAATTACCTATAAGGAAGCACCCATACAATTGTCAGCTGATTTTTCAACAGAAACTATGCAGGCCAGACAGGAGTGGCAAGAAATATTCAAAGTGATGAATAGCAAGAACCTATAACCAAGATTACTCTACCCAGCAAAGTTATCATTCAGAATTGAAGGTCAGATAAAGAGCTTCACAGTTAAGAAAAAGCTAAAGGAGTTTATCACCACCCAACCAGTGTTATATGAAATGCTGAAAGGTATTCTTTAAGAAGAGGAAGAAGAAAAAAGTAAAGATAAAAATTATGATCAACCAATACCTATATATCAACAAGTGAACCTAAAAATCAAGTGAATTAAAAATCTGAGGAACAGAATAAACTGGTAAATATAATAGAATCAGAGGCATAGGAAGGGAGTGGACTGACAATTCTCAGAGGGAAAGGGATGTGGGGGGTGCAGGGAGAGACTGGACAAAAATCGTACACCTATGGATGAGGACAGAGGTGGGGAGGTAAGGACAGAGGGTAGGGTGGGAACTGGGTGGAGGGGAGCTATGGGGGGGAGGAGGAAAGAGAAACAATCATAATAATCTGAATAAAGATTTATTAAATAAAAAAATAAAGTACAAAATAAAAAAATCTTGTCATTTGTTTCAACATGAATGGACCCAGAGGGTATTATACTAAGTAAAAAATGCCAGAGAAAGACCAAAACTATATGATTTTACTTATAAGTAGAATTTAAAAAAAACAACAAACACAACCCAAACCAAATGAATAAACAAAATATAAACAGACCCATAGATACAGCGGGTGGTTGCCAAAGTGGAAGAGAGTGTGGGGGAATGGAAATCTAAATAAATAAATAAATAAATACATCACCTCATCCCTTTCCAAGTTTACACCCATCATGAGTCACTCAAGAGTGAATGGGTGAACTGTTTACAGAGCCGGAGGTCACCTGGAGATAAAGACTGGGAGTTCCTGGAAGGTGCCCGTGCTTTATCTCCCTGTATATGCTGGGAGAGGTGTGTCTGAGAGTGTGTGCATGTGCAGGTGTGCGTGTGATTGTATGCTAGTGTGTGAGTGTGCAGTGGGGCAGGCAAGGAGGGGCTGATACCCCCCTGGAGCAGACACAACCCCTAGAATAGGAGGCAGGAGCAGAGGTGGCAGAGGTTAAGGTGCTTGAGTTGGAATTTGAACTGGCTTCTTTTCCTTAACATTGGGGAAATGGTAAGCTGGCTCCAGTGATTGAGAGCTGACTTCAGGCATGGCTAATAAGCTTCCTGTTTGCAGGATCTGGGTTCTGGGAAATTGGGAAAGATGGGCAGAGGCTGAGGAGCAGACAGGGCCCATGGAAGGAGCACAGGCCTTGGGGCCACCAACTCACTTGGTGGTGAGGCCTCGGCAAAGTGACATAACCTCTTGAGTCCTCTTTCCTAGTCCAGAAAAGGGAAGTGGTCCTCACCAGTTTGTCTGGTGGGGAGGATTAAATGAGCTAATTTAGCTTGGTTTCAACAGATGAATACAATGGAGGGCTCAGTACAGGGCTTAATGAGTACCTGGGCTCAGAAATGTCAGCCACAGTAACTAGGGCCTGATGTGCTTGGCACAGGGCCTGCTCTCCCCTTCACCATTCATGCTCCCTCCCGATGCCCCCTCCTCAGTCTCTGCAGGCTGGAGGCCTCTCAGAAAGTCTTGCCAAAAAGCTCATTTAGCAGGGCGGTCCCAGCCAGGTTCCTGTTTGCCTAACCAAAGCCGCAAGGCCTTCAAAGGAGCCTAGGGGAGAAAGGTTTGTTTTTTCTCTCTCCCACAGAAGAAGGAGTTGGAAAAGTTTGCTAAGTCAGGCTCCATTAAGCTCACAAAATGGCTCTTTGTTCCAGCTGAGACAGGGAAGAAATCAGAAGTGGTAGAAGGTGTGGCTTGTTTCTCTTGTTCTTGGAGTGTTTAGGTAAGCCTAGCCCCACCTGGCTTTGTCTCCCGTTCCTCCACCACGGAATCCTCAGCAATTCTAATCCTATCTTCTGTATCTCGTAGAAAGACCCAGCCAGCAGGGACTTGGAAGGCATTTTAGTAGGTTTTTAACTTTCAAACGAAATGATGCATACACTTAGTAATTTACATTGTTTCTGCAGGTTCTTGTACCTGCTTTATAGGCAGCTAAAGGCTCTTGCCTAAGGTAAGAGCTGGGGCTAGAACCAGGTTATGAGGCCTCAGCAGGGGCCTAGCCTCCTGTCTACACTGCTTGTCACTGCTGACATTGGCGTGGACACATCTGCTTGTTCCTAACACATTTATAGCCCGCAGTAAAGAGAGGTCTATATTACAGTTTGTTCCCATTAAACCAGCGATCCCTCCGGCATGTGAAAGCCAGCCCCTGCAGGTGTGCAGTGTGCCACATGGGTGACTGGATGCGGCGGCCCTGCTTCCAGGGTTAATCCAAGGGTATTAATTCAGCCCCCAGCACATGGAATGGTATCTTTAGGGGGAAATTATGCCTTTGCTTCTAAGACTGGCAGTCCTGATGCACATAACCCATTAACAAAGCCCAGCTGTGCTGCAAGAAAACAGCAAGGCAATGAAGGGCCTCCCTCTCCTGGACCCCCTGCTGCAGGAGGCGGCCTTGTGCTCTGGACAGGCTGGGCTGGTAGCTGTGGGCCCGCAGGAAGGCATTTCTGAGGGGCCCAGGTTTCATCCTGAGGCAGCTAAAGAAGAAAGAAGGTCAGTTGCTGTTTCTGTCCTGACTCAGAGGTGATGTTGTGAAAATTTATGAGCTTTTCTCCTGGCTCCATTTCTGCGGAACCTGACCCACACCTGCTCTTAAGGACAGACAGAGCCCCAAAGGGCTGGTTTTCTGAAATATCACTGGGCATAGCCTGATGTCACAATACCTGTGTGGCACGGTGCCCGGGGGTTTCTGTGGGGAAAGCTGGCGCTGACACAGGAGCAGGCTTTCTCAGCCATGACCTCAGGAGCAGCACCAAGCATTGTCTCTGTGCTGGGCACACCATTCTTTGGTGCCACTAGGGAAATATCCTGCCCACCAGGCCTTTCTCTTCTGGAGCAAGATAGCCTGAGTTAGAATGCTTTTGCACCGTTTTGTTGAGGCGTAGCTAATACACAAGAAACTGCACAAATTTAAAGTGGACAGCTCGATACACTTTGACATGTGAATACACAAGTGAAACCATTACCTCACATAATATAATGGACATAACCACCACCCGCAGAAGTTTCCTCGTGCCTCTCCCACCCCTAGGCCCAGGCAACACTGTCAGTGCTCATTTAAAGGTACTTCCCATGCTAAGATTCACTGCAACTTCAGGGATCTTTCAATGCAAAGGAGGAAGGAGCATGTGTGGTGGAGGAGAGGCTGGAAGGACCTCATGGTGGATGAGCATTGGAGGGCGTGGTGGTTGGGACAGGGGACAAAGTATTTACCGCTAAAGCATTACCCCTATGGCAAAGGTCAAAGTAATCTGACTCAGGTTGTAGGTGTTTTTTTTTTCTCTGCCACTCTGTTGTGTGGCCTTGGACAAGGTCCCTAGCCTCTGTAAGCCTCAGTTTTCCTATCTGTGAAGTGGGAATAATCCTAGTATCCTCTAGGTTTGTTGTGAAAACCCAATATGTTAATTTCTGTAAAGTGCTTGGCACATGGCAGATAGTCAAACAATGGTATCTGCTCTATTTGTCTCAGATTTGAGATCTGTCAGAAATACACATTCTTTCCCCCCTCAGGGCGTGGTATCATCCTACTGTTTACTATTTGAGTAGAGTGTGGTTGTGGGGCCAAGAAGTGGCTAGAGCTAACTATGTACAGTATTCAGTTCTGACCGTTCATGCTGCTCTTCCTGTTGTTGGCAGTGGGAATGGAACGGCACCAGGTGTTAGACCAGTGGGGTCAGACCGGACCTGCGTTCAACAACCTCAGGACTTGAGTTCTGGCTAGGAAGAATTCAGAGCCAAGACTCAAGCTATAAGAGAACATTTATTTATAAAGTTACAGAGTTAGCAGAAGTAAATCCTAGAAGAAATGGGTTGGGTTTAGGAAATGTTATCGATGTAAAGGAAGGGCCCTTGGAGCTGGGGAGTGCGGAAGGTAATGGCACCGTGCCTGGGAGGAGGGGGAAGTGAAGTGAGAGGTGTGAGCATCCTCCTGGGAATAAGAGCGAGCTGGGTCCTCCATCCCAAGCGTTTTAAGGGTGGAGCTTTTAGGGGAGGTTTTACGGGAAGATCTTAATGGAATATTCAGCAGCTTTCCAGGGGTGTCCTTTCAAGGTCAGGGTTTCCACTGATTGATTAGTTGGCACCAGGACAGGGGGTCATTATCCAATGAAGCTGGTCCTGAGGTCAGCTGTGGGGTCACTTGTCTGCTTTTTCTGCTTTTCTGGGCCTGGAGCTGAAATATAATGGAGGCCTAGATGTTATCTCTAGAGAGGAAAGGTCAGGGGGTCCAAACTGCATGACCAGGGATATGTTAGGGGAGGAAAGGTCACCCTGGGGGCAAGATCCCACCTTACTGTTGTCCTTTGCTAGGCGTGCAGGGCTTTCCACCCTACTGACCTTCTGTACCTGGCCCATTATCTTTGCTCTGCTCATGTCTGTCTGCCTACCACACTCCCACCTGGAATTTCATCTCCCCTCTCCTAAGCCCATCATTCAAAAATACTCTCAGGCCTTACCACCTCCAGGAAGCCTCTCCTGATTATTATGATCTAGGACCGCAGAGACTGAAGTTTTCTCTTCTCTCTAAACTCCATTTGGATTGTAACTACACACTTGTATACCTGAGAATGGAGTGGTCTGCATTGTTTCCTGCTTTGTGCATCTCTACTCTGATTCCCATTTTGAGTAGAAGATTCTTGAGGACAGTAATTTCATCTCATGCTTCAGCCACATGCTTAGGTCAGTGTTACATAAAGATCGGAGTTCATCCAATAGGTGAGCATTAACTTAGTGCAGATCTCACTAGGACCAGTCCTCATGGTCATCACACATGCAGGATATTTTGAATGACAGGTGAGCGTGAGTATGTATCTTGCTCAGCTCTTCTCACAGTTCTGGAAGCTGGAAGTCTAAGATCAAGGCACTGGCAGATTAGTTGCAGGGCCTGCTTTCTGGTTGATTGACAGCATCTTCTCATTGTTCTCTCACACAGTGGGAGGGGTAAGAGGGCTCTTTCTGGGGTCTCTTTAATAAGGGCACTAATCCTATCATCAGCGTTCTACCCTCTTGACCTCATCACCTCCAACGACCCCACCTCCCTAATATCATTACACTGCCCGGTAGGTTTCAACCAATTAATTTGGTGGGGAAGGAACACAAGAATTCAGTCCATAAGAGTCTGTGTATGGTGACAACATTGACAGTGGTTACACTAATACTCTTTCATGTTCCCCAGGGACACCCACATTTGTAGGTGGCCCTCAACTCCTGTGCGCTTACCAATAAGGCTTCAGGTTGGCCAGTCCAGCCCTCCCCTGCCCAGGGCTCCAGCCCGGCTATGAGTCTGCACTGTCTTTCAGAAGGAGTGCCCTTCAGCACTGACACACTGGGCTCCAGATGTGAGCTTGTGACTTGCAATGACTTTTTCTGAGTTTTTGTCAGCTCTCCACCACTGACTTCTGTTCAGCCTGTGGTCTGACCTGAGGCTCGGTCCCTGGGGCACTGTCCTCTCTGTCCCCGCAGAGGGAGTAACGCCTGCCAGACTCCTTAGAGCTGCCCCCACAGGAAGCCCAGCTGCCTCCAGCCCTGCCTCCTGTCTGCCCTGCTCTTTGATACACTGCCTTTGGAGTGACTCATCATTATGTTTCCTATCAATAACAACAAACACCCAGCAAAGGCCCCAGGGCCCTCCTTGGCTCAACATGCCTTGAAATTGAAGTAGAAGGGAAAACCCATTGCACAGCGGACTCTTGCAGGGGAAGAGGGAAGGAGAAGGAGCCAGAATAAACACAAGGCGAGCCAAAACCTGAGGCCTGAGTGAACGCTCAGGCCGGTCAGCTGATGTCTACTGGGGTGGGTGGGAGAGGAACAGAAATCCTCAGCACAAGCTCTCTCACTCCCATCACTTATTCACAGCCAGCCCTTGGCAGTTTCTTTCTGGCCCAGGAAAGATCTGTACTGGACAGACCCTTTGCACTACTGGCCAGAATAGACCTGGAAGTGGGTTCCAGGCCACATCCTGGTGCCATCCTAAAAGAGAAGAGTGTCATGGACTTTGGAGTCCGGAAGACCTGGCTGTAAGTTTGCTTTGCTGCTTACTGGCTTTATGGCCTCAGGAAAGACATTTAACTTCTAGTGATCTCAGTTTCTTCATCTGTAAAATGGGTCTAATTTTAGCTACTTTCAAGATTGGTATATGTTAAGTGTCTAAAACTTAGGAGAGACTTATTAGCTAGAAGCTAATCTTATTTAATTAGAATTAAATAAGCTTCATCTTCCAAATAAAATAAGCCTCTGCATCTGACTGAGCTAGATTTTGGGCCTTTCAGGTAGAGAAAGTGGCAGAGTGTGTTTAAACCTGGTCTGTTCTGAGGCCTGCATAACTTGGAGTTGCACACACATATCATTCTGATGAAATCTCATCACTAGGAAACCCAGGCCAGATGCTGGGCACCACCAAGAAGACCAGTCCTCTGATTTCAGACCTCTGCTGCTCTTTGCACTGTTAACGTAATAAATGTCCAAACCTGTAGATAATTTTTATAAAAATTTATTTGAGCCAAACAGAGGATATCTCTGGAAGCAAGATCTCAACAGACTGGGATTAATGCTTCTGAGAATAGCAATTTACAATTTTCTCTATGTATTTGAGATTAAGGAAGGAATTTACACGAAAGTAGGAGGAAGCAATTTGGGTGTAGGATTACAGGATAGTTCAGGTTACGTGCCTTCTTGGATGTAGTTATTCCAAAGGTGTGTAAACCTAGATGTACAAAAACAATGCCCAGGGCTTGCTTAAGGCAAATAAAAATGTTTTACTAAAAAGTTATATGCCTGGGGCATGACTATCCACCATGACCTGCCCTGTTAAGAATTTATGACCAGATCACCCTGTGAGGTTACTTGTCTTAGCACCCCTCCCCGCTCCCTTTTTATTTTGCTCACAGAACCACCCTGAAGTCCGGCGGCTCTCTTGTAAACCGTGGGACAAATGCCCCGTGGAACCTGGGTAAGACCCTGAACTCTGGTGCCATGCATGCCTGACCGGGGAACAGGCATGGGTTCTCCTCTGGCTCCTAGGGCTCTCCGGCTCCTGGGCCATGAAGGAAGGCTCTGGGTTTGTGGAAAGATTCTCAGAGAAGAAACCTGGCAGGGGCCTTGGCCGCAGGACTGATGGCAAAGTAAAGACTACCAGTTAGAGTTTCTGGAGGACACATTCCATTCCAATGGAGGGAAGAACTTTCCATCAGGGTATGGGCTCCCTGGTACCTCCACCTTCTCTGCCCCTCCCTGACATAGCCACTGGAGCTAGCGGGCATAGGAAGTGTTTTGCTTAATGATACATTGAACTTATGCTGTGCAACCACATTCAATAGGAAAAGGAGAATCTTTTTGTCCTCAGGTTCTGTGAAAGTAGATATGTCTGAAGCAATCACTGACTCCCAACAACAAGTTCCCCCCAAAATCTTGATGCTCATTGGACAAACCAGTTAAGCAGTGCTTCTTAAAAAAACAAAACAAATAAAAAAAACACAACAAACTCATTCCTGTCTGGGGGTGCCCACATTAGAAAAGCAGTCCTATTCCACATCCCTCCACAAATCCTCCAGATGCGGAGTGGGTAGGCAGGATAGGTATTACCTTCCTTTTGCAAAGGAGGAACTAACTTGCTCAAGGTTGCATGTCCATTAAGTAGAAACCAGTTTTCTGGCTGCTCCTACTATTACTTGTCCACACAAGGAGTGGGCAGCTCATGAGTCCCCGAAAATCCAAACAGAGCCCAGACTTGTCCTGCTAAGCCATTCTGCACTACTGGTAAGAGCAAAGTTGGCACATTTTTTAGGAGTGTAATTTGGCCAATTATTTTCACTAGGAATGAATCTTAAAGAAATAATCAGGGCCCAGTTGGCATGGCTCAGCAGTTGAGCATTGACCTATGAACCAGAAGGTCAGGATTTAATTCCCAGTCAGGGCACATGCCCAATTTGTGGGCCTAATCCCCAGTAGAAGGAGTGCAGGAGGCAAACGATCAATGATTCTCTTTCATCATTGATGTTTCTATCTCTCTCTCCCTCCCCTTCCTATCTGAAAACACACACACACACACACACACACACACACACACACACAAAACACAAATATATATTAATCAGGAATGGGTACTCAGATTAAAAGGTTAGACCTAGAATTCCCTATTCCTCCACAATTTTAATCTTAGGTGTACATCCAAGAAAGTAAAAAAAAAATACAACCACACAAAATTATTGCATGGGAATGTTTATAGCAGCACCATTTATAATAGCCCCAAAGTAGAAACAGCCCAATGTTCTTCAACTGGTGAATGCACAAATAAAATGTGAACTGTTTATACAATATTATTCATCAATAAAAAGGAATCAAGCATTGACACATGCTACAACAGGAATGGTCCTTGAAAATATGCTGAGTGAAAAAAGGCAGACATAGGAGACCACATATTGTAGGATTCCATTCATAGGATATGTACAAAATTTGTCTCCGTAGGCAAATTTATAGAGACAAAGTAGATTAGTGGTTGCTTAGGGCCAGGGTAGGCAAGTGGGGAGGAATGAGGCTGATGGCTAAGGGGTATGGGGTTTACTTTAGGGGGAACAAAAACATTCTAAAATTAAATTGTGGTGATGGTTGTGCAACACTGTAAACATACTAAAAACCATTAAATTATACACTTTAATAGGTGAACTGTATGGTATGTTATTTGTTGCCCAATTCTTTAAATATTGGGCACCAGGATATTCTGCTCAGCATTTAAAAATAATAACAAAATATTTGAAATAATCAGATCCCTAGGAAAAAGATGTTATAAAAGTTAGTTCTTTGTCCTGTGGCTGGTGTGGTTCAGTTGGTTGGGCATCGTCCTATGCATGGAAAGGTTGCTGGTTTGATTCCTGGTCAGGACACATGCCCAGATTGGATGCAGGCTCAATCTCTGGTGTTCAGGAGGCAGCAGATGGATGTTTCACTCTCACATTTATGTTTCTCTCTCTCTCTCTCTCTCCCTTTTTCTCTCTCTAAAAATCAATTAATAATAATAAAAACAATTAGGCCCTAGCTGGTTTGGTTCAGTGGATACAGCATAGGCCTGGGACTGAAGAGTCCCAGGTTTGATTCCAGTTAAGGGCACATGCCTAGGTTGCGGGCTCTATCCCCAGTAGGGGGTGTGCAGGAGGCAGCCAATCAATGATTCTCTCTCATCATTGATGTTTCTATCTCTCTTCCCCTCTTCCTTTCTCTCTGAAATCAATACAACTATATTAAAAATAAAAATAATAATGAAAAAATTAGTTCTTTGTTTCATTGATTTTTCTCTTTTCTGTTTTTATTATAATTACGTTTGACTTTTATCTTTTTTAACTTCTTTATTTCTGATTTTTAAAAATGTATCTTACTCTTCCTAGGTTTTGAGGTGGGAACTTAGATTGTTGATTTAGATTTCTCTTCTTTTCTAACATATTTATTTAGCTATGTGAATTTTCCTTTCAGCTGTGTTCCACAAGTTTCAGCATGTTGTGTTAACATTTTCATCCAGTTAATATGTCCCTTTAAAATTTATTTTGAGACATGTTGTTTGACCCATGGATTATTTAGAAGCATGCTATTTAGTTGCCAAATGATTTGAGATTTTCCTATTATGTGGTTGAATAACACATTCCTTTAAGATTTCAATTTTTTTTAATATGTTGACATTTGTTTTGTGACCCAGAACATAGTCTATCTCAGCATGTGGATCTTGGACTATGAGAAAATGCTCCTGATATAGTGTTATATAAAAATATAAATACTCTTATGTATAGAGTATGATCTATGTTTTATTTTTTATTTTAATTAATTACTTTATTTTAAATATATTTTTATTGATTTTAGAGAGTAAGGGAGAGGGAGA
Source organism: Pipistrellus hanaki (assembly GCF_964339955.1). Taxonomy (NCBI): domain Eukaryota; kingdom Metazoa; phylum Chordata; class Mammalia; order Chiroptera; family Vespertilionidae; genus Pipistrellus; species Pipistrellus hanaki. The sequence continues at coordinate 128,929,490 of NC_140503.1, read as the reverse complement.
GAGAGAGAGAAACATCAGTGATGAGAGAGAATCATCGATAAGCACACCCTACAATGAGGATGGAGTCCTCAACCCAGGCATGTGCCTTGACTGGGAATTGAACCATGACCTCCTGGTTCATAGGTTGATTCTCAACCACTGAGCCACGTTGGCTGGGCTATGCCTTATTTTAAATATACTAATATATATGAGAACAGTCCTAAAAGGCTGTACACCAAATGTTAACTTCTCCTTATTTTCTTCCTTATCATTTTTTGAATTATCTAAAGTTAAAAATCAAAGACTTAAAAAAAAAAAAGAGAGAGGACAGTGGAATACACATGAAACTAATATAATATTGTATGTCAACTGTAATTAAAAAATACATTACAATAAAAAAAAATGGGTTAAAAACCCAGCAGTCATTTACTTAATTCTGTGACCCAGGCATCTCAGTTAACCTCACTGAGTCTCACTGTTAGTATCTATAAAATAATATCCACCTCACAGAGTTGTTGCATTATAGAAGCCAGAGCCAACATTTGTTAAAGCACTTGCAATGCTAAAGCACTGTGCACACATTACAGTGGTGTTTTAGTTATTGTGAGGAAGCTGGAGTTTTATATCACTCGGATTCCTTCCAACTATTTGTTTTTAAGTTCTCATGATTCCTTCACTGTAGAGCAAATAGAAGGACAATGGAATTAAAAGGAGTCTGAAATATATTATGCCTGTGGGTAGAACTTATCATAAATTGCTGTTCTTCAGGTATTTCTGGAAGCCTTTGTGTGTAATTGAGATAGAACTAATTTGGATTTTTCAGGAAAATAACAATTTTGAATGTTCTGAACTGTTGCTCTCCTAGTGTAAGAGTGCTTACCACACAGCATAATTTCATTTCTGGTTAGAAAAATATGGATATTGGGTTCAAAGATTCACCTGAAAGGGGAAGAAAAATTCTTGGGCATTAATCATACACCTTTTGGGCCTGCAGTTGTTCCCCAAATCATGTCCTGGTAGCCAAAGAAGATGGATATCAGTTGCTTATACAACCGACCTGGATTTCCCAAAGGCAGGAAGGGAGTGGGATCTGCAGGGTGTGTCAGGGAGGGGCAGAGAGGTCTGGTGGTGACTGGGCTCCCTCCAGGATTACTTAATTGAAAGCTCTTGTCCTTGTTTTTCCATGGTTCCCAGGGGAACAGCTGCAGTAGCTCTCACTCTGTCACTGGTAACCTCTGGTCCCGCCTAAGGATCCCCTGCCTTCCTTGGCCATCAACCAGTCTACTGGTTTTAGGGAGGGCCCTGTCTCTCCACATGGATGGTGTTCTCTGAATCCACACTCTCCTCTGAGGACAGTGATTTCTTGACCAGGAGAGGCGTGATGCAAGCTTTTCTAAAAATGTTCCAGAGTATCCCTGGATCTGTTCAATGACCCCTCAGCCACTCTCAAGACTCGAGCAATGCAGCCCCTCCAAACTCCCCATTCATTTGGCAGGCAGCATGTATTGACAGATATGCTTGCTCTCCCTATGCCAACCAGTCATCCCCTCCTCTGATCTTAGTGGTTGATGCACATTTGCACATTGTGCCTGTTTTATTACGTGCCCTTTCCCCACCCTCAGCTGTGAGCTCCTTGGATTCAGGGACTTATCATTTGTTTCTGTTTGTTTATTTTTATTGTGGTAAAATATAGATAACATAAAGTTTACCATTTTAACTGTTTTAAGTGTACAATTCAGTGACGTGAAGTATTTACAATGTCGTGCAGGCATCACCACTCTCCATTTTCAGGACTTTTCATTTGTTTCATACCCATTCAACAATAACACCTTTTATTTGTATATATTCTCTTTCATATGTGAGTGCCACTGCCTTGCAGGTTTCCAGAGAGATCAATTTACAGAGGACACAACATGAAGGTGCCCTTGGAGTTGTGCAAGGCAGTGCTCCTACCCACATCCTGACACATTGTGGGAACTTAAATGTTCCTAAAAGTTGAACCAACTGGAGAACTTGGTGTTATGGGCATAAATTTAAATTCTTGGCTCTTGAGCTAAGCTATTCTCCAGAAAAACATTGATTTTCACCCTAGGGAGAGGACCTTTCTTCCACGGACCTCCAAATCCTATGGTTCATGGCACTGATTCTGTTCAGTCAGTTGCATGTGGTTAATATTTAGACTATGCCTACAAGGCCCTGGGCTGTGCCACGTGAATGGAACAAAAACTAAAGCAATGAGACCCCTTCCCTCAACTTGTCCCTAACCTGCTGCTGGGGGGGATAGACGTGGCCTTCCATGTATTATGTATGTGCAGCTCTTGTCTTTGAAGTTGTGATTGTGATGATGGTCAGGGGCCCAGAGAAATGTTCTCTGCCCTGTGAGGGCACAGTGAGAAGGTTGCAGTCTACAAGCCAGGAAACAAGCTCTTACCAGAAGCCAAATCTTGGCAGATTTTAATCCTGGACTTCCAGACTCCAGAACTGTGCGAAATAAACTTCTGTTGTTTAGACCACGCAGCCTGTGGTATTTCACTGTGGCAGCCCACCTGCCTGAGAGCCCCCAGGGCTTTGTCTCCATGGTGCGGACATCCCTCATCTTCCACCCCTGCATCTACCCTCACCACCCCCTCCTTCGGCCCAGGCTACCTCCCGAGGCTCTGGCTTTGCCCATGCTGCTGTTCCTCCTAGAAGATGCTGTTTTCCCCCCTCTGCAGACTTCAAGGGCAGCGTCAGTCCTGCCCTTACACCAAGTCTTCTTTGATTCTTCAGGCTCATGCTGGGTTCTCCCTCCTCTGAGAGGGCACATTTATAGTTGGCATTATACATTTATTATTTTCATGTCCTCTGACAGTTTACAGGTGATAGTTTTGTGTCTATAGACCCTGGAGAATAAGTTTTTCGAAGACAAGGGCTTTGTTTTGCTCTTTGTAGCTCATAGAGGGCATTCTAGTAGAACTTGCTCAATGAGTAATAAACATACAGGTACACCTTTCTGTAGAAAGTCAGATGAAAACAAATGGAATTGGAGAAAAAAAAACACGAAGAGCTAAGAGGGATTCCCAAACAGCTGACACATGCTTCTCTTCTTGGCTTCTCCATTGTGTCTGAAATCCAGGATGAACCAAGAAACCATTCCCTTCAGGGCAGTGCCAGGAAACCAAGGCAAGAGGCCTGGACAAGCTCCTATGTTTCTGGTCTTGAAGGGAGAGGCTGCTCAAAGGCTGCAATAAGGCTATGTCAAATCATTAAACAAATAATGAATAAGTAGGAAAAAAATGTTAGGATGGAGTGGAGGGTGGGTTGAACTTGGAAAGCTGAAGGACCAGGAAAAGATGGGGGAGAGAGTCAGAGTGAAAGAAATGAAGACACGGGGACAGTAGTGATAGAAAGCTTAGGGTAACAAGTAAGGAGAGACAAAGAGACAGGGGCAGAGATGGCAAAACAGAGAGATGACAGTGGAAGCAAGGGAGAGAAGTGAGAGAGAGAGAAGGAAGAAAAAGCAGAAAAGGAAAGAGAGGAGGGAAGATGGAACAATACTGGCCGTAAAAAAGTGTAGAGCGGAAAGAAAACAATGAGCACGAAGGGGATGAAGAACAGTGAGAATTAGAAAAACAAAGTGGACAGCATGGAAAGGTCCAGCAGAAAGAAGTCCACCCATCAAGGAAGTGGGGGAGAGCCATGGAGAGGGAGAGGGAGAGGGTTTAGAGTCACAATCTTTTATTGGCCTGATTTAAATCTGTGTTTGTGACGAACATAGACCTGATGTAAACCTCCAGGACTGAGATTCTTGGCAATTGAGACATGGTCTCCTTGTGCTCTGCAGGGAAAAACAAGATTCAAAGATATTCAAAGGATTGAAATTTCTCCCAGATGGGTGTTTACTGTGGTGCAAAGTACACTCATGCTTCTGCTTCAGGGCCCTCTCTTGTGGGACTTTTTCCAAACCCTATGAGGGCCCTACAAGGTGTTCCCTTGGTCATATGTTTTTGTACAATTTGCTGAGGTCATCTGTGTAAATGCAGCCAAGACTGCAGTCCCTTCCTCTCTAACTTAAGCAGTTTGGAGTCACTCTGTGTGCGGTTACATTATCCACAGAAATCCTAGCAGAGAGATGGCTTCAGGATGACTTCCACCACCACTGGCATAATCACATGCAGGTACACAGCCTGTGGTCTTACTGCCATGCGAACACACCCTGTGCTGCTGGGACCCCAAAGAACAAGGGTGGGGCATGGAAGAGAAACCAGGCGGGAAGTGTATAGAGGCAGAAGGTGAGCTGGGGAAAATCCTTGCAATTATCAGATGCAAAATAGTAAGTAGAGGATTTAGAGTCTATCATGTATCAGGATTACATGTGATGCTCTGCTGGAGAGGTCAGGGTGCACCATAAATCTCGTTTGTTCGCTTTCAAATCACACCACCAGTCCTGGAGATATAGGAGACACCCGTTTGTGCTGTTCATTAAACATTAGTTCCCTGAAGGCAGATGTTTCTCAGCTCTAGTAAACAGCTTTTCAGTTCTAGTAATGCCTGGCATGTAGCAAACAGTCAACAAGTAGTTATCTATATGTATACACCTAAGCAACCGAATGACCAAAGGACCGGTCGCTATGACATGCACTGACCACCAGGGGGAAGATGCTCAATGCAGGAGCTGTCTCCTGGTGGTCAGTGTGCTCCCACAGCGGGAGTGCCACTCAGCTGACCAACAGATGCCAGGCTCAAGGCTGGCAAGCACAGCTGTAGTGGTGTGAGCCTCTCCTGTCCCCCGCAGCCACACTACTGGCAGAAGGCACAGCAGGGCTGGGATGAGTGGGAGCTGTGAGGTGCCTGGTCGGGCTCAGGCTCATCCCTGGCGAATTGCTGCTTTGTGCACTACTACATCTCCTGAGGGGTCCTGGATTGTGAGAGGGCACAGGCCAGGCTGAGGGACCTCAGCGGTGCACGAATCTATGCACTGGGCCTCTAGTAAGATTTATAAATGAATGAATGAATGAATGAATGAATGAATAAATAAAACGTTTAGTCTCCAGATGCTATCCAAAGAGCCTGTCTTCACTGCAGCAAAAGAAGCTATCATAGGAAAGATATCGTCCTGTTTATGGGAATGGTCTCTTTTCCTACCTCCTGCCCTCCCTTCCATCAGGTTGATGAAGGTGAGTGCTGAGAAGGTTGCTGGGACCAGATTCCAACATCTAATTTCCTTCGCCTTCTTGAAATTCCTATGATCTGGGTTAAAGAATCTGTTTTTAGCCGTTCTTGGGAGTTTCCTGATGTCCCAGAAGCTCTTTTAACAGAAGGCTTGCTTGTTACAAAACCTCTTTGCCTGTGTTTGTTCCCTTGCAGTGGAAATCTCTATCTGGCAACAGAACTAAAGTTTCTTCACAGGTTTTGGGTTACAAATAGAGTCTTGCTCCATCCTCGGAGAGTTGCCTTTGGGGACATGGCATTATTTTTTGAAGTTGTGACTGTGCAGAATTGGGGGGTTAGATAAGGCCACAAAGAGTCTGGGCGTAAGCACTGAAAATGTAAATTCCCACATACACAGTCCCATAACCATTTGTTTATGATCTTCCCTTCACTCATTGTGTCCCGTTCTTATTAGGAAACTAGTCATATTGGGTGAGGGCTCACCCTAATGGCCTCATTTTCTCTTGATTGGTCTGTAAAGACCCTATTTCCAACTAAGGTTTTATTCTGAGGTTCTAGGGGTCAGGACTTCAACACATGAATTTGGAAGGGACAAATTCAACCCACAACAGGGGACATGTGTCTTTTCTGATTGCCCATCATCTGGACCTTACAAGGTGAGGTTGGGCGGGAGGTGGAGTTCTTTCATGATAGAAGCTGAGAGGCCAAGGCATTCCCCAGCTCATCTGCACCAATGACAAAGGCCTGTGTTCAGCTTTGGCCAGACAGATGCCTGCCCAGGACTGTGAATTGATCACATCTACTGTCACAAAGATGTGGGCCAGGGCAGAATTTTGTCCTGGTGATGGTGGCTGTTCCTTGGGACAGCTGTGCCCCCACACCTGCAATCATCTCCAGTGCCAGGGCAAGGAGGCTATGAAATGAGGTGCCCCGTGTAGGGCCCAGGTTGTGGGGTGGTTTGACAGCACTAGCTCTGTAGCCACCCTTACCAACACTGACACAGTTCTGATCCCCTAGCACTTTAAAAGAAAAAAAAGGATTTTAAAGAATATTTTAATTGATTTTTAGAGAGGAAGTAAGAGAGAGATAGAAACATAGACAATGAGGGAAAATCACTGATCAGCTGCCTCCTGCACACCCCACACTGGGGATCAAGCCCACAAGCCCTGACCAGGAATTGAACCCTGACCTCCTGGTTCATAGGTGGACACTCAGCTACTAAGCCACGGTGGCTGGGCCCTTCAGCACTGTTCTATATCTTGTCTTTTTTCCATATCCTATCGGCCCAGAAGCTGTTTTCACTTCCAGCCTTGCTACCCATGTCTCTCAGATGTGGTGCCTTTTGCAGCTCTCCTGCGGCTCTCTAAACTTCTCTTAGACCAGCTACTTTCAATGTCAGGCTGTTTGTTTTAAGGCACTTGTCTTTGGTGATGGGAAGGACACTGACTTTGGATTCAAATTCTAACTTACCAGATGTGTGACCTTGGGAGTTAAACTCTTGAAGTCTCAATCTTTTCCTCTCTAAAACTAGCTAATGAGCCGAAACTGGTTTGGCTCATTGGATAGAGCATCGGGTGTGTGGACTCAAGGGTCCCGGGTTCGATTCCGGTCAAGGGCATGTACATTGGTTGCGGGCACATCCCCAGTGGGGGGTGTGCAGGAGGCAGCTGGTCAATGTTTCTCTCTCATCGATGTTTCTAGCTCTCTATCCTTCTCCTTTTCTCTCTGTGAAAAATCAAGAAAATATATTAAAATATAAAACTAGCTAATAACAGTGGCAGCCCCCCCCCTGTGTTTTGAGGATTCAATGAGTGCACGGTAAGCATCTCACACAGTTTGGTCCTGCAGTAGACGTGCCCTCAATGCGAACTGTATTTCCTGGGAGCATTGAAATCAGGGTCCTTGGGGAAAACAATGGGCTATAAATTAGACCATCTCAGCTGGTGACAAAGAGATGAGCTTTGCCCATGGCCGGCAAGGTTGCACCAGGTCTGTTTCCATGGGGTTCACTCTATGGCTGTCCCCCATGGAAACCGACTAGGTGCAACCAAGACAGCCTGCAATATTCTGCCTCCAGATGCTGCCCCTCCTCTGGACTCAGAGCCTGGCTCCTTTCTCCCTGGTAACTCTGAGGCACACTAGGAAGAAACAGAAAACCTGAGGGGGATGGTTAGGATACTGCGAGATTCCTTCTTTGACTGCCCCCATTGATGTTTTCTTCTCTGAGTATGGAAACACGGCCATTCTCTCCAGACTTTTCAAGCCTGTCTCCCATGACCATCCCCAGACTTTCCCCACACTCAGAGGAAGGTGTCCCATTCCCCTGGGACCCAGCACCCAGCACCCAGCATCTGGTAGGAGGGTAGTGCAGGCCTTTTAGTAATCAGTTGCTCCAGGCCCGGTTCCCATCCCTTCTCTGGGGGGATGGAAGGGGAGGAGGCGGGGAAGGTCCAGGCTCCTATCTGAGAAACAACCTGGTTGCTGTAGAAACAACCATCAGAAAAAAACAAAAACAGAGTAGTGTGGAGAGTGGCAGGTGGGTTGCACCGAGGCCTGTCTTAGAAATGGTTTTGTTCTTGTTGTTTTTGCTTACATTCATTCATCACGGGGTGGAAACTCCACTCCGGAGTTTTAATTTTACATTCCAGTGGGAACAACAGAGTCGTTTTTAGCTGGCTGGTTCAGGAGCCTTTGAGCAGCCCCTGGAATCCGCGAGGATCAACAGGAGCGGCAGGGCTGGGCTGTGTTTGATTTAAAATTGGAACCCAGGAGGCAGAGGGTGGCTTTATATAGTCTGGGAGGTCCGGGAGCCTCGGCTCTGATTTATGAGGATCCTGGGGTAAGCACATGGAAGCCGAGGTAATATTTATAAATTCCTTCCCCAGGGGTGGGTGGAATGTTCTGAGCGGCAGTCAGCACCTTTCTGGGGGACATAGGGAGTTAGCTGTTTAAGTCCCATTATTCAGTGAGTGAAAGAAACGTGGGTGACAACTTCCTCGAAGTCTGTCCCAGAAAAACAGAGGGTGAGGGGCATGGATCTGTGGCCTGGCTCCTCCCTTCCATCCTTGGTGCCTCCCCTAGTTAAGGAGGGTTTGGTAGCTCCTCTCTGGTGCTCCAGCTCCACGCCTCCCCTGCCTTTCTCCACAAGGGCAGGGACTCCACCTGGCAATTATGGTGACCACATTTTACCAACAAGACGTCTAGCTGGGTGTCTGAGGACAGGGCAGGGCCTGGCAGCAGGGGAAGAAGAAGGAAAAGAAGATAAGCCAGACGGGGAGGAGGCTGCAGGCAGAGGAGGCGTGGCCCTGGGCCCTGAGTCGGAGGCTGATGTGTGACAAGGCGCACTGAGTCAGCTTGGCTGGTGCCGGCAGGTGGCATAAAGGTCAGAGGACTCCCCTAAAGTCAGAGAGTGCCCACCCAACAGCATCCCCCTCGGGCCTGGCAGCCCAGCAGGTAAGGAGAAGGGCCAAACGCTGTGGCCGAGCAGGCCGACGACCTTGCTCCAGTGAGAAAGGATGGCGGAAAGCGACTCTTATAAACTTGTATTCATTTTAAACTCTTATAAAAATGTAAACCCAGGGGGAGGGAAGGAAACATATTCAACTCTGTGGGGCCACCTTGACCATGTCCCCTCAGATTTCCCACGTGGACAGGAGAGAACGCCACTTGTCACTCTCCTTTGTTTGTGATTCCTACCTGATGCTCAGAGTCACGAGAGCCGTACTGCCAACGACAGGGCAGGTGGTCTGAGGCCTCTGCTGTGTCTGAGACAGGGGAGAAATGGTCACCTCTGTCAAGCCTGTCCGGACCCCCATCCGTAGCCTGGCTTCTTACGGGAGCGACAGGGCTTGTCGGGAGGTCTTTCCACAACAACAACCCAGCCCCTGCGCTGGCCCACCGGATTCTCCACGAAAGGCTCTCAAGCCTGACACAAGGCAATCAGAGAAGAATTACTTTGCTAAAGCACCAGGGGCCTAGGTGCAAGCCCAGAAAACACCTCATCCCATTCCTGCTGAAGGTGAGCGGCATAGAGGCCAGGGCCCATGTGGCCGACACCGGGAAAGAAGGGGCACAATGCCACTACAGGCCAGCTGACACTGGTTGTGAGGGAGACCCTGACCCCACCCCGTTCCTTGCCTGTTTCTTTCCTTCCGACAGCATTTAGGAGACGTTCCAGGAAAGACACGGAGATCAGATTCATATTTGTCCCCGGGAGTGATGGCAATGTTTCCTTTGGCAGGTGGGGCCATAATGCATGTCTGAACCTCTGAGGTGATGGCTGGCTTGGCTCTCTGCTCACAGGTGCCCCAAGGGAGCTGCATTCACTGACATCTGGATGCTCTGTCCACGCTCACAGGCTTGTTCTGTCTTCACACACAGGCCTGACTGCCGAGGGCTGTGGGGAGGATCGGCTCACAGGTCCAGCCTGCAAGGCCAGGCCACAGAGCACCACCCTCCTCTTCCACCACCGGCTTCACGGCTGCACCGAGCTGGGGCCAGTTCCACCTGACACCTGCCCCTGAAGCACCTCAGCTCCTGCCCGCTTCTAGCCTCGTCTTTTCCCATGGACTACTCCTAGGGGTGGAACTATGTTGCCAAGCCTCACACTGTTAGAGGCGGAAGGGATTCCTACAGGTGATAGCAATAGTAGTTGCTGTGTTTCAAGCGCCTATTGCATGCCAGGTGTTTTAAGACTGTTTCTAATCCCCACCAAGCCCAAGAGAGGCACCATAACAGTCATCAGGCCACTCCGCAGTGGAGGCAAAGGGGCGTGGGGAGGCAGTAAGTGGTCAAAGGTACCGCCTTGCATTCAAGCCCAGCTCTGTTACTTACCAGCTGTGGGACATTCACCTGGTTTCTCAAGTTCTTCATGGCTCAGCTTCCTTATTGGTGAGACAGGAAGCCCCTAACAGTAGCTCCTGCATAGGGTGGCAGTGAGCTGACAACCCAGCCCAGCCCAGCCCAGCCCCCAGGAGGGGCTGCGTGATGTCAGCTCTCATCACAGGGAGGCTAAAGGAGCACAGTCAGCAGCAAGAATCACAAGGCTGACTGGCCCCATGTTCTTCGTAGAAGCATGCATGGTGGGGAGGGGGTGTCAGGGGAGAGGGACTTATCCAAGGGCAGCCAGCTGCTGGGAGACTGTCCCAGGGCTGGTGGCCATCTCTGACGAGCCCCAGTGTAATGTCTGTCTCCCAGCACACTGCCTCCTTTGGAACTAAAACAACGTCTAACAAGGCCCCGTCAGACCCTGGTTATCTGGCGAGAATCTGGTAGAATGCAAGTAACCAGCTCTGGCCCCACACATGCCGGGCATGCAGTTAGCACCTTCTACCCCTCACCTTCCTCTAACCACACAGCCGGCACATCGGAGAGTGAATGCAGGAGAAAGGGGAAGTGATCAGAGCACCTTCCCAGCTATAATTATAGCTCCTGGGGAGACTGCGTGGAGTTTTAGCCACTCTCTGCTGCCGACTGACCCATTTAATTTGAAATAAAAATTCAAGATTCACCTTAGGCAGACTTGTCCCCTTTTTACATGCCCACCATATAAGCTTTCACTGCATTTTAAAAAGGCACAGAAATGAAGATGCCAACATTGTTTAAATCGTGCACTTAACAAAGACCATTTCAGAAAAGAAAAAAGAAAAAAAAAAAAAAGAAAAAGAAAAAGAAAAAGAAAGAAAGAAAGAAAAACAAGAAAGACCACAGGAACACAAATGCTTTATTTATTTCCCCTTCTGGCTTCCTTCTCCCTTTCATTAAAATTTCCCTCCAAGAAGATGAATACAGACATGTTACAACAGACCTGGTTTTACTCCCACCTTCCAAAGATGAGTCACCATCACGGGGGTTTGGTGAAGAGAGAGGAAGGGGCAGGCGCTCCGTGGCAGCCAGCGCTGTTTCCCAGGAAGCCTGGTCTCTGTCGGGCAGAGGCTCTGTGGTCACCTTGCTCCAGGGCAGGATTCCTTTCACCTGCCCGGGTCCAGCAAAAGATGAATTGTGAGGGCTACAGACCCGGTCCCAGTGCCAAGTGTCTTTGAGGGACCCGGCCAAGGACTCTGTGAGGTCACATCGCACCCTCCCCACTGATGGTCCCGTCAGAGCCACTTTCACTCATTCTTCTGCTCCTTGTCCTGTAGAGAGATGTCACTTTTCCTTCTGCTCCTGAGGGACCGGGGCACTCAGGCTGTGCTGGGCTTGCCAGCCAGCGGCCTCTGTGTCATTCTGGGTGCGAAGAGGGTGGGAGGCAGGCACAAAGTGAGAGGCAGAAAGCCGGCCTGAGCTCACCTGGGCGGGAAGAAGCAGGGCCTGGGATGCTGGCGGGTAGAGGAAGCGGTGCAGGGCCTGAGGCTCTTGCTGCAGCCAGAAGCGGGCAGGCAGGTCCCCCTCAGAGCGGAGGGGGTGGGGGAGAGACAGCCCGGGGCTGCGGCACCTGCCAGCTCCTCACTTGGAGACCAGCATGCGGACGAACTCCTCGTAGTTGACCTGCCCGTCCCCATCCACGTCCGCCGCCTGGATCATCTCGTCCACCTCCTGGTCGCTCAGCTTCTCCCCGAGCCTGGTCATCACGTGGCGCAGCTCGGCCGCGCTCACCAGGCCGTCGTCGTCCTTGTCGAACACGCGGAAGGCCTCGCGGATCTCTTCCTCGCTGTCCCGGTCCTTCATGCGCCGGGCCATCATGCCCAGAAACTCGGCGAAGTCCACCGTGCCGTTGCCGTCGCGGTCGATCTCGCTCACCATGCCTTCCAGCTCAGCTTGCGTGGGGTTCTGGCCCAGGGCGCGCATGACGGTGCCCAGCTCCTGGGTGGTGATGGTGCCGTCCCCGTCCTTGTCGAACAGGGAGAAGGCCTCCCGGAACTCGGCCAGCTGCTCCTCTGTCAGCTGGTCGGCCATGGCGCGGAGTTGTAGGTGCAGGTGCGGCTGGGGCTGCTCTCCTGGCTCCTCTCTTGGCTCTCCTGGCTCTCCTGGCTCTCAGGGACGGCGGCGGGGCTGGGCGGGCCGGTGTTCCAGCCCTGGCTTGACTCACAGGCACTTAAGAAGGATCAGGGCTCTCCCTCTCCATTCAGACTCCCCCCCTCCTCGCGTTGCCTGAAGGTCGGGTCCTGTTGGAACAAGAGCCCAGCAGGGCCGGGAAGGAGGCTGGTTGGCGAATGGAGCTGATGCCAGCGCCTCTGTGTGAAAGGCAGTGGCTCTCTGCCCCACCATCCCCCAGGACACCTTCAGTGAGGCGTGCTGGGCAAAGGGATTCATTTGGGGTTTTTCCTCCTTGAATCTTTCTTTCCCTTCCCTCCTCTCCAATCTTCACACCCCGCACTCAATAAAGTCACCCACCCTGCACCCTTTCTCCCCTTCAAGCGGAGGTTTTTGGCAGTATGAAAAGCAGAAGTTGTCTTTGCCTGAAAGGAACTTTCTTTCCTTGTTTTCGGTTTCCAAAGCCTAAAGGAAAGCCTTAGGGTTCCCAAGAGGGTATTCAGAGAAGGAAAATATATTTCCAATGGGTGGAGAGCAGAATGCCTTTTTTACTTCAGAAAACAACAAACAAACAAACAAACATGGTTGGAGGATTTCCTCCAGCTCATTCATTCACTCCTTCATTTATAAATATTTATTGAGGGAGTACTATGTGAAGAATAAGGTAGGCAACTCCCAGTCCTTGAAAGTTTATATTCCATCCGAGAGATAGCTAGTTAGCAAGTAAACTAACAAGCAAGATACTTGGATATCTTTTATGAGTTTAGTTGAGCCCAATCTGACAATTGCCAGGAAGCAAGACCTCAAATGCTCCTGGATAGTTGCATACTATTGATACATGCCCAGAAGGAAATAAAAGGGGTCATGATGGAGAGAACATGGGGAGGTTACTCCTATAGCGATAGAAGTGAAGGAAGGTTTCTCTGCAGAGGTGGCATGTGAGGGTGACCTGAGGGGGCAAAAGGGGCTTCCCCACCAGGGAGGCTGAGCGGGCTCAAAGTCAGGGTGAGAGAGTGCTTGGCCAAGGGACATAACGGTGACCAAAATGGCTGCAACCTAGTGGGTGAAGGGGAGAGAAGGAGAAGAAAGATACACAAGCAAGGTGTTGTAGGATACAGAGAGGAACTCATTTTATTCTCTGATCCTTGGGAGTCCCTGGATATTATAAGAAGGCATGTCTGAAAGTCTGGGCCCCTGGTTTGAGGAAAGAGCCAGCACTGAAATAAGAGGTATTTTTAAGAGGAGATATTCATAATAAGGGACTTAAGAAGGGATGTTCACTAAGCATACAAGTTCCTCCCCAAGTCCCAGGAAGCCTGGAGAAATGACCATTCACAGAGTGAGATAAGGATGCTTTGCCTGTAGGAAGCCATGGAAATCTGAACTGGGAGCGGCCCAGAGAGCCAGGATGATACTGAGGGAGAGTCACCATAAGACTTTAAGTAAGTCTTAAAGTCAAGGACTGATGCTACTTGACTTTAAGACTTACTCTAAAGTGACAATAGTCAACACAGTGTGGTATTGGCCAAAGAAAAGGCAGATCAATCAGTGGAACAGAATAGAGAGCCCAGAAATAGAACCTCATAAATATAGTCAACTGATCTTTGACAAATGAACAAAGGCAATACAGTGAAACAAAGATAGTCTTTTCAACAAATGGTGCATTCAGATCCACCGCCAAACCAGTATTATATGAAATGCTGAAAGGTATCCTATCTAATAAAGAGGGAATATGCTAATTGACCATCACTCTGTCATAAAAAGGGCTATACCCACAGCTGAGGCCAAGTTCCCATAAGGAGCCTTAATGAGCAATCAGCAGGGACCTGAGATTATGCCCTCCCCCACCCCGTGGGGCTTGACTGGGGACCTCCCTGTCCCCCACCAAAAGCTCCCCTCAACCGAGTTCCCACCCCACCCCATGCCCTTACCCTCCCCTCACTCTCCTCATCCATAGGTGTATGATTTCTGTCCAGTTTCTTCCAACACTCACTCCCCTCTCCCCCGTTCCCCAAGGATTGTCAGTCCACTCCCTTTCTATGCTCCTGATTCTATTATATTCACCAGATTACTCTGTTCATCAGATTTTTATTCACTTGATTTTTAGATTCACTTGTTGATAGATATGGAGAAAAACAACTGTAATAATCTGAACAATAAATATTTAATTTTAAAAAAATGAATCTAGACACAGACCTTATACCCTTCACAAGAAGTAACTCAAAACGGGTCAAAGATGCAAATGTAAAATGCAAAACTATAAAACTCTTGGAAGATAACAGAAGAGAATATCTGGGTGACTTTAAGTTTGGCAATGATACCCAAAACCAAGGCCTCCAGTTTGGATCTGGATTGGGTTTAAATATGACATCAAAGGCAAAACCCATGAGGAAAGAATTGATAAACTGCATTATGTGGTCTAAATGTGTCCCTTCAAAGTGAATATCCTCACCAGCAAAGGGACATTCATGAAATAATACAAGGGCAGTCGCAGGAAGCAGAAGGAAAATGGGTGGACATGGGGATGTAACTGACACAGTGTCCTGGAGAACCAAGGGAGAATCTAGCATCGTGGGAAAACTTGTTCCTGAGACAGGCCCGCTAATGGACGAAGACTTTGAGGCCAGGCAGGAACATGTTCTTGCTTCCTGCCTACTTCACCTACAAAAGGTTAAGTGGCCAATGGGCGTCTGCAGGTTTCTGGATCAGGGTGTTGCGGCTCAAACACCCAGCCTTTGCCTAAGTGTATTCTCCAACAAGGCACATTGAAATAGAACTAAGAGAGAGAGAGAGAGAGAGAGAGAGAGAGAGAGAGAGAGAGAGAGAGAGAGAAAGAGAGACAGAACTCAGTAAGGATTTTAAACAGGATTACTCATGACTCACAAAGACTAGTGCTGGGATGGGCTAAAATGTCGCAAATTGCTAGTTAGGAAACTGTGACAGAGGGATTGTTTATTTCATGGGCTTCTGCAATTCTCTCCCTGTAGTCTCTCAGAGGACTGATTTCCTTCCCTACAGATTACACTTGTGATCGTAGGATCATTTAAACATGTAAAAATTATAGAGGACTCTGAGAGCTTTTGTTTATCTGGGATCTATCTATCAGATTTTCCAGGCTTGAAATTAAAACTGAAAAGAATTTTAAATATTTAAATATATTTTGCATATTTATTTATAACTTAAAAAATAGAAATAAAAAAACCATTATATGTTAACATAAATAACAATTTCATGAAAAATAACTATATTTCTAAAACAAAAAGGAAGGGGAAGAGTGACACCTAAAAAATAATTTTGCAGGCCGAAACCGGTTTAGCTCAGTGGATAGAGCGTTGACCTGTGGACTGAAAGGTCCCAGGTTTGATTCCCATCAAGGGCATGTACCTTGGTTGCAGATACATCCCCATTAGGGGGTGTGCAAGAGGCAACTGATCGATGATTTTCTCTCATCAATGTTTCTAACTCTCTATCCCTCTCTCTTCCTCTCTGTAAAAAATCAATAAAATATATTTTAAAAAATAATTTTGCAAATCTCTTTTTGAAAATCTCTCTCTGGCTTTATAGAAGCATTTCTGTACTCCACCTGTGGGAACATGTTGTTTTGATTTGAAATATGTGATAATCCAACTTTACACAGATATGCACTTGGAAAAGGAGAGAACATTTAATCTTTTGTTTTCCTCATTCGAGGACATTGATGTGTGAGAGAAACATACCCCTAGTGGAAATTGAACCTAAAACACAGGTATGTGTCTTCACCTGGAATCAAACTGGCAACCTTTTGGTGCATAGGATGACACTCAATCAACTGAGCCACTCCAGCCTGGCAAGGAGAGAACATGCAGATGACTCTTTTATAGCTTAAATTCAACTCTTGAATGCCCATTGTACTTAGTAGCATACTAAGAATAGGCAATCCAGGGTTGAATTTAATAAAATAACAATTTTACTATTTCTGCAAAATATTCTTAGGTGAAACTGGCTTTTTTTTTTTTTTTTTTTTTTTTTTAAAGAGACTATGTCTTGGTAAAGAATATAATGACTACTAACTAGTACAGGAGACTGGATTCATGCTAAAGGGTTAGTAATTTTATTCACCATTGCTTTTGACCTCAGTGAAAGATGCCATCATAGTGGAAAAGGCAACGATGTCTTGGTACTATTATGAGAATAGTTTTGACCTCCCAGAGCCACTGAAAGGGTATTGTGGACACAATCCCCCCAACTAGACCCATGGAACATACTTGGAGTACTATATCTGTGGAGTGTTGGGAACCAGCAGTCTGAACTGGGTGTAGAATTCCTTGGGCTGGAGGTGGGAGGCGCTGAGGATGCTGGAATCTTGGCAGGGATGGTATTGGCCTTACGGAGTATAGTATTAATGAAGACCCCAATAGACATGTATTGGGGGGACCCACCTGCTGCAGCCAATTCCTTTGAAGACCAGATGACCCAAAGTATTGCCTTCTCTGAATTGGTGCTATAATAGCTTTTGTTAAAAAGAATTTGTTCAGCACCCTTGTGAATGTACCTCTTATGCTGGGTGCCATAGAAAAAGTTATAGATTAGGATTTTCTAATCTTTTCAACCAGTTCCACTCCTGTGCATTGCTAGATTGGGTGTGGCCAAGAGTGACCATGGGACTAGCTTTCTCTCTTGATGAAGGCATCTACCAGCACCATCATTTGCGTACTACTTTCCTCTTCCCCAATTCCTATATAATAAAGAGGTAATATGCAAATTGACCATTACTCCAACACACAAGATGGCTGTCCCTGTGTGGTCAAAGATGGCCACCCCCATGTGGACACAAGATAGCCACCACAAGATGGCTGCCAGGGGAGGGCAGTTGTGGATGATCAGGCCAGCAGGGGAGGGCAGTTGAGAGGGACCAGGCCTACAGGGAAGGGCAGTTGGGGGTGATCAGGCCAGCAGGGGAGGGCAGTTGGGGGTAAACAGGCTGGCAGGGGAGCAGTTAGATATCAATCAGGCTGGCAGAGGAGTGGTTAGGGGTGATCAGGCTGGCAGGCAGAAGTGATTAGGGACAATCAGAAAGGCAGGCAGGTGAGCAGTTGGGAGCCAGCAGTCCTGGGTTGTGAGAGGGATGTCTGACTGCCCGTTTAGGCCCGATCCCACCAGAATTGGGTCTAAATGGGCAGTCGGACATCCCTCGAGGGGTCCCAGATTGGAGAGGGTGCAGGCTGGGCTGAGGGACACCACCACCCCTTCCCTCCCCTGTGCACAAATTTTGTGCACTGGGGTTCTATTATATATATAAAAGGCTAATTTGCTATGTGTTTCTCCACCCATCCAACCAGTTGCTATCATGCACACTGACCACTGGGTTCAACACAGGAGCTGCCATAATACGCACTGGCCACTTACAGAGAAATGGCACTATGGACCTGGTGCCAGCAAAGCAACACTTGGCTTCCCCCAAGTGGGACACAGGCCCCACCACCCTCATGGAGTAACACCCCACCAAATCGCAGCTGATGCTGCTATGGCACACAGTGTGACCCACAGCCCAGCCCAGCCTGGAAATGGTAGCTGTAGGTGCCAGGTAATGATGTCACATAGCAACACCCAGCTTCCTCTCCCTAGTGACTAGCCTCCTTGGAGTTTCTTCAGCCCAGGAACATGACTTGCTTTATTGCCAGGTACAAATATTTTACACTTCAACCAAATGGTTGTGAAGGGTTTTCCCATGCCTCATCTCAATTGATCCTCACAAAGTCCTGGAGTAGGTAGATAGGAGCCTTGGTAAAATCCTATTTTCTTTTCATTAGCTGGAAAACTGAGATTTAGAAAGTTTAGAAACTTGACATGATTGAAAAGAAGTAAGAAATTGTAGTCCTTGAAAATGACTTCAGGTTTTAAACACTGCTGCAGTTAATTATTTTGCCCTTTGTTCTCCCTGTGTGATCTACAGTAATAATCTGCTTCATGTTGATATTTACTGCTGTGTTGCTCACAATTACCTGAAAGAGAATTGGGGGTACTTCACTAGGCTGAAAAAGTTTAGCTAAATCAGAAAGCAGGTCTAATTAAGCAAGTTTATTCTTTTTTAAAATTAAAAAAAATTTTTTTTTATACAGAGAGGAAGGGAGAGAGATAGAGTTAGAAACATCGATGAGAGAGAGTCATCGATCAGCTGCCTCTTGCACACTCCCTACTGGGGATATGCCCGCAACCAAGGTACATGCCCTTGACAGGAATCAAACCCAGGATAGAGTTAGAAACATCGATGAGAGAGAGTCATTGATCAGCTGCCTCTTGCACACTCCCTACTGGGGATATGCCCGCAACCAAGGTACATGCCCTTGACAGGAATCAAACCCAGGGCATGTACCTTGGATATGCGGGCATATCCAAGCCGACTCTCTATCCATTGAGCCAAAACGGTCCTGGCTAAGCAAGTTTATTCTATATACATAAAAGGCTAGGTTGACTCATGCATGTGTGATACATATAAAGCTCTCACTGGTGCCAACTGCACATGTATATTTACATCTGTCATTGTTGATTGTGAATTTGGTTGACACTATTATAAAGAAAGGACAAATAGGAATATTAAAATATTTCTTCTAATTAATTTCCTTTTTATGTGAATGAATTTTTGCACCAGGTCACTAGTGTAAATATAAACACTTTGTATTATTGTGTTCAGGCTGCTACAACAAAATACCAGGAACTTGGGTGGCTTAACAACAGAAATTGCTTTCTCATAGTTTTGGAGGCTAGAAGTCTGAGATCAGAGGACCAGCATGGTTGAGTGAGGGATCTCTTTTGGGTTGCAGACTTTTTTTTTTTTTTTTTTTTTTTTTTTTTTGTGTGTGTGTGTGTGTGTGTGTGTGTGTGTATAAAAGGCTAATTTGCTATGTGTTTCTCCACTCATCGACCAGTTGCTATCATGCACACTGACCACTGAGTTCATATGCTTAACACAGGAGCAGAAAGGACTAGGGATCTTCCTGGGATTTGGAACAGAGGTGGAATGGCTCAGTTGGTTGAGTGTTGTCCTGTGCACCAAAAGGTTGCTGATTAGATTCTAGGTCAAGGCACATACCTGGGTCTCAGGTTCAATTCCAGGTGGGGTTAGGTTTCTCTTGTACATCGTTGTCAGTCATGAGGGTTTCACTGTCATTAATACCATCATCTCTGGGATTTAGGATTCTACATCTGAATTCAGGTCACAGTATACCTTTATTATGTAATATGTATGAATTAACTTCCTATTCATTGAACACTTACTCTGCAGCAAGCATGTGTTAGCAAATTATCCAGATATCCAGGACCATAAAAACCAGTCAAACCCCCAGAGCCTTCTGAAGATCTCTGGGACAGTTGACTTTCATTTCTTTCCAGTGTGGCTACTGAGAAATGCCAGCCATCCCCATGCCTGGCAGCTCAAGGCCATCAGGTGTTCTCTGGCCAGGGTGAAGCTCAGGTCTGCGGAGGTGTTTCTGCTCTTTCTCCCTGCTCGTCATGGAAGCCCTCCCCACTTCTACTCCTTTCCTGTTTCTGTCTACCGCTGGCCTGAGAATATGGACAGAGTACAACTCTCTCAGTGGGCCTGAGGCACTACTGGAGGCCCCTCTTCTTAGAGATCGCATTTCAGCTGCTGATGCTCCACCTCTGGGCATCTCCCTGGGGCATGTCCCCTGTTTCTCATCTCCTTACTGATGCACACTCTCTGTGCTGCCTGGGCCTCAGGAATGTGGACATAGGCAAACCATCTAGTCACGTGGCACTTTCATCTGACCTGCTGTTTATTATGGTCACCACCCTGGGACTCTGGCCCTGGCTTCTTAAAGAGAGGTCAGAGCATAGTCGAAGTGATAGGGGCCAGCCGATCGAGGGGTGGGGTGGGACTTTTCTCCTCAAAGCCAAATGTGAAAGTTAGGCAGATAGTCCAACCAGCATTCATCTAGACTCTAGATTCTAGAGGGACCAGGTAGAGGAATGAGGGGCAAATTCAGAACAGGAGAGGGTCCTGGGAGGAATGGAGGATGGCCAAAGGATCTGTGGTGGGGCCTCCAACTTTCCCCTTGGGGGAGGGCACTTGTCATGTGCCTCTCTCTTAGTCATAAAGTACAGGAGTGGTTCCCTTTTATGATTAGAGGCCTCACCTGCAGAATGAAGTCCACCATGTGTGGTGGGAGCTGAACAACCGGGTAGTTTGAGAGTTTCCTGGCTCTTCTCGGTTGGTTGTGTCCCTTACTTCAATTTCCACTGTTCTCACCAGGCAGCTGGTTTATGAGGTCAGCCTCCAGGGTACCCCACCTGGGCCCATGTTCCTTAGTGGCTCAGCATCTGCAGTGTCTTTGAGCTCCCCTCCCCACATCAGTGCATTTAGAAGAGGCCTAAGGGACATAAAAGTGACCTGTCTGTAATTCCTGAGAGCTCCTTTGATTCAATTAGGATTAAATGACTAGCCAAACAAAACCAAATTAGCAATAAATCTCACAATAAAAGCAGCCAAACAAGCATAACTCTCTTCTCAGACTTACTGCTTTCTTGGTGAAAGGGAAGTTTTTTTTTTCCTGATACATGTTGGGGCTGGCAACTTCCCAAGTAGCTTGCCTTTGCTCACTCTCTGCGTTCCCTGTACTGTGGGCAGGTGAAGGGGCTTGGGCATGAGGAACAGGGAGGGCAGGACGGAGGAGGGCAGAGCAGGAAGGAGCAAGTGCTGGTATGGCCCACCCACCTTTCAAATTTGATATTTGATACTTTGAAAAAAAATTGAGAAACACATATTCAATAGGGTAATGTTGCCAGTGTGGCTCAGTCTGTTGAGCATTGTCCCATGCATGGAGAGGTGGCCAGTTTGATTCCCAGTCAGGGCACATGCCAGTATTGTGAGCTCCATCTCTACTAGGGGGCATGCAGGAGGCTAGGAGGCAGCCAATCAGTCTCTCTCTCTCTCTCTCTCTCTCTCTCTCTCTCTCTCTCTCTCTCTCTCTCTCTTTCTCTCTTTCCCTCTCTCAAGTCAATAAAAACATATTTTTTAAAAAAAGATATTGAACATTAAAAAAAAAAGAAAAAGAAAAAGACACACAAGCCCAGCCGGCGTGGCTCAGTGGTTGTGACTGGGAATCAACCATGATGTTTCCCTCTCACATGGTTTGATTCCTGGTCAGGGCACATGTCTGGGTTGCAGACTCCATCCCCAGTGTGGGGAGTGGAGGAGGTAGCCGGTCAATGATTCTCTCTCATCATTCATGTTTCTATCTCTTTCTCCCTCTTCTTCCTTTTTGAAATCCATAAAAATATATTTAAACACACACACAGCCCTAGCTAGTTTGGCTCAGTGGATAGAGCACCAGCCTGAGGATTGAAAGGTCCCAGGTTCCATTCCAGTCAAGTGCACATGCCTGTGTTATAAGCTTGATCCCCAGTGGGGGGCATGCAGGAGGCAGTGATCAATGATTTTCTGTCATTGATGTTTTATTGATGTTTCTATCTTTCTATTTCTCTCTCCCTCTCTCTTCCTTGCTGAAATAAATAAAAATATATTTAAAACACACACACACACCAAACCCTTAAGTCCCAAGCAGAATTCCTCTAATGATTAGCAGAAGCTATTAGCTTAGCGGCCATGTGAACAGATAGGCTTGAACAAGATGGAGTCAGAGAGGTCCAGCATTTCACTGAGCTACATACATATATGAAGTGTACCTGGAGGAAGAAATTTCAAATGGATCTTAGAGAAAATGTTATATCTTGAGAAAACCCAAATATTTAGAATTGGTTTAGAAGACTTTGGTTCTAAAAGAAAGTCATTTCTTTTAGAACCAAATATTTAGAATTGGTTTAGAAGACTTTGGTTCTAAAAGAAAGTCATTTCACTCTAAATGATACCAGCTTATAATATCCGCAAGAAAGGGTAATGGGCCAGCACACATGACAGGATTTATGTGTAAGACAAAAGGCAGTCATGTGTAAAAGAAGATATCTGCCCTTTCTAATTGTGCATACGAACAGGATCAAGCTGGAAAGACAAACTCATGTATTGGGAGGAGGGACTGGGTGGATGAGGAGAATTTCCACTAGAACTGAATAGAAAGATATTAAAACTATGATAAAAAGGAGGATCAAAGGAGAAAAAGCTCTGCTTTCTTTTCAAGATGCCAGAAAGTGGTCAGAAATGCTTTAAAAATGTGAAGAAAGCTCTTCTTAAAGAATACGTAAGGGTTAGAGATCTTTTAAAGACATCTTCAAAAACATTGTCTCTATATTTAGTGGTGAGCACAGACATTAAAACACTGATAAAAAATAAAAAATAAAACACTGGTGAAAAAATTCGAATAAAAATGTGAAAGAAAAACAAAAACAAAAACAAAAAAAACTTCGGGCTGTAGGATGCCTAGATGCCCCAAACTTGAGGTCAATGCCACAAAGATCATGGGGGTAGGGAGTTCTGCTGTCCTCATCTCATTTATTTAATACTAGAGGCCTGATGCACAAAATTCGTTCAAGAGTAGGCCTTCCTTCCCCTGGCACCGGCTTCCCTCTGGCACCCGGAACCCAGGCTTCCCTCCAGCCACTGGCAGCCACTTGGGACCCGGGCAGCCCTGGCTTTGTCTGGAAGGATGTCTGGTCTAATTAGCATATTACACTTTTATTATTATAGATTTATTTATTTATTTATTTATTTATTGTCTTTCTTTGTCCTCACTAAGCTGTTGGTCCAACTAAAAAATAAAATAGAGGGGGGGCGGAGAGAAACAAATAGAGATCTGTGTAGACCAAGATGAGGTTATCAAGAGAGAGAGAAGGGCAAGAGAGAAGCAGAGGGCAGCTTGTCACAGAATATTCCATCATATCATGGTAAATGAAAGTAAATACAGACTGACGATATATAATTCATATATATATA
Organism: Pipistrellus hanaki; assembly: GCF_964339955.1. Taxonomy (NCBI): domain Eukaryota; kingdom Metazoa; phylum Chordata; class Mammalia; order Chiroptera; family Vespertilionidae; genus Pipistrellus; species Pipistrellus hanaki. The sequence goes on along the minus strand of NC_140503.1, from coordinate 128,906,506 downwards.
ATTTCTTTATTGATTAAGTTATTACATATGTGTCCTTATCCCCCCTTTCTGATGAAGATGATGCTGAAAGGATAAAACTATTTCTAAGGATTTTATAGAAATGTATTAAGAACCGTCTATGCAGCAAGTACATTTACTGAGCTATCTAATTTAAAATTCAAAACTGATTCCAATCAAGTTATGTGCCCTGCCAAAGCTATGTGATTGGAGAGAGACAGGGCAGTGATTGAAATGCCACCTCCTCTGGCACATGGGTGGGCTCACCATCGACCCAGAGCCCCTTGCCCTTTTGCCAAATCAGACAGGTCTCTGCCCCGTGTCAAGGCAGTGAAGGACGCTTTGACTGCTTTGTCACCGGGTGTGCACAGTGAGGCTGTGATCTTGTGGTGGAAGCCTTGCTGCCAGCTCTCAGAGGTCTCCAAGGGTGGCTTGAACTGTGCTTTGACTGTCTTCAGTGGTGTACGAAGCACAGTTGAATGTCAGACACTGAGAGGCGCTGCAGCGCAGTGCAGAGGGGTGGGGCTCTGTAGCCAGGTGAACCAAGATGCAAATTCCTGGCTCTTCCGTGAACCAGTTTTGAGATATCTCTAAGCCTCAGTTGCTTCATCTGTAACATAGGAGTAAACAGTGGAGACAAGATGAGATCATGCCTCAAGAAGCAGCTCATTTATTTATATCAGCCCTCTCCCTTAGGTAAATGGGGCAGCAGAGGCATGGGCCTGGCTCACCCAGGTTAGGCAATGAGGTGATGTCAGTCTGGAATGGAAAGCCCAATCAAAGAAGGCTGGTGGTGACCGATGTTATTGCAACCCTGATGCAAGAGGGTTTCTGAAATCTCATGACTAAGGGCAGCAGGAATCCCAGGGGCCATGTTGTATCGGGCACAGAGCTGTGCTGTGACCTGGGGACTTCTGAAATAATAGGAACACACCACCCCACTTGTTCACCACGAACCAGTTATGAGGATCCAGAGCAGGAAAGAGCGCCTTCCCAAAGGAAGGAAACAGGGTGAAAAGCCAGTTCAGCTTCTAAGAAACTCAGTTGGCTGGATGAGATTGTGGACAAGAGAGAGAAGGCCCACTGTCATGGCACAGAGGGACTCTTAGGGCCTTGAAATAAGGGAGAATGAAAGAGGAGACACAGCAAATCATGTCAATGGGACTTAAAATCTCTGGGCCAGCAGATGCAGGCGCGCTTCTCAGAGTGTAGAAGAGTTAAGAGAAGAAGTGGGTATAGGAAGAGCCTATTGTGGAAAAAAGGCAGAAATTAGCAGGGCTGGCTTGGCTCAGTAGTTGAGCATTGACCTATGAACCAGGAAGTCACTGTTTGATTTCTGGTCAAGGCATGTGCCTGGGTTGTGGGATCCATTCCCAATGTGGGGCATGCAGGAGGTAGCTGATCAATGATTCTCTCTCCTCATGAATATTTCTATCTCATTCTCCCTCTTCCTTCCTCTCTCTCATCATTTTTTAAAAAAGGGCAGAAATTAGAGTTAGGAGGTGAATAGTACAGGCCAGATGGATTTGTAAGAAAGTGGTATATAGCCAGTGGTTGGGGAAATTTCACTGGTAGATAAAAATTGCAAATATGCACATGCCTTTTTACAGCTAAACATCTATCTAACAGAGGGGCATCCAAGAAGAGACCTGAAGAACTATTTGTGGCTTATAGTCGTTGGCAGTAAGACGTTAAAGAGATCCAGGGCATTGGTGTTCAAACCCTGGGTAACAATAGGGGTGAGTTGGTTACAAGAACTTCAAACATCTGGTTAGGAGCAGGAAAATAATTAATTCATAGAACTGTCAGTCTATGGTAAATGCAAAGTCACACAGTCACATATTTTGTCTTCCACCTTCCCTTCTTAGGAGCCAGTTCCTTCTCTCCCCTCCTCAGTTTCCTGGTCTCTGAAATGAGTTAACTGTGTTTGCTGTCACTGCAGCTGGCCACAGGAATTGGAGGAAAGGGTAATCTATAATAATAAAAGCATAATATGCTAATTAGACCAGAAGTCCCTCTGGAGGAAGCTGGGATTGCGAAGGAAGCCTGGATCCCGGGTGTCTGCCGGCGGCTGGGTGAAGGAAGGCCTACTCTTTCACAAATGTTGTGCATTGGGCCTCTAGTTAATAAATAAGTGTCAAACGCTGTTCACAAGAGATGAGGGAGTACTTAGCAGGAAAGCACATTTCTTCTCTTCAAGCTAATCATTTGGCAGTCAGAAGACCTAAGAACCAAAGAAAGGGCTGGGGGCCTCACATACCACTGGCATGCTGCCTCAAGCCAGCAGAGAGGGACAGCAGCTCTGGGCAGTCAGTAATCGTGTGAAGGTGCTGGACCTAGGCTCCCCACCCTAGAAGCAAGGGCGCCTGGCATGCGGCATGCGGACACACTGGTCCTGCTCCTGACTCAGGAGCACTATGCTCAGCCAATTGAGTTCATGTGCACTGATGCGGAGGCATCCTGGCCACCGCGTGAGACGTGGGCCTGGAATTCCACAGCAGAGGGTTGGTCTTGACTCGGCTGTCAACCTAGTTGTGTGACCTGGTCAGTTTCCTTGAACCCCTCCAAGCTTCATCTGTGACATGGGGAGTGGCAACACAAACCCTTACCAAGTCAAGGGATTGTAGTGAGAACAACGAGACCCCTTCTTCTCTCCCTGCCTCTCCCCTGAGCACAGCACTCACACACACACACACACACACACACACACACACACCCAGGGCTCCAGCCTAGGTTCCTAGAGGGACAGGCATAAGCTCCCCAAGGAGTGAGTGCCCAGCAGTCCCTCTGCTGTGTGGGACTCCTCCACAGGGACAGCTGTCTCTGGGGAAACAGCTCCAGTGGAGGCAGCAGGGGCTGACTGTGCTGGCCCAGCGCTCCACCTGGACCTGGCACATTGAGGACCCTCTCAAGGGCAACTGAGGCTTTCTGGGGATCACCAGGAGCCACTCCTTCCTCAGGTAATGGGGCAGCAGTGCATCACTGTGGCCCTGCCCAGGTTAGGCAATGAGCTTGCGAGGCTGGAGCGGAGCCGGTCCTGCTCGCCAAGGTTGAGGTTCTGACCTGGTTTAAGCCAGTGGCCTGGCTCTGGCAGCCCGTGTTCCCAAGGACAAGCACAGGCAGGATCGAGTGCCAGTCCCCCTCCTCAGCTTTGTTAGGCCCCTGGTTTTGTTAGTTACTGTCTTTCCTCCTTGGCCCTATGTCAGATCCAAGGGTCATGACCTTCTTCCTTGCTCCAGCTGTGTTAAGAGCCTGATGTCAGCTGGTTAAGCGTCCATTCGTTCCTGTGGGCAGGAAGGCAAACCCAAGAAGGTTAAAGGGATGGTGAGAGTGGGGAAATCGACCCCTGGCCTTGCTGCATCATAGGCTACAAAGCACCCCCACCAATGGTTTTCCACTTACTTCCCACAAAGTCCTGCAAGGCACGAGGGTGAGGTATTATTTCCTCTCTTATGGGTGATGAATCCAAAGCTAACTGTGGATTCTTCAAAGCACCAAAGCTAGTAAGGGCCGTCCCTGCTTACACCCAGGTCCTCCCGTCCTGGCTGCAGCGACCTGCTCTTTCTAGGGACCAAGTTCTCTCAAGGCCAGAGCAGTTCCCTTCTTGGCCTCCTGTGCCCTTGGCCACCTCCCAATCTTCCTTCCCAACCCCTTACTCTCTCCCCTGGGGGCAGGGACCATTTGAGCAGTTGAAGATGTAAAAGGTTCTTCCCCCAGGGTCCACGGTGATGAGCAAAGGAATTTTGTGAAGAAAATAAACTCTCAGTTTCCCTGGGTTGTTTTTCGATTTGAGCTCTTTTGAAAACTGCTTTAGCTCTGAGGGGCTCCTCATTCCCAGAATTTCACCTATGTCCCCAAACACAGGGCCTTTTCCTAAAGAGGCCTCAACTACGTCATGTCAACTGCCAAAAAGACCATCATAGTGTGGCTTCATGCCAGGAAGTTTGTCCTTGCCACTGTCGACAAGCGTCAGATATAGACACGTCGGGCCTGGTCATAGGGAATGTAACACACAATATGACAATTCAACTGCATCACTAATACCAGCTCAGGCCCCGACAGTCTGGGAACGGGCCAGCAGTTTCCCTCAAAGCGAGCATACCTGCTTCTTTAACAAGGATACCAAAGACACCAAATTTGCAACTTAAAGAGCTTATCTCACCCTGGTGACTGAGGAGCTGAGAAGACAGTCCCTCAGGTAGATCTAAAATGAAGGGGGAAATGAACCCGCTGAACGCCTCCTGGTCTGGGAGCCCCAGAAACCCAGGGCCACTTGATCCCCAGACCCTCCACAGCAAGGTCTCACCACATCCCTGAGAAGGCAGTCGAGGGGTTTAATTCTCCCGAAGACAGCGCTTCTCTGGGCAAGAGCTCTGGAATGGAAACCCAGTGTTTTAAACTTTCTTCAGCTATGTGTGCTTATCTGGATTCCCTTCTTTTAAAGATGCAAGTTCTCTGAGGACTGGGATTGTGAAGAATAGAAATGAGTCCTTATCAAAATAAGAGGCATTGAACAAAATACCGTATTTTCCGGTGTATAAGACGACCCCCTAATTTTACAGTTAAAACATAGGTTTAGGCCTATATTCACTGTATAAGACTACCCCCCACTTCCGAGGCAACACCAGTTCTTTTTTTAATAGACCGCCTCTCTGACTCTGGCCAATCTGAGCAGGCTTTTTACTAGAACACAGTGTAGCTTCGGGTACAGAACATGTACACTGTGTTCTAGTAAAAAGCCTGCTCAGATTGGCCAGAGTCAGAGAGGCGGTCTATTAAAAAAAGAACTGGTGTTGCCTCGGAAGTGGGGGGTAGTCTTATACAGCGAATATAGGCCTAAACCTATGTTTTAACTGTAAAAATTAGGGTATCGTCTTATACGCCGGAAAATACGGTAAAGGGTTTTTTAAAAGATGTCACCCACATTCACTTTCTTAAGCGTGCACATACATACACACTGACCAAATCAGACTTATTAAATATTTCTTTCTTTCTTTCTTCTTTTCTTTCTTCCTTCCTTCCTTCCTTCCTTCCTTCCTTCCTTCCTTCCTTCCTTTCTTTCTTTCTTTCTTTCTTTCTTTCTTTCTTTCTTTCTTTCTTTCTTTTTCTTTCTCTCCTCTCTCTCTCTCTCTCTCTCTCTCTCTCTCTTTCTCTCTCTCTCTCTCTCTCTCTCTCTTTCTCTCTCTCCCTCTCTTTTTTAGAGATTGAGAGTGGAAGAGAGGGAGGAGGAGAGAGAAAAAGAGAAACATTGATGTGAGAGAGACCTATCAATTGGTTGTCTTCCCATAAGCTCCCTGACTGGGGCTGTGGATTAAACCTGCAACCCAGGTACATGCCCTTGACTGGGAATCAAACCTTCGACCCTTTGGACATTTTGGAAACATGCTGCTCACCGATAGGACACCTGACCTGCATTGTGTGGCCATTTACACAGTGAGGAGGGCATTTTGGAGAGAGACCCCCATGACCCTCGTGCCTGGCTCTCCTTAGGGAAAAAGGGAGGGTAACTTTCTGGGGAGAAGGGTAATGGGATGGATGGTAGAAAAGGCATCTGAGGTTCTCCAAGAAAACCTCAGGCAGTAGGAAGAGAGGCCCTGGGGCCCAGCTATGTGAGCGTTGTGCCATAGTGCACTCTTTCTGAGCAGGGCTCTGGGCACGTGGGTGTGTCACAGGCCCTCCTTTCGTTGGCACCGGTATCTGGGGTTTGCTCCCTTCCTTTATGTATTTCTTACCAGGTGGCTGGAACTAGCAATGGTGGGAGCAGAGATGAGAGGGAGAGAAGCTGGTACAGGAGTGTCTGCGGGAATCCTACTCTGAACCACACTAGGGCAGGCCTATGGCAGTCTTGGAGCTTTAGGATCTGGTCCTGAATCCAGAAAGAGATTAACAGGGTCAAGCACCACCCTCAGAGCAACTGATTTATTACTGTTTGTAGACTAAAGTTGCTGATTTACAACTTTGGGTTCTGCCTCCACTTATGTCAGTAATAGCTGTGCAATGAAGCTTCCTTCTAATGGAAGCTCAGCAGCTGACCAGGAGACACCAGCGGGAAGGATCAATTTGAAAATTAGCAGCAAGCTGGGGCTGTCCGTGCCTGGCAGACATACGTGCATGGGCAGTGCTACATAACGACAAGACTGCTGCCATATTGCGAATTTCTAACCATGGGGATTATATTCCCACCCATCTTGTTTAAAATGGCGAGGAATAAAACATAAAGCACACTCTTAGAGAGATTGCCAGTGAAGGTGGTTAAACTTAACATGCTTGGTAGTTAAAGGGGTCAGTTTCAGTTATCTGGAAAAACACTTGGCTCAAAGCACTTCTTACAGAAAAGCAAGCGCAGGATAACCAGCGCATTGTCCCTGGGACCAGGCATGTGTGTGAACTGTGAGTAGGCCCTGGGTCTGGGACAGAGAGTAGTGCATGTCCTGCCAAGTTCCCAGGTGTGTCATTGACCAAACAAGAGGAGGAAGGAGTGTTCTTGCCAACCACCCCAACAAGTCTGGGCAAATTGTGGGCACTGAATACACAGCAGCCCGCGCCAGCAACCCATTCTGAGGGCAGAGCAATCAAACACACGATCCCCGGAACACAGACACGTGATGTATCTCTTTGAACACAATCTCCATGGGAGTCAGGCTTCTGTGCTTTCCCAGGTGACCCCCTGGGAGCTCAAGAACTACACCTGCGATTGCACAGGGAACTCAAATGGAAAGGCGGACTCCAACTTCCGAGTCCTCAATATGTGATCCTTCCTGCAGAACGAGGTTCATCGGCGAATTCACTCCACAGCCAGGAGCTCCTGCTCCGAGGCAGGCCCAGGAATGACTCGGTGAGCAGGACAGACTCTGTCCCTGGCATCAGTGAGATCGGGTGCTTAAGTTGGCTGTAGACTTTCTGAGAACTCGGTAGCCATCTGGGTCTTCTTCGAGAATGCTAGGCCTGTGGCCAGGCGGAAGATGCTTGGAGGACACAAGACTTGGGCGAATGGATAAATGAGTGATAGTTATGGTCCTATTTACTGAGTATTGACCTGATGTTGGACACTGAGCTAATGCTTTCTCTGAAGCTCAGTTAACCTACTTAACACCTTATAAAGCTGGCACTACTATTATCTCCTTTAGAATGCAGGCCTCGGATGCTGCGGAGATGAAGTCACCTGCCCCAGGCTACATAGCCTGTGTCACAGGAAGCCAGGAACACACCCCACAGCCGCCCAGTCCCAAAACCAAACAGGGTATTGCCTCTGTGGGGAGGAGTGTGAGTTAGGTTTAGGGGAACGGGCACAATGGGGGGTCGAAGCCCACCATCTGCTGCTCACTCCTTAAGAAAGGCACGACAGAGCACAACATGATTCCCATTTGGGCTCCTTCCTTGTTTCCAGGAGGTGGGATCTCCCTGGGCAAGGTCAGGGCGGTGTCAACACCAGAGACTGGCTCAGGGTTGAGGGACAAGCAGGTTCCAGCAAGTCAGGGGAGCCAGAGGAGTCTCCAAGACCTGTCTTACTGGTTTCTCACAAGTAGTTTGTCTACAAAGCCAAAGAGTAATGCGAGTGCTGGAGTGTTTTGTTCCTGGGGCCAGGCTCCTGTGAAAGCTGGAGCAGGCTTCAGCATTGGTCCTAACATCTGAAAGAAAGGACAATCACCCTCTACTCCCCCTCCCAACACACACACACACACACACACACACACACACACACACACACGAGCATGTGGCTACTGTACCCCGCACAGTCTGACAGTGACAACACCCCTTGCTCCAGGGCTTCCTCCTTCCTGTAACATCCTCAGAGGTTTCAACTCTCCTCAATGAAGGTGACCTATTTCTCCTCCAGGACCATGGCTGTTCCCACTAGGAAGAGTAGGGGTTTTATTGACAACAAGGAGACACACTGAGAGGGGGCAGGAGAGGGAATGGGCATGAGACTTGACCTCCAACAGGGACACTGAAAAGGCTCAGAGCTTTCTCTAACAAACCTGCCCACTTCTCTCCTCTCTGACAAACCACATCTTCATTGGTTTCCTTTAGCAAAACTGACTCCCATCAAGTGTGGTTATTCTGTGCCCATTGACACAGTTCATGCTTCTTATATGGCCCTAGGGGGCTCAGCTGTGGGCCAACCAAAGGGCAGTCTCCCCAGCCTCAGGCTCCTGCGCCAGGTACACCGTCACTCCCATCACATGCAGGGAGCCTCGCAGGCCTGTGGATGCACTTTGGCTGTGAAGGTGCCATCAATATGAGGCATTTCTCTTCCACTCCCTCCAAAGAGCTGGGCTCTGCACCCAGGCCACTGTGAATTAAACCAGCAGAGGAAGAAAGGGGCTCCATCAAGTTTAATTGGGGTTGGCTGTCAGATGCCTTGTGCTGTTGGTCAGTCAGGAGGCTGAGCAAGTGGAAAGGGGTGAAGAAATGATTTCAGTGTTGATTCCTTCTCTGAAAAGAGAAGAGAGTGCCTTAGAGAGGAAGTAGGCCCCAAAATGACAGACTGAGGATGAAGACATACTCAGCCAGAAGTCTGGCTCTCTCTCCAAATTCTGGGTGGCCTTGGGCATAGCACTTTATCTCCTGAAGCTTCCCGTCTCTATGTGGAGGAAATGAGGTGTAACATGAATAATGGTCATTGTCCTCTTAAATATATGATCTTTCTCTTCTTCATTTTTTTAAATATGTTTTTATTGATTTCAGAGAGGAGGGGAGACAGAGAAAGAGATAGAAACACCAATGATAGAGAGAGAATCATTGATCGGCTGCCTACTGCACAATCCATACTGGGGATGGAGCCAGTATACAACCCAGGCATGTATACTGACTGGGAGTCCAACTGTGACCTCCTGACTCATAGATCAATGCTCAACCACTGAGCCACATTGGCCGGGGCTAGCTGATTTTTCTAAACAGAAGCCTCTGCATCTGTTAGGGCTGACTTCCAAAAGCTGACCAGAGTTCAGAGCTATGGGCTGTTTGATACTCCAGGCAGACAAGTTTAATATATCTGTTCAACCAAGAAAGGTATAATAACAAAATTGAGAGTGAGGTCCCTTTTAAGTGGATATTTTCTGGAGTGTTGGTTTACATCAAACACGAGCCAGCATGTGACTACACGTGAGATTTGTTGCAGAATAATAACACCTTCTGATGATCAAAGTACTTTGACCTTTGATCCTAAGTGCCCTGATCAGATATGGTGGACTTATTATCCTATTTTATAGGTGAAGATACCCAAAGACCCAAGTTAAGTTCCCAAATCAGATATGGAGCTTGAACCAAGAACCTAAGTCTCTTGTCTTACCATGTGTTATTTTATACCAAGGGAAAACAAGGAAATAATTATCAAAAGTCCTGCCAATAAGATGAAAGAAAAGGACATTTAAAGTATAGATGTGTATCTTCAAATAGTCTTAGAAAAATAAATAAAGGAGCTGGGCTGCTCCAGTTATTAGGAGCTCCACCCTTCCCTTGTTGCCTGCGGAACAGGAGCTTCCCTGTCCTGGTGTCTTAGGTGGACCCACATGCTCCAACCGATACTGATTGTCAGTTTCAATGAGAGATTAGTTGCTCAATAAGTATTAAGGCATCAGTATTATGACTTCAGCACAAATGAAAGAGCAATGCTTCTTCTAGATGTCTTTATATAATAAAAGGAGCTATGCAACTAGAACATTTCCCTGGTGTCTCTCTCCATCTGGGTCCCCTGGACTTGGTGTGGGCTGGGGTGGGTGTGCAGCGCTGAGGGGTGGAAGGCGCTCGGCTGGCTGCCCCATAGGGAAGGAGAGAATCCTCAGTGTGTTTAATGGGCTGAACCAGAAAGAGAGATGGAATTGATCACATGTCTCAGTTGGAGGAGGAAGGAGTTTATTCCTTACACACAGGCAGGGGTGGGGAGGGTCACGGGAATTTATAGGGATCAAGTGTAGTTTTGCTTGAGACTCCAAGGCAAATGTCCCTTTATAGCCTCGGGTCTCACTACCTAAAAATTTGGGGACGATCCCCAAGGGCCAAGCTCTTGGTCTAAACTCTGCTACTCAGAGTGGTGGGATTTCCTTCCAAAGAACAGACCAGACTGTGGGCTGGGGAGATTCCCAGACTGGGGTTCTGAGCTTAGGGCTGACTCTTAGTAAACCTGTAAGCTTGGCCATGTTTGCATTTCAGTCATCCCTTGTACGTTCGTCTATCCCTGAGCATCTTCAGGGGCTGGCCTGCTTGGCCACCCACTGCTCTCTGGTCTCCCCATGGCTCTCAGGCAAGATTCCCCTGTGAATGTAAACAAGCACCCAATTCTTACTTAGACTTAATGATAGAATGAATCAAGTCAGAGAAAGATTCTGCAGGGACAGGAAGCCTTTCCTCACCTCTGAAGTCACACTGGAAACATTCCTTTAATAAACGATTCTCAGCATCACCTGCATGCCAGGTTCCAAATGCCACCCAGCTCCTCGCTTTCTCAAAGCTACAGGCAGTTGGCCACCTCCTCCACCTATGGATTGTTGACAGCCCTGGACATTTGAGGATACCATGGTTCCACCCTAGTAAAATTCCACTCAATCCTAGCTCCACCTGCCCCCACAGGGCAAGACTTAGGGGACAAGAGCGGGACAGCAGCCCCAAGAGAGGGCAACAGGAATCCTGGCCACAGGGATCCACTCCTTCAGGGCAGCTTTACCCACTGACGAGGCTCCCTTCCCCCTGACTGCCTCCGGCTCTATAAACTGGGAAGGCTGTCCTGACCCCTCAGCTTGGTGGGGGTCTCTGTGAGAGTCGCCTGACAAAAAGCTTCTGGGTCAGGAGAAGCTGGCAGGCCCATGGCTCCCCCAGTCTCTCCAGGGCGGGCCCTGCCACTCCAATTCCTGCATTTCTTGTCTGTAGCTCATCTGTCCCTCCTGGGAGGAGGATTTTGCCTGAGGATGTGGGGTGGGTGGGGAGCCTGCCTCCTCCCTTTGCTCCGACAGCAGAAAAGGAGGGGTTCCCACCCCATGGCAAAGCTGCCGCCTGAGCTCTGCCTTCACACAGACACAGCTCGTCCCAGCCACTGGTCCCCAGTTCTGACAGGAGCCCATTGAACTGGTTGGCAGCAAGAGACATGGCGGAGGAGCTGTCTAAAGAGCAGGTGGCTGAGTTCAAGTCAGCCTTCACCAGGTTCGACACGGACGGGGATGGCAAAATCAACGTGGAGGAGCTGGGTGCCGTCATGAAATCCCTGGGCCAGAACCCGTCAGAGGCCGAGCTGAAGGAGCTCATCGCCCGGGTGGACACTGATGGTGACGGTGCCATCAGCTTCGAGGAGTTCCTGAACGAGATGGTGAAGAGGATGAAGTCCTGGGGCGGCGAGCAGGACCTAAAGATGATCTTCCGAGCCTTCGACCTGAACGGCGATGGCCACATCACCATAGATGAGCTCAAGCAGGCCATGGCCCAGGTGGGGCAGGAGCTCTCCCAGAAGGACCTGGAGGCCATGATCCAGGAGGCAGATGTGGACAAGGATGGCCGGGTGAACTATGAGGAGTTCTCACGAATGCTCAACCAGAAGTGAGGCCCCAGTCAGTGTCTCCTCTGCTTGACTCTGGTTCTGCAGCCCCTGCTTTTGCCCTGGGGACACAGAGGGAGTCTGGGTGGTGGGGCACTTGCCTCTCTGGGCTTGGGTTCTGCGCTGTTGGGATACCCTCTGTACCTGGGGCGGGGGTTAGGGCTTCTCCTGTGAATAGGGATGTTCCCTACCTCACAGGGCTGTTGTGAGGAATCCCAAAGCCAAGTGGTGATCCAAATAAAAGGAATGTGAGCTCCAAGGGTGGTGCACTGGTGCTTGAATGTTTGAAGGGTCCCAAAGGGTGGCATGTGGGATTCTTTTGAACCTCCACCCTTTTTACTGGCTCCCAGTCGGAGAACCAACCTTAACAGGCCAGATGGCTGCCTGTTCCTCTCTTTCGTGGTCTGGGTGTGGTAAGGGGTGGAAGAGGCATGGTTCTTTGCCTGAGCTTCTGGGTTAAAGTCAGAGCATAGACCCCAGAACTGGGACATTGCTTCCAGCACAAACAATAAAGTCGACCATACTTTCAATACAGCCAACTGTTGTTTAGATTCAAATTATTTTTTAAGATGTGTGTGTGTGTCCTTATTTGAGATGCAGGGTTGTGGAGATTTGAAAACCACAACATGGAGGTGGCCTCACTGGAATGAAGGCAGGAGAGTGGGGAAGGGGGGACAGAGGTGCTGCGATGGGCAAAGGAATTGTGCAACTTGAGATGGGGCTGCTTGTCCTAGGTCCCAGGGGCCAGGGCCTAGGGTGTTTCCAAGCTGAGAGCCAACCATCTGTGGGAAGTTTACTTCCCCGACCCCCACCCCCCAGCCCAGGACCCAGCTCCTCACTCTGTTCCTTCATAGCCCCTTTTGAGTTGGTGTCTCTGAGATTGCCTCTAGGCTGTGGAGCTGGGAAGAGTCAGAAAGAGAGATAGGAGATGAAGGTCTGATGGCAGCTACATGACCCATCCTGATGTCAAGAGAGCCACCATTTGAACTTGGGTTTATAGTATTATTGTGTAGTTTTCCAAAATTAGACCCATTTGAGGCTGCTTGTCACAGCTCTGAATTTCTGAGGCTCCCTTGTCCTGGTTCTCAGAGCCAGTCTAATCTGAACTCATCTTGCACATGAGGAAACTGAGGTCCAGGGAGTTAAAGGGAGCAGTCAGCATTTTCTGCAACCAGCTGTGGGTGCCATTTAATGATGGGCTTCTGGTAGCCACTTCATGAAATGAGTTTTTCTTTAGTTTTTGAATAAAATTTTAGTCCAAACTGTCGGAGGTACTGACTTTATCTTGTCCTAGTGCTGGTGGTTCCAGCTCAGGGAGGGGAGAGGCAGAGCCAGCTTTCCTTGGGGGTTGTTTTTTAAAATATATTTTATTGATTTTTTACAGAGTGGAAGGGAGAGAGATAAAAAGCTAGAAACGTCAATGAGAGAGAAACATCAACCAGCTGCCTCTTGCACACCCCCTACCGAGGATGTGCCTGCAACCAAGGTACATGCCCTTGACCAGAATCGAACCCGGGACCTTTCAGTCCGCAGACCGAAGCTCTAACACTGAGCCAAACCGGTTTCGGCTCCTTGGGGGTTATTGCAAAACACTGACACCAGGTCCTGCACCACCCACCCCATCATTTGAACACTTGTGGTGGGGATGGGAGCAGAGCCACTTATCAAGGTAGGGCTGCCACATCATCAACATTTTTATTCTCCCCATTTGACATTTCCAGTGGGCCACTCCGGTCTCCCTGTCCTCAGATTTGGCCATGTGCCTCCCAGAGTTCCGCCTGTGGTTGGACGCAGTGAGGGAAGGCTTGAGGACTGTGGGCTGGGAACTGTGAAAGAAGAAGGGAGGGAATTCAGAGGTCCCTAAGGGCTCTGAGCCTGGGAGGAAGGTGTGGGATCTTATCTGGAGACAAAGACTCTTAGACAAAGACTGGGAGATAGGGAGAAGGTGTAGAGGCAGACCCAGGCCTACCATGGTGATGGGAGGAGGGGTGGGTGGTTCCCTCCAGAAAGTCCCCAACCTCTGAGGGACAGAGGTCACAGTGAGTTTCTGAATTAGTGATTCCTAAATGCCAAGCACGTCTAAGATGAAGTTTTTCAGGCTCCACGTGAAAACGAGAGAAGAGAAAACCTAAATCTATTCAGTTTTTAAACTAACCTAAATGTATTCAGTTTTTAAAATCCAAGGCTATGTTCTTTCTATATTTTCCATGTTAAATGCCCTTTCTTTCATAAAGCTACTGTAATAGCAGATGGTAGTTTTGTGAGGTTCTTTTTCATGCTCTTATTCTGAGAGTCCTACAAGTGCCCAAAATAAATTTAGACATTTTACTGGTCCATGAGATCCAAATATCTTAGAACAAGTAACTGCTCAAGTCTGGGGAGTATAAAATTGATTTTCTTTTCTGGAAAAAAACAAAGAAAAGAAAAGAAAAGAAAAGAAAAGAAAAGAAAAGAAAAGAAAAGAAAAGAAAAGAAAAGAAAAAAGAAAAGAAAAGAAAAAAAAGGTTTTTTTCTGACTTGGAAGAAATATGTGGCTCATACATGAGAACAGTGAACTCCAAGTTAAGGACTGATGTTTCCTGGGAGTGGGAGGACAGGGGCCCTCAATTGATGCCTTCAGGTGCTGTTTCTTAGGCTGCCTGACCGCTACATGGAAGCTAGCTGTTTTATTCTCCATGTTGTTGTATGTCTAACATATGTTACACTAAAAATAATGCACACAGTACATGGGAGATGAGAACTTACAGAGGGAAGGAAAGAAATGAAGCCACCAGCAATCCAGGATGTAGGAGACTTGGTTGGCATGAGAGACTGGATGTTTGACAAGGATGAGCTCTTCCTGAAAAGGGCTTGAGGGGGCCTCAAGGCAAGAAGAAAGCAGCAGCACTGGAACCAGTTTGGCTCAGTGGATAGAGCATCGGCCTGCAGACTGAAAGGTCCCAGGTTTGATTCCGGTCAAGGGCATATACCTTGGTTGCCGGCACATCCCCGGTAGGGGGTGTGCAAGAGGCAGCTGATCGATGATTCTCTCTCATCGATGTTTCTAACTCTATATCCCTCTCTCTTCCTCTCTGTAAAAAAATCAATAAAATATATTAAAAAAGAAGAAGAAGAAGTAGAAGTAGAAGAAGAAGAAGAAGAAGAAGAAGAAGAAGAAGAAGAAGAAGAAGAAGAAGAAGAAGAAGAAAGCAGCAGACACTTCTCTTTATTGATTGCCCAGGAGAACAGGAAGAGCATCTGAGGGCTTGCGAGAGAAAGTGACTCACTTGAGGTCCTGATTGAGATAAGGACCTGGATGGAATGAGGGCTGGAGGCTGTTCCCTCCAGTGCCCCTCCGTCACCTAGTGGCCTTGCCCCTGGAGGAAGTGGCCCTGGGGCGAGGTGTTGGGGGGGGAAGGAGGTTGCTGGGGACCCACAGGGCAGAATATTCTGAGTTTCAGTGACTCTGGTCACACCTGATTCTGCAGGAGATATACAGAACAGGTTTCAGAGTTGAATCCAAACTTCCTTGAAGACTGTGAGGGCTGAGCTGGGTTCTACTCCCTCACGTGGTCCACACAGCAGCCCTACCCCCGACTAGGACACGAGGAGGAATTAGCGTGCAAGAAGCCTCTGGGCGGCCAACTTGGCTTTCGGGCACTGCAGGGAAACTTAATTCTCTGAAAGCCACTTCTCTGAAAATCAATTTGCTAAGACTAGTTCTGCAAATGGCCCATTTTCTGGTATTTCCCAATTTATTTAAAAAAAATTTTTTTTTTCCCAAAACACCCAATAAGAATTACAGAGATTCATGTCAGGTAAGATGGGTTTACAGCTTTTGAAGATTTCTCTAAAGTGTTTTGGTCCATTTAACATTATAGTTTCATTTAGTTTTACTTGTGGTTTGATAATTATTTTAGTTGTAGTCAGTTCACTGAAACCTGACAAAGATTAAAGTTCCCTGTTTGATCTCCCCCCCCTCCCCCCCCCCTCCCCGCTTGTACGTGTGTTTCTGATTTGGGGGAAGGAGAACTGATTCATTTCGATTGACTAGTTGTACATGTCTCTGATGTCAAGGATTTTATGAATTGTAGATAGGGGAGGCGTCTCTCTTCTAACAGGTTGTCAATATAGACTGTTGCTTTAGTCCTTTTTTATTTTATTAATTTTTATTGTTCAAAGTATTACATATTTCTCCTTTTCCCCTATTGACCTCTCCCCATCCACTTCCACTCCCAGCACATGCCCTCACCCCGCTACTGTCTGTGTCCACTGATTATGCTTATATGCATGCATGACAGTCCTTTGGTTGATCTCTCACCCCCACCGCTACCCCCTCCAAACCTCTCCCTGCCTTCCTTCTGAGGTTTGATGGTTTGTTCATTGCTTCCATGTCTTTGGATCTACTTCTGTTCATCAGGTTATGTTGTTCATTATATTCCACAAATGAGTGAGATCATGTGATATTTATCTTTCTCTGACTGGCTTATTTTTCTTAGCATAATGCTCTCCAGGTCCAAACATGTTCTTCCTTTTTTACACTAGTGTAGTATTCCATTGTGTAGATGTGCCACAGTTGTTTTAAATCCATTTACCTGCTGGTGGGCACTTAGGCTGTTTCCAAATCTTAACTATGGTAAATTGTGGTGCTATGAACATAGGGGTGCATATATCCTTTCAGACTGGTGTTTCTGTTTTCTTAGAATATACTTGCATACTTAGAAGTGGGATTACTGGGTCAAATGGGAATTCCATTTTTAATTTTTTGAGGAAACACCATACTGTTCTCCACAGTGGCTGCACCAGTCTGCATTCCCACTAGCAATGCATTAGGGTTCCTTTTTCTCTGCATCCTTACCAGCACTTGTTCTTCATTGATTTGTTGATAATAGCCATTCTGACAGGTGTGATATGGTACCTGAATGTCATTTTGACTCGCATCTCTTGGATGATTAGTGACTTTGAGCATGTTTTCATAAGTATGTCCACTTTCAAAAAATGTCTATTTAGGTCCTTTGCCCATTTTTTTAAATTGTATTATTTATCTTCCTTTTGTTAAGTTGTATGCGTTCTCTGTAAATTTTGGAGATTAAACTCTTGTTGGAGATAACATTGGCAAATATGTTCTCCCATGCGATGGGCTCTCTTGTTTTGTTGATGGTTTCCTTTGCTGTGCAGAAGCTTTTTATTTTGATGTAGTCCCATTTGTTTATTTTCTCCTTAGTCTCCATTGTCCCAGGAGCTATATTGGTAAAGATATTACTACAACTTATGTCTGATATTTTGCTGCCTATGGATTCTCTAAATTTTTTTTTATTGATTTCAGAGAGGAAGACAAATGGAGAGATAGTGAGAAACATCAATGATGAGAGAGAATCATTGATTGGCTGCCCCCTGCATGCCTCCATGGGGTAACAAGCCTGTAACCCTGGCATGTGCCCTGAGCACACCGGCTGGGCTAGTCCTTCCTTTAATTCACAGATTTATTAAGTGGTGCAATCCATGGATATCTGTGTGTGTTGAGTATTTGTAAATGCTTTGTATCTGAAATCTGAATCATACACATTCAGGTGAGCAGAACTGGACTGATAAATCTATTAGAATTGGTTGGGTGAAAACACAACTGTTTTAAACTAAAAAAAAATTTCCACCAAATGCTTCCAGATATTAACCGGAATATTGATTTTAGAGAAATTACTCTACTTTTGGTCAAATCAGATGTTTCAAATTTTATATATTAAATAATACCTTTGCTTCATTGAGTTTCCCTGTATCTTTATATCTTGATGTATACCCGTTCCTGACAGGCCTGATGAACCCCTCCCTTGTTTAAGGTCCTTATCAAATGCCTCCTCCTCCAGTAAGCTTTCCAGAACAGAGTCAGGCATATCATAGATCCTCAATACAGGCTCTGGGAATGACTAGGTCTCCCCCTTCTTTGTATAATCTGCATCAAAGTGCACCTCGTATTGAAGTTCCTTATGGACAAGGCCTAGTTTCCATCTTCAGAATTCCAAACAATAAAGTAAAGCCCATCAACATTACACTAAATTGGGAACACTGAATCCATAGCATGGACACTCCTGACCTGTGCTTGATTTAGCACTAACTTACCCTCCTACCATCTGAACCAGATATCAGGCTCCCTCCCCCATGAGCTATTACCCCCACCTGCAGAGATGGCAGCTTCGAGTGTCACAGGGTTAAAAGACATCTCCACAATGTCATACTCATTGAGGAGAGGGAAGACCCCAACTGTGACTGAAGAGGGACGGTGACTCTCTCAGACCCTGTTTTTATGAAAACAGCCCGCATGTGGCCATAAGATTCCAACAGTTCTGTAATAGTCAGGGTTCTCCAGAGAGACAGAACCAATAGGATATACAGATATATTAGGTCTAGTAATAATTAATGTCGTTTTCTAATACTTTTTTAAAATCGAATTTATTTAAACAATACAACAAAATTTTATCAACAATATAGTTGCCGTTGTTTTCTACTACTTGTGCCCAATGCTCAGGAAGCATTTTAATTCCTCTGTTGTAAAATTCTTGTGATTTTGATGCAAAAAATTCGGTCAATGCATTTTTGAGGCATTCTTCATTATTAAATTTTTTTCCAAGAAGAAAGTTTTGCAAAGAACGAAACAAATGGTAATCGGAAGGGGCAATATCAGGAGAATATGCAGGTTGAGGGAGAACTTCCCATTCCAACTGGCGCAGTTTTTCAGCAGTGATTCTTGCAGTATGCGGTCGTGCGTTATCGTGGTGAAGAATTACGCCCTTCCGATTAATCAGCGCGGGTTCTTTTTCTCTTAAAGCTTGACTAACCTTTCCAATTGGGCACTATACACTGCACTTGTAATGGTTTGGTTAGATGGTAAAAGTTCATAATGAAGAATTCCTTTAAAATTCCACCAAACACACAACATCACTTTTTTCGCATGCAAGTCAGGTTTTGGCGTGGGCTGCGGAGCCTCATTTTTGTCCAACCATTGAGGCCGCCTTTTCAAATTAACATTCTGCACCCATTCTTCATCTCCGGTAACAATTTGCTCTAAAAACGGCAAACGGTTTTGACGAGAGAGGAGCGAACTGCAAATTGTGACTCTTTGATTACGGTTGTTGTCGGTCAACTCATGAGGAACCCATTTTCCAAACTTTTGGACTTTGCCAAGTGCACGCAATTGATTGGAAATTGTTTTTTGTGAACAATTTAAAGTTGTCGCAAGCTCTTGTTGGGTAGTTTGAGGATTTTGCACCAAAAGAGCTTGAAGAGCTTCTTGATCAAAATTGGACACACGGCCTCGACCACTCTTGTCATCTAACGAAAAATTTCCCTTGCGAAATTTCTCAAACCAACGCTGGCATTTTCTGGCGCTAACTGCATCTTGACCAAGAGCACTACAGATGTTTTTTGCAGCCTCACTTGCTTTTCTTCCTAATTGGAACTCGTAAAGCATGCAGTGCCGAATATGCTCTTCATCCGCCATCTTCTTAGCCCTAGTTCTGCAACAAAAACCAAACCAAACACAAACTTTTTCAAGCAAAACTTGTTAATTGCACTTCACACGTTCTGTAGATACCACGTGTTTGAACGTTATGTCAATACAAGTCCATGCCAAGCAAGATTTTAAACGAATGTTAAAAAACGACATTAATTATTACTAGAACCAGAGGAGATTTATTATACAAACGGGATCACCTGAGAAGACCCAACTCTTCCATCTGCAAGCTGGAGACCCAGTGGGATGGTTCAGTTCAAGTCTGAAGGCTGAGAATTGGGAGCTGATGTTCAAGTCCTGATCTGAGTATGAAGGCCCGAGACCCAGCATCTCTGACATCAAGGCCAGAGGAAGATGGGAGTCCCAGCTCAAGCAGAGAGCGAATCCGCCCTTTTGTTCTGTCCTGGAGCTTAGTGGGTTGGTGATGCTCACCGTGCTGGGGAGAGTGTGATGTACTTTGCTCAGTTCACCAGTTCAAATGTTAGTTTCATCTGGAAACATCTGCACAGACACCCCCACAAATCATGTTCACCAGTTACCTGGGAGTCCCTTAGCCCAGTCAGGTTGACACGTAAAATTAACCATCGCAAGTCCATTTCTTCTTGGTCTAGAAATACAGTACACAGATCCTAGGGCATGTAACTCACAGGACAGACAGATTTAGTTGTCAGATTACTTGGACCTGTTACAGATTTCAGTTTATAAGATTTCACATCAAGATCAAAATCAACATCTCTCACCCTGGCCAGTTTTGCTCAGTAAGTAGAACTAAAGGGTCCCAAGTTTGATTCTGGTCAAGGGCACATGCCAATATTCGGGCTGGATTCCTAGTGTGGGGTGTGCTGGAGACAGCTGATCAATTATTCTCTCTCATCATTGATATTTCTATCTCTCTCTCCCTCTTCTTTCCTCTCTCTGAAATCAATGAAAAAATCAACATCTCCTTTTCTACCCAGAAAGGTCACCAAGAGCAGGTTCTCAGTAGGTATAGGAACTGTATGTACCATTCTCAGGAATAACCTAGATACATTATCTTGTCCCCTCTTCTCTGAAAACTAGTTCAGGTTCTGAGTTTTGGGTTATTAAATACTAATGGCCCAGTGCACAAAATTCATGCATGGGGGGGAGGGGGAGGCAGAGTCATTGCCCCTTAGCCCAGCCTGCACCCTCTCCAATCTTGGACATCCCTCTCACAATCCAGGACCACTGGCTCCAGCCCACTCACCTGCCTGCCTGCCTGATCACCCCTCACCACTCTGCCTGCCAGCCTGTTCGCCCCCAACTGCCCCACCACCACCCTTCTCGACACCCCTGTCCTTTCTTGCCCCTCTCTGTTTACCAGCTTGCTCCCAACTTCCCTCCCCTGCCAGCCTGATCGCCCCTAACTGCCTTTGCCTCGGCCCCACCATCATGGCTTTGTCTGGAAGGATGTCTGGAAGGTCTCCCAGTCTAATTAGCACATTACTTTTTGGCCACCATACACCTTGTTCACTGGAACTGTGCTCGGTTACCCTCTAGAGGGAGCAGAGGCGGCCTTTCCCAGCCTCCCACGTAAGAAGTCAGGGCTTGCCTTTACCTCCTGCTGCCCAGCCCAAAGATGACCTCACCAGCCCCTCCCTGTGCTTTTCTCTGGCTCTACTGCAATCTGGGACAGAGCCCAAACATCTCATCCTGCAAGCTCTTTCTTGCTTATCTGCAGCTGTTTCTTATCTTAGGGTACTATCATCTCTCCCCACTGCAGATGGTCCTCACCTCCATAGCACTGGCACCATATCACCTCTGCCTTTCTAGCCTGTGCCTGCCCCAGCAATTCCCATCCTGTCTTCACAAGTAGAATACCCAGAGTGCTATTGAAAAAGACCATGTTAATATGGTTTTCTAACCCCTGGTTGGTGGGGAGCCCAGGCTTGGTTATTTCCTTCCTTCCTTCCTTCCTTCCTTCCTTCCTTCCTTCCTTCCTTCCTTCCTTCCTTCCTTCCTTCCTTTTCTTCTTTTTCTCCTCCTCCTCCTCCTCCTCCTCCTCCTCCTCCTCCTCCTCCTCCTCCTCCTTCTTCTTCCTCTCTCTCTCTCTCTCTCTCTCTCTCTCTCTCTCTCTCTCTCTCTTCTCTCTCTCTCTCTCTATCATTCCTTCCTTCATTTTTTCCCCCTTCTTCTTTTTTCTTTCTTTTAATTGATTTTTAGAGAGAAAGGGAGAGGGAGAGAGAGAGAGAAAAACATTGATCAACTGCCTCCTGTACGTCTTCTACCAGGAATTGAGCCTGCAACCCGGGCACATGCTCTGATTGGGAATTGAACTACTAATCTTTTGGTACATTGGACAAAGCCCAACCAACTGAACCACATGGGCCAGAGTTTTCGTTATTTTCTTTAAGCTCTCAGGTGCTTTTGGGCAAGGCTGAGAAGTCAAGAATAGAAGCACTGTTCTGACCTATCCCTGGAAACCATAGCTACTAGGTGCTCTGGGCAGGTGGGCAGGTGGGCAGAGCTCAGGAAGGATCTAGAGAATAAGCACTCGACTTTATAGATGTCTATGGTGGGAAGCCACTGGGTACACAAGTCAAGTCTGAATCATGCTGGGAACAGATAGCACTTTGCTTGCTGACCTGCCAGCCCCAATACTCACTCTGCTACCAAGAGACACTAGGTGCCAGGAGCTTTACCAACCTGGGAACCTTTCTGCCTGATAGACTTGTAACCCAAATCGAAGTTAAAATAATGGGGAAGGGGATGGCAATACTGTCAAGGAACTGCATTTTCCCCAATCCAGAGTCTGGTGGCCACAAAAGCATGGTAGAGGTGCTAATTGTGGTGATGCATTCATTCATTCATTCATTCATCCACCATTCACTCATTCTATAAGTATTTTCTTGAGCCACCCATCTTATTATGGATCTATTGAGACATGGAGTGAGATGTCACACCAGCCTCTGCCCTCTAAGGGAGACAAAATATATGAATAAATGATCATGAACAGAGACAATGGGTAGTAGGTGACTCATCAATGGATTCTAGTGTCACCAGTGTGCACAGCAAGAACAGAGATGCTGAAGTGGTGGTTCTGGGCTTTGTATTGAAAGTGAGTGAGACTATCAATAAGCTAGCAGTGTTTCCCAAACTTTTGACATATGTGTACCCCTTCTACAATTTTCGTAACGCTGAGTACCTCTCATACTCATGAGAACATAGAATTAGGAGCAGCTAAGCATGGTGCAGTGCATATCCCCACAAAACTCTGGTGCAATGCGGACCCCCACCAAACTCTTCCAGTACCCCTGGGGGTACGTGTACCACACTTTGGGAAACACTGAGATGCTCTTGGCAGAGGGAACCATGAGAGTAAAAGCATGGGAGTGGGGACATGCACTGCCTTTGGGGGTGGGGGTGACATCTGCACTGCTGGGCAAGTTGGTTACACTTTCTGTGCCTCAGTTCCTCATTTGTTGAGTGGGGAAAAATGATATCTCTTTCAATGCTACTGGGAAACTTAAGTGAGGGATATGGATAAACGCTAAGAGTAATGCCCAGAACAGCTTGTAATATAATTCTATGCATTATTAGGAAATGAGATGGAGACTCACTGAAGGGTTTAATCAGAGGAGGGATATGGTCAGACTTGTGCTGTAGGAAGCCTGTCTCAGCAGTGCTGTGCAGGACCAGTGAGGGCTGGGAAACAGACCCTGCGGGAGGTTAATCTGATGACCTGAACTGATAAAGGAGAGATAGGTAGGACAGGGCAAGGCTGAGGGAAGGTCATTGCTGGTGGCTGGGGCTGACTACACTTCCCTGAGCCCTAGGGAGGAAGGAGGGGAGAGAGGAGGAATGAGATGTGTGTGCTCATGTTCCTTGAAGATAGAAAAAGCAGGACAGGGTGCACCACCCTACTTGAGGAAGCCGCTGCAGAGAGGGAGAACTGCCTGGAAGCACCAGACAGAAATGGACCAGCCTTTGACCACCAAGGTTCTCTTTCCCACTCCCACTGCTCAGGCCAGCTTCACTAGTGGTCTTGGAGGGCCTAGCTCTGTGAGTTCTAGAAGGAACCATGCAATAAATTTGGTGAGGTCTTGTGCCTGCCAACCATAGGTGGGAAGGAAAGAAAGGAGCAAAGGGAGGGGTGATGGGGATGAAAGCTGACCTTGAGTAAGAGTTTGGGTAGAGATTCTTGGCTGTGGGATTCTCATTAGAAACACCCCTTTTTCTGCAGGCTTTATCAACATGGTGTAAGAGCTAAAACCACTTGGGACCCGATGAAATCAGGTGCAGACCCATGGTGTGTTGTCTTTCCACAGACTTCTGTGTCCCTACAAGTGTCCTCAGTGCCCAGGGGCTTTCAACTGGGCTATTGATGCTGGACAGTTTTGCTTTCACAGCTCAGGGTGGAGCCTGATTGGTCTGGGGAGCTGCTCTGCTTCCTGTGAGGTTTTTTTTTTTTTTTTTCCATGAGGCAGAGGGAAATTCCAGTCAGGAACCCCCGTGGTATCTGTCAGGGTGTGTGTGTTTGGGGGGGGGGAGGGGGCGGCGGCGGGGAGGCGGGGAACAGCTCGTTATCTCTCCCAAAACAATGCTGCTCCCCTGTCCGGTGGGCTGGCTCTGGAAAACAAATTATCTTTTGAGCATTCACTTTTAGACCAGAGGATTCTACTCCTGTGTTATCATTATTGCAGGTGGACATAACCAGGATCTGGGAAGGAGAGGGACAAAGAAATAGAGAACAATAAATAATTAATCTGATAGCTCTGAAAGGGACCCCAGAGGTCTTCGACTCCATTGTTGGCTGAAGTTTGGGATCTGAACCAGTGATAGTACTAGAGGTGCTTTTAAACCGGCCATGGCAATGGAGAGAACAGGCCTCCCTTTCTGAGGCTAACTATCCAGGCTGGATTGTCTAAGATGGCTTTGTTTTCAGGACATTGTTATTGATTCCTTTTATTCATAGAAAGGGAAGCTTGTTTTCCACTCACAATACTGACATAAAGTGTCATTTCAAACACATTTACTAAATGCAGAATGTGTAGATAAAAAAAAAAAAAATACGGAGTAATACAAAAAATGTGATGGTGACTCTAAAGTGACTGGGCTTTTGGAAACACGGATGGGACTCAGTCTTCCATTATACTTAGGAAGGGCTCACAGCGATAGAGGGATGGCTTTCCAAAGTTCCAGGAGAGAAAACAGAGTGTGATGGGGATGGGTGTAAGAGAGCTGGAGAATGGGAGAGACAGAGAACAGAACAGAAAGTAACCCAGGCAGAAAACGTTACCTGTGGAGATTCTCCCAGGAAGAAGCCTGCAGCTGGAGGATGAGGAGCGCTGTCACTCTGGACCCGCAGTGGCCTTCCCTCCTAGGGCTCTTGCACCTCAGGAAAGGCCACAGCACTGGTCACCTCCTCTTCCTTTCTCAAGCCCAGTGGGAGCCCAGGACCAAAATTTGGCTGCAGTCACAGAGGGAATCTTTTAAAAATACAGCTTCCTAATCTAATTTGTTTCTCCAAAGGTTTTTAAAAATTCCTGGAGGCCTCAAAACTTCTTCTTTTTTTGCACATCAAGAAAAACATCGTGATGCCGAAACCAGTTTGGCTCAGTGGATAGAGCGTCGGCTTGTGGACTGAAGGGTCCCAGGTTTGATTCCGGTACCTTGGTTGCGGGCACATCCTCAGTGGTGGGTGTGTAGGAGGCAGCTGATCGATGTTTCTCTCTCATCGATGTTTCTAACTCTCTATCCCTCTCCCTTCCTCTCTGTAAAAAATCAATTATATATCTATATCTATATCTATATCTATATCTATATCTATATCTATATCTATATAAAAGCATCTTGAGCTGTAGATTTCTATCAGCCCAAAGAGAGGCAGAGGGGCAAAGGGAGTGTTAGAGGGACTGGCACTATCTGTCCTTCAGGCACTTCTTGTCCTTCAGATCTAGCAAAACTGGAGAATGAAGGTCAAGGTCAGTAACTTTGGGAGGAAGTTGGGATAGACATCCAGGAAATGCTGTGGATGTGAATAGATGACCGCAGACAGGTCATCTGGTAAACCTGCATAGGCTCTAAAGACAGGAGCCTGGGCTTCTGGAAGTTTCTAGTATATGCAGAAGTCTAGATAGAAGACTAGTGTGGAAGTATGGAGGAGAGAGCTTTCCCTAAGATTCTCTTCATGTTATTCTCTCGCCGGACCCCTAGCACACATGGAAGCATCATTGTCAGAGGCTGGCAGACATCACTGGCTCTGATGAAGCTGTGTCTCTGGAGACTGGAGCAGGAGAAAGGGACATCTACAAAGACTGGGTGGTGGAAATCCTGCTCAGATCCCCAGGGGATGGGGTGGGATTATAGAGCTGCCCAGGCTGTTTGGGGCAATGCTATGCAGACTGGACATTGAGTTGGCTCCCAATGAAATACAAGTGCTACAAAAGGACAGGAATGACAGGCCCGTTCCCTGCAGAAGAGAGTTTCCTGCAGCCATTGGCTCTATTACACTCTGAGAAGAGCATCCAGAGCATGACTTCTGATTTGTGGCTAATATTTGAAGACCTCAGTCCATGACATCTTGACGTGTACAGCACATGTGTCCCAATGACAGTGCCTTTGTGGGGGTGGGGCACTGCTGAGGGTCACTGTCAGTCTCCCTGAGATGTCTGTTGCACGCCTGCCCCACTCTCCAAAGTAAATTTCAAGAATGCATAGCCTATGACTTTAGGCCAAGCCAATCCAACCCCTACTCTGAGAGTCAGTGAAAATAACTCTCTGGCCATTTTCTTGTGATGCAGTAACAGAAACAGCTTAATTACAATATGAAAATCTATCTAATAATTGAGGAATATGCAAATTAGCCAGGATGCCATAGCATCACCATTGAACAACAGGGATCTACGGCTGCATGGTGCCTGCCTGAGGTGAGGGACTTCAGGCTGCACCCCTAACCCCTGCGCTGGACTGGGAGACCTCAGGCTGTGCCTCCCACCCCAGCACTGGGCTTGGGGACCTCAGGCCATACCCTTGCCCAGCAGAACTTGATGGGGGCCCTCAGGCCACGTCTCCCCACCCTGGCACCAGGCTGGAAGACCTCAGGCTGCACCCCCTGTCTGGTGGAGCTTGACAGGGGACCTCAGGTTGTGCCCCACACCCCAATGCTGAGCCAGGGGACCTCAGGCCATGTCCCATGTCCAGCAGGGCTTGATAAGGGATCTGAGAATGTGCTCCCTGCCCAGCGCTGGGCTGGGGCACCTGAGGCTGCAATCCCCCCACCAGGAGGGGCTTGATGGGGGTGGGGCCGGCCATGTCTGGGTCTCCTGCATTTTCTTGGCATGTGCGTGTGGTGGGCAGGGACTCGACTCTAGGCCCCATGGTGCACCCCAGACTCTGACATGAGGGAGATTTTCATATACATTTTACTAATTTTCTTTCATCTCGACATTTCTACTATAGAGAAAGGGCAAATAGCAATATTAAAATATTTCCTCTAATTAATTCCCTTTTAATGTACATGAATTTCATGCACTAGTAAAGTTAATTAGCAGGAGCAATGGAGCATTGTGGGGATGCACAGAATTAAAATCGCGAATGATTGAGAAACAGCTATGGTCTTCCAAAACACAGGCTGGCAGAGCCCACTTCACAGCCACCCAGTCACAGTGGCTTTCCCATTGTGACCTGGCTTCCACACCCCTTGACTATGGGAGAGGGGATGTGTTAGCTGGTGAAGGTCCCCCTTTGGGATCCCTGCAGCCATTTGCACACCTCAGCCCAGGGACTATCTTTCTGGTGGGGGTTTGGGGGATAGGTGGTGTGTGTGTGGGGGGGGGGGGGAAGTGGGCAGATCATGGACATGTGGGCTGGACACCTTCCAGGACTGACAGGGCTACAGCCTCAGCTTGTAGTTTCCCCCCCAGATAGTAGGAGTAAGGTTGCATGCAAATGGTGGATACTTAATAAATAGTAGTGCTTATTGCTTATGTTACTGGACCATGATGTACACCTGCTCGATAAATTTTGCATGGTTGTTATGTGTCTAGGATTAAGAAGATCTGGGATGTTTTGTGTGGGATAGGTAAGGGAAAGGAGAGAAGAAGAGAGTGGGAAAGAAAGATGAAGAGGAGGAGGAGGAGGGAGTGAGAGGGTTGATGGAGGGCAGAAAAGAAGAGAGAGGAAGAGTAGAAGGGAGTGAGAAAGATGGTGGGAGGATAAAATGAGAGAGCACCTTGTTCCTTCATTTGCCTGGGGCACTGCAGCAGAGCAGAAGAGCTGGAGCCAGTTCTCAGCTCCACTCTCATGCAGCAGCCATATGGCCATCATCAAGTCAGTCTCTGTCCCTCACTCCTACCCCACTCCCATCCCAACCCAGTGAAACCAAAGATACAAAATTTTTGGACTGGAACCCAGATACTTTGTCCTCCAGAGTTGAAGAATGAATCCACAGACAGAGGGTAGTATAGCAAAGGTGGAAATTTATTGAAGAACAAGTACAGACTCCCATGTAGGGATAGGGAAAGAGTCCCACAGAATGGACTCTCACATGGGGATGGGGAAAAGGTCCTACAGACTTTCTGTTCCCATAGTTTATAAAGGCTGCAGTTATCCCCTGATATCCCCTCTGATTGGTCAATATTCCCCTTTCAAATTGGTTACTGTAGTGACTCCTAAGCCCTGCCCCTCATTGTCCTCCTATTCCTTCTGTGCTTTCTTCCTTCTTCTTTATTTTGTAAACTAGAGTCCCAGTGCACAAAATTCATGCATTAGGGGAGAGGGAGTGTCCCTCAACCCTGCCTGTACCCTCTCCAATCTGGGACCCCTCGAAGGATGTCCAACTGCCAATTTACAGGGATCGGGCCTAAACCAGCAGTCGGACATCCCTCTCACAATCCAGGACTGCTGGCTCCTAATGGGTCACCTGCCAGCTTGCCTGTCTGATTGCCCCTAACCACTCTTTCTGTCGCCTGCTCACCCCCAAATACCCCACGTGCAAGTGTGCTCATCCCCAACTGCCCCCCATACCAGTGTGCTCACCCCTTGCTGGTCTACTCGCCCCTATCTTCCTTCCCCACTGGCCTACTCACTCCCAAATGACCCCTGCTGGCCTGCTCACCCCAAACTGGGCCCCCTGCTAGTCTGCTCACCTCCAATGGCCCCACCCCCCACCAGCCTGATCACCCACAATTGATGTTCCATCCTGGCCTGTTTACCCACAATTTCCCTCCCCTCTTGGCCTCTAACAACCTCTACCTTGGCCCCACCACCATAGCTTTGTCCAGAAGAATGTCTCCTGGAAGGTCTCCAAGTCTAATTAGCATATTACCCTTTTATTAGTATAGATAGAGGCCTGGTGCATGGGTGGGGGCTAGCTGGTTTGCCCTGAAGGGCGTCCCAGATCAGGGTGGAGGTCCCGCTGGGGTGCTTGGCCAGCCTGGGTGAGAGCTGAGGGCTGTTTGCAGACTGGTCAAGCCCCCTATGGTGGTGTGGCCTGCTTGGGTGAGGGGCTGATGGCCATTTTCAGGTTGGCCATGCCCCCCAGTGACCCAAGCTCCCAGCCCCTCCTTTTTTCTTTTCTTCTTTCTTTCTTTTTTTTTTTCAGAGCCTCCTTGAGCAGAGGCCAGGGCCAGCTAGAAGCAGGTATCTGGGATTTATTTATCTTCTATAATTGAAACTTTGTAGCTTTGAGTGGAGGCCAGGGCCAGCCAGGGCAGGTGGGAAGCTTGGCTTCCTCCATCACTGGGGGCAACACAAGCCTGTTGCTCGCTTCAGCTCTGTGGCTGCTGCCATATTTGTTGAGTTAGTTTGCATACTTGCTCCTGATTGGCTGGTGGGTGTAATGGAATGATGGTTAATTTGCATGTTTCTCTTTTATTAGTGTAGATATAGACCTTTTTTGGCTATTTCAAGTTCCCTTGTCTTATGGGAATATATCTGTTGCTTCTTCCTTGTCTTATGTAAATGTAACTGTACCTGGCTTCCTTGTATTATGGAAATATATCTTCTCCCAATCTGTAGCCCTGTGTTTTTTCCATGGAACCCAATTCTAAAAATTCCTAAGACTGACTATGTCCCCTAAATTTCCTGTTTTACCAAGAGATGTTGAGAAAGACCAAGGCATTCAAGATTAGCTTCTTTGATGGATGGAACTGGAGACTATTATGCTAAGTGAAATAAGTCAGTCAGAGGAAGATAAATATCACATGATCTCACTCATTTATTGAATATAATGAACAACATAAACTGATGAACAAAAATCAATCCAGAGACAGAGAAGCATCAATCAGACCGTCAAACCTCAGAGGGAAGGTAGGGTAGGGAGGGGTAAAGGGGAGAGATCAACCAAAGGACTTGTATGCATGAATGTAAGCCTAACCAATGGATACAGACAACAGGGGGGTGAGGGCATGAGATGGGGGGGTAGAGGGGCAATGGGGGGGATAAGGACACATATGCAATACCTTAATCAATAAAGAAATTTAAAGAAAGGAAAAAAAAAATTATCAGAGAATCTTAAAAAAAAAAAAAAATCAGCTTATTTGCTTTGTACCAAGAGCATCAGACCACAGCCATGCCTGAACAATGGACAATGTTTGTGTAACCTACTGCTCTGCTTCAGGCCCCTGGAGAGCCGTGGTTTCTCTTCCTGAAATTTACTTCGTATTTGTTCCCTCTGGTTTGGTCCAAATCCCAGGGCACTGAGCTCCTGCTGGCCTAGCTCTCCCATGACTCTCCCCACAATAGCTACAACCCCGCTGAGTTTTTAGGACTTGCATTAGTTATCTATTACTGCATAAAAATGATACAAAAACATTGTGGCTTAAAAGAATAATAAACATGCATTACATCACCATTTCTCTGGGAGCAGCTTAGCTAGTGGTCCTGGGTCAGCATCTTTGGTGAGGTTGCAGTGAAGAAGCCAGTTGGAGAAACTTCACCATTGGAAGGCCCCTCCTGGGGCAGGTATATCTGCTCCCCCCAGGGGCTTCCTTAGAGGTGGGCAAGCTGGTGTTGGGTGTGGCAGGAGGCTCAGCCCCTACCCTGCACCTCTCCACAGGCCAGCTTGAGTGTCCTTACTTACACGGCGTCTGGCTTTTTAGAGTGAGTACTAAAGGCAGAGCAAGGCAGAAGGAAGTCACACGTTGTCGCATCCATCTCACTCTATTGGTTCTGCTGACCAGCCCTGATACATCGTGGGAAGGGACTGGAGAAGGTGTGAATTCCAGGAGGGGGATCGGATCACTGGAGCCCACTGGGTGGCTGGCTACCACAGAAGCCCACAGGCCTGAAAAAAGTCTGTACGACTTTGGCCAGCCAGTTCCCTGTGCCATTGACTCTTGCTACCACAAAGCTGAAATAATTTAGCCTTTCTGCCTCATTTGGCAAACACCTTTGAGTACATTCTCTGTGCCAGGAGAAGTGATAATCCTGGGGACACAAAGACCAATTCTTTAAAATCACAGACCAGTAGAGAAGATGACATTCAAACTGGAAAGTGTTGAGCTATGGGCACGAATAGACAGCTGAGTGGGATGGGGATGGGTGAGGACCCAGCAGAAGGAATTGGTCAAATAGGGGAGTCAGGGAAGGCTCCCTAGAACAAGTGAGGCCTAGCTGGGCCTTGAAGGATGAATAGGAGTTCATGACGCTGAGGAAGTGAGAAAAGGAGGGAGGAATAGCATTCCAGGTTGGGGACCATGTGGGCAAAACACAGACCAATGTCAGCCTGGCTCATCAGGGGTATTCAGGGTGCTGGGCATTGCTGGGTCAGGAGGCCATTTCTCTCAGGTGCTCTGGTTTCAGAACCTCCAGAACCAGTGGAAAGTTTTGTATGCTTTGAACACATGCCATTAAACAGGCAGATGCCAACTGCTGTGCTTGTTTGCCAGCTACTGCAGCAAAGCAACTCAGTGGAAAGTTCTTAGGGCTGTCAGCTCCGGAGGACCCGCTGTAAGTTAGAACAGCAAAGAAAGATAGAAATAGTTTCCATTTGTGGAAAAGATTGTTTCATGCTTCATCCCTGTAGGCAAACAGTTTCATGGTTTCAGGAGCCCCTCCCCAGTTGCTCTCAGATGGGGTGCGCAGGAGTGTGTATGCTAGTATGTCTGTGTGTCATTTTCCTTTGTTTTGGAACAGTACGCTCCCTACTAGGATCAGCAGGCATACATAGGCCTGAGAGAACATGTGACTCACAGGCCTGCCCGCACCAGTGAGTGGAAAGGCTGTGTTGAGTTTTCAGCAACATCTGCCACCCTGAAAAATGTGCTATTCCTTCGATGCTCTGGAAAAAGAATATGCTAGGTATTTATCTGTGTAGTTTGTGAGGTTTGTCCTGTGTTCAGCTTTACTGTCTTTTGATGACATGTTCCTTTGGGGTAGAGACTGTGCTAATCAGTCCCTCCTGTCCCGTGCATAGACACTGCCCATGATAGAAACCAGGGAAGAAAGTGTGGCTGGAGGGAGTAGACCCTGGGGTACCTCCTGCGCTTTGCCTTTCCCCCTTCTCCTTCTCCACAGTCCCTCAAGACTTGTTCCCTCCCCTCCCCAGCCACCACAGATTCCATGTGTCCCTCTGGACAGTTGGGTGGGGAGCTGAGGGCTGAGCTCATTCCTGGAAATCACCCAAGATGGAGAGAACCTATGTGGGCCCAGCAGGAGGGCATATGTTGGGGGCTGGAGTGGAGTCTGCCAGGAGAAGACAGACAAGGCCTGGGCTTGATGGTTGGCAAAGGTAAGTGATGTCAGATAACAGACTCTTTTCCAGCCCTGGAGCAGTTTCCAGGCGTGGAAGGAGGCCTGATGCCAACCTTTCAAGTCATGTTCAACAGACAGTTGTAGATTGAACTGCAGAGAGTGGGCCTGGATGGGAGAGAAATAATCCAACCAAAGTAGTGTAGCCTGATCCTTCGTGATTTCATAACTCAGCCCCGCTGGGAGGACTGGAGCTGCAGCCCTGGCACATTTCATGGTAGGCGGGAGGGCCCGGCCTCCAACTCCCACCAGGCTTCCACAGAGGAGAGAAAGGAGATGGAAAGGCAGTGGGCCTCCATCTGGGTTGGTGACTCTAGGTTACCTGAAAACAGAGTTCAGTTCAGCTCCTGATTCAACTGGGATGGACAAGAAGTTAGGAGCTCCCCTCCCCATCCAGACAGGGGTGTTGCTGCTGACACTGTGACATGGGTGACACTGTCGTCTTCATACCCCAGCCTCCACTTGCTTTGTCTGTACTTGTTAAGAGCTGGCTCTACGGTCACATTTATGCCTAGATTCTGAGTCTTCCAGAGTTGGAGGTGCAGGCTGCTCTGGTCAGCTGGGCCTGGGGTTAGAGCCAGATTCTGACCTCTGTGTGCACAATTTCCCTTAAGCAGCTACAATCTGAGAACGAGGGCCGGTGGCCCAGCATCTAGACAGAAGCTCTGGTCATATTGTTAAGCATCTGCATCCAACATTTGTCCGTAGAATGTACAGTATTGTTTCAGTTTTGGTCTCTGTAGATATGACTTCAAGGATGTACACTCCTAATGACACATATCTTTCTTTCTTTTTTGAAATACAAGAGCCCAGCAATGCCCAGCCTTTATTTTTTAGAGCATCTTTAGGTTCACAGGTAAATCAGATAGACAGTTTAGAATTCTTGTATCTCCCCCTCCCTCTACTCCCCTCATAACTTCACCTATTATCAACATCCCAAACCAGATACAGTGGAAATTAATTTCTCAAACTCAATTTGTTTAGGATGGCTGCTTGAGAAGCAATTTGTTTAAAACTAAATAATTTTTCCCCATTAGAAATAATGCAAATTGAATTAATCTGGCCCAGACCCCCTAATGATTCCCTGTTTTAACCTTTCTTATATACAGTACATGTCTAATGTACCATCTATATCCTATCTAATAAAGAGGGAATATGCTAATTAATTGACTTTCCTGCCCTCAAAGATGGTGGCACCCTTAGCCAATAAGGAGAGAATATGCTAATTGACCGCCATGCCCTCAAAGATGGAGGTGCCTAAAGCCACAAGATAGTGGAGCTTATTCCCCTCAGCCCTGCCAGAGTGGCAGGTATGCTGTAAGGCCGGGCCCGACCCCAGGTCCTTCAGCCTCCCAGCCAGCCAGGACCAGCCCAAGATGTAGGCAAGTCTTGGATGGCGGCTGCCCAAGTGCACAGGGCCAACCTGAGGTGCAGGCAAGCCTCGGATGGCGGCTGCCCAGTCGCCCAGGGAGATCTGAGGTAACCAGGGCCCACTGAGACTTGCATTGCTAGCAGTGGCAGCAGCAGAGGTGTGATGAAATGTCACCTTCCCCTGATTGCCAGGTCACCTCTTGCCTCTGAGGGACCTGGACTGTGAGAGGGGGCAGGCCAGGTTGAGGGACTCCCCCACTCCAGTGCATGAATTAGTATGAATCAGGCCTCTAGTGTGTGTGTATATATATGGCTAAGTAACTGAGCATCAGTCCATCCAACCATCTGATCAACCCATGGGCCAGTACATATGACGCGCATTGGCAATCTATACTAATAATAGCCTAGCAGGGGTCTTCAAACTACGGCCAGCGGGCCACATGCGGCCCGCAGAGGAGTCTGATCCGGCCCGCCAGGTTTTTTGGGCAGTGAGCGCAGCCGAGGTGTTACAGTAGGAATTAGTAGTTCATATAGTCCGGCCCTCCAGCTCTCTGAGGGACCGTGATCTGGCCCCCACTTTAAAAAGTTTGAGGACCCCTGGCCTAGGGCCATCATGACTGAACAGGTTCCCCCGGCCCCCCTCTCCTCTCTTGTCCACTGGGTCCCATTGATTGGGGGATGGCTAACAGGAACTAGAGTGAGTGGCACCCAGGGACTGGTGAGCAGCTGGAAGGCAGGCCTCTTGGTCCCTCCTCTCAGGCCTCAGATTCCAGTCAATCAGTGGTTGAAGGCGGGGCGGAACTGGCTTCCTTAGTAGTCCTGCAGGTACAATCTCCAGAGGACAATCTCCAATGGATCAGTGCGGCGGGCCTCCTGGAACTTGGCCTTGGGCACTGCAGCAGCTTCCCCTCCCTAGATGCTCCACCAGGAAGAATGAATACCACTAGCAGTGCCGGGGCAACCAGCAGTGACTAACTGCTCTCCCTGTGCTTCCTCCAGGTCACTAGAGCCAGCCCCCACTTGCCCCGCTCCAGATGAATTGTGATTACTGCACACGATAGGAATGAAGTAAAAAAAAAAAAAAAAAAAAAAAAAAAAAAATATATATATATATATATATATATATATATATATATATATAATATATATATTGTATACACACACACACACACACACACACACACACACCAATGACTAAAAGAATGCCGCAGTCAATGTCCAGAGTCCGGCTCAGGAGAACAGAGAGCAGAAGAATCCCATAAGCTGGCCGATGCCAAGAGATTTCTGAGTGACTGCCTGGCATGTGACAGTTGTGTGACTGCAGAGGAAGGAGTCCAAGTTTCTCAACAGAACACCAGGGGCTTCTTCCTGCCCTCAAAGATGGTGGCACCCACATATTCTGAACTTTAATAAGAAATGTGATAATTCAAAGCACAAGTGTTTTTTTTTGTTTGTTTTTATTTGAGAGAGAGAGAGAAACATCAATTTGTTGTTTCACTTATCTGTGCATTCATTGGTTGCTTCTAGTTTTATTTTATTTATTTTATTTTTTCAAAACATATTTTATTGATTTTGTTTTGTTTTGTTTTGTTTTGTTTTTGCCCCCCCTTTCTCCCATACATACCCTCCCTCCGCAGAGTTATATGTCCATTGGTTGTACTTATATGCATGTATACAAGTCCTTCAGTTGATCTATTATCTCCCCAGATCTCCCTCCCCTCCCCACTGTAATTTGACAGTCTGCTTGTTGCAAAGCACGTTTTATTTTGTTGCTAAACTCTCCCTTATTTTGCTGCTAAATTCAGCTTCAGTGTCACTGATGCATCCAGAAGACTCTAAGGCTTTCTCAAAAGCCCTGGGGCACACTGTCTTTGACATGAAGATAGCTGCGACTTCAGCATCCTGGAGACTCAGAAGGAATTTGTTCCCCGGCTACCCATGCTGACCTCCACCTGCCCCAGCTGGGACCGATATGCAGAGCATGTGCTGGGTCACCCCATCACCCCCACCTCTGCATGGCCAAGTCTCCCCAGCAGATCGTGGGCTCTCTGGTGAAGGAGTACTTCACCAGACGTCAGAGCCTGTCCCCAGACAAGGTTTTCCACATCATTGTGGTCCCGTGTTATGACAAGAAACTAGAGGCCTTTTGAGAAGATGTTCCCACAGCTTTACATAGTTCCCAGGGTGCTGACTGCGTGTTAACTTCAGGTGAAATTGTCCAGATAATGGAGCAAAGTGACCTCTCCTCCAGTGACATCACCGTGGACACTGTTTGGAGACACGAAGGAGGAAGAGGTGAGGCTCCACGAGGGTGCCAGCTCTGATGGGTACCTGGCGCACATCTTCAGGCACATGGCCAAGGAGCTGTTCAATGAGGACATGGGGGTGCTCACCTACTGCACCCTGAGGAACAAAGACTTCCAGGGGGTCACCCTTAAGAGGGACGGAGCGGTTCTGCTACGCTTTGAGGCTGCTTACGGCTTTCGGAACATCCAGAAGTGGTCCTGAAGCTATAGAGGGACAAGTTCCCCTGCCACTTCGTGGAGGTCCTGGCCTGTGCCAGGGATGCCTAAGCGGCAGGGGCCAAGCCCAGGCACACGATGGGTGTGCAGACAGGGCACTGCTGCAGCAAATGGAAGGGCCATCACGATGGAAGCCAATGCGCATCATATGTGTTGGCCCGTGGGTTGATCAGATGGTTGGATGGACTGATGGTCAGTTACTTAGCCATATATATACACACATCCGATGTGGCCCTGAAGACCAGCACCCACATGCAGGAGCTGTACCAGGAGTGACTGGGGGGGCAGCGGTGGGGGACTCCCCCCAGGCCTAGGCGGCCCTGCACACTGCCTAGCAGGGCCCAGGGCAGCCTGCTATGGCATCAAATGGTAAAGGTCCAGCAGACGCCTGGCCTACAGGCTGCCTGAAGAGGGTGTCAGACATGTGAAGGAAAGACTTAGCATCTCTGTCATCACTTTGGTTTTCAGAATTCCCTGCTCCCCATCTGTCGGCTCCCTCCCTCTGAGGGGCACTGTCATCGTAACATGGGTGCAACTGGAATATTGTATCTTGAGAGGATTGCTTCAGTGTATATATACTTTTATCTGGTGATGAAAGATCCCAAAGAACAATGGAGACAGACTACTGTCCTTTAGGCTTAAAGAAACCCCAGGGGTGTCCTGCGAAGAGCTGAGACTTGGTTCTGTCCATGCGTCTCAGAGAGATTGGATGAGGAAATGGCCCGGTTTGGCTGACTTTACCCACTTGTGTTACTCTTGAAGATGTCTTTGCCACAATGTGAACAAACTGCTACCTTTTGGAATAGGGGCTCATACGAAAGTCTGCATTCCCAACTTTTCTTGAAACAGATCTATGTTCTGCAGCTGTGGCCACCATCCTGAGATCAGGTCCTGTCGCTGGGAATCAGTGGGCACTGGAGTGGCGGCCACTTCCCCCACCCCCACTGTGTCCTTTTACATTCAGGGATTGAGCTGAACTCACTTTGGGGGAGGCCTGGCAAGGGTAACAGGTGTTAAGGATGGAAGGATTGGGAATGGAGAGGCGGACACGCTGCTCAGTCCCTCCCTGGGAGGGGTCAGACAGAAGAAGGCTGGCCAGCCCGCCCCACAGTTGGGTGAGATAGCGCCTCTGTGTCCACCCTGACCCCATGGGCCCAGCCACTTCCCTCAGCTCCAGGCAGCCTTCTGCATTCCACGACAGTGCACTCTGGCCTCACATGCTGCTCGCCCTAAAGCGAGAAGGAAGAGAGCAGTTGGCCCACAGACAACTATACAGAAAGCTAGGGCTCACAGCTGGTGAGTGCAGCAGCAGTGGTGGGAGCCTCTCTTGCCTCAATGGCCGCACTAAGGAGCAGTGAGCTGAGTGGTAAGGAGCAGTGAGCAGGTGGGCAGTAAGGAGAGAGGAGTCCTGGGCTGTGAGAGGGATTTCTAACTATTGGCTTAGGCCCGTTCCCCATGGGGATGGGGAATGGGCCTAAGCTGGCAGTCAGACATCCCCTTAGGGATCCTGGACTGTGAGAGAGTGCAGGCCAGGCTAAGAACCTCCCCCCCCCCTTCCAGTGCACGAATTTTGTGCATTGGGCCTCTAGTTTAAAAATAAACATTGACTAGCGTATGCATGATACATATAAAGCTCACCGGTGCCAATTGCACTCATGTGTTTCAATCTCTCATTGTTGATAGTGAATTTGGTTGACACTTCTATTATAAAGGGCAAATATTAAAATATTTCTTCTAATTAATTTCTCTTTAATGTGTATAAATCCATGTACTGGGCCACTAGTTTAATCTATAAACACTTTTTAAAACAATTTATGGAACCACCCCCTTAAACAAATTTAACCTTAAACGAGTTTTTCATATATCATTGCCTCCAAAATACTACCACTGGCTAACTGCTTTTCTTATATCCAATCAACCATTTTTCTATCTAGTCAATTGCCTATGATTTTTTTTTTTTTTTTTTTTTTTTTTTTTTTTTTTTAGCACTTTCACACTCTTAGATACATTAGCACTCTTTGGGTTTAAAATTGTGCTAATCATTGATTTAGCCAGCAACAAAAGCATTCTCTCCTTTGTTGCCTGAGAGATGCTTTTTGTCATGCTAAGGTATCAGCATGAAAGGGTAGTCAGGTTGAGAACTGAAGTTTTGGTTGACAACAAAGACATTTTTTTCTTTGAACAACTTAGTAGAGAACTGAATTGTTCGAAATGGAAGAGTTTTAGAAACGAGGTTTGACTATAGTCTGTTACAATTGATTCACCCAAACTCCATAGTTGACGTTAGGGTTCACTCTTGTACATTCTGTGGGTTTGGATAAATGTATAATGACATGTATTTACTAGTGTCATATAGAGTAATTTCACTGTCCTAAAAGTCCTGTGTTCCCCCTATTCATCACTACTCCTGCCCCCTCAATTCCTGACAGCCACTGATATTTTTACTGTTTCTACAGTTTTGCCTTTTACAGAATGTCTTATAGTTGGAATCGTACAGTACATAGCCTTTTCAGATTGACTGTTTTCATTTAGTAAGTGCATTTAAATTTCCTTCATGTCTTTTCATGGCTTGCTGGTTCATTTCTTTTTAGCACTGAATAATATTCCATTGTCGGGATGAACCACATTGTATTCATTCACCAAGGACATCTTGGTTGCTTCTAAGTTTGAGTAATTATGCGTAAAGCTGCAGGTTTTTGTGTGGACATGTTTTCAACTCCTTTGAGTAAGTATCAAAGAACATGAGATCTAGATCATATGGCAGTTTTTGTCATTTGGTAAGAAACTGACAAACTGTCAAGTGGCTGTGCCATTTTGCATTCTCACCAGCAGTGAATGAGAATTTTTATTGCTCCACATCCTCACCAGCATTTGGTGTTGTCAGTGTTTTGGATTTCAACATTCTGATAGGTGCATAGTGATAGATCATTGCTGCTTTAAGTTGCAATTCCTGGGCCTAGTGAGATGGTATGAAGCATGGGAAGATTTGCCATCTGTGTATCTTCTTTGGTGAGGTGTCCAGGTCTTTGTCCATTTAAAAATTGGTTTGTTCACTTAACAATTTTTCCCCCCTACTCTTTGGTAGCTGGGATTTGAATGCCTTCTCATTCTCTTCAGGCAATTTATTTTTAATAATTTTCTGAATTTTACAAATGTATAAATTTTAGCATCAGAAAATGCAATTTTTAAAGCGCTAATGTTTTACTTTGATACTTTATTATGGCCTGATTTTTGCATTGGAAAGATCATCTGGCTGTGATATGGTGGTGAGAGTGAAGTGTGGCAGGCCAGTTAGGAGGCTGGTTGCTGTTTTTAAGACCAGACCTACTGCAGCTAATACTAATTTGAAACAATCAAAGTAGTTGGCAATGGTAGGATTCTAAATTGTGGAAGCGGGGTAACATGGTTTACAGATGGAGTAGTCATGGGGTGAGAGTTAGAGGAATCAGATTGGATGAATGCTTATAACATTTACTGAGATGGGAAGATTAAGGGAGGAAAGGATTAGGGATGGGTAACAAGTTCTCTTGGGTCAAGTGTGAGAGATAGACTTCCCAGTGGGCATGACAGATAGGCTGGGTAGTGAGTCTGGAGCTCAGGGAGATGAGAACTAAAGATATAAATTTGGGAGCTACTGAGTATTGGTGATGTTCAAGTCATGGGAATGGATCAGATGTCCCAGGAGCATAAAAAAGAAGTCTGGAGAATGAGGCTTGTGGCTTTCCAGCATTTAGATCTGGAAGAGAAGGGGCCAAAGGAGATTAGATGCTAGGAAGATAGAACAAGGAGAAACATGAGGGCATAGGAGTTGGAGGAAGTAAATTTTCAAAAGGAAGGTATGGTGGGCTTAGTCAACTTTCCTTAGAGTTATGATGCAGAATGAGCTGGGACTGCTGGGCAGTAGCATAAACTCAAGATGGTTGGGTCCAAGGTGAAGGACAGACAAGGTCTTCCACCAGAGGTAGATCCCTGAGTGGTAGTAGCCTGAAATTGGGATGAGGGGGGAAGGAGAGGGAAAGGGAAGGTCCTGGGGCGACAAGCATGTTTGGTTCAAGAGCTATAATGCAGGGTTGATACATAGCTGCCTCTCATCTCAGCTTTGCCACATACCAGCTGTATGATCTTGGGTAAGTCACTTGATGTTTTCAGATTTCAGATGCCTCTGTTGGTAAGGAGGGAATCAGACTAAATGCTCAGGTCTAACTTGATTAATCTGTCTCTGCTTGCCCTGCTCAGTGAAGGAGGAAAATGAAAATATTTTCACCTGCCCCTAGCAGCAGCTCTGGAGAAATCAGAATTCCATGGTAGATTATCAAAATTCTTTAAAGGTAGCTAGTTTTGCCTTAGTTTCTGATTTAATCAACAACACAAACATTATCAGATATTTTAATGCTAGTTCCTTTCTTAAGAGGCAGGAATATAGTTAACAAAATGGTCCTTGCAGGAAATTCTCAGGGTTGGGTTTCATGGAATTGTTTCATTGGGTGAAGTGGAAACATACCTTTCTTACTGCTTCATCTTACCTAATAGACAAACATGTAAATTGACTGTACCTCTGCTATGCCCACAGCCAATCAGAGTGAGTATGCAAATTAGAAGGCCAGAGATGGTGACCGGTAAGCTGCTCCAGGCACCGAGTGGCCAGGCAGGGCAGGACGCCTGCTATGAGAGGGAGGGCGAAGGGCGAAGGGATCTATAGGAGTGTAGTGCCGCAGCGAAGACAAGACTGCAGACTCCGGAGTCTGCAGCGAAGACAAAGAAGGCAGACTCTGGCTTGAGCAAAGGCCTGGGCCCTGGGTGCTGGAGGAAAACCAGTGCTGGAAGCCAAGGGAAGGAAGGCTTATTGCATGAATCTCTTCATGCAACGGGCCACTAGCTTTAATACAGTTGTGGATTCATGTTTGTGTCAGAGGAAAAAGGGTAGGCAAAGAAAACAAGTAGTGGTAGAGGGAGGGACACAGTGGGGGAAAAAAAGGCTGTGTGAATTAAACCAGAGTCGAGATTAGTCTAATAATACTGCCAAGCTGTACTGAAGAGGATGTTGAGTGTTGAAGGCAAAAGGTTTGAGTTTCTGTGAGATGGTAAACAGCACAGCACAGGCAGCTGTGTTTGGTAAACATTCTGACCTTACTTTGGAAAGTGAAGGCTGGGGGCTTAGAAGGGGTTAAGAGGTTGAGAAGTTAAAAACTTATACCTGCAATTCCTTAAGTTCTTTTCCATTTTTAGTGAAAAGTTCCAAACATATACAAAAATAT
This sequence comes from Pipistrellus hanaki, assembly GCF_964339955.1. Classification (NCBI taxonomy): domain Eukaryota; kingdom Metazoa; phylum Chordata; class Mammalia; order Chiroptera; family Vespertilionidae; genus Pipistrellus; species Pipistrellus hanaki. The sequence continues at coordinate 128,865,643 of NC_140503.1, read as the reverse complement.
ATGCAAAGACTATAATGAATTCTCAATCTCTCATCTAGCTTCAGAAATTCTCAACTTATGATCAATCTTGTTTCATTTTTAGCTCCATTTTCCTGCCCATAATTTTGAAGGAAATCCTAGACATAATACAATTTGATCAATAAATACTTCAGAATTTGTCTCTAAGGGTAATCAGAATGCTGTTAAACAGAAAAACAAAACTACTGAACTTCAAATATCCAGTCAATAGTGGATATTTCCGATTTTCTTATTAAAAGTTTGTTTGATTTAGAATACAATTAAGTCCATACATTCCAATTGTTTGATATGTCTCAAGTTATAGTTAGAAACCTGACTCCTAAATTAGAATTTGAAATTAATCAAATTCATCAGAATGCTTTGCTATTAGCTTTACAATCACATCCACTAAGCAGCCAGATATTCAGCTGTCTTTAACTCAATTGCTGTTCGTGATTATACTGCCTCCTAAATGGCTTAATAAGATGCACAAAATGGCCCTTGCTGGTTTGGCTCAGTGGATGAAGTGTGGCCTGTGGACTCAAGGGTTCTGGGTTCAGTTCTGGTCAAGGGTGCATGCCCAGGTGTGGGCTTCATCCCAGTGGGGTGTGTGTAGGAGGCAACTGATCAATGGTTCTCTCTCTTCATTGATGTTTCTATCTCTCTCTCTCTCCTCCTTCCTCTCTGATATTAATAAAAATACATTTTTTAAAAAAGATGCACTACATGACCTATAAATCTTTCTCTTATTCATCAATTAACTGCAAAAGTTTATGTATACTTTTTAAAAACTTTTGTGAGGTTTGCCACTACTTCATCATAACAATATATTCTGACAAATGTACCCAAAACATCCACCAGCCAAGAAACCTTTAAGGGTGATGGTTTGTGTGCTTTTTTTAATTGTATAATTCATTTATACAGAGAAATCATTTGGATTGACCTATATACAGTTTTTCTTAATTTTTACTTCCCCTGGCCAATTATAGTTCACATACCAATCAATATTTACTTGAATTGATCACCATTATAAATCTGCCATGACACAGAACTTTTAGTCCCCACTTAAAGACTAGGATCTCATTTGAACAGGAACACTTTATAATAAAAGATTAATGTCTTTCCCCCCTTTTATGAATAAATCCACCAAAATTGACCTAAAGCGGTCAAAATTTCAACATATTCCATTGTCTTTTCAAACCCATTATTCGCAGGCATTATAAACCAAGGCAAATAAAGTCCACTTTCCCCAAGCCTTCTACAACTTACTACACACTCTCAAGTTTAGCTTTTACTATCTCCTTTCACATTCTGGCACAACCAGATAGTTTTCCTTTAAGACAAAACTACTCTCTTTTTCCCTCCTTTTTTTTTATACTTATTACCAGTCAACTGCCTTCCCTCTTACTTCTCAGACAACACTAAAACTTTCAACCAAATTCTTAAGGTGGCTTTCCTTTCAGTAATCTAAATATACTGTCAGTTCATGTGTGTTTATCGCCCCAAAATGCTACACTTTAAAAATGGCAATTTTCTTAATTGGCTCAAAAAACAATATGGCTTGGTTTCATTTGGTAAAGTTAATATGATTTAAAATATATATATTTATATATATATATATACACATATGCACACAAACACATTTTTAAATCAAAGAAACAAAATACTTTAAAGACATGCCAATTTGAAAGGCATCAAAGTAAAAAAAATAAAAGCAAATCCTAAAAACTACAATAAAAAATTTAAATAATTGGCAGATTAAATGAATGAAAATGAGGAATGTGTAGTGGAAAAAAAACAAACTAACATAAAACATTCCAGTTGATAAAATGGAAAACCTATTACGTTTTATGGTTTTCCATGGAACTTATGTTTCAATGTAAATTCTGAAATATTACATGTATTCCATGTAAACTTTAGATGCCAAAGTTAAAATTTCAAATTCTGCACACAAAGTTTATCAAAATAACACTGGTAAAATCCTAGTATTTGCAAAATTTTAAGTTTTGGCAAATACCGTAAATACCACAATTGGTTAGTATTGAAAAGTCATGATGAATGCAGAATGAAGAGAAGACCCATTTCATAAATATTTCATTTGATTGAAAATACCAGGCTTGAATGTTCTAAATCATATTGAGAAAATATCGGGGGGGGGTGGGGAGGGTGGGGGGTGGGAGGATTGCAGTTTATATATAATCTTTAGCTGCCTTAAAAAAAAAAAGGGAACAACCACCAAAACCAACCAAAAACATAGAAAATGTTAAGACTGGTATTAAGTAACCCTGCAATGCTCCCATGCTCACATTACAAGATAAAACAAACTGTACACATTTATAAATAGTTTCTCCACTAGTTAACATCTTTATACCAAAGTCTCTTTCCGTTTGCCACTGAAGTGGGTTTTGTCCCTTGCTTTTCGGAAGCCAGATTGTGTTCGGTGTGCTTTGACATTCTTAATGTTGTCTGCGGCGTGCACTGGGGAGCCACATTCTGAAGTATCTCCATCAGCTTCGACCTGCGTCACACTGGACCCCGTGGATGGCCTTCTCTGGGCCCTGATGCTCCTGGCGGCAGCGGGGTTGTTCTCTTCACACTCCTCGTGGAGCTCTGGCAAACCTTCCCGCTCAGGGGAACTAGCAGCCTGCTGGAAAGGGGCAATAGCAGTGCGAATACAATTGAACCACTGCTGTTTGTGGAACACATCATTTGCTTGTAGAGTGTGTGACTGGCCTGGTGAGGGATCTTGGAAGCGAACTCTAAAGATATTTTTAGCTAGAGAAATAAAAATAAAAATAAATAAGTAAAACAGCAGACAAAAAGATTATTCTAGATGACATGGTCATACTATCTTAAAAAGGGTGCGAGTTATTCTATATAATAAAAGGCTAATATGGAAATTGTCCCCTTGACCGGGAGTTTGACCAGGGGCCATCCAGCCAACCTCCTGTGTCCCCTCCTTCTCCCCCCGGGCGGTCCTGGCCCTCTAGTTTATATAATATGCAAATCAGTTAGGTAGATACATAATATAAAGTTCATACATGACTTATCAGATACACCTGCTGAAGTTAGAGCAGCAAAGCACTTTGCATATCCTATCTAAGAGTGATATGCAAATTAACCATCATTTTGCTATACCCACCAGCCACACCCACCAGCAAATCAAGATCGAGCATGCAAATTAACCCAACCAAGATGGCTGTGGTCATGGAGCGAGCAGCCTTGGCAATGGAGGAAGACAAGCTTTCCACACACCCTGGCCAGCCCAGGCCTCCACTCAAGGCTACAAAGTTTCAATTATAGAAGATAATAAATCCCAACAAAAATGGCGCAACCACAAAGCTGGAGAGAGCAGGAGGCTTGAGTTGTCCCTGGCAATGGAGGAAGCCACGCTTTCGCAGCCTTGGCCTGCCTTGGCCTCTGCTTAAATCTACAAAGTTTCAATTATAGAAGATAAATAAATCCCAACAAAAATGGCTGTGGCCATGGAGCAAGCAAGAGGCGTGGCTCCACCCAAGGCTACAGTTTCAATTACAGAAGATAAATAAATCCCAGATCCTAGGGCCTCCGCTTGAGTTGCTGGGGGCGTGGCCGGCTTGCAAACCACTACAGGCCCCTTGCCCAGGCCGCCCCATGCCCCAAAGAAACCCCCACCCTGATCCGGGACACCCTTCAGGGCAAACCAGTTGGCCCCCCTCCCATGTACCAGGCCTCTATCCTATCTAATAAAAGAATAATGTGCAAATTGAACATCACTCCAACACAGAAGATGGTTTCCCCCATATGGTCAAAGATGGCTGCCCCCATGTGAACACAAGATGACCACCACAAGATGGCCAGCAGTGGAGGGCAATTGGGAGAGACCTGCAAAGGAGGCAGTTAGGGGTGATCAAACATTCAGGGAGGGCAGTTAGGAGTGACTAGGCCAGCAGAGGAGGGAAGTTAGAGGTGACCAGGCCTGCAGGAAATGGCAGTTGAGCGGGGGGGGGGACCCAGGCCTGCAGGGGAGAGCAGTTGCGGGAGACCAGGCCTGCAGGGGAGGGCAGTTAGGAGAGACCAGGCCTGCAGGGGAGGACAGACAGGGGCAAACAGGCTGGCAGGGGAGCAGCTAGGCATCAATCAGGCTGGCAGGGGAGTAGTTAGGGGGTGATCAGGCTGACAGGCAGAAGCAGTTAGGGGCAATCAGGAAGGTAGGCAGGCGAGCAGCTGGGAGCCAGCATTCCTGGATTGTGAGAGGGATATCCGACTACCCATTTAGGATCGAGCCTAAATGGACAGTTGGACCCCTAAATGGACCCCTCAAGGGGTCCGGATTGGAGAGGATGCAGGCTGGGCTGAGGGACATCTCCTCCCTATCATGTAAGAATTTTGTGCATCGGTCCTCTAGTTAATGAACATAATAATATATATATATATATATATATATATATATATATATATATATATATATATATAGGACAACGGGACCTATTTCATTTCTAATTTTTTGTGTAGGAACAGAACTTTTAAAGATTAAAACAAAATATATTTCGGTTCTGAGTTTGTTTAGTTAAACTGTTTTAAAACTAGTATTTTTACCTTTATCTGAGTTGCTGAAAGCCCCTCGAAAGGACCCTCCCATTCTCACATCTCCATCCTGTAGATCTTCTAACACCAGCTCTTGGACTGGGATAGGCTGCCGGTAAACCTGGTAAGAGTGTCGGTCATTTCGTGTAACAGGCCGGGTCAAAACCAAGATGTCTTGAAACAGGAAAATGTAAAGTTTCTGGAGGAAGGGGAAACAAACCCTTCTTAAGTATGGCACTTTGTGACTGTAGGTGATTGAAATCCATTAAAAGAACTTGATTTGACATTAATTTCATCACATTAATTTATTAAGATACCTTTACAAATGACCCCATAAAGATCAAGGCTGTGCATATTCTACATAGACAGCTTTTCTAATCTCAGATTGTATAAAACTTTTAAAATTGGTGTGTAACTTTAGATTAAGCAGCAGCTGAGTAAATACTACTTCCCACAAAGACCTGATTATCAGCAGTAACATGACTAGAAACACCAGTACTGTATTCCATAGTTTTCTAACAAAGGATTAAAAAATGCAAGCTGGTAAAAATGTTAATTAATGGTTCTACTTTGTCACAAATTTAAGCCTAATTGTTTTAAAACAATTAGGCCTCATGATAGAAATCAGAGATATCACATTTCAACTTTTTCCAAAAAAGAACCTCAACTTATAAATTGAGCTTTTGAAAAGTACTTTATGAAACAAAATACTATCTATCTAAGCTTATACTTAGTTCTAGCTGGTGCTTTTGTAATGATTTAAAAAATAAGTTTGCTTTCATTCAATCTGCTGCAGAAATGTGTTCAGTAGTATTAAGAATGACTTCCATTACTATAAAATAAATTCTACATTTTTTGAATGAGTATTCTTTATTATATATTATGAAACTATTCAGAAAGGAATCTCCGAGCCAAACAAGTTGATGACTTATGCTTCAAAACAAAATATTATTGATTCTCCACTAAGGCATGTAAGTAATTCATGAGAAATCATGTTTGCTTTATCAAATAACATGAAATAAAACCCAGTAACCTTTCATTATGTGATAAATTTAAACAGGGTTGGAAAGAAAAATAATAGCTCACTTCACATTAGCATTCAAATGCACTCACATGTCCATTTTTGTTCTTCAGTTCCCCGTGGCAAAGCAATGCTTTGCTTGCCTCAATTCTAGGATCCTTCTGCTTTTCATCCAGATACTCCAGTTTGTCAATGTAATATTGGCATTCTGATTCGCCTTTCTTCAAGTTGATATCAGAGAGAACACCTTGTATTATCAGTACCTAAAAATTACCAAAACATTGATGGAGCATTTTTAGCTTACTAATGTATCCTGCTCCCCTATAAGGCTAAAACATCTTTTCAAAATGATAAAATTTTAAAGTTTAAAGGGACTCTAGAAATCAAGTAAATTCAATCAGTCCCTTCATTCTACATATAAAAAAAACAGTGTCAGCCAAATTGGGTGATTTGCCCAAAGTCACATAGCTAGCTAGTGAAAGAGATCAGATTAGAATCTAGTTTTGTGATTAAAATATAAACTATATTACGTCTCTTTATACTATGCAGTGCACTACCATATTGGGTACTAAAAACAACAGAACACTTCGCTATGCTGATGTGATATGCATAAAATTTGAGAGTATCATTGTAAATTTTTTTAAGGCTAGCTAATATATAAATTTGCAAAACATGAGTATTTGACTACTTACAGCTTCTTCCAGAAGCTGAACATCAGGGTGGTCTTTTGGAGTGTGTCTAAGAATTTCTTTTAACAGTAAAGGGTATTTGACTAGGCGACTTCGAGGAATATCTAGGAAGCTCCAAAGATCTAGTTTTCGACTGAAGGGAGACTCAAGACATCGCTGGAGAAAGTCCTGGACTCTTGGATCTTGTTTCTTTTGATCAAGAAGAGCTTTGGCTGCCAGCTGGTTACTACAATAGCCTTTGTAGGCATTCAAGCCTGGCAACTACAGAGTAATTAAAGAAAACAAAGTATGGTAAGTTTCTGTTATGATTTAGTCCATTAGTAAGCCTGGGAATATGAAACACAAAAATTACAGCTATTCCTAAAAGTTTTAACAAGCTGTGAAAATTTTCCTGCAGGTGACTAGGGGGAAGGATAGTGTTTTGGGCTGACATCAGAACGCCCTATTCCAATAATTTAACTAAATTCAACCAAAAACTCATGACTTCCCCCAACCTCAGTAAGATGCTCTTCTTCTGTATTCCCAGGACACCTGAGTGTTCCTCTGGCACATTCATCACCAACCCCGAGACTGTTTATATACTTGACAGATATTCTTTCACTAAACTTTAAATGTAGAAACTGTCTTTCATCACCTAATCTCCTGTGATCCCTCCTAGAACAGTGCCTAGTATCTGGCAGGCACAAATGTTAACCAAAAGAATGAAACAAATAATTAATGACATATACTGTGGGGATTCTGTCCAAAGAGGGGAGACTATATATATATATATATTTAAACTATCATTCATGAAGTATTTTTTTTGAAATAGAGACTATACTAGTAACTTCTTACAGCTACTAATTTTGTTCAGTTTTAATGTCTTACCTATTTTTAGAATCCAGTTACTGTATCAAATCATCTGATATTCATAAAAAATGACAAGTATAGAAAATATGTAAAAAACTATCTGAAGCAAACAACTCCATACATACCCAGTTCACAAGAATGTCACCAATCTGCTCTATTGTTCCAGAAGGTTTGGTTGCTTCTCCTAACCTTGCCAACAAATCTGAAGTATAGAAAAGCAGAAATATCAATAGTAGGCTTATTTTAAAGTAATTCAGCATTAAATTTAAAATGATCTGTGTTACTACTCTTCAGATACTAATGAAAATTAAGGAGTATATTTTACCTTCATGCAGAGGTATGTAAGCATCCAGATCACCAAATATTTGTGTTAGTTCCTCTTCTGACATAATAGATAACTTTAACATGGGGTCATGGTAGGCCTAATAGATGGGAAGAAACGTGTCACACAAAGATATTGAGTAAATAAAACACAATGAGAGGATCTGTAATTATTCCCTGTTTCTTAAAAACTAGAGAGGAATTCTATTCGTTTTACTAAAAGACATTAAGGTAGATATTAATCCGCAAGTAGACGCTCTTACTGATATTCATACTTAAAGAGATGTGTTTAATAAATCTCATCTTTACTGTTTGTAAAAAAAGTATTCATCAGTAGATATTTTCTACTTTTCATTTTTAAAGGTTAAGAGAATTATCCTTTGGAATTCGTGAAATATTTTTAAAAACTAGGACATATAATAAAAAGTTATTTACTGACCTTTCTTGCAAGCTTGAGATCCTCAATTAAATCCTGTTCACCTCGAGACATTTCATATATTGCCTAAAAAAAATCCAGTAAACATGATAGGTATTCCTTTCTTTGAGAAAAGAATATTATACACAATTGATATTTACTGATATTTTGAATGATGCTTTTTGAAGTGACTCAGTCTGAAATCTGTAATTCAGAATGGAATCTGAAATAAGAGGCTGCCATGTTTCATAATTTTACCCTCTCCTTATAGTTAAGTTTGATGATCACCACCCATCAAAAAGTACTACTCAGCATGTGTTATGGATTGCTGCTCAAAATTGCAAGTTGACTTTGTCATAGGCATTAATTTGCTATTCTTCTTGCAAAACACGTTTAAAAAATAGGGACTATTTTTAAAAATATAAGTGAATAAATATAGTCTATTGTATGCCAGCATACCTCCTGACGTTTAATTTCTTTGGTAGTTAAAGACTCCTTCATGCCGACGTCTAACATCTCTGACCACAATACACTACTTCTCCTTTTAGCAGGTGTTGGGACTGTTGATCTGCTCCATGACTTCTGGGCTGAAGCTGGGGATCTATTGTCACCACGAAGGGTAAATGACTTAAAAGAAAACAAACAAACACAGAGGTGAGTAAAAGAGAAAAGATTTGAAAGATACACTAATTATTCCTTTTTCTTAAAAAAAAAAAAAATAAGACAAACACCAAAGTTCTGAGAATTTCTCTATGAATAAAACAACCATTTATCCAAGCTTTAATCTATCATTTTAAAGTGTTTAAAAAAATTTGTTTAAGTATAAGAATATAAACCTGTTTGTATAACTCAAAGAAAAATACAAATCTGAGGCTTCTATAAAATGTCTCCTTCACTACATTACTTGGCTCCCCATCCTCTCTCTCACTGACCTGTATTGTTTGACCAAAACGTCTGACTGCTCCATTTCTTACAGGAGAGATTAAATTTGCCAAGGATGTGACTCGAGCTAGAGGACGAACTCTTTTATTGCTTGGCTCCTAAAAAAAAAAAAACAAATACAGATTATGCTAAAATGCTAAGAACACTTATTAAAAAATAAGTAGTATAAAAAGCCAGTCAAATATTTGAATTATCACTGGGCACATAACAAATATCATTAAACAGAAGAAAAACTAAAATTAAAACAAAGAAATTAGATTCTAAAACCCTATAGAACTTTTTAGTTTAATACAGAGGTTAACTTTTAAAAAAAAAGCCCACAGTATTATGAAAATTTTCAAACATACATAAGAATGGAGAATAGCAAAATAGATCTCATGTGCTTATCATTCAGCTTCGATAGTTTTTTGGTGGAATAATTTGTTTCGTGTCTGCCCCTACAGGAATATTTTAAAGCAAATCCAAGACACTGTATCATTTCATTCATAAACACTTCATTTGGAGACTAGCTTTTAAATGAACATGTAGGACACTGGAATAGGTCATGGGAGGTGTTCAAGCAGAGGCAGGCGTCAGCAGTTAAGAGCATTCAGGCTCTGAAAATGACTGTGCCTAAATCCTGGTTCTAGCACTTTTTAGGCAACATCCTGGGCCTCAGTTTTCTTATCTGTAAAATGTAGTATTAGAACTTCTCTTATAAAGTTGTTATGAAGGTTAAATAAAATATGTTTAAGGGGTTCAGAATAGTGCTTGAAACATACTAAGTTTCAACTATCACTAATATTTTTTTCTTAGAAATATTTCCACTTACTATGTATATGTTGAGATTTAGAAATAATTAGTTCTTTTCTTAATTTATTAACTTAAAGGAAAAATATAGAGACATGCAGTAGAAATACTTATTTTTCTACATGTATTGTTTTAAAAATAACAGTATATAGCAAACACATCACTTATTCAAGGATCTCAAAAGTTCACAAAATTCATTATTCTAATTTTACTGCTAGGAAAATGGAGGCATACCATTAGGTGACTCATTGAGCTATTGAAATAAAGAAGGACAGATCATAAAACAGGCCTATCCTTTATGTCTATGGAGTATAATTATTTGTTTGTATTTGAGGCCTTTGACAATTGTGGCATCTTGACAAAATAATATAGAAGGATCTATAATTAAAATTAGCAATTAAAAATAAAAACTACAATTTAAAAATAATAGATGAAACGTTGTTTTTTTTTCCTAAAAATTCTTTGATATGACTAAAGTCATAAAAAAAAAAGTAAGGGCTGTGGAAATTGAGTAAAAATAATCCCCTAAAGTAATTTAAGAATAAAGTGGCAGAAAGAGTTAAAATTCTCTGAAAACTTAAATTATTCAAATAGTCAAAGAAGCAATTAGTTATTAAAGCTAATACATATACACACACACATACACACACACACACACACACACACACATGTATTTAACCTTTTTCCATATATATATGAACAATACCTACTAAAGTAAGGAGACTGTGTAGATAATCAATTCAGGCCTTTGAAGACCGTAAGAGGAGCTACAGACTAACCCTATCCCACCAAAATAATTAATCCAAAGTAAAACTTTGACTATAAAGCCACTAATGTGCAAATGGTAAATGAACTGAAAGATATGTTGTAAAATGACACACTGTGTGGCTGAGGACATGTGTGAATGCCTTTACAATATACATCTGTGCAAGACTGAAGTGACACATGCGTGGGCAGGTCTAACATAAGGCATTCCTTTCTATTTAGTAAAGACAGAACAAAGAATCTTCTGTTTGAATAGAGATACAATTACCTCACAAAGTAAGATATGCCAACATTAACTAGAAACAAAGCAGTTGTCAGAAATTCTGTTCCACTTTTTGAAAAAAGGTTAATTCCTCTTCCTTGTTTAAAACATAATAAATTTGACTTCCTAGTAAATCACAAAATATTTAATTTCAATTTAAAAATCTATGGAAAGGTACTATTCCCAGTAAATTTGAAAGGAAAGATTATTTTAGCTGGAAGATACTATTTTGACATTTATTTTATCACATAAGATAAAATTAATGATAATTCTTTAGAGGGTCAGTTTACTGTACAACTAATATTTTCCTGGTAACTCAAAATTATATGATATTTAAAACTAAAACTACATAATTTAGATTTAGATAATTAAATGTAAATATATCAAAGGCATCTTTCTGAAACTACTGTGGATTTTGTTTATGCACTCTCTTTAGGGTGGCAGGATATTATGCTAAAGCAGTATCTGGTGGTTAAATATGTTCCACAGTCTTTTAGAAACCCATCTATAATCTCACTTTTTCATAAAGGATATATTAGTCTTAAGAGTTTAATCTAATCTAAGATGTCCTGGTAAGAGTGCCTAGCTAGCTCAGTCAGTACAGCATGAGACTTAAAATGTGTTGTAAAGAAGTATGGTACTAAATCAGGAAATGTGGGTGCTGGCGGTGGGGGCAGTGGGAGGACACCTTTGTACTTTTCACACATACTTTGGGGATCCAATAGTAACTTTCCTGCCTTACTTAAAGGACATATATTGAGTTTGACAGACACAACATAAACATTTAGCACATGTATTTTAAAAGTATAAAAAATTTTAATGAATAACTTGAAAAGTGTGAATGAAATGTAAAGATGTAATACTGAATTATGGTTCACTACTAATTTCAGGATATATAAACTATTTGAAAAAAATGTAATACAGAAAACTTCTGTGGAAAAGTGATACGGATTAGGCATTCATGAGTCACCCAGAGGAATGGGATGAAAATTTGTCTTTTAAAATACAGGTTTGGTTTGGCTCATGTGAGCTACAACCAGAAATAGTTTTCTTTAGAGATTCAGATGAACCATTTTAATTCTCGTAGTTTGGTTAATAAGAACCTAAACATTCACACTGTCGCAAAACATATTTTGAAGACAAAGTTTTTCGAGAATTGGTATCAAACCTACGCTTTGCATAGGTATCAAACCTACCCTAAAGGTGCAGGTACAGTGTTTGGAGGTGATGAAGGAAGAGAGGGGGCAGGAGTCTACCTATCTTATCATCAAACAAATTAAGGCTTACATAATGGATTTGTTGCTGCTATTGCTTATTTTTATTTGGAGTGCTGTTAACAACATTATGGTGACTACAAGAAGCTTACAAAAGGGGTACCAGATTTTGAAACTATACAGCTCTACAAAAGACAATCTGAAAATCTACTCAAACAAAGAATACCAAGAAGTTTTATATGCTCAAGGAACTTTCTATCACAGGCAACCTTTCACCAGGGCGAAGTTCACTTAAATGGGGAAAAACATTCAACCTTTACCATAAACTCATGCTGTTTATTTAGGTTAGCTTTTAATCAAACTAACTAGTTTAGCTAGGGGAATCTGCCTTGAGACTGAGCTTTTAATCAATCTATGTATTTTACTAATCCATCTGTAGTCAGATTTTATGCCTTAAAATATTTTCTGGATATTTATCTAAAAACAGAAAAAAGGTTTACTGGGATGTACCTTGCATATAAAAGCAACAACATGGAAAACTTCTATTGTGAACTGAGTTGTTTGTTGTGGGTTTTTTTTGTTTGTTTTTGTAAAATGGTTTCTTCTACTAATGGTGTATTTCAGGAGGGTCTCTTCTACAGTCAACCAAATCAAGACACTTTAAAAAAAAACAGTATGGGTTTGGGTTCATTAGTTTGGATTACTGGATAAATAATTTTCTCTTTTACCTGGCAAGAACTTTAAATACGAAGGATGAAAAAGTTATTTATAAAAAGATAAAAATGAGTTAAGAGCACATAGGATTTCTTCCCTTTCTACTTAGTAATTGAAATAGCCAAATTTAGTTATTTAAGGCTGTGTTGCTAATACCAAAACCCCGACAATATTCCTGTTGTTTTTAATCTTTGGAATAAAGGTAAATCAAAAACATGGCTAGTGTCTAATACCAAACAAAAAAAGGTTAGTTTCAGTATTTATACTGGTCACCATGTAGGCCTTGCTCTAATCAATGAAAATGCTTAGATTATTTTGAGAAAACTGAAACATATAAGCAAAACCCAAACAAACAGAGAAACAAAAACCAAAGTTAAACCACACCAAAAGAAAGCGTACCTTCTAAAGATGGCAGCTATTTTTACAACCAAAGGTGTATGTATATATGATTCACAGCTTTACTGAACCTTAAGAACTGCACATATTTAAAATATATAATTCATAAGTTTTGATATTTGTATATAGCCACAAAACCATCACCACAATCCAGTGTATACAGTTAATAAAGTACAGAAACATTAAATATACTGTATTATGTAGTATAAATGGAATATTCCTATAATAGTAAATCAATTATCAAAAATTAAATAAAATAGCATAAAAATCACAACTTATTTTGATAAATGTTCATACAGATTTCTAAAAACCACACTGACTTCAAACAATTAAAGCAAGGAGGTGGCTGTAGCTAAATAATAATTCACTGGTTTAAATATTTTAACATATTTTTCTTTCTGAAGAAAAAAGTTGCATACAATTATTAGATGTGGAGAAAATAAATAAAAACAAGCACTAGATGCGACAGCATTTTAATTGAAATTTGTTCACTAGCTGGCAGGGGAATCTTATTTATTCCACAAAACAGTTTCTAAGACTAGTTAACATAAATGCAAGTTAAATAAATAGTAACTATTTAATAGGCATTAGAAATGTGACCAATTTAACCAAATTGAGCGGCATAACATTTAAAACCTTTTTCTGCTTCAAGTTTGTGTACATTCATACTATGTTAAGTATAAACCTAACTATATCATAGTTCCTAAACTTTACCAAAGTTCCTGAACACACTTCAAACTTGAATATAAATTAGTTATACATTTTAACACTCAGCAAGATGAAAAGTTAAGTTAAAATTAGAATTAAAGTTCTGTGGAATTAGAAGACATCCTTTTGGTTTAATTCTTCTCTAAAAGTCTTACCTCTGGTTCTCTGAAGGACTGATTATTCACATCCAGGACTCGTATAGTCCTTTTAATAGGTAGGAGACCTCCAATCTCATCATGAGCCACCATGCTTCACCAAGTTTCCCTTAAAATCTTTAGAATTAATCCACATCCAAGTGTCCTATAGCCAAGCACTACACAGATACGCAGGCTTTTCTTCTGAGTGCTCAGCCACCCTTGGCAGCCATTTGCCCATGCCTCTTCCTTGTGGAGCTAACTGCCTCTGGGAGCAGCAGTGAAAAAGCACACAGACCTCAAGGCTCTATGGGAGGGGCTAGCTTCAGACCAGGATCCAGTGGGCGGGCACCCAACAGACACGTAACTACAGCTAACTGACAGCTGGGGCACACCTAGGCTTCTCATTTTTCACTGTGCAAGAGAAAGCTCTTTATCAAGAGGTTTGGAATGTCTACATTAAGGACAGAAGGGAAACGGAAACTGGGTTAATGTAAGGCTTTTTCTGATTTAAAAGCAATCCCAAAGGGAAACGAATTGCTTATTTAGGTTACTTACTCTACTACTTAGTCACAGACAGGAATCCTTTTTTCTATAAAACCCTATTGCCTAGAAAGAAATTTAATATGGGCAACTTGACAAGTTTAAGAAAATAATAATTCAGAATTAAATAAGTGTATATAGCTAAAGGAAAGCTTAATTATCCTGGGACCTTGCCTTTATTTTACATGAGTATAAGTATATTCACAATTGTAAAATTATCTAAGTCTTTAGAAACTGGTTCCCACCATGTTTTCTTGAGATTAACAGAGTAAGTGCAGTAAGCACACCTCAGGTCACTCTGTTCTTGAAATAAATGTGAAGTATAATTGGGCTACCTCACAGTTTAAAGTTCAGTATTTCTTAAGACTTAAAGGCAGTTACTTTTCCTCTGTTTTAAAATTTTTATATCTATTATTATAAAACATCATAATAAATACACAAAAGGTGATTTCTGTTCTAAAAATGTGTAACAGGGTCCTTCTCTATTCTGAATTAACCTTGATATAGTCCTAACAAGGTCAAAAATCTACATAAAAAGTTTTGCATTTTACAGCTGAAGAAATGAAGTTCACAGAGGTGAAGTGAGGTCACATACTAGTGACAGTCTTCTACATTTCTAGCTCACTCCTTTCTTCTCTGGAAAAACACTGCTTCTGTTGGTTTGGTAGTCCTGCTACAAAACCGATTTTCTTCTTTAACATAAACTACTGTATTCTATTTTGAAACACAGGATTTTTATCCTAACTATGAAAGGCATACTGCTGGTAACCTGCAAAATTATTTCCATTCTTAGGATTTATTAGGAGCAAAGAAATCTGAAAAATCTACTGTGTAGAAGGCATTATTCTAAATAATGTGGATGGTACAAAAAAAGGTTTCATTCTAATCCTAAAGTGCTAGATAATAGACCATTGTGTAAAGGGAGGACACATGAAGAGATATACAAGACAGCTTTTGAAAATTCCAAAATAACCTATATAGCTAGTAAGTGTTCAGAAGGAGAAACCACTTCTGGTAGTTTTCTGAGCTGAGATGAGAAAAGACGCTAGGGAATAGGCTTTAAGATGTTATTTCATGCCTTGAAGGCCATGCTATGATTTTCATAGGTCTGAGCAAGGGATAAGTGCATGGTTTTCTCAAAAGAACAAAATGAATTCAGTGCGAGGTCACGGGCTGTGGGTAAAGACAAAGGAGCAGAGGGTTTTATTGAGCAGATGTGAGAGAGAAATAAAAATTATGTTGTAAAGTGGTGTTGAAGTTGGTTTTAAGGATGACTGAAAAATGCAAAAGTCACAATCAGGCATCAAGAACTCTGTGTAAGGTAGAAAACTATTTGCAAGAGACAACATATGCGAGAAGTCAAAGATGCCTATTGACTTGCATATGGCAAGTTCAGAGGGGTAACTGTTAATGTAAATAAAGGATATGGAGGAATGAGCTTTGAAAGAAAATTGTGAGTTTCATTTTAGATGTGTCTGAGGTGGTGGAAGAAAATGCAATTGAAAATACTGACCTAGTACTTGGAAATGCTTGGCAAGGACTTGGAAGAAGCCAGAGGACAGATTAGGTTGGAGAGTCAGACACAAGAGATCAAGTTTTGGGGAGTGAATGAAATACCTGGGAGAGAAAATATGGGCAAAAAGAACAGGGATCCAAAGATCTAACTTTGGAGAAATGCTAAGGGAAGAAGAATTTTGCAAAAGGAACAGTCAGAAAGAAACAAAGCAAGATGCCAAGGGGAGAAAAAGTATTAATTACAGCAAAAAGGTGAAGAAGAGTAAGAAAAGATTCATGGATTTAGTTTAATGGTTAAGTTTAATGAGGACCTCAAGTGTGCTAGTTCATTGAAATAAAGACAGAAGCACATTGATTGGTTACCTCCTACAAGAGCCCCAACCAGGGCCCAAACTGCAGGAGCCTGCAACCAAGATACGTGCCCTTGACTGGAATAGAACCTGGGACCCTTCGGTTCACAAGCCGACACTATCCACTGAGCCAAATAGGCTAGGGTGCATTGAGACTTTTTTAAAAAAAGTAATGGCGACTGATTATATTTCATCATCTATTGTTTATTACCCAGTCACACCTAGGTTATACGTGATGTGGTTGGCCTTAAGAATGGTTGACTCTAAGTTGCATGATTAATCAATGGCTAAATAGGTCCAAATCTGACCTGTTCAACTCATATTAGAATATAGCTTCCAGAGAAGTCACTAAATGTAACACCTTTAGAACATGTTGGGTGCATGCTCTGTGCTCACTGCCATGCTGTGACTCAGGGGCAGAGCTAGGTTTAAAACCTTGGTCTCCTAGGTTCAGGCCAATGTTTGCTCAATAACTACTGGCATTTTAGAGAGAAGGAATCCCCTCAAAAGTTGAGAGATTATCTACCCTCTATCCTTTGTATATCAAGGCAGGTAAGTAAAAAGATAAAATAGTTTCAGCTGCTTAAGTTATAGAAAAGATCCTATTTTAA
Source organism: Pipistrellus hanaki (assembly GCF_964339955.1). Lineage (NCBI taxonomy): Eukaryota > Metazoa > Chordata > Mammalia > Chiroptera > Vespertilionidae > Pipistrellus > Pipistrellus hanaki. The sequence goes on along the minus strand of NC_140503.1, from coordinate 128,848,842 downwards.
TTGATGATTTATTTAATGATCATATTATTAATAGCAATTATTTATATAACTTTCTACAAATGACATACTTAAAGAAGACTGGTTACGTATCTTCTATGTATGTAGAAAATCTAGAATTTATAAACTGAAAACTGAGTTATCTAAAAATAATGCAGCTTTGTAAAAATTATCAAGTTTTTGGTAAAATTACCGGTTTCCAAAGACCAGGTTTAATTATAGCCTGTTCTGCTTTATGGGGCTATTGATGCTTTCTTTCCTTAAAAATGATTAAGGAAAGGAGAAAGATAACATTGTTTCCCTTCTCAAAGAAAAAGGTTAGTTAGGCTATATTTAACTTTTTTCTCCCTTTAATGTAAAATTAGAATTCTGGAATTTAGAAACAAATGAGAACTGAAGAGTAACCTTTGCTTTTTTTTAAGTCTAAGTATTATTACTTGTTTCCATTTACTTTAGTCTGGAACAAGTAATTATAAATTAAGCTAGGAAAGCCAAACTAGGTAGTGAAAACTAAATCTAAGCTCTCTGCTGCCCTCTACAAGTGATAATGTGAAATGCAACTGACAACCTGCTTTTTTTCAACTTTGTTTTTAAGGATCTTATATAGAGGAATACATAAACAATCTTTTAGTCTATAGAGAAATATAGATGACAGTAAAATTTGTATTTTCAGCCCTTGTGTAGTTTTTTAAAAAGATTCCACAGGTTCACAATAAATACTTTAAGGACTTTTCCTAAATATAAAAAAACGATGTTCCACTTTGAAACTAGAGTTAAAGATACAAATAACTACTATGTATCTCACTAAAAATTGGTTAGTTAAAAATAGAATTTCAAATCTTACTTAAAAAAAGGAGCATTGAATGAAATATCAACAAAATAGAACTTGCAAGAAACCAGTGTTCCAAACTATCTACTAATGAGTTAAAACAATAACAACAAAGAAGCTGTGATAAAGTTATATATGGATTTGAGTTTTTAGAAATCATTTGGAATAAAAATCTGATTATTTCCAAGCTTTACTAAGGATTTGGTTTGGGAAACCATAATTCAGATAAATTAAATACTAAAAAAGACTAAAAAGAATAGATGACAGACTAAGAAGTTTGATATTATTGAAAACACGGTCTTTTTACAATGATAATACAAACAGCAAAGAAAATGGGGCAGTGGTGCTGGCTTTTAGTGATGACTTTTTATCCCAAGTACACAGGGTAACAATAATTTCCAGTAGAATGTAAAATCACGTATGTTTATGTAATAGAGTGTTGAGTGGGATTTCTCCTTAAAACTAAGCTAACGTCACTGTTCAACCTCTTATTTTCTTAGCCCACTTTTTACTTCAGTCAGTTCCTCCTCCAGCAGCTATCAGCTCCAGGACAACAGCTTGCCTCAGCTGCTTTTAAAAACCCTACAATGGCAATCCCTCACCAGGTAGCTTAGTTGGTTAGAGCATTGTCCCATTACACCAGTGTTGCCCCATACAGAGCACATGTAAGAATCAACCAATGAATATATAAATGAATGCATAAATAAATGATTTTTAAAAACAACACTATAAATGTCTTATTTCTGTACATGATCTGATTTGAAGCATACCTAAAAATACCCAATATTTCCATTTCTTTGAGAACAAGATTTAAAAATGTAATTGAAGCTGTTTTGCAAAAAGCCTGGCACTTAAAAACACATAATTCTTCTATAACAACATTATGTATATGTGTGCATGAGTGCAAGTGAGCGCACACACACCCATACACTGACTTGCTGGATTTGCTGAAATGTTGATGGGCAGACCTAAACAAATTTAAGTTTTAGAAAATACCTTGTCTTTAAAAAGCAACTGCCATCATTGAACATAATGTCAAACTATTTTTCAAAATCTTACTAAAAATGTATATCTTTTTCATAATGATCTTTAAAAAAGTTTCCTTAGCCCTAGCTGGTGCATTCAGTGGTTAGAACACTGGCCCAGGGACTGAAAATTGAGGGCTGGATTCTGGTCAAAGGCACATACCTCAGTTGCAGGCTGGATGCCTGGCTCTGGTCAGAGAGCATGCGGGAGGCTACCAATAGATGTGTCTCTTTCACAGCAATGTTCCTCTCTCTCCCCCTTCCCACTCTCTCTAAAAATCAATGGAAAAAATACCCGCAGATGAGGATTAACAAAAAAATAAAAAATAAAAAAGATTCCTTAAAACCAATATGGTTCCATAAAATTTGCCAAATGATAAAAACGTATTAAGTAATTCCAAAGATATCAAGCTTTTGGACTTAACTACAATTTTACACTAAAGGACATCATTATTTTTAAGTATGCACTGAGCTTTAGTTTTTCATAAGTCATACACTGAGAGCTCATGGATCGCATCTGACTTGTAGATGAGTTATCTGACTTACATATTAAAAAAAAATTTGACCCAATTTTTAAAATTCAGATCTCACATAAAATCCAGAACTTGATAGTCCTACATGCAGCTAGAGCGCAGTAGCAGCTTCCTCCTTAAGGAAGGGTATGGCACTCTCCTTTTCAGCGGTCCCTATCCTACTTCCTTTCTCTGCATATATTATAGGCTAGTCTCCTTAGACATTTGAATTTGTTACCACCAACATTGTTCTGAGGGAGGTCTTCTCATTCTTAATAAAGTAAAACAGAAAAAAGAGACTAGTATCTATAAGAGCCAATATCATTTAGTTTTACACTTAAAAAATGAAAAAAAGTACTTATTGTTATTATAGCAAAGAAATAAATGCTACTTGCATACCATTAAATGTTTTTTTTGACAGAGCAGTAAGGCTTACCTTCAGATCAAGGCTACTAAGGCTTACGACATCATCATCTTTTGATCTTCGTTTTCTTTTCTGTAAGACAAAGCAAATTACATTCTTATATTAAAAAAAATGCATGTTACTCCATTACACAAAGACTCCACACAACTAGAAAAATTACTTTAAAAATGAAGCCTTTGGCTGTATTCAGAAGAATATTTTTATGAGGGACGCTAATAAATTATCTCTGTTTTTGTACTGTTTGTTATGTACTGTTTAAATATTTAGTATTCCGGACTAAATTATCTCTTGTGAAGTGATTCTACTCTATTAAAAAACTTACGTAAAATTTTTGAGAACAGTACTCTTATGTAAGTCAAGGGCTGTTTGTACTCATTAGAGAAAAAGTAAATATATTTTATACATAAAGGCAGTAAGTTTCTTTAAAAAAATGAACACATTTATTCTATGGAAGAGAGGAAGTCTTCACTAGAAAAAAATAGGCTTTTCTCATGGTCCCAAGTAATCACCCACTTTGAGAAGAAAATGGTGTGAGAAGAATCACAATTGAGCAGGACAGGGACAATAGGGAAAAAGAAAAAGTCCAGACAGAAAAGGGGAAAATATCTAGAGCCGGAAAGTCCTAGAAGCAAGCCATTATGAAAATAAGAGGGAGCTCCCTGAAGTTAGAAAAACTATCTGAACTAAGCCTCTTTCTTAAAAGTTCAGGAAAGCTACGTTCACATTAAAATGAACAGAAAATCCTCCAAGTCAAATTCTACACAAAATAACTCTAAAAAGAGAGAGACTAAGGGACAGTAATAATCCTACAAGAAATGAAGGAACCTTAGAAGGGTATATTTAAAGAATCAGAGAAAAACTATAATGTACTACTTCAAATTAAGCTAAAAGACATGAAGAAAATGAAAAAAGACATGAAGAAACAATATAAATTAGGGAAAAAATGCAAAATGAGGTGACAGAATTTAAGAAATCTTAATTGATCCTAAAATTATATCCAGAAGATGCAGAAAAATATGAATAATAAGAACCTAACTTTGAAAAGCAAACTAAGCAAAAATCCTGCACATGTGTATCTTGTGAGAATGTGTATTTGTAAATAAGCATATGAAAAAAATATAGAGGGATATATAACGGTTTTGTTGACATGCGTTAGAGTGGAAGTTTGGCGATGAAAGGATGAATACAGAGAGAACAGGGCGAAAAGTACTGCAAAAGGATTGTACTGAGGGGAAAAAAGCAAATACTAGTACACAACCTAACTTATGCACTTATATGAAACTAGAAAACTAGAGGCCCAGTGAAATTCGTGCACTGGGGAGGGGGAGGAGAGAGCCCTCAGTCTGGATTCCGAGAGGGCACAGGTCAGGCTGAGGGACCCCACAGGTGCACAATTGGGGCTGGGGATGTGGGAGGTTGGCTAGACGGGGAGGGACCGGGATAGGGCTTCAGGGTGTGTCCAACCCATCTCACTCAGTCCCGATCAGCTGGACCCCAACAGCAAGCTAACCTACCTGTCAGAGCATCTGTTCCCATGTCAGAGACTTGTTGACTGTCTGCACATCATAGCAAGCAGTTGAGCAGCCTTAGCATATCATTAGCATATTACACTTTGATTGGTTGACCTGATGACTGGACGACTAGAGACTTAGCATATTAGGCTTTTAATGTATAGGATTGTACATGTATATAGGCATCCTATCTAATGAAGAGGGAATATGCAAATCGCCCATCATGCAATCACAAAGATGGCGGCACTCACAGCAGAGGTGGGGTTTCCATAACACAAGATGGCTGCACCCACAGTGGAAGCCAAATTCCTGTAATGAGCCTTAACGAGTAATCAGCAGGGACCTGAGGCTGCACCCCTTGCCCACCTGGGGGACTTCAGGCTGCATCCCCCACCCAGGCACCAGGTTAGGGGATCTGAGGCCACACCCTTCCTCTGGTGCCAGGCTGGGGGACCTGAGGCCATGCCCCCATGCGGTGGGGCTTGACAGGGGACCTCAAGGTTGCACCCCAACCTGGTACTGGGCTGTAGAACCTCAGGTTGCTCCCCCTGGGCTGGGGGATCTCAGGCCATGGCACCCACTTGGCAGGGCTTGACGGGGGATCTCTAGGTGCATCCCCTGCCCTGGCCCAGGCTGGGGAGCCCTCTGGCCACACCCTCCACCCTGGCGCTAGGCCAGGAGACCTCAGGCCATACCCCCCGCCCCAGCACTGGGCCAGGGGACTCAGGCTGCATTTCCCACCCTCACACTGGGCCAGGGTCCTCAAGCCACCTCCCCCACCCCAGCTCTGGGCCAGGGGACCTGAGGCTGCACTGGGGGACCTGAGGCTGAGCCCTCTGCCCAGTGTGCGCCAGGGGACCTAAGGCTGCGCTCCCCGCTCAGTGCCGGAGACTGAGGCTGCGTCCCCCACCCAGCGGGACTTGATGGGGGACCTGAGGCTGCACTGCTCCCCCCCACCTGTGGGGCTTGATGAGGGACCTGAGGCTGCGCCCCCTGTCTGGCACCAAGGCAGGGGACCTGAGGCTACGTCCCCCAATTGGCAGGGTCCCCCAACTGACAAAGGGGGGGCCGGGTCTGGATCTCACCCAATTGGGGGGTGGGGGTGGCAACTGGGTCTGGGTCGCACATGATTTTAAGGTGCAGCAGGTGGGCAGAGACTTGACTCTGGGACCCACGGTGCACCCCAGACTCTGAAAGGAGGAAGATTTTCATATATATTTTACTAATTTTCTTTCAACTCTGACACTTCTATTATAGAGAAAGGGCACAGCAATATTAAAATATTTCCTTTAATCAATCCTCTTTTAATGTGCACAAATTTTGTGCACTGGGCCACTAGTATATGTAAAAACATAGATGTACATATAAATATGTATGTATATAATGAAATTTAACAAATTTTAAAACATTCTACCATATTTTCTTTTCATTATTTTAAAGGTAAAATAATGTAATCATATTTATATATTGAATCCATCTAGAATTTTATATTTGTATGTGGTACAAGATAATATAACTAACATGTCAGTCCACCCGTGATATCATTTGTTGGTAGCACCATTTCTTCATAAGGCTTATGATACAGTTAAGCTCTCAAATATACATAGGTCAGTTTCTGGGTTGTCTGTTTTGTTCCATCCGATTATTTATCCATACCTGCACCCATATTATGCTGAGTAATTATAGTACTTTGGTAGTAATTCTTGATAACTAATACAGTAATTCATATGCTCCTCAACTCGTACAGTACATTCACTGTCCTGTGTCTTCTATTTTTCCATGTGAATTATAGAATGAAATTATACTCTAATGGGATTTCTATTAGAACTACACTCTGATTTTATTAATTTGGGAAAGAACCGACATCTTTATGCTATTGAATATTTCCTTGTTTGAATGTGGTATATCATCCTGTAATTAAACATCCTATGTTCTTCACTAAAGCTTTCCAATCTACATATATAAAAGGTTAATATGCAAAGTGTCCCCTCGGGAGTTTGATTGCTCGCTATGACAGGCGCTGACCACCAGAAGGCGGTGAAGAATGAAGGAAGGCCCTGACTAGCAGCCATGGAAGGCAGGCCCTGGCCAGCAGGCAAAAGGCCCTGATCGGCTCAGATCGCCTGCCAGGTCTAGGAACCCTTCCAGTGCATGAATTTTGTGCACCGGGCATCTAAAAAAAGTCTTAAAGATCTTTCATAGATTTCCTAGATTTAAAATTGTTTTTATTATAATAAATGCACCTTTAAAATTATATTTAACTGTTTACTGCTACTCTATAAACACTCTATTGATTTTTAAAAAATATATATATTTTATTTATTTTTTACAGAGAGGAAGAGAGAGGGATAGAAAGTTAGAAACATCGATGAGAGAGAATCATCGATCAGCTGCCTCTTGCACACCCCGTACTGGGGATGTGCCCGCAACCAAGGTACATGCCCTTGACCGGAATCAAACCTGGAACCTTTCAGTCCGCAGGCCGACGCTCTATCCACTGAGCTAAACCGGTTTCGGCTGTATTGATTTTTTAATATTAAGTTTATTGGGATGACATTGGTTAATAGGATCATATATGTTACAAATGTACATTTCTATGATATGAGATCTGTATATTGCACTGTGTGCACACCACCCAAAGTCAAACCCTCTCCTGTCACCGTTTATTAGGCTAATTCCAAGCCCATGAGTCATCCCACCACCCCCTTCTCTCTGGTAACAACCACACTCCTGTCTATGTCCATGAGTTTCAGATTTATATTCTACATATGAGTGAAATCACATGGTTCTTAGTTTTTCTGACTGACGTATTTCACTTAGCATAATATCTTCAAATACATCCACATGTTGCAAATGACAGTATTCTGTCTTATATTATGGCTGAGTAGTATTCCATCCATATAATAAAGAGCTAATATTATAATTAGATTGAATAGCCAAACGACTTTCCAAATGTCTTTTTGGACAACCTTCCAGACAAAGCCAGGGCTGTAAGGGTTAGCTGAGGATGTGAGGGGCTGCGAGAGCCAGCTGAGGCTGCAAGGGACTGAGAGGGCTGACAGAGGCTGTGAGTGGTTTCAAGGATTGACCGAGGCTGTGTGGGGGGGGTGAGGGCCAGCTGAGGCTGAGAGGGGATGCCGAGGCAGCCGTGACTGTGAGAGCTGAGCCTCTTGCATGAATTTCATGCATTGGGTCTCTAGTTATATATATTTACATCTTCTTTATCCAATCCTCTATCAAAAGGGACTTTGGTATCTCCATATATTAGCCACTATGAATAATGGTGCAATGTACATAGGGGTGTACATATCTTAGTGGATACATATTTTCAAATTTTTCAGGTAGATACCCAGGAGAGGGATTGCTGGGTCCTATGGTAATCCTATTCTTAATTTTTTGAGGAACTTCCATACTGTTTTCCAAAGTGGCTGTACCAGTCTACACTCCTACCAACAGTGAACGAGGGTTCCCTTTTCACTACCTCTCCATAATACTTACTACCTATTGCAGGCACAGTGCACGAAACTCATGCACGGGTGGGGTCCCTAGACCTGGTGGGCAATCAGGGCCGAATGGGGCCTTTCTTCCCCTGGCTGCTGGCCTGGGCCTTCATTCGTTCCATGCCGCCCCCTGTTGGTCAGTGCACATCATAGCAGGTGGTCGAACTCCCGAGGGGACAATTTGCATATTAGCCTTTTATTATATAGGATAGACTCTTGTTGATAATAGCCATTCTAACAGGTTTGAGGTGTTATCTCATTGTAGTTTTGATTTCCCTAATAGCTAGGGAAGTTGAACATCTTTTCATATATCTGTTGGCCATTTGTATGTATTCTTAGAGGATACTGATATCTTTTTTTAAAATATATTTTTATTAATTTCAAAGAGAAAGGGAGGAGAGATAGAAACATCAATGATGAGAATCACTGATTAGCTGTCTCCTGCATGCCCCCTACTGGGGATCAAGCATGCAACCCAGGAACTTTCAGTCCATAGGTTGACGCTCTACCCACTGAGAAAATCAGCTAGGGCATGATATATTTTGATAATGTTTATAGCCAGTAACCTTGCTTGAACTCTTATTAGTTCTAACAGCTGCTATTAATAATCTCTTGGATATTCTATGTAGACAATTATGTTTTCTCTAAGTAATGAAATCATACTGTCCTTTCTTTCTAATTTATATATCACTTGTTTTCCTATCTTACTGTGCTATGAGTACTCGTATAATGTTAAACAGATACAGTTATATTATAGTACACTTTTTTCCCCTAAATTTGAAAGATATATTTAAACATTTACCATTACCATTATGTATGTTGTTTGTGGAAAGTCTCAGACTAAGGAAGTTTTCTGTTCTATTATTGGTTTGCCAGGCATTTTATGGGTAATTTTATTTTTTCTCACTATTACTTTTCCTTCTGGTGTTTCCTTTGATCTATTTCATTGTTATTTTTCTAATCTCTTGAGGTAGGTGCTTAATTTTTATTCTTTTTAAAACATTAATATCTCAAGAAAAACAATTTTAAATATGATGTGACACACAACAAACACCAATTGCTCAAATAAATGATCTTACATATAGTAATATTACATGCAATACACATTAATATTTCAAGAATAAAATAATTTTAAGTATATTATCAAAACATAGTATGATATCACAAAGTTGTAGGAAATATTAAAAATCTGTAAGTAACAGGATTACTTCTATTATATTCCCCCACCTCTATTTTTGTTCATCAGTTTTTGTTGTTCATTATATTCCTCAAATGAATGAGATCATATGATATTTATCTTTCTCCAACTGGTTTATTTCGCTTAGCATGATGCTTTTAAAATATATTTTGTTGGATATGAGTACTGCCACTTTTTTTTTCTTTTTCATTTTCATGGAAAAATTTTTTTCCATCCCCTCAGTTTCATCCTATGTGTGTTTTGTCTTGAGGTGGGTCTCTTATAGACAGCATATAGTTGGGTCATGTTTTTGTGTCCATTCAGCTACCTTACACCTTTTGATTGGAGCATTTAATCCATTTACATTTAGGGTTACTAATTAGAGGAACTTATTTACAGCCATTTTAATTCTGTATTGATAGGTTTCTGTTTTTCTTCTCAGTAATCCTTTTAGCATTTCTTGTAATGTTGGCTTGTTGGTGATGAATTTCTTTAGCCTTTATCTGGCAAGGAAGCCTTTATTTAGCCATCTATTTTGAATGATAGCATTGCTGCATATAGTAATCTTGGTCTCAGATCCTGGCTTTCCATTACTTTGAATACCTTCATGCCATTCTCTTCTGGCCTGTAGAGTTTTAGAAGAGAAATCAGGTGTCAGACCTATGGGAACCCTTTGTAGATAACAGTTTTCTTTTCTCTCGCTGCCTTAAGATTCTCTCTTTGTCTTTAATTTTTTGGCATTTTAATTATGATGTGTCTGGGCATGAGTCTGTTTGGGTTCTTCTTGTTTGGGGTTCTCTGTGCCTCCTAAATTGTGTGACTTTTTCCTTTACCAGGTTAGAAAAGTTTTCTATTTAAACACATTCTCTAATCCTTTCTCCCTTTTTGTCTCTTCTGGCACACCTACTATTCTAACATTGTTACATTTCACATCTTCCCACAGCTCCCTTAAGCTGTCCTCTTGTTTTTCAATTGTTTTATTCTTTTTGGTTCTCTTAGTGATATTTCCAATTCTACTAATTTACTGATTTGATCCTCAGCTTCTCCTAATCTGCTGTGTATTTCTTCCAATGTGTTCTTTATTCATGTTATGCCATTCTTTATCTTACATTGTTCTTTCTTTCATAGTTACTATATCTTTTTTCATACTGTTGAGCATTTTCAACATCTTACTCTGAATTCTGTTTCAGATAAATTTCTTACCTCTGCCTCATTTATCTCTTCTGGAGAATTCACGAGTTCTTTCATTAGGGGGTTGTTTCTTTTTTTCCTCATTTTGTTTGTCTGTTTGAGTTTGTGACTATGTTTTATGTAGATCCTCCATACCTCTCAATTTCTAGTGCAGGCAGTGTTAAAAGCTGTTTCTGACTAAATGGATTAGGCAAAAACTCAAAACCTCCTTCTACAGAATAGGATTCCGATTTGAATTGCCCCTAGGCAATTGTTTTTAGATGTGGTGAGTTTTTTTTCAACAGGGTGGGGCAGTTGCTTCTGCCTGCAAGCTAATTGTTATTTTTAATCTCTTAAGTGGCGTTAGGGAAGGTGTTTCCCAATAGAGTGTGTCAAATATCTTCCCCCTCAAGGCAAGGCAAATGTCTGTGAGGAAAATGTCCTCCACTGTGTGAGTGAATGACTCAGCTTAGGAAACTTGGGGTGTCTGCCTTCTGAACTCGATCCCGAGTCCCCAGTCCTGGATTATTCTGTTATCATGGCGCCAGTCCACTCCCCCCTCCCTCTGCCAGAGCACAAGGTGAGTGGCTCCACAGGGAATTTTTGTGTGTTGGCTCTTAAAGAGGGTGCCCAAACTTTCAGCTGCCACTCCCTGGCAGACAGCACCCCACTGTTTTTCTCAGCTAGATGTTATGTTAGGACCCTCCTCAGTTTGGTGCTCTCTGCTGGGGAGCCCAATGTCCTGATTAGATCCCAGAATTCTCAGTGGCACCCCCCCCCCCCCCCCACACACACACACACACAGAGCTAAGATCTCTCTCTAGAACTTAATTTGCTGTCTGTGGGTGCCTAGCCAGCCCTTTCACACCTCCACCCCTCCTATCAGTCTCTATGCAGTCTCCATCTTCAGTCCTTGGGTATCAGGGTTCTCTCCTGTGAGTTTTCCATTGATTATTCGGAAAGCCTTTCTGTGTTTCAGTTGTAATTCCAGCTTGTTCTTGGGATAAAGTCTGAGCAGCATTCTCCTACTCTGCTGCCCTTTTTAATTTACCAATTTTTTTTCTTTTCTTAAGCTATGTATTTAAAAATTATAAATATGCTACGGCCATACCACCCTGAACGCGCGCGATCTCGTCTGAAAAATTATAAATATGCCTCTAATAATTCTTTAATGACATTCCACAAGTTTTAATATATAAACAATAAGATATTTCTTCTGTCATGGCAGACCTGTGCAAAAGTGTTTTCCATAGTGGAATGCACCCATTCTGGAGGATATGCAAGATATCTTCCCTGGGTGGGTAGGAGGGAAATGTTAGAACCTTTATTTTTATGTATTTCTTAATCCTTAAAAATATTTAATATACACATGATGAGTTAATCATTACTCACATTATATGGTTAAGAATAATGGTGATCTAATCAGAACCAACAAGAACTGAAATTATCATGGCTACCTGAAATATATTTTATATCCAGTATCATTAACTTCACCCTTAATGTGTATTGTGCTTTGAGATAATTAGCTAATAATGATGGTATATACAAAAATTATAAGTAAATATATCAGGGACATATGCTCAAACATTTTTTTCTGATAGGTTTGCAAATCAAGTTTAGAAACACTTCTAAACTTTTTCTGTTTAAGTGTATACTCATCAGATAGAAAGGGAAAATGATCAAGATGAAAGGAAATACAGAATTGCATGAAAATCAAAAGATACTTTCTGTGAATGCTTATCTGGCCAATTAATGTATATAATTAGTATAAGAGTACAGAAGTCTTGAACAGGAGTCCCCAACAGAAATAAAAATTAAAGACAAAGGAATAAAATACAAATTAAATATATACTGCTATATCCATCAGCATATAACTAAGCACACAAGTAAAGTTTTGCATGCTAGAAATAAAATCACTTTTGCTATTTCAAATAAATAAGAAAAGCATAAAAATTATGCTCTGTTTGTACATACTGTATTTAGGTGAGTACTAAGATGTAATGCATTTTTATTTACAAAAAGAATTAATTTTCTGGTGTCACTTTGCACAAAGTTAGATGTCTCTCATTCTATAGATAATGAAGAAGATCCTCTATATTAGGTGATTAATAATAGAAAGCAATTCATTCCTCATATCCTACATTTTTATATTTTTCAACCAAGAGAAAAGCTGCTAGAATATGTAACAAAAATAACTTCATGTTTCATAACATTCTCTTAACTTTAACACTGGTGGGAATAAGAGAAAGGATTACATAGAGTTAAAGATGAATGTTTCTTTCCAAAACACGTTTTATATTTAATGGAAATAAAAATTTATTTTAGTTTGTTAGCAGGAAATAATTAAATTAGGCTACTAAAGATGTAGAGAAAAATACAGACAACTGAGCTGTACATCAGACTGAAATTTATTTTATATGTACAATCCAGGAAATAATTCTATCTGATGTCTTGAGATAAGAACCTAAGTGTCTACTCACCAAAGTGAAATCCCAGTGGGATCCAGGTGTTAAAAATGTGAAGGAGCTACCTCTCCTAAGGGAATACCTGTTAACAGAAATTAAAACAATAAGTAAATTGAGAGTAATGTAAGCAAAATAAAGCACTAGACCACATGTGTCAAACACAAGGCCCGAGGGCCAAATCCAGCCCGCCAGGCCTTACAATGTGGCCCGCACCGGGCTGTCATCACTGCACTCCGCTGTCAGTTTATGACATTGTCAGTTTATGACTGTTCAGTAAACCATTCGGCCCTCGATTTAGGCTGGATTTTAGATTTTGGCCCCTTCTCTGATTGAGTTCGACACCCCTACACTAGACATATAAAAAACTAATTCTTTTCAGTTTCAAAACTGTTTAATGTAGCCTATTAGTCATTCAATCATAAGAAAAAAATCAGGACAGAGGTTTTAGTTACTTTTAGAATCATTACAAAATTGACAGAGCCTTTGTAACATTAGTGAATAGATTATTTAAAAAAAAAAAAATTACCAAACTGAGTTTATTTTAGGAACATATACCAGATCCAATTATATGGAATCTCTTTATATGTTACATTAATAGGTTAAATAAAAACTGTAAATGATGGGAAAATGTTTGATAAAATTTAACTCATGTTTAGTATTTTAAAAACAAGAATAAAAGGGTATTTTTTTCTAAAAATGTTTTTATTTTATATGTACATTTTTATTTATTTCAGTAAAAGGAAAGAAGAGAGAGAACCATCAATGATGAGACTCATTGATTGGGATGGGATGCCTACACATCCCCTACTGGAGATGGAGCCCATAATCCAGGCCTGTGCTCTGACTTGGAATTGAACTATGACCTCCTGGTTCATGGTTTGACAATCAACCAGGAGTGATGCTTATCCACTGAGCCACATGGTCTGGGCTGAAAGGGTATTCTTAACATCTGTATAATAAAAGCCTAAGTGATGGCTAAGGTGGAATGACCAGTAGCTATAATGTGCACTGACATCCTTAATACTAGAGGCCCGGTGCACAAAATTCATGTGGGGGGGGTGGGGGAGAGGAAGTAGAGGGTCCCTCAGCCCAGCCTGTATCCTCTCCAATCTGGGAGCCCCTCAGGGCGATGGACCTAAACTGGCAATCAGACATCTCACAATCCTGGATTGCTGGCTCTTAATTGCTCACCTGCCTGGTCACCCTGAATTGCCCCCCCCTGCCCCGCCCTCACTGGCCTGATTGCCCCTCACTGCCCCTGGGTGTCAGCTTGATCGCCCCTAACTGCCCCCCTGCCAGCCTGGTCGCCCTTCACTGCCCCCCCCCCCCCCCCGGCCAGCCTAATCGCCACCCCCAACTGCTCCCCCTGCCAGCTTGGTTCCCCCCAACTGCATGCCCCTTGTTGGCCTGGTTGCCCCTAACTGCTCCCATTTGCCAGCCTAGTTGACCCTTACAGCCCCCCTGCTGGCCTGGTCACCCCGTTCAGACTGCTGTTCAATCATTTGGTCGTCCCTCACTAACCCCCCTGCCGGCCTGGTAGCCCCGTGCAGCCTGCTTGTTCAGTCATTTGGTCATCCCTCACTAACCCCCTGTCAGCCTGCCATAGGCCGCCATCTTGTGAGGGTTAATTTGCATATTACCACTTTATAATATAGGATAAACCTCAATATTTATAAAACATGGAGAAAAATCTCTAAACTAGAACAAGAAATAAAAATAGTTAATAAACTATAGTTGTTATCAATCATTTCAGATGTAAATAGTTTTTTTTCTCCTTTGTGGAAATAAAGATGAACCAAATGAGAAAAGTAAAGGTTATCACTTATATTTGGCAGACTCAAAAGCAGGCTGAGGAGGGAAAGTTTTAGAGTAGAAAAAAAGAGACAGTTTTAGATCTGCCCTGATTGGAGGCTACTGGCAGGCTAACTAGGAGTAGGCATCCTATATGATTTATTGGGGTATAATTGGGCTTGTTTTATCTGGTTTTTCTAAATTAGAAGGGAGTACAAAAATTAGGGAAGCTGGCAGGTATTGGTCAAATCCTGGTCACTTGGGGCCAAATGTTATTAAAGTTACTGTTTGGCTTCTTGGATTACCAACCAGTCCATTCTCCAATTTTATATTTCAAATCTCATCCTTGATCCTCAAGTTCTTTGTTTACTGTAAGTTACAGAAACACAACAGATGGCTATTTTTTCCTACAATAATTTATGTTTAAATAAAATACAGGCTCTTGTATTTTTGAAGCTAAATATAAAGAAGTTTGTTTATATTTTGATAAGGAACACAAGGGAAAATGACAAGAGAAAGAGGATGTCAAAACAGCTTTGCCGAAGAATTAATACTTAAGTAATACAAAAGATGCATCAAAGAGAAACAGCAATTAACACAGCATACAAGAACCAGGAAAGCTCTTTTTAAAAAAAAATATATTTTATTGATTTTTGTACAGAGAGGAAGGGAGAGAGAGAGTTAGAAACACCAACGAGAGAGAGTCATCGATCAGCTGCCTCTTGCACACCCCCTACTGGAGATACACCTGCAACCAAGGTACATGCTCTTGACCGGAATCGAACCCAGGGCCCTTCAGTCCCCAAGCCAACGCTCTATCCATTGAGCCAAACCGGTCCCGGCAGGAAAGCTCTTTGGGCAAATGGAGTAGCACATGTTAAGAAGGATTGAAATAAATTATATTCAGGACTCTACAATTAGTTCCTTATGTTTGAGAATCAAAAGAAATAAGGAAGGGGTAGATCATAATAAAAGGCCTTACATACACTCCTTAAAGAGTATAAACTTGATCTTAAGCATGTATGGCAGCTACTAGCTATTGAATTCTAAGTAAGAGAAGCATGGATTAGAAGTCTTGGTCAGAAAGACCAGTTAGGAGGTAACTCCAATACTGCTTACAGTAGATAGTAAGGAGCTGAGGCAATAGCAGCAAGGTTTAGAAATGAAGCAAATTAAAAAGGGTTCAATGACAAAATGGATAGATTTTTTCCCCCCTAGTTATGCCTGTTGTTACTACCAAGGTTTCTGGCATAGTGAAATATGATGCTACTAATAATTAGAAATAGATGCAGAAAGATCTTAAAGTATTTAAAGCAAACATTTCCTAAATAGTTATTTGGGGAAGGCTTATTAAGTAATAATAATAAAAAAAATCAACCAGGTAAATTTAAAATATCAAAAGGTCTTTATTGAACTATTCATGTATCAGGCAGCACCTCACCTAGCAAACAGAAAGGAGCTCTAAAGGGCTGTACAAAATACAAGTTTTTAAAGGCAGAAAGGGGTTTTGAAAAGAACACTATTAATAAAGAATACATTTTTTCAGGCAAGGCTTTTCTTCTGAGGGAATGGAAGGGACCTATAGGCAGATTATCTCATTAGTACTGGTCAGGTAATTCCATGTGGACTGGTTAAAGGATACATTCCTGGGAAGTGAAACTACAATTAGGTTAAGTAGGAAATCTTGGTCTGCTGAGGTGGGGCTTGGCACAAGTGACTCCATTTTGGGTCTGTTGTTTCTCTTTAACAGATTAAAACACAGTAAAGTTTTTAATACTCTTTTAAAATATGTTTTTATTTCAGAGATATGAAAAGAGATAGAAACATCAATAAGAGAGAAACAGTAACTGGCTGCCTCCTACAAACTTGCTATTGGGGATCAAGCCTGCAACCTTGGCACGCGCCCTGACCAAGAATGGAACTGGTGACCTCCTGGTCCATGGAATATCACTCAACCAACTAAACCACATTGGGCAAGTCTTCTAATACTCTTGGAGCTTATTATTATTATTATTATTATTATTTCTTTAAGGAGAACAAGATAACTTAAGAAAATGATTTTGCCACTGCAGAGAAGTAAAGCCACAATGAAGAAAACAGTCTGATTTTTTGATAAACAAGGTGTTTAACAAAAAAAGACATATGAAATACACTTGAGTAGCCAGATTATCATCTCTGAACACATAATTATTTGGCCATTCAGTGTGTGTCTGTGTGTGTGTGAATTAGAGGCCCAGTGCATGAATTCGGGTGTGAGTGGGGTCCGGCCAGCCTGGCCAGGGGGAGGGGACATGGGCGGTTCACTGGCCTGCCTGCTGGTTGAACTCCTGGTCGAGAGAGGACAATTTGCATATTAATCTTTTATTATATAGGATATACACTGAGTTGCCAGATTATTATGCGTTCAGAGATCATAATAATCTGGCCACTCTGAGTACATTATAAGCCTTATGACTAAATGCTATCCTATATAATGAAAGGCTAGTATGTAAATGACCAAATGGTGGAATGACCAGTCACCATGATGCTCACTGACCACCAGGAGGCAGACACTCAATGCAGGAGCTGTCCCCTGGTGGTCAGTGTGCTCCCACAGGGGGAGCGCCACTCAGCCAGAAGCTGGGTTCACGAATGGTGAGCAAGGCGGCAGTGGTGGGAGCCTCTCCTGCCTCCTTGGGATGTCAGACATCCCCCAAGAGCTCCCAGACTGCAAGAGGGTGCAGGCCAGGCTGAGAGTTGCACTCCAAGTGCACAAATTTTGTGCACTGGGCCTCTACCATAGGTATAATATTACAAACAAACTAGAGGCCCCGTGCACAGATTTTGGGGTGCATGGTGGGGGGTTTCCCTTAGCCCAGCCAACACCCTCTCCAATCTGGGACATCCCTCTCACAATCCAGGACTGCTGGCTCCCAAATGCTTGCCTGCCTGCCTTTCTGAGTGCCCCTAACTGCTTCTATCTGCCAGCCTGATCACCCCTAAACCACTCCCCTGCCAGCCTAACTGCTCCCCTGCTGACCTGATTGCCCCTAACTGCCCTCCCCTGCCGGCCATCTTTAACCACATGGAGGCAGCCATCTTGTTTGTTGGAGCGATGGTAAGTTTGCAAATTATCTCTTTATTATATAGGATGCTACAAGATTATAAGAAAAACAGAACCTTCATACTATGACTTACCATATATCACACTAGGTTAAAAACAATGCGATAGGTAAGTGCTACCGTGTTTCCCCCAAAATAAGACATCTTCTGAAAATAAGACCTATTTACAAGTTTCCTTCTGAGTGAAATATAACGCATCCCCTGAAAATAAGGCCCTCCCTAGGCTAAACATGAGAGATTTGGTCCACTGATTCTGAAAGAAATGGAGTCACAAGAAATTCACCAGGAAATTCAGGAATTGGATTGTTATGATGATGTTCCAGAAGATGATGACATGATTGTCATTGAATAAATGAGTAAATTCTTGATACTGTAGGATTCACAGTTTGTCTGGTTTGTGTTGACAACTACCATACTACCGTACCATATACAGGTAATAAATTTCCTTTATTTTCATTTAACAATAAATGTGTACCGTATTCTTCTTCATGGAAAAATAAGACATCCCCTGAAAATAAGACCTAGCGCATCTTTGGGAGCAAAAATTAAACCCTTTGCACTCCGAACCATTCTGGACATTGGCTACCAGCTACTCTCGACGCTACTTTGCGGCGGAAACGTGCATTTACAGACCCTCGTATTATTTAGTAGTATATTTTTGGAACCAAGTAACGTATTATAATGATATTGGACTTATATGAATTGGGTGACATCGAGGAATGTATATTTGCAAAAAAACCCCAATATTTTATTGTTTATAATTTTGTACAGTATGATAAGTTCTGAAACACTCCCCAATATGCATTGCAGGCTGATTAGTGCATGTTTGACAGTAATAAGTGGTTTGATGCCTGTCTCAAAAAGTTGCGTGGAAATAACTCAATTCCCCGTAATCACTAATAAAGTGCAATGTCCCCTGAGAGGGGACATCCGAGTGATATGCTAGAATTCCGATGTCCCCTGAGAGGGGACAGCGGAGTGCAAAAGGTTAATACGTATAAGACACTGTCTTATTTCAGGGAAACAGGGTATTATATACCACATGACTGAAAACAGCCTTCAGTGGGAATCGGATTGAGAAGCAGCAATTATGACTTCTCAGATTATTTTTAATCTAATACAAATATTTATTCCAAAGTAGTAATCATAGTGGCACTTAAAATATTCAATAAACACTGCCATTGAGATATAAGACAAGTGTTAAGGAGAACACAAAACCAAAGCTATTTTTTCTCTATTCACTAGAATCGAATGTACTGACATCAGAATAAATTTGATGTCTGAAGGCTGAAAAGAAAAATACCTTTTAGGAGTTTTAAATAGGTTAACAAACTGGAAAAATATTTCCAACTGGATGGCATTTTTTCCCCAGCACTAGCTATAATCAGCTTTATGGTAATGCTATTTTCCCCCCATTTCAATAACAAGTATCTATTTATTTTGAATACCCATGGAAAAAAGTAACCCAAAACACAAATTTTGCCCAGAAAGTATGGGAGACAGTGCCAACTTTGAAAAATCATTGGAAGACACAGTCATTTTTCACAGGAATCAGACTCAAAATATAATAGCTATTTTAAATCCTTGTGGGAAAATTTCCCCCCCCACAAAGCCAAAAGATTGAAACTGTCCTTTTTTAGAAGACACCCAATATAATCCATTTAGAGGGAAGTTTAAAAGATAAAATAGTAAGTGACGATGTTTCATCTTATCAATAATTTTTGTCTCATCCCCTTTTTTATACGTCCAAGTAATTATAACATTAAGGCATAAAATAAATAATACATTAAGGAATTGGCTTGGTATATGAAGTTAGGTTTCCTAGTAAGTCCATTGTGATGCTGAGACCGGTTTGGCTCAATGGATAGAGCATCAGCTTGGGGACTGAAGGGTCCTGGGTTGGATTCCGGTCAAGGGCATGTACCTTGGATTCGGGCATATCCCAGTAGGGGGTGTGCAAGAGGCAGCTGATCGATGACTCATAAGTCCATTGTGATTATTTCTTTGCCTCTAATCTACTTCCTTTCATTATTTGGTGTGTTTTGAACAATGTATATTATTTTTGCATTACGATGTTTCAACAAAGCATAATTACAATGATAAAGTTGATGTTCAAAAAGAGAATCATTCTGTTATTTCATCTTTAAACCAAATTATATTTTCAGATATTATGATTTGTGTCACTGTACTCCCTGTGGTGGAAGATAATTAACTGAATTGGAATTATAAATGGCAGAAAAGTAGCTCAACAAATGATTTTCATAAAATATACCAGACAATATAAGTGAGGAAACTCTTCCAATTTAAAAGGAAAACAAACTACAAAAACATAAAGTTACTGGCTTAAAATAAGGTAAATATTTAGTGGTTTACAATGAAAAACAACCAAAATGATTTAGAGAAGTAGTTTTTAAACAGCAAGCAAAATAGAAGGACTAATAATGGGAATATAGCATAGCAGGCAATTGAAATTGACAAGAAGACAGACTTGAGGCACAGGGACACCTAAAATATGACGAAGTGTAATTGAAAATTGTTTGGGACACATCCAGATCTGTTAAGAAAAATTACTTCCTATGTGAAAATAAGAAATGCAGCTGCTCAGCTAAAGAAGTTGCTCCCACACACCAGCAAGTACAACTCAAATAAATGCCTCAGCTTAATTACAAACTATCACTTGTAACCTGAAAATAGCTAAAGTTAAAAACAACCTATAAATGCTCAGGTACCATTAATGTACAAATAATTATGTAAACTATGCTCTATAGTTAACACTTGTTGATTTGGGGGAGAGGGCACACTGAACTATTCAGTTCTCAAATTCTTTGCAAATTAGATGAAAGAGAAAAGACAATTATCACCGAAACAGTTCATTTGTTTAAATAGAATATCTGATGTATTTGATACTACTCTTTTGACTCTTCTCACCTTTGCTATTAAGGAACTGTCTCTTTTCCCACTTCATAAAGATTTTGGAGGAGCTGATAATCATGTCCAGGGGTCCTCAAACTTTTTAAAGTGGGGGCCAGATCACGGTCCCTCAGAGAGCTGGAGGGCCGGACTATATGAACTACTAATTCCTACTGTAACACCTCGGCTGCGCTCACTGCCCAAAAAACCTGGCGGGCCGGATCAGACTCCTCTGCGGGCCGCATGTGGCCCGCGGGCCGTAGTTTGAAGACCCCTGATACACTATATATCCAATCACATGGGTTTCTCATCTGAGAGTTCCAAATAACAGATACATCTTAGAAAATCTCTAGTACAGAACACAGCTGAGCATCTACCAGTAGACACCAGGACACACACATTCCAAACATAACATTAGTGTTTTTGTATTACACAATTTTAACATACTGATCAGATTGCCTTGCCCAAATTGCCTTGCATCAAATTCAGGAGCGAGGGTACAGAGAATAAGGACAGCAGCAAGTTAACAGTGAGGGAAGAGAAAAATACCTAAAAAGCGCACATCATTAAAAATCTAGTAGCCTTTTATCACCTCACACTTGCTAAAATGACTATCATCAATAAATCAACAAAAAGCAAGTGCTGGAGAAGATGTGGAGAAAAGGGAACCCTAGTACACTGCTGGTAGAAATGCAAACTGGTGCAGCCATTATGGAAAACTATGGAGTTTCCTCAAAAAATTAAAAATGAAATTGCCATTTGACCCAGTGATTACGCTTCATTTAGAAAGATATATTCTTAGAAATATATCCTAAGAATCCCAAAATACCAATCAGAAATAATACCGTATATGCATTCCTATGTTCATAGCAGCGTTCTTTGCAACTAGAGGCCTCGTACTACATGAAATTCGTGCACATTTAGGGTCCCTAGGCCTGACTAGCCACCAGGGCCAATCTGAGGGATGACTGATGGGGTGATCGGGGCCCCCTGCTCGCACTCTCCTTGGCCAGTCTGACATTGCCCACTCTTGGCCCCACCCCCGGGTCACCTCCCTCTGCGGGGTGACTGGCGGGGCAATAGGAGGGCCCCCCCCCCCCCCCCCCCACTGGCACCTGCTTTGGCTGGCCTGAGGCCCGCGGACTGGGGGCAACTTCTGCATTGAGCATCTGCCTCTGTTAGTCAGTGAGCATGATAGTGACTGGTTGTTCCGCCAATCATTCTGCAGGTCTATTTGCATATCAGGCTTTTATTATATAGTATTAGAGGCCCGGTGCACGAAATTTGTGCACGGGGATTCCTTAGCCCAACCTGTACCCTCTACAATCCAGGAACTCTCAGGGGATGGCCTACTGATGGCTTAGGCCTACTCCCTGTGGTTCTCTGCTCTCTGTAGGGCCTGGGGATTTCGCTGAAGCCATGGAGATGAAGTCCCTATGCCCTGCTATCTGCTGTAGGGCTTGACGGGGACCTCAAGCACTCCCCACCGTTCTCTGCCTGCTGGGCCTGGGGGTGCTTCTGCCACTGCCATGCTAAGGAAGCCCCCATTCCCTGATGTCCAGGTTCTGTCTGTCAGGCCTGTGTCTTTCCCACTGCCACCTCGCTAAGGAAGTCCCCAAGCCCTGCTGTTGGGGCTCTGTCTGCCATGTCTGGGGGCAGATCCAGCCTCGCTGCTTGGTCCCCACAAACCCCAGTGGGGCTGACAGCCCAGACACTGAAGCAGCAGTGGACAGGCCAGACACTCCAGTAACGAACGGGGCAGGGGGTATTGGGCCCATCTTGTGGCTATGGGGGTTGCCATTTCGTCATGAAGTGATGGTTAATATGCATATTAATCTATTATTATTTAGGATAGCTAAGATCTGGAAACAGCAGCAAGTGCCCATCAGTAGATGAGTGGACAAAAAAGCTGTTGTCCATTTACTAGGTGTACCAATTAATAATGCAGACTTTTTTCAATAGACGGAGTTACTATCCTATCTAATAAAGAGGGAATATGCTAATTGACCATCACAAAGATCGCTGCACCCACAGCTGAAGCCAAGTTTCCTTAAGGAGCCTTAACGAGCAATCAGCAAGGACCAGAGGCTATTCCCTCCCTCACCTTTGTGGGAATTGACAGGGGACCTCAGGCCATGCCCCCCTGCCCTGGGTCAGGCTGGGGGACTTCAGGCGGCACCTCCTGTCTTGGCACCAGGCCAGGGGACCTCAGGCCATGGTCCCTACCCTGCGGGGCTTGACAGGGACCTCAGGCTGTGCCACTCATCAGATGGGACTAGACAGGGAATTTCAGGCCACACCCCCAACCCCGGCACCAGGCCCAGAGACCTCAGGTCGTGCTCTCCACCCAGAAGGGCTTGACAGGGGGGGTCTCAAGGTGCGCCCCCAGTGCTGGGTTGGGGGAACTCAGGCCACATTCCCCACCTAGCGGGGCTTAATGGGGGACCTGAGGCTGCGCCCTCCTGCCAGGGGGGCTTGAAAGGGAACCTGAGGCTGTGCCCCCTTCCCGGTGCTGGGTCAGGGGACATGAGGCTGTGCACCCCCACCTGGCAGGGCTTGATAGGGGACCTCAGGCCATGACTCCCACCCAGCAGGGCTTGACAGGGACCTCAGGCCATGCTCCCCACCCAGTGGGCTTGATGAGGGACTGCAAGGGGCATCCCCAGTGCTGAGTCGGGGGTGTGCAAGAGGCAGCTGATCGATGTCTCTCTCTTATCGATGTTTCTGACTCTCTATTCCTCTCTGTAAAAAAATCAATAAAATATATTTAAAAAAAAGAAGAAGAAAACATGCTCAAAGTCACTGATCATCAGAGAGATGCAAATTAACAATGAGATATCACCTCACACCTGACAGAGTAGCTACCAGCAACAAATCAATAAATGACAAGGGCTGGCAAGGATGTGGAGAAAAGGGAACCCTAGTACACTGCTGGCGGGAATGCAGACTGGTACAGCCATTATGGAAAACAGTATGGCGTTTCCTCAAAAAATTAAATATGGATCTGCCATTTGACCCAGTGATCCCACTTCTAGGAATATATTCTAAGAATCTCGAAACACCAATCAGAAAAAATGTATACACCCCTATGCTCATAGCAGCACAATTTACAATAGCTTAAGGTCTGGAAACAACCCATCAGAGTGGATAAAAAAAGCTGTGGAACATTTATAGCATGGAATACCATGCAGCAGTAAAAAAGAAGACTATCTTACCCTTTGAGACAACATGGAGGGACCTGGAGAGTATCATGCTAAGTGAAATAAGTCAGAGAAAGACAAGTGTCACATGATCTCACTCATAAGGGGAATCTAACAAAATAAACTGATGAACAGAATGGACCCAGAGACATGGAAGCATGGAACAGAGTGCGGAATCTCGGAGGGAAGGTGGGGGAGGGGGCGAGGAGCGGAATTTGTATTCATATATGCATAACCCATGGAAAAAGACAATAGGGAGGTTAAAGCCTGGGGTGAGGGGTGGGGGTGGGCCGCAGAGGGTCAGTGGGGGGAAATGAAGGAACATATGTAATACTTGCAACAATAAAGATGAAAAAAAAGTTAATGTGACCATTCTTTTATTTTTAGCAACTAATACTATAAATAGTAATAATAATGACAGTCGTGGCTTATCAAGAACTGGCTCATTTGTTTAAAATAGGTTTTGAAAAAAACGATCTACTCCCAAAATTAAATTCCTTTAAGGAAACAATAACCCTCAGATCTGAGTTTATACAACAGCCAGCTTGCCTTGAGAGTTCCTTTAATCTTGGCTAGCCAATCTACAAATTTATTGATTTTACTGAGGAGAAAAAAAAATTCAAAGAGTAAGTCCTATCACTATTGGTATATTAAGATGACAGTATTATCTTTCTACCAATGGAGAGCATTACTCTCAGTCCATTTACAAGGAAAATACTACCGGTATAAAACTCTTAAAATGATCAGTATGTACTTATATTCCTGCTATACAGTGATATGCAACGTCCAATGGATTTTCCTAAAGTCCATTGGGCAAAAGTAGATGAAAATGCTACTTATATTCAATATTTATAGTATCTGCGAAGAAGAGCTCCTTAATTGTAGCTGTGTGAGTGAAAAAAATTGTTTCACTGGTTATGATTACTAGTAGACCTCTTTAGAGACTCCCAGTGGTGGGAGCAAACACTATTAAATTAGGAGTTAGGAAACACAGGACAAAATATTCCCAGTACCCATCTGTGGAATCTCATTGAGCTTCAAAAAGCCTAATATATATTAAAAAAAAAATTGTACTAATTTTTTTGTACTAATTTTTAAGGCTTTCTCTTTCAATACCAAAATGGGATAAAAATCAATGATTTCCGTTTGTTTAGGAATAGCAAAGAACCTGTTGAATGCTTATTATGGACCAAACACTATTCTAAGCATTTGAGATGCCTGTATGAGTTTATAGGCTTTAACTCACAATCCCCAGGTGGATAGCACCACTAGCCTCGCTTCATAAATGGAGAAGCGGGGGCCGTGCACTGACTAACTTGGTCAAAGCCTCCAAGTAGTGGGTGACAGAACCAGGACTCACCTCCAGGGAGCGTGGCTTTGGCTTTATTCAATGGCCCCGGCCGTGTGAGAAGTCACCGCGCTCAGGTCACATCCTCTCCCCCCACCCCGCGGGCTCAGGGCAGTTTGGGTCTCCTTCCGAGCGGCCCCCATTCCGGCAGCTCCCGGGCAGGCGAGGGAGCCGCGGCCGGGCCAGGCCCGCCTTCCGCGGGAGGAGGCCAGCGACCTGCCCGCCGGAAGGAAGTGGAGGAGGACGACCAGCCCGCCAGCCCGCCAGCCCGCCACGCCGGCCACCTACCACCTACCACCCTCCCGGGACTCGGACCAGCTGCCCGGACCCCGCGCTCACCTGCGGTCCGGCTCCGGCCTGGGGGTGTCAGGTGAAGGCCCCGCGGCGCCGCCCGCGCCGAGCTCGGGAGTCCGGCGGCTTCGTCTCCGCGGCTGGGGTGGCTTCTGGGCCGCCAGCGCGGGCTCCATGGCGCGCAGGGGGATGGGGCAGTGGCCGGGTGCCCGGGAAGTCCGCCGGGACGGGCGCCGTGCCCAACCGCTTCGGTCCTGAGAGAAGTTTCTGTCAGGAATGAATCGCAGCCGCCACCGTCGCCAAGTTCCGGGGTTTGAAAATGGTGACCGCCCGGCGCCAGCCAATCGTGGGACAGCTGGCCGTTGCTAGGAAACGTGAATCCCGCCCCTCGCCCGCTCCCTTTCGCTCCCTCCCACCCTCCCTTCCGGGCGCCTTAGTAGCGGGAAAGGGAAGATGGTTGGAAGGAACAGCCCTACAGATTAGTTGGGTGGTCTTGGATTATATTCTATTCCCGAATTCCAAGGCCCAATACCTATTTCAGTGTTTATTAGGACTTTCACCGAAGGCGAAGGCACAAGAAAGGTTGAAAATAATTACCTAAATTGATTTTTTGGGGGGCGGGTGTCAGGTACGCTAAATTATTCATGTAAAATAACACCCCAATTAACCAAAGATAATGGGAAGTATTCTTAGGGCTGTCTCTAGGAAACCATTAAAATCAAATTATGAACCCTCCTGTCTCCCAGAGCGGAAGAGACAATCTCTGTTCAGCCAGAGAGTGAAGGAGGCAGCAAAAGGCAGAACATCAAAATAAGGACCTTTTTTCAAATAAAAAAGACAATTGTTAAGTAGCACATTGTTTCCTATTTTAAATATTGGTTTTTTAATTGTCCAATGCCTTAAATTAACCTCTCCTTTGATTCCGTTTCTGGGAATCTATCCTAGGAAATAAAACTACATATACATTGAAGGGTGGCCGAATATGTCATCCAAAATATGCTACTTGGACATTAAGATTAATTTTGAGCTACAGGCACTTGAAGAACACCAAGTACAAGCAAGAAGAGTACTCTCACCTTCCCCTTACTTCCTGAAAGTGGGAGATAAAACTCCCAGGTGAAAGCTGCCTTCCCTATACTAGGAGGATAGGAGGAGAGAAACATTGTCATCAGAGATGTGATAGAGTGAATTCTGTACAGACTTTATTAAAATATCTTTAGTCTCTCTCTCTCTCTCTCTCTCTCTCTCTCTCTCTCTCTCTATATATATATATATATATATATATATATATATATATTCTTTTTCTAAATATTTGGTTACTTTTCCCCAGTTGCCTCTTTTTCTTTGACCTAGCATATAAGCACTAAGATTTTGCCTCTTCTTTGGGTTTCCATTTTCTTATGGGGGCTCCCATGTACATGTGAAAATCTGTTTGCTTTTCTCCCATTAATCTGTCCTCTATCATTTTAACTAAAATACTGAACCAAATTGCTGGAAACCAAATCAGTTTCAGCTGGGAAAGAGATGTTGACAGGAAGCCAGGAAGGCTGGTCAACAACCTCAATTGCTTTAACCTTTAGTTGAGATTATGTTAAGTTGAAGCAGCTGTTAAGCCTCAATAAAAGGGGATGGCAGGGCCAGAGCAGTCGTAGTTCTCCCACTAGAGTTGGACTACCGCCTGGCCCCCCAAATCGCCAAATTGAATTTCTTCAAGTCTCTTTTCATTTGTGTGCGGCCCTTCTCCAGAACCTGAACCCTGAATTGGAACTCTTTCTACGCGGGCCGTGAAAGAGAGTCCTATATCTGGCGCTCAAAGCGGGGCTCCTGGAGGAGAAGGTATTTTTCGCCTAGAGCAAAGGGGGAAAAATACACCGAGAAAAGGTGTGGAAAATTCACCAGAAAAAGGTGAGGGAAGATTCACCAGAAAAAAGGTGAGGGAAATTCACCGCACTCAAAGCCCACGGCCAGCTGCAGCGTCGCGAACTGTGAGCAGGGTGGGAACGTCTCTTTTCAGCCAGGCTAATGGGGAAGAATTAGGTTATAAATTTAAAGTAAATTTTATTATAAAATTTTGGTTTGTATGCTTAAAAAATGTTTATTGTGCAAATTAAATTGGGAGAAATTATACAGTTGTAATTAAAATACCTAAAGTATAACTTGTTTTTGAGAAAATAAAAAGTATGTTTTCTCTAATAATTAGGAATTTAAAATAAGTTGCTTATTATTGGTCTAATTAAAAAAGAGGATTAATTCTGTGATCTCAACCAAATATTTTCTATGCAAAAACTAGTCTAAATTTAATTGATATCTTAAGATAATAATAAAAGGTATTATAATATTTAAATCACATATGGATATAGATATTTGTTTGATGGTTTTTTCCGTGTTAAAATTTCAAGGCCTTAACAGAGATGATTCTTGGAAAGCTCCAAGGGCCCGGAGAAATACAAGAAATTTATTCTCTTAAATGAAATATTTTAAAAACTTGAAATTGCATGGAAAGCCTTATCAAATAAAAATTAATAAATATAAATATTTTAGAGGGTTTATAGGCATGTATTGTTACTGGCAAAGGAAAGCAGTTAACTTATTTGGCGCATGGTAAAGAAGACGGTATAGACGCCTGACACCTGAGAATGTCTTTCTTGCCATGTTAGCAGTAATCATCTGTACGGTAATATTACCTGGGACAAATGTGGAAGTGTTTAGGACTTATGTTCCTGACCCTTCATGGGTAAAAGCCCTTATGTGGGCTGATCCCTTGCCAATGTAGTCACCAATAATACTAAGCACCTTGGTCATCCAGGAGGAAAATGGGTGGGGCAAGGAAGTATAATTACACAGGTGTTGCCACCCAGCTTCCCTTTTTGTATGACACAAAATCAAACCAATGCTCCTTTGTGTGTAAAATTAAAGAGAGGTTTCTGGTTTGCACCAAAGTAGAGGAATATCACTACTTGCTCCTGGGAGAGGTGCAGAGAATGTAACTAAGACCTTGTCTATACAAAAAGAAATTGACAGCCAGTTTAAATTTGAATTGCCATTGGCTTAGAACAAAGAATATCCTTGCATGGTATTATTCTACAATGTCATTTATAATTTTTGATATTTTACAACAGCATATTGTACTATTATTCCAAACAAAATTAAAAATCTAATTTTTGAATGTTTGGCAGCAATTTAAAAGGACATGAAAGGATTTAATCCCTTCCACTGTGTGGAAAGCCTCACTGGGAAGGCACTTGAGCATTCTATATTGGCCTTTCTTGCCTTATTTGCAAAGAGGGACCCTCTCGTCACAATAATTGCCCACAGCTGTTGCTTGAGTTTTCAGTTCATGCTGAGGTTAAAACCTCATGGTGGCTGGTACCATGGATCTGTTCTCTCACACAATGGGGTGAGCTGGATCCTCCCTGGAGAAGAAACCTGGGTTCCCTAAGATCTGTGATCAATGCCGGGGCCCCGCCAGCAGGCGAGGGGATCCCAAGGCAGGTGCTGGGCATGGAGGCCATAAGAGCATAGGCTACCAAGGAGACAGAATTGAACCTCACATCACCCTGCTTGGCCCCAGAGGATGGCTGGTTAGCCAATGACGGGTAAGATTCCTCAAGGGAGGGACAACCTAAGACAGGCACAGCCGCAGAGGGCCATCAGGAGAGGACCTGGGGGCCAACAGAGGTGGGGTACAGATCCTCACCCCCCCAACGCTGCAGAGGCTTGAACACTCGCCCTTTTGAGGGATGTCTCCTGCCCCATGGCTGCTTCACGCTTCCCATGCCCAGCTCAGATTGGGACCCAGGCAACAAACAGATTTGGTCCAGCTCAGATTGAGACCCAGCTACAAACAAGAGACTTGGCACGGCTCTTATTGAGACCCAGGCAACAGAAAAGTGGCTGATGGTGACTGTCCTACATCTAAATCCAGCCTAAATCTACGAGTGCTCAGGGCTTTCTCAAGGATGCATATAATCTTTTCCATTAATATTTACAGAGTAAACTAAAAATGTTGTTAAAATATTAAATTTGACAGTAAAATAGTCGTTTTCAAATTAATTTAAATTGGCTAAATGAAATGAGTTAATATTCAAGAAAATTTAATTGTACAACAGGCTGTTCCTAAAGTATTAACCAAAATTTCTATTGGTAGTCCATTTCATGGTAAAATTGTTTAACATACAATAAACCTTAAAGCAGTCATAGTTTTTGTACAAAAAATTAAAAGTTAAAAGTTATCAAAACAGCATTATAAAGTTTTTCCAAAAGCCTCCTAATAATTAAATAGAAAAAGGGGGATAGTGGGAAATACCATGTAAAAAAAAAAAAAAAATGTCCTGTAAGTAAATTACATTTAGAAAAATTTTTCTTCTTTTGAAAACCAGTTTTCATTTGTAATGATAACAGTAAGACAGCCATGAAAAACACACATAGTACCAAAATAAGTCAAAGAAAAATTGTTTGGGCAAAAAAAATTAAAAGTATCCTAAGTAAAATTTATAGAAAAGATTCCTTTATTAATTTTGGTCGAGATATGTTTGTATATTTTCAGAAAACAACTCTAAGACCATGTGGATTCCTGCAACAGAGAAGAATTGACAGGAATACTCCAGCCATAAAGACAGGAGGAAAAACAGACCAGAGATGGAAGATGCTGACGACGCCTTGCCATACTAGCAGTCAGCAGATGTGCGTCGCTGCAGGTTGTCGAGGACCGAACCAGAGGTCGGACCTGCATTGACACCATTTTTCCACCATCCGGATACCATTGCTGTCATGGACTCAGAACTGTTGGACATTAAAATTTGGACTCAAAAAACTGTGTGACACTGAATCTGGGATTCAAAAACTGTTGGCCCAGAAAGAAATGTACTACAGACTGATTTCATTTGACTCTCAGCATAGCCATTGTTGCTTATTTCATTTTTTGTTTGTTTATTTCTAGTCTGCATATGTAAAATTTTTTAGGGAAAGAAAACGGGGGAGATGCTGGAAACCAAACCAGTTTCAGCTGGGAAAGAGATGTTGACAGGAAGCCAGGAAGGCTGGTCAACAACCTCAATTGCTTTAACCTTTAGTTGAGATTATGTTAAGTTGAAGCAGCTGTTAAGCCTCAATAAAAGGGGATGGCAGGGCCAGAGCAGTCGTAGTTCTCCCACTAGAGTTGGACTACCGCCTGGCCCCCCAAATCGCCAAATTGAATTTCTTCAAGTCTCTTCATTTGTGTGCGGCCCTTCTCCAGGACCTGAACCCTGAATTGGAACTCTTTCTACGCGGGCCGTGAAAGAGACTCCAATACCAAATATCCTAACGGGACAGAAATAAAGTTTTGTTTCCCCTACAATATGATGTTAATGGCACTGTTATTTAATGGCATCGGAAAAAGTAAAGATTATCTAAATAAACAATGATAGGGAAATTGTTAATATGGTTGATCCATTGGAAAGAATATTTTTGAACAATAAAAATTAACTGTGATGTGTGTAACAGAATAGCATATTGTAATTTTTAAATAAAAACTTGGCATATAAAGGCATATTAATATATTCAGAGTTATGAAGTACCAGGAATTTAAGTTATGAAGTACCAGGAAATGATGAAATCAATGTTAAAATGTCTGTAACTGGTATTACAATTTTCTTCTTGTATTTATAATTATTTTTAATCATGTGGCACTGAACTTATATTACATTGATAACACAAGGGAAAACATTTTTAGCTTTAAAAAAAGGTTAAGAAGTTAAGAGAGTAAGATGCCTATAGTTAAAAACCACCTCTGTTCTACCTAATCCTACTACCTTCACCCCCAAAATTAAAGAAGAAAGTATTGCTTTTTAATAGAGTCTAGGGAGTTCATCTCCTCCCAGACAGAGCTTCATAGGATGCACACATTTAGATCATACCATGTGAAATTGCTGAAATTTGACCTTTTAAAACAGCAGTTTCATCATTCCAACCCAGTACTTTGGCACGGTCTTCAGAAGTTTAAGTCTGTCAGTTCTGCAATTCTTAAACTGGTTTTGATAGTGTAATTGGAGATAGGCAGTCTATAATCAATTTGCAAAGTAGAATGGATGTTGATGTGGGGATTCTTAGTGGGGAGAGATTTCTTTCCAGCGGTCAGAATACTATTGTTTTATGCAGAGCACTTCTTTCCAATTTTCAGATACTTGGGAACTTACTATTTTGTTTAATTATTTACAATATTTATTGAATTTTTACATATTATGCCAGACCTGTACTAGATACACTAGGGAAACAATGAGTAGAAGATAAATTTTAATAACAAAATAGCTGGGTACCCTAGAAACAGAGTGAAAGAAAGTGGACTATTCTGAGGGTTGGTCATTCAAGACATGAAAAAAAGCCATGTGAACAGTCTTGATCCTTAGTATAAGATATAAACTTTCTTGTGTCTAAATGCCCCTGCCCCCAAAGACAATGCCTTACTCTGCCTTAGAACAGTGTTGAATACATGAGAAATGTTCCCTGAATTCTCTTTTTCTCAGCTCCTTGTAAACTGCCATCTCCATTAACAAATTCTTCAGAGCAGAGCTTGAGTGAACTGATTAAACTTCAGCTTTTATTGTATACTAGAGGCCTGGTACATGGATTCATGCACTGGTGGGGTTCCTCGGTCTGACTTGCACCCTCTAGCAATCCGGGACCCCTTGGGTGATGTCAGAGAGCCAATTTTGGCCTGATCCCTGCAGGCCAGGAAGAGGGACCCACCATGCACTGGGCCTCTAGTATGGAATAAGATCTTTGGTTTATCTTTTCCCACCCTCCTCCGTCCCCTCTACCCTCTGAGATTCATGAGTCTGTTCCATGTTTCCATGCCTGTGGTTTCCACTCCTGTGTTGAGCATCTGCTCCCTGGTGGTGTGTGTCATAGCTACCGGCCAGTGGGCTAGTGGGCTGGTCACTTAGGCTTTTATATATATAGATATTTAGAGTATAAATTTCCCTTCCTAAGAAGATATTCTCATTATTTTAGTTAGACCTAAATATGTTCCAAGTTTTTCATCCACAGATTTACAACCATAGATTTGCAAATATTCTCTTGGGGGACTTCCTCAAAGATTATTTTTAAAACCTCTGACTGTATGCAATGACACCACTCATCAAGTAGGTTGATATTCAACAACTTGTATACTAATATCAATTAATATGTAAACCAATAATCCTAAAATCTATTTTCTTACACTATCTAAATAAATTAAACTCTGTGTTTGTAAAACTGCTTACTAAGTGATACATAAGCTGGTTTCAGCAACCAGTAAAGTCACATGGTATGTACCAGCTGTATATAACTTAGGTTATAGAGGAAAAATGCTGGGGATGGGTGGTTCTTGCCAGCTTCATGTTCTTTTTTCTTTTTTTTTTTTTTTTCCCCTGCCACTTCCAACAATCTGATTTACCACTCTGCATCACAGACATTTCAGTTCTTTCATCAAACCCTCAGATTAATGTTTTGCAGAAAAACCAGAATTGGAAAAATGACTTAAAGATATGGTAGCTAAGATTTCTTAAGCTGCCAAAGAGAAGATTTTTCTTATGATAAATTTATTTTAAGAAGAAAACTTCCTTTTTAAAAAATTCTCACCTGAGGATATTTTCCCCCAATTGATTTTCAGAGAGAGTGGAAGAGAGGAAGGGGAGGAGGGAGGGAGAAGAAGGAAGAGGAGAGAGAGAGAAACATCCATGTGAGAGAGAGACACATCAACTGGTTGCCTTCCATATGAGTCCCAACTGTGGGTGGGGAGGGAACCCACAATCCAGGTACCTGCCCTTGACCGTGAATTGAACATGAGACCCTTGTATTCAAGGGCTGACACTAACCACTGAGCATACTAACCAGGATGAAAACTTTCTTTTTAAAATTTTTTTAATTGAATTTATTGTGGTGACATTGGTTAATAAAATTATATTGGTTTCAGGTGTACAATTCTATGAGACGTCATCTGTATGTTGTATTGTGTGCTCACCACCCCAAGTCAAGTCTCCTTCTATTACCATTTATCCCACATTTACCCTTTTCTACCTCCTCCAAACCCCTTTTCTCTCTGTCAGTCTGTTCTCTGTATCTATGAGCCTATTTCTATTTTGTTCATTAGATCTACATATAAGTGAAATCATATAGTACTTGCCTTTCTCTGACCAGCTTATTTCACTTAGTATAATACTCTCCAGGTCCATTCATGCTATAACAAAAGGTAAGATTTTCTTCCTTTAAAAAAAAATCTTTACCCAAGTGCCGTAACCTTTTGCAGCAAGGATTCAGGATCTGGAGAAGGGGCCACGCACAAACGTGCTAGACAAGAAATATAAATTTAGAAGTTATTGGGAGAGCCAGGCGGAGACTTGCTCTCTAGTGGAGTGGATCTCTGAATGTCTAGATCCATAGCTTTTTATTTACTAGAATATACATTTGCCCTTTAACAAACCAAACAGACATATCAATGATAAGGTTTGGTAAACAATAAAGGATTATCAGGTTAGGGGATTGCCTTTAGCCGTTCAGCCAGAAGCAGGGTAATACTATGCTGATTCTCAGCCCTTGCTGAATATCCAAGTCCATTAGTCTTCTGATCAACTTCTTGCATTTGTATGTTAACTACTTGTTGGTCTTTGCCTCTAGCACCCAAGCATATGTTTACTGGTTTTAGAGAGAGAGGAAAGGGGAGAGAGAGAGAGAGAGAGAGAGAGAGAGAGAGAGAGAGGAAGGGAAGGGAAGGGAAGGGAAGGGAAGGGAAGGGAAGGGAAGGGAAGGGAAGGGAAGGGAAGGGAAAGGAAGGGAAGGGAAGGGAAGGGAAGGGAAGGGAAGGGAAGGGAAGGGAAGGGAAGGGAAGGGAAGGGAAGGGAAGAGAAGAGAAGGGAAGGGAAGAGAAGAGAAGAGAAGAGAAGAGAAGAGAAGAGAAGAGAAGAGAAGAGAAGAGAAGAGAAGAGAAGAGAAGAGAAGAGAAGAGAAGAGAGAGAGAAACTTCCATATGCACCTGACTGGAGATAAAACTTGAAACTTAGGTGTGTACCCTGACCAAGACTCAGACCCACAACCTTTTAGTGTGTGAGACAATGCTTCAACCAACTGAGCAACCCAACCAGGGCAAGATTTCCTTCTTTTGTATGGTCTCATTATATTCCCTTGTGTCAATATATCACAACTTTTTTATCCACTCATCTACTGATGGACACTTGGACTACTTCCAAATCTTGGCTATTGTAAATAATGCTGCAGTGAACATAGGGGTGCATATATTCTTGAATTAGTGTTTCAGTTTCTTCAGATATATTCCCAGAAGAGGAATCACTGGGTCATAAGGCAATCCCATTTATACTTTTTTGAGGTAACTCCATACTGCTTTCCATAGTGGCTGTATCAAGGTGTACTCCCACAAACAGTGCACAAGGTTTCCCTTTTCTCCACATCCTCACCAACACTTGTTTGGTCATCTATTGATGATAGCAATCTGACATATGTGGGGCGAAATCATTTTTCTGATGATTAATGATTTGAACCTATTTTAATATGTCTATTGGCCATCTGTATGTTCTCTTTGGAGGTCCTTTGGCCATTTTTAATTGGATATTTTTTTTGGAGTTGAGTGTTATAAGTTCTTTATAAATTTTGGACATTAACCTACTTGCCATTATTAGATACATCATTGGCTAATATTTTTTTTCCCCATTCAGTCAGTCTTTTCATTTTGTTGATGGTTTTCTTTGCTGTGAAAAAAACATTTTAGTTTGCTGTAATCCCACTTGTTTATTTCACTTGTTTATTTTTTCTTTGTTTCTCTTGTCCAAGAAGACATCAGAAAAATATTGCTATGAGAAATATCTGACATTTTACTGCCTATGTTCTCTTCTAAGATTTTATGATTATAAGTCTTACATTTAAATCTTTAATTCATTTTGAGTTTAGTCTTGTATAAGGTAAAGAAGGTGGTCTAATTTCACTTTTTTTTTTGCCTGTTATCTGTCCATTTTTCCCAACATCATTATTGAATTGACTATTTTTACCCAATTGTATGTTCTTGCCTCCTTTGTAGAATATTAAGTGACCATAAAGACATGTTTTTTTTTTTCTCTCTCTCTATACTGTTGCATTAATCTATGTGTCTGTTTTTATGCCAGTACCATGCTGTTTTGATTACTATGGCCTTGTAGTGTAGTTTGATATCAAGTAGTGTTATTCCTCCAACTTTGTTCTTGTTCCTCAAGATTTCTGTGGCTATGCAAGGTCTTTTGTGGTTCCATATAAATTTTTGGAATATTTGTTATAGTTCTGTGAAATACGCCATTGGTATCTTGATAGGAATTGTGTTGAATCTATAGATTGCTTTTGGGTATGGACATTTTAATGATGTTAATTCTTCCTATCCATGAACATACTATATGCTTCCACTTATTTGTATCTTCTTTAACTTCTTTCTTCGGTATCTTATAATTTTCTGATTACAGGTTTTTACATCCTTAGTTAAATTTAGTCCAAGGTATTTTATTTTATATTTTTTATACAATTATAAATTTCTTAATTTCCCTTTCTGTAAGTTCATTATTGCTGTGTAAAATACAACTGATTTCTGGATATTTATTTTATACCTTGTTACTTTACTGAATTCATTTATCAGTTCTAGTAGTTATTTGGTGGAATCTTTAGAATTTTCTATTGATATATACCTTATCATGTTATTTTCAAATAATGACAGTTTTGCTTCTTCCTTTCCAATTTGGATGCCTTTTATTTCTTCTTCTTGTGTTATTGCTATGACTAGGACTTCCAGTCCTATCTATAACAATAAAAGCATAATATGCTAATTAGACTGGATATCCTTCCAGATGACCTTTCGGAAAAAGCCGGGGCTCGAGGGAAGCCCAGGTCCCGGGTGCCAGAGGGCAGCCGGTGCCAGCAGCTGGGGGAAGAAAGTCCTACTCTTGCATGAATTTCATGCATCAGGCCTCTAATGTTGAATAAGAATGGCAAAAGTGGATATCTTTGTCTTATTCCCAATCTTAAGGGAAACACTCTTGGTTTTTGCCCATTTAGTATGATGTTGGCTGTGGGTTTGTCACATATGGCCTTTATTATGTTGAGGTATATTCCTTCTATCCCCAATTTTCTGAGAGTTTTTATCATAAGTGGATGTTGGATTTTATTGAAAGCTTTCCCTGCATGTATTGATATAATGATGCAATTTTTATCCTTTATTTTATTTATGTGGTATATCACATTTATTGATTTGTGGATATTATATTAACCTTGTATCTCCTTAATAAATCTCACTTGATTATCATGTATGACCTCTTTAATGTATTGTTGGATCTGGTTTGGTAATATTTTTTGAGGATTTTAGCAAGTATGTTCATCAGGGATATTGGCCTACAATTATTTTTTGTAGTGATTTTACCTGGTTTTGGAATTAGGAAAATGGATTTGGGAATTTTTCCTCCTCTTTAATTTTTTAGAATAGTTCGAGTGTTTTCTGCTACCTTGCCTTTCTTCCTCTGCTTCATCCAACCTACTGTTTATTACTACTAATCTATACTTTATTTCAGGTATTATATTCTTCATTTCTGACTGGTTCTTTTTTATGGTTCCTATGTTCTTTTTTATGCTTGCTTCTCTTTGTTGAAGTTCTCACTAAGTTTCTTGAGCATCCTTATTACCATTTTTTGAACACTATGTCTGGTAAATTATTTGGCTTCAATTCTTTTAGCTCCTTTTTTGGAGATTTCACCTATTTTTTCTTTGTCTCCCCATTTTGGCTGCCTCTTTGTGTTTGTTTCTATAAATTACGGTAGGGTGTCCTTATATGCTAGGTGTCCTGTGGGACTCAGTGGTGCAACCTTCTTGAGCACCAGAACTGGGTGCTCCAGGAATGTCCCTTATGTGGGTTATGAAGTCTTGATTTCTATTGGCCTGTTTGTGCATGGAATCCACCCTTAGTCCAAAATCAGATTTGTTTCTTAAAATCTAGTGTGTGCTTCTATCTATCAGTTATCTATTTATTATATAGGATTGTTTTCAGATATTGAAGTAAATAAAAAACAGAAAAAAAATAGAAACTGGAGTATTAGCTGTAGGGTTTAAGAGGGAGAATTAAACTTTAGAAGAAAATGTGTGGCTAGAAAAAGCTCTATTAGAAGTAGATTGAGACTAATTTTTTTATGCTTATACTGTCTTACAAAGAGACTATTGAAACTTTAAAATACTGAATTATGTTAGTAACAAGGGAGGAGAGTGGGGGAGGCAAAAGGGAGAGATATGGACATTGTGAGTGTGGGAATGACAATGGAAAGCTATTTGGATCGGGGCAGCCAGGGCTGCCAACAGATAATTAGCAAAGATAACTTCGGAAATGTCAGAACATCCATCAGAATTATTTCTCAGAACTAATTTTTTTAAAGAAGAATTTCTTGCTAAGATTTTTCTTTTCTCATTACTTAGCAATGAATTGCCTGGTCTATATTTAAAAATATCTAAGAAAGGAACTTTTAAAAAAAGGAAATCATAACTAAACATCACATTTATATACTTGCATTATATTATACACACATACTTTTTCTTTTAAGACTTGTTTATGTGTGTGTATGTGTATGTATGTGGATATATATATATTTAATGGAATACTATCATGGACACTTAACGTCTAAAATTGGGGGAGCAGACAGGCAACTTGCTTAGGAGCTGAAGCTAAAGCTGCTTCTTTTCTTAAAGACTTTTAAGTGAATTAATGAGGCCCACCCACAATATCAAGGGCAATCTTTACTTAAATTTAAGTGACTGTCAGTGTAAAACCACATCTACAAAAAGCTTTCACAGCAATACCTAGATGAGTGTTTGATTGAATAACTGAGCACTAAAGGCTAGCCACCTTGACACATAAAACTACCACATCGGAAAACTTCTCCGGACTTCAAGTTCCAGTTATGATTACTTGAGGAAACTTTTCCCTTTAAGACTTAGTTTTTCAAGGAAAAAAGGAATTACTAAGGAAATGGTGCATTTTAAAAATTACATTACAAAAGAGGTTTTCTCATTTTCTTCCAATTCCTTTGCAAATCTCAAGTAATCACAGCATTATCTCAGGGTGTTCAAGCCACCACAGACACATTGAGACAGAAGATCTGAAAAGTGGCGGGGCTGCTTTAAGTGAAGGCAGCAGCTTAGCTCTCAGGCGGAGTCACTTCCTGCCTTGTGATAAAGCTCACCTGGGCATACTCTGTCACTCATTACCAGGGGGCACCTTCAACTCAGCATGGTAAGTGACTACAGTGCTTATACATTGGTGACAGTGTTGCTTTGGTGTTGTAGAAAATTTTACTCGTCGAATTTGGCTCTCTTCACCTCCAAGACATTTTTAATAAATTCTTGAAATGAGAGAAGAAATTTTTAAATAATGATTGTTTCTTTTAACAGCCATGTTTGAGGATGATTTGAATAAGCTTTCCTCTATTCGAGCTCTAGTTTTGCTGCTTTTAGCAAAAACATAGTTGATTTTCAGGTATGTATTGCCTTTAACTGAAGTGCTGTAGCAAGAACCTCTCCTTCCTTTAGTTTTTGCATTGGTTTTATACCTGGTGTGCTGATTCTTTTTTTCTATATAAATCAAGTGCTTCACTTCCAATTATGGTTTTAGAATTTCTGGTGACCTCAGTCAGACCCAGGTAACCATTGTTAAGCTCATAAATTGACAAGTAAAGTGCACGGAAATCTTTGTTTTCTCTTGAGTTTAGTCCTTTGAAGACCACTCTTTTAAGATTCCCTTTCCCTTTCATCTCTATGTGCCAGTCTCAGTAATTTTTAGTATCTCAGCATTTTTAATTCTTAAATGGAAGCAACCTTTCAAATTGCTTTTTCATCTTTGATCTTCTCACCCCATGGAACTCTAACATTTCTAGGGTGTTTAGGTTGTTTTTCTCTTAAAAATTATGCCTTCCTATATGAAGGATTCTCATGGTAATGGAAATGTTGTGTCTTGAGTATATCAATTTATATTCTGGGTATGATATTTACCATAATCTTACAAAAATATTTCCATTGGGGAAATGGATAAAGCACAGGAGATCTCTGTATTATTTCTTACAACCACATAATAATATCCTATGACTTACCAATATTGATATTTAGTGGGCATTTTGCAATCTTTTATTATTTTATAGTTTGGTTAATATTTTAACAGATGGCTTAGAAAGGCGGGGAAGGCCAAGAGAAGAATAAAGTGAAAGTAGCATTCTGTACTCTGGGACACAGTTATGTTATAGACTCAGCTGCTTCTCAACCAGTAAAGACAAGATTGGACCTTGTTGGGTCAAGTATTCCTGCTAAGTTAAAAAAAAAAGACTGTATCACTCCTATGTCTGAACCACTAGCATACCAGCCACAGAGCAGCAATTGTGTTTTTCTTTTTTTATTTTTATTGGTGATTTTTGGGGATCTAAATATTGTGAGCAAATATCACATGTGCATCCCATGGGGACTGGGCAATCAATAGCTGAGGAAGGATGCCGTGAGAGAAATCTACATGTAAGTGGTTTTCATGATGTAGAAGTGTGAGCCCCCCCCACTCTTAAATTTTTACCTAAATATAGGAATTTAGATGAATATTGATCTGATTACAGTAGCTATTGTACTGAGATCATTTTTAGTTGAACAGGAGGAGACATATGGGTGTGAAGAGGCTGTTTATGGTTGAATGTGTTGTTTTGATTTTTATGTGCCCAAGAGTTTGGAATATTGGTTGATAGTAAGTGAAGTGTTTTCTAAATTGAGTTCAAAGCCTTTGTTGAGAGAAGAAACAAGAGGAAAGTACTCAAGTAGTGAGTTTGAATTCCTCATAAAGCAAAAAAGGGCTGTGTTATGTCTTGTGAGTCAAGGAGACAAAGTGCAAAGTTTGATGTGCTGAGTGAGAACAGAGTC
The DNA here is from genome assembly GCF_964339955.1 of Pipistrellus hanaki. NCBI lineage: Eukaryota > Metazoa > Chordata > Mammalia > Chiroptera > Vespertilionidae > Pipistrellus > Pipistrellus hanaki. Next base: position 128,808,674 of record NC_140503.1, on the reverse strand, counting down.
TAAGTCAGATTGAGGGGATGTGACCTCCCGCCCTCTGACTAGAGGTCTTTTTGTAGTTGAACCTCAGACCTTGGGAAAGTACAACCCTGGACAGGGGAGGGGCAGGGCTGCCTATCAGCTTACCAGGCAAACAACTTGAAGGGCCCCTCTGGTACAAAAGACAGGCTTCTCCCCTATAAGACCACTGCTTAGACTTGTCCCATGACCCCTGGCAATCAAAACTCAACTATATTAAAATCAGCAATTGCTATCACTTCAGATTTTTAGGATTAAGTTTTTCTTTCCCTCTCTTAGATGAATAGATATTTATCTATTTAATTACAGATAAAAAGGTTGTTTGGCTTTTTAAATAATGCGAATGGTAATTTAACAGTGGGATAGAAGATTAGAGGCTAATGAAGAAAACAGTAAAATTTAAACAGGAAAATAAAATCACTACCCAGATATAATGACAGTTATATTTTGATACATTTTAAAAACACCTTTTCTAACTTATTTTTAAATGTACTTGCCATTATATATCATGTCTTTACTTTATTCTATATAATAAAAGCTTAATGTGCTAAGTGTCAGACTGTTCAACTGTTCAACCAGTCGCTATGATATGCACTGACCAGCGGAGGGCAGATGCTCTGAGTAGTAGGTTAGCTTGCTGCTGGGGTTCTGCTGATCAGGACTGGGCGAGAAGGGCCTAATATGCTCTGGAGTCCTCCTGCTGTCTCTTCCCAGACCCAATCGTGCATCGGTTGGGTTCCTCAGCCTGGCCTGTACCCTCTCTCAATCCAGGACTCTTTGGGGGATGTTGGAGAGCCAGTTTTGGCCCAATCCCCACAGGCCAGACCAATGGACCCCACTGGTGCATGAATCCATGCACCAGGCCTCTAGTATAAAATATAAAGTAAAAATTATATCATTTCCTATGCCATACTTTTTTGTGTATAAATATTTAAGGGTTGGATAACATGCCATTGTGATGATGTATCTTCCTTGAAATGCCCAACAATAGGTAAATGCTTAAGTAGATTGGTTCTTAGTTTTCACTTTTTTATATTTTAACTAGAGGCCTGGTGTACAAAATTCATGCATGGAGGGTGTCCCTCAACCCAGCCTGCACCCTCTCCAGTCTTGGATCCCTTTCACATTCCAGGACTGCTGGCTCCTAACTACTGGCTTGCCTGCCTGCCTGCCTGCCTGATTGTCCCTAACCACTCTGCCTGCCAGCCTGATAGGCCCCAACCGATCCCCTGCTGGCCTGATTGATGCCTAACTGCTCCCCTGCCAGCATAATCATCCCCAATTGCCCTCCCCTGCTGGCCCAATCACTTCCAACTGCCTTCCCTTCATGGCTGAAGAGACTGGGGGACTGAGGCTGGATGAGGCAGGGCTGAGGGGGCTGGGGAACTCTGGCTGGATGAGGTGAACAGTCCCTGCCACCCTCCAGCAGGGCTGAGGGGACTGGGGGACTCCAGCTGGATGAGGTGGGGCTGAGGGGACTGAGTACTGCCATCTTGTGGCTGTGGGCACTGCCATCTTGTGAGGGCATGACATTCAATTAGCATATTCCCTCTTTATTGGCTATGGGCGCTGCCATCTTATGAGAGTGTGACAGTCAATTAGCATATTTCCTCTTTATTAGATAGGATACTGTGAATGCCATTGTGCGTAAATCTTTGCATTTTCTATTACTTCTTTCTTTTGTAATTATTTGTTGATGCCATTTGCCTATTTATATTGTAGATATCTCAAGGGTGTTATAGAAAAACTAGAGGCATGGTGCACAAAACTTGTGCACTGGGGTTGGGGGCAGTGTCCCTCAGTCCAGCCTGCACCCTCTCCATTCTGGGACATCCCTCTCACAATCCGGGACTGTTGGTTCCCAACCGCTCACCTGCCTGCCTGCCTGATTGCCCCTAACCACTTCTGCCTGCCAGCCTGATCACCCTTAACCCAGTGGTTGGCAAACTATGGCTCTTGAGCCACATGCGGCTCTTTGGTGTTCTAACATCACTTCTTCAAAATAGACTTGCTCAGGCCGAAAACTGGCTTCTGCACATGGGCCACGAAGTTTCAGTCGCATTGTATGTGCATGCCCACACGTGATATTTTGTGGAAGAGCCACACTCAAGGGGCCAAAGAGCTGCATGTGGCTCGTGAGCCACGGCTTGCCAATCACTGCCCTAAGCACTCTCCTGCCAGCCTGATGGATGCTTAACTGCCCTCCCCTGCTGGCCCAGTCACCCCCAACTGCCCTTGCCTGCCAGCCTGGTCACCCTGCCCTGCCCTCCCCTGCAGTCCTGATCACCCCCAACTGTCCTACCCTGCCAGCCCGGTCACCCCAAACTGCACTCCCCTGCCAACCTGGTCACTCCTAACTGCCCTCCCCTGCAGGCCTGGTTGCCCCCAACTGCCCTCCCCTGCTGGCCTGATTGCCCACAACTGCCCTCTCCACCATCTTGTGGTGGCCATCTGTGACCACATGGGGTGGGCATCTTGTGATCACATGGAGGAAGCCATCTTGTGTGAGGGCATGATGGTCAATTTGCATACTACCTCTTTATTATATAGGATTGATGTATAAAAAATTGCTATGTATACTTTATAGCTGGGTTGATAAATCTATTGCATGTTCCCTTGGTAAATTTTTAACTACTTTTAATCTTAGAACACCCTTTTCTTATTTAGAACCCATAAGAATAATAAGTGTAAAATCTCAAGCTTTATTTAGGCACCCTGGTTGGTGTTGTTAAGTGGTTAGAGCATTACAGGTTTGATTCCTGGCCCAGATCCAGACACATCTGGGAGACAACTAATCAATGTATCTCTCTCACATTAATGCTTCTCTCTCTGTCTCTCTGTTTCTTTCTTCTCTTTCCTCCCTCCCTTTCTCCCTTCCACTCTCTCTAAAAATCAATGGGAAACCCTAGCTGGTTTGGCTCAGTGCATAGAATGTTGGCCTGGAGACTGAAGGGTCCTGTGTTTGATTCTTATCAAGGGCACATGCCCTGGTTTCAATCCCCAGTAGGATGTGTGCAAGAGGCAGCCAATCAATTATTCTCTCTCATCATTGATGTTTCTATCTTTCTCTCCCTCTCCCTTCCTCTCTGAAATCAATAAAAAATATTTAAAAAATAAAAATCAATGGGAAAAATATCCTTGGGTGAGGATTAAGAAAACAAACAAACAAACAAAAGATATAAAAAAATAACAATATTAATTTATCTGACATGGCTTTCAATATGTGTCAAAGCTATACATTGACTTTGGTTTTATTCCTTTCCAATAACCAGCTAATTTTTTTTCTTGGTAAGATAACTTTGATTTTGTACATATATTATATATGAAATTACATGGATGGTCTTAATTCATTCTTAACCAATTACACAATAGGTGCTTAATTTATGTTGTCAAAAGAAATCTCTTAATGGAATTAGAGTCCTTGGTTCAGTTGTTCCTAATACTTAACTGTATCCTGCCATTTGGTTTCCATGGGATATTTTCATTTTGCCTTATCATAAATTTCTCTTATTGACACAAGCTAGCTTGGTTTCTGTCAGTTGTAAGCAGAAGTGCTGAGTGACATGGATCATGAGATCTAAGGAGGACTGCTCGGTTCTAACTCACTGTGGTTTATTTCAGAGGGAATGCCTTTCCATTCACGTGGGCCAAGCTGGCATCCAGATTGGGGATGCTTGCTGGGAACTGTATTGCCTGGAACACGGAATTCATCCAGATGGTTTTATTCTTGACAATAGAAAGGATCAGTTGGAAATTGCTAAAACAGAGCATATGGATGCCTCTTTCAATACCTTCTTTTGCGAGACAAGAGCTGGGAATCATGTGCCCAGAGCACTCTTCATTGACCTAGAGCCAACTGTTATAGGTAAGGTTTTACATTCTAGTGTACTTAACCAGGGTCACAATCAAAACAAACAAATCAAGTATCAGTGGGTAGGACTGGTAGATTATACAGTCTATTTGAACAGGAAGGCTCAAACAAACTTTCAACAACTCCATTAGGAAACACGGTTGTCATCCTTGATTTATACAATGTACTTGCCATTATATATCATGTCTTTACTTTATTCTATATAATAAAAGCTTATTATAGAGGAAACTGTGTCTTGAGAAGGTTATAGAACTTGCCTTAGATCACTGAGAATAACTGTCTTTGTTTCCAGGTCTGCCTTCTTATAAAAGCCATTATGCTTTAAAAGAAAACCAGCATAATTGAGTGCAGAAGAAAATATAAATAATAAACACAACACTAATAAATAAATGTATTAAGCCATACAAAATTGCCAATGGATGATTTTTTTTTTTTACCTAAAAAATGTCAGTTTCATATGATATAACCTCATAATAGAAATTTCTGCAAGGTACAGCGATATTACTGAAGCAGAATGAGTAACTGAGGAATCATCAAAGCTCTCCTCCTGGGGAATAGCATTTGCAAATTCACCAAGGCATGGAGGAACATGCAAGTTTAACAGGACTTCAGTGTGGCTGGAACTCCCAGCATGAGTAGGAAAATGGTAGAAGAGAAGACTTGGAAGATAGCTGGGGCTAGGTCTTTGGTGCAGGTAGGGGGAAGTAAGGAGATATGATCATGGAAAATATTTTTCAAGTTGAAGATTTAGGAGGAGGCAGTTGTGAGTGATGGTGATTTAAGTGGAGTGGAGCTGAATGGCATTGGGGGTAAGGAAGCCAAGGGATCATCAAATAATTGTGTTTTAAAACCATGGAAATCACTGAGGATTCTGGGCCAGGTACTTAAAACTCTGATCAATGTGGAAAAGTTCCAGGAAGTTGAGTGGACAGTATTAATATTACTATAATCACTGATTTATAAGAAAGTTGACTTCACTGAAAGAATTTATGGAACTAATACTCTCAATATCTCAACTGGACATTATCATGAAGAAGCAGGCTTTCCTAAGTTCCATAAACTCCCTCCTTAGACTGAATTCAGCCTTAGAGCTTCATATAAGAAGCAATGAGTCTATCCAGAACTAGTTTCCTGCTTATATCTTATTTATAAATATAACTTAAAAAAAAAACCAACTTGGATAGGTTTATTTTTTTTGTGTGTGTGTGTGTATGTTAATTAAAAGTCATTTAAACTCAATATTAGTAAATTTGAACATTTGTGGGTGTACAAAATTCATGGTCATATCATATACAGGAGAGCAAGATGATTTGAGAGAATAATTTTGCTTTTAGAAAATTAGTGCCTTTCTTTGTAGGCAGTGAGCTTCTGTGATATTTGGTGCCAAGGCCAATGATGTATAATAAGATAAATCTGAATAAATGCATGTCATAAAGCCAATTTTATCATTATTATTTATAATTCTTATTTTATGGTCCATGCATCATGCTCTATGATCTCATTTAATACTCATAATAACTCAGTAGGTAGTCTTGTTATTATCCTTATTTGTGAGGTGAAATAATAACTGAGGCCTAGAGACAAAAGTACCTGCTCTATAGCTAAGAGAGGAAGGCAAGATAGGAACATAGGAAATTGATTCTTGACGCATGTTCTTTACTACTATGGAATGCAGCACCCAACTGTAACCAGGGAAACATCCTAAAATCCTAAGTAACCCTCAAACATTACTGTATAATTCTTTAGGAGTAACACTATTTGGGTAATTGTAAGGTAGGGGTGTGGGATATGGCTCTCCAACATGTTGTGTTTCTCATGCTGCCTAGGGTTTTTAAAGGCAATGAAACCAGGCAAGGGTTGCAGCTGGTTGTATTGGATACTGCCAACATCTTAACATTGATTTCCCTGACTCAGGCATTTATATTAACTGCATTTGAGTCATGTGGGTATTTAAGCATGCCACACCTCTTTGTTCAAGCCTCTTTAAAGTATACTAATAAAAACTTAGATTGGTATCCTCTTCCATGCTTTTCCAGGACATTGTTGGCTCTCTGTGGATAGAAATACTTGTTTTAAAATGCCAAAGTGCCACAGGGTATGGGATGGGTTGAATAGTATCTCCTAAAAGTCTATGTCCACTCAGAATCACAGAATATGACTGTTTAGAAATAGGGACCATGCAGATGTACTTTGTTCAGATGAGTTCATACTGGATTAGGAGAGACCCTAAGTCCAATGACCCATGTCCCTATAAGAAGAGTGGACCCCCAGGGAAAAGGGCATGCACATGGAGGCAGATAGTGGAGTGATGCAGTGATCAGCCAAGGAACTCCAGAAATTGTTAGCAGTCATCAGAACCAGGAGACAAATGCAGAACAGATTCTCCCTCAGAACCTCCCAAATGAATCAACTTCGCTAACATTGATTTTAGTCTCCTGGCTGCCTGAATAAATTTCTATTGTTTAAGCCACACAGTAAGTTGTCATGGTAGCTTTAAGAAATGAATAGAGAATATATGACGGAAAAGCAAATTTTCAACTGGTATGTACATAGTTATACCTTTTCCAAGACTAAGGAAGGCCAGTCAGCAGTTTAAAGTCATTGCTTTACCACAACATTGGGGAAGAAGGGAGGTTCATGGTCCAGGGTTGTATGAGAATTAGCAGAGGGCTAGCAGTTGATAAGTGGAATGACTGACCTGCTTTTCCCCCTGCAGATGGGATTCGAACAGGCAAGCACCGCTCTCTCTTTCACCCAGAGCAGTTTGTTAGTGGGAAGGAGGATGCTGCAAACAACTACGCCCGAGGACACTACTCTCTGGGGTCAGAGATCATCAACCTTGTGCTAGAGAGAACCCGAAAGCTGGCAAGTGGCTCTCTTCTCAGTGAGGTTGGGGGAAGTGTGCCCGAGTGCCTGGGATTCTGTGAAACACCTCCCAAGCATCAACAGCAGTTCTACCCTCAACACCATCACCACCCAACCTCTCTCCTCTGAGTCTCTTGCCATGCTCAGAGCTGGGAAGTTCCTGATGTGGGCTTTGATTATACTTTATTAAGTAGGAAAGGCCACAGAAGCCTTCACACTTTCTGTACAGCCCCATTTTCTTCTTTTTTGTTTAAATTTATTGAGGAAATGTTTTATTTTATTTTCCTGCTGCTTTATTGAAATATAACCTATCTATACTAATAAAAAGGTAATATGCTAATTAGACTGGGAGACCTTCTGGACGTCCTTCTGGACAAAACCATAGTGTCAGGGCTGAGGCAGAGGTACTTAGGGAAGATCAGACCAGGAGGAGAGTGTAGTTGTGGGTGATCAGGCTGGCGGGGGGAGGGGGCCAGTTGGGAGCAAGTAGGCCAGCAGGCAAAGTGGTTAGGGGCGATCAGGCAGGCAGGCAGGCAGACAGGTGAGCAGTTAGGAGCCAGCAGTCCTGGATTGTGAGAGAGATGTCGACTGCCAGTTTAGGCCCAATCCCACAGAGGGGCAGTCAGACATCCCCCCGAGGGGTCCCAGATTGCAGAGAGTGCAGGCTGAGCTGAGGAACACCTTCCCCCCTACCCCCGTGCATGAATTTTGTGCACCAGGCCACTACTATATATATAAAAGCCTAAGTGACCCGTTAACTGGTTGACCAGTAGCTATGATGTGCACTGACCACCAGGGGGGCAGCCACTCAATGCAGGAGCTGCCCCCTGGCGGTCAGTGTGCTCCCTTCGTGGGGCCAGATACTGGGCTTATGGCTGGTGAGTGCAGCTGCCATGGTGTGAGTCTCTTCTGTGGACACTCCCTCTGTACCCCCTTCCCGCAACCAGACCAGGGCCGGGATTGGGACTGGCATTGGGCCTGACTGAACGCAAGCCCATGGCTGCTTCTTGGTCATAGGATGCCGGTATTGCCCTAGGACAGTGCATGGAGACCACAGTGGAGTGGCAGTGGGCCTACCGAGTGGTGGCAGCAGCGCCAGATGCAGCAGGGCCTGGATGAGTGGGCCTGGCATGGCACCGGGCCAGGGCTTGGGCTCTTCCCCCAGCAGCCTGCCACTTTGGCACTATTACATCCTTCAGGCCAGCCCAAGGGACCTCAACGGTGCATGAGTCTGTGCCCCAGGTTGACATATAACATTGTGTAAATTTAAGGTGCACATATGACAGAGATGATACACATATACGTTGCAAAATGATTACCACAATAGGTTAATACCTCCATCCCCTCACATAATTAACTTTGCTAAAATCTTGTCATGACAACATTTAAGATCTACTCTCTTAGCAACTTTCAAGTAAACAATAACTATTGTCACCATGCTGGACATTAGAGTCCCAGATCTTGAATTTATCTTATAACTGAAAATTTCTACCCTTTAATCAAAATCTCCCCACTTCCCCCACCTCCTAGTGCTTGGCAACCACTATTCTACTCTCTGTTTCTAAAAGTTTGACTTTTTTAGATTCCATATATGAGTGAGATGATACAGTATTTGTGTTTCTCTGATTGACTTATCTTACTTAGCATAATGCCCTCAAAGTCCATCCATGTGGCAAATACCAGGATTTCCTTCTTTTTAATGAATAGTCACCATCGACTCTTGCTTTTGCTAACTTGTGGTTTATCTTGTTACTAGAGACTCCCAAAGCATCCTAAAACTTAGTAATCACTATTTGTAAAGTTAACAGAGGCACATTCTACCTGAAGATTAGTTATTCTATAATATTTACTGACAGTTAATTATTTAAGGACCTGTGTCTGGAGAATCTTTGTTGAGGAAATATTTTGGCATTTGCCATACTCCTTAGGTAATATGGTGCCTTTACACCAGCCCAGTAGTCTGGACATATCCTGTTTCCCCGAAAATAAGACAGTGTCTTATATTAATTTTTTCTCCCAAAGTTGTGCTAGGTCTTATTTTCAGGGGATGTCTTATCTTTCCATGCGCTAGGTCTTATTTTTGGAGGATGTCTTATTTTTGGGGAAACACGGTAGAAATTATAGGCATTTCATCTAATATGGGGGGAAATATATTGCTTCAATGTTTTGCTAATCATTTTTATAGTTATTGATAAAGACCTTGCTTTAGATCACATACAGATATATTCATGGAGGGCAATGCAGAACAGTGGAATATTTATGCTTTACTGTAAATCTCCAAAGTGCTTTGCCACCCCAGAAGTAACCACTCAAATATGTTCCAAAGTAAAGTTTGTTGTGGAGTTGATAATGGCAAATCAGTTCTTTCTGAAAGTTTTGGTTTGTTTTGGGAACTTGTGTCCCACCATCACCACTGCTTCTGGCTTTACCAGTATTTGGCTGAGTTCCTACATCTTGCTTTCTTTTCCAGACAGAACAGTGCAGTGGACTACAGGGATTTTTGATTTTCCGAAGCCTTGGAGGAGGCACTGGATCGGGATTTACATCTCTCTTAATGGAGCATCTCTCAATGCAATATGGCAAGAAGACTAAATTGGAGTTTTCTGTCTATCCAGCTCCCAGGATCTCCACTGCTGTAGTAGAACCCTACAACTCCATCCTCACCACCCATTACACATTAGAGCACTCGGACTGTACCTTCATGGTGGACAATGAGGCACTCTATGACATATGCCATCACAAACTTGGTGTTGATCGCCCCTCTTACACCATCATTAATAGACTGATAGGTCAGGCAGTATCTTCCATTACTGCTTCCCTCAGGTTTGAAGGGCCCTTGAATGTGGACCTAAATGAATTCCAGACCAACCTGGTACCTTATCCAAGAATACATTTCCCTATGACAGCCTTAGCCCCCATCATTTCTGCTGACAATGCCTACCACAAGGACTTCTCTGTGTCAGATATCACCACTGCTTGCTTTGAGGTCTCTAACCAGCTAGTCAAGTGTGATCCTCGACTGGGGAAGTACATGGCCTGCTGCCTACTCTATAGAGGGGATGTGGTCCCTAAGGATGTCAATGCAGCAATTGCAGCCATGAAGTCAAGGAACTCTGTTCAGTTTGTGGATTGGTGTCCAACTGGTTTCAAGGTGGGCATCAACAGCCAACCACCCATGATGATGCCTGGGGGGGAAATGGCCAAGGTCCAGCAGGCTGTCTGCATGCTGAGCAACACCACAGCAGTTGTAGAGGCCTGGGCCCGCCTGAACCACAAGTTTGATCTCATGTATGCAAAGAAGGCATTTCTACATTGGTACATCAGAGAAGGCATGGAAGAAGAAGAATTTTCAGAGGCCAGGAGAGATCTGGCATCTCTGGAGAAGGATTATGAGGAGGTGGGGCAAAGTTTCTGAAGTATATATATTGGTGAAAATAATGTTAAATACCATGCTTACTTTTAAAAGACATTTTACAGTTAGTGGGTAGAGTTCCTTTGATTAGAAAAAGAAATTAAATGAAGCAAGAACGTAAGTTCCACACTAAATTAAATCAGCCAATATTAACAATGAGAACATCTTTTCTTGTCTGTTAGTATAATTCAGCACTGCTACCTGTGGAACTTCTAAGCTTTGGAGTTCTTTCTGGGTCATGTCATTTGTGTGTGTGTGTGTGTGTTTTGTCAGAATGGAAACCTGGCTATACTAGTATATTCTCTGCTTTTCAACCTTTTCAACCATGACACTATGAAGCACTAAAGTTAATGCTTTCCCTATCCTCTACTTGAGTTGAAAAACAGCACAATTTTGATTATTAATGTTATTTCCTCTTTATCTATATTTTATACTTTGATTAAATTATGAGTGTTTTCAGTATAATTCTTTTTCTTCCAAATGTGGCCTTAAAGTCTCAATTTACTTTTTATACAAATAAACAAACAAGAATATTCTTGGGTCTTTCACAAATTTGAATCTGTGTGTCCTATAGGCCAGAGGGTGAAAGTGATCTCCTTCCCATTTTCCTTCCCTGAGGAGGTGTTCTCAAAGTGTAGCCATAGAACCCTGCATCAGAACCATTTAACAGGTTTAGAAAAAAAGAAAAAGAAAAAAAGAAAAAGGAAAAAAAAAAAAAAAGAAAAAGGAAAAAAAAAAAAAAAGACAGATTCTTGACCATTACTACAGAATTGCTAAATGAAAAGCCCTGGGGATTGGAGAGAATGTGATTTTAGGATCTGAAGTTAAAAAAAACACTTAATAGAATTAACTTTTTTTTTTGTATTTAAACAGTGTTACTGTATAGTAGTAACCCATTTTCAAATGAGTTATAATTTAAAATGGACAAAATAGCTATAAATGCATTAAATTCACTAGCTAGATTTTTAGAAGCCATATTGTTTAGCTTAATAGTTAAAATTAAGGTGAACTAGATAGATACTGCATAGGTTCTAGTTGGTTGGTGTTGCTCTTGAACTGATGGTAGATGGCTTTCAGGTGCCTCCTCACCTGTAGTATTTACCTTTCATCCTTAGTCCTCTGGTTGTACTCTCTTTTAGCCTCATGGTGATTTTGGTCTAGTAGGCCCTATAGCCTTGGCTGAAGGTGTAAAGTTGTGGGTCTTATTGTGAGACTTACCAAACTGCAATGCTGCCACCTTTTTACATGTGTCACTTAGATCCCAGGACTTCTGCTCTATCCTTAACATATTCCTGATACATGCTTTTACTGAAATCACTGCCCTAAGATGTGGCCTTTAAGAGCTCCATTTGAACAATGCACTATTTTGCCTGTTTTCAACTCAAACCATTGTCACCATGGAGGCCAATGACCACAGTTTGGTGGAAATGATAGATATTTGTCAATACTTGTGAAGATATGGTTTACCAGCCCACACAACTATTAGTGAGTTTTTGCTCAGTCCTTAGGTCTCCGAGTATTTGGCTAAATCTCTGGCCTTGACTTCCAAGGCCCTGTGCCAAGGCCTCAGTTTATGCTGATAGCAAAACAATGTCATCCCACTTGGTCTTCTTGATCCATCTTACGACTCTGTGACTATTCTGCTGCACAGCATAGATTATTCTGCTCCCTATACAAAGCTCTGATAATTCCCCATTGTTTTAGGCATAAAGTGTAAACTCCTGCATATTATATGCAGAGCCTGTCACCAATAGTTTCAGCTAAAATTTAAAATCTCTACTTTGCTGTCATACATTCAAACCAGACTCTAACCCCTTCTCAGCACAGATTCTCTTTTCTCTCTCCTATACCTTTGCTCCTTCTCCTTGCTGTCTCTCTTCCTTCCTCTGTGACCATGGAATGTAATTCCTATTACAAATCCTGTTCAGATGTCATCTGTTCTATGTAGCTGCTCGGCACTCTTCTTCCTTGTGCCCCTTCCAGCTACAGGATTGATCCGTAATATCCACTTACTTCCACCTCAAGATTCAGGGAGGGTTAGGATACATTACAAAATCTCACTATATAGGGCGAGGCAAAATTAGGTGTACGGTTATGGATACACAGTTTATTTTATTATTATTTATTAATTATTGTATTATTTTCCATATGGATAGCAGTAAACCTATGAAAGTATGCCACACAGTGAATTGTAGTAAGTACTCAGTGATGAAACTTTTTTCCATGTGCATATCCTGCTTTGAACTTTTATTAGGCTCTTACTAAGTACCTAAAAATTGTTTTTTAATGCATATGTATTATTTCTCCCTTCAGACACTGGAGGACACTGATGAAATGCTTAAAATAACTGCTCAGAAGCTCAAATGAGTGTTGATGTTCTAGACGGCATTTGTATGTGTGTGCATGCGTTTGTGTGCATTCTCATATACAGAAAAGACCATTACAGGTTTTTCTATTGTCTTAAAAATTTAAAAATCTACTAAAATTAACATAAAGTAACAAGTTATTTTGTAGACTTTTAAGTTCAGCTTGTGAATCTCATTATTTCTAAGTCTAGTAAACCTAAATAATCACTTTTAGAGGGAATAGACATGACTTTTTGGTCCCTTTTGCATTTTTAGATAAACATTCTTATATATTTTATATTTCCTTTATAAATTTGATATATTTTCTTTTATTTTAAAGACTAATTGTCTGACAAATTTTCTCAAGTGACCTATTTAGATCCTTGCTTATTTCTCTTTTGGTTTTTTTTCTCTTTTTAAAAATATATATTTTATTGTTTTTTTACAGAGAGGAAGGGAGAGGGATAGAGAGTTAGGAACACTGATGAAAGAGAAACATTGATCAGCTGCCTCTTGCACACCCCCTACTGGGAATGTGCCCGCAACCAAGGTACATGCCCTTGACCAGAATTGAACCTGGGACCTTTCAGTCCACAAGCCGACGCTCTATCCACTGAGCCAAACATGTTTTGGCTGGGTTTTTTTTACTTTTCTTCACAATTTTTAATAGCTCTTTATAAATTTGATCAATAAGCCATTTGTCTTTTATATGGGTGGCAAACATTTTCCGAAATTTGTCATTCATTTGTGGTTTGATTTTGCTGCTGCTGGTGGCGGAAATATTAACTCCTGGTGTGTGGTAATGTTACTTTACTATGTAGAAATTCATTTTATATATTTATGATTCATCACCATGAAGAAGTGAGTGGAACCACAGTCCCTCTTTGGGGAACTGGCCCTTAGGCTCTGCTGCCAGAGACTATCAGAGTTCTTCCTGATGTCTGTTGTTAGTGAACTTTTACTCATATTAAACCCCTCATCTCTGAATTCCTCATATATTCTTTATACTAATTGCTATCACTTTGCAATTCATCACTTACCTATTCTCTAGTGATATTTGCTTTTATTTCCATTTTCATTTTGTCTATTTGCTTAGATGTTCACTCATGGAGAGCAGTGGCCTTGTCTCACACACATCGGCATCTCCCAGGTGCTCAGCACCATGCTGGGCAGTTACTGTGGGCTCAGTGAGCAGCTATTAAAGGCTTCCAGGGCCTATGCACCAGAAGGCCATGAGGATGTGGGATGTCCCATAGGGGATACTGAAAGCTCCCTCTCCTGTCTAGCCTAGGCTATGCCTTTTGGGTAGGATCAAGCCATGGAGATGGCTCTAGTTTGAATGACAGCTGACACAATCCTGTCAGTTTGATCTTTCCTAAGTTCTTCTTTACTCTACCTATGACACCCAAGAACCATTCCCATCCTGGGAGAGATGGGGAATTGACTTATCTATACCCTCCCTCATTTGCCTTTTCTCTCTGAGTTCAGAAGTTTGGAGGCAGCTGGCTGATGAAAGAGGAACTGACACAAACCAGGGGTTCAAGAAGTCACTTGTTTTAATGGAAGCAAGAGGGTAGGGTAGGGATCTGATGGCAGGATGGTAATAAGTGCGTCTCTTTATCTCCCAGTCTTGCCTGGGGTTGCTGTGTGAAGAGAGGAGCCCTAGGTGCTCTCTTCCCAGGCATGGGATCTTCAGGGAGAAGTGTGGGGTAAGAGAAAAAGAGACACAGAACATAGGAAGAGGCCTTAATAGATTCATATCTGTGAAGTTGCGACAATTCTGCATGCCTGTGTATTGTACAGAGTAAGCTGGGCTGGAGATAGGAAAGGGTCAGAGGGGTTGAGCAATGAGGCAGCCTGTAAAACTGGATCGTCCGCAAAATAAAAACCAGTTGGGTGGGCAGACTCTTACCCTCCACCTGACCTTTATCCTTGTCCTTCATGGGCTGCCCTGCTGTCCTCGAGCCTACTTCCGTCCAATCTGTGCCATCAGATGGGCATTGGCAGCTGCCTTGGCTCTCAAGTTCTTGGCCTTGGCAATGTTTAAGAGGACATTCATGATGGTAGTGGGAACATCAAGGGACAGAGTGAACTTGGTGCTCCGGTCAGTCTTGGCCTTGTTCTGGTGTGGTTTCCGTTTGAGCTGTGCTTTGGATAAGTACTTGTATCGAGAGCTTCCAGCTCCACCACTACTCCTGGGGCCAGAGAAGGTCCTTTTCTTCTTGTCTTCTCCCTTCTCCTCATTCTCTTTGTCCTCATCTGAGGATGGGTCCTGCCTGGGTAGGTAGGGGAAACCTCTCTTGCTCAGCAGGGGTATCTCCTCCAGCTGGCTTTTCTTGGCTTCAGACAGGGCCGTGTTGATGCAGCAGAAGATGGACTCGGCTTTGGAGAACTTATGGGACAGACTCATCCTGGGGGCCCCTTGGAGCAGCAGTAGCAGCAGCAGGAAGTGGGCTGGCACAAGCATCTCTCCCTGTGGTAGAAATGAGGGAAATAGGAAGGGGCATGAGAGGGGCTTAAGGCTCAGAGGACCTGGGGTTTTGTCTATGCCTGCTTACTACAATGGTTCTCACCACCCACAGCAGCATCTGGACATTTGTTTCAGGGGACTGAGTTGCAGATTTCTCTCTCTCTCTCTCTCTCTCTCTCTCTCTCTCTCTCTCTCTCTCTCTCTCTCTCTCTCTCTCTCTCTCTCTCTCCCCATTTACCTCTGTCTAGGGTTTGCAGGGTAAAGGAAAACAAACTCTCCATAGGGAAAAGTCATCCATCATCCTTTGCTTCCCTACTGAAGACTAATTCCTAAGCAAGTGTCCCCTCTTCCATTCTTCAGGTGCTTTTGCCATCATCTCTAGTGAAACACTGCTACCTACTATGAAAATAAGCAAACCCCATCTACTTAGATTTAAAGTAGAGGGGTCAAACTCTACATCTATATTTTTCTTGTTTGTTTATCTGAAACTCAAGCATTCTTTAAGGTTGTTACAACAGTACATTCTCTGGGTCATTTAAAGATACACACATAATTCTGAAATCTGAGTTCAGTCCTAGGAACCTGGGCCAGCTTGAAATTCAGAGCATCTCTGAGGGAGAGGGTACTGGAAGGGAAAGAGTTCAGTTATATAGCTGTGCCCCCTGCTAGCTCCATTTTCCATCAGGGAGGGGGTGAGAAGGATGACAGTGTTGTTCCCAATTTTATACAGTTTATATGCAGATACCGTTAAGAAGTTGAATTAAAAAAATGAAGAATTTAGCTCAGCTATTGTGGCTTGGTCATTGAGTGTCGACCTATGAACCAGGAGGTCACAGTTCGATTTCTGGTTGGGCACATATCTGGATTGTGGGCTCGATCCCCAGTTGGGGTGTACTGGAGGCAGCCAATCAATGATTATCATTGATGTTTCTATCTCTGTCTCCCTCTCCCTTCCTCTCTAAAATCAATAAAAATATTTTTTTAAATGAAAAATTTAAAAACATTTTAGAAAACAGTGGTTGCAGAACCTAGGGAAAGCTTTAATCATTTTAAATGGGATAGCAGTGAGTATAGCAGTAAGCTGTTTTCTTCTTGTAGACTCGTGTTAGTGTTGTGTGACCACACACAGACACACACACACACACTCACACACACACACACACACACACACACACACACTCACAGAGAGAGAGAGAGAGAGAGAGAGAGAGAGAGAGAGAGAGAGAGAGAGAGAGACCTCTAAGCAGTTCGCTTTCAAAGTGAGCACTGAAGGTTTCTATGTGAAAGGTCTTCCTCCAAAGAGGGGGAAACAGCCAGAGGAAAGTTGACATGTTACATATAACTGGCCATTGGCAGAATTTATAACATTGTCTTATTATTTAATCCATTATTGGAAGCTGTGTGTGTGTGGTGTGTGTGTGTGTGTGTGTTTGCTAGATTGCTATGCTTGAGAAAATTGCAAACAGGATTTCTCAGAAAATTTGGGCATCAAGTAGAGGCACCAACCATCCATTTTTATGGTTTTTCCCTTTCACAGGTAGCACCAAGTCCTTGGATATATCTGTCCCTTTCCTCCAAAACACCTTGTGTAGCAAGGGGGAAAGGACTCTAGGTTTTGAAGGCAAAGGACCTGGGTTTAAAACTTCCCTCACTTTCTTAATTATCTTGGGTGAATCTCTTAGTCCACATCCTAAAGAGGAGACATTACCTGCCTCACAGGTGTATTGAGAGAATGAAAGGTGACAAAGGTTAAATATGCTGGCACATGATAAACCATAATTGCAAGCATCCTCCTGCTCCTGCCGACAATAGGGAATACTCTGTGGTTCTGACATCCTATCCCCATTGGTAAACTATTACTGAGGGACATTTTTCATGTTCATGACTGAGTTCCATTCTGAAAAAATAGATTTGTATGAACCCATTGTGCCTTCAATCTATAACCTTTTGCAAAGCATGCATGTCTGTATCAACAAAAGGATAATTTTTCCCGTCCCTCTCCACCCTCCTTAGAAACTTCCCCATGGTCTCATATTTAAAACACCGTGGCATGCAGCACTGTCTTTCAACTTTCATGTCTTACCCTTGTCCAGTCCCCAGCACCTCCTGCCTAATTTAGGGCAAATACATTTATCCTTCATAGAAAAACCTCTGTCCAAAATCTTACCCGAGAGTGGACTTTCCTCCGGAGTGGAGATGCTCAGTGAGGCAGGTGCAGCTTCAGGACCAGGTCTGCCCTGGGAACATCCCCCTGAACTTCTGTCTCTGCTGGGGTTGCCGGCTCCTTTTCTTGAATTGTTTCCTCTCTCTGGAGACCGCTCCACTCCCTCTGTGTGTATTTAAAAGTGACAGATCACAGGGTGAGTCCTAATTCCAGACGTGGTGTCTACACTGGGATGCGATTTCATTTAAAATACAACCAGAAGTGGCTATCCACGTCATGGATACAGCAAGCAGTCTCTATCCTTGACCCCTCCTACCTGCCTTTCCTCCCACCCTCCCCACCTCTCACTTCCCATCCTGCCCTAGCAGCTTGCTTCATTGATTAAAAAGGAAAAAAAAACAAAACAAAACACTGTTAAACTGAGAGGCAGTTTCTTTGAAGAGTTTTATTACTAATCTTAGTTCTTAATAATTTCAGGCTTTCTACATCTCCATCATCCTAACCTGCCTTTTGGAAATCTAGAATAGAACCTGCTTTGAAAATAAAGAAGGTGGGTTGGGGATATATTCCTACGGTAGAAGTGGGATCACAGGGTCAAATGGGAGTTCATTTTTAGTTCTTTGATGAAACTCTATACTGTTCTCCACAGTGGCTGCACCGGTCTGCATTCCCACCAGCAGGGCACGAGGGTTCCTTTTTCTCTGCATCCTGGCCAGCACTTGTCATTTGTTGATTTGTTGATGATAGCTATTCTGAAGGGCGTGAGATGGTACCTCATTGTTGTTTTTATTTGTATCTCTTGGATGGTTAGTGACTTTGAGCATGTTTCCATATATCTCTTGGCCTTCCTTTTGTCTTCTTTTGAAAAGTATCTATCTAGGTCCATTGCCATTTTTGATTGGGTTGTTTATCTTCCTTTTGTTAAATTCTATGAATTTTTTGTAAATGTTGGAGATTAAACCCTTATCGGTGATAACATTGGCAAATATGTTCTCCCATGCAGTCGGCTTTCTTGTTGTTTTATTGATGGTTTCTTTTGCTCTGCAGAAGCTTTTATTTTGATATAGTCCCATTTGTTTAGTTTCTCTTTAGTTTCCATTGCCCTAGGAATGGTATCGGTGAAGATATTGCTTCGGTATATGTCTGAGATTTTGCTGCCTGTGGATTCCTATAATATTTTTATGGTTTCCCATCTTATGAGAAACTATAAACACCAATCAGAAATGATATATGCCCCTCCCCAACATGTTCATAGCAGCAAAATTTACCATAGCTAAGACTTGGAAACAGCCTAAGTACCCATCAGCAGATGAGTGGATTTAAAAACTGTGGTACATCTATACAATGGAATACTATGCTATGGTAAAAATGAAGGAACTCTTGCTATTTGCAACAGCATAGATGGACCTAGAGAGCATTATGCTAAGCAAAATAAGCCATTCAGAGAAAGATAAATATAACATGATCTCACTCATTTGTGGAATATAATGAATAACATAAACTGATGAATAAAAACAGATCCAGAGACAGAGAAAGATGATCAGACCATTAAACCTCAGAGGGAAGGTAGGGGAGGGCGAGGGTAAGGAGGAGAGATCAACCAAAGGACTTGTATGCATTCATATAAGTGTAACCAATGGATACAGACACTAGTGGGAAGTAATGGTGAGGGAATGAGTGTGTGTGAGAGAGCAATGCGGGGATAAGAACACATATGTAATACCTTAATCAATCAATAAAAAAATAATAAAAGAAGAAGGCAGTTTGAAGTTTTGTCCTAATTTCATTGTTGAAAGTATTACATTTGTGCTCTTTTCCCCCACTGACCTCTTCTAGCCCACAATACCCCTACCTCAGGCCTTCACCACCCTATTGTCTGAGTTCATGGGTTTTGCATATAAGTATACAAGGTCTTTGGTTGATCACTTCCCATCCACACCTTCCCTTTGAAGTTCAACAGTCTGTTCCATGCTTCTATGTCTCTGGATCTATTTTGTTCATCAGACTAAACAATATCTTGGTGTCGGTGGCTGGTGGCTGTCCTCTGAGTCTACTGTCTCCTTTTCCAGACAGGCAGACCCATGGGTTCCCACTATACCCTCTTGGGGTGGCCTTGGGATTGGATGATACTCCCAGGAACTCATGCATGTAAGTAGGCAGGATACACTTGCAGGCCTGGGCAGTGGTTAAGGATGCCATTCTAAATGTACATGGGATTAAAACCATAAAAAGCAATCTATTTGCTTTGTATCTTGAAACTGGCTCCATCTAATGGAGGATTAGACAGAGTCTTGCAAAGAGAGTGATTAGTGAACAAAAACCACCAGAGTGTCATCTCCAGTAAATGATGATTTCTCTTAACACTCTCACTAAAGTGTGTGTATGACCCTCCAGGGGTCCCAGATTATAGAGGGTGCAGGCTGGGTTGAGGGACACCCTCCCTCCCCTTGCACGAATTTCATGCACTGGGCCTCTAGACTATTTTAATAAAAGAGTAATATGCTAATTAGACCAGGAGACCTTCCAGAGACCTTCCAAAGACCTTCCGGACAAAGCCAGTGGCTTGGCTGGCCTGCAAACCACTCCAAAATGGTTCTCAGCCCCTCGTCCTGCAGGAATCCTTACCCCAATGGGGTTATGGGGTTCTGGCCAGCCTGCAATGGCCATCAGCCCCTTACCCAGGCTGGCCACACCCCCCAAAAGGACCCCCACCCTGATCCGGGACTCCCTTCAGGGCAGACCAGCTGGCCCCCACCTGTGCACCAGGCCTCTATCTATATTAATAAAAGAGTAATACGCTAATTAGACCAGGAGATCTTCCAGGAGACCTTCTGGTCATACCTCCTGACAAAGCCATAGTGACGAGGCCAAGATAGAAGTGGTTAGGGGCAGAAGGGAGGGAAGTTGAAGGTGATCAGGCCATCGGAGGGGGGGGGGGAGGGACAGTTTGGTGCAAGCAGGCAAGCATGGGGGCAGTTGGGGTGATAAGGCTAGTGGGGGGGTAGTTGGGGGTGAGCAGGTTGGCAGGCAGAATGGTTAGGGACGATCAGGCATGCAGGCAGGTGTCCCGGATTGTGAGGGAGATGTCTGACTGCTGGTTTAGGCCCGATCCCTGTGACATCCCTTGAGGGGTCCCAGATTGGAGGTGGTGTAGGCTGGGCTGAGGGACTCCTCCCCCCACCGTGCACGAATTTCATGCTCCAGGCCACTAGTATATTTATAAAACCCATTTGTCCACACTGTTTAAAGTACTTATACATAATAACATAGTTCATTTTCTCAATGTTTGAACCAGGCAGTAAAAGCAAAAATAGGAAAAAACAGTTAGGGAGCTATAGAATGCTTGATTTATAGGAAAAAGGTTTTGCCTTGGTGTCAGAAAGGAGTGTTTGCACTTCCTCCTTTGTTGCTAACTTGTTTGTTTGATTGGGATTGTCACATTCTTTGCTCCTGTTTCTGGTTTTAGGAAAGGTAGACTAGTGTACCTTCTCTATTTTTCTAACAAGGGTGGTGTCAAGATGGTATTTGTAAGAACTTGATAAAATTTTACATGGGCATAGAATATTATTGTTTTTCAATTCTTCCCTTATTTTCCCTTACTTATTTTTAGTTTGACTCCTCAGTTGTTGAAAAGTGTGTGCTAATCTCCCACTGTGTTGTGGGTTTGTAAATTTCTTTTTTAAAACCTGTCCATTATAAGCTAGGTACATATAAATCGCCCTTTTCATCATTTTACTGCAAAACCTTTCTGCAAAACAACATCTTTTGTGGTCTTAAAGTTTGCTTTGCTCGATATTAAAACAGCTATCTCAGTTTTTGTTGGTTAACATTTTTCTGGGTGCATTTTTACCAGTCATTTTTGTGTAAAAATTCTCTGGAGTGGTATTTATTTACATTTAAAAAAATCTACTCCAACAATCTCCATTTTAACAAGACCTTTAATAAATTTATACTAATAGTGATTACTAATGTATTTGCATTATTTTCTGCTGAATTACATTGTGCTTTCTATTTGCCCCAGTTTTTTCCTATTTCTTCTTGTTCCCCCCCCCCGTATTCTGTTGGATTGATTAATTTTTTTAAATTTAATTTATTGGGATGAAATTGGTTCACAAAACCATACAGATTCCAAGTGTACAATTCAACAAACCATCATCTGCACACTGCCTTGTATGCCCATTATCCAAAGCAAAGTCTCATTCTGTGCCCATTTCCCCCCCTTTGCCCACCACCACATATCCCCCCACCTTTTCCCTCTGACTATCACCATCCTGTTGTCTATGTCTATGTGTTACACATATGATTTTGCTTAATCTTTTCACCTTCTTTCATCCAGTCAGCCAAGCTCCTCCTTTCTGACAGCTGTCAGTCTGTTCCATGTATCAATGCCTCTGTTTCCATTTTATTTGTCTGTTTATTTTGTTCATTAGATTCTACATATAAGTGAGATCATATGGTATTTGTCTTACTCTTACTGGATTATTTCACTTAGATTAATAATCTCCAGGTCCAGGTCCATCCATAAAATGTCCCTTTTTTTTTTTTTTTTTGACTGTGCAGTATTCCACTGTGTAAATGTACCACAGCTTTTTCCCCTTACTCATCACAGATGGGTACTCGAGCTGTCTTCAGATCTTGGCAATTGTGAATAATGCTGCAATGATCCTAGGGGTGTATATATTCTTTCCAAATTAGTGTTTAAGTTTTCTTCAGATACATTTCCAGAAATGGGATTGTTAGGTCAAAAGGTGTTCCGTTTTTGATTTTTTGAGGAAACTCCATACTGTTTTCCACAGTGGCTGTACCAGTCTGCATTCCCACAAACAGAGCATAAGGATTTTCTTTTTTTAAAAAAAATATATTTTATTGATTTTATACAGAGAGGAAGAGAGAGGGATAGAGAGCTAGAAACATCGAAGGGAGAGAATCATCGATCAGCTGCCTCTTGTACACTCCCTACTGGGAATGTGCCCGCAACCAAGGTACATGCCCTTGACCGGAATCGAACCCGGGACCTTTCAGTCCCCAAGCTCCACTGAGCCAAACTGGTTTCGGCAGGATTTTCTTTTCTCCACATCCTAACTAACACTTGTTTGTTGATTTATTGATGTAGCTATTCTAACAGGCATGATGTGGTATTTCATTGTGGTTTTAATTTGCATCTCTCTGAAGATTAGGGATGTTGAACATTTTCTGATATGCCTATTGGTTATCTGTGTGTCCTCTTTGCAAAAGTGTCTATTTGGGTCCTTTGCCCATTATTTTTATTGGGTTGTCTTCTTTGTGTTGAGTTGTATAAGTTGTTTATATATTTTGGATATTAACCCCTTCTCAGATGTCTTATTGGCAAATATATTTTCCCATTCAATAAGTTCCTTTTTCATTTTGTTGGTGATTTCTTTTGTTGTGCAAAAGTTTTTTTAGTTTGGTGTAGTCCCATTTGTTTATTGTTTCCTTTGCTTTCTTGCCCAAGGAAATATATCAGCAAAAATATATCAATGCAGAACCTTGTTTTATGTGTATTCTGTCTAGACACCTTACATAATATTTATTATTGATTAATTAACACTGAACTCACAGCTGACAGTTCTGTAATGCATACTTGAACAAAGCTTATCTAACACACATATTTTATCTATAATGCACATTACAGAATTCTCAAACTTAGGAACAGTAGGCACTACTTCAGTACTATGCCGGGGTCCACTTTACACAGTGAAATTACCAACAAAAACCACAAAAATGCAGAAAAAGTGGCAATAAATAACTGCAAAAACGACTCCTTTTAAGTTTGAGCTAAAACCAGAAGACAGAGCATTGCTTTGTTCAATCGTAGATAAGAGTATGTTTTTGAGTGATTTAAATTTTTACAACTCTGCAAAGGTGCCTGACCCTGAATGACTGTGGAAGTGTTTTTCCCTATGAGGATAATAACTTTACCATTTCCATTTCACACTCTGTATATTGTGGGATGGCTCGCTGAGCCTCACTGCGTTCCTCAAGTTCCCCTGTGGGAAAGGGAGGTTGGAGCAATCATCTTGATTATCAGGCAGGCACTCAGATCCCAGCGATTGCAGAACATATTGTTAACACCATACATATATAATGAAGAACACTCTGGGCTGATCCTGAGCTGCTAATGAGAATAGCACTGCTCTCTAGAGTCATTCTGCTGCAGCTCAAAAGTGAAAATGAGATTTCCCCCAAACAATAATTCATTGCTCATTCCCACTGGCTGATCCTTCTTCACCAGGCTTATTTTCAAACACCCAAATGTTGTTATTGAAAAGATGGTTGGTTGTCAGGGCTCTGTCTTGAAGGTAACTCACTTTCCCCTTTGTAAAGTAAGCAAGTTTCCCAAAAAACTCCCTATGCACACTTTTTTTCCATCTCAACTTTTTTATTTGGAAACTTTTCTAATCTCCACAAAAGTAGAAATAAGAATATAATGAACACTGGTGTACTTTTACTGGTACCTAAGTTAACTAACTGTTGACATGTGTGTGTGTGTGTGTGTGTGTGTGTGTGTGTGTGTGTGTAGAATCCAGACCAGGTATCTTATAAAAAACCTCAGATTCTGGATTTTTTTGTTTCTTCATGTTTAGATTCAGGTTAAACATTTTTGGCAGGATTACCACATATGTAATGTTATGTCCTTCTTACATCACATCAAGAAGTATTTAACAGTTTATTCCATTACTAGTCATTTTAATTTTGATGACTTAGTTAAGATAGTTTTGCTAGAGTTCTCCACTTTAAAGTACCCAAAGCAAGCAAAAGGAATTAGGTAGCAAAGATAGGAGCATATGTAAATAAAATTGAGAATAGAGAGAATCAATAAAAACAAAAGCTGGTACTTTTAAAAGATCGACACAATTGATAAACCTCTAGCTAGCTAAACTGGCAGTAGGACACAGTTCTCGCCATCCAGGATGCTGGCTCCTAATCTTTCACCTACCTGCCTGATTGCCCCTAACCACTTGCCTGCCTGCCTAATTGCCCCTATCTGCTCACCTGCCTGCCTGATCTCCTCTAACCACTGAGACTTTGCCCAGAAGGAAGTCCAAAAGTTTGTTCAGCTGGCTGGTCTAATTTGCATATTATGCTTTTATTATTATAGATGATGCTAAGTGAAAGGAAGATGTATTTTCCCAGATGAGTTGGGAATGCTCTGGTTCTGACCATATTTGATGAGTGTCATCCTGTTGTGCTCATCTGTTCAGGTTTAGCTTAAGACTCTTTTCTGGCTGGGTGCGTGCCCACAGATCTGGAATCCAGATAAGAAGACATTTTTCTGTATTCTTTGCAACTATCAGTCATAATGGATAGTTCTTTGCCATGTGTTAGAACAATCTGGTTCCTTTGTCTCTTTATCCATTCTAATAGTCAATTAATACTTTGCATATGCTTGGTTCTTTGGTTGTCACATTTCTCCAGTGCTCTAACCTTTTCTGACACTCCTCTACTGAGTATAATTTGAGAATTAGATGCAAATAAGGATAAATTCCTTCAGAAATAGATTTTCTTCAGAGATATTTGCAAGGGTGAGTAGGTGGAAGAAAACCTTAAATGTCAGCAATAAATATGTTTCAGTTTTCAACAAAGGAAGTGCTTCAGAGACACCCTGTTTTGTCATTTCAAAATTATAGGACTGGTTGATTGTCCCATTTGGAGGAGGAACAGGCTGGGTTTTTAAAAAATAGACATTGCATCCTGAGGAAAAACTGAATTTTTGGTAAAGTCACTTACTCATTTAAGTATTTATTGAATGCCTATGAGTCAGAAGGACAGTCTTGACTGCTGGAGATTGAAATTGGAGTGGGACAGTCATGATTCTTGCTCTCAGAACATCTCTCAAAGAAGCGTTTTTCATAATAAATGGTGAACTCATTTCCTGCCGAGCGTGGATAATTCCTATTCATTTTTTAATTCTCAGATTAAGTGTTAGGCTAGATATCTAATAACTGTTGGATCAAAGGACCTTTGTAGTTCTATCATTTTTAAAGATATAATATTTGAAAATTATTGCCCATTGACCTTCTGTAGTGATTGTACCAGCTTATACTCTTAACAGCAATATATAAGAAAATGGGTTAGGGTCCACTGATTTTGAATCACCTGTTGGGTGAACTGGTGTGGGCTGAAGATGCATAAAAAGTCAGTGGCAGGACAGAAAGCAAACTGACTGCTACAAGGAGGGAAGCCCAGGGAGCTGTGAGGACATCATGAGGAGTCCCTTGTTGGGGGTCACAGAAAGATTCTTAGACATTGAAGCATACACTTAATATGGGCTCATGGAGACTATCATTCTCCACCACCCCCCCATCCAGATCCCAGACAAAAATAAGATTTTCCATCTTTCCATAAATAGTCATTGTTTTCTTTTTGTTTCTTTATCATTCACTTCAAAGAAAGCATTTTTAATAAATACATTAATTATGATTGGGTTTCCCTCAAACAAATACCTGTGATGGATGATTTAATATCCATCTAAGCATCAGTTTCTGATACATTGACCTGCAAAGCAGGATTCTGTGAACTCCAGACTTATATAACTGTCTCTAAATATGTTTTGTTGAACCTCAGTGACAAATCTTGATACAGCCCTGACACCATTAGGACGCCAACAATCTTTGCCCTAATTGGCCTGGGCAGAAATAAACCTGAGCAAACTGTCCTGAGAGCAATAAGGAAATGACAAGGTTGAGGTGGGAGGAACACTGTCATTGCTGGCTGACCCTCCCTTAGGAGCTTTACTGAGACACGTGAGTGAGAATTTGGGCCAGCAATGTTCAGAAAACTTTTTCTGGAACACACATTTGTACCAGGGTCTGTTTTAGGGTCTAGGAATCAAAGCAAATATGATAGGACCACTCCATTGTCCTTCTTGCTCCACAGACAAATGGAGAAAATAGAAATCATATCATTTAGCCCACAAGAAATATATTAAGGTTTTTTAATGCTATAAAAATTGAGCAATTATTATATCAGTTGGGTGTATGCTGGTGGTTTTATTAGGAAAAGACAATACCTCTGTCATCACCAACAAACTATGTAAGAAGGAAAAGGAGAAATACAGTTACAAAGGCTAGGTGTACCAAATAGGTAGGTGAATTATTCCTTTTCTCAAAACTTCCCCCCTCTGGACATTAAGAATTGGTGTCTTTGCATGGGATATTGGCTTTTCCAATCTTTTTTTGTAGATTTTCCACCTGTTTTATGAGAGGTTTTGCAAGGCATTTAAAGATTAACAGGACTTGGCACTATTCTTAAAAGTATATAGGTGTGTGTGTGTGTGTGTGTGTGTGTGTGTGTGTGTGTGTGTGTGTGTGTATTTATGATATTAGGAACGAAAAATAGTCACCAGAAAAGCTACCATGAATTGGACATTTTCTCAGGATAGCTACTCAGTTATTTTAATCTCATTTAATCCTCTCAACAACCATGTAAGGTAGTTATTATTCTCTCTGGTTAAATGCATTTCCCAAGTTCACAAAACTAATAAGAAAAGGATCATAGAAGAATTCCAAAGTGATATGAGGCTTGAAGGAGGAAACACCACATTTGAATAAGAAGATATCAAATGATTCCTAGTGGAGGGTGTTTTTGCATTTAGGCAAAATTTTGAAAGACAGAGATTATGAATGTGGGATGTGGGAAATAGTCTCAGCAGAGGGAAGAATATAATCACAAGCCCAGGGTGTTCATTCAGGGAACAGCATAGTATGTTTTTACTGGCATGTTGGGATGTGTAGTGGTGTGATGATAGAAACAAAAAACTTTAGAACATTTCTTTTGAGGCTGTTTTTTTTTTTTGAATGATGTCTGAGGAGTGTACAATGTAGGAGATATTAATAAGCAGAGGAGTGGGTTTTATGGTGTAGGCATGGCTGTGCTTTAAGAAGATGACTGGGACTAGAGAACAGGAATGTGAAAGCAGTGAGATCCATTATCAAAATACCACAAGAAACTCATGAGAGGTAATGAGAGTCTTAACTAGGGCAGTGGCTTTGGGAATGGACAGCAGTACCTCTTAAAGATGAGCACCATGGGGGTTATTTTGTTTCAGGATTGTTAAGGAAGAAATTGTGCTTATTTTTGCTAAGCAAGCCCATCATACTTTGATAGATAATAATGGTCCTACTAAACATCTAAAAATGATATATGCCAATACTTTCCAAGCATCATTGTTCCCAAAGAGCTCCTATAGCTAACTGTTATTCTTAAGGCAAAGCACACGTGGTAACATCAACCCTAGTAATCAGTCCCATGACTCACCCCTATCAGCTCAGCCCCTTACTCACAGGTTACAGCAGGTGAATGGTGGCATATGATGTACCTCCTGGTGATTCCATCACTCAGGGATTTGATCACAGGGAGACCATGCCAGGTCATATAGAGGCACTTCTTTTTTAAACAAAATTTTTTTAAAATACTTAAAAAAATATTGATTTTAGAGAGAGGAAGAGAGATAGAGCGAAACATAAATGTAAGAGAGAAACATCAATCAGTTACCTCTTGAATGTGCCAAGACTGAGGATCAAACCTGGTACTTGGGTATGTGCCCTGACTAGGAACCTAACTCACCACCTTTTTGGTATATAGGACAATGCTCCAATCAAATGAGCCACACTGGCTAGGGCTAGAGATCCTTCTTTTGAGACATCAATCAGACAGGTTTTAATTTCTTGGTTAGATGGGGAAAGAAGTGATGCATAACAGTAGGGGAAAAAAATCACCCTTGGGTCAAATTGTCACCACAAACTGAGAAGGAAGTTAGTGTAGAGAGGTGAAGTGCATAGGTCAGGGAGTCAGACAGACCTGAGTCCAAATGCTAGCTCTGGTCTGACTGGCTGTTTGACTTGGGAAAAGATGGATCATTCAGCCCTAGTGTTTCCTCTTTTGTAATGATATTAATAGTACCACTACCTCAGTATTTATTTAATACTAGTGGTTTGGTACATGAATTCATGCACATTGAAAAGATGATAGTAATTAAAAGAAATATTTTAATATAGCTATTTGCTCTTTCTCTATAATAGGAGTGACAACCAAATTCATGATCGACAATGACAGTTGGAAACACACACACACGTGTGGTTTGCACCAGTGAGAGCTTTATATGTATCACTCATGAGTGAGTCAAGGTAGCCTTTTATATATGGAGAATATGTAGCATAAACTTGCTTAATTAGATCTGCTTTCTGATTTAGCTAAACTTTTTCCAGCCTTATGAAGTACCCCAACTTCTCTTTCAGGTAATTGTCAGCAACACAGCAATAAATATCAACACAAAGCATATTATTATTGTAGATCATGCAGGGATAACAAGGGTAAAATATTTAACTGTAGCAGTGTTTGATTGTATCCTGCACAGTGAGAAAACCTAAAGTCATTTTCAAGGTCTACCATTTCTTATTTCTTTTCAGTCAGGTCAAGTTTCTAAACTTTCTAAATCTCTGTTTTTTGATTAATGAAAAGAAAATAGAATTCCACTGAGTTTCCTGTCTACCTATTCCAGGACTTCTGTGAGCATCAAATGAGATGAGGCATGGGAAAATATTTCACAGACATTTGGTTAAAGTGTGAAATGTTTGCACTTGTTTATAAAGCAAGTCATGTTCCTGGGCTGAAGAAACTGCAAGGAGATTAGTCATTGCTAGGGAGAAGAAGCTGGGTGTTGCTGTGTGATGTCATTACCCTGCACCCATAGCAACCTTTCCCAGGCTGGGCTATGGGCTGAATTTGGAGCAATGGCAGTATTGGGTGGAATTTGGTAGGCTGTTGTTCCAGGGTGGTAGTGGGACCTGTGTTCCACTTGGTGGAAGTTAAATGTTGCTTTGTTGGCACCAGGTCTGAAGTGCCATTTCTCTGTAAATGGCCAGTGCATGTCACGTGTTGAGTGTCTTCCCCCTGGAGGTCAGTGTGCATCATATGACTGGTTGGATGGGTGGAGAGGCACTTAGCATATTAGCCTTCTATATATATATATATATATATATATATATATATATATATATATATATATATATAGATAGATAGATAGATAACATTGTCTACTCAATTTCCATCTCTCCCACATATAAATGTCCAATAATTATTTATATATATATATATATATATATATATATATATATATATATATATATGTGTGTGTGTGTGTGTGTGTGTGTGTGTGTGTGTGCGCGTGTGTGTGTATGGCCCAGTGCACAAAATTTGTGCACTAGGGGAGTGTCCCTCAGCTCAGCCTGCGCTCTCTCCAATCTGGGACATCGCTTTCACAATTTGGGACTGCTGGTTCCTAACTGAAGGCCTGCCTGCCTGATTGCCCCCTAACCACTCCTTTGCTGGCCCAGTCACCCCCAACTGCCCTACCTTGCTGGCCTGGTTGCCCCTAACTGCCTTCTCCTGCTGGCCTGATCGCCCAATCTGCCTTCCCCTGCCGGCCATCTTGTGACCACATGGGGGTGGCCATTTTGTGCGAGGGTGTGATGGTCAATTTGCATATTACCTCTTTATTATATAGAATATAGTGACTAAAATGATAGAGTTAAAAGCTCTAATAGGGTAAGAACTGTTAAAATAATTAAAGCATGGAGCTTGGCCACTCAGTGCAAAGAACAAAATTCCTAGGAGCAAATATCCACCAGTGAAAGAAGCCATGATTATACAAGTTTAATACCTTTGATTGCAACTGTTTAGAAACTGCTTGGATATATGGATTACCATGTTGGAGGAAAAAGGTTGTTTTATGTAAAGATGTAAGATACTATCATTCATTTCAGTAAGGATGGACATACTCCTGGTACATAGCATAGTGCCATAAATACCTAAGGGTTCAATGCATGTGCCATCAATCAGTGGTGACCTCCTGTGGAGGGATGGAGAGAAGTGGTCTGGAGAGTGTATCTACCACCTAGCTGGCAAGATACATTTGTGTCATAGTGGGCACAAAATATATTAAAAAGGAAGAAAGGAAAAGGAAGAAGCTAGGATTCCTAGTTTTCTTACACAGAAAGGAAGTTTATTGAATAAATCTAAAAGGGAATGTTACAAAAAAATTTAAATCTCTGGTTGATCATCAAAAGAATTAAAACTGTGGGAGTTGAGGATAAGGAAAGTGTCCTGTACCTGAAGGGACTTACTCACATATGTATCATGTAACTTCAGTGCTCCATGAGAGAGTGTTTCTGTCCATTTTATCACCCATGTTAAGACTGCTTTCCTCGGGTAGAGATAGGGAAAAGGTACCTGGCATCTGGGATGAGACTGATGAAAGATGGGAGCTGGGAAGAAAGACTGACAAACAGCATGTTGGGTATCCATTGCCTTCTGTGCTGTTTTTCCTAGGATTGACCTTTAGTCACTCTCTATATCCTTAGGTAGGGTTTACTCCTTTGGGTGGATTCCTTGTCATGGCTTTAAAAGGTCCAACCTCTGTTTTCATCATATTTTTTCATTAGGTCCAAAAACTTTTCAGGGAGATAAAATTTCCACTTGCTGTTGGTCTTTGCAGCCTAAAATTAAAAATATTGCACTTGGGTTCATGTATGCTGAATTGTTTTCCTACCTTGTGATTAACCTAAAACTTCGAATTCCTTCTTAGGGCTTCAGCATTTCCAGATGCCTTTATGAGATGCCCTGCCTGAGCATCCACCCACAGGGTTCAGCATAGAAGAGAGAAGGAAGATCAGATAGTTGAGCTGACTAGTACTAGTAATCTGGTTCCCTTTTAGAACTCCTGATCCTTGGCTCTATTCCATAATCACCCTTTCTGTCTGTGCTGAGCCCCTTATCCTCAGGAACCCTTGATAATCAGTTCTGTTAGAAGCTCATATATTTTTTCCCTATACAGAATGACTCAGGCAAAGAAAGAAGATGAGTCTTTAAGGTGGAAGTGGATCAGACAAAGGGCCATTGGAAAGCTATGAAAAGCTTTTTTTTTGTCACTCAGGGAACTGGTTTGGCACTTGAGATCATGAACAACCATGAGAGAATATCTCTCTCTCTCTCTCTCTCTCTCTCTCTCTCTCTCTCTCTCTCTCTCTCTCTCTCTCTCACACGCACACACACACACACACACACAAACACACTCACACACACACACAAACATACCAGATATCATATTGTCAAAGACCTGCTCTGACTCAATGAATAGCAAATATATGTCTAACAAACCTACAGGAAATTGTAAATAACTATCTGTGAGGAACTAAGAATAACACAAGAGCTTTTTTATTTTTAGCCAAGCCTATTTTTTTTTACTTGCTGATGCAAAGACCATCTTCTCAAACCATTGAGAGTGGGAGCATTGTCATTTTCAAATCTTTAAACCCTTTCAGATGCCACCTTGTGAAGAACTTGATAGAGATTATTTTGTCAACATGATTCTTCAAGTAAGGTGGATTTTTCAAGATTTTCAGAGAATTAGGGCTGCCTCTGAGAACCCATATTTTAGAGGACACATCTAATCAGGAAACTTGGTAAGTACCAGGCACTCCTTCTCCCCATTGCTGCCTGAGCAATGCTAGTGCTTTTACTTCATGGAGAAACAAGAATAAATTTCTTCAATTCCAACCTGTTTTTATGATATTAGACCACAGTAGTCTCAAATTTCTTCCAATTTGTCACCCATTTCTTAATCCCTTTACTCTTGCTGCCCCTGTTCAAAAAAGGTCACTCTGTGCTCTGATCTCTTCATCTACCCAAAGATCCTCTTCCCTCACTCTTTCCCTCTGTACCAGCTCCTGTAGCTTAATTTATGCTCATAAGCAAGGTTTCCAACTTACTTAAACAATAAAAAACTCCATAGACTCTGGGTCTTGCTTTATTTGCTTTTCTATCATTCTCTTCTTACATTAATACACATGATTTTTTTAAAAAGAGTATTTTTGCTAATTTGTTCTTTACTCATTCATCAGCCTTTGGTTGGGGTCCTCCCATGTGCCAGGAAATGTGCAGGCTGCAGGGAACATGAAGATGAACATGACAATTCTTGCCCTTAGGGAATTCACAGTCTGGCATAGGATACCAGTTAATTAATGACCACACAAAGGGTGGTCAGTGCTACCCGAGGGAGATTTACAGGTTTCTGGGCGTACATAGCACCTTCCAGCTTATCCTTCAAGACATTGTAGCAAAGCTACTTCCTCTATGAAAGCCTTTCATGTATTACTATTATGATAGCATTTGTCACATCTCTGTGCCCAGCTAAATCCTCTGACATCTTGTGAATTTGCTAAAGTCAGGGGCTATGCCCTATTTACCTCAGGACCTTTATCTAAAAGCCCAGAACTTATAATGTAGAAGCTCTCAGTAATGCTTATTGAAAGAGACTGGGTTAGAAGGAGCACAATATCTTTGGAGGCCAACTTTTATAGTGGTGACAATGATAAAGTGAGAGAAGCCTTAAGACAGAGGGCAGAGCCATGGGAAGAAAGCACCAAGAACTATTTGCATATTCAATCTATTCTCTCTTTCTTATCTCCTGAAACTTCTATCCACCATCTTTGTTCAAACATGGGAGGGTTTTGAGTTTGATTTTTATCACAAAGGGCATTTCCCTTTCAAAACTGGAGGTTTGGGTGGTTGTGCATGGAGAGCATGCTTTTCACTCTGGTGCAGCCAAACTCCTCCAGCCATTGTGGCAGGAAGCTTTAGACCTGAAAAATGAGGAGGGATGTGAACAGTGGAATTAGGAGAGCAACCAAGTGAAATCTATGGGCTCCCACCTTTTTACTACTATGCAGCACTAAAAAGAAGGCTCTCTCATCCTTTGAGTCATCCTGGAGGTACCTGAAGAATATTTTGCTAAATGAAATAAGCCAGTCAGAGAAAGACAAATATCACAAGTGCTCATTCCTATGTGGACTCTAATGAACAAAATAAACTGATGAACAAAATATATCTAGAGAACATGGAACAGACTGTTGAATCTCAGAGGAAGGTGGGGGTGGATGGATGGGTGGGTGGGAAGAGAGCAACCAAAGAACATATGAATATATGCATAACCCGTGGACATAGACAATAGTGTGGTGAAGGCCTGTGGTGAGGGGTTGGGGTATGGCAGAAGAGGTGAATGGCAAAAAAAGGGGGACATATGATATATTTTCAACAATAAAACTTTAAAAAACAATGGAAAAAGGAATAAAAAAAGATGGAAGAGATGTTGGACAGAATTTATCTGACCAAATGTTGTTCTTGGGAGCAGAAAGGGGTTTATTATCATTATGTATTTTACTGAAGGCATAATTTAATGGAAGGTAAGAGAAAAGATGGTTTGCCCAGCTGTTAGTAAGAACCTAGAAACGTTTTCTGACTTCTAGGGCAAGTCTCTTTTCTCAAACTCTCTGAAGTTACTTGAGCAGTAAAGCGAAGAGATTAGTTTGATGTTTCTCTGAGTTAGTCAACTTTGCAACAATTTCACTTTGACATAAATGCCTTTCTTATTTTGGGCTGTGAATTTATCAGAAGTCATCCTGGATGCAGATAAAACAGGTAGTTAAAGTTAAGGGAAGGGGGATATGAGACCACCCTCCCTGCATCCATGTGTAAAGTAACTTTCTTCCCTGACCCTTTCCTATATGAAGGCATTGTACAGACAGTGCTCTGGACTCCCTGTGCATTTATCATCCCAAATCTTGTCAGGACTCTAGAGGAATGACATTCTTTTCTAAAAGTTTAATACTTTTTAATTTTGCTAAATACTCACTAGTTCTGTGTGTGTGTTTTGTTTCAAATGTCATAGCAAACTCATTAGTAGCTTGTTACCCAGGACTGTTGGAGTTGGGCTGATGTTAGTGAAAGAAAATTAGTCAGTGGAACTTAAATCAATGCCGGAAATGATTCTTGTACAGACTATCAAGAGTTTGATAAATGCCACAGCACATTAGCCAAATGCTGGCAATCAGAAGCAATAAAACCATTAATGGATTTCAATAATTCAGTCCAAAAAGGTCACACATGAATCAGGGATGGGATGAGCAGAGGGAGGATGTAGGAGGTAGGGTAATCTCATCAGGAATCCAATAAATTTGTTGGGTTTGGGGAAAGGAGACAAAATAATGTTGAAGACAGTACTACAGGGTAACTATGAATATATTGAAGTAATCCTGCTAAATGTTAAAGTATATTAATTGACAATTTTTTGACCTTTGCGTTTCTTACCTGTATGATAGAAATGATTGATACGTTTGGATTAACAGAGAAAGGTATAAAGAAGAATGCGTTTAATAGTTAAGGTGGTTTACTCCAGAGTGGTTTAGATGTGCTACTTAGAGGCAGGACAATGAATGGACTAGAGGCAACTGCAAACTTTGAAGGCCATTTCCAACCTTCAGTTTATACTAAATTTATAGTAAAAATTTAAATCCAGGAACCTGTAGAATGGGAGGACATTGTCTTTTGCTCAATCAGATTCCACATCCTATGAAAGAGTAATATGCAAATTGACTGTCACTCCAACATACGAGATGGCTGCCCCATATGGACACAAGATGGCCAGCACAAGATGGCTGGCAGGGGAGGGCAGTTGAGGGCAATCAGGCCAACAGGGGAGGGCAGTTAGGAGGGACCAGGCAAGCAAGGGAGGGCAGTTGGGGTTGATCAGGCCTACAGGGGAGGACAGTTGTGTGTGTTGGGGGGGACCTAGGGGTGTAAGGGAGGGAAGTTAGGAGGGACAAGGTCTGCAAGGGAGGGTACTTAGGGGGGACCAAGCCTGCAGGGGAGGGCATTTGGGGGGAACCAGGCTGGCAGTGGAGGGCAGTTAGGGGTGACCAGGCCAGCAGGGGAAAGCAGTTGTGGGGGACCAGGCCTACAGGGGAGGGCAGTTGGGAGCAACTAGGCTGGCAGGGAGCAGTTAAGCATAGATCAGGCTGGCAGGAGAGTGGTTAGGTGGTGATCAGGCTGGCAGGCAGAAGTGGTTAGGGGCAGTCTGGCAGGTAGGCAGGTGAATGTTTGGGAGCCATCTGTCCTGAATTGTGAGAGGGATGTCCAACTACCTGTTTAGGCTTGATCCCACTGGGATTGCCTAAACGGGCAGTTGGACATCCCTCAAGGGGTCCCAGATTGGAGAGGGTGCAGGCTGCACTGAGGGTCACCTCCCTCCTGTGCCCGAATTTCATGCACCAGGCCTCTAGTAATTTAATATAAATAACAAGAAGTCCATAGTCACTCCCCACCTCACATTTTAAATACCATCACCTTCCATTTTACCTGCAGAGTCCATTCCTTCTCTTTAGATTGATTGGTACCTTTGGCAGAACTTCTGAAGCTAAAGCATTAAAAAATATTTTAACTTAAATTTATATATAAAAATTGATGTGTGTGTGTGTGTGTGTGAGAGAGAGAGATAGAGATAGATAGATAAATAGATTGATTGATTGATTTGTATATATTGTGAAGTGATCACCATAGTACTGGTAAGTCTAGTTAACATCCATTACCATAGTTACAATTTATTTTTCCTGTGATGACCAGATCAATAAATTCCTGAAGTCAAACTATCAGGCAAAGTTACAACTCACAAAAAATTTACATGTGTGATGGGTGATATCACTGAAGTTGAAACAAAAAGATCTGCTGGATTATAACATATGATAGATATTCTGCCTATCTATCTATATGTGCACTTTCTTCTGAAGAAGAAAAGGGGCAAGCATAATGCAAATAATTTTGAAATTTATTTATTCCTATACATGTGGGTTTTTAAAAATATATTTTTATTGATTTCAGAGAGGAAAGGAGAGGGAGAGAGAAATAGAAACATCAATGATGAGAGAGAACCATTGATTGGCTGCCTCCTGCATGCCCCCCACTGGGGATCAAGCCTGCAACCCAGGCATGTGCCCTTGACTGGAATCAAACCTGGGACCCTTCAGTCTGAAGGCCAAAGCTCTCTCCAGTGAGCCAAACCAGCTAGGGATAAATGTGAGTTTTTAAAAAGATTTTTTTCAGCTCAATTTCCACAAATGCTGATGATTCCCAAACTTGTATGTTCCTATCTTTGGTCTGTGCCTTTCTCTTTAGTGTACCATTTACATCCAGCTGCTTCATCTATATCTCTATTTGATGGCTTTCAGGAATGTGAGTTGGAATCTCACATTTCACATGTGCAAAACTAACCTTTTGATTCAGAATACCTATTCTTTTACCCCCTTCAGACCACCTACTTCACAAATCACTCTCCCTATAGCCTTCCCTGTTTTGATAAATGGAAATTTTATTTACTCACATGCTTAGGCCAAAACCTCTAGCATCATATTTGACTTTCTTTTACTCTCATGTCTCAAATCGTGTAGATTTGATCTTCAAAATATATTCAGAATCTTTAAAAAAAATCTATAAATGTAATTCATCAAATGCACTGATTAAAGAAGAAAATGATATGATTATTTAAATAGCTATAGAAAAAGCATTTAATAATACTTAACATAAATTTTGATTAAAAACTTATTAAATTAGAATTTATTTAACTAACTGAATAAAGGGTATAAAATCTATAAAAGTCATCAGTCTAAATTGAGAAATATTAGCAACATTCTCTTTAAAATTGGGAACAAGACAAGCATGATTATTATTACAACTTCTAATCAATGTTATATTGGAGGTCCGAGTCAGAGTCTGAGACAAAAAAAAAAAAAAAAAGATGATTATCCTACTGTCTTTCTTGCCCTTTCTTTAACATACAGACATCTTCCCACCTTAGTTGTTTGCTTATGCAACTCTCTTTTATGAAATGTTCCTCATTCTTAAATTAATTAACAGATAAAAAATGTGAGCTCCATGTGAACAGGGGTTTTGTCTGCTTGTGCATTGTTGTATCCCAGCTCTTAGAAGAGTGTACATTGGAGCAACTATATAATTGCAAATGAAAACATAGGGCTCCTTATTTAAAAAGTACTTAAGATTTTCAAGATAGTGACAATAGATCATAAAACAAGTGTAGGGCCCTTTTGAACACAGAAATGTATGACTGTCTCTAGAGACACAGATAATATACTCAAGAAGCCAGACCTATGTAGAAATTACACAGGAGGCGTTTAAAACACATTGCTGAATGAGTGAATAAAATGAATGATCTCACCTGATCATCTCTATATCCCATAAGGCAGTAGGTACAAATGAGGCTCAGAGTGCTAAATGACCTGTCCAGTTTTATAGACTCTGTGGCCTACTTTGGTCAAATCCAACTGGAAGTCAGGACAAAGGAGCAAGTCAGGACAATGATAGCTCAGGGGTATAGTTCTGTGTAATCAGCATATTTAGGAGTGTTTAGGGGAGCAATTAAAAGTGATAGAATTAATTAAAAGAAAAGGCACACAGGTGGGAGGGTATAATGGCAATCTAGTAGAATTATGTAGCACTCAAAAGTATGACTATAGAACTATCCAGACCAGTTTGGCTAAAATTTTCTGTCTTTATTGTGTAACTCAGTATCTAAATTTTTTAAAAGGCTATTATTACATCGCCTTTAAACTGCATAACATTTTACAAGATTAAAAATCCACATACAGCTCTTCTCAGTTATTTAAGTATATTTTTAATATGAATACTTATGCCAAAATTTATAAATTATGTAGACTTTAATTTGCATACATTTGTATAAATTACATATAATTTAGTTTGTTTCTATTTAATACTAGAGGCCTGGTGCACAAAATTCGTGCACTTGAGGCAGAGTCCCTCAGCTGGTGGGCATTTTGTATTTAAAGTTTTTTCTTATCTGTGACTACCTTACCACAATATACCTTTATGTGCATAATTTTTTTTTCTGCTTTTGAATGTTAACTTAGGAATAAATTCCCAAGAATGGGTTTAGCGGTGCAATGGCGTACCATCCTGATGGCTTGCAGTCAACCTGCTCTTCTCTCTGGATACTTCCTTTACCACAAATTCCCCAGATAAACCTGACACTCACAGCAAAATGTCTCTCCTCACTATTCACTGATGTGCACTTTGTACTTTAGGGGGACATGCTCTTCATGGATCCCAGCTCACACCATGTTTACTGACCTGAAACGCATTCCTCCTTCTATGTTTTTATCTTGATGTACCTACTTCCCAAACAATATCCCCTTTCCTGTTGCTGCTCAAAGAACAGCCTCTCTCCTTATTGTAACATACACCTATGTCACTTCTCTTTAAACTCCTATTGTGTGTCTAGCCTTTGGGATGCAAATTAACATGTCATTGTTTTCTAATAATTTCATGTGAATTAATTTTATTGTCAATTTTTTGATTTTAAGGTACTCAAATTTAAGTTTTTCTGATTTTTTAAGATACTTTGAGGGCAAAGACTGAGGGATATATATTTCTGTAACCTGATTGTTTTTATCAGAAGTGCTGGCTAACTTAAAACTCAATAAGTATATACTTGATAATCAATAAATAATTTGGCTTATAATTTCTTCTAATAGTCCTTTGAACTATTTCAAAACATTGTATTAACCTCCTTTTTTATTTTAGCAGATAGTAGGCAAAGAAATGATACTTTGGGGGTGTGACTTACTTGCTTGAAGGCAATGAAATGCACAGAATTTGGCCATCAAAACAGAAAACATTGCAAGAAACATCGGAACAGAAGGAAATTTAATTGAAACATTGAACATAATGTTGGTGAATATTATAATATTGGTAATATTAGCAGTTACCAATTGCAGAAATAATATAATGTAATACTCAAAACTCAATTGGCTAAAAAACATAACTATATTGTTAGTTCTCAATTTTGTGGGTCAGTGATTTAGGCCTGTGGTCCTTCTGGTCTGGACTGGGCTCAATAACAAGTGTGGGGCTCAACTGACTGTTGTCCAGCAATTTAGCTCTTATCTATAGGTTTCTCTTGCCTCTTCAGTGTATTCTCATGTGACATGCTATTTGAGCTGTGGAGATGGGTCAAAATATAAACAGAAGTGGGCAAAAAGAAATAGAGTCAGCACCTGAGATGCAAAGAAAAAACTTCTGAGGGTTCCATGGCTATCAGAGTAGGCAGTAATTCAGAATATCATAGGCCAGCTATAGTTGGAATAGAAAGAATTGATAGGCAGGAAATCTAGGGTTCAATAGTCAAATGGGAAAGGCATCAAACAGCAGGAAGGGGAGTGAGACAAGAGGATAAAACCTCAGCCAAAGGAGTGAGGAGATGTGCTGGATCTGAGGTGGGAGAAGGGCAGGCGGGGGAAGGGTGGGCACTGCATGCAGGGAGCTATGAGAGGGCTTCTGAAAATACATCAGTTTCAATGTCCTCTTGTCTATGGGGAAGGCAGGCATCAATCTCCATGGGGAATGTGTTTTCTAATGAAGGCAGGAAGAAAGGCACATCTTATTCTCCATTCTGGGATGACTAACCAGACTTATATTTAAAGTTTTTTCTACCTCACTGGTTTCTGGTTCAGCCCCCTGTCAGAAAGAGAACGGAAGACAAAGACTTTAATTGCATCAAGTCCATCATAAAGATTGATCTGTGTTCTCTGCACTTTGAAATAAAATCAGAGTCAAATCTTATCATTGAGGAACAGAGAAGCTATTAAGTCATTGGTTTTACTGGTCATTTCCATCACTTTCCATAAGGGAAGGAAGTGATTTTAGTTCAATGAGCATGAAGAGGGGACAGGGCTTTCTTAATATAGAGCTTAAAATAAAGTGAGGGTAGAGTCCTTGGACAGATGCTTCCCATCTCACATGAAGTTCAAGAGCATCTAATATGTCCCTGTGAGGACCTGTGCCTCTATTCTATGTCCCCATCACAGGAGACTTGAGAGAAGGCTATGCACATTGCTGATAACTTTAGGATTGTAGTTCAAAATTAATCCTCTCAATGGACAATCATGGTATCTGGAACCAAACCATTGAAGATTTTATGCTCTGAGGCTTAGAGCTTCAGAAATCCAGACTTGGATCCAAATGCCATGGAAAGAGTAAGTCAACCATCACCAGCAGGGGCCATTTAGTAGCCATACTGGGAGACAGTTGATAAGACATATTTTGGAAGAGAGAGAAGAGTTGAA
The DNA here is from genome assembly GCF_964339955.1 of Pipistrellus hanaki. Taxonomy (NCBI): domain Eukaryota; kingdom Metazoa; phylum Chordata; class Mammalia; order Chiroptera; family Vespertilionidae; genus Pipistrellus; species Pipistrellus hanaki. The sequence continues at coordinate 128,768,526 of NC_140503.1, read as the reverse complement.
TCAACCCAGATTAGACTCACAAACACTGATGATGATTATTTTCTAAGTTGGTGTTCTGGGCAATAAGAAAAGTAAGCTAACTGTTAGGGCCTCTGGTCCATAGAATCTCACATTCTAAGACTGGGAAGATATTATCTTCTTTGCTAAATGTGGGTTTCTATTCATGATTTTCTTTTAACTCTGTTTGGAAATATAAGCTCCACACAGTAGGAATCATGCATGTCTTATTGACACTGTAACCCTGGCAGAGTACTCACTCAACAAACATATGAGCAAGATATGTGAGCTGTTGTGTTTCTCATCCCATAGTATCTCCGAGGGAAACAAGTTCCAGAGATTGGCTGCCTACTGTGAAAAATAACACTTCCTTTACTTTGTTCTTAAAAAAGAAGTCAATATTTCAAGTTAAAAAACAAAAAACACAGATGATTGAATTACAAGTGATTTTCAATTCTCCTTTCCTTGTTTTTTTTGCTTATTCATGAAAGCAATGAAATTATTTTATCACACTATTAGAACTTTAATATATAAAACATATATAAACCAGGCTGCTTAGCTCATAGTGGGAAGAGCTCCCCTCATTTACTGCATAGGCAACTCCAAAGGTACCAGAATCCCAGTGCTGTACTCCTGGGAATGCAAAAGCACCAGACTGCCCAGCTCTAGCACCTACTGCTGTGCATATCTACTTTACAAACTTCCCTAAGTGTCTAGAGAAGCAGAGCTCACATTCTATCTCTATTGCACTCATCTCTGTTAATAAATGCTTCGTTTTATCTAAGCTCATTTTTTTAATGCTTCATTTCAATTTAGAGGAGAGTTATGACTCCAAAGTGACTTACTTGAAGGTCAGTTAATCTCATTTTAAAATATGCCACAGTTTTTTGTTTGATTAGAGTCAAACTCCAAATAAAAAATAGTGAAGAGATATAAAGTTCAGAGTTGTTTTATCTGATCATTTATTTGATTTGACAAGAGTAGGATTATGGAATGGGTAAAAATAGCTTTTTTTAAATCACTCTTTTTCCTCCTAAAAATGTTTTTCTCTCTTGTTTTTTATAAATATACTTATTTTTTAGAGCAATTTAAAATTTACAGCACAACTGGGCATAGAGTACAGAGATTTAAAAAAAATATTTTATGTTATTAGAATTTGCCTTATAATATATCTCTCCTGGTTCAAAGGTTCTCATTTATACAGTATCAGACAATCTATTCTTACCATTAATATTTAATTACATATTCCAAGGTTCTTAGATCCCTCTGTTTTCTCTTCTCATCTTCCCTCATTTTGAAATATTTCCCTTTGGTTTATGTATTGTTTAACTATTTTTTTTCTCGTGTATTTTTCTTAGATGGGATCCAGAGATGGTACACTCTCTAAGTTCAGGGTTGTCATTAAATATCTCTTTCATCCTGATAGGCAAATGGTATCTCAACTGCTTAAGAAGGTGGCAGCCTCTTTCTCAAAAATCTGTATATGCTCTCTTACTCCCTTCTTCCTCAATGTTCCTAATCACTGGGATCTTGTTAAAATGCAGATTCTAATCCAGTAGGACTGGAGTGGGGTCTGAGATTTTGCATTTCTGAGAAGCTCCCAGTGATAAAACTGTTGCCGGTGGGTACCATTTCAGCAGCAATGTTCCAGCTTATTGGAGCAGGTGAGAAGACCAAGGGAAGTTAGATTTCCTGCAATAGGTAATTTCTTTTCCAGAAAGTTTTCAAATTTCCCTCTTGATCATTATAACTTAAGAACTTTATTAGGATAGGCTCAATATGTGTCTTTTCTCATAAATCTAAACTAAGATTCAATGAGCCCTTTAAATTGTACCCTCAGCTGTTTCTTCAACTCCTGGACATTTTTCTTCTATCAATGCAGTCTGTCTTCATTATCCACTGATTCTGTATTTGAAAATTTTCCAACTTGCTACCTTTAAAAAAAAATCCCAGAATCAATACTTGTAGTCATTTGCAGACATGCAGAGTGGCAAAAATGAATTTGAGTCACCCAATGCATACATTGTCAGCTGAGCATTTGTGTTTCAGTTCATACTGTAAACAGGACCCTTGTCACACTCTAGCTTTTTATTGATTACACTGTTTAAAATTGTCCCCAAGCATAAGGCTGAAGTGCGGTCTACCTAAGTAGTATCTAAGTGCAAGAAAAATGTGTTTTATGGAGAAAATACATGTGTTAGAGTTTCATTCAGGCATGATATATCATTTGACCATGAGTTCAATATTAATGAATCAACAATGTATATTAAATGAGGTCTCCTTAAGCATAAACACATAAAACAGAGTTATATATCGATCAGTTGATGAGAATGTTGTGACCACATGCAGGCAGGAACTAACCTGTGTTCCCCTGGGGATGGTTAAGTATTTGCTAATTCAGTGTTTACAGCAACTTTAAAGAAAATAAAAACAAAAAATGAGAATCAATGGTATTTATAAAATTTTGTCTTTTCTCTGTTTCTGGGATATAATATAATTTAATCATGATGTATTATCCTCTTTAATATTGTTGTATTTGATCAGCTAGTATTTTGTTAAAGATTTTTGTATATTGGTGGAGTTATTTTATAGTTTCCTTTATTTTTTATTATTTTTTGGCTTTTAAAGTAACATTTATTTTTGTAAAGTTAACGTGCATATATTAGGAAACTGAAAAATACAAGCAAACAAAGCCATCCATAATCAAAGCAATTTACAGTCTGATGTATCCTTCTAAGTCTTGTGTATTTATACAACTAAGCTTTAATTTTTATGTAATAAAGATGGTACAGTTATGTATCATGCTTTCTCACACATCATGTGAGAAAGTCCCAAAGCTATTAATAGTTTGATAACCAAGAATACCCTATACCAACTCAATCTGGAAGAAAATGTAATTTTGCCTTACTTGGTGACAAAAATTTCATAAAGGACAAAAATAGCAACAGGCCTCTAGATAAAAGATATTCACAAAGTTACACTTAAAATACTGCGTTCACTTAATATTCCACTAAAAATGAGACCCAAAGCAAGAGTGCACAAAGTGTAATGCTTCTTAGAGAATTATGATTTATATTTTAAAATATTAGCAAGGTGGCACATTTTGACTGAAGTACTTAACATATTCCTACAGCACAGTCTAAAGAGATGCACTCACATCAGTGGTTATCACCACAATGTGCATATGAACACATCCACACACACCCCTCGCATGAACAAGTTCTGATGTCCATTTCTCAGATGGTTCAACAACTCCAGGTCCAAAATGCCTCTTTTCTAACAATTATAACAAAAAAAAATTACAAATTGGTTAATTCACTAGGTCTACTTTTTATCAAACACTGTCACCTCAGGACATTTAAAAAGCTCCAATGTTGCAAAATAAAGAACCTTGTCCACAATAAACATAGGAACTTTACAAAAATGCGTATATACCTATTATTATAACCTAAAACTTTCTTCTAGGTATGGCGATATGAGCAAAGAGCCCTTCCCTTCACTCTTCCTCTTCTCCCTCATCCACCATGACAGTGACTATATACAGAACACCTGGCTCCAAGAGGTGAATTAACAAAGCCACTCCCAGATGACAGTCCTTCCTAAAAACTAACAAGAGGGCTTTTATAAAGGGATTACTTTACTACCGCTACTTTTAATATACTTCAGGCATTATCCTTGAATACACAGCAATATTAACTAATATGCACATATATAACAATGGTTAATTTTAATTTTTCTAAAGATTCATGGACGCAGAACCCTTTGTTCTGTATTTCCTTCCCTTTCCATTCCCTTGTGAACAGTCAGCATACTCTCCAAGACATCAAATTTAACAATTCCATTCCTCAAATACCACCATTCCAATAAATTAACAAAAAAATACTTAAAGGGTGTCATTTTGACATATGTTGTGCACTTTCAAACATCCAGAAAGACTAGCCATCTCAAATAAGGATTTGTTTGATTAAACTGCACATAGAGGCTATAATCCGAAAGTGTCTTCTGAGTAGAAAGGAACTTTCTGGCCTAAGACCCTTCCCCTTTTCATCTATCAACATAGTGGACAGTACAATAAGCATCTGTAATGCTTGGAGAGGATTTTAACAATTTTACTTCTCATGTTTTCAGAACAATTCTTAGGAATCTAATACAAACTGTACACCATGTATTTGTTTACTAACTACTTCTGTCATACACTGGTAACTCCAGTAACATTTAGAAAGGCTAGATGTTGTAAATTAAAACAGTTTGTCCTTCACATACAATATATACACAGCTAAGTGAAACACAATGCACAGGCATAAAGTAAGATGGTTTATCTTGCCTAACTATAAACATGCTGGTATAAAGCCCTTTACACTTTCTTCTCCTTCCTCCCCAAATCAGTACAAATATAATAATGTGTACTACTCAGAGACATGGTTTGAACATCCCATTTCCAAAACATAGTATTTGAAATTAATTTTAACAAAAGAATATATACAAAATGTGTTATTTTACTACCTCTACTTTTAACATACTTTGTGCACTTCTAATAATCTAGAAAGACTAGGTGTTTCAAATAAGGACTTAATTTTGTCCATTATATAGATGGTAGTGTCGAGTAAACTACACACATGTAACGATGGTTATATCTGAAAGTGTCTTCCATGTAGGAACATTCTAGTCAGGAACCCTTCATTTCCTCCTGACCACCATCAACTCAATGCGTTGAGTAGGCACATGTATCACTACAGGTAGATTTCACAATTTGATTTCCAAAGTCCTTTTCAGCAGACAGCCTTTTGATGAATTTTAACACAAAATTTGCAAAATGTGTTAGTTTACTAACTCTACTTTTGTTATACATTGGCAACCTCTTTAATATCTAGAGACTAGATATTATAAAATTAGGACCTATTTGTTCAGTATGAAATGCATGTAACATATAGGGCGGCAAAGGATAAGCTAAAACTTTCTATCAATCACTAGCAATACATCTTTTTGCAATTTCTTTCCTCCAACCTTTCTCAACTTAGTAGTGAATAAGTACATAGAGTGTACTGTTCAGAGAGGTGGTTTAACAATTCTATTTCTAAAGGCAATATTTTCTATCAGGTTTTAAAAGCTATTTACAAGAAGCATTATTCTACTACTTCTACCTTTAAGTATATCAGAAAATTCTAAATGTCTAGAAAGACTAGATATTTCATATAAGAACTTACTTGCCCACTATGTGCACAGACTGTTAAAATTGCACATACAAACAATGGTTATGGTCTGAGGTATCTACTAAATATGACCATGTTGGCCTGAACCACTCCCTCTCACTCCCTTCTCTTCGCCACCAATCGAGTGGACAAGTACAGGTGTGTGTAATATTTAAAGATGGTTGAATAAATTCATATCCAAAAGTCATTTACACAAGGCACACTTTCCTATGAATTTCAACACAAAGTGTACAAAATATGATAATTTCACTGACTACTTCGTCATATACTGGCAACCTCTTTAACATCTAAAGACTAGCTATTGCAATTGTAGGACTTATTTGTCCATATATACACAGAAAACTAAAATGCACATAACATATAAAAATAGTTTTATCTGAAAATATCCAAATATGAACATACTAGCATACCTTCTGCAATTATTTTCCTCCCACCTCCTCTAAACTACTGAATAAATATCAATTGTAGTATATTGCTCACAGAGGTGGTTTAACAATTCCATTCCCAAAATATAGTATTTCCTATGAATTTTAGTAAAAAGATATTTACAAAAGTGATATTTTACTATCTCTACATTTAACATATGTTGGGCACTTCTAAACATCTAGATGGACTAGATGTTTCAAAAAAGGACTTAGTTTGTCCACTATATATACAGCAGTTTTGAAAAAACTGTTTTGAATAAACTGTACACATTTAATAGTTATAATCTGAAGGTATCTTTGAAATATGAACATTGTACCCTAAGACCATCTTTCCCTTCTTCCCCTCCTCCACCAACCACGTAGGCTATAATGTTCAAATATTCAGAAGACAATCTTTTCTAGAAATTTTAGCACAAATGTAAAAAATGCATTAGTTTACTAACTACTTTTGTCATACACTGGCAACCACTTTAACATATAGAAAGACTAGATGTTGTAAATTAGGACTCATTTGTCCATTATATACACTACTAGAGGCCTTGTACACAAAATTTTTGCATTGGGAGAGGGGTGTCCCTCAGCCCAGCCTGCACCCTATCCAATTTGGGACATCCCTCTCACAATCCGGGACTGCTGGCTCCCAACCAACCACTTGTTTGCCTCTGCCTAATTGCCCCTAACAGTTTCTGCCTTCCAGCCTGATCACCCCCTAACTTCTCCCCTGCCAATGATCAATGCCTAACTGCTCCCCAGCTGGTCCAATTGCCCCTAACTGCTCTTCCCTGCAGGCCTGGTCCCCCCTAACTGTCCTCCCCTGGAGGCCTGGGTCCCCCCAAACTGTCCTCCCCTGCAGGCCTAGTTTCCCCCAACTGCCCTCATCTGCTGGCCTGGTCACCCCTAACTACCCTCCCTGCTGGCCTGATGGCCCACAACTGCCCTCCCCTGCAGGCCTGGTTCCCCCCAACTGCCCTCCCCTGCAGGCCTGGTCCCCCCAGTTGCCCTCCTCTGCTTGTCTGGTCAACCCTATCTGCCCACAACTGCCCCCCCCCTGCAGACCATCTTTTGGTGGCCATTTGTGTCCACATGGAGGCAGCCATCTTATGTCTGGAGTGATAGTCAATTTGTATATTACTCTTTTATTATATAGGATATACACAGGTAAGTAAAACCAAATACATGAACATAAAGGACAATGTTTAATCTGCCTCATTTTGAAAGATACTGGCATCCAGCTCTTTTCCCTTCCTTCTCCCTTGAACCAGTGCACAAATGTGTACTGTCAAAGAGATGGTTCAGCCTTTTCCCAAAATAAAAGTATTTGATATGAATTTTAACAAGATATTTACTAAAATGTCTTTTTTTTCCTACCTCTACTTTTATCAAGCACTTCAGAATATATAGAAAGATAGGTATTTCAAAAAATTACTTGTAATATGAAAATGTCTTCTAAATATGACCAGTCTGGCATAGAACCTTCTTTTCTTCCCCGTCAAGGTCTTCTCTCCAGGTCCTCTAATCCACAGGGCAAACATGGATGTGTGTCACTCCTGATGCCGTTTGGCGTTTCTAGAGTTAGTCTGACAATTCCATCTCAAAGTCATTTCCAGAAGACATTTATTTTGATATTTTTTTTAAATGGGCATTTGCAAGAGATGTGATTTTCTCACTCTACTTTATCATACATTGGCAACCTCTTTACATCTAGAAGGCCTAGATGTAGCAAAGTTCTCTTTTGAAAGATTAGGGGGAAAGTTGAGAGCAGTTTTTTCATATTATATACACAGGCACCTATAAAGGGCCAGTAAATATTCACAAAAGGTGGTGGGCACTTCCTACTAGCCAAATGTGGCATGTTCTTCTGCAATTTCTCTTCCAAAGTCAAGGTTTATAGAAGAACGAAGACCAACCGCCCAAAGGCTCCCTAACTGCTCCACCTGCCATGGATGGGGCTTCGCTTACCTTTGGTCCGTTAAGGCCTTTGTCCACCATGGTCAAAATGAGGTGAGGTCTCCTCCAACTGGGACGGAGGAGTCATCCCTGAGGGTGGGTGAGCTGTGTCCATGCAGACCCACCTCTCGGCCTCCCTATGAGCATTCCAGTGGCCGCCATTCTTCTCTCTCATCATTGATGTTTCTATCTCTCTCTCCCTGTCCCTTCCTCTCTGAAATCAATAAAAATATATTTAAAAAGAAAAGAAAACAGCACATTTATTTTAAAAAAAAAAAAGAGTTGTTATGTTCTAACAAGGGACCAGCACATATTCAACATCAGAAATTATGTCCTGAGAACCTGAGATTTGTGGTGATTACTGAAGAATTACAAGTCACAGTGCCTACTAAGATTTTGATAATTTATTAGAATCAAACCCAAAACACAAGAGGTAAAATAAGCATTTTTAAAAGTGTGAATCTGCTTTTCTTAGAAATAGTAAAGAGTGCTTCCAATGGAGATTTATGTAGATTCATTCAACATAGATTCATTCAAAAAATATATGCTGAACCCATTTGTAAGTCAAACTGTTCTGGGTGCTGGGAATAATAAGGTAAACGAGGCACATTAAGACTATGCTTATGAATCTTGTATGCTACTATAGTGGAGGTGGGGACTAACCAGCAATAACCAATATAAACCAAAAGAAAATATCACCAATGACCAGTTTCCCCCTCCCCCACCCCCCCAAAAAAAAGAAACCAGGTTATGAAACACTCAATGAGGAGCAGTAAAATTCTAGACTTAGTAGTCAGAGAAAACCTGGGAAGATGAGATTTACTTAGAAAAGCAGGAAGAGGAAATAACTGCTTCAAAGACCTACACCAAGAACAAATTTAGAGTCTGTCTGGGGCACAGAGGCAAGGAAGAAAATCATATTAATAGAAAATTATTAACTGGCCAACTCATTTAGATTTATAGACCTCTGTAAAGAATTTGGTTGTTATCTGTGTTGGGAAATTATCAGTTTTGTAAGCAGCAAGAGCAGAGATATGGTTGAAGACTATGAATCCAATTGTATTTTTTTTGTAGTGAAAATTTATTATTTTTTCCAAAAAAAAAAAATTTTAAATATAAAAATGTTACATGCAATAAGCATTAACATTTCAGAAAAAATGATCTTAAATATAATGTTACAGTTAATAAATACCAATTATTCAAGAAAAATTATCTTAAATATAATAATATTACATGCAATAAACATTAATAGTTCAAGAAAAAAAGGATTTTAGGTATAATAATATTATCAAAACTGTATTAATACAGTATGATATCATGAAAGTTGTAGGAAATATTAAAAATCTCTAAATAACAGGATTACTTTTATTTATTAGATTCTAAAATATTTTTCCCCACTGGCTCTATTTTTTTTCATAAGTTTATGTTGTTCATTATATTCCACAAATGAGTGAGATCATGTGATATTTATCTTTCTCTGACTGGGTTATTTCACTTAGAGTGATGCTCTCCAGTTCCATCCATGCTGTTGCAAATAATAAGAATTCCTTCTTCTTTTTTTTTTTTTTTTACAGCAGCATAGTATTCCATTATGTAAATGTACCTCTGGTTTTTAATCCACTCATCTGCTGAGTGGATCTTAGCTACTGTAAATTGTGTTGCTATGAACATAGGGGTGCATATATCCTTTGGATTAGTGTTTCTGAATTCTTGGTATATAGTCCTAGGAGTGGGATTACTAGGTAAAATGGGAGTTTCATTTTTAATTAAAAATATATATATTTTATTGATTTTTTACGGAGAGGAAGGGAGAGGGATAGAGAGCCAGAAATGTCGATGAGAGAGAAACATCGACCAGCCTCCTCCTGCACATCCCCCACTGGGGATGTGCCCGCAACCAATGTACATGCCCTTGACCGGAATCGAACCCGGGACCTCTCAGTCCGCAGACAGGCGCTCTATCCACTGAGCCAAACTGGTTTCAGCATCATTTTTAATTTTTTGAGTACTGTTTTCCAAGTAGCCCACCAGTCTGCATTCCCACCAGCAGCGCATGAAGGTTCCTTTTTCTCCACATCCTTGCCAGCACTTGTCATTTGTTGATGATAGCCATTATGACAGGTATGAGGTGGTACCTCATTGCCATTTTGATTCGCATCTCTCGGAGATTAGTGACTTTGAGCATGTTTTCATATATCTCTTGGCCTTCTTTATGTCCTCCTTTGAAAAGTATCTATTTAGGTTCTTTGCCCATTTTTTGATTGGATTGTTTATCTTCCATTTGTTAAGTTGTATGAGTTCTTATAAATTTTGAAGATTAGACCCTTATTAAAGATAACATTGGCAAATAGGTTCTCCTATGGGCTTTCTTTGTTTTGTTTATGGTTTGCCATCTTATGTTTAAGTCCTTTATCTATTTTGAGTTTATTTTTGTGTATGGTTTAAGTTTGTGATCTAGTTTCTTTTTTCTTTTCTTTCTTTTCTTTTTTTTTTTTTTTTTGCATGTATTTGTCCAATTTTTTCAACACCATTTATTGAAGAGACTGTCTTGACTCCATTGTATGTGAGCCTGCTACCCGGGCATGTGCCCTTGACTAGAATCAAACTTGGGACCCTTCAGTCTGCGGGCTGACACTCTATCCACTGAGCCAAACTGGTTAGGACCATATTCATCTTGTATAATGGAACTTTGTACCCCTTTACCAATATCTCTTCACCCCCCACCCCCAGCTCCTGCAACCACCTTTCTCGCTCTGATTCTGTGGGTTCAACTATTTTGGATTGCACATGGGATCATGCTGTATTTGACTTTCTGTGTCTGACTTATTTCACTCAACATAATGTCTTCCAGGTTTATCCATGTTGTGTCAACTAGCTGCCTTTTTTTAAAGGCAGAAAATTGGTAATATCTTTTAAAACTGAATATTGTCCTACACGTTTTAACCCTTTGGAAAAATAAAGACTTAAATAAAGATTAGGGTTAGAGGTGATTATTCCCTTATTGCATGGATGGAGAAAATGAGACTCTGAGTAATCAAGCCCCTGCTTCATTAGATCAGACGTAGAAGTCCAGAGGGAATACCTGTGTCATCATAGTCATTATCAACCATCTGTTGAACTCTTACGCAGTGCTAGGCACTGAGTTAAAGGTTTTACACATTATTTTAATTAAAGTTTCTTATGAAGCTAAGTTGTCTGGTTACTAACACAACATTTGCTCTGTGACATTGGTATGATGTTTCTTTTCACTTATAGTTGAAGGAGCTGTGTCTTTTCCGGAGATCTCACAGGTAAGAAGTGAAGGAAATGGGATTTGAATTAAAGCCTGTCTGGTTTGAAATCCTGATTACTCTTGACCATTCTGCTGCACTGGCCTGGCATTTGCCTCCATTTGTTTGCCTTGGGCAACATTGGAAGTTGCTTCTTTTCTCTGCTGCCCCTAAACACCTTGTTCAGTGGATGGCCGCTTCATTTAGAAAACTCTCCCTGTTCTCTTAGTAGATGAGTCCAAGAGCACCACCTCCTCATCCCACACATTTCCTTAGCAGCATAGCCCAGATATTATTATTTTTAATTACTTTCCTATTTAATGCTTAATTAAAAAGATTGGTGAATTGGATGGTATTATCAGCTGCTGTTGCTTCAATCTTCCCCAGCACTTGCCCTTTACATTAGTTGATTTACAGGCTGTCTCCTATTACCATGAATTCTGGGGGCAGAACAATCCTATTTCTGGTTTTCATTAGCATTTTTATTTTGGAGGCCTTTTGAGTTATGAATGTGGCATGTTGAAAAGTTCTCCCAAGGTCTCAGATAGTCTCTGCCAAAAGAGTTTCTGAGTACAGTATAAGAAAGAGAGATGAGAAATGGATAATCTGAAACAATGCTTAATCCCAATTTACTTTAAAAAAAACCCAAAAACAAAAAGCCCCCCACCACCACAACAACCCACTTTGGAATGAAATGTAGGGGAGAAACTAAATATAGCAGGTATCCAGATATATGCCACAGCAGGAGGTCTATGGCAGGCAAAGGAGTTTAGTGTCTTCTTGGTGTGGTGAGATCAGTCAAAGCCAGGATGCCCTTTAGAGCTCAGATCCACAGCTCTTAATCAGGATTCATCCTTCTAACCTTCTGGGGAACTCCTAGAAATACATTATATTTCAGCAGGTTCTGACAGGTCTGGTATGATCTACATATATAAAAGCCTAAGTGACTGTTAGGACTGGTCCACCAGTTGCTATGATGTGCACTGACCACCAGGGGACAATGCTCAATGCAGGAGCTGGTGGTCAGTGCACTCCTACAACCAACTTCTCATGGCCTGCCAACCTCTTGCAGCTGACCAACCACCTGTGGTCTTTCTCCCCAGCCCGCCTGCAGGCCCCAATCAGGACAGGGTGAGACAGCCCCAATGGGCCTCAATTGCCAGCCAGGCCAAGGGACCCCACCTGTGCATGATTTCATGCACTGGGCCTCTAATACACACATAAACACACACACACACACACACACACACACACACATCACGTGAGGATATTTTCTTCCATTGATTTTTAAAGAGAGTGGAAGTAAGGGGGGAGACAGAGAGAAATATTGGTTTGTTGCCTCCTCACCAGGGCTGGGGATTGAGCCTGGTACTATGGTACATGCCCTTGGCCGCAATTAAACCCTGGACCCTTCAGTCTTCAGGTCAATGCTCTATCCACTGACCCAAACTGGCTAGGGCTGATTTGTAATATTTTGATGAAGTTCCCCTAGTGATTTTAGGGCACACCCCTTGGATGATATGTTGCACCAGCCCCAACCGTGCAGAGGAAGCAGGCCTTGGGTGTATGGTTATGTACTGCTGAAGCAGAGTTTATTAAATGGGATAGTTCATGTAAAGTGTTTAGCATTGTGTCTAATATTGAGTAAATGATATAGTGTTACTGAGTCAGGAGCAGAGAGGGTAATCCTAGGCAAGAAAGAAGAGGAAGGTCAGGAATGCAGAGGATCAGATAATCCCAAGGGCACAAGAGTCAGAATAAGCATGACAGGGGAAACCTCAGGATCCAGGTTTTAAGGTTGGAAAAATTACAAAGGTAGAGACAGAGTTACGAGGAAAGCAAGTGAGTAAGGGCCTTGAACACTCATCTCTACAGAATACCTGACCTGCACTCCACCTCTTCTTCTTGCTCTACTAAGTAATTTCTGCTCATTCAGCCTTAGAGGTAGTTCCCCATCTACCTCTAACATTATTTCACCAGTAACTTTAGATCCAGACATTACAGGAAATCAATTCACTCTGTGCCAGAGCTCCATAAAATATTTTCAATTTCCCAGGTAACAAACACTTAGACGACTTTCCTTTCCCTCTGGAACCCTAGTGTACACTTTCTTGCAACTCCACAGAGATATGAGATCAAGAATGAGTCGGTTCAAGGGAGAGAGGTCAATGAGGAACATGACAGTGGGCATATGGGGACCCTGATAGCACTAAGTGACCCTGCCACCAAGAATTTAATTGCTTCAATTACCAACCTCAAATAGAATCATCACGAAAGTTTGGAAAATGAGATAATCTGATAGTGAAGCTGTCTTCCCTTTCTGGAACAGACAAAGAAGCCAGAGGCATTAAACACCACAGATGAGGGAGGAGAGGAGGACCCTCTGGCTGGCATCCTTCCCTCCCTTGCTCTTGGTACCCCGCTCTGACTATGCCCTTTTGGCTCCACCTGTGGACTGAGGTGCAAATGAAAGCAAACATCTTTCCCTGCCCAGGATCCGAGGCTAATATTTGGTCTCTAATTTTCGGTCCAAGTGTCCCTTTTTTACATAGGAGTAACAAGTAATGTATTCATTTGCTCAAACACGAAAGTGAAAAATTGAGAATTTAGCTGTAGTGCTTGTCGTGTGCACATGAATTGTAGAATCAGCGTCCGTTTTGATGATTGTTTTTGTTCTTTGCCTGTTTCTACCTCTTTCCCAGTCTAATCTTCCACCCTTTCCTTTTCTTCCTCTCTCTCTTTTTATTTATAGTTTCATCTCTTTACTTGCTTTGTCACCCACTTTTCTCTTTTTCCTTCATTTTCTTTGGGGAGGTGGATAGAATCCTGGAATGGAAGTCAGGAAATCTATGTTCTAATGTGAGTGCTATCAGGAGCTAGGTGTGACCTTGGGCAAATCAGCTTTCCTCTCTGGGTCTTAATATTTTTTTCTATAAAATGAGGGAGTAGACTAGATGAATTCCGACAATCTTTCTAACATTTCCTTCTTTCATATGTCAGCTCACTCTTCCATGGTACTTAGCTCTACAGTATCTCTCTGTACCCTCCTATATCCAACACCTCCTCCATCCCAGCCTGGACCCATACACTCCTGTCATGCATTCAGGTATTCGATAGTCAAGTGCTGAGACCAGTATGCTTGGATTCTATAATATTCTCAGATGCTCTTTAGGTGAAGAAAGAAAGGAAACATTTGGTGGCTGCCATTGGGAGGTTTAACTATTTAAATGCTTCATCTGGCTCTTCTTGTCTTGAGTGCTGCTTGAAGACACAGAGGGCCTCTGAGCAAGGCTCACTTGGGGCAGGATGAGCTGCTAACTTGCTGTTCAGGTAACTATCGCCTGGCCTCCATCTTCAATGTGCAAGTGGCTAGTAATATTTGCCTTGTCCAACTGCTCTGTTTGCTTTTCTAACTGTAATGGTCACAATTGGGTGGTTAATGAGGCAAATGGTACTTTTCTGGGTGATTAAACTCTCAATGACACCGAAGCATTAAGTCAGGCTGTCTCTGAGTTCTCATTTACCTGGAGGGATAGACCAGTAGGAAGCTCTATTCACTGGCATTTTCTAAGAGACTGAGGTAAGTCTGGCACATTCATCTGGGATGAAAGGTTTTCTGTTCATGAAGTGTAAGGAGGATAGTGTGGCTATTGTGTTTGATGATCCTATCTAATAAAAGAGTAATATGCAAATTGACCATACCTCCAAAAGCCATGCCTACCAGCCAATCAGGAGTGAGTATGCAAATTAACCCAACCAAGATGGCTGTGGCCATGGAGAGAGCAGGAGGCTTGGGTTTCCCTGGCAATGAAGGAAGCCACACTTTCCACCTGCCCTGGCCTGCCTTGGCCTCCACTTAAGGCTAAAAAGTTTCAATTATAGAAGATAAATAAATCCCAGATACCAGAGCCTCTCCTTTGGTGGCTGGCCTGCAAACCACCACAGGCCTCTTGCCCAGGTGCCCCATGCCCCAAGGGAACCCCCACCCTGATCCAAGACACTCTTCAGGGCAAACCAGTGGTCCCCCACCCATGCACCAGGCCTCTATCCTAACTAATCCTATCTAATAAAAGAATAATATGCAAATTGATCATCACTCCAACACACAAGATGGCTGCCCCCATGTGGTCAAAGATGACTGCCCCCATGTGGACACAAAATGGCCACCACAAGATGGCCAGCAGGGTAGGACAGTTAACAGGGACAAGGTATGCAAGGGAGGGCAGTTGTGGGCAATCAAGCCTGCAGGAAAGGGAAGTTGGGGGCAACCTGGCCTGTAGGGGAGCAGTTAGGGGGTGATCAAGCTGGCAGAGAGGAAGAGTTAGGGGTAATCAGGCAGGTGGGCAGGTGGGCAGGCGAGCAGTTAGGAGCCAGCAGCATCAGTCTCTGTAACCACAGTTATTAGTGGTTCCTGAGCTCTCTGGCTCAGCAGCTTCTCTGGTCTCTCCTGCTCAGCTGCTCTCTCTAGCAGACTTCTTCACACACTTCATCCTAGCTGCTCTCTCTCTATACTCCAGCAGATTTCTTCTCACTCCCGCCTCAGCCTACTTCACTAACTAGCTGGTCAGTAACATACTTTTATACTATTTAGAAGAAGGATTCATGCCAACAGTGACATCAGTCATATTTGCTATGGAAAGGCACAGTGTATCTTGTGTCCTTGCATCCACTCATGGTATCTTGGCCTGATTAGGATTCCCAGACTCAGAGTCCTTGGACATTCCACTTAGGTACATGCCCAGAGCGTCCTTTGGTCATTCTAGTGTATTGATAAAAAGGCCTTTGTGCTCACACCAGCCTTGATTATTCAAGAACCTGGCATGGCTCCCACAGTATTTCACAAATAACTTGTGTGGAGATACTTTGAGTGTCTGTAAATATTTTGTTACTCCTCAAAATTTCTCCTACTAGATTTGATGATCCTTGCATGAACCAATTATTATTATGTTGTCTGCCAAAAGATGATATTCTTATTTTGTCATTCTTTATACCTTGATAAATAAGGGTAATTAAAGCCAAACCAAAGAAACAAACAAACAAGTGAGGAAAAAGGGAAAGCTTTTATTCTGGTGCTTAATTTCCCAAGTTAGGCCAGTGGTACCATTTCAAGCTCAGTTTATGTGTTTTGACCTGTACTCACTATTCTTTGAGCACTTCCTTATTCTCTGGACAACAATATGTTCCAAACTCATCCTGAAGTTTTCTGCCCCAGCCTTAAAATCAGCCATCTATAATAATTAAAGGGTAATATGCTAATTAGATGAGACGTCTTCCAGACATCCTTCCTGACAAAGCTGGGGGGTTTGGCCAGCATGCAAACCCCTGGCAACCCCTTGCCCAGGCCAACCCTACTCCCAGCAGGAACTCCCACCCAGATAGGGGGTGTAGGGTCCTGCAAACCACCCCCCGACCCCTCATCTAGGTTAGCCCCACCCCAGTGGGGACCCCCATCTTGATTGGTGGCATGACTAGCCTGAAAACAGCCAGTGGCTCCTTGCCCAGGCCAGCCCCATTCCAGTAGAGATCTCCTCACCCCAATGTGGGGCCCCTTTCAGGGCATACCAGTCAGCCCCCACCCATGCACCAGGCCACTATATTATAAAATAAAAGGGTAATATGCAAATTGACCCTAAAAGCAGAATGACCAGAACAACCACTGGACCAGTCACAATGAGGCGCCCCGACCACCTTTTGGACCCTTTCCCTGGCTGGCAGGCTCTGATCGCCTGAGGGCCATAAGTGGCAGAGGCCAGGCTGGTGAGTGGGTGGGTCCCTTTCCCTGGCTGTCAGGCACTGATCACCTGATGGTGAATGGGGAACCAGGGGTGAGTGGTGGCTCGGAGTAAGGCTGGCTGCAGACAGCTGGGAAAGATGGCCCTGATTGCAGGCCAGGCCTAGGGACCATACCCACACATGAATTTTGTGCACCAGGTCTCTAGTCTATATTAATAAAAGAGTAATATGCTAATTAAACCGGACATCTTCTGGACATCCTTGACAAAGCCATGGTGGCAGGGGCTCAGGCAGAGGTGGTTAGGGGCAATCAGGCTGGCAAGGAAGAGCAGTTAGGGGCAATCAGGCCGGCAGAGGAGCAAGCAGTTAGGCGTGAATCAGGCTGGCAGGGGAAGACAGTTAGGACAACCCCTGAGGGGCCTCAGATTGGAGAGGGAGCAGGCCTGGCTGAGGGACACCCATTACACCCCCCCAACCCCCACCTTTCACAATCCAAAATCTATGGGACACAGTTAAAGCAGTCTTGAGAGGGAAGTTCATAGCTCTACAGGCCTACCTCAAAAAAAAAAAAAAAAAAAAAAAGAAAAGAAAAGAAAAGAAAAAATGGTAATAAATTACTTAACCCTACAACTAAAAGAGTTAGAAACAGCAACAAGAAAAGCCCAGAATAAGCAGAAGGAAGAGAATAATAAACATCAGAGTGGAAAAAACAACATAAAGACCAAAAAAGAACACAAAAGATCACCAAAACTAAGACCTGCTTTTTTTTTTAAAGGATAAACAAAATTGATGAATCTCTAGCCAGGTTAACCAATGCTGGAAACCAATTACTATTTCACTAATAGAGAGATGTGGACAGGAAGCCAGGAAGGCTGCCAACAACATTAATTGCTCTAACCACTCACTCTTTAGTTGAGACATTGTTAGCTGAAGCAGTCTCCACCTCTGTTTGTCCTTTGTAAATTTCTGTTACTTCCTGTCTATGCACTATGAGTGTTTTCCCCATAACCTCAATAAAACAGATAGCAGGGCCAGAGCAGAGGGTAGTTCTCCCACTAGAGTTGGACTACTGCCTGGCCTCCTATATTGCCAAATTAAATTTCTTCTAATCTCTTTTCATCTCTGTGTGGCCCTTCTCCAGAACTTGAACCATGAACCGAGACCCTGAACCAAGCGGTATGTGAAAGGGGATCCCACAAACCAAGAAGAAAAGAGAGAGGGCCCAAATAAACAAAATCAGAAATGAGAGAGGTGAAGTAACAACTAATCTCACAGAAATATAAATGATTATTAAAAAAAAAAAATACTATGAACAACTCGATTCCAACAAAATTGACAACCTACAAGAAATGGACATATTCTTAGAAAAATACAACCTCCCAAAACTGAATCAGGAAGAATAAAAAAAATCTGAATAGGCCAATAACTACCGAAGAAATTGAAGCAATGATAAAACATTTTCTAGCAAACAAAAGCCCTCGTCCGGATGGCTTTACAGGGGAGTTCTACCAAGCATTCAAAGAACTAAAACCTATTCTCCTCACACTATCAAAAAATTCAAGAGGAAGCAACACTTCCAAACTCTTTCTATGATGCTAGTATTATCCTAATCCCAAAACCAGATAAAGATACCACAAAAAGAGAACTACAGGCTAATATTCTTGATGAAAATAGATAATAAAATACTCAATAAAATTTTAGCAAATCAGATCCAGCATTATATTAGAAAGATTATACACCATGACCAAGTGGGATTTATTCCAGGGCTGCAAGGATGGTACAATATCCACAAATCAATAAATCTGATAGATCACATAAACAAATTGAGAAACAAAAATCACATAAACATATCAATTGATGCAAAAAAAGCATTTTATAAAATCCAACAGACTTTCTTGATAAAAACTCTCAGCAATGTGGGAATAGAGGGATCATACATCAACATATGACAAACCTACAGCCAAGATCATAATCAATGGGTGAAAACTAAACTAATTTCTTCTGAAAACAGGAACAAGACAGAGATGCCCACTTTCACCACTGTTATTCTACATAGTACTAGAAGTGCTAGCCATAGTGATCAGTCAAGAAGAAGAAATAAAAGGCATCCAAATTGGGAAAGAAGAAGTAAAACTGTTCTTATTTGCAGATGACATGATACTATATGTAGAAAACCCCAAAGATACCATCAAAAAGCTACTAGATCTAATAAATGAATTTGTAATGTAGCAGCATACAAAATTAACACCCATTATTGGATTTCTTATATGCCAATAATGAATCCTCAGAAAGAGAAAAGAAAAAAAAAAAGCCCATTTACCATTGCACACACAAAAAATTAAGATACCGACCCTGTTTCCCCCCAAATAAGACAGTGTCTTATATTAATTTTTTCTCCCAAAGTTGCGCTAGGTCTTATTTTCAGGGGATGTCTTATCTTTCCATGAGCTAGGTCTTATTTTCGGAGGATGTCTTATTTTCGGGGAAACACAGTAGGAATAAACTTAACTAAGGAGGTATAAATCTGTACTCGGAAAACTATAGGGCATTGAAAACAGAGATAGAAGAAGACATAAACAAATGGAATAACATACCATGTTCATGGATTGGTAGAGTCAACATCATTAAAATGTCCATACTACCCAAAGCAATCTACAGATTCAATGCGATCCTCATTAAAATATGAATGGAATGGTTCAAAGATCTCTCAAAAAATTTTCTTTCTTTCTTTCTTTTTTTAAAAATATATCTTTATTGTTCATATTATTACAAAAGTTTCTCATTTTTCCCCTCTCCACCAGGTTCCCACCCCACCCTCTGCCTTTTCCTCGCCCCCCCCCCATTGTCCTCATCCATAGGTGCACATTTTTTTCCAATGCAAAAACTAAACCACATACATGTTATTTTCAAAGCTTGAATGTCAAAACTCTGGCTATTAAATAATAACAACAATGCCAATGCAAAACAACAAAATGAGAAATCAGAATTATGGACATGTTATTATTTTTGCTACTAAATGAGTCTCTTTTGTTGCTGGTGTAGATTTACTCAGATTCCTTGGATTTGCTGCACCAGACTTTGCAGAAGACTGGAAGCTAACAGATGCTAGCATGAGCAGGAACATGATTAAAGAAGTAGCTTCCATTTCAGTCTTTAATTTCTTCAGATGACTCCATATTGGCACCTCAATCCCTTGCATAGCCTTCAGTTTTCTTCTCCCACTTTGCTGTCGTCTGGGCAACTCTCAATCCTTTTGGGTGAAGGGACACAGGAGCTTCTCTGAGTCCATTGTGATGACAGACATAACACTCTGGTACCCAAATTGACTACATTGCTCCTTCTTTCCTTTCATTTTGAACCCAGGGTTCGACCCCACAACACTCCAGGCCTGGCTGCTCCGGGCCTGGATGCTCCGAGCCTGGCTGCTCTGGGCCTGGCTGCTGCTGCTCTGGGCCTGGCTGCTGCTGCTCCGGGCCTGGATGCTTCAGGCCTGGATGCTCCAGGCCTGGCTGCTGCTGCTCTGGGCCTGGCCACTCCGGGCCTGCCCGCTCCGGGCCTCCCATTCTTCCATTTCTCCAGCTGGTCACATTCCAAGAGCCCCATCGGTCCCTCACTGCTCCCACCATCACGTTAATTGCTGACTATCAACCACCCAGTACCTCCTTCCTGTGGTCCTGGATTATAGATGTCCCTCATACTAATTTCAATCTTCACATTGTTGTGGGAGTGGCACACCAGCTGCTCACCCACACCACCATCTTGGTTTCTCCTCCAATCGGTACTCTCATTTGTGATCTATTTCCTTGTCTTGGCATTTTCCTCAAAAATTTTTCTTTAATATAAAAAAACCCTGAATAGCCACAGCAATCCTGAGAAAGAAGAACAAAGTTGGAGGGATCACAATATCAGATATCAAGCTATATTACCAAGCCACTGGTACTGCCTGGTACTGGCAGAAGAACAGACATTTAGACCAATGGAACAGAACAAACAACCCTGAAATCAACCCAAACCATTAAAATCCTACAAGACTCCTAAGGCAGTAAAATAGCAGACATATGTATAGCAATATCTTTATAGACACAGTTCTTAGGAGAAAATTTAAAAAATGGGACTACATCAAAATAAAGAGCTTCTGCAAAGCAAAAGAAACCATAAATCAAATGACAAGAAAGCTCACTGCATTAGAGAACATATTTGCCAATGATATTTCAGATAAGTGTTTAATCTCCAAAATTTACTGAGAACTCATACAACTTAACAAAAGGAAAATAAACAATCCAATCAAAAAATGGAAAAGGACCTAAATGGATACTTTTTGAAAGAGGACATACATGTTCAAAGTCATTAGTCATTCGAGAGATGCAAATCAAAACATGTCACACCTGTCAGAATGGCTATCATCAACAAATCAACGAACGACAAGTGTTGGCAAGGATGTGGAGAAAAAAGAACCCTCTTGCACTGCTGGTGGGAATGCAGACTGGTGCAGGCAATGTGCAAGATAGTATAGAGTTTCCTCAAAAAGTTAAAAATGGAGCTCCCATTTGACCCAGTAATCCCACTTCTAGGACTACATCCCAAGAAACCAGAAACACCAATCAGAAAGGATATATGCACCCTTATGTTCATAGCAGCATAATTTACTATAGCTAACATTTGGAAACAACCTAAGCGCCCACCAGCTGATGAGTGGATTAAAAAACTGTGGTATATCTACACAATGGAATACTAAAATGCTATAAAAAAGAAGGAACTTTTATCATTTGCAACAACATGGATGCAACTGGAGAGCATTATGCTAAGTGAAATAAGCCATTTGGAGAAAGATAAATATCACATGATCTAACTCATTTGTGGGATATAATTTGGTGAATATGAAGAGATCCAGAGACAAATGGTAGGAAAGTGGAGGGGGAAAAGAGGTCAAGTGGGGAAAAAGGATACAACTTTAGACAAAAAAAAAAAAAAAGTGTTGTCACCTGACTAAATCAGGCTCATCAGAATAATCCCCCTTTTAATGAACTGAAACTGATCTGAATTAATTACATTTGCAAAATTCCTTTATGGTCACCATATTCTAATGTCTAGAGGCAAATAACAGTTCCTGTCCACACTCAAGGGAAAGAAATTATAAAAGGTGAGAATACCAAAAGGCCAATATTATGAGGTCTGTCTGCTACAATTATGCTAAGAAAGTTCCCTTCTAATACTACCCGGTTTCCTCAAAAATAAGAGAGTGTCTTATATTAATTTTTTTCTCCCAAAGTTGCGCTAGGTCTTATTTTCAGGGGATGTCTTATCTTTCCATGTGCTAGGTCTTATTTTCGAAGGATGTCTTATTTTCGGGGAAACACGGTAGTTATTTGACTCTTACCATCAATGAATGTTGAATTTTACTCAATGCTTATTTTTCAGCTATTTATTTATTTTTTTAAATCGTTAATGTGGGCCCTGGCCAGGTATCTCAGTTGGTTAATGTCATTCTTACACCAAGGCTGTGGGTTTGATCCCTGGTCAGGGCACAGCAAGTATCAGCCAGTGAATGCATAAATAAGTGGAACAACAAATAGATACTTCTTTCTCTTTCTTTTTATTCCTCCTTCTTATCTCTCTAAAGTACATTTTAAAAATTTGTGGATTATATTAGCTGCTCTTTCTAAAGCAATCTTACATTTCTCAGTTAACTGAACTTGGTTATATTTTCGTTGTTGTATTGGTTTGTTATATACATTGCTACTTTTTCTTCTCTGCTCATGATAATAATACAAGAAATTTTAAATACTTTAACTCCCTTTACTCTTCTTCAAACTTAAGTGTATAATTGCATCATATTTGAATTCTGCCTTTTATATTTTATTTATTTATATATATTTGATATAGATGACAGAAATATGGATGTGTGAGGGAACATTGACTGGTTACCTCCCATTGCTGCCCTGACTTTAGAATTGAATCTGCAACCTTTTGGAATACAGGACAATGCTTCAACCAAATGAACCACACCAGCCAGGGCTAATTTTGTTTTTTATTTTTTAAAACATTAGACATGTTTAAAACTCTTCATGATGAGTCGGTGTTAATTTAAATTTACCAAAAAAGTTAACTCTTTCCTTCTTTTATTTTCTTCTTACATCTAAGAACTTCCATATGAGAAAAAAAATTTTTTTTCTATTGGTAGTGTACAACATTTAGAATTTTCATCAGTGAGAACTGCTAGGTAATGATTCTCTGTTTAAAATGTTTTTGTTTCTTCTACACTTCACACATATTTTACTGCATAGAGAATTCTCGGTTGGTAGCTTCGATTGGTAGCTATTGTTTTTGATCATATGGAACCCAGGTATATGCTCTTGACAAACTTTGACCAGAAATTGAACCCACAACCTTTTGGTGCACAGGCCAAACCACTTACCACACTGGCCAGGGGGCAGCTATGATTTAAATATGTTGTTAGAGAACCTTAGGTCATAGACTGAGTCTTTATTTTATTTTGGCTATAGACTAAGAACAGTTTATATCAGTGATTATAAATATTCAATTATTCTTTATTGGCAAAACCATAAGTTATTAAAATTGGTTATACTTATTATTGAGTCTTTATTGTTTTCCCATTCTGACATAGAATCAACATGTGCTGACTTGCTTGTGCCTAGCAGTGTGCATATGCTCAGAATACTGAATAAGCAAAAGAAAGCTCATTTTGACTTCAGGATCCAATACAGATTAGGGTAAAAGAATATGTAAGAGTAGATTCAGTGATATCAGTTGGTAGGTACTGTGGTCATCTAACCACGGTATAATGGATGCTCTGGTTAGGATGGTGAAATGTAGAATTGAGAAACATGGATGGGTTCAAGAGATACTGATGTAATAAAATCAAATGCCTTTGTGATGCTTTGGTTGAGAGAACAGCTAATTGAATCTAAAAATATAATATTTTAGATTTCTGCCTCTTGCAACTCTACTTATGTCATTGACTAAACTCTGGGGATGGTCTAAGGCTGGGAAGGATGTAGATCATGAGATCAATTTCTCACCTGTCGAATTTGAGGTGTTTTAGTGGAGATTAGAGGTTGGGAGAGATACATAGTTGCAGAGCTAGCTCAGAGTTTGAATATGTGTTCCATTTGGGTGTGGTAGGTTTTGGAATGGAGAAGAAGACTGAGCCAAGAGAGAGAATTCTTTAGTGAATGAAGACTTAGGTAGCACAGTGAAGTCTGATGGGTGAGGCTGAAGTCAAATTGTATAAACTTGAAAGGAATAGAGCTTGATATAAAAAAAGTACAGCAACGATCTGAAAGTGCTGATGGGAACAAAATGCTCACCTTTTACCCTCAAGTATCTGGGATGAGAGTGAATTAATAATTGCCACTTGGAGGCTTAGAGAGAGCAGGCTCCCAGGATGGCCAGGTTTTGATTAAACCACGGTAGTAGAAGAAATACTCTAGAGCAGTTAAGGTTATGGGACTTTTATATAATGGAAAAGTTTAAAAGGTGTTTCAGAAGAAGTCCCTGACTTCCCAGATTCTTAATTCCCTTACTATTATGTTATTCTGAGTAAATTATCTACACTTCAGTACTCCCAGGGCACCGGAAACATTCTTCTTTTGCTTTAGTGCATTTCTGAAAACTAAGAACACATAATGGCAAATATTGTTTTTTTCCTTTCTAAAATGATGGTTTGGGGAGGCAGTAGTTACTCTTTCCACTAGATGGCAAGCTTCCATTGTTATTAAGGGGAAATGATTACTAATTAATAGCATTTTAGTTCCAATGTAGTCACTGCATTAGATTTATATGATCTATGCTTCTTGGTGTTGGTAAATTCATTTTTATATTTTCCACTCAGTTTTATAAGGGCAAACTATAACTACTCAAATGTTGGCAAAACGTGACACTGCCAAAAATGAACCATTAGTAGTGCTGTTATCTTATGACCTAATAAACACAATACAAACTCACTTTTGGAAAGACAATCAAGGCATTTAAGTGACAAGTTTAAGGTGGGTTGTAAAAAAAAAAAATAATGTATAAAATCAAGGATTAGCTGTAATAATGCTGTTATAATTGTCACAAGTTGACAAATGAATATATTATCAAGTGAAAAATTGGAATGATAGCTCTTTTCTGGCTGTTCTAGATAAATAAATTGGTGAAATCAAGAGGCAACATGAGAAAATTTCTTAAAAAAAACAACCCTGTATATTCTGAATAATCTTATCTAACAAAGAGAGAATATGCTAATTGACTGTTATTATACTTTCCAAGCACTATTGTACTTTCCAAATGTTTCATTTTTAATGTAAAAATTTATCACATAGAAAAAATGCTTTAATGGTTGGGTAGCTCAGTTGATTAGAGCATTGTCCAGATAAGCCAAGC
The DNA here is from genome assembly GCF_964339955.1 of Pipistrellus hanaki. Lineage (NCBI taxonomy): Eukaryota > Metazoa > Chordata > Mammalia > Chiroptera > Vespertilionidae > Pipistrellus > Pipistrellus hanaki. The sequence continues at coordinate 128,743,560 of NC_140503.1, read as the reverse complement.
TTATGAGTTCGATCCCTGCCAGGGAACATATGAGAGTCAACCAATGTCCAGGCTGGAGTGACTCAGTTGGTTGAGCATAATCTTGTGCACCAAAGGTTGCTGGTTAAATTCTTGGTCAGGGCACATAAGGAGGGCAACCGATTTATGTTTCTTTCACACATCAATGTTTCTTTCTTTATCCCTTCCTCTCTCTAAGCAAGTTCTTAGGTGAGGATTAAGTAAAATAAAATTAATCAACTGATACATAACTGGCAAATATATTTTCCCATGCAGTGGGCTTTCTTATTGTTTTGTGGATGGTTTTCTTTGCTATGCAAAGCCTCTTTATTTTTATATAGTCCCATTTGTTTATTTTCTCTTTAGTTTCCATTGCTCTAGGAGTTGTATTGGTGAAGAAATTGCTTTGGCATATGTCTGAGAATTTTCTGCCTATGGATTTCTCTAGTATTTTTATGGTTTCCTGTCTTATATTTAAGTCCTTGATCCATTTTGAGTTTATTTCTGTGTATGCTGTAAGTTGGTGATCTAGTTTCATTTTTTTTTGCATATATCTATCCATTTTTCCCAACACCATTTATTGAAGAGATTGTCTTGATTCCATTGTATGTTCATGCCTCCTTTGTCAAATATTAATTGAGCATAGTAGTTTGGGTCGATTTCTGGGTTCTCTATTATATTCCATGGATCTATATATCTGTTCTGGTGGCAGTACCAGGCTGTTTTGAGAACAGTGGATTTGTAATATAGCTTGATATCTGTTATTGAGATCCCACCTACTTTGTTCTTCTTTCTCAGGATTGCTGTGGCTATTCAAAGTCTTTTTTTTATTTTTATTATTCCAGATGAATTATTGGAAGTTCTTTCTTAGTCTGTGAAATACGCTGTTGGTATTTTAATGGGGAATGTATTGAATCCATAGATTGCTTTGGGTAGTATGGACATTATGATGATGTTGATTCTACCAATACATGAACATGGTGTGTTCTTCCATCTGTTTATGTCTTCCTCTATCTCTTTTTTCAGTGTCCTGTAGTTTTTCACATATAGGTCTTTTACCTCCTTAGCTAAATTTATTCATAGGTATCTTTATTTTTTGGTGCGATGATAAATGGGATTGTGTTTTTACTCTCTCTGTAAGTTCATCATCGGTGTATAGAAATACCATAGATTTTTTTGTATCCTGCTACATTGCTGAATTCATTTATTAAGTCTAGTAATTTTTAGAGTGAGTCATTTTTTTAAAAGGATTTTTCCAGTGATGTCAATGGTGTATTAAAATCCCCTATTATGATTGTATTGTTGTCGATCTCTCCCTTGATATCTTCCAGGAGATTTTTTATGCATTTGGGTGCTCCTGCATTGGGCGCATATATGTTTACCAGGGTTATATCATCTTGTTGTATTGATCCCTTTATTATTATGAAATGGCCTTCCTTATTTCTTCTTATTGCCTTTACTTTGCGGTCTATTTTGTCAGATATAAATACTGCTACCCCAGTTTTTTTTCATTTCCATTTGTCTGAAAGATGTTTTTCCTTCCCTTTATTTTTAGTATGTGTGAGTTCCTTTTTCTGAAGTGGGTCTCTTTTTTGTTTTTGTTTTTTTTTTATCTATTGAGTCACATGATGTCTTTTGATTGGATCATTTAGTCCATTTATGTTTAAAGTTATTATTGATAGGTACTTGTTTATAGTCATTTTTATGTTTTGTGCCTGTGTTCCTTCTTACCTATTTAATTCTTTTTATACCAGTCCCTTTAGCATTTCTTACATTGCTGGCTTGGTAGTGATAAACTCCCTTAGTTGTTTTTTTGTTTGTTTGTTTGTTTGTTTGTTTTTGTCTGTGAAGCTCCTTATTTCTCCTTTAAGTTTGAATGATAGTCTTGCTGGATAGAGTATTCTTGGATTTAGTTCCTTTGTTTGTATCACTTTGTAAATTTTCTTCAATTATTTTCTGGCCGAATGTGTTCCTGTTGGTTATCTAATGGGAGATCCCTTGTGTGTAACTTTCTTTCTCTCTCTTGCAGCCTTTAAGGTTCTCTTTTTGTCCTTAATATTTGCCATTGTAATTATGATGTGTTTTGGTGTGGGACTTTTTGGGTTCATCATGTTTGGGACTCTGTGCTTGTGTGACATTTTCTTCACCATATTAGGGAAGTTTTCTGACATTATTTCTTCAAATAGGTGTTCTAACCCTTGTTCCTCTCCCTGTTGTTCTGGCATTCTTAACATTCATATGATGCTTTGCTTCATTTCATGTTGTCCCATAGGTCCCTTAGGCTCTCCTCCTGTCTTTTAATATTTTTCTCCAATTGCAATTTAGTTTTGCTTCAATGCTGTATTTTGCTTCCCTGTCTTCTAATTCACTAATTCAGTCCTACTCTTCTCCTAGTCTACTGTTGAAACTTTCCATGGTGTTTTTTATTGCAGCTATATAGCTCTTCATTCTTCTTGATTCTTACATAAGGTGTTGATTTTTTCTTCCATTTGATTTATGAACTCCATGACCCTTATTCTGAATTATTTTTTTCTGACATATTGCATGCCTTTGTTTCATTTAGATGCTTTTCTGGTGATTTCTCTTTTTCTTTCCTTTGGGAGTTTCTTTGTTTACCCATTTTTGGTCTTACTGACTGATTTAGATGTCGAGTTGTACAGGGGCTGCTCTGTGGGTGGCAGTGGCTCCTTGGGCTGTGGTTGCTCCTCAGGCAGTCATGGAAGCAGCTGCTTCTCATTTGGCAGTGGCTCCTCTGGTGGGTGCTGCTTGCAGCAGTGGTGTTTCTTCTGGCTGGTGGGGGATGTGCTGCTCACACATCTGCCGTTCATTGGATGATGGTGGGCTGATTATGCGGCTGCTGCTTCTAGAATAGAGACAGGTTTAGTGTGGTTGCTGATCCTTGGACTGGGGCTGGCTGCTCAAGTGGCTGCTGCTCCTCAGATAGAGGCAGACTGCTAGTGTGGATGCTGCTCTTTAGGTGGGGGCTGGCTGCATGCTGCTGTTGTTCCTCAGATGGGGTGGGCTGCTTGTGATGCTGCCGCTCCTTGGTCAGGGGAAGGTTGCATGCAGGAAAATGATAATGGAACAATATTCCATTACAATAAAATGAAAAATCCCTGATAAGTCTAGAAGTGGATAGGATTTACATAAGAAAAAGGAGTACCACATCTGTAATAATGTCAACAACAACAACAACAACAACAACAAAGATAATCTCAAAAACAAAAATAAAAATACTATTCTGGCTGGGAAGCTCAGTTGGTTAGAGCATTGTTAGGAAATGCTAAGGTTGTGGCTTTGATCCTCAGTCAAGGAACATAGAAGAAGCAACCAATGAAAGTGTAAATAAGTGGAACAACAAATTGATGTTTCTTTCTCTCTAAATAAAAATATATAAATAAATGCATAAATTTGTATATATATAAACCTAAGTGACCAGCCTACTTTCTGACTGTCCAGCTGGTAGCTATGACACACACTGACCACCAGGGGGTAGACAGTGCAGGGACTGCTGAGCTGTGGTTACTTGGCAGATGTGGATCTTGGGTGACACACCCAGAACCAGAGAGAAGGGAGCACAATTATGGGGTGCATCACTTGAGAACCACCCTCTTGTAATCTAGGACCACTCTGGGGATGTTAGAGAGCTGGTTTCAGCACGATCCCCGCAAACCAGGCAAACGGGCCCCACCAGTGCATGAATCTGTGCACTGGCCCTCTAGTATATACTTTATTATAATAAAAAGGTAATATTCTAATTAGACTGGATGTCATTCTAGAGATCATTCTGGACATCCTTCAGGATGAAGCCATGGCTGGAGGGAAACCTGGGTCCCAGGTGCCAGAGGGAAGCTGGTGCCGGCAGCAGTGGGAAGGAAGGCCTACTCTTGCACAAATTTCGTACATCAGGCCTCTAATAAATAAATAAATTAGAATATTATTAAGAGATTTGTTTTTAAAAAAAATACCAAAAGCAAAGAGGAACATATAATACCGTGTTTCCCCGAAAATAAGACATCCTCCGAAAATAAGACCTACTTACAGGTTTCCTTCTGAGTGAAATATAAGGCATCCCCCGAAAATAAGGCCCCCCTAGGCTAAACATGAGAGATTTGGTCCACTGATTCTGAAAGAAATGGAGTCACAAGAAATTCACCAGGAAATTCAGGAATTGGATTGTTATGATGATGTTCCAGAAGATGATGACATGATTGTCATTGAATAAATGAGTAAATTCTTGATACTGTAGGATTCACAGTTTGTCTGGTTTGTGTTGACAACTACTGTACTACCATACCATATACAGGTAACAAATTTCCTTTATTTTCATTTAACAATAAATGTGTACCGTATTCTTCTTCATGGAAAAATAAGACATCCCCTGAAAATAAGACCTAGCGCATCTTTGGGAGCAAAAATTAATATAAGACACTGTCTTATTTTCGGAGAAACAGGGTGGGATTTAAATAATTTAAGAGACATAACATGTAGCTGGATATACTGATTCAAGAGATTGCCGGTTAAAATTAATTCTCAAGCTAATTAAAATATTCTCACTAAGATTTTTTAAAAACTTATAATACTGATTAAAAATTCATCTCAAATAATTTCATAGTAAACATTGCCAGGAGATGATGGAAAAGAAAGAATAAGAAAGTGAATCATTGGCACTGTAACATACTTAGGTACATTTTATAAAGAAGTTACAATAGTGCAGTGCTGATGCAGAAAGAGGTAGACCATTCAGTGGAGTAGGACAGAAAACCCCAAAACAAAACACACAACCTGAGAATTTAATGCACCGTCATGTGACGAATTAAATTAGGTGAGAAAAAGTGGTTTGGGACATGAGATAGCCATTTATTCAAAAGTTCTTAAATGTGAACACCATGCTCCAAAACAAGTCTTGGATTGATTAAGGATGTATTGGGGCCTAATAAAACATAAATGTAAGAGGTGGGCCAAAAGGGGAGGAATAAGGTGAATGCAGAAAGGTGCTTCCATCTGGAGAACGGGCACTGGTTTCTCATAGATTTGTACTTGCAGACACTTCTCAGTAACCATGAAAACATCCTACTGTTGTTGTGTCTGCTAAATTCCCTGGAGGTTGCCTGGGGCCCAGAGGGATATGGAACAGACATAAACTAAGGCACAGGAGATTAAAAAAATTTTTTTTTAATTTTATTTTTATTAACTGGTAATTTTTAAATAGTAAAAGTACAATGTATTACAAAATATTTAATATCTTACAACTTTGCTAAGTCATTTATAAGATATATTTGCCAGAAAAAATATTTTAAAAGATTTATCAGCAAAATGATCTCAGATCTTTGTACTGCAATTCTTTTGTGGATAGTAAGAAAATCCTTAACACTATTTGTTTTATTTTCTCCATACAGTTTAGGAGGGAGGGCAAGGGAGCCATAAAGGTGTGCTCATGTGAGCATAATCCATTTTGCTTTGGGAAATAAAAATATTGAGAACCTCTGCTTTCTGCCGGGAATAAAAGTAGAAGACATGTGTTTTGAATTCTTTGAGGTTTGCCAGATTGAAAAATAGTGTTTCTGAAAATCACTCTTTTATGAACACTTCAAAATAAAGTGTTTGCAGTTAATTTTGGGCAGGATTCTGTATCTAGACCTCTTCCCCCCCCCCCCCCCCCCTGTTTTTTCAATATTATTCTGTACTAGGGGCCCAGCGCGCAAATCTGTGAACTTTGATGGAAACTGTGGGCCTCGAGGCTGCAGTGGGCACAGGGGCAGGTCTAGGCCCATCCTCCCAACCCCCACCTGACCCCTCCTGCCACAGCCCCCAGTCCTCTGTCAGAAGCCCCCCGCCCTCCACTGCCACTCCCTCGTGCTCACAGCACTGGCCCCACTCTCATCCGCTGATAGCACCAAGCGATTGAGGCCAGTGCCTGGTGCCAGCAGTGGGTATGAGTGAGGCTGATGCCAGCAGCAGGTAAGAGCGCTGGGTGAGACCAAGGTATGTGAGAACAAAGACTTTTCAGTAACCAGCAGAGGCTCACCCTGATGACAGCGACCAGAGCTCTGCCTTGGTCTGGGGCCCCACTAACCTGCTCCACTATCCCGCTGCAGGCTGACACATGCTATGTTTGGCATTATGCCACGTGCTGCTGTGCCACCTGGTGGTCAGCGCACATCACTGTGACTGGTTTGTTGATTGTTCCATCGTTTGTTCTGTTTACATATTATACTTTTATTATATAGGATTATTATATAGAATTAGTTTCAGGTGTACAACATAGTGGTTACCCAACTTATACTTTACAGAGTGCTTCCCCTGATATTTCAAGTACCCTCCCTGGACTGTACATAGCTAGTACAATATGATTTTGCCCCCATAGGTCTCTCCCTGGCCACTCCCACCCCCAGCACATGTTCTCACTCCCTAGTGTCTGCGTCCAGTGGTAAGGGTTATATGCATGTCTTTGGTTGCAGTAATTGTCTTTCAGTGGAGCTTTCTGCGTCACAATTCCTTGAGCATCCTAAAGTTCCCCACCACCCTCGCTCTCTTCTTAGGCAAAGACAGCTTTTTCACTGGGGTAACTAACTGTTGCAAGCCTCTGGGAACACTTGGCCAACTCCCAGGGATGTTTGAGCAGAACCCAGACCTGCCCACAGGCAATAACTGATATATATATATATATATATATATATATATATATATATATATATATATATATATATATATATTTAATTTTTATTTTTGTCAATTTTAAATTTTGTTAATTTAAAACATTTTATTTTGTTATAACAGCATCAGGGCTGACTTCCTTCCCAGGGATAACAGCATCTCCCTGATGGACACCTGACCTGAGGATATTTTTCCCATTTTTAAGATTTAAAAATATTTATTATTACTTTGTGGAAAGAAGGTAATGGAGGGAGCAGTAGGGGAGAGAGAGAGGGAGGGAGGGAGGGATAAAGAGAGAGAGAAAGAGAGAAAGATTGAAAGAGAGAGAGAAACATGGGTGCCAGAGAAACTTGAGTTGACTGCCCCTAGCATGCCCTGAACTTGGAACCAGGGCTCTAATCTGCAACTTTGGTTCATGCCCTTGACCAGTCATGGAACCCACTGCCCTCTGGTGCTGGGGTGGAAGCTCTAACCAGGGGACACTCCCACCTGGACAGTCTCTGAGATTTGAGATATTTGGGCTTTGCACATGTGTTCTGGCTACCTTTGACCTTAAGGTTATATTCGCAGGGCTCGTGATGTCAGAGGCTGTTGCTTGGTTACTATGATTCCAAGAGGAGATGTTAAACTGCCAAACTACCCTGCTTGAATGCTGTGGCATGAGGTGGTTGACTAGAGAGCTCGTATTCAGCTCAGGAGGTGAGAAAAGCAGAGGGAAGGTGAGGCTTCTCTGAAGCCCTAGATGCTCTGCCATGGAAAAGAATTTTTCTTTTCTGAGAAGTCCCAGCATGGCGGCCATGGACTCCGCCACCCAACCTGGGACCAGTGGCGTGGGAACCAGAATCCCCCACTATGAAGACCAGCACATGGGAGAGATCCATAAAGCTGCCAGCATGGGCAACCTGCAGAGAGTGAAGCAAATCCTATTGTTCAGGAAAAGTATTCGGAATGATAGGGACATGATGAGCAGGTAATGGGGACTGGGAGGCTGGTGGCCTGGGGTCCACTGGGAGGAGGTGGGTGGACCTCCCTTGCAAGTCTCAGTGGGTGGAGTGCAGCCTCCTGTCAGCCAGGGCGCTGGGTTGGCTTCCTTCCCAGGGCCTAGCAGCATCTCCCTGATGGACACCTGACCTGGGGTCTAGTGCACAGACCAAATTTATGAGCAGCAAAAATAAAAATACATGGACTCACTCATAATTCCTCTTACAGAGCAATTTACTGACAACATTTAAGTGATTTAACTACATATCAATAATGGAAATGAAATTAAGTAGATTCGACATTTTTATATTTATTTGACTAGAGGCCTGATGCATGATTTTGTGCGACCAGTGGGGTCCCTCAGCCTGGACTACAGGATTGGACCGTAAATGGCTTTAAAACACCTTACAAGGGGTTCTAGATTATGAGAAGGCACAGGCCAGGCCAAAGGACCGCACCAATGCACAATTGCAGATAGGGAAGGACACGAGAGGTTGGCCAGTGGGGCGGGGCCATGAGAGGGCTGTAGGGCATGTATGGCCTCTCTCCCTCAGTCCTGAAAGGTCTGACCCTAGCTAAGCTACCAGTTGGAATGTCTGCTCCCTGGTCGTCAGTGCTCATCATAGAGACTGGTCGACCACTCAACTGTCTGCCCCCTGGTGGTCAGTGCACATCATAGCAAATGGTTGAGTGGCCTTAGCATATCATTAGCATATTATACTTTGATTGGTTGAACAGCTGACTGACGACTGACAGCATATTAGCCTTTTATTATATAGGATTTTGTACTGTACACATTTTTATATCATATTACATACTATAGAAAAGTGCACAATGAGAGAGAAGTACCAGGAGAATACACAAATGTCTATTTATATATATATTTTAATGTTGAAAAAGACTAGAAGTAAAAAATTTCTGGAGGTTGATTGAGCAATATAAAAATTCAAGCCTGGCTGGCATGGCTAAGTGGTTGAATGTTGACCTAAAAACCAGGAGATCATGTTTCCATTACTGGTCTGGGCATATGTCTGGGTTGTGGGCTGTATTTTTTGTAGGAGTGTGGAAGAGGTGGCTAATCAATTATCCTCTCTCAACATTGAATAAAATATATTTTACTCATCAATAAAAGTATATTTTAAAAAAATTTCAAACACTCAGTCTACCAGAAAATAGTCTCAGCAAAATAAAAGAAAATGTTCTTGCAAAATGTTCTTATTAGTTCTCTTATTAATGTTGGTTCAAGTTTAATATAGCCAATGGGCACTGATTGAAATGGGTATTTTGGTGAGTGACCGCATCATGGTGAAGTGAGACCTCCTTTGTATGTGCCCAACAAAGGTTCCTGTGCACCACACACTGAAAGGTCCACTTCTGAAGGTGGGTGTATTGGAATGTGTAGGAGAGGCAGCATGAGAGGGGTAGAGGTGACAACAGGGACAGACCCGTCACTGCAGCAAGGCTGAACCTACAGGCCCAGCAAACACAGAAGCAGTGGTTGAGTCAGGGTGCAGCTGCCACACCACAAACCAGTGCAGGGCCACTGCCAGCATTCCTAACTCTCCCACCCCCCAATCCAGATCCCTCCCCAGTTGCAGCTGTGCTCACTCCATCACAGACCAGCAGCAGCAGCAGCAGCAGCAGCAGCAGCAGCAGCAGCAGCAAAACAAAGTGTCCAGCCTCCAGGCCACAGTATCTTGCTGCCAGTGGCCATGGGAATGAGGTAGCAGCTCAGAGGGCTTATACACTGGCTCCCCTCAACTGGTCACATCCCCTGCCAGGGGGGGTGGTGCCCTGAAACCCAGGCAACCCGGATCCAGCTCCAGAACCCACTACCCTGGTCACCCCATGTCCACTCCCATGTCCAAGGCAAAACCTCCCACACCTTTACTTACAAGCATCTCCCTCCCCAAGCTTCACTAGTACAGGTAAGAGAAAACAAAAATTGCGCTATACTACCCTGTTTCCCCGAAAATAAGACAGTGTCTTATATTAATTTTTGCTCCCAAAGATGCGCTAGATCTTATTTTCAGGGGATGTCTTATTTTTCCATGTGCTAGGTCTTATTTTCGGAGGATGTCTTAATTTTGGGGAAACACGGTACCATCTACTGGATAACAAAAGAAAGACCTCAAATTATCAACCTGCTGAATTGTGGAAAGGAAAATGTTCCTAAATAAGAAAGGTGTTCACCACTTCAAATGTGCCAGCAGTGGAACAACCCATCGAGCAGCATGGACCACCAAGGTAACAACTACACAGGAAGGAATTAAAAATAATGGATGATTGTGATATGAAGGAGAGATAAATCACAACAGCAGTCACGAAGAAACTCAACAAGATACATGAAGGCAGTTCAATGAGCGCAGGAATAAAATTAATGAAGAAAAGAAGTACTTTACCAAAGAGATGAAAACTATAAAAAGAACCAAACTAATTATGGAAATAAAAAGCTCAATGAATGAGATAAATGAATGGATATATTAATAACTGATACATAATGAAAACTAGTTGCTATGTGAAGCGGGCCTGACACTGCCATCTTAGTCATCAGTCATTCAATGGCTGGCAAGATAGAGACATAAGTGAACTTCATTTAAAAATGCAAATGTATAAAATAAAAATTCAAATATTTCCTTCATTTTATTATTTAGAAAATGTACAACTGCTCAACAAAACATTTTATAAAAACTGAAATAAAAATGCTTAAGTAAAGTAGCAATTAAGAATGTTCTCTACATAAAAAGTTGACAAAAAATTTTCACATAAAAACAGAAATTAATCAGTTTAGTATTGCAAGTTTATTTAATCGATAAGAACAGATTCTCCGAGTAGGAATCACTAAGTTTTCTATTGCATGCAGAACTGGCCTCGTATTAGTAATGCTCAGTCATCTGTTTTGTTGTTTTGACAAGAAGGAGAACTTCGGTGCTGACCTCTGCTAGCTGCTTCTGAGCCCCGTGAAGACTGTAAACAGCAGATGGTTATTATTTTATTTTTCCCTAAGTGATTTGCATTCTTTAAAGTAGCCACAATAGTAAATGGAATTTCCCATTAAATAACATTTTTAACAATGAAAATGTGTCAGAAAGAGCTACTCTATTCAAGTATACGTTCTAAAAAGTACTTACACTTCCAGGCAGTGGGGAGAAGGGGTCCCAACTAAGTAACCCAAAGTAGGAGGCTACCAGGGATGCAGACGGCTTATCAGGTAATACGTGCTGCCTCTGGAAGATGCCCTTGGACATATTTAGTAGCCTCATTAGAGATTTAAAAAAAAAAAAATCCCTCAAAGACATTGCCAAGCATTTGCCTTCACCACCCTGTACAATACACTCATTACCTTGGAGATAGTTATCATTTAACACCAAGGCATAATTTAGAGCAACAACCTTTAAGGGAGAACAGGATAACCTGGCTGGTGATCAAATGACAAACAGCTCAAGAGGACATTGCTCATAACAGTGTTACGTTATAAAGGTGTTGGAGGTGAGATCTGCCCTTTCTGTCTTCCTCACACCCTCCTCTTGCAGGTCACATTATTTTTAGCCACTTTGTCAAATATACTGCCCCTCACGCCTTTGTTAATCTTTCTCTATTTAATATTTTTGGCTCTATTTAGAGTAGAAAAACTATAAAGGCGCCCTCTAGTGATAATAACAAAGGTCACAATCAAGAAAGTAAACTTACTAAGTACCAGATTGTGTTGGAGTAACTTAACCCATTGTGTTTAAGCTATCCTAAGTATTTCTATTTAGAAGAATTCTGACAAGCAAGTTTAAAATAATATTGATAAACTTTAAGACATTCAACTTAAGACTAGTAGATCAGGTTAACTACATGACGATATTAAGGGGGGATAAAACTAAAGGTACCTAAAACCAAAAAAGGAGGAGAGATGAAACTGTCCTGAAAGAACATTTGAAAGTAAATTTATTTACTAACATCATTTGCCAAAGTTACACTATTTAGCTTTTACGCCCTACTAATCTCATGAACCTGGCACAATAATAATTATGTTTTAAGTTTAGAGGCTAATTAATGAGTTAAATTTATTTTCTCAGATTCTCACTTGACTTATAAAGCTCATTTCTTTTTCAATAATTTTCTGGGTTCCAATTCTTCTTGATAGAGTTGCACATGTTTTTTCAGATTCTCTTTTTGCTGTCATCTTGAGAAGTTTGGAAAAAGATGAGTTTTGAGTTCCAAATGACTTCTTACTGAAGCATTATGCATACATATTAACTGCTCTGAGGTTTCTTGAGATGGCCTTCGTGTCTAAAGCAAATAAAAAGGATATATTTTAAAGTAATTATAACCTGATTAGTTATAATTGTTTTCTTTAGTTTTGAGTCAGCAACTCAGAGATCAGCTTTAAGTGTGAAAAAAAAACTGACATTTAAAATATTTATCATCAATGTCCATTGAATTAAATCTGAGTTATAGAGTTAATCATTCTTCTATTAGTACTCATGTTACCTGATAATTCAAGGAATAATAGAATCAGTTTAAACATTTTAAAGTAGAATGATATAACTTAATTCAAGAGTATGGAATAATTTTTCAATCACATTTTCCTCTTTTCTATCAAACAGTCTTGTTTAACATCAACTGGTCTTAAAAATAAAATGATCCTTTACTAAGAATCATTTGGAAAGATCAATTCAATGATAATAATGATGGAAACTGAAATACTAAAAAGGAAAAACAAATGCCATCTTCCTTACAAAAATCTATAAAATAAATTGCTATTAAAGGAAGTAGAGGAAAAGCAAAAACACTGTATTCATCCAAAATGTAATTTTCACTTAACTAAATTAAAGAACATTAAATCAATAAATTAACCTGTAAAATAGATCAAATTGTGTCACTTTGTCTTCCAAATTCTATATAATTTCATCAATCTTCTGTTTATACTTTTCTCTAGCACAGCCTTCTGACATGTGCATTTTCATATCTGTTCTGAGGTTTACTGCTCTTTGTTTCCACTTCTCTCTTTTAGCCTTTAATTCTTCACGTTTCTTTAGAAGTGCTTCCACTGATAACTCCTGTGGACGTGTCTTTTCTTCATTCAGACAAACACGTTTTGAAGTTGCTGGTTGCAGTCTTGCTATAAGCTCATCGTTCTGCATGAATAAAAGAATATAGTTTGGTTAGGAAACTATGGACACCAGTATGAAATTCTGAAATGAGTTCAGTTGCAATAAAATGTTATCCGTACAGTGGTTGAGTATTCGAATGTGGAATCTTCAAGACCAAAGTTAAATGACCAGGAGTCCCAAAAATATATGTACTGCTGTCATCTTTGCCACACAACTCTGCACTTGACTTTATACTCCTTTTCCTATGACTGGGTCATGTCTTTCCTCCACAAAATGACTACACGTTGCCCCTTAGTAGAAAATCTCTTACCTCTTCCCCCTTCTTATCTCTTCATAATCTTTAAAAAAAATTAGGGGTATCATATTGTGGTATTCAGAACTGTCACCAAGATAAGACTTTCAAAATGAGACTAATTAATTAATCTTATGAATATTGATTCTAATGCCATAGGTCTTTTATTGAACTAGAAACATTTTATGCTAATTTGAATTGCATTCCAAGAAGAAATGATTCCCTGGATTATATAGAAATTAAAACTCCTACTGTCAAAGTTTAGCAACATAAGCCCTACATTTTTTAGAACCAAAAAAGTAGGGGTGGGAGACTTAATTCAATAATGCTATCTTAATATTCTTTGTTACTTCCCACAAAATAAGGGAACATACTAAACAAAACATCATCAACAATAACAAGCTTGCTGGTATCTCAGTGATAATGGTTACTGCAATGTCTGGGTGCCATCTGACTCTCTCCCTCAAGAAGTTCACTCTGAGAACTCACCCCCACTCTATTGTGAAGAAGGAAGGAGCCCAGGCCACTTGGTCAGTCCTCATACAGGTGTCCTGCTGAGACTGCCCCAGTGAGCGTCCCAGACAAAAGCCTGCTGCACCTGACAAACCCGTGAACAAACGAGCCTTTAGAAGTTTAGATGATTCCACTTCCCAGCTTCAGGTCATCCCAGCTGGTGGCAAGTGGAACAGAAATGAGCTGGCCTCACTGCAGTTTTGTGAACAAGTAAATTCTGCTTTAAGACACAGGTTTGGAGGTGGTTATTAAGCAGCAATAAGCAACTGGCAGAGGTACTGACAATAAGAAAGAGTGCTGGTTTCAAAATGGCGGCCAAATAGGCAGCTGTGCCCAGCACCTTCACATTGTACAGATAGAAGGAACAACTAAATCAAATAACATCCACCTGGAATCGACTAATTAAATAGCTGGCCAGACAAACCATGGCTGGAAGTGACAGAGGACACCTGGAAAATGGTAGGATCCAGGATCTGGGCTTGAGAGAAAGATTCTCGACCACTGGGACAAAAGGTTCAGAAAGAACCTGTGCTGCACCAAGTCCGCGTCCCTTTGGGCCACACAAACCTCGACTGTGGGAGGGAGTCCTCAGGACAACTGGTAGCCAGGGAATCTAGATCTAAGTCCACAGCCTTGAGAGACCACACCCAGAAAGACAGCCTGAGGAACTGCCTGAGCCACATGATCTGAGGGGGGAGAGAAACTCGCAGTGGTTTCTTATAAAGAAAAATCTTCTATTTTCTCTGTTTTTATTCACTAAATCCAGTTCATAGGTCCTTTCAATTACAAACACTGACCAAGGCTACGGTGCAGGTGAAGGAGCAGATTTGTGGAGTCTGGGGAGAGGAGCAGGATAGGGAAAGGTGACCAGGCATCCGGCACTGGCACATGCTGGACTCTCCAATGCTAAGCAGACATGTTTCTCCTGAAGAGCCAGCCCCTCCCAGCACCCACAGGGCAACTAGTGCAGAGCACCCAGCCTTGATCTTTGCAGAGGAAAAAAAGACTGCATAGCCCCAGGGAGCCCTTGCAAACTGGGTTGAAGTTGCTGGGGAATCCCAAGCCTCCCTCCCACTCCCCATGGCCCCAGGCCCCAGCCATCTTGGTTGGGTTTATTTGCATATTCACTCCTGATTGGCTTTTGGGTGTGGCTTGTGGGGGCAGAGGAGGTACTGTCAATTTGCATATTACAAATTGACACCCCCCCCCCCCAGGGTTGTCCCACTGGGATTGGACCTAAATGGACAGTTGGATATCCCTCAAGGGGTCCCAGATTAGAGAGGGTTCAGGCTGGGCTGAGGAACACCCCCTATCCCATGCATGAATTTCATGCACTGGGCCTCTATTAAATATCAAAGAAACAGGACCTAAGGATTTTAAATACCCTTTTCCCATTTATAGCTTCTCCCACAGGTCCAATTGTCATATAATCCTATATAACTAAAAGCCTAATATACAAATTGTCCCCTCGGCCAGTCATTTGATTGGGAGACCAGGAGTTTGACTGCTCGCTATGATATGGGGCTGTGACCTCCCACTGGCTACATGAGGGCAAGGGTGATGGGGATGGAAGTACAGTGAGAATGTGAGGTTCTGCCGAGCTCACTGTCACTCCCCCAGCTACCCTTCCATGGAACACCAGGGCTCACACACATGGTGTCTTCGGGATGAGCCGAGCCACAGCTGCCGGCAATACAGGGCTGGCCAAGCTCCCCACGGGTTTGTGCAGGAGCCAGTCTGTGGGACCAGCGGGAAGAGCTCACGCTGCCTGCCCAGTTTCCATGCAAGGCCGCTGGGCAGCCCAGAGGCCCACACTATGCTTGGGCCTGTGCATCCGGCCGTGCTCACTGAATCTCCGTGTGGGGACTCAGGCACCGTTAATCAGGAAGAAGGGAATTCACAAAGGCCTGGGGGCCCAGGTGCTGCCCAGGGCCCTTCCACACCAGACACTTGTTCTTCAATTGCCGGCCTGGCCTAGGGACTGCACCTGTGCATGATTTCATGCACCGAGCCTCTAGTGCTAAAATAAAGAAATGGCTCTGGGCTAACATCAAATCCAGGGTGTCCAGGAATACGTGTTCTAAGGATGAAGCTAAGACTTATAAAACCCTAAGGCCTCAGAAACATTTACGTGGCGCCTCAAGGATTTTCAGAATCTAAGAGTCTTAAAGCCACTGTCACCGGGAAGCCCAAGGAGAGCTTATCTGAAAACCATTTGTGAGGTTGCTTCTCTAATGGCATGATCTGCAATATTATTTAGTAGAAAACAAAGCCTCTTGACTTCTATGAAGAATGAAAGAATGATACATAATTCTCAACTTTCCTAACGGTAAATATTAAAAAAAATATATACAAATGGCAGAATAAAAGCCAGATATAAGAGCACTATAAAAATAATACAATTACAATAAATTAATCACGATGAAATACATAAGAAAGCTGCCATGATAAGTGGTATCCTAAAACACTATATCATTTAACCAGCTATAGTTTAACTGGTGGCAGGTTAAATTTCATACATACCTGACTTCTGCTTTGATTTGGTTTGTTCTTGAAATCTTGTTTCTTATCTTCTAAATGCATAGCATGACGTGATTCAATCTCCATAACAACCTCTATTGTAGATAGTTTTTGTTTGGTGTCAGCCAGTTCTTGTTGAAGTTTTTTCACAGTGGCCTAGTAAGATATTTCTGTTACTGATTTTATAAATCACATTATTATTAAATAATGTTAATAATACATAACTTCATATAAAGCATAGGACAAAAGGTTTATAGCTGTGAGTATATGAAACACAGAGTTTATTCTTGGATTGTTATTAACTAATTATTCTATTATTCTCCATGCAAAAAACTATAAAAAGTATAAACCTACTTTTTCCCCACCGTGGGTGTACTTTGTTAGAGTCATATATTGCTATCATAATGTTATGACAATAATCTATGCCTGGAAAAATATCACCAGGTACATCAATTCACCTTCTTTTCCTCATGTGGACATGTTTCTTTTCGCTTAATCGGGCTAAAGCCAAAGAAAATGTAACCCTCCTTCTGAATCAGACAGCAGATTCAGCCCCACTCTCATCCACCTCCTCATAAATCTCAAAACTATACATTCTACTGACATCTCAAAGAGAAATGGGCATGTAGGTGCATCAAGTGGTAGTAAATTCAATATTATGGAAACTTTTCTCTTTTTATTTATTTTTTACCAGTAGCTTCAATTTACTTCAGAATTCCTCACACATTCAATCCCCTGTTCTAATCCTTCCAATAGGCTCCTAACTTAGAAGAAAAGTAACTCATTCAAATGACCTTCAAGGCCCTAGGTAACCAGGCCTTCCCCTCCCTCCTTGCTACACATAAACCCTGCCACCCCTCACTAATCTGAAATGAAGATCCAATGCCAAGTTAATAAATCACAGAGAGCTACAATTCCCTCTGTCTTGGACAAACGTATTTCCAAATGATAATAATTAGGCCTCAAAATGAGAAACCTGAGCACATTATTTGTAAAAATATTCAAAGAAAATTGTAAATAGTAGTGGAAAGATTAAATCAAGTATAGGTTTTCTAAAACTCATTACATTTGTCCCAGAATTATGATATAATGTAAAGTATATGCTTTTAAAAGACTTGAGAGGTCATATAAATATGTTACTGGAGATTGAAATATTTCCAAATTTAATTCAAATTGGCGTGAATAAAAATAACAGTATACAAACTAAAATGTATAACAAGTTTTAAAGAAAGGTGGTATATGATAAAGCATCTACATTTCAGTTCATCTGGGCACTCTGAACTTAGCTGTCAAATTAATCCACTTAATTGAGTCTTAATTTCAAAATACTCATTTTAGGTAGAACATTCCATTTACCTACTTCCTAATGGTTTTAAATTTGGTGACAAAGATTAAAATTATTATTCTATTAATATAAAACTAAATTATCAATATAAATTTATATCTATTAGTAATCTATAATGTAACCTATTAATATTTCATGGGCAGCACAATGTCTTTGCTCAAAACAAAACAACTCTCAGGTTTAATGTTCATCTACTGGATACATCGTCTGCTTTAAAGCTGATAGAGCAAACACATTTATACACTGAACATTTAAAAAAATGTATTTTTTAAATTGGTTTCAGAGAAAAAGGGAATGGGAGAGAGAGAAGCATCAATGATAAGAGAGAATTATTGCTGACTGTCCCCTGCACACTCCTACTGGGAACTGAGGCTGCAATAGGGCCTGTGTCCTTGACCAGAATTGAACCTGGGACCATTCAGTCCTCAGGCAAACACCCTATCCTCTGATCCAAACCAGCTAGGGCCATAATCTCTACATTTTTAATATTCAACTAGATTCAACATTTTAGCCATCATCAAATGTTACTCAAAAATATTTTCTTAGAAAATTTGAAAAATACTTAACTGTCTGGATACTTACATCTCTTTTTACATTATCATTTTCATACCGATGTATTCTTTCTTTTAAAAGATGCCATTCATTGATTAGCTTCTTAACTAGCTCATTCACCTTAAGAACATAATTTTTATTTTCATCATCAAATATTTTTGTGATTTCCAGAATCTGGTCTGGGGTGCTAATTACTGTCTTTCCTTTCCTGTCAGCTTTGTTGTGAACTTGGTCTAGTTGCTGTTGAAGCAGCATATTTTCCCTCTGCAGGTGAGATATCCTCTCCAGTAAGGATTCCTGCTCTGCAATGTCTTTATCCACTTTACCTTGTTCCTCCTCATACACGTGTTTACTTTCCTCCTTTTGACACTGTTTTTGACTGAGGTCTCTTTCTAAAAGCAATGTCCCTTCTTGGTTGTGTGACGCAGCTCATTTTCTACGCTATTGATTTTACTTCCTTCTTTAGAAAGTTTGTCCCATAAACACAACCATTCATCTCTTTCCATCTGGGAAGCAAGTTGTAGGTCTCTTTCTGATGTCTGACGATGCTCATGATCCTGTATAATGATAGCCAGTCTAGACTGGTATGATTCAACCTCTGCTTCCAGTCTTCCTCTGCTTTGTTGTTCATGCTCCAGTTTATGGCTTAGCATTATACACTCAGCTCCCAGAGCTTCAAGTTCTGCATTCTGTTGAAATACCATTTCTTTTATTTTATTTTGAAAAAGGTCATTCTTTTCCTTGACAATTGCAATGTCCTCAATATATCTTTTTTCCATTTCCTGGGGTCGATTTTTTATTGTGTCCATATCCTGTCTTAATTTGGCAATTTCATCCCATAACATGTGATTTTCATGCAATAGACTTTTTTCTTTGTCAGAACTCTCAGAAACCTAAGTAACACAAAGGAGACTTATAGCTAAAGCATTGAAATGACATGTCATGATAGTCTCTGAAATTAAAGAATAACCTGTGATTATAATAAAAAATTGAAATAATTGGATAGCCCACTGGAAAAAAAATACAGTTGGATCCAAACCTCTAACTTTTTTCAAGCATAAATTCTCCAAAGTTCAAAAGTGTAATATAATGTGATGAATTTTAAAAAATATTTTATTGATTTTTTTTACAGAGAGGAAGAGAGAGGGATAGAGAGTTAGAAACATCGATGAGAGAGAAACATCGATCAGCTGCCTCTTGCACACCCCCCACTGGGGACGTGCCCACAACCAAGGTACATGCCCTTGATCAGAATAGAACCTGGGACCCTTTAGTCTGCAGGCTGATGCTCTATCCACTGAGCCAAACCTGTTTCAGCAATATGATGAATTTTTAAGTGAAAAAAATCACAAGAGAATTTTAAGAGTCTCTGAATTAGGAAGGGTTTTTCTAAATTATCAGAAGCCCAGAATAAATTTAATTAAAATTCAAATAACTTTACTCTTACAAGTTGATATGACAGTCTGAATATATAGCTACCCTATAGTAAGAGTATTAACCATACTAATATTAGGACAAACTAAATTTCCTAAAATTCTTTCCCCCAGTAGTATCCCTTACATATTCTACTTTTCTAATACTTTCATAGTCAGTTATAAAAACTACCTCTATTAATAATTGATAATTGAGCATTTTCCTAAGCACTTCTACATCCATCAATGAACTCATTCAGTTAACACAGTCTGCAATGGAGGGGTTAAAAAGATAAGTTAGTTCATGATTTCCCCCAGATTTTCTGACTCCACAATTCGTGCTCTTGCACCAACCCATAGTTCTCCTACAGTGTGGATATAGAAACACAAACAAGCCCATGTTTCAAAAAACAAATGATAAGTAGGATAAAATTTACAGTCTTCTTAGAAAATCATGAGATTATTTATTGCTTCAATAACTTTTATTTCTTGTTCATGATGTTTAAAGTAGTATTAAATATGAAATGGGGGGAATACACTAAAATACTTACCAATAAATTATCACTAAATATATATTATAGCTTGCATTCTCTTCAGAAGTCCCTTCTCAAAAGTGACATCTAAAATGTGATCTCTGAACCTGCTATTACTTTCCTCCATACCATCACTGGAAGTGAAAACTAACTTCTATATTAATGTATCAGGAAATGAAACCATAGCTAAAATCAGAAACATCTATTCTTACTAGCAAAATCTTTGATATCATAGACAACACATCAATTATTATGGAAAATATTAAAAGCCTTCTCTTTGGAAGAGGACATTGTGAATGTGACTACTTGAAAAAAAAATGGATTTGAATTAACAATATCACTTTATCCAATGGATCAAAAAAGCCATCTCTCTCTCTCTTTCTCTCTCTCTCTCTCTCTCTCTCTCTCTCTCTCTCTCTCTCTCTCTCTCTCATACACTAACACATACACACTTTTTAAATCCCTTATAGTTTCCATTGTACAGTATTGTTTGTTAAATATATACGAACTTACATATACTCACATACTGGTACATTTGCAAATGACTAAATAAACTACCTCAGAATTTAATTTCTTATGATCTATTTCTATCACCTTTGGTTTGTAAACTTGTATGGTCAGAATTCCATCTTGAAATATTCTGGCGTTCTGTTCTGAAGAAGGTTGCCTCTGAGTGTAATTTTGCTCTTCTACAACCTAGGGATACATTTAATTTAGTTTTTGGTCTCACTCTATTAAAAAAAAAGTCCAAAGCTTAAGAGCAATATCTTAAACAAACTGTGTAAAGAAAGTAGCCTGTTTAAGCACAAGGGTCTTTCCTTTTCATGAAAAACTAAAATTGTAAGTAATAGCTACATTTGTCATAGAGCAAAAATACAGTATTCTGAAATAAAATTTCTTTATGAACATTTCACTAGTTCCATCACAGTCTCTAGGCAATTTAACCTAAATTTAACAGTTTTTAAGAACCAGAATTAACATTTATGTCAATAGGTAGGCTCAATTTATTTTCCATTTCTTCATTTAGTAAACATTCACAAGTATCTATTAGATGCCAAGGATAGCAATAAATTAATAATAGTTTAAATAACAAATGTCACAGTTCACATCTAGAATGAGAACATTTTTTGTTGTTTTTTTTAAAATGTAATAATATTCAATAAATGACAAGGATATAAATATTGATGAATCACTGTTAGAAATAAGAGATTTTCCCAAAAGATAAATTTACCTCATTCTCTCTTATAATCTCAAGTGGCATGTCTTGTGTTCTAATGGTGGTTTCAAGTTGTGGGTGCATTTCAACTTCTTCAATAGAGTGCTCTTCTTTCTTTGTTAACTGCACCCTATTTTTTTCATGTAACAGACCAGCTTTATGTCTTTTCTCTTTTTCTTCTCTTAAGGGAAATCTGCAGTTAAATATAACCAAAAATGTAATCAACATAAGATAAACTATTATATTGTAAGATGTCTTGTGCAATCCTCATGGTAACCACAAAGAGAAAACCTCCAACAGATTCACAAAAGATAAAGAGCATGAATCAAAGCACACTATGGAAAATCTTCAATTCACAAAGGAAGGCAGCAAGAAAGGAAAAACAGAACTACAAAAAAAGCCAGAAAACTAGATAGCATTAGTAAGTTGTTATCTGCCAATAGGTACTTTGTGAATGGATTGACTTCTCCAATCAAAAGGCATAGGATAAATTGGTGTGACGAACACACAATGCAGTGTATGGATGATGTGTTGTAGAATGTGCACCTGAAACCTGTATAATTTTGTTAACCAGAGGCACCTCAATAAATTCAATAAAATGAAAAAAAGTAGGGGGGGAGAAAAATGGTGGCAGAATAGACAGACATGTTCTGAGCCTTGTCCTGGAGCAGAAAGAAAAAACAGCTGATAGTCGCATGGGGAGTGTTTCTTAGCAAGTTAAGGGACAGCTAAACTCCAGGAGAAAGAGGGGGACTGCTGGATGGGGTTCCCCTGACCTGGCAGCCCACATTGCAGCTGGGCCCCCTCTTGGAGCTAAGGACTTGGATGCGGAAACTGTGCCTTCTTAAAAGGGAAAGTGGAAAATATTGAAAGCCTGAAAATCCACAACTGTGGTCACCACCAAACAGCTGTGAGCCCCAGAACACTGGTCCCCAACCGGCACAAACACGCAGATTCAAAGGAGCTCTTCGTTCCACCATGGATTGGGGAGGGGTCAGATTTTGCATGGGATAAGGAGAAGTCTCTGGTCCCAGGGGAGAAAGAAACACGTGTTTTGTGAGAGCTGGAGGGGAGCCTGTGCCTAGAAAAATCTGTGGCTTTGGGGCTGGTGTGATCCTGAATGTGGAGGGAGGTTCTTGGAGCTGCTACCCCGTTTCCCCGAAAATAAGACAGTGTCTTATATTAATTTTTCTCCCAAATTTGCGCTAGGTCTTATTTTCAGGGGATGTCTTATCTTTCCATGTGCTAGGTCTTATTTTCGGGGAAACACCGTAATAGAAGGGATCTCTGGAAAGCAACCCATTTTGATCTGACCCGAAGGGGCAGCCTAAGAATTTCAAGGAAGTGCAGGCTGCTTAGACTTGCACAGACCCACTATCCACACACTTGGGCTTTTTCTGCTTCTGATTACTAAGCCCAAATACATAGGATAACCCAGTTGGGGATACCCTGGGAGACTGCAAGGGGATGTTGTTTTACTGTAACTTGGGGATTGGAGTGGGGAGTGACCATCGGAGAGCCAGCTCTGAGACAGCCCCCCTCCACAAATCTGTATTGAGTGCACAGGGAAAGAAGGCTAGAGAGGCCATAGATTGACCCAGAAATCAATCTAGTAACACTGCCACCCAGGGGATGAATCACAAATTGACTCTTGTGCAATGAAAAATAAAGGAATATGAAAAATTAAGACACTGCCTTCTTAAAATTAGGACTGGCTCACAAGACTGAAGAGCAGTGAAAGACAGGGAAATGCAATAGTGTCAGGACTCGGAAACAGGAGTGCCAAACAGAACAATAGAGGAAGTGAATGACCTTCACTATTGCACATTTTATTTTTTAATATTATTTTTATTTTTTTATTTTTAATTTTTGCATATTTTACTTAAGAAAATAACTTTTTTCTTTTTTTCTCACTTGATTTTACCTTTTGAATTTTTATTTTCAGTCAGTGTTATTATTACTACTATTTTACCTTTTTAAAGTATCATTTTATTTTCTCTTTATTTTACTTTGGGATTAGTGTTCTACATTCTATTTTTATCTTTCATTTAGCATCATTTTACCCTATCTCAATTCTACCTTTATGCCATCATTCTCTTCCTAACCTTTCTCCTTTTGGTGTCCTGTTTATCTTAATCCTTTTCTGCTTTAGAATGTCTCTATTATTTTTGTTTACCCCCTGCTAAAATTTCACCCTACTTATATATCTAATTTCCAATCCCCTGCTCCAAGCCATAAATACCTCTCTCTTCACTGTCTTAACTGTCCAAAAATTATTATTATCTCTGGTCTTTTGTTGTGGTTTGCTTGAATGTTGATTATATCTATTTTTTATGCTTTTTGTGAGATTGTTTTTCTTATTCTTTTTTGTTTGCTTTATTTTTGTTTGTTTTTTTACTTCTGTTTTCCCTTGCCTCGCTTAATATTAGTTGGTGTTGTAGTTTGTACAGTGGTGCCTCGCATAACGAACGCCTTGCACAGCGAACTTTGGACAGGTTTTTCATGAAACCATCGGCCAAAAAGCAGAAAATGGATGAAGATGTGCAAGATTCGGTAGACTCTACTTAGTCTGTCTTAAAATTAAAAAAATGTGTTGTTTTTTTTTTTAAAAAATTATGTTTTTAGATGTATCTAAATAAAAATATGTCATCTTAGCATATTTTTTTTTATGTCATCTTAGCATATTTTATGCTACAGAACGAATTATTTTTTTTAACATGTATTGTTATGGGAAAACACGTTTCACATAACGAACTTTTGGCATAACAAGCTTGCTCCTGGAACGAATTAAGTTCGTTGTGTGAGGCACCACTGTATTAATCTCCAGGTACTTGTTGCTGGCATTTGCTGGGAGTAGTGGTTGTTATATTGGATTTTTCTTTCTATATATATATATATATATAGTTGGTTCCCCTTTTCTATCTTAGTCTCATTCTTGTCTCTCTTACTTTTTTTTTTTCTTTTCACAATTTCATTTTGACACACCTTTTTCTCTTTCTTTTTACTCTTCTTTCTCTCCTATTCTCTAATTTGCCATTCTCTGGTGGTCACCTTTATTGGAGGTTATTAATATCCTGAATACATTTCTATTCAGTGCCTTGTATGTTGTACCTGGTTGTGTTGTATTTTGTGCATTTAAATCAATGCAGGAGAGAGAAAACTACATAACCAGACATCCTGAGGAGAGAGACCATGGGGAGACAAAGAAACAGCCTGCATATGAAAGAAAAGCAGGCATTACCAGAAAAGGAAGTAAATGAAATAGAGGCAAGCAACCTATCACAGAAAGAATTCAGAGAAATGGTCATAAGGTGGCTGAAAAAGAATGGAAGACAAATTTGACAATATGAGTGAGAACCAAGAGGAAATGAAGAAAAACCAAGAAGGAATGAAAAATGACATCGCTGCAGTAAAGAATTCAATAGAAAGCATCAAGAGTAGACTAGAAGCATAGGACCACCTCAGTGAGATAGTAGACAAGATGAAAAAAAATATCCAAGTATAGCAGCTTCTAGAAAAAAAATTAAAAAGCAGGAAGAGAACTAAGGGAACTTTGGGATAACATGAAACAAAACAACATCCGCATAATTGGGGTTTCAGAAAAAAATGAATTTGAGGAAAAAATAGAAAACCTGTTTGAAAAAATAATGACAGAAAGCTTCCCTGATATAGGGAAGAAAAACCCACAGAAATCCAAGAAGTTAACAGAGTCCCAAACAAAATGAATTCCAAAAGACTGACACCAGGGCACATTATAATTAAATTGGCAAACACCAACGACAAAGTAAGAATCTTTAAAGTGGCCAGATAGAGACAGAAAGTTATATACAAAGGAACCCCCATCAGACTAGCAACTGATTTCTCAACTGAAACACGTCAGGCCTGAAGGGAATGGAATACCCCACTATCACCATTGGACAAATCCTCTAAATCAAAAATCAGCAAAGAAACATCAATCCTAATTGACTCAATAGACCAGATGGAATTAATTGACATCTTCAGAACATTTCATCCAAAAGCCACAGAATATACATTCTTCTCAAATTCACATGGGTCATTTTCAAAGATAGACCATGTGTTGGAACATAGGCAAAGTCTCTTCAAATTCAAGAGGATAAAAATTATACCAAGCATCTTCTCAGATCAGAGTGGCATAGAACTATAAAATCAACTACAATAAAAACAATCCAAAGAAATCAAACACATGGAAACTAAACAGCATGCTATTAAACAATAACTGGGTTACCAGAGAGATAAAGGAAGAAATAAAAAACATCATGGCAACTAAGGACAATGAAAATACAACAATCCAAAACCTATAGGACACAGCAAAAGCAGTCTTGAGAGGGAAGTTCATAGCTCTACAAACCTACTGCAAAAAAAAAAAAAAAAAGGAAGAAACAATGGTAATAAATTACATAAATTACATAACACTACAATTCAAAGAATTAGAAAAATAGCAAGAAGAAAATCCCAGTGTAAGCAGAAGGAAGCAAATAATAAAGATCAGAGTTGAGATAAACGACATAGAGACCAAAGAAACAGTACAAAAGTTCAACAAAACCAAGAGCTGGTTCTTTGAAAGAATAAACAAGATTGATGAACCTCTAGCCATGCTCACTAAGAAGCATAGAGAGAGGACCAAAATAAGCAAAATCAGAAATGAAAGAAGAGAAATAACAACAGACCCCAAAGAAATAGAAAAGATTGGTTAAAAAATACTATGAAAAATTCTTTTTCAACAAACTGGGCAACCTGAAAGAAACGGACATATTCCTAGAAAAACATAACCTTCCAAAACTCCATCAGAAAGAATCTGAATAGCTTACTATGCCAGAAACTATGGAAGAAATTGAAGAAGTCATCAAAAAGATTCCAAGAAACAAAAGTCCTGCCAGAAGGCTTCACAGGAGAGTTTTACCAAACATTCAAGGAAGAACTAAAACCTATCCTCCTCAAACTATTCCAGAAAATTCAAGAGGAAAGAACACTTCCAACCTCCTCTTATGAAGCCAGCATCACCTTAATACCAAAGCCAGATAAAGACAACACAATGAAAGAGAATTACAAGCCAATATCCCTCATGAACATAAATGCCAAAATGCTCAACCAAATTCTATCAAATTGGCTCCAGCAGTACATCAGAAAGAACATACACCGTGACCAAGTAGAACTTATCCCAGGAATGCAAGGACAGTACAATATCTGCAAACCAATAAACGTGATACATCACATAAATTGAGATATAAAAATCACATAATCGTGTCAATTGATGCAGAAAAGCATTTAATATAATCTATTTTCTTGATAAAAACTCTCACCAATGTGGGACTAGAAGGATCATACCTCAACATAATGAAAGCTATATATAATAAGCCCACAGCAAACATCATACTCAATGGGCAAAAACTAAAACCATTTCCCCTAAGAACAGAACAAGACAGGGATGCCCACTCTCACCATTCCTGTTTGACATAGTATTGGAAGTATTAGCCATTGCAATTAGACAAAAATAATACATAAACGGCATCCAAATTGGAAAAGAGGAAGTAAGCTGTCCCTATTTGAAGATGACATGATATTGTACATAAAAAGGCCGAAAGACTCCATCATAAAAACAATAGACTTAATAAATGAATTCAGCAATGTAGCAGGATACAAAATTAATGCCAATAAATCTATGGCCTTTCTATACACCATTAGTGAACTTACAGAAAGAGAGACTAAAAAAGCATTCCCATTTACCATCACACCAAAAAAATTAAGATATCTAGGAATAAACTTAACTAAGGAGGTAAAAGACTTATACACGGAAAACTACAATACACTGAAAAAAGAGATAGAGGAAGACATAAACAGATGGAAGAACATTCCATGTTCATGGATTGGTAGAATCAACATCATTAAAATGTCCATACTTCCCAAAGAAATTTATAGGTTCAATGCACTTCCCATTAAAATACCAAAGGCATATTTCACAGACCTAGAAAGAACTCTCCAGAAATTCATCTGGAACAATAAAAGACCCTGAATAGTCACAGCAATCCCGAGAAAGAAAAATAAAGTAGGAGGGATCTCAATACCAGATTTCAAGCTGTATTATAAAGCACTGTTCTCAAAACAGCCTGGTACTGGGCAGAAGAACAGACATACAGATCAATGGAATAGAATAGAGAATCCAGATATCAACCCAAATCACTATGCTCAATTAATATTTGACAAAGGAGGCATGAACATACAATGGAGTCAACATAGTCTCTTCAATAAATGGTGTTGGGAAAATTGGACAGAAACATGCAAAAGAATGAAACTAGATACCAACTTACATCATACACAAAAATAAACTCAAAATGGATACAGGAGTTAAACATAAGATGGGAAACCATAAAAATGCTAGTGGAATCCACACATAGCAAAATCTCACACATATGCCAAAGCAATATCTTCACTGATACTGCCCCTAGGGCAATGGAAACTAAAGAGACAATAAACAAATGAGACTACATCAAAATAAAAAGCTTTTTTACAGCAAAACAAACAAACAAACAAACACATCAATAAAACAAGAAGAAAGCCCACTGTATGGGAGAACATATTTGCAAATGTTATCACTGATAAATGTTTAATTTCCAACTTCTATAGACAGCTTATACAACTAAATAAAAGGAAGATAAATGATCCAATTTAAAAATGGGCAATGGACCTAAATAGAATATTTTCAAAAGAAGACAGAAAGGAGGCCAAGAGACACATGAAAACATGCTCAAAGTCACTAATTATCAGAGAAATTCAAATCAAGACAACAATGCGGTACCATCTAACAACTGTCAGAATGGCTATTATGAACAATAATATGAACAAATATTATGAACAAATCAACAAATGACAAGTGTTGGCGAGAATGTGGAGAAAAAGGAGTACTCATGCACTGCTGGTGGGAATGCAGACTGATGAAACCACTGTGGAGAACAGTGTGGAGTTTCCTCAAAAAAACTGACAATGGAACTTCCATTTAACCCAGAAATCCCACTCCTAGCAATATATCCTAAGAAACTAGAAACACCAATCAGAAAGGATATATGCATCCTTATGTTCATAGCAGCACAATTTATAATAACTAAGATTTGGAAACAGCCTAGGTGCCTGTCAGTAGATGACTGGATCAGAAAACTATGGTACATCTATCCTCACAATGGAATACTATGCTGCCATAAAAAAGAAGGATTTCTTAACATTTGCAGCAACCTGAATGGAACTGGAGAACATTATGTTAAGTGAAATAAGACAGTCAATGAAAGAAAAATACCAGATGATCTCACTCATTTATGAATAATAAAGAACATTATATACATATGAATAAAAAGGTATATACAGAGACAGTAAAGCATCAAACAAACTGTCAAATTACAGTGGGAAGGTTAGGTTAGGGAAAGGTGGGGGAGATAAAAAATCAACTGAAGGACTTGTATATATACATATAAGCATAAAGAATGGATGAAAAATCCTTGGGGGTGAGGACATGTATGGGAGTGGTTGGGGGGGGGTGTCAATGGTAAAATATGTACACATATAATACTTTAATAACAAAATTGAAAAATATATAAATAAAAAAATAAAAAATTTTTAAAAGTGGATAATGTCTGGACAGGTTAGAATAAGACCTAATTATATGGTGCCTGCAAGTGACTCAATTCATTTTCTTAATTTTTTAAATCCTCACCTGAGGATATGCTCATTGGTATTAGAGTGGAATGAAAAGAGATAGAGACAGACAGACAGACAGTGAAACATCAATGTGGAGAGAGCATTGATTGGTTGCCTCCCATACATACCCAAAACAGAGATCAAACCCACAACCTAAGTATATGCCTTGACTGAGAATCAAACTAATAAAATTTTAGTATAAGGGATAGTGCTCCAACCAACTGAGCCACACAGGGCAGGGCTCAATTCATTCTTAAAGACACTAATGGTTCAGTGAGAAGAGATGGAAATGTTAAACTGGAAACAAACATTAGACCAATGGATATAACAAATATTTAGAGAGCAGTCATACATTTTTTGCATCTTTTGTATCTTGGAGAGATAGTTGCACTCCAATGTCCACTGCAGCCTTATTCACAAAAACCAAGATGCAAAAACTAAGTGTTCACCAATACGTAAATGAATGGGTAAGAGGATGTGGTATGTACATATGTATGCATGTATGTGTGTATGTTTGCATGCATGTGTGAGTATATTAAGTATGTGAATGTACATGTATGTATATGTTTATATTGTACAGTGTTCGGCAAACTCATTAGTCAACAGAGCCAAATATCAATAGTACAACGACTCAAATGTCTTTTGAGGGCCAAATTTTTTTCAACTTAAACTACTTCTAATACTACTTCTTCAAAATAGACTCGCTCAGGCCATGATATTTTGTGGAAGAGTCACACTCAAGGGGCCAAAGAGCCACATGTGGCTCTCGAGCTGCGGTTTGCAAACCACTGATATAGTAAATGTGTGTGCGCACACACACACACACATAGAGACACACACACACACACACACACACACACACACACAATGGAATTTTTTCAGTGAAAAGAGAAAGAAGAAAACTCTACTGCTAGGGGCATAAATAGAATAGTAGAGACTAGCTATAGTTATGACAAATATTAATCATGCTCTGTTAACTGTGATTGTTTTGTTCTGATTAAAGAAAACATATTTTCATCTGGCTTGCAGTTCCCCCCAGTCCCCTTGCACTTGGGAGTTAACCTGGAAATGTGGTCCATACTCTTTAACTGCCTATTATCATAGAAATATTAACAATCTTGTTGATAAAATAATGGAGTCCCAGCCTTTATTGGTATAATCTGTAACCATTATACCCATTTTTATTCCTTTTGCCTACTTCCCCATTCATGTAATACCCATTTGTGTTACATTTGCATACCCATTCTTATTTCTTTTGCCTACTTCCCCATGTAATCTTTGTCTTTCTACCCCATATAAACAGCTGGCATATGGTGAGGGGGTGCAGAATAGATTTTCTTGGATGACCTGCTGTTCTTTCATATTGCCAGCATTATTTAAATAAATGTCATATATGTTCATATAGGATTCAACACTGTCTGATGAACAGCATGATGATTATAGTGAACAATACTGTATTATAGACTTGAAAGTTGCTAAGGGAAGAGATCTAAATGTTCTTACCACAAAGAAAGAATTGGTGACTATGTGATTTAATGGAAATGTAAACAAATAATCCTGAGGTAATTATTTAACAACATAAAAGTGTATCAAATAAACACACTGTATCCCTTCAAAAGATACAATGTTACATGTCAATTATCCTACAATATATAATAAAGTAGTAGTATGCAAATTGACCCTCACACCCTCGTACAAGATGGTCACCCCATGTGGTTAAAAATGGCTGCCACAAGATGGCAGTCGTGGGTAATCAGGCCAGCAGAGCAGAGCAGTTGGGGGGTGACTGGGCCAGTAGGGGAGGGAAGTTGGGTATGACCGGGCCAGCAGTCAGGGTAGTTGGGGGTGACTGGGCCAGAAGAGGAGGGCAGTTAGGGGCAATTGGGCTGGCAGATGAGAAGTTAGGAGTCAATCAGGCTGGCAGGGGAGCAGTTAGGGGGGATCAAGCAGGCAGGCAGGCAAGCAATTGGGAGCTAGCAGTCCTAGAATGTGAGAGGGATGTCCGACTGCTGATTTAAACCAGCAGATGGACATCCCCTGAGGGGTCCCAGATTGGAGAGGGTGCAGTGTGGGCTGAAGGACACACCCCCTCCTCCAGTGCATGAATTTCATGCACCAGGCCCTTAGTAGCTCAAAGAAACTGGAAAAATTAGAAAAAAACAAAACAAAACAAAAAAACCCAAAAAACCCTGCATGTCATATATTATACATAGTTAGAAAATGGCAATAATCTATTTGGTTATGGTTTTCTTTGAAAATTAAATTATTTAGTAACTTTTGCATCTAACTTCACTAATAAAAATATGCAAATTGACTGTATCTCCATGATACCCATCAGCCAATCAGGAGTGAGTATGCAAATTAACCCAACAAATATGGATGGTGAACTTGAATATGATGGCACAGAGTGGCTGGATGGGGTGAGACTCCTGCTATGAGGGGAGCATGAGGTTGGAGAGAACTATAGGAGTGGCATTATGGTTGGAGCACAGAAGACTGAAGGCTCTGGCCAGAGTGAACACTGAAGGCGACAGCCAGATGAAGGCCTGGGTTCTGGGTACCAGAGGAAAACCAGTGCCATCAGGCAGGGGAAGAAGGGCCTATTGCACAAATCTTTGTGCAACAGGCCTCTAGTCTTAAATAAAAAGCTAAATTTACCAATAGGAAAGTATAATATAATTACTTTTTTTATGGAATCAATGCATGCAAAAGTGTATCATGATTATATACCTCCACAAATGTACAAAAATGCCTGGTGGGAGGCTCAGTTGACTGAAACATCATCTTATACACCAAATTTTTCCTGTTTGATTCACCATCAAGGCACATACCTGGGTTTTGGGTTCAATTCCTTGATGGGAAGCATACCAGGAGGCAACAAATGGATGTTTCTTCCTCACTTTGACCTCTCTCTCTCTCTCTCTCTCTCTCTCTCTCTCTCTCTTTCTCCCTCTATCTCATAATTAAGAATATATCCTTGGTGAGAATTAAAATGAAATTTTTACTTATATACTTATACAAATAACCCCCTGATTAAAACTAAACATTTAAACACTAAACATCAATTGTTGAGCATCAACCCATGAACCAAGAGGTACCACATCAATTCCCAGTCAGGGCACATGCGGGGTTGCTGGCTTGATCCTTAGTAATGAACATGCATGAGTCAGCTAATGATTCTCTCTCATCATTGATATTTCTATCTTTCTCTCCCTTTCCCTCCTCTCTTTCTAAAATTAATAAAAACACATCAAAAAGGATCTTCCTTAGAGCAATTATTTAACAATTTCTCTTGACCCAAATTTCAAAAATAAGTCTCTAATTGTTGAATATGAATAGTTTTCATTTGGACATAGCGATGGAAGAGCACTTACCCATGTTTTGGGTTCAATCCTCAGTTGGGGGACCTGTGGGACTCATGTATTTTGAATGAAAAAGGCAATTAGAAGGTATTGACCAGAGAAACAATACAATCTGACTCATTTTTTAATAGGTCCAACTGTGTTTAGATTGAACAAAAGATTAGAACTAATTGAAAGAAAGTAAATAAGAAGAAAAGAGAGGGAGAGAGGCAGGGAGAGAGAAAGGCGGGGAGGAAGGGAAGGAAGAAAGGAAGGAAAGAAGGAAGGAAAGAAGGAAGGAAGGAAGGAAGGAAGGAAGGAAGGAAGGAAGGAAGGAAGGAAGGAAGGAAGGAAGAAGGAAGGGAGGGAGGGAAAAACCAATTAGTCGACTATTAAGTTAATCTAGATAGCAGATGGTAGTGACCTGGCCTGGAAGATGTGATGGCATTCTAGATATACAGTAAACTATGGATTTTTGTGGACCTTGAATTAACAGAGTTTGGATTTAACAGATAAAACTTCTGGTCTATATGTCATATGTGAAAATTAACACCCCCTTAAATTAAAATGCGTTTAACCAAGATATGCTTATAGTTAAATTAGCAGGTTAATTTGTTGTGCTTAATTGACAGTTATTTTAAACACATTTTATCAAATAGGCCATATATTGTAAAACCACTGTAGTAATTTCACCACTTAGCGACAATTATACTCTGCATATTTAAATCCAAGAATCACCGCTCCTAAACAATGCTCCGCAAATGATTAGGACATGATCACACCACATGGTGCATGGGAAATCGGTTCTGTTGGCAAGTAGAGTGACTGTCTGCAGAAGTTTTAACATGTGCCAGCCAATGTTCCCATGTGCACTGAGCCGCACCCCTGCCGTGTGCATTTATTTGCTTATTCTTGGTGACTCAAGAATGCACATATTACTAGACCCATTCAGTATAAAATTAAAATTATGTGTGTACCTTAAAACACATCATTCCAACCCTAACCTTTAAAGATAATTATGGCAACCAAATGAATATACTGCAAAAATTTTTAGAGAAAGTAGTGGTTGTATTGCAGAATGAAGGTAATGATGAATATACAAAGGACAGAGTATCTTATAAAGCTTACCGTTTTGAAGAGTTATTGTATAAAATCAGAAATTTTTAATTTTGCTGCAGCATGAAAGGAAGTGAAAGTGTAAACATTGAAAACTGTTTGGAAGAATTTACTTGACAAATAATGCAGACTTGCATTTAGGAGGGCTGGAGTTACTGATAACTGTGGGAAAACACAGAATATTGGTAGACAAGCAGCTGAGGAAGATGTTTTACAGAGGTTAGAAGGAGATGAAGGTGGCCCTGGGTACCACACTGAGAGAAAGTGAAATAGCAGATGAGGTGATGATCTGGGAAGATGAGGATGGGAGTGAAGATAAAGAGGAAGAAGAAACAATATGCCCCAAACATAAAGTTATCAGTGCTTGGATCCCATCTCCACAATCTAATAATATTTGACAATTCATTAGATAATGAAATTCAGCTTCATTAACCCATGTTCAAAATATTAGGGAGTCGACTATAAAAAAAAACCACAGCAGACTTCAAAAGTTCAAGCTACATAGTTTTTGCAAAGCAGAATTACCTAAAGCAAGCCCCTCAAATCAGACATTTAAGTGACACCTCCACTGGAGTGTCTGGATATATCATCATCCAAAGATAATTAAATAGGAATACTTTTTTCCTATTCTTATAAAATTTAAATTTTGTTTTGTTTTTAGAACATTGTTCATTTAGTTTAGTTAAATATAATTAAAATGTATTTTCTACAAAATGGTTATTTCCATTTAGATTGCATATTTATTACAGTCTCAAACTATGGTGAATATATAAGCAATAATGCATTTGGAAAACTTCTCTGTGAAATTAAACTTTTCATACCTAGTTAATTTTAATTACACAAACATGCCTACATATGTAAAAGCAGGTAAACTAATTTGTCAATTTCACATTCACATTCAGAAAACCTACTTTATCATATATAACTGACTTTCATCTTTAAAGTATACCCTTTACCCAGATTAGTTCCTTATATCCAGGTTCCACTGTATTTTGAAAGTGATCTGACAAGATTTGTTGACAAATTAGATGTGAGGTTTAAGATAAAGAGAAAGACAGGATGATACCAAGTTTTTGGCAGAGCAATTAGAAGAGCTGCCATTCACTTAAACCACCTGTGTCAAACACAAGGCCCGCGGGCCAAATCCAGCCCGCCAGGCCTTGCAATGTGGCCCGCACCGCGCTGTCATCACTGCACTCCGCTGTCAGTTTATGACATTGTCAGTTTATGACTGTTCAGTAAACCATTCGGCCCGCAATTTAGTCTGGATTTTAGATTTTGGCCCCTTCTCTGATTGAGTTCGACACCCCTAACTTAAACAGAAAAGACCATGTGAAGGGCAGGTGTGAGAAAGACTATCAGTAGAACAATTTTGGAGATCTTAAGTCTGCAACACTCAATAGCAATTGAAAGAAAGAGAGAAAGAGAGAAAGAGATGAGAGAGAGAGAGAGAGAGAGAGAAAGAGAAAGAGAGAGAGAGAGAGAGAGAGAGAGAGAGAGAGAGAGAGAGAGAGAGAGATAACAAACCCTAGCTGGTTTAGCTCAGTGGATAGAGAGTTGGGCTATGGACTAAAGGGTCCCAGGTTCAATTCCAGTCAGGATCTGGGCTCTATCCCCAATAGGGGATGTGCAGGAGGCAGCCTATTAGTGATTCATTCTCTCTCTCTCTCTCTCTCTCTCTCTCTCTCTCTCTCTCTCTCCCCCTCTATTTCCTCTCTGAAATAAATATACATACATATATTGAAAAGAGATATTAAGCAGGCAGTTTGATATATAGGTCTGGCATTAGGAGAGTGATTTGGGCTGGGGATATACATTTGAAGATCATTAGTATATACAAAGTAGTAAAATTCAATTTTGGTAGGAAAAAAAACCAAAGACTGAATCCCAGGACACTTGAATGTGTAAAAGGTGGGAGATGAGGAGAAACCAAACAGACTAAGGACAGGCTATCAGGCAAGGGGGAAACCAAGTGAGAGTCTTTTCATCCCCTGAAAACTCAAAGTCCTAAAAGCCAAATGAAAAGAGTTTTCCATTGGGTCAAATATTTCTGATAGGTTATGTAAAACCAGGTCTAAAACATTATGTCTAGGTTTATTAGAGGGAAAACAAATACTAACCTTGAGAAAAAACAATTTTGAGATAAGGCGGGATTGAAAATTACTAGAGTGGGCTCAAGAGTGCATGGAAGGGAAAGTAGAATCAGTGAATAGACAGTTCTTTTCAGGACTTCGTAGCTAAATGGCATGACTTGGGTGATCTCTTTTCTTCACGTTTAGCTGTAGCTTTCAATCCTTTCATAGTGATTATAAGTATTTTTGTAATACTTAAAATTTTTTTCATTACTTACCTGTGACATTACATGGTTTAAAACATGTCAGACTAGGTACTATGTAACAAATTCACAATATTATACAACTAAAAGAGCCCATGAAATTTTTCTAGATCTATAAGATCACATAACCTGATTGTGATGTTTCTTATGCTTATAACAATGAAAAAAGATTTCTTGCTAGATGAAAATCATCCAACCCTGGAATATGTTACTCTACTCAAATGTACAAAATACACTGTAATTAGTCATATTAAAATTGTGTAACAGAAATGAAGGGGAAAGCATGCAGGTAATATTCTTACTTTATAATATGAATTTTTGTCAATTGTGTAATATGAAGTCCCTGTTGAAAAATTGTGTGTGGTGCATACTTAAAAAGGGAGGATAAAGGCATGTGTGTAGGGAACCTTCCAAAAGAAGATGCACTACATCAGGAGCACCTTGGTTTATAATGCAAGGTCAACAAACGAATGCCTGCAGGCCAAAACCAGCCCAGAGCCTGTTTTTGTAAATAAAGATTTATTGGAACACAGCCACACCCACTCCTTTACTTAGTGTCTATGACCGATTTCAGAGACCTGATGGTTTACAGAGCTTACAATACTGACCCTCTGGAACTTTGGAAAAAATGTATGTCAGCCCCTCACCTAGCAGATTAATCCTTGATGTGTTTTAATAGGTTTTTCACAATATGCTAAAATTTTTATATAAGATATGGATCAAATTGCTTTGTGAAATCCCTCAGCTTTCAGATTAATTTGAGTGTCCAATATTAGAAATAAAACACAAAAATCTAGTAACCATCAACTTAGGTGGAAACAAAGTAGAGTGACAGTGTAGCATATAACTTCATTTTATAATTGAACAAATATTAAAAGAATTCTCACAATTGACTTGCTTTAACTAAAAGTCAATTGTAAAACAATTAGTATACTGTAGACCAGAACTACCCTCATTTTTCCAGGGGCTGTATACTCATTATTTTATGTGTATAATAATGTATTACCTTATAGATAGGTATTTACACTACTTACAACTTTTTTGTAAGCAATGTTGTAATAAGTATATTTATATATATGTGTATATCTAACATTCATATTTGTATCCTTGATGCATCATTGTATATTATATATCCTTAATGTCTGCCATAATCCTATATAATAAAAGTCTAATATACAAATTGTCCCTTCTACCGGGAGTTCAACTGGGATTTTAACCACAGGGCAGGGCCAGTCAGCCAACTGCCAGCCAACCCTCCCACTTGCCGGCCCTGTCCCAGATCAGCCTCTCCCACCTTGATCAGGGCCCAACCTCA
This sequence comes from Pipistrellus hanaki, assembly GCF_964339955.1. NCBI lineage: Eukaryota > Metazoa > Chordata > Mammalia > Chiroptera > Vespertilionidae > Pipistrellus > Pipistrellus hanaki. Next base: position 128,706,629 of record NC_140503.1, on the reverse strand, counting down.
CCCATTCACAAATTCATGTACTGGGGCTCTAGTAGATATATAAAATACATATAATGACCTACAGTATGTTTTATATACATAATAATATGTAATTGATGTCCTTAAAATGTGTACATGCGTGTACATCCAAGTCATGTTTTCCTGCAGGATCTAGTTCTGGAAGTGCAGCTGTTGGCATAAAGGAATGACATACTCGAAATTTCAAACTAGGTCAATTACCCTCTAAAAAGATGTGCCCATTTTATGTACAGTAGTACACGGGGGTGCCTTTTCTTCCCATGTGCCAATTCTAGTTGTTATTTTTTAATAAAATATTTATCATTTTATATTTAAAAAATGGTATCTCATTGTTTTTTTTATTTACATTTTTCTGATTACCAGGCAAGGATCAATATCCCTAGTAAAAATATAAAATTTCTTAATCATGAATATTTGCTCAAATTGGAATTTGTTTTATAGGAAAAGAATAATTACCGATTATTAAATACTACTGTAGGCTTACCTGTCAGAATCTTCACTTTTCAATATAGGAAGCTGCTGCTTATCAGAGTGTTCACTTGTGCTTTTCTGATTCCGTCCATCACTGTCATCAGCAGCAGCATTATACATGTTTCCTGACATTTTCCTTTTACTGCTTTTCTGCTTCTTTCTTTCTTCAACCTTCGATGTGAGTTTGAAATTAAGGATAATGTTATTACCTTATTCATTAAAAAGACTGTGTTTTCATTAATTTTATCATTAGGCTTTTAGTTAAATTGTCATGACTTTAACCAACAAAAATATTTTGTGAATTTAATTTTATTATTACAGTCATTGAAATTGCTGAAAAATCTGCTTAATTTCTGTTTCAGTAAAGAAGTAGAATTTTCCAAGATTTTTTAAAGAGCCATCTTAACTGTGTGCTCTTATTCACATCACATCCACTCTTTGATACCTAACATTCCCTTTAACCACCCCACCCCATTTATCTAGCAGAGAGAGAGAAATAAAAGGACAAAGATGCACAGTGTGTCTCTTCTCTTTCCCACCTGAGTCTTGCATTACAGCCAGATTTAGAGGATGTGCATTGTGCCTCGGAAACAAATAGGAAGCTTTCCTCTTTCTGTAGGAAGCTATTCCTTCTCCCATTGCCTTTTACAGTTATTTTTTCTTTAAGATACTTGAGAGTATCAAAAAAGTAGTGGTATTCATAAAATATCTGAACAAAAGTTTACCATAGCACTGGAGTCCAGTGAAGCCAATGAATTGTTGGTTAATGTACAATTCTGAAAAACGAGTAATGCTCTCCTAATGTCACATACAATCACTATAAATTCTTATAGATAGAGGACATAGAAGTAGTTATTTTCTTACTTTAGCCCAGTGGTGGGCAAACATGCAGTTCATGAGCTGCAGTTTGCCAACCAGTGCTTTAGCCCATATTTACTGATAACGGAAATAAAACTAAAGTTTAATGATCTGTCCAAAGTTCCTAAAGATGCCTTACCTAGAATTTTATGTACCAAAATAAGGGATATCCTATCTAATAAAGAAGGAATATGCTAATTGACCCTCATGCCATTGTAAAGAATGTGGTGCCCACAGCCAATAAGGAGGGATATGCTAATTGAGTGCCACACCCTCAAAGATGGCAGTGCCCACAGCCACAAGATGGCAGTGCCCAGTCCTCTCTGCCCTGCCAAGATGGCAGGTGCACTGCAATGTTGGGTCCGCCCCCAGGCAGGACTAACAGCTCCAAGTGCCTGCCTCCAGAGTCCCCCAGACCCCTCAGCCCCCCAGCCACCTAGGGCTGGCCTGAGGTGCAGGCAAGCCTCATATGGCAGCTCCCCAACCACCCAGGGCCACCCAAGGTTCATGTAACTAGGGCCAACCAAGGCCTACACAGCTGGCAGTGGAAGCAGCAGTGGTGTGATGGGGCGTTGCATTCCCCTGATTGCCGGGTGGCCTCCCGCCCCTGAGGGCTCCTGGACTGTGAGAGGGGGCAGGCCAAACTGAGGGACCTCCCCCTCCAGTGCATGAGTTTTCATGCACTGGGCTTCTAGAATTGTATAATAAAAGCCTAATATGCTAAGTGTCCAGTCATCTGGTCAGCCATTCAAACAATCAAAGTGTAATATGCTAATGATATGCTAAGGCTACTCAACTGCTCACTGTGATGTTCATTGACCATCAAGGGGCAGATAGTTCACTAGTCTATATGATGTGCACTGACTACAGGGGGCAGACACTCCGATCGGGAGGTTAGCTTGCTGCTGGGGTCCAACTGATTGGGACTAAGCAAGATAGGCCAGACGTGCCCTAGAGCCCTTCCGCAGTTCCTCCCCAACTGGCCAACCTCCTGTGTCCCTCCCCAGCACTGATCATGACCAGGGGGTCACTCAGCCCGGCCCCTGCTCTCTCACAATCTGGGACCATTCAGGGTATGTCAGAGAGCTGGTTTCAGCCTAATCCTATAGGCCAGGCCCAGGGACCCCACTGGTGCATGAATCCATGCACTGGGCCTCTAGTGATTCTATAATGCTGAATCAGATAAATAGAAAATTTCATCAAATTACCATGTCAATTAAGTATGACTTTTGAAAAGTAATTTAATGCCTTAGTGCAGTGGTTGGCAAACTCATTAGTCAACAGAGTCAAATATCAATAGTACAATGATTTAAATTGCTTTTGAGAGCCAAATTTTTTAAACTTAAACTTCTTCTAATACCACTTCTTCAAAATAGACTCTCCCACGCCTTGGTATTTTGTGGAAGACCATACTCAAGGGCCAAAAAGCCACATGTGGCTCATGAGCTGTGGTTTGCTGACCACTGTCTTAGTGTAATGAGAGGGCTCATCCACTTTTTCTTATAAAGGAATTTAATGTATTAAATTTTTTCTACCTCAAAACTCAGGTTCTCTTTGACAAATATTGAGTCTATGGCAAATAATTTATGTGACCTATACGATACATACATGTCAAAATGACAATTGCCATGCTTTTATTTTTGGAAGATATTCTATGTTTCTATATTTTTAAACTTTCTTTTTTTTAATATATTTTATTGATTTTTCACAGAGAGGAAGGGAGAGAGATAGAGAGCTAGAAACATCGATGATAGAGAAACATCGACCAGCTGCCTCCTGCACACCCCGTAATGGGGATGTGCCCGCAACCAATGTACATGCCCTTGACCAGAATCGTACCTGGGACTGTTCAGTCCGCAGACCGATGCTCTACCACTGAGTCAAACCGGTTTCAGCTATTTTTAAACCTTCAATTACAGTTCACATTCAACATTGTATTAGTTTCAGTTGTGTCACATAGTGGTTACCATATTTTCCGGTGTATAAATCCCCCCCCCAATTTTATAGTTAAAACACAGGTTTAGGCCTATATTCCTGTATAAGACTACCCCCCACTTCCGAGGCAACACCAGTTCTTTTTTTAATAGACCGCCTCTCTGACTCTGGCCAATCTGAGCAGGCTTTTTACTAGAACACAGTGTAGCTTCGGGTACAGAACATGTATAAGTTGCATGCATGAAAAGCCTGCTTGGATTGGCTGAGTTAGAGAGGCGGTCTATTAAAAAAAGAACTGGTGTTGCCTCGGAAGTGGGGGGTAGTCTTATACAGGAATATAGGCCTAAACCTATGTTTTAACTACAAAATTAGGGGGTCATCTTATACGCCGGAAAATATGGTAGACAATCAGATACTTTACAAAGTAATCCTCCTGATATTCCAAGTGCCACCTAGGACCATACATACTTATTACAATACTAGAGGCCTGTTGCACAAAACTTGTGCATGTGGGGAGGGGTCCCCTCAGCCCAGCATGTACCCTCTCCAATCTGGGATCTCTCAGGGGACTCCGATTGCCGGTTTAGACCGGATCTCTGGGAGTGGGGCAGTCAGACATCTTTCTCACAATCCAGGATCACTGGCTCCTAACTGCTCACCTGCCTTCTTGATTACCACTAACTTGCCCTCGTGACAGCATGATAACTCCTAACTGCCTCTGCCTGCTGACCTGATTGCCCCTAACTATGCCCCTGCCAACCTGGTCACCCCCAACTACCCTCCCTCACCGAACTAGTCACCCCAAACTGCCCCCCACCACTGGGCTGGTCACCCCTCACTGACCCACCCCTGCCAGCTTGGTCACCCCTCACAGCCCCTCCTGCCAGCCTGGTTGTCCCCAACTGCTCTCCCTGCTGACCTGGTTGCCACTCACTGCTCCCCTCTGCCAGCCTGGTTACCCGTCATTCCCCCCTGCTGGCCTGGTCACCCCACACAGCCTGGTGTTCAGTTGTTTGGTCCTTCTTCACTAACTCTCCTGCCAGCCTTGTCAACCCACTCAACCTGTTTGGTTGTTTTGGATGTGATGGCACCTGGCTCTTTATATATAGATGATTGACTACATTCTATATGCTGTACTTGACATCACTGTGACTATTCTGTAACTACCATTTTGTACTTCTTAATCCCTATATTTTTTGCCCAGTCTGCTGACAAACTTATCCCTGGCATACATCAGTCAGATTTCTGTCATCTATGAGTCTCTCATAAATTTCTTAGTTTCTCTACAGTATTTTGCTCTTTACATTCTACATATAAGTGAAGTCATATGGGACTTCTCTTTTTCTGCCTAACATATTTCACTTAGTATAATGCCTTCTAAGTCCAAACATGCTGTCACAAATGGCAAGGTTTCATTTTTTTTTATGGCAGTACCACATTTTATTAAACACCATAATGTAAAGCTTCGACTAAACTGAAACATCTGAGAGTGGTGATAAAAAAAATGCTTGGGCCGAAACCGGCTTGGCTCAGTGGTAGAGCATCAGTCTGCGGACTGAAGGGTCCCAGGTTCGATTCCGGTCAGGGGCATGTAAGTTGGTTGCGGGCACATCCCTGGTAGGGGGTGTGCAGGAGGCAGCTGGTCGATGTTTCTCTCTCATCGACGTTTCTAGCTCTCTATCTCTCTCCCTTCCTCTCTGTAAAAAATCAATAAAATATATTTTAAAAAAATGCTTGGAAGTATACAGTATATGTGTGTTATTAAAATATCTCAATAAAATGGCAATGATGATGGACAATACAGGTGGATACTTGAAATATTGAGGAGACCAATTTATAAAGTATATGATTATCTAACCACTATGCTGTGCATGTGAAACTAATACAAAATAATATTGAATGTAAATTGTAACAAAAATAAAGTGAAAATATCTTGAAGTGATCATATTAGAATTCTAAGTTCCAAGGTTTTGAGTAAACCATAGAAGATTGCACACACTATAGAACAAAATAGATGAGTTTAGCTGGGGATATTTGTTTATGTCCTTTCTCCCACTCAGAGCTTCCCTCCATTTTATTGTTTCTGGGATGCATTTTATGGGTTTTTTAAAATTGATTTTAGGAAGAGAGCATGGGGTTGGGATGGAGAGTTAGAAACACTGATGAGAGAGAAACATGGATTGGATTCCTCCTACACATCCCATACTATAGATCCAGCCACAACATTGTGCCCTGACTCTGAATCCAATCAAGGGCATCTTGGTTCATGGGCCAATGCTCCACCACTGAGCTACACTCCCTGAGCTATAGGATGTAATGGAAATTTTAGCCAATGGACTTAAAAAGCAACAGTATAGTACTTATTACATATTTCAAACAATTTCCTTTATATTCTCACTGGTTCATAGTACATAGGTCACATGGTACATAGCTAAATTAGTTGCCCAATTCAGAGGGAAGCCTGACAGAGAGACTTAGGTTAATTAAAGAACAGGAGAATATTTTCCTAAATTCTTATTATTTAGTTGACAGAATCTATTTATATACACAATTGCATATTTAGACAACCTCATTTTACATACAATTTTTCAGAAGTGGAAAATCCAGAGAATTGATGAAGAGAAAAAACAGATTACAGCAAATAAAATTATTCTACCTCTTTTGGAAGTTGAACCATCTCGTTTTTGCAAGCCAGGAACTCTACTTTTAACATGTCTATGTCATTCTTAAGCCTCTGTAAATCTTGTTGTAGTTCATTTACATGTACACCAGGTGTTCTGTCATTGTGCAGAGCAGAGGAACTCTCATCTTTTAATTTGGAGTCCATGCTTTTACAATAATTAGCACTGCAATGATTTGCACATAATGGCTTCTGGAACAAGTCTTGATTTGGCTTTATTTCCGTACAAGTATTTGTAACAGCAGGCATATCATGGCTTTTTATTTCAATCATGGGTTTTGTTTCATTGCTTTTCGGATCACTAGACTGAGGTGTAGGTCCAATGCCTAATTTCCAATCCGTGGTACCTGGGTTCCTATTTTTTGTCATCTGCATAGCAAACTGTTGGTCTTCTCTCACTTCAGAGGTAACTACTGGGGTCCTTACTTTTTTACTTTCTGTATCATTATAAGAACTCTCCTCATTTTTGTTTAAAACGAGTTCAGCATCAGGTTTGTGATCGTTTTCAGAATGTAATTCCATTTCTCTTAAACAAAGCAGAGAAAAAGAGGGACATGAAGTGTCTTCTGGGGACCCAGGGTCTGCATGAGATGGAGAAACAATTTTGAGAGTGGTTTCTTCTCGTTCAGAGAATGTTTGTAATGCTGCAGAGATAGACTTTCCAAATGTATCTTTCCCCTCACAATCAAGCATTTTACTTGTCAAATTAGAGGGCATTTGTCTTAAGCTTGCTCCTCCTTTAGAGTTATCATGTAGTGGCTCTTCCTCAGGGCACTCAGTCATTTTTAATTTTACAGAAAATTTATGTGACTTTAGCTTTGACTCATTTTTGGAAGGTTGTACATTCTTTCTCTGCTCTAATGTGCCTTGTTTGATGCAAATTTCCTCATTCTTTTGCTCAGAATTGTGTCCTGAATATGCAGATGTATCCTCTTTGTCACATGCCCTATTTATTTGTGATTCTTGAGTCATTTTTTCTAGATGCAAAGGTGGATGATGAATATGCTTGCTTTGATTTTTAGTTGTCTTTGCTGTCCAGGTATGTTTTTCTGAAATAACTTTATCCTTAAGTAATTAAGAGAGAACAAAGAAAAATTAGAATATGTTTAAAATTTAACTGCTAGGATTGTTTATCTATGATTAGCTACTCCCAAATCACAGGATTGAAACTAAAAAGTAAAATAAATAAATACATACATACATACATAAATAAATAAATAAAATAACTTCCCTTAGCCTAAATAAAAAGAAAAATATGAACCAAATTTTGACAATGTTGGTATTAATCTATTAAATGTTAAATCTATCAAAAATAAATCACTAGCTGAGTTTTATCATTACAAAGCTTTCTTACTTACTTAAAATATTCCACATCACCATACCCTAAATATTGATCTCTTGCAGTATATTTCACAAATTTTTAGGGATGCTCCAAGATGGAGGCAGAAGAGGTGAAAGTTAAGTCACCTCCTCACTGGGCCAAATTGGAATGACAACTAAATATAACTACCAACAAGAACCCTAGCTGAACATCAGTGTTATAACCAAGGATCTACAGAAGAAGTCTCAGCTACATGGCAGGAAGAACAGAAATTCCAAAATGATGCCCCTCCCCCCACACCCCCTTCTGCTTTTATTCACATGTGGTGGTTGAGAATGCAGAGGCATGTCTCAGTGCAATGGTCCCCTGAGGAGCATGTTGTCTCAATCTGACACTGGGTTCCCAGCCCTGAGAACTAGAGCTGGGAAGAGGACCCTACATGACATCCAGCTTTTCTTTAGGAAGAGGTGGGAGTCTGCTAGAAACCTAGGAGTCCTCTTAAAAGGCCAACCCATGAGTATCATTCCCATCACTCACCCTGAGCCTATGAAGAATGGGTGGCTCACAGTGGACTGGGAGTCATGTGAGGAGGCTGCTTTGTGTGGCTCTGGGAAAGAGCTGAGGAGATGGCCTCTGGGTGCCCTCCTGTGCTGAGTCCCTCTCCCACAGTGCCCATAGATGCCATCACCCCTGGGTCAAGCCCTCCCTTCCTTATGACCTCAGCCTGGGGAATGCACTAGCCCATTATCCCAAATCCTTGTCCAAAACCCTGTGGATCTACAAACTGCAAAGAAGCCAACTGCCTGGGCCCATGGTGTACACATTCATAGAGGCCTCTTAAGGAAGTCTGGATGGACTCAGTTGTGTGACAGAGACTGAGTTGTGTGACTTTGGGTTGGGGGTTTTCATTCCCTTGCTGGTCTAACTGAAGCCACCGTTCCAGTGCCAAGCCTTCTCTTCACACAGCCAAATCTTGATACTTGGGGCCTGATGAATTCTGCTGGCCTTATCGTAGAGAGTCCCTAAGGCCCTACCCTACCACAAAGTTCCACAGGTCTCCAGTGGGTTATAACTGGATTTTTGTATACCCTGGGACTTGTGCTCAGTGGCCTCACACCCAGAAATAAAGCTGAGTTTAAATCTGTATCAATCTGGTAAACACCACTTGCACCTACTTGATGACTCACTTACCTCATGCCACTCACATACCAACAGGAGCTCTTTCAGTGACTGACCCCAACAGAATGCTGGTAGGTGGAGGTGGATCTCAGAGTGACATGGGCTTTTTGCTCCACTGCCCCATGGGGTTGGTGCTGGTGGAAGGAGGCATTGCTGTGCAGCTTGGCCCGGCCCAGGTGCACAGAGGCTCAGCAGAGGCAGTCACAAACTGGATCGCTTTATTGCTCCACACAGGTAGCCCAGGGGAAATCACAGGCAGAGGCTGACATTGACTTGCCACAGAGTCCCTCCCAAGAAGCTCCAGAACCAACACACCCAGTGGGGGTTTCAGAGCATGACCCAATTAGCTCCACAAGCAAAACACCCAAATAGAAACCTGGGCAGGCACCACACCGAGCTGGCATGAATTTCTTGACATGGGCCCAGTCTTTGAATAGCAGCTGGTATAGTCAGCCAGCATGAGAGCCAAACCCATACATTCACAGGCCAACAGCAATGGAAACTCTACCAAAGGAGGGCTCACATAACACAATAACACACACAAGTGACAGTCCTGGAGCACCTATGTCAGGTAATCAGAAAGAGTGTACCAATGTGCCCCACTAGATACCTAATATTAACACATAAATTCATTATACCAAGACTAGAAGGTAAAGCTGATCTACGCAAAACACAAAATAAAATACCACTTGGCAGCCAAAATGGAGAGACAAACATGCCCCAAATGAAAGAACAGGAGAAATCTTCAGAAAAATAAATAAATAAATAAAATGAAGACAAGATACAGAGTTTAAGATTATGATTACAAAGATGCTCAAGGAACATATTGAGAAGTTAAATAAAGATAGCAAGTGTAAAAAAATGGCAAATAAACCATGTAAGATAACCACTCATCAATAAAGAATATGATATCTGAAATGAGAAATACATGAAAAGGAATCAATAGGAGATTTGATGAAACAGAGAACAGAATCTTCTTTAGAAAAATAAATTTCATTGATTTCAGAGAGGTAGGTATAGGGAGAAAGAAAGATAAAAAACATCTTTCATGATAAAGAATCATTGATCAGTTGCCTCCTGCATGTCCCACACTGGGGATCAAGCCCACAACCTGAGCATATATCCTGACATGGAATCGAAGTGTGACCTCTGGTTTATGGGTCAACATTCAACTACTGAGCTATGCCAGCTGGGTGAGAATAGAATATTTGATTTAGAAGACAAGGTAGCAGGAAACACCCAATTAGAGCAGAAAGAATTTTTTTTTTTTAATAAGGCTATTTCAAGGGACTTCTCAAACAACACAAGGCATAGCAACATCCACCTTATGGGGATTACAGAAAGGGGAGAGAGAGAGCAAAAAATTGAGAACCGATGTAAAGAACCGCTAATGACTGAAAACTTCCTTGACTGGGGGAGGAAAAAGGAGACACAAGTGCCGGACACAGGATATCATACAAGAGGACCACAGGAAGACATTGCATAATTAAAATAGCAAAGACCAAAGACTAAAGATAAAGAGAGGATCTAAAAACTAAAAGAGAAAAACATATATTTCCCTACAAGAGAGGACCCGTAAGACTATCAGGTGCTTTCTCAACCGAAATATTTCAGGCTGGTAAGGATTGGTATAAAATATTCAAAGTGATGAAAAAGAAGGACATACAACCAAAACTATTCTACCCAGCAAAGCTATCATGTAAATTTGAAGAAGAGATAAAGAGCTTTCCACATAACTTAAAGGAGTTCATCTGAAAACAAAGACAGTATTAGAGGAAATATTAAAAGGACTTCTATATAAAGAAAAAGAAAAAAGGCAGGGACATAATTTTATGGGTAGAAATAATTATGAAGAATAAAATGGCAATATGTGAGCACTATCAATAATCCCTTAAATTGTATGTGGATTAAATGCTTCAATTAGAAGACAGAGAATACATGGGTGGATAGGGAAACAAGATCCCTACATGTACTGTCTACAAAAGACCCATCTCAACAAAAGATATACACATACTGAAAGTAAAGAAATGGAAAAAGATATTTCCTGAAAAAAAAAAAAAAAAAGGTCCTGTTCTAGTGGCACAATTTGTTAGAGTATTGTCCCAATACGTCAAGTTGGCCAGTTCAGTCTCTCATCAGGGCATATACAAGAAACAACCAATGAGTGCATAAATAAATGGAACAACAAATTGATGTTTCTCTCTGTCTTTCTCGGTCTGCCTGTCTCTCCCTTCCTCTATCTCAAAACAATAATTTTAAAAATTAATTAAACAAATTTTTGCTTTGCCAGTGTACTGAGTAGTCAAGTGTCCACCCAAAAAATAAGAGTTCACTAGTTTGATTCCTGGTCAGGGCACATGCCTAGGTTACAGGCCCAATCCTCATGGGAGAACATGCAAGAGGTAGATGATTGATGTTTTCTCTCATTGATGTTTTTATTTTTCTATCCTTTTCCATTATTTTCTCTCTCAAATCAATAAATCATCCTTAGCTGGTTTGGCTCAGGGGAACAGTGCCAGCTTGCAGACTGAAAGGCCCCATGTGCCAGGCGTTGCTCTGGGAGACCAGACTCATAAAAGGAGAACTGGAGTGTCTGGGATTGGGGCAGGAACTTGGGGGCAGCTTTCTTCCAAATGCAGGTGCGCAAAGGGATTGTTGGTCCCGTGCTGAGACCTCCCTGGTGCATGGCTGACTGGGAGCCATTTTTGTTTGCTCTGCCCTGGTGATACCCTGAGACCCTGTCCCACCCCATTTACAACCCCCAAACTGTGCTCAACGGCTTTTACATATGAATGGTCTGACCTTTCTCAGGCTAAAATTTTGTCAAATAAGCTGCAGGTGACTTAGGGAATCCCAAACCTATCAATAAAAGGCCCAAGTACCAGCACCAGCATCAGGCTGCCTTGCTTCACAGTTGGGCCTCATCTGGGCACTATCGAACCTGATATAAAGAGGAGAAATCTGCAGATTTCTCTGTAGCTCCTGCTGGATGGCCCCAGGAAGTGGATGACTTTGCACCTCTCTGGAGACCCAAGAGGACCACACCAAGACACAGCATAATTAAAATGCCAGTGTACCAGTGGTCAGTGTAAGACCATATCAGATTACAACTCTTCACATCCATAAGTGATACACTCATGGGACAGACTCAGTGAGCACCAAATCCCCACTGAAGCAAGTCCTGCTCCATAAGGGTGTCTCTTGTACAGTATCTCTCCCACTGTAGTTGCAACTGATCCCCATAGCCAATTGGACTGGAGGTCAATTCCTCCCAAAGACATCAATAACAATCAAGGCTCAACTACAACAAAACTGTGCATATCGCCCACAAACAGGTGCACCAAGAGTGTCCACCTTGGATGATTGGGGAAGCTGAGCCACTGAGCCCTCTAAGACACCTACTACACAAGGCCACTCTATAAATTCAAGGAGACCTAGCAACTACCCAACACATAGAAACAAACACAGGGAAGCAGCCAACATGCGGAGACAAAGAAACATGTCACAAATGAAATAAGTGGAAGAACCTTAACTACTAGATATAGAGTTCAAAACCATGGTTATAAGGTTACACAAGAACCTTCTAGAAACTTCTGAGGAACTTAGTGAGACTTTCAAAGATCTTACTGAGAATGCAAAGAAGAAGGAAAAGAAGAAGAAGAAGAAGAAGAAGAAGAAGAAGAAGAAGAAGAAGAAGAAGAAGAAGAAGAAGAAGGAGAAGGAGAAGAAGAAGAAGAAAAATTAGAACAAGAAGAAAAATTAGAACAAGAAGAACAAGAACAAGAACAAGAACAAGAACAAGAACAAGAACAAGAACAAGAACAAGAAGGGAAAATGACCAGTTAGAAATGAAGATAGAATGACTGGAATAAATAATAATAAACAGAAATTCAACAGTAGACTAGAGGATCCTGAGAATCAAAACAATGATTTGAAATATGAGGAAGAAAAAACACCCAACCAGAAGAGCAAGAAGAAAAAAAAAATCCAAAAATATAGGATAGTGTAAGGAGACAATTTCGAATATACCAATATCTGAATTATGGGGGTACCAGAAGAAGAAAGAGAGAAAGATATTGAAAACCTATTTGAAGAAATAATGATAGAAAACTTCCTTACATGGTGAAAGAAATACACTTACAAGTCCAGGAAGCACAGAGAACCCTAAACAAGAGGAATCCAAAGAGGATCACACCAAGACACAGCATAATTAAAATGCCAAGGGCAAAAAACAAAGAGAGAATGTTAAAAACAGCAAGAGAAAAATAGTTAGTTACCTACAAGTGGGTGCCCTTACGATTGTCAGCTGATTTCTCAACAGAAACTATGCAGGCCAGAGGGAGTGGCAAGAAATATACAAAGTAATGAATAGCAAAACCAACAACCAAGATTACTCAGCAAAGGTATCATTTAGAATTGAAGGTTAGATAAAGAGCTTCACAGACAAGAAAAAGGTAAAGAGGTTTATCATTAACAAGCCAGTATTAAATGAAATGCTAAAGTGTATTTTTTTTTAAAGAAGGTAAAGAAAAAAAAATTGAACAACAAAGTGATAACAAATACATACATATATCAATATTTGAATTTAAAAATCAAATGAATAAAAAATCTGATCAATTAAATAAACTGGTGAATAAAATAGAATCAGGGGCATGGAAATGGAAAAGACTGACCATTCTCATAGGGAAGAGTGTGTGGGGGTGTGTGGGAAGAGATTAGACAAAGATCTTATATGAATATATGCATTACCCATGGACACAGACAATAGAGGGCCTGGGGTGTGTGTGTGGGGGAAATCAGATGGAGGGTAGCTATTGGGGGGAAAAAGAGGAACATCTGTTGTAATCTCAACAGTAAAGATTAATTTTTAAAAATTATTCAAATGCAAACAAAAATAAGCTGGATAGCAATATTTATTAAGGAAAAATTTAATTTAAAACTAAGTCTTTAATAGGCAACAAAGGATAATGGGATCAATCAAAAAAGACACTCAACCAATGAGCTATGCCAGCTGTGTCAGACTAGAATCTTTGATTTAGAAGACAAAGTAGCAGGAAACACCCAATTATTCACCTACCACAGGAGAACATAATTATACACAAAAAATATTGATACAATCATAGTTGGGAGTTTAACACCCTAATGATATCAATGGATAGATCTCCCTCCCCCCCAAAAAATCAACCACAATGGTATCAAACTAGAAATCAATCACACACACACACACACACACACACACACACAAGAATACCTTAAAACACACAAACAGATGGAGGCTAAATAACCTGTTACTAAACAATGAATGCATTAACAATGAGATCAAAGGAGAAATCAAAAGATTCCTTGAGACAAATGAGATGAGAACATGACAAACCAATGAGACATAGTGAAAGCAGTCCTAAGAGAGTAATTCAAAGCAATTCAGGCCTACCTCAAGAAAAAGAAAAATCACAAATTAACAATGTAACTTCATCAGAAGACATGTTTTAAATGAGCCTATTGGATTGTTGTAAAAGGAATAACATGATCTTAATTTGATCACTTAGCTGATTGTTATTATGGTAGTATTCTTTTTTTTTTATTAAATAGTAAAATTTACCAAACATAAAATAAATCATTTTAAGGTGAGAAATTTGTAGCGTAGCATTTGGTGCATATACCAAGTTCTGCAATAACCACCTCTATCTTGTTCCAAAACTTATCATCACTGCAGAAGAAAGCCTTATTCCCATGAAATAGGAAATCCCTATTCCTTCTACCGAAGTCTATGGCAATAACTTGTATGATGTATGTCTCTATGGATTAACTTATTGTGGAAATTACATATAAATGAATCAGATAATAAAATAAACATATCAATATTTTCCACCCTGGCCTGCATCGCTAAGTTGGTTTGAGCATTGTCACATCCACCAAAGGGTGACAGGTTGAATTCCCAGTCAGGGCACATACCCAGATTGCCAGTTCAATCTTGGTTGGGAACCATGCAGAAGACAGCCAATTAATATTTCTTTCTCACATCAGTGCCTCTATCTCTCTCTCTCAGTAGCTCACACCCTCTCCCCATTCCTCTCTCCATAAAATCAATTTTAAAAAATATACCCTCACTTGAGGATTTAACAACAAAAGACTCAGTTTGTAATACAAACATAAAACATAGACAGGTAGGCCACTACAAAATTTTAAGAATTAGGGCTCCTGAAAATTATATTGGAACCAGGAAAATTACTTTCAAAGGGAGTACACTACCTTGAAGTCTTCATTGTGTGATGTAGGCCATGCATCATCAATGCCAAATTTGCTGGAAAGTCTTTACATTAAAATATAAAACAAAAATGAGTGAGTTTGTTACTTCAATAAAGCAACAAAAAGGGGGGCAGGGAATCAAGCTGGGCAAAAGGAGACATATGAAAAATTTTAGACAATAATAAAAGGAAAAAAATAAAAAGCAACAAAATATATAAATTAAAGATCAACTACTTAGAAATGAAATAGTTTCTTGATATAACTAACACTGGGCATCTATTTTTAAAAAGCTTTTAGTTACCTATTTCTGCCACCACCTCTCCCAACCTATGATCTATTTGATGAAGGCACCCTCTACTTGAGTTTAATTTGTTTTCACCAATTAAGAGCTGGAACTCATCTGATGACCTACATCCAAGTAGGAAGATATTCTGATCCTTCCTCAACATCTGTCCCTGATTCAAAGACTAATCAATGTCAGTCAAAAATGGCAGTTTTGCTTCTTTAACATGGAAACCACTTATTAAGTGGAATCCTTTCCTTTTTTTACCCTAAAACTATACAGGAAGTTTCCTGAAATGGTTGAAAGTTAAATGTCTAAATGTCAAAGAACAAATGTCTATGTTGTCAGCCTGCCTTCCCATTCCCAGATCACCTTTTCAGGCTCCATGCCAGTTTCCAACATTTGAATCTTCAGCCTATGAGGACACAGGCTCTTGAAACAAGGATGGGCTAAAATGACAAAGAATCGGAGCTCTCTATTCCCCTTGCTCCATGAAATCAATCTAAATGGAGTCTCAGTAATCCATACATAACATAGACATGTTACGAACCCCATTACTGATCTGACATCTAGTCCTACTCCTGCCCAATCCTCCATGTAGAGCACATGTGTCAAACACAAGGCCCGCGGGCCAAATCCAGCCCGCCAGGCCTTGCAATGTGGCCCGCACCGCGCTGTCATCACTGCACTCCGCTGTCAGTTTATGACATTGTCAGTTTATGACTGTTCAGTAAACCATTCGGCCCGCGATTTAGGCTGGATTTTAGATTTTGGCCCCTTCTCTGATTGAGTTCGACACCCCTAATGTAGAGGAAAAACACATCAGCTAATTGGGAAATCAGGTAGCAGTGAGAAGACACCTGCCTTGGGGCATAGATCTATGTAGTTCAGCAATCCTCATCCCTTAGAACTCAAGGAGACCTAAGCCCCACTCTGAGTCAGAGTTCAGGTAGATGCAATCACAATTCTTTATGCAATCAAAAGATCTTTCCGGTAGCTCACATTTTTTAAATATCTTTCTAATGAAAATTTGACGGTTGCTAGTTCCGCCAATTGAACAAACTAATACAAGAGCAGCAAACTTGTCAAGACTTCTTTGAGCTCCATATTTAATCTGCCTTACTAGAGAACACCCTATGGCCTTCCTTCTTAATACTTATATTTAACTTGTTACAAACCCCAATATACCCATCTCATTTCCAAAACTTTTATTCCAACTTTCACCCAGTGTTGTTCCTCTTGAAACTTAGACATTCCTGTTAATTCCATTCTTATCCTCTATTTACTGTGTTCACTACCCAATCTCCATATGTCTATTATTAAAACTCACCAACAGAATGATAAAGAAGAGTATTATACCTAGCAACCTGAATTTACATATAAATTCCACCTCTTTTTATATCCCAATGAGTCAATTTAAACAAGTTTCCAATACTTCATGTTAACAACCACAGGGTTGTTAAACAAGTTAAAGTACTACAGGGAGTTTTCATTAATTAATTAATTGATAGGCTTCCTCAAACTCTTGAAATTCTGCTTGCCTTTCTTTCTGCCTATGAAAAAATAAAGAACATTGGAGCTGGCAGAAGTAGAAAAAAACAAAACACAATAAAAGATAGCCCCCTGCCAAAAAACAAAACAAAAACAAAAACAAAAACACAGAAAAGAAAAGAAAAGAAAAGAAATAAACAAACAAATAAACAGCTAAATAAATGTCATGGAAGAGGAAAGAAGAGCACTAGGAAAAAAGAAAAAACGTCATACAACTAGGCAAAGTTACTACTTGAAGGAAAATCCACACTGGGAAGTCAGTAAATAGAGAAATCAATTAGTAAAATCCCTTAAATACATGCTGAATTTAATGAACATAACACAGTCTCTACATAGAGATTATTTGTTTAGAGATAAATAATTCATCTTAAGAAGAATAGATATCCTTTTATGTAAAAACACTTGCCTGAGTTGGCCTTGCTGAGGTAATTTGGTTCTGTGGCCATAGCTAACTGAGATGTTCCCTAAAACCTTTGGTGAGAACAACAAGGTTCTATTGACCCCTACAATATTCAAGTACAATAAGATAAATACTTGGACTAAGTGGGCCACTTAATAAAACTCTAAATTAGAGTAAATACACAATCAGATTTGACTTTCTGAATTATCTGATTTACATTCATATCTCAATGACTGTGCTACACAGGAACTTATTAGTATATCTTGAGAGACAAGAGAATAATTTGGGAGTCAATCTGGTTAACAATCAAACCATGAGTCAGCCCCTTGCTAACTAAGAAATCATAGGTCAATTCATCTACTTCCCTGAACCACAGCGAGCTCACTAAAGAGCTATGGTGAAGACTACTGTATGTAACACAGGTTAATTACATAAAATAGTGACTGGTTCATGGCAGAACACTTTAGAAATGTTAGTTATATTCTCTGCACTTACTTAGTTAACATATAATTTAAATAATCCATAAAATCCTACCTGCTTGAAGAGTCTTTTTTAGGGATCTCACCCACTATTAAAGAAAAGCAGAAATATATTTTAAACAGCAATAAAACAACTGGACTTTAAAAGTATTGGACTAATGCTTTGTTAGAAAGTATTCCTTTGGGACCTCGCCTGAAGACTATACTAGAGTGAACATTAATCATATTATTGGTTGGCCATTAACACATTAAGAACATTTACTTTCTCTTTTAAATGCAAGAAAAAGAATGGGCTCTATCAAAATATACTTACCTTTGAACTGCTATGTACATTGAACATATTCCTACACAAACCTCACCAGACTGATAGAAAATTGTTTCGCTAGTAGAAGCAGAATCATAGACTAACAATGACAATTGTAAAAAGCATGAGTTTTCTGGACATTGTCCATTAAGAGCAGGTAGAAGAGAATACATGTGATTTTCCCTAACACAGTACAACTTCTCCAGGTCTTCAGGGAAGACTATCCACTTTAGGAGGAAACACCCTATCACAAGGAAGCGTGGTCGCTAGGCACTACACTTTGCAGAAAGATGAGACTCTTTTTGGCCGCATTACCATCTGCAAGATAAGTAGGAAAGATTTTGTGATTCCGGTTGTGTAAAATATAACCACTTGAGATAGTCTCCTTCCAATGCTACAGTCTACCTGGGCCCACATCATAGCTCAGTGAGTGTTCTGCAGGAGCCTGTGAGGTCATTTTTTCTCAACCCTCCCCATTGGGTGGCAAATGCATAGAGAAATCATGCCTTTTTCAGCTTGGACAGTATGTGTCAGCAGAACCTGTTCTGATACACAACAACAACAAAGCACAAAGGACAAAGAACATTTTGGATAACTACATCCAAATATCTTGGATGTAATTTTTAAACACTCAAAAAGATACCCACTGCCTGATTCCAACTATACAACATTCAGGAAAAGGTAGAACTATGGAGACAGTAAAAAGGATCAGTGACTTCCAGGGATTAGGGAGAAGGCAGGGATGAATAAGAGAGCACAGAGGATTTAAGGGCAGTTAAGTGATTCTCTATGATACTGTTAACGGTGGTTATGTGTCATCATACATTTGTCAAAACCCAAAGAATGTACACCAAGATTGAACCATAATGTCAACTATGGACTTTGGTTGATAATGATGCATCAATGCACATCCATCCATTGTAATAAATATACCTCACAGGTGCAGGATGTAAAAAAAAGAGCAAGATTGTGTGTGTAAGGGATGTAGGGTTTAAGGGAACTTTCTGCTCAATTTTGCTGTGAACTTAATATTGTTTTAAAAAATAAGGCTTAAGAACTTCTGTGAAAAAAAAATGTATCAACTGAATGTGTTATTAACCTACATGAATATATTAGTACTATTTTCAAGACAAAGTCACCTTGAAAATTAAGAAAACCCAAGTACCAGAAAATAGGTATCTTTCCCACAATTGAGAAAAACAGACGGAAAGACATTAAGTAATGCCAATAATTATAACTGTGTACTAGGGCAGGAAAAGAACTGATAAATATGATTGAATATCTTGCTTTATTATTATAAATAGGGATTTAGCATGATATAAATTAAATCATCCATATAATTAAAAGACACATTTTTTCTATTTGAAATAAAAAATCATTATGATGATTTTATAAAAAAAAGTCCCGAAAAGTTGGTTGTATAAAAAGGAAACCTTAAAATTGCCTAATATTACACTAGTAAATTATGTATAAATATCTGTTAAATACCAAACATCACAGAAGTAACCAGCACTGCAAGCAATTACAAATGATGCTACTGAAACCAGTACCATATTACATTATCATATTACTTGTTTTAAAAATAAAAATTTTGATTTAATGCAAAACATTCAGTCAGGGTTATACTGTTGTGCAGAAACATTTCCTATAGCAGGCCTAAGATTCCTATCCTTAGAAAGTCCTGCTTAAATGGCTGCCCATCAGTTGGAGTCTGAAAACCTGAATCTGGGGAGGGTTTTCACCTTTCCCTAACTGAAAAGAGTGGGCCCCTGTGCCTAAACACTTTGTACAACTGATGGGATTCATGCTGAACACTTGCTTTCCTCTGGGGATCTAGAAGTTTGGTACATGCTATGAGGAAGGTGCCCGTGTGACTATCATGCCATAATACCTTGGCACTGAGTCTACCAAGTCTGGTAGATGAAATATTTCATGTGTGTTGTCAGAATTTGACACTTGAGTAACTACGCACCTCCTGGTAACACCACCGGGAGAAGACTGTTGGAAGCTTGCGCCTGGTGTCTTCCACCCTTGTCACACACACCTTTTCCTTTTCTGATTTCGCTTTGGCCTTTCTCTCTAATAAATCATTTTTTATGAGTATAACTATATTCTGAGTTCTTTAAATGTTTTCTGAGGGAATCTTCAAACCTAGGTATGGGTTTAGGAACCTCTAACAAAATTGCTTTATGTGAAATTGGTATTATTTAGTGAGCTAGTCAGAGGTTGATTTCACAGAATACCTGTTTTTGATTTTGTTTCGGTCCATGCTTGTTTTTGAGTGTGGCTCAGATCTATAACTACTGGAATAAAGACATGAAAGGGATAAAGAAAACAATGATGTCAGAAAATAATGTGAAACAAGCAACATTAATATTTACTCAGAATAAGAAATACAGAATACTAATTATTGACTACATGTTCTATAGTATCAACGTTCCTATAAAGAAAAGAAAGATATCACACTGACAATTTTATACAACAAAACAGGGTTTAATTCCTTTCTACAATAGTCAGAAATCAATCAATATTGGAATAAATGTAAAAAAAAAAAACCCAAAAATATCATATATACCAAAATAGTGTTCTAGTTATTTCAAAGTTCTTTTTATTTGTTTCTAATGTTTTTAAAGTTTCTTATTAAACTAAAATCATGGCTCACCTATCAAAAGAAGTTCTTCACAGGAAAAGTCCAAAAGTCAAAGAAATTGCATCCAAAATGTAGAGATATCCAGGAATATTCTACCAAACTCAATATGTATGGAAAAATACTGCTCTTAGCTCTTGAACAGTGGCCCTTTTCTGCTCATCGAATAAAGTCCTATTCTTCATGTCCAGTCTAAATGCCAGTACACTGCCTTTGTGAGTCACCTTGGATTTCTTTCTCCTCACCACTTCTTACATGCAATCATCAGGAAATTATATCAACTGGGCCTCCTACTGTCTCTGCTTTGTTTTGCTACTGCCAACTACCCTAGTCAAACATGAGCTCCTTAAAGGTGGCTCTCACAGGGGGATGATAACACTAACTATTAATGTTCCTTCATAAATTTATAAGACTTTTTAAGCAAAACAAATGAAATAGGCATAGAATTAGAAAAACATTAATGTTTTAAATAAAATGAATTGAGCTTCCTGACTCATTTCCACATAAATGGGTAAAAACTTCATAATGTACTGATGCCAGTCCAATGAGGGAAATTTTATTTTGTCTCCCAGTCTCTTTATGTGGTTTTCTTCCATCTGAGCTCTACATGAGAGGTCAGCAAGAGAGGGCTCACAGGCCAAATATGAGCTGCCATCTAGTTTTGTAAATAAAGTCTCAGTGGAACACAGCCTTGACTGTTAGCATGCAGATTCTCTAGGACTGCTCTCACCCTGCAATGGCAGACTTGAGTAGATATGGCAGACCACATGGCCTAAAATCAGGCCCTTTCCAGAGAAAGCTAGCTGATCCCTGCTTAATACCTCAACAACAGTGCCCTAATAAAATCTAATCCATTACTCTTCTGCTGAGAACTACAATGAATCCCTGCAGCAAATATTGCTGGCTCCCTATCTTGGTCTTCCTTTTTTCTGGAGAACCACAACTGTATTCAGTCATCCACTCTCTTGATACACAAAGAAGGTGGTATCTCTCCAGCTCCAAGAAGAGAAATGATTATACTAAGCTCATCACAGTAAGTTTACCACTGTCTGGTTTAGGAATGAGCATGGGATGTAACTCAAGTCTATAATATGTTAGAGGAAGTGAGCTGTAGGCCTCTTATTTGGTGGGTTTTTTGTTTTGTTTTGTTTTGTTTGTTTGTGGGTTGTTGTTTTTTTTTTTTGTGTGTGTGTGTGTGTGTGTTTGTTTGTTTATTTTTTCTATTTTAAAAGAAACACATAAGCCCAGCTGGTGTGGTTCAGAAGATTGAGTGTTTTCCCATGCACCATGAGGTCACTGGTTATATTCTAGGTCAGGGCACAGTTAGGCTTGATCCCTCATAGGGGTGTAGAGGAGGCAGCCAATGGATGTGATGGCTGCCTGTCTCATTGATGTTTCTATGGTGCTCTCCCTTCCCTATCTCCCACTAAAAACAATAAAAAATTATTTCAAAAAAAGTTAAAGAAAACACATAGCTCAACATCACTAATCAGGGAAATGCAAAGGAAAACCATAAGAAGTAGCCACTCATTCTCTTAGAATGGCTGTCATCAATCTTAAATAAATATCAAGTATCGGTGAGGATATGGAGAAAAGCAAAAGCCTCATGCACCGGACAGGTGATTATAAATTGGTATAGTCACTGTGGAAAGTAGCATGGACATTCATCTAAAAATTGGAAATAGAACTGCTATTCTACTTCTGGGTATTTATCCAACAGACACATGAATACGGATTTGAAAACATATTTGCACCCCTATGTTCACTATAGCATTATTTACCATAGTCAAGATATGGAAGCAATATAGATGTCCTTCCATAGATAAATGAATATTGAATATGAGGGTAATATGTATGTATACACATACACATATAATTACTTATATACAGAATGAAATATTTCTCAGACAAAAAATAATGAATTCCTGTTACTTATGGCAACATGGATGGACTGAGAGGGTATTATGCTAAGTGAAATAAGACAAAGAGGACAAAGACTATAAGGTCTCATACATATATGCAATCTAAAAGAATAAAATAGAAAGAGACCCCATAGCTTCACAAAACAAACTAATCCCTTACTTGCCAGAGTATAGTATATAGTAAGTTGAGGTGAGGGATGAAATGAAGAATATGTATAACAAATGCAAACTTCCAGATATAACATGTAAGAGCCACAGAGATCTAGTATACAGCTGAGCCGATGTCTCAAATCTATATATATAAAAGCCTAAATGACTGTTATGACTAGAAGACCAGTGGCTATAATGCACATGGATCACGGGAGTATAGCCATTCAATGCAGGAGCTGCACCCTGGTGGTCAGTGCACTTCCACAGCCAACCTCCCCAAGTAAGCCAACCTCCAAGCCCCAATTGGCCCAATGAAGACTGGGCAAGGCAGGCCCAGATCAGCCCCAATCCCTGGCCAGGCCAAGGGATGAATCCGTGCACTGGGCCTCTAGGATTGTAATAACTTTACACAATGACAGATAGGCACAAGACATATCACTGTGAACTAATTGTGATGTATGTACATGCCAAACCACTATGGATGCACACCTGAAAGTAATATTATGTGTTCCAACAATACTGTAACAAAAAGTTTAAGGAAGGAAAAAGAACGCCTAAGGAAAAGCAGGCCTTCTGCCTTTATATATGGACATGTGAGAACTGAATGCTTTGGAGCCATTACTAAGTACTGACCGGACAAGCAGACATAAATACTGACAACCTCACAGCTGAAAAAAAGGACAAGTAGGATCCTGGTGACATTACTAAACCTCTAAAACAATACTGGTTCCTATTGTTTCAGCCTCTGTTAATTAGACCACCTATTATCTGAAGCTAAAAGCATTCTCTCTGATAAATTTCTCAAGGCGCAGAGAATAAGACCTGGTTCTTTCTGTAGCACAAAAGACTTTCCTAAGCCTGCCTTAGCTAGGCACTCACCTCATTCCCAAAATTCCCATTACACACATTTTGTACATTGAAATGGTACTGCTCATAAACCCCAGGAAGTTCACTTGTGCATCTCAGCCCTTGCACTGCTGTTCCTGCAGCCAAAACCGTAATCTCAATAGCTGTTCTACCAGCCAAACATCATCCTTCTGTCACTTTACCTGGAAACCTTCTTTGTGGTCTGCATGCTTACTTTAAATATCACCCACATATTTCTTTCTATTTATTTTTGAAACATTTAAAATTTATTAGAAAGAGATAGAAACAGAGAGAGAGAGAAACATTACTTGGTAGTTCAACTTATTTATGCATTCATTTCTGATTCCGGAATGTTCCCTGACCAGGCATCAAAACCACAACCTTGGCATATCAGGGACAATGCTTTAAGCAACTGAGATATCTGGCCAAGGCCTCACCCACAGTTTTAAAACTCAAGTTCTCACCGTGGACTTAATGTGGCTGGCATACACCACACACAAACAAAAATAATAAACAATGATAATTATAAGCTCCCAGCGCACTCTGGTGCCTGGTAAGAATAGAATAAACCATATTAAATAATAGATATGACAAATGGTAATAATAAACTTTTAGAGGGTAAGGACTGTGTTTTTAAAATATTTCAATTCTGCATCATCAAAATGATAATCCTATATAATAAAATGTAATATACTTATTGACCAAACAGAGGAACTACGGTAGTAGTCACTATCATGTTCACTGACCACCAGGGGGCAGACACTCAATACATGAGCTGCCCCCTGGTGGTCAGTATGCTCCCGCAGGAGGAGCTCCACTCAACCAGAAGCCAAGCTAATGGCTGGTGAGTGCTGTGGAGGTGGTGGGAGCCTTTGCTCCGTGGGGAGTGGGCCTAAGCCATTAGTTGGACATCCCCTGATGGCTCCTGAACTGCACAAGGGCATGGGCCAGTCTGAGAGACCTCCCCTCCCCCGAATGCATGAATGTCAGGCACCAGGCCTCTAGTTAGTACCTAAAAGGCAACTGAGATGTAAATAGTGTGACCATTAAGCAGAAAAATGAATTAAGTGAATTTTGATATTTTATTTGAAAATTCTGCTTAAAAACTATAGAAATCAAAACAGGAACAGTTCTCTCATATTATGAGCACCTTCAAGGTCAGAACATTACTTCATCTTTGCACTTCCTATAACTTGCAAAACAAACCAATAAAAGTCCTTTGATAAAGGTCTACTAAGTCCAAGGAGTCCTCATATAGTTCAGAATACAAAGTGAACTATGTGCCACATCTGGGTAGCACACTGACATTTTTGTATTTGAAACACTTTTGTATTTATTATTATAATTTGATAAGTCCCAAGTGGGACTATCTGAATATTTATGATTATCTTTAGGGACAATGGCAACAGAGCATCTTGTTTTAAAGAAATTAGTGTCCTGACATTTGTTTAACGAAGATAGCACGCTATTCTAATAAATCAATATATCTCATTCTGTTTTAACTTCTGAGGAATGAGATTGATAACAATGAAACTTATTTGGTATAATATGTAAAATATCCTATGATTCTCAACAGGTATTGCCTTTTTGACTTCTGTACTATGAGTATATTTCTTTAAAAAACCAATTGGAATCATTGCACACTGGCTAAGTGAGTAACTCTTATCGTTTGCCATTTGCTTGTGTCATTAAAAAGTAGTGATGAATTTCTAGTTCAAAGTTACTTTTTTAGTAACACTAATTACTATGTATAATAAGTGCTCATTTATTAATTGTAATGCATTCAATATGAAAATCAAAGATATATTTTTAGAACAAGTTCAAATTGTTATCATGTGAATATACTAGAAACATACAACATTTTAACTTGACATCTATTTTCTTTTTTAAATAAAGATTATCAAGTGTGCTTTTAGGGGTCAGGATAAATGGACACATTTTCAAACAAAATAGCCCCTGATTTTAAAATACCCACAATAACATTTTTAATCCTACTGAATACTATTCTATGAAGAAAGAGATTAAGAAAAACTACACATGCAACTTACACATTGTCACTGCTCTTTCATTATCAAAACTTCCTTAATATTACTGCATCTATGTTAGGAGCACCAAGAGTAATTCACTATCATTAGTCTTACCAGGGTGGGTACTTTCAGATGAGTGTGGTCTCTTTCTTTCTTGATATTCAGAAGCTATTTGTTGTTTGCTGTGCACAAAAACACGGTGATAAGTAATATTAGTGCCTTAATACAAATCTATGTATAAAAGCCTAAGCAATCATCTGTCCTTTCTACAGTCTGACCAGTAGCTATGATGTGCACTGAGCACCAGGGGGCAGACACTCAAGGCAGGAGTTGCTGAGCTGCAGTGACTTGGCAGCTGTGGTTCTAGGGTGATGCACCCTCAATAAGAGAGAAGAGAGTCTGATTGCTGAGTGTGTCACCTGAGAAATGCCCTGTCATACTCCAGGAGCCCTCCGGGGGTATTGGAGAGGTGGATTCTACCTGATCCCTGCAGGCCAGGCGGAGGGAACCCACCTGCTGGATGGACTCTATTCCTGGTGTGGCCCTGCCAGGAAGGGTTCTAGGGAGGTTTGTTCCAGGGTGTGCCTGGCCCGTTTCACCCATCCCACTCCAACACCCACCTTCTAATTAATTTCCTTTCAGGGTTCACAAATCCATGCACAGGTCACTAGTATAAATATATTTTTCAAATGTAGTAAATTCTTAGAATATTTTAGATAATATCAGAGGTAATATTAAATCTTTAATTATATGATACATTTTAAATATGTAAGGTCTAAACATTTTTTTAGGAAGCATGCAATTAAAAAAAAAAGTAAACTGAAACAATTCACATTTGAAAGGCAGTATAATTTAATGAATTAGAGTTAGCTTATCATAAGGGAAAGTGTCTTGAACTGAGACATCCTAGGTTTATAATCAACAGCTATTTGTTCTCAAGACACTTTTTTTGACTCAATATCTTCTTCTACAAAATAACTATCTTACTTCCTTATTTTTGAAAGTCGTTAGGAGGACTAAATGAGTAAATACAGCAAAAAAAGTATGCTCAGAGAAAAGTAAACCAAAGCAAAAATCAGTTCATGAACTTTTTGTTGAAATTCCTTTGGGATCTGAAATAAGCCTCATTGTGGAGTTTTCAATGTTTCTAACATAAAATGTTGCAGTTTCCAGGAAAATGTTATTACTTTTGAGTATTACCTATTTTTCATTTGTGTTTTGTAAATCAGGGTATTTCAGCTATTATATAATTTGCAACTAAATTTATCTACAAATATATTACTTACTAAAGTCAGATAACACAATGCTACCTTATTTTTGCAGCCAATAGCAGAAAGAAAACTAATACCAATAGCAGAAAGAAAACTCATAGATGTCAGGATCTGGCCTGGACTACTACTACCCCTTCTCTATCTACTCACACAGAACCAGCAGATCTTTATGAGAATTATTCTTAATCTTCCTATTCACTCTCATTGGCATTGACGATAAATTCCTACTGATCAAACATGGATACTGATGAATGGGGCCTTAGCAATTATACTGACGAGTAACCTACTTTTGTTTGTAACGTTTTTAAAAAATAGTTCTTTACTCTAGGAAGTATTACATATGATCTCTTTTTCTCTCTATTAACCTCCTGAGACCACCCACCCCTGGTCCCAGGCCCTCTCCACCCCACAGTCTTGAGTTCATGGGTTATGAACATACGAATATAAGATCTTCAGAATAACCTACTTTTGATTCAGATATTTCTGTTAACTAGCTTCCAAGTGAGGCATAATTTAAAATATTTTGAAACCTGAGGCAAATTCAAATCACTTGAGAATGTTTCACTGTTATGGCAAAGAGATCACTGGAAGGGGCAACCTCAGTTATGAAATGAATCTCATACAAGTTGGCACCTACTACTCACGTAAAGGCAACATGGGACCGTAAACTAAAATGCTCTACAGGATATAAAGTGACCTAAGGGAAAAGATCAGGTGACAAAGGAGAAGGAAAGTCTGGTCTTTTCCTGCTGCATTATTTGAACTTCTCTGACAGCATAGAATGGTTCCACTAACATCTGCTAGTATAAAATACAAATAACAGGCTCCAAGAGTAACTAGACCACAAGGTCTGGGCTAAGAAGGAAGCTCCACATAGACTTTCCAGAGTGTGTTGAGGGTTGGCTGGGGAGCAGTGAGTAAGTAATTTTGGGAGGCCCAGCTACCAGAATAGGGTGCTGGTAATTGGAATAGTTGCTATACATACAAGCATATGTATGTAAACTAAAAAAAAAAAAAAAAAAAAAAGTGACTTTCAAGTCCATGTGTCAGTCAACATGAACAATCAGAAATCTTGATCAGCAAGGCCAACCTTGGAGCAAAGATCAATCATGAGTATTGGACCAGTTTCAATGGCAACTCTGTAGCAATAGAATCAATGGAAATAACAGAAAGGTTAGGATGTCCTTTTATAGCTCTCTATCTCACTTGTGAAAGAAGACTGTCTCCCTTGGAACTAGGGAATCCTTTATTTTCCTGAAGAACTCCATGTTGGGCAGAGGAGATAGCCCCAGAAAATGCAGATTTGTTTCTGATAAAGCAAACACTTCCAGACCCCTAATAGCCAGTTAGAAAAAAATCAAAGATGAGACTTTACTTGTAACCTCATGCATGAAGGTTCTACTTGAAATGAAATGGATAAAGATCTTAAAGCTCTGAGATAAAGAATATGTCCCATTGCTCTTTCTAACTGGTTGAACTTTTCTTGGTTTCTAACTGAGGACACATGCTAACTCACTGCCATTCCCAATCTGCCTGAACTGAACTGCAAAAGCTCACCTGGTACATAAAAAGGAACAGTGAAACCATTTTAAATCTCAGTTTAATTATAACCTGTATTTTAAAGCAAACACTTAGAGAAATTAAAATCAGTAACAAAAGCATATTCTTTGGCAGCCCTCCCCCCACCCAGTTATCTTGAGAAAAGACATCAGTATTTTGCTGAAGAAGAAGCCTGACTGTATTTGCAAACTCTTCATTTACATCAAGCATGAGGGCTGTGCATGTAATACAGAGATCACCTTCACCTCAGCATCTTCAAATGTGTTATTTCAATAGCTAACTTGAGGTACTCCCCAAGTAAATACACTGTTGTCTGTATAGAAAGGCCCATTTACATTCTGAAGTGTTCAACTTTGTAAATTACCCTTGAGGATAAAATGAAAAGACAAAAATGATGCCTCTTGCCCACGTGCATATTGCTAATTTAAAGTCCTTTAAGAGATATAAAACTATGCTGAAGTTACTAATCTGAAGTGTGAGAAGATTTAGATGAAGATCCCCCACGTGTGCAGGAAGTTAAACACAGGTTGAAGGACTGGGGAGTGCTTTAATTAATTGCTGGGCTTCCATAAACTTCTGAAATTCTACATGCCTTTGTTCTGTCTATGGAACATAAAAATGGAAAACAGCATCACTCGTAGAGGTGGAAAAATAATACAACGAAAATACCAATAATATCAGAGAAGACAGTAAAAAATCAAGAAAAGTCGGGGAGGAGGAAAAAAAAAAGACACTAATAAAAAAAGAAAAACATTCATACATCTAGGCAAAGGTACCAGACTGTGAAGTCAGTAAACAGAGAAATTAATTAGAAATATCCTCCAAATAAGTGATGAATTTAATTAGCAAGGCATGGTCTATACAAAGACATTATTAACTTACAGATAAATAATTCATCTCAAGAAAAATGAATATAATTTTACCTAAAGACATGTGCCTTTTTCAGGTCTTATAATATTTTGGTTCTGTGGACATAGCTAACCAAGATGGGCCCTAAAAGCTTTGGTGGGAAAATCGTGGTCCTATTTATCACTACAATTGTCCAGTAGAGTAAGATAAATTATTAGACTAGCAGGGTCTCTGAGAAAATTCTAAATCAGTATTAACACACAATAAGATTTGGCTTTCTGAGTTGCTCTGATTTGCATCTTAATCCCCATGGCAGAGCTACATGGGAATTTATCAGTGTATGTTGAGAGACAGCAGAAAATTTTCAGATCCAAGCTGTTTCACAGTCAAACCATGGGTTAGCTCCTTCCTACCTATGGAATCATGGGTCAATTCATTCACCTCCCTGAACCACAGTTGAGTCATTAGTAAAAAGTAGTAAATAGAACACCTACTTTGCAGGGTTATTGTGATGACTATAAAACACAGATGAATTACATAATATAGGATCTAGTCCCCACTCTAGAAATGGTAGTTTCTTTTCTCTAAATTCTCATAGCTAACACACAAATTTTTTAAAAATCCATGAAATCCAACCTGCTTAAAGAGTCTTCTCCTTCGGAGATATCTTCCACTATTAAAAAAAAAGAAAAAAAAAGAAATACATTTTAAAACAAGAATAAAATATAGGACTTTAAAAGTACTAGAGTAGTGCTTTGTTAGAAAGTATGCTTTGGGACCACACCTAAAGACTATACTATAGTGAATATTAATCATATTATTGATAGTCCACTAATATATTAATATATACAAATGCAAGAGAGAAAAAAGAATGGGATCTATCAAAAGTTGATATTTATCTGTGAAATGTTATTTACAATGAACATAATCTTAACCATACCCCATCAGACTGACAGGAAATGGTATTGTTAGTAGAAGCAGAATCTATAATACAATAATAAAAGTATAATATGCTAATTAGACTGGACATCCCTCTGGACAAACTTCTGCATGAAGCTGGGGCTGGAAGATTTGAGGCAAGCTGACATACCTGCAAGGGCCAAGCCCACTGCATGAATTTCATGCATCAGGCCTCTAGTCATAGAATAACAATGTCAAACATAAAAGAGCATGAGTTTTCTGAACTTCGTCCATTAGGAGAAGTTAGTAAAGAGAAACCTCTTATGCACTAACACAATACTACTTTTCTAGCCCTTCGGTGAAGACTAGCCCATTTAGGATGAAACACTCTAAGACAAGGAAGCTTAATCACCAGGCACTACACTTTAAGCACAGCAAAACATAGGAAACAGTGTCTTCCTGGTCCCATTCTCAATTGCAACTTAAATAGGAAAGACTTTGGGATTCCAGTTGTATGAACTAGAACTATTTGAGATTGTCTCTTTTCATTGCTAGAGTATATCTGTTCCCACCTGATAGAGCAGGTCAAAGAGACAGTTAGTGCTTTGCAGTAGTGTGTGAGGTCATTTTTCTCAACCCTCCCCATTGGGTGGCAAATGCCTAGAGAAATCATGCTGTTTCAGCTTGTGTGGCATATGTTATCAGATCCTGTTGAAGAACAACAACAACAAACAACTAAGGACAAAGAAAGTCTTGGATAACTACATCCATTTACCTCGGAATTTAATTTTGAAAAAACTTTAAAAAGATACACAATGTCTCTTTCCAACTATACAAAAAACAAGAAGAGGCAAAACTATGGAGACAGTAAAAAAAAGATCAGTGATTATCAGTGGTTAGAGAGAAGGGAGGGTGGAATAAGCAGAACACAGCAGATTTTAAGGGCATAGAAAAATTGTACATGATACTGTAATGGTAGGTATGTGTCATCAGACATTTGTCAAATTCCATAGAATGTATACCACCAAGAGTGACACTTAAGGATAACTATGGACTTTGGTTGATAATGATGAGTCACCTTAGGTCCATCCATTGTAATAAATGTATCATTTGGTATAGGATATCAACATGAGCAAGGCTGTGTTTGTTTGGGGATGTGGAATTTATGGGAACTCTCTGTACTCTCCACTCAATTTTCCTATGAACCTAAAAGAGCTCTAAAAAAAGGTTTGTCAATTTTTCTTTAAAAAAAAAAAAGAATCTGCTATTAACATATATCCACATATTATTATTATCTCAAGACACATTCACCTTGGAAATTAAAATAAAGAGCCAAATATCAGAATATGATTTATTAAAAATAAATACTTTAATTGACTTCATAAAGAAAAGGAGAGGAAGAGAGAGATAAAAACATTAATTATCAAAGAAAATCATCGATGGCTGCCTCCTACATGGCCCACACTGGAGATTGAACCCCCAACACTTGTACAGGCCCTAACATGGAATCCAACTGTGACCTTTTGATTTATGGGTCAACCACTCAACCACTGAGCCATGCTGACCAGGCAGAATGTGAGTATTATCCCCACAACTTAGTGCAGCATGTGGAAAGATATAAATAAAGCCAATGATTTGAATTGTATATGTGCCCAAGAAAATGATAAAATGATTGAATATCTTGCTTTATAATTACATATGGAGATTTAATGCAATATAATTCAAAAATGAATAATCCATTTAATAAAAATACACTGTTCATTCAAATTTTAAGTCAGAATTCATTGTGTTGATTTTATCTAAAAATTATCTTGAAACATTAATTTGATAAAAAGAAAAGCTTATCATTGCCTAGCATTGCCCTAGTAATTTATGTACAAACCAGAAGCCCAGTGCAGGACATTTGTGCGTTGGGGATGAGGGGTTGTTCAACTTGGCCTGCGGCCTCTCACAGTCCAGGACTCCCAAGGAGTGCTTAGCGCTGCCTTGGAGGCTGGAGAGGCTTCTGCTGCTAACCCCACTGTGCATGCCAGCTGTGAGCCTGGCTTCTGGCTCAGCAGGACTCCACCTGAGGGAGTGCACAGACCAACAGAGTAGCTCCTGCATTGAGTGTCTGCCCCCTGCTGGTCAGGGCATGTTATGGAAACTGGTTGTTCCCCTTTTAGTAAATTTGCATATTAGGTTTTTTGTATAGGATACCTGTGAAATGTGCATCAAGAGTTACAGAAATAACCATAATTACAATGCAAGCAATTATGGATGATGCAACTGAAACCAGTACCATATTATATTACCATATAACTTGCTATAAAAATAAATTTTCAATTCACAATAAAAAATTCAGTCAGGGCTATACCTGATGTGCAGAAACATTTCATATAGCCAGCTTGAGACTGCTATCCTTAGAAAGTCCTGATTAAATGGCTACCCTTCCATTGGTGTTTGAAAACCTGAAACTGAAAAGGGTTTCCACTTTTCCTTTCAACAAGACTGTGCACACACCCACACAGGGATGCACCTAGTGCACCCAGATCTGGAGAGGCTGAGCCACTGGGTCCTACAGGACTCCTATTACACAAGGCCACTCCAGCAATTCCAAGAGACAAAACAGCTCTACCTAATACATAGAAACAAATACAGAGAACAGCCAAAATGAAGAGGCAAAGAAACATGACACAAATGAATAAAATGGAAGCAAGCAAACTACAAAATACAGAGTTCAAAATAATGGTTATAAGGTTACTTAAGGGTCTTCATGAGAGCTTTAATGACTTAATGAGAGCTTCAAGTGACTTCATGAAACTTTCAAGGATCTTAATGAGAATTTCAAAGACAAAAAAAGGAACAGTCAGAAATTAAGCATACAGTAGTTGAAATAAAGAAAATTTTACAGGGACCCAATATTAGAATAGAAGATTCTGAGAATTAAGTCAAGGATTTTCAATATGAGAAATCAAAAAGCAACCAATCAGAAGAATTGAAAGAAAAAAATAATAAAAAAATGAAGATAATGTAAGGAGCCTCTGGGAGAACTTCATTATTTTAAGAAATAATAACAGAAAATTTCCCCTACCTGGTGAAAGAAAGAGACTTCCAACTCCAGGAAGCATACAGATTACAAAACAAGTGGAATGCAAAGTGGTCCACACCAAGACATCACAATTAAAATGCCAATATGGAGATAAAGGTAAAAGCAGCAAGAGAAAAGCAGTTTGTTACTGTCAAGGTAGCAGCAATATATAGCATATGTCTTGTTCCCAAATTCTCTCCTGTTTAAATTTACTTAAATTTATTTCTCATAAAAAATTATGCAGGCCAGAAATATTGAAAGTGATAAATAGTAAATACCTACAACTAAGAATACTCTACTTAGGAAAGATCTCATTTAGATTTGAGGGTCAGATAGAGGGCTTCACAGAGAAGAAATAGGTAAAGGAGATCTCCACCACCAAAGCAGTATTACATGAAATTTTGGGGTACACTTGACAAACAAGTAGTAGTAGAAGAAAAGGATGAAGAAGGAAGAGGAGGAGGAAGAGAAGGAAGAGGAGGAGGAGGTAAAGGAGGAGGAGGAGGAGGAGGAGGAGGAGGAGAACCATGAACAATAACTGGCAATGAATACATATCGGTCAACAATTAAATCTGAAAATCAAAATAAACCAACAAGAAATCTAATAAACAAACTAAAAACAAACAAACAGATAAAAAAGAATCAGAGGCATGGAAAGTGGAATAGAATGATGATTTTCCAGAGGGTTGGGGTAAAAGTAGAATCAGAGGCAATTAACAAAAAGTTTTATATGCATACTAGGAGCCCAGTGCACTAGTAGAATTGGTGCCAGCAGCGGGTTCAAGAGATGTTTGCTGGCCCCAATCACCCCTCAGGAGCAGGAAGAAAAGTAGAAGCCTTGAGTGAAATCAGGGCCAGCACTGGCAGCAGGTGTGAGCACCTGGCAGTACCATGGTGCTCAGGTGCAAAGAATTTTCACACAACAAGAGACTTGCACCAATTATAGCAACCTGCATTCTGCATTGGTCTGGCACACACTGCTCACCTGACCTACCATCTCTCCATGGTGATGTCCACCATGTTGCACACTCTGCCACCTGCTGCTGATGTCCACCGTGTTCCACCTCCCCCTGCCCAGCCCCCCCAATGATCAGTGCACATCACAGTGACTGGTTGTTCGGTTATTTCACAGTTCCGTCTATTTGCATATTAAGTTTTTATATGTATACAGATATATGCAACGCATGTGGACACACAATACAGAGGTGAAGAAGTGGGGCAGGGTAAGAATTGGGTATTGGGGAGCAATGGGGTGGGGGGAAATGGGTACATCTGTAATACTCTCAACAATAAAGATTAGATACATATGTTTAAGAAGTGTTGTCAAGGATATGGAGAAAAGAGAAGGCCACGTGGAATGTTCATATGATTATAAATTTGTGCAGTCACTGTGGAAAACAGCATGGAGATTCCTCACAAAATTAGAAATAAAACTGCCATTCCACTTCTGGGTATTTATCCATCACAAACATAAAGACCAGTTTGAATAGTATCTGCACGCCTATCTTCACTTTGTCATTATTTACAGTAGATATGACATGGAAGCTACGTAGCTGTCCTTAGATAGATAAATGAATAAAGAAAATGTAGCTTGTGTATATACATAAAATTAAGTATTACTCAGACATAAAGAACAATGAATTCTTGCTGTTTAAGACAACATTGATGGACTGAGAAGGTGTTAAGCTAAATGAAATAAGACAGAGAAAGACAAATATCATAGGATCTCACTCACATGTGCAATCTAAAACAATAAAACAGAAACAGATACTGAGAACAACCTAATGGATGCCAGAGGGAATTAAGTTGAGGATATGGAATAAATAGAAGAATATGAATGAGAAGGGCAAAGTTCCAATTATAAAATATGCCAGAAGATAATTCCAGCATGTCATAAATGCAAGAGTTTCATCAAAAGGTTGATAGAACAGCAATCCTGAGAAAGAAGAATAAAGTAGGATGTATCTCAATACCAGATTTCAAGCTGTATTACAAAGCCACTGTTATCAAAACAACCTGGTACTGGCACAAGAACAGACATATAGATCAGTGGAATAGAATAGAGAATCCAGATATCAACCCAAATCACTATGCTCAATTAATATTTGACAAAGGAGGCACGAACATACAATGGAGTCAAGACAGTCTCTTCAATAAATGGTGTTGGGAAAATTGGACAGATACATGCAAAAGAATGAAACTAGATCACCAACTTACATCATACACAAAAATAAACTCAAAATGGATACATGACTTAACACAAGATGGGAAAGCATAAAAATACTAGAGGCATCCACAGACAGCAAAATCTCAGACATATGCCTAAAGAAGTTCTCCACTGATACTGCCCCTTGGGCAATGGAAGCTAAAGAGAAAATAAACAAATGGGACTACCAAAAAGTAAAAGGGTTTTGTACAGCAAAAGGACGCATCAACAAAACAAAAAGAAAGCCCACTGCATGGGAGAACATTTTTGCCAATGTTATCACTGATAACATTGGTTTAATTTCCAACATTTTCAAGGGAACTTATACAAGTTAAAGAAGATAAACAACCCAATGTAAAAATGGGTAAGGGTCCTTAATAGATACCTTTCAAAAGAAGACAAAAGGAAGGTCAAGGGACATATGAAAATATGCTCAAAGTCACTAATTATGCCCAAGATGCAAATCAGAAGTACAAGGCAGTACCATCTCACACCTGTCAGAACAAATCAACAGAAGACAAGTGCTGGCCAGGATGCAGAGAAAAGAGAACTATCCTGCACTGCTGGTGGGAATTCAGACTGGAACAGCCACTGTAGAGAATAGTATGGAGTCTCATCAAAAAACTAAAAATGGAAACCCCATTTGATGCAGTTATTCCACTTCTCGGAATATATCCTAACAAACTAGAAACATCAATCTATATATTCAATCAAGAAAGAATATATATACCCCCATGTTCATAGCAGCACAATTAACTACAGCTAAGATTTGGAAACAACCTAAGTGCCCAGCAGCAGAAAAGTGGATTAAAAAACTGTGGTACATCTACACAATGGAATACTATACTGCAATAAAAAAGAACAGATTCTTACCATTTGCAACAGCATGGATGGAACTGAAGGCCATTATGTTAAGCAAAATAGGTGAGTCAGAGAAAGATAAATATCACATGACCTCACTCATTTGTGGAATATAATGAACAACATAAACTGATTAACAAAAACAGATCCAGAGACAGAGAAGCATCGATCAGATTGTCAAACATCAGAGGGAAGGTAGGGGAGGATAGGGGCAAGGGGGAGAGATCAAGCAAAGGACTTGTATGCATGCATATAAGCCTAACCAATGGACACAGACAACAGGGGGGTGAGGGCATTAGTGAGGGTTTCGGGGGAGCAATGAGAGGGATAAGGACACATATAATACCTTAATCAATAAAGGAATTACAAAAAAGCATTCTACCTGATAAATTTCCCAAGGCCTAGAGGATATGATCTAGTCCTTTCTAGAGACTGTGGTACTAAAGACTTTCATAAGTCTGACTTAAGATGTGGTACTCACCTCACTGCCAACACTCCTATTGCGCACTTTTTACGCCATCAAAATGGTACTGCTCATAAACCCCTTGTACATCTCAGCCCTTGCACTGCTGTTCCTACTGCCAAACGTGCAATCTCAATATCTGTTCCTCCTTCCAAATATCACACCTACGCCCCATTACCTAGAAAAGATCTTTGTGATCTGAATGATTACACCCACCTGCATATTTATGTTTGCTTATTTAAAAAAAAAGTTTTTAAAATTTTGATTAGACAGAGACAGAGACGCAAAGAGAGAAACACTGGTTTGTGATTTCATTCACTTATGCATTCATTGGGTGATATTGTTATGTGCCTGGACTTGAATCAAAACTATATCATTGACATATCAGGCATGAGTTAGGCAACTGAGCTACCTGGTCAAGGCCTCACCCACATTTGTAAAACTCTAATCCATACCATGGTCTTAAAGAGGCTGGCACATCCTACACACCAATACAAAAGAATAAACAAGCATAACTATAACCTCCTAGTGTGCTCTGGCACCTAGTATGCATGGAATAAAGTTTGTAAATAATAGAAATGACAATGACACTAATAGGCTCTTGGAGGGGAGAAACAATGTTTTTAAAATTCTGCAACAGCAGTATAGCATTCAGTAACTAAAGAACACCTGAGAATTAAATAGGAGACTATTAAGTGGAAAAATGAATACTGAATTTTCACCTTTACTTTTAAATTCTGTTTAAAAGGATGCAGAAATAAACCAAGGACAACTCTCACATATTATGAGTACATACCAGGTCAAAATGATATTTAATCTTAGTATTTTCTATAACTTTCAAAACCAACTTACACAAGTCCTTTGTAAAAAGTATAATAAGTTTTAGGTATCCTCATGCAAGTCAGATTGCACAATGAGCTAAGTGCCACATCTGAGTAGCATGCTGGCATTTTTGTTATTATGAAATATTTTATACTTTTATTGTAATTTGTTGAGTCCTGAGTTGTGCTGTTAGAATATTTATTATGATTATCTTTTGACCAAATGCAACAGAGCATCTTGTTCTAATGAATTAGTGTCTTTACAATCTTCCAAAAAACAGATGATGACATCTTGTTCTAATAAATTCAACATATATTATTCTCTTTGGACTTCTGAGAGAGGACATTAATAATGTGAGAACTAGTTGATATAATATGTAAATACCCTGTGCTTCTCAACAGGCATTGCCTTTCTGACATCTGTTCTATGAGTAGATATCCTTAAAACACAATCTCATTGGGACTATTGCACAATGGCTAAGTGATATAGCCCTTATTGTTCGCCATTTGTTTTTGGTTCCAGGAAAGTATTGTAGACTTTCCAATATTAATTACTTTTCAGTAAGACAAAACACTATGAGTTAAAAGTGTTTATTTAATAAATGTAATCTATTTGCTGTAAAAATGAAGCAAAAGATCCATTTTTAGAAAAAGTGCAATTTGCTATAATGTGAATATAATAGAAACATACAATATCCATCTTTTCCTTGTTTACATAAATATATCATATGAGATTATAGGGGTTAAGAAAACATATAAATGAACTTCTTTCTAATAATAGTGCACCATATTTTAAATTACTTACAATTAACATTTTTAATCATACGGACTACTATTCTATTACGAAAGAGATTAAGGAAACTACACATACAACTTATACATTGTTTGGTAGTTTTTCACTTCTCTTTCACTATCAAATTTCCCTTACTCTTACTTCATCTATGGTAGGAGCACCAAGAGTAATTCATTATCAAAATTCTTACCAACAAGGCTACTTTCCAATGTTAGGGTTTTTCCTTCTTCATATTCAGAAGTTAGTTGCTGCTTGCTGTGTACAGTAAATGAGGATAAATAATATTACTCCCTTAATATTCATGTAAGAATATTTTCAAAATATATCAAATTCTAGGGTATTTCAGATAATATCAGAGCTAATATTAAAATTAAAACTTTAATGAGACCAAACACTTCACACTTCAAATTTATAAGTTCTATGAACTATTTAGGAACTATGAAATTAATATATATATATATATATATATATATATATATATATATAGACATGCTTTGAGTGTAGTACAGTTCAGTTAATTAAATAGAGTCAGCTTCACATAATGGCCAGTGTCTTGATCTCAGACATCCTAGTTCTATTAGCAACAGATATTTATTCTCTAATGAGTGACTTTCTTTGGCTCAAGATCTTCTGCTACAAAATAAGAAACTTAGAGCCTTTGCCAAAACCGTTTTGGCTCAGTGGTAGAGCGTCGGTCTGCGGACTGAAAGGTCCCAGGTTCGATTCTGGTCAGGGGCATGTACCTTGGTTGCGGGCACATCCCCAGTAGAGGGTGTGCAAGAGGCAGCTGGTTGATGTTTCTCTCTCATCGACGTTTCTAGCTCTCTATCTCTCTCCCTTCCTCTCTATAAAGAAATCAATAAAAATATATTTAAAAAAAAAGAAACTTAGAGCCTCATTTTGGAAGGTTTATAGAAGGATTAAATGATATAACACAGAAAAAAATGCTCAGAGAAACATGAACTTCATTTGCTGAATCTATTCTGGAATCCTAAATAAATTCCAATGTGTTTTGTTTTGTTTTCATAGTCCCCAATATTCAAATGTTGCATTTTTCTGAAAATGTTATTAAGTTTGATTATTACCTGATATTTTACTTGTGTTTTGTAATTCAAGGTATCTCATTTATTCTATAACTTGCAAGTAAATTTATGTAAAAATGTATTTTCTCATGAAGTCCAATAACACAATGTTCTCTTAATTTTTCAGTTTATCATACCAAGGGCAGAAAGAGCCCTAAACAGAGTCAGGACCCAGCCTGTACTATCACTTCCCTTTTTTTCTACCTACTCATACTGTCAACCAGCAGATCTTTATGAGAATTAAGCATAATCTTCCTGTTCACTCCCATTGGCTTGGGAGATAGAATCCTACTGGCCACTCTTGGATACTGATAAGTAATGGATGGGGACTTTGCAAATGTAATTTCCAATAACCTACTTTTGAATTAGAGCTTTCTGGCTTTTGTGTGAGGCATAATTTCTACTAAAAATGACACTTCAAGATCCACATAACGAATTAGAAAAATCAGAGATGATACTCTATCTGTAATCACCTACATAGAGGTTCTACTTGGAGTGAAATGGATAAAGATCTTAAAAGTTCTGAGAGAAAGCATCTGGTATATTGCTCATCCTAACTATTGGAGCCTTCGCTCGGTTTCTGGCTAAAGATGACACAAACACATTGCTATTCCCAAACTGCCTGAACTAAACTATGAAATATCACCTGGTACATAAAAAGGAACAGTGAAACTATTTTAAACCTCAGTTTAGTCATAACCACCATTTTAAAACAAACACAAATAATCACCACTCACAAAAGCATATTCCTTGACAGTCTACCCACAATTATCTTGAGAAAATATATCAGTACCTTGCTGAAGAAGAATCCTGATTGTATTTTGTGGACTCATCATTTCTAGCAAGCATAAAGGCTATGCATATAACACAGAGATCACTTCCCCTCAGCATCTTCAATACAGCTAATTATTTCAGCAGCTAATTAGGTATATTCCCAATGTTAATGCCCTGTTTGTCTATTTAGAGTTGCCCATTTACATGCTGAAGTGTTCATCTTTGTGGGTTACCTCAAAGGCTAAAATGAAGGGACAAAAATGGATGCCTCTTGACCACTTGCATATTGCTAATGTAAAGTCTAAAAGATAATAAACTATGCTGAGGTCACTAGTCAGAAAAAGGGAAAGATTTAATGGGCCAGGATGTTAAACACGGGTGACCTACTAGAAGGTGTTTTATTAATTAATTAGAGGCCCAGTGCACAAAATTGGTACGGGGCGGGGGTGGGAGGGGGGGAGGAGATGGTTGTCCATGTACCCACTTGCATCCTGGGACTGCTGGCTCCTAACTGCTCACCTGCCTGCCTTTCAGGTCATCCCTAACCACTCTGCATGCCTGCCTGTCTGATGCCCCTGACTGCTTGCCTGCCTGCCTGGTCACCCCTACCTACTCTGCCTGCCTGCCTGATTGCCCCCAACCACTCACCTGCTGGCCAGATCTTTTCTAACCACTCTGCCTGCCTGCCTCATCACCCCTAACCACTTGCCTGCCTAACTCAGCACCCCTAATTTCTCAGCTGCCTGCTTGCCTAATTGCTCCTACACACTCAGCCTGCCTGCCTGATTGTTCCTAACTGCCATTGCCTCAGTTCCAGCCAACATGTCTTTGTCTAGAAGGACATCCAGAATGATGTCCTGGAAGTTGTTTGGCGGTCCAGTCTAATTAGCATACTATGCTTTTATTATTATAGAATTCTGGGCTTCCTTCAACTATTGAAATTCTATATGCCTTTGATTCTGAATATAGATAAATGGAGAACCCTGGAGCTTGCAGAAGTAGAAAAAAATTAACACAATTAAAGAAACACACACACACACACACACACAAATAGAGAAGTAAAATCAATAAAAGTCATGGAAGAGGAAATAAAGGACTAGGGGGGAAAAACAAACAAACAAAGAAAACAAAAACAAAATAAAACTTCACAAAACAAAGCAAAGGTACCAGCCTGAAAAGAAACCAGACTGGGAAGTCAGTAAATAAGAGAAAACAGTTAGAAATGTCCTCTAAATACAATACTTGCTGAATTAAATTAACATAACATGGTCTACACATAGATATTCCTTACCTACAGAAAAATAATTCATCTTAAGGAGAATAGATATAATTTTACCTAAAAACGCTTGCCTGATTAGGCCTTGCATAGGGAAACCCTTGGTTCTGTGGCCATAGCTAAATGAAATGAGCCCTTAAAGGTTTGTTGAGAAGAACAAGGTGCTATTTACCACTGCAATTGTCCAGGATAATAAGTTAAATGCTTGGGTTAATCTGGCCTCTCAGAAAAACTCTATATTATTAGAGTTAACACACAATCAGATTTCACTGAGTTGATCAGATTCTCATACACATCTTCATGCCAGTGGTACACAGGAACTTATCAGTGTAAGTTGAGGGACAAGAAAGTAGATTTGGGAGCCAAGCTAGTTGACAGTCAAATCATGGACCAGAAACTTGCCAACTATGGAATCATGGGTCAATGCATCTACCTCCTTGAACGACAGTTGCCTCATTAATACAAAATAGGCTAAATAGCATACCTACTTTGCAGAGCTATTATGATGACTATACACAGGTTCATTGCATAAAATAAGGTCTAGTCCACAGTAGAACACCCTAGAAAGGGTAGTTTCTTTTCTCAGCATTGCCTCAGTTAACATAAATTTTTAAAAATCCATAATGTTTTACCTGTTTAAAGAGCCTTCTGCAGAGGTCTCATCCACTATTAAAAAAACAACAACACATAAAATACATTTTAAAACAATAATTAAAAACTGCCAAATTTAAAAGTATCCAATTAATGTTTTGTTGGAAAGTATTCCTTTGGGCCCACATCTGAAGACTATAATAGAATGAATATTAATCATATTATTGGTAGGCCATTAATACATTAAGAACATTTATTTTCTCTATTTAAATTCGTGAAATGCAAGGGGGGAAAAAGAATGGGATCTATCAAAATGTGATGCCTACCTCTAAACTGCTATGTACCATGAATATAATCCTAACCAAGTCCCATCACACAGAAAATGGTGTTGTTAGTCCATAAAGAATAATAGAGTAACAATGTCTAAGGAAAACAGCATGAGTTTTCTGGACTCCCTCCATTTAGAGCGGTTGGAAGAGAGTACACTTATTTTGTCCTATCTCATACAGCCTTTCCAGCTCGTCGGTGAAGCCTAGCCAGTTTCAGATGAAACAATCCATCACAATGAATCTTGGCTGATAGGCCCTATATTTTGCAGCACAGCAAAACATAGGAACCAAACTCTTTCTGCCCCATTTTCAATTGAAAAATTAGTAGGAGAGACATTGGGATTACAACTGTATAAAGTAAATTGCTTGAGAGTGTCTCCTTTCATTGTGGAAGTCTCTCTAGGCCCACCTCATAGTGCAGGATGGTCTATGCAGTTAGTGCTCTGCAGTAGTGTGCGAGGTCATTTTTATCACCATCCCATTAGGTTGCAATTGCCTAGAGAAATCATGCTTCTTGAGTGTATATCGCACAATTCATCAGAGCCTAAGCTGATAAACAACAACAGCAAACCACAGAATATCTTGGATAAATACATCCAATTAATTTGGAATTTTGATTTTTACGCTATGATGCCAACTACACAACATTCAGGAAAAGGCAAAACTATCACTAGTACCAGTGTTTAGGCAGAAGGGATGGATGGATAAGCAGAGCATAAATGATTTTTTAAGGGCATGTAAAGATTGTATACAATACCATAATGGGGGTATGTGTCATCATACATTTGTTAAAACCCATAGAGAATACAACATAAATTTTTAAAGGTAAACTATGGACTTTTGTTGATATGCCTCTCTATTGCAGGATGTAAAAATGAGTGAGGCTGTTTGTGTAGGCGATGTGAAGTTTATGGGAACTCTCTGTACTCTATTACTGTGAACCTAAATCTCATCTAAAAACTAAGAATTATGAATTTTTCTTTAAAAGCAGGTATTTGCTGAAATCATTATTGACATTTATCAACATAGTAATGTTATTTGCAAGACATAGTCATCTTAGAAATTAATATAAAGATTCAAGTATCAGAATATGGGTATTAAGAGACATAGAAGCATTGAACAAACCTTCAAACTACCCAGGGTGAAGGGGAGGTCTAATGACCCAGAGAGCTAGGATGCCTGCATATAAACATAACCAATGAACACGGACATGAGGGCATGTGATGGTGGCATTAGGAGGCAGAGAGAGGTCAATGGGAAGGGGGGAAGGAGACATATGTGATACTTCTAACAATAAAGATTTGGGAAAATAAAGAATATGGGCTATTATCCCCACAATAAAGTGAAGTATATGGAAAGACATAAATAAATCCAATAATTTTAATTGTATACTAGGGCAAAAAAATAACTGATAAATATGGTTGAATATCTTGTTTTATAATAATAACTGGGGATTTAGTGCAATATAAACTGAATCACCCATGCAACTAAAAGACACTTTTTATTCTAATGTTAAATCAGCAATTATCACACAGATTTTATCTAAAAATTATCTGGAAACATTAATTGGATAAAAAGGAAAGTTTATAATTGCCTGATATCGCACTCCTAATTTATGTACAAATACCTATTAAATACTCACCAAGAATAATAATAGTAACCAGTATTGCAAGCAATTATGGATGATGCAACTGAAACCAGTGCCATGTTATATTACAATATTACTTGCTTTAAAAATAAATCTTAAATCAATGCCAAAAATTCAGTCATGGCTATACCTGCTATGCAGAAAATGTTTATGCAACAGGACTATCCTTAGAAAGTCCTGCTTAAATGGCTATTCTCCAGTAGGAGATTGAAAGCCTGAATATGGAGAGACTTTCTGCCTTTCCCTAACTGAGAAGAGTGGCCCTGGAGCCTAACCATTTGGT
The DNA here is from genome assembly GCF_964339955.1 of Pipistrellus hanaki. NCBI lineage: Eukaryota > Metazoa > Chordata > Mammalia > Chiroptera > Vespertilionidae > Pipistrellus > Pipistrellus hanaki. The sequence goes on along the minus strand of NC_140503.1, from coordinate 128,662,514 downwards.
ACAACCGATGGGGTTCATGCTGAACACCTGCTTTCCTTCTAGGAATCTAGAATTTAGGTACAGGCTATGGGGGAGATGTCCATGTGACTAGCATGCCATAAAAACATTGGCAACTGAGTCTAATAAGACTGGGAGATGACATTGTTTCACATGTGCTGTCACAATCTAACTAAGCACCTCCTGCCAACTCCACAGGGAGAGGACTCTTAGAAGCTTGTGCCTGGTGTCCTCCACCCTCTGTCACACACACATTTTCTCTTTGCTGATTTTGCTTTGGCCTTTTACTGTAATAAATCTCAGTTATAAACACAACTGTATGCTGAGTCCTCTAAATTTTTCTAAAGAATAAGCAAACCTAGGTGTGGGTTTAGGAACCTGTAACAAAATTTCATTATGTGAAATTGTTACTATTTGGGTTGATATGTTACACATGATTACAATCAAAAGTTGATTTCACAAAATACCTGTCTTTAATTTTGTTTCCGTTTGTGCTAATTTTGGAGATTCCTGTAGATCTGTAACTGTTGGAATAAAGGCAAAAAAGGGATATATGAAACAATTATGTCAGAAAATAATATAAAACAAGCAACAATTCTATTGACACAGAATAGAAAATACAGAATCCAAATGTTTGATAACAGGTTCTATAGCATGAAGGATCCAATAAAGAAAATGAAAACATCACACTGACAATCCTCTCCAACAAAACATGTTGAATTTCTTTTACAATAATCGTAGAAAAACAAAAATGATCACATATACTAAGTGTTCTAGTGATTACAAAGTTCTTTTTATTTGTTCCTAATTATTATTTTTATTTTTATTAAACTAAAATCATAGCTCACCTATTAAAGTTAGTTCTTGACAGGCAAGTCAAAAAGTCAAAAGAAAATGTACCCAAAAATGCAGATATTCATGGATATTCTACCAAACTCAACATGTGTGGCCCAGCCAGCATGGCTTGGAAATTGAGTGCTAATCGGTGAACCAGAAGGTTAAGATTGATTCCCTGTCAGCGCACAAGCCTGGGATGCAGGCTCAATCCATAGTATGAGGCATACAGTAGGCAGCCAACCCATGATTCCCTCTCATCATTGATGCTTCCATCTCTCTCTTCCTCTCCTTTCCTCTGAGATGGAAATCAATAAAAATATATTTTAAAAAAAATTCAACATGTTTGAAAAAGTACTAGTCTTTCCTCTTGAACTGTTGCTCTCTCCTGCTAATCTGAAAAAGTCCTATTCTTCATGTGCAATCTAAATGCCAGTGCACTGCCTGGAAACCTATGAGTTACCTTAGATTTCTCGCTCCCTGATAACTCCTTACTTGTGATCATCAACACAATCATGTGATCTAGATCTCTCTACTCTCTCTGCTTTTATTTTGCTACTGTCGACTGTCCTAGTCAAACATGGGCTCTTAATAGGTGGCTCTCACATGGGGAAAGATACCAACAACTATTATTGTTCCTTCTTAAATTATTAAGATTTTGAAAGCAAAACAAATAAAAAAGACACAGACCTAGAAAAACTTCAACATTTTAAATGGAATCATTGAGCTTCTGAGTCATTTCAGCATAGATGGGTAGAAACTTCATAATGGACTGATGCTAGTCCAAGGAGATTTGTAAAGAGACTAGGAGCCCCAGATTTTAAATTACATATGATTAATATTTTTAATCATATTGAATGCTATTCTATTAAGAAAAAGATTAAGAAAACATACATTCAACTTAGACATTGATGGTATTTTTTCACTACTCTTGCATTACCAAAACTTCCTTACTCTTACTTTATTTACAGTAGGTACATCAAGAGTAATTCACTATCAGAAGTCTTACCAAGATTGCTACTCTCAGATTTTGGGGGTTTCTTTGCTTCTTTATATTTGGAAGTTAGTTCTTTCTTGCTGTGTACAAAAAATGATAATAAATAATATGAATATAAAATATTCTCTAAGTATAGTATATTCTAAGAATACTTCAGATAATATCAGAGCTAATATTAAAACTTTAATTATATCAAATGCTTCAAATTTGTAAGTTCTGCAGACTTTATGAAGCATGAAAATTGTTTTTGTGTTGTTTTTTTTAAAAAGAATGTGAAATAGTCATGTTTGAGGGAAGTATAGTTCAGTGATTAATTAGAGTTAGCTTGCCATTATGGCAAATGTCTTGAACTCAGACATCCTAGAATTCTCTAACCAACAGCTATTTGTTCTTAAGTAACTTTCTTTGGTTCAAGGTACTTCACTACAAAATAAGAAATTTACTGCCTTGATTTAGAAGGTTGTTAGAAGGATAAATGTGATAATACAGCAAACAGAGATGCTCAGAGGAGCAGTAAGCAAAGAAAAAGTATTTCCATGAATTTTATTTATTGAAACCATTTTGGAATCCCAAATAAATCCCAATATGGGATTTTCATAGTTCCTAACATTCAAATGTTGCAATTTCCAGAAAATGTTATTATTTTGGGTTATAACTGCACATTATTTGTGATTTGTAATGCAGGGTATCTCGGTTTATATATAACTTGCAACTAAATCTATGTACAAAAATATTTTCTCATGAAATCAGATAACACAAAGCTCCCTTATTTTTTTTTCAGCAAAACCTACCAATAGCAGAAAGAAAACTAACTGAAGCCAGGAACTGGTCTGGACTAGCACTACCCTTGCTCTACCTACTCACACTGTCAACCTGCAGATCTTCATGTGAATGATGCTTAATCTCCTTGTCCACCCCCATTGGCTTGGGAGATAGAATCCTACTGGTCACACATGGATACTGATGAGTCATGGATGGAGCCTTAGCAATTGTAAGGCTCAATGACCTATTTTTAAATCAGATCTTTCTGCCTTGCATGAGAGGCATAATTTAAAATATTTTGAAACCTGAGGTAAATTCAACTCACTTAGGAAAGTTTCATTGTTATGGCAAAGAGATTCCTTGAGGGACCAATGTCAGTTATAGAATCTAAGGCAAGTTGATGCCCACCACTGTGCGGAAAGTGATCTTCCACCACCCAAACAAAGATGCTCTACAGGATTTAAAATGAACAGATCCAGTAACAAAGGAGAAAGGAAAATCTGGTCTTTTCCTGAAGCTTTATTTGAACCTCTCTGACAGCTTAGAATAGTTCCAAGTAATACCTGCCAGCAGGAAAAAAAAAAAAAAAAGCTCCTAGTGTAACTGGTCCACAAAGGTTTGGGTTAAGGAGTGAACTCCACATAGACTTTCCAGGGCAAATGTGTGTGTGTGTGGGGGGGGGGGGGTTGCATATGCTGAGCTTAACAGCATATGTATAAACTAATAAAAGGCTGTGACTTTCATGTCCAAGAGAGAATCAACATGAAGACCCAGGAATCTGAATCAGCAAGGCTCACCAGGGAGCAAAGATCAATCATGACTATATGACCAGTTTCAATGGCAATTCTGCAGCAATAGGATCAATGAGGAAAAAAGAAAGATTAAAATGCCCTTTTATATTTGTTGATTCTTTTTACCTTTCCAGATGACTTGTGAGAGAAGATTCCCTTGGACTTATGGGATCCTTTTTGTTCCTGAAGAATGTAAGGGGGAGGGGATAGGAGATAGCCTCCAGAAAATACAGGTTTTCTGCTGAAGTGAACCCTTCAAGACCCTAAATCAGTAGCTACAAAAATCAGAGATGAGACTTTATTTGTAACTCCATGCATAGAGGTTCTACTTGGAATGCAAAGGATAAAGATCTTAAAAGTTCTGAGATAAAGAATCTGGCCATTTGCTCCTCCTAACTAGACAAGCCTTTGCTTTGTTTCTGGCTGAAGACACACACTAATTCACTGCCATTCCCAAACTGCCTGAACCAAACTATGAAATCTCACCTGGTACATAAAAGGAACAGTGAAACCATTTTAAACCTCAGTTTAGTGATAACTAGCAATTTAAACCAAATACAAATTAAAACCACTCACAAAACCACATTCTTCAGCAGTCCACCCACAGTTATCTTGAGAAAAGACATCAGTACCTCGCTGAAAAAGAATCCTGACTGTATTTGCAGACTCATCTTTTCCAGCAAACTTGAGGGCTATGCATAAGCACAGAGATCACTTCCCCCTGGTCATCCTCAGTTGCAGCTAATTATTTCAACAGCTAATTTGGTACACCCCACACATTAATATCCTATATGTCTGTCTAGAGTTGACCATTTACCTACTAAAGGGTTCATCTTTGTAAGTTACCTCTAAGGCTAAACTGAAGGGACAGAAAGTATGCCTCTTGCCCCTCTTGGATATTGCTCATTTAAAGTCCTCTAACAGGTAAGAGACTAGTGTCTGAAGTAGGGCAAGACTGAAATGAAGATCCACCACTTGGCCACAATGTTAAACAAGGTTGAAGCACTAAAGGTTGTTTTGATTACTTATTTTTCAGTCTTCCTTAAACTCCTGAAATTCTACATGCCTTTGATCCTGTCTGTAGAAAAATGGAGAACCCTGGAGCTGGCAGAAGGGGAAAAAATAGGACAGTGAAAGAGACACCAAAGAAAGAGAAAATAAATAAATAAATTAATTAATTAATTAATTAATTTTAAAAATCAAGAAAAGTCATGGAAGAGGACAAAAGGACTCTAGGAAGAAAAAGATAAAACTTCACACAAATGGGCAAAGGCACCAGCCTAAAGGGAAACCAGACTGGGAAGTCAGTAAATAGAGAAATCAATTAGAAATATCTTCTAAATACATCCTGAATTTTTATAATTAACATAACATGGCTTACACATAGATTTCTTTACTTAGAGATAAATAATTCATGTCAAGAAGAAGAGATATCATTTTACCCAGCAATGCTTGCTTGATGAGGCCTTGCTTAGATACAACCTTTGGTTCTATAGCCATAGCTAACTGAAATGGGTCCTAATAGGTTTGTGAGGAAGAACATGTCCTATTTACCATTAAGGTAAATGGTTGGACTAACGGGGCCTGTTAGATAAACACTAAATCAAGTTACCAGACAATGCGATTTCACTTCCTGATCCTCTTTTGTATCTTCCAGCCATTTGTACACAGGAACTTAGTGTACTAGAGGCCCGATGCATGAAATTTGTTCATTGGGGGTGGAGGAGAGAGAGAGTTTCACCTGGCCTGCCTCCTCTCACAGTCCAGGAGCCTTAGGGGATGTACTCCTCTGCAAGAGATGACCATGCTGATAAGGGAAGGCTCTGCCCCCATCACCCTGCTGCTGCTGCCACTACAGGTGCAGGCCCTCAGCCCTGGGTTCTTAGCGCTGGCCCCACCTCCCACCCACTGGTGGGTAGGAGGAGATCCGGGGTCAGGTTGGCTGGAAGAGTTGCTGTGGGAAGTTGAGGCACAGCAGGTTGCACCCCATCCAGCCTCTGTGGAGGCGTGGCACCTAGACTGGGTCTGCATTGCTGCCTCTGTGGCTGCCTCTGTGGAAGGGGCAGCACAAGGACCAGGCCACACCTCGGCCTGTGCCACGCCACCTTTGCAGAATGGGATGCAGCATCGCCTTCTTACTGCCTCTGTGAAAGGGGCCAGAGCGCTGGACCAGCAGTGCTGAACCCGCCTGCCCCTCCTACCCCTCCCATGTGGTGTTGGCTCTAGGCCCTCATAGCCTCTGTGGCTTTGTCCAGATGTTTGTCCTGAAAACTTCTGCCCTAATTAGCATATTACCAATTACCCTCTTATTAATATACATGTTAAGGGACAACAGATTAGATTTGGGAACCAAGCTGGTTGACAGTCAATTATGGGTCAGCCATTTGCTAACTATGGAATCATAGGTCAATGCATCCGCTTCCCTGAACCCAGTTTCCACTTTAATAAAAACTGGGCTACAATAACACAGCTACTTTGCAGAGCTATTGAGATGATTATATATCATGGTTAATTACATAATATAGGGTCAAGTCCAGAACACTCTAGAAATTGTAGTGTCTTTTCTCTCCACTCCCTTAACATATAACTTTTTATTTTTTATTTTATTGATTATGGTATCACATAACTGTCCACATCCCCCCATTCCCATCCCAACCCCTCCCCACATACCCCCCCACCACCCTTTTGCCCATGGCCACGGGCTAGGCCCATATGCATGCACACAAGTCCTTCGGTTGCATATAACTTTAAAAATCCATAAAAGCTTACCTGTTTAAAGAGTCTTCTTTAGACATCTCATACTCTACTAAAGAAAAAAAAAGTAAAAAATACATTTTAAACAATAATGGAAAAATTCATGATTTTAAAACTACTTGACTAATGCTTTGTTATAAAGCATCCCTTTGGGACCACACCCGAAGACTATATTTGCATGAATATTAATCATAGTATTGGTGGGCCATTAACACATTAAGAACTTTACTTTCTCATTTTAAAAATACCAAAATGCAAGGAAAAAAAGGAATGGGATCTATAAAATTATGATACTACCTTTGACTGTTGTATACAATGAACATAATCCTACCCAAACCCCATCAAACTGACAGAAAATGGTATTGTTAGTGCAAATAAGACCATGGTGTAAATAGTATGGGTATTCAAGACTCCCTCCATTTAGAGCAGTTGAGAGAGAGTATACTTATTTTGGCCTAATACACCTGCTCCAGCTGTTCAGTGCATATAAGCCAGTTTAGGGTGAACATCACAAGGAAGCTTGGAGCACAGCAAGCATAGAAAACAGACTCTTCTGGCCCCATTTCCAATTGCAAGATAAGTAGGCAAGACCTTGGGATTCCAATTGTATAAAGAAGATCTACTTGAGACTGTCGCCTTTCATTGTGAAAGTTTCTCCGGGCCCACCTCGTAGAACAGGATGGTCCAACCAGTGAGTGCTCTGCAGTAGTGTGTGGGGCTACTTTTCTCAACCTTCCCATTAGGTGGCCAGGAAAAATCATGCTGTTTTTGGTATATATGGCACATGTCATCAGAGGCTATGCTGATGAGCAAGAACAAAAAGCCACAAAGGACAAAGAACATCTTGGATAAATACATCCAATTACTTTGGAATTTTAATTTTTTTAACACACAAAAAGATACCTACTATATGATGCCAACTACACAGCATTCAGGAAAAGGCAAAAATATGAAGACAATAAAAATGATAAGTGGTTTCCATGACTAAGGAAGAAGGGAGAGGTGAGCAAACAGAGCTCAGAGGACTTTTAGGGCAGTGAAAATACTCTATAAGATATGTGTCATCATACATTTGTCAAAATTCATAGAATATACAACTATGGACTTTGGTTGGTAATGATGACTCAATGCACATCCATCCATTGTAATAAATGAACCTCTCAGTTGCAGGATGACAAAAATGAGCTGTGGGTGTAGGGGCTGACGGGTTATGGGCAATCTGTACCTTCCATTCAATATTGTTGTGAACGTAAAACTGCTCCAAAAATAAGCCTTATTAACTTTTATTTATAAAATGTATCTGCTGAATCTGCTATTAACATACTGTATAGCAATATATTAATGCTATTTTAAGACACAGTCACATTAGAAATTAACATAAATATCCAAGTATCAGAATATGGGTATCATCCCCAAAATTCAGTAATACATATGGAAAGACATAAATAAAGTCAATAATTTCAATTGTATACTAGGGAAAAAATAACTGATAAATATGATAACTATCTTGCTTTATAATTATAAATGTGGATTTTGGGCAATATACATAAAAATGGAATAATCAATGTAATTAAAAGACACCTTTTATTCTAATTTTAAATCAGAAATTATCATGCTGATTTTATCTAAAAATTATCTTTAAACATTAATCAGATAAAAAGGAAAGCTTATCATTGCCTAATATTGAGCCAATAATTTATGTACACATACCTATTAAATAATCACCAGGAGTTCACAAAAGTAACCAGCATTGTAAGCAATTATGGATGATGTAATTGAAACCAATACAATATTATATTGTCATATCATTTGCTTTTAAATTAAATTTAAACCAATGCCAAATATTCAGTCAGGCCTATTACTGCTGTGCAGAAAATTTTCATGCAGCAGAACTAAGACTGCTATCCTTAGAAAGTCCTGCTTAAATGCTTATCCTTCAGTTGGAGTCTGAATACCTGCATCTGAGGAGAATTTCCACCTTTCCCAAACTGAGCAGAGTGGCCACCTGCACCTAAACACTTTATACAACCAATGGGGTTCGTGCAAAACACTTTCCTTCTGGGAATCTAGAATTTAGATCCTGGCTATGGGGAAGATGCCCATGTGACTAGCATGCCATAAAAACCTGACACTAAGTCTAACAAGCCTGGGAGATGACATTGTTTCACATGTGTAGTCAGAATTTGACACTGGAGAAACTAAGCACCTCCTGCTAACTCCTCAGGGAGAGGACTCTTAGAAGCTTGTGCCTGGTGTCCTCCACCCTTTGTCACACACAAACCTTTGATCTCTGCTGATTTTATTTTGGTTTTTCAGGGTAATAAATCTCAGGTATGAACACAACTATATGCTGAGTCCTCTAAATTTTTCTAGTGAATAAGCAAACCAAGGTGTGAAATTGTTATTATTTGGGTTGATATGTTATACATGATTACCATCAGAAGCTGATTTCACAGAATACATGTCTTTGATTTTTTTCTTTGTGTTGACTTTGGAGATTACTGTAGATCTGTAGCTATTGGAATAAAGGCAGGAAAGGGATAAATGAAACAATGATGTCAGAAAATAGTATGAAACAAGCAACAATCGTATTGATTCAGAATAGAAAATACCAACCCTAATGATTGAGAACAGGTTGTATAAAATGAACATTCCAATAAAGAAAATGAAAACATTCACACTGACAATTCCCCCAACTAAGCAGGATTGAATTGCCTGGCAAACTTATTTGCAGTCTGCATGCTTACTTTAAAACACACTCACATTGTTTATTTATTTTAAAATTTTAAGAAATTCATTAGAAAAGTGGAATATTGATTCCACTTATTTGTGCATTCATTGGGAGATTCTAGTATGTGCCCTGACCAGGCAGCACCACCACAGCCTTGGCTTATCAGGGACAATGCTTTTAAGCAACAGAATGATCTGGCCAAGACCTCACCCACATTTAAAAAATTCTAATTCTCATCATGGACTTAAAGAGGGTGGCACACATTACAAATCAATACAAAAGAATAAACAAGGATAATTACAAGCTCCTAGTGTTGTCTGGCACCTAGTAGCACTGAATAAAGTAATGTAAATAACAGAAATGACAATGATACTAACAAGCTATTAGAGGGGAAAAACTATGTTGTTAAATAAACTGTTTCCATTCTGCAACATCAAAAAAGCACTCAGCACCTAAAAGATATCTGAGAGTTAAATAGCAGACCATTATTAAGTGGACAAATGATAGACTTATTTTTTACATTTTCTCTGCAATTTTTGTTTAAAAAAAAAACACAACACAGAAATAAACCATGGTACAACTCTCTCATTTTATGAGAAACTCCAAGGTCAAAGTGCTCTTATATCCTTATGTTTCCTATAATTTGCAAACCCACCTACACAAGTCCTCTGATAAAGGTCTACTAAGACCAAGGTGTCCTCAAACAGTTCCAATTGTACAACAAACTAGGTGCCACATCTGGGTAGAACAATGGCATTTTGTTATTTTGAAACACCTTTGTACTTTTGTTATCATTTCTGAGTCCCAAGTTGGGCTCTTGGAATATTTATTATGATTTCCTTCTGGACAATAGCAACAAAGCATTGTATATTCTAAAGAAATTACAATTATCCAACTAATGAAGTCAACATATCTCATTCTATTTTGACTTCTGAGCAATGAAGTTGATAATAGTGAGACCTTGTTGGTATACTATGTCAAATCTGCCATGCTTCTCAACAGGCCTTGCCTTTCTGACTTCAGTACTATGGGTAGAAATCGTTAAGAAACAATATCACTGGGATGTTGCACTCTGGCTAACTGTTGTAACTCTTATGGTTTGCCATTCTTTTGTGGAATTGGAAAAGTATTGTTGCGTTCCTAGTTGTAGTTATTTTTTTAGTGAGACAAATCACTATGTAATACCAAGTATTCATTTACTAAATGTAATCCATTCACTATAAATACTAAAGCTAAGATCCATTTTTAGAACAAGTCCAATTTGTTATCATGTGAATATAGTAGAAACATACAACATCCTAAATTATCATCTTTTTTTCTTTTTACACTAAGGTATCATACAGGATTTTAAGGGTCGGGTCTAAATAAATGAATTTCTTTTCAAATAATATTGCCCCAGAATTTAAATTACCTACAATTAACATAGTTAATAATACTGAAAACTATGATGTTAAGAAAAAGCTTAAAAATCAATATGTGTAACTTTACATTGTTGGTATTTTTCTTTAGTGTTCTTTCATTATCAAAACTTCCCTACTCTTACTTAATCTATGTCAGAGTCACCAAGAGCAATTCACTATTTGAAGTCTTACCAAGATTGAACTTTTTAGATGTTCGGGGTCTTCTTTCTCCCTTATTTTCTCCTTTATTTGCAGAAGTTAGTTGCTGCTTCCTATGTACAAAATTGGTGATAAATAATATTACTCTCTTAATATTAACACACAAAAAATTTCCAAATATATTAAATTCAGAGAATATTTCACATAATATCAGAACTAATATTAAAACTTTAATTAGATGATACACTTTAAATTTATAAGTTCTATAGCTGCTTTATGAAGCATGTAATTAAAAAAATAAGATGTAAGAGTCATGATTTGAGGACAGTATAGTTCAGTGAATCAGTTAGAGTTAGTTTGACATATCACAAATGTCTTGAACTCACACATCCTAATCCTATAACCCACAGCCATTTGTTCTCAAACAAGTCATTTTTCTTTGGCTCAAGGGGTCCTCTGCTACAAAATAAGAATCTTACTACCTTATTTAAGAAGGTTGTTAGGAGGATGGAATGCCATAATACAGCAAAATGTTATGCTCAGAAAAATGGTGAAGCAATGAAAAAAAATCCAGTTATGAACTTTATTTATTGAAACTATTTTGGAATCTCAAACCAACCCCAATGTGGGCTATTCATAGTTTCTAACATTCAAATGTTGCAGTTTTCAGAAGATGTTATGAATTCTGGTTGTCACCTGCCCTCACATGTATCTCAGGGCATCTCAGAAGCTATGTAACTGGCAGCTGAGTGTCTGTACAAACATATCGCCTCCTGCAGTCAGACAGCACCATGTTCCCTGTATTTCGTCAGTGAATCACCAGCAGCAGAAAGGAAACTAACAGAAGCCAGGACAACTGTTCCTTCTCTACCTGCTGGCACTGTGAGCCAGCACATCTTTATGAGAATGACACTTGCTCTCCCTCTCCACCCCTACTGGCTTGGAAGATGCAGTCCTACTGGTCACCCATGGATACTGATGAGTCATGGCTGTGCCCTTGGCAAGTTTAAGGACAATAACCTAACTTTGATTCAGAGCTTTCTGTGGACTGGCTTTCATGTAAGGCATAACTTAAATTTTGAAACCTGAAGTAAAGTTTCCTTGTTATGGCAAAGAGATCACTTGAGGGGCCAACCTCAATTACGGAGCCTCAGGCAAGCTGGTGCTTACTAGTCTGAAAAGGCCTATGGGACCGTCCACTCCCTAAACAAAGATGCTCCAAGGGACAGAGAGTGACCTTAGAGTGCAGATCTGGTAACCAAGGAACAAGTACAATCTGGTCTTCTCCTGCGGCATTATTTGACTCTGGAAGCTTAGGATGATTCCAACTAACACCCACTTCTTCTACCCGAAGCTCTTTCTGTTGCACTGTCCCCAGATTTAATAAATGTGCTCTCCAAATAAAATTTTAAAAAGAACAAAATATTGTACCTCTGATCATCTTTTGCCCCTCTGCTTACTAATAATTCCACCATTTCCTCATTGTTTGCAAGTTTAGCAAGTGCAAGTGGTGTAAGGTCACTCTGTAAAGAAGCAAAAACAATTTCTAATTTAAGAAATTACATATATCCAATTGGATATTAAAAATAATGAAAGATCCTATGAACTTACACATATAATATAGAAAATAAATAAAAAGTAGCCCCACCCTGACCAGTTTGGCTCAGTGAATAGAGCATCGGTCTGCGGACTTAAGGGTCCCAGGCTCGATTCTGGTCAAGGGCATGTACCTTGGTTGTGGGAACATCCTTTGTAGGGGTGTTCAGGAGGCAGCTGATTGATGTTTCTCTCCTATTGATGTTACTAGCTCTCTATCTCTCTCCCTTCCTCTCTATAAAAAATCAATAAAATATATTTTTTAAAAAGGTAGCTCCTTTTGCCCTGGCTAGTGTTATGTGAAGGCTGGAGTGTCAGCTTGCACATGGAAGGGTTGAGAATTAGATTCCCATTCAAAGGCAAGTCCCTGGGTTGCAAGTTTGATCCCCAGCCCCAGTTTCTCTCTCTCTCTCTCTCTCTCTCTCTCTCTCTCTCTCTCTCTCTCTCTCTCTCTCTCTCTCTCTCTCCTGTTCCCTCCCTCCACTTTCTCTAAAATCAATGGGGAAAACTATCCTCTAGTGATGATTAAAAAAAAGAGGAGCCCCCCTTTTTTTTTCACCCTTGTGCAGTCACTGGCTGTTCTTTCCTTTAAAATCCCCTCCACATTTCCAAAACTGGTTTGGCTCAATAGATAAAGTGTGGTGTGGACCTGTGGAAGAGTTCCAGGTTCAATTCTGGTCAAGGGCACATACCTTGGTTGTGGACACATCCCCAGTGGGAGGTGTGCAGGAGGCAGCTGATCGATGTTTCTCTCTCATTGATGTTTCTAACTCTCTATCCCTCTCAATTCCTCTCTGTCAAAAATCAATAAACTATATTAAAAATTAAAAAAGCAAATAAAATGCCCTCCATGGCCTCTTCAACAGATTAACTGCAACATCCTTCTCCAAATCTCACTTCCAACATTTACAGTCCGGTTCCAAGAATCTTTGTCCCTATCGTGGTATCCTGTTGTTCTTTTGTTGCCTGTGGACTGGGGCTTCCTCTTCCCACTTGCACTCACCCAGCTCCTCTTGCTGGGCACTAGGCCTCCTCCTCCCACCCACCCCCAGCAGCACCATTTCCTAAGCCCCTGCCAGCATAGCAGCCAGTCCCCAGCATCACTTCATTCCCCCAGGCCTTCAGTCCTTAGTGGGCTCTGAGCCTATCTCCACTCTCAGGCACTGACAGGAAGTTCTTCCTCCTGGGATGGAAGGGTAGCTGGGAGGCATAGCTTTGCCCCTTCCATGGACACTATGTTTCACCAGCTCCCTGACTAGGCTTTGGAGTTGTTTCCATGGTGACAGGGCCTGATCTTTTGTATTTAGTATACGTATGTGAGAAGGAAAATGCTTCTTCCCAGCTGGTGTGGCTCAGTGTTTGAGTGTAGCCCCATGAACCTAGAGGTCAGGGTTGATGACAGGTCCGGGCACATGCCAGATTTGGGGGCTCACGCTTCAGTAGGGGACATGCAGGAGGCAGCCAATGGGTGATTCTCAACATTGATGTTTCTCTCTCCGTCTTCCTTCTTCTGTCAATACAAACATTTTTTTTAAATGCTTGTAACTAAACTAAAAACATGTATTTCAAATATTTAGTAAATAAAGTTACTTGAGATATACCTTGTTTCTTGCTTTGATATTTGCCTTGCAAGAAAGCAGCTTTTCCACTATAGCTTTATTGTAATCAAGGACCGCATAGTGCAGAGCAGTGTTGCCATCTTTGTCCATTATATTTGGATTGGCACCAGAGTCTAGCAGAAGGGTTGCACATTTCGTATTCTGGTATTGTAGGGCATGTCAGTATTATGCCAAGAAACAGATTATAAATTCTAGGAATCAATATAAACATTCCACAAGTTTCACCAATGACTTAGTTAAATAAGATGAATTGGTTTTTATTATAATTAATTAAATCAAACACATCTCATGTCTTTCATCAATGACTTATAGTCAATGAGATAAATCCATTTTTATTCTAAGTAAATAAATCAACCCCATCTCATGTTGACACAGTTGGTGAGTACATACCTGAATTAGAGCTGTCTTTTCCTCAATGTCAGAGAGGTCCAATAGGCATTTTCTCTTTAGTAGGAGTCTCACCATCCTTGGACGTCCATAGGAACAGGCCACATGGAGAGCAGTCCTATGGAAGTCAGAGGACTCTTTAGGAACATAGAGGGCACTATCTTTAAACAAATTATCCATGTAGCTGTAAACATTAATCCCTATGACTTCAAAACAAATATTTCATTTTCTTCTGAAAATGGTACAATATTTATTAGTTCTTGTTACTCATCACATTAATGAAGGAGAAGCCTATTTGAATAGAGAGAGGATGACTGGGTCTGATCCTATTTTAACTGTCACTTATTAGCTGTCACTTGGCCTCAATTTCCTCATAAACAAAATGGAGATAAAAATAATAATTATCTTCCAGGACACCAATGTTTGCTTCAATGAGAATCTATGCAAAGTGTTTGCTCTAGTTCCTAGCACACACAAAAATATTGGCTCAATATTTGTTAAATAATATTAGTATCATTATTAAAATTACTACCACTTTATAAAGATATTTCAATGAAGCAAAATCCTGCTACTCAATTTCATTTCAATTATTGCTTTGTTGTTAAATATCTTAAAAGTTGTTAGTAAAACCCTAACTGGTTGGCTCAGTGGATAGAGCATCAGCCTGTGGACTGAAATGTCCCATTTTTTTTATTCCAGTCAAGGGCATGTGCCTTGGTCGCAAACACATTCCAAGTAGGAGGTGTGCAGGAAGCAGCTGATTGTTGTTACTCTCTCATTGATGTTTCGAATTCTCTATCCCTCTACCTTCCTCTCTGTAAAAAATCAATAAAATATATATTTTTTAAAAGGTCAGTAAAATGTCCTGTAGGAGGAATTGTGAGTGGGTTCTTATGTTTTTGTTTTTGCTGCTCATAAAGTTGGTCTGAGCACTAGATCCCAGGTCAGGTGTCCACCAGGGAGGTGCTGCAGGTCCCCAAGAGGGAAGTCAGCACAGAGCCCTGGCTCACAGGAGGCTGTTCTCCAACAGCTGAGCCAGGCAAGGGTGCACCTCTCCCAGACCCACCTGCCTCCTCCCAGTGGACCCCAGGGCCCCAGCATCGAAGTCCCTATTACCTGCTCATCTTATCTCTTCCATTCAGGTCACTTATCCCGAAAAAAAGGATTTGCTTCATTCTGCAGTGATTGCCCTCTTTGGCAGCTTTGTGGATCGCATTCATATCTTTGTCTTGAAAGTTGGGCTTTCTGGTTTCCATGCCACTGTTTCCCAGGCTGATAGAGGAAACCATGGCTGGGCTGGTAGAGGAGTCCTTGGCCCCACTGGTAGGGGAGACCTTGGCCCCGTTGGTAGAGGAGACCTTGGCTCCACTGGTAGAGACCATGGGCCCACTGGTAGGGGAGACCATGGCCTCACTGGTATGGGAGACCATGGTCCCACTGGTAGAAGGGACCTTGTTCCCGCTGTTATTGGAGATCTTGTTCCCGCTGGTATGGGAGATTATGGCTCCACTGGTAGGGGAGACGATTGCCTCACTGGTAGGATAGACCTTGGCTCTGCTGGTAATGGAGATTTTGGTACGCTTGGTAGGGGAGACCTTGGCTCCACTGGTAGAGAGCATGGACCCACTGGTAGAGGAGACCTTGGTCCCGCTGGTCGAAGGGACCTTGGCCCTGCTGGTAGAGGAGACCTTGGTCCCGCTGGTAGAAGGGACCTTGGTCCCACTGGTAGAAGAGACCTTGGTCCTGCTGGTAGAAGGGACCTTGGTCCCACTGGTAGAGGAGACCTTGGTCCCGCTGGTAGAGGAGACCTTGGTCCTGCTGGTAGGGGAGACCTTGGCCCCACTGGTACAGACCATGGGCCCATTGGTAGGGGAGACCATGGCCTCACTGGTATGAGAGACCATGGTCCCACTGGTAGAAGGGACCTTGTTCCCGCTGTTATTGGAGATCTTGTTCCCGCTGGTATGGGAGATTATGGCTCCACTGGTAGGGGAGACGATTGCCTCACTGGTAGGATAGACCTTGGCTCTGCTGGTAATGGAGATTTTGGTACGCTTGGTAGGGGAGACCTTGGCTCCACTGGTAGAGAGCATGGGCCCACTGGTAGGGGAGACCTTGGTCCCGCTGGTAGGGAAGACATTGGTCCCTCTGGTATGGGAGACCTTGGTCCCGCTGGTAGAGGAGACCTTGGTCCCGCTGGTAGAAGGGACCTTGGTCCCACTGGTAGAAGGGACCTTGGTCCCGCTGGTAGGGGAGACCTTGGCTCCACTGGTAGAAGGGACCTTGGTCCCGCTGGTAGAAGGGACCTTGGTCCCACTGGTAGGGGAGACCTTGGTCTTTCTGGTAGAGGAGACATTGGCCTCGCTGGTAGGGGCGACAGTGGGCCAGCTGGTACCATAGACCTGGGCCCCGCTGCTAGGGAAGACCATGGCCCCCCATGCCACATCCTTCCAGAATTTAGAAACTTTCTTCATTAAAGAGTCCAAGTTTTAGAGAAGCTCTACCTTCCCTCTGCTTGTCACACCGCCTGAGCCCAAAACTAGCTCTCTAGCCAACCACCTCACACCACAGCATTCAAGCAGGGCTGTTTGGCAGTTTGGCAGTTTGGCAGTTTGGAAGTTTAGCATCTCCCAGCTCAGAATCATAGTAACCTTGCAACAGCCTCTGACATAACTGCCCATGTGCACAGAGCCTTGTGGTCAAGGGCAGCCAGAGACCATGCTCAAGACCCAAGCTTCTCAAATCTCAGGAACTGCCCATGGGCAGGTGTGTCTTCTGTTCAAACATCCCTGGGAGTTGGCTAAATGTTTCCAGATACTTATAAATGTTACTCAGCCCAGTGAAAAAGCCATCTTTACCTGAAACCAGGGCTAGGGCGGTGTGGAACTTCAAGATGCTCAAGGTCTGGTCCCCCAGAAATCTCCCCTTAAAAACATCTCTAAATCTCCTTGTGACTCAGTTTATTTCTCTTCCTCATCCCTCAGTGCCCTAGCCAAACTCCAGGGAATGTACCTGATGCAAGAACCGGCGGATGTTTTCATGGCTTCAGAGATTGTGGCAATATGTGTCTGCAAGTATAAATTTATGACAAACCACTTCCTGTTGTCCTGATGAAATGAAACCCCTTTCTACATTCCTCTTAATCTCCTCTTTGGCTCACCACTTACACTTCTGTTTTACTTCCCCAAAATGAATGTTTAATCAATCAATCAAAGATTTATTTTGGAGCATGGTGTTAAACATTTAAGAACTTTTTCTTCAGAAAGGGCTATTCACCTGCCACAAACCACCTTTTCTCACCAAATTTAAAATGTCACTTTACTGTGCATTAAATTCTCAGGTTATGTTTTTGGTTTTGAAGTTTTCTGTTTTCATCCATAAATGGTTGGCTTCTCTTTCCATCAGTAATACAGCTGTAATAAACACAGTATAAATAACTGGGGAGGAGCAAAGGGAAGACCATATTTTATAGGCATGTCATTTGTGCAGCTTTGCCAGGAAACTGCAATTTAACACTCCCAGGGCTATTTCCTGCAGATGACAAGGGGAAGGGACAGCACAGGAGAGGGGTAGATGCATGCCCAGTCAAGTCTCAGTGAAATAGGGAACGTGCTTGACTGTCAGTAACACCTGGGATCAGGTCATTGGTTACAATAGGTGTGGCCATTGCAAATGTGAGATTTGAGACACTGACCTCCTAAATAAAGGAGTTCTCTCTCTTGCTAAGCCCATGCCCCTGGCCTGTGAGACTCTTGTGCTCCTGAATTTGCCCACATGGGCCAAGGTCATGTGGACCCCACACGTAATGGACTAATGGACTGCAAGTAGCCTGATGTTATGCAGTACCCAGATCCACCATGGAAAGCAAACTCTGCACACTCGCTCCGCTTCAAGCTCTGCTGAGTCCCCAGCTGCACATTTTGCAGGCCCGGATGGAGGGAAATGGGACTTTGCAAACCCAGGGATGTAAATCATTCCTCCTCCCATGTGAGTCTCAGAAATTTAATTTTCTCCAGATATTGTAAAGACCCAACTCCAAGCACCCAGTGGGGTAGGGGATACCTAGTTCCACCAATGGATAGCCCACTTCACTGATAACACTGTGTGGTTACTTTAGGTCTCAGAGTTTGTAAGGCTTGTCATGCACCTCCCATGAGCTTGTCATGTTTAGTATTTGGGCACTATTTTGTTCACACTTGACCTGTTAAATATTTGTATATTGTCTACTTTCTCTCAACTAGAATGTGCCATCCGTGAGAAAAGTAATTATTTTCTTCACTATTTATCTTCATTGCTTTTAGAAGAGTAGAAGCTTAATAGTTTCTCATTAACAAAATGACTGAACTATGAAATTGCCTAACTTATATTTCTAATTTAGATCTTTATGTATCCTCCACCTCTCCACATAGAAATACTTGATGACAGCGGTATAGGGGATTTGTACCTTGTTCACAATTGGTAATGGATTTTCACAGCTGTATCTTCAGATCTCCCCATGTTCTCTCAGGAGACTCCCATCCCCAAGGCCACTGGGGTTATTTCCACTCAGTCCTTGTCTGTTAAAAATAGGAGGGCATAGAAAGGCCCTGTGCATATGCATTACTTCTTTTCATCAATTTATCTTTGTAATACATTCTTTAGAAGTGTGATCTCTGAGTCAAAGGGTAATTCCATATGTGAATTAAATAGCTATTGCCTAACACCACTCCCATCTCTACCCCTCACACCTCACACCCCCACCCCTAGGGCTCATGCTGTTACCATTTTGGATTTCCACCAAATGTGTGAGAGGCTACAGCCTCACCTGCCATCTGAGTGTGGTTAAGCTTTGGGGGTGAATCTGATCCTTAAATAATGGCCTGTGCTGAGCGTACCTGTCCCTACCCCTACTCCAATCCCTCCAGCCACTCCCAAGTCCTACAAAGGCAAGCTGAACTCCAAATAGAGGGCAAGGAACAGCAGGCGAGTCCCTGCTCTGTTCACAGGTGGAATGCATGGGCAGCTCCCCTCCCCACTCTGATGCTGCCTGCCCCAGATGAGATGTGCACAGCTGGGCAGGGGCCTTTGCACAGCTGGCCAGACAGAGGAAGCACAGAAAGGGCTGAAGTAAACACTTAGAAAGACAGTTTAAAAAAGAAATCTGGTCCTCAGAAAGTGGTCAAACCATTTTCTGGCCCCAAAACTCTTTGCCACTTTCCACTAATATATTGAGGTGACAAAAAGGGGTCAGTTCGCAGGGGTCACTCCTGAGAGAAGGAGGTGCTTGGAGCAAGTAAGGAAGGGATGAGCCAGGAAGGCACAACGTTTACCAGAATTTTAAAACCACAAACAAACAAACAAACAAACAAGAACAAAACCCCTCTTTTCTTCAAGGTTATCAAGGTTGTGGTGTTGAGGGGGCAAGTAAGAGGAAATGAGGTACAAATCCAATGAGGAGGGCAGATCAGCCCTGATTTTTCCCAGTGGTTCTCCATCTGCTTCTCTCCTGGTGTGTCTGCAACCAGGCATTCCCCTTGTACCAGGGTGAGAAGCTGCGCTGACACCACTTTCTTCCCAAGGCGGGAACCTCAGCTGGGTGCAGCCTTGTTCATCCACCTCTTTGCCTGCCCAGCAGGAGTCCCTAGGCCGACCAGCACCCTGCCCGCACCCCCAACAGGTCCCCCACAGCCTTGGATGTGAGCACTCAGGCAGGCCTGGGAGCAATGGGAGCTGCAGCCAGCACCCTGGGGCTTTCCCCTCAACATGTGTCATGTCCCTGGTGTCCCAGGCCTCACACAGGGTTTCAGAGGAACACACGCCCCGACCTCCTCTTAGACCTTCCCAAGGTCCCACCCCTGATGTCCGCACTGACCCAGCTCCATGGGAGTTCGGGGCTGAGTTTGGCCTTCCCTGCACCTGGTTTCATCAGCTTTGACTGATGACCTGCCCAAAAAATTGCGACAAGTTCCCGTGAGGAACCAAGAGGAATGTCCACCAGGTCCGGAAGCCCTGTTGATTGGAAGGGACTCCTGGGCTCTGTTGATTAAATGCAAGTCCAGTAGAATTTGAGGTCCTTCCTTGAAAACTTTCAGACAACTGTTTCTTCTTTTTAAAGATAACTTTTCCTCCAAATTATTGTCCTTTTGGACTTAAAGTAAGATAGAGGGAAAACATGGACACCAGGCAGAGGTTTGTAATGTGGCTTGGAAACTAATGTCCAGAGTGTGGTTTTATAGCATGAAGGGAGTTAGTAAGATGCCTTATATCCCGGAGGGCCTCAGCATTGGCCCCACGGAAAACTTTGCTCAGTGTACCTCTCATTTTCCTCTGGGGAGGGGTTTCTTATTATTCATATTATGTGGAAGGCTAACCGTGCTGTTTCTTAGACATTCACAGCAAAGTGGTTCAAAAAGAACATGTAATGTGACCGTTAGAGAAAGAGAAATGGAGTAACAGAGCAAAGTGAGGAACATAGAGGGAAAGGGCACATGAGTTTATTACTCCTCGGGATATTGTTCCTGGTGGTATAACAAGGCTAATCAAGTCAAGGGTGCTAGGCTACTTCTAACTTTAAAGTCTAGGCCAGTGATTCCCAAAGTGGTCTATATCGACCCCCAGGGGTCTATGACAACCTGCAAGGGGTCTACATCAGCGAAAAAAAAATTTGGGGGTCCATGAAATGAAAATGGGGGTCCACGATAGTGGATCTCAACATACACTGATAGTACCTATTTACTTACATCATATTATCTTATAATATAAAAACATATAAATTATTTATAAAAGTACCTATGAAGTAAAAAATTTATTATATATGTTTATAAAATTGTGTAAGTTGTAGGATAAAAACCTGCACATAATGATATACCAGTATCATCTTGTTACAAGCATACGCGCAGTAAACATTCTTGCCAATTTTTGTCTCAAAGCTTCGCGAACTTGCACTGACTTGTTCAATCCGTCACTCTATAAATATGAATGTGAGAAAAATACGTTCATTCGTTTCCTGAATCTTGAATAGGAAAGTGCTGAGAAAACATTTAAAAAAATATAAACTGGTAGTTTATCATACAAATTATAGTGAATCAGTGTTATTTTGTTTGAGAATGCCGGAGAAAAGTAGGTACATTATTTTTTATTAAATTTTATGTTACGTATATTTTATATAACAGATACAAAATTTTATTTTGAGTAGTTTTAATTTAAATTCAATAAATAAATGTATAAAACTTAACATGTGTTTTTATTTCAAGTTTTTAACACTAAACTTCACTACAGTTAGAAATTTACAAAAAAATCAATATCAGGTAAGTAGGGGGTCTACCCAAAACCGAAAAATATGGCAAGGGGTCTACGGCACAAACAAGTTTGGGAACCTCTGGTTTAGGCCTTTGAATGGAAATTTCGGAAAGAGAGCCTTTGTCCCCTTGCATAAGCCTCCAGTGGCAATTTTCCTCTGGCCTCACTGAAATACTGGATTGGCACAGTAATGCTGGCTGGCATAATTTCCAATAAGAAAGCTATCATGCTTTCCAGATGGTATTTCCTGTGTGAAATGTCAAAGAAACTTAACATAATCTTCAGACCATCAGTATGTAATAACTTTTACAATATTATTACATATTTGTGTCTTTTCTGGGTATTTGGGAGACTTGGGTTCATCTCTGCCTTTCACTAGAAGAAGGATGGCCTTGAGTAAGTTGCTTTAACCTCTCTGGACCTGAGATACTTTACCAGTAAAGTGAGATTATTGCACTGCATTACATCTGTCATTACAATAGCAATTAAGGAATTGCTGTAATTCTTTGAATTTGTCCTGTCTGGAATGCCAATAAAGTTAGAATTGCTGATCACTAACCAAAAAGAAAATAATGATCACAGATTTTGTTAGATTCTGAACTATTAATACTTTAGAGGCCTTTTGTTTATCGGAATGCAGTCAATTTCTGGCCTATACATGGCAAATATCCACACTGTTGAAAAATTGGTTTGATGTATCTAAGTTCAGGCAGCTCAATAAAAGGTTTCAAAATCCTTCAATTGTTATTTCTCCAGAAATATAACTTTGTAATATGGATGAGTATGACTTTTAATTGCTTTAAATCTTAAACACAACATTGACTAAGTGATGATAGTGTCCATTACATTTTTTTTGTGTTTTTATATATCAAGAATGTATACTAATGACCCACTTTTTTTGCCTTTTTTAATTAAAATAAAATTTTTGAGTTATTTTCATATCTTTCTTCCAATAAGCTTTTGGAAGATTTTCTAGATATTTTCATATTATTCTTCTAATAAGCAGTTGGGAGTGGACCAGGCCTGCAGTGGAGGGCAGTTGGGAGGCACAAATCCTGCAGGGGAGGGCAGTTGGGGGAGACCAGGTCTGCAGGGGAGGGCAGTTGCAGGGGGCAGGCCTGGAGGGGAGGGCCATTGGGGGTGACAAGGCCTGCAGGGGAGAGAAGTTAGGAGTTAGGGAGTGATCAGGCTGACAGGCATAAGCAGTTAATGGCAATCAGGCAGGCAGGCAAGTGGTTGGGAGCCAGCAGTCCTGGATTGTGAGAGGGATGTCTGACTGCCTGTTTATGCCTGATCCCACCAGGACCTGGCCTAAATGGGCAACTGGACATCCCTCAAGGGGTCCCAGATTAGAGAGGGTGCAGACTGGGCTGAGGGACAGCCCCCATACATACACAAATTTTGTGCACCGGGCCTCTATTAACTAATATAGGTTTGGTATCACGGTGCAGTTTCCTGCTACAGTAGACACTCAGGAAGTAGAAACCCAGGAAGTGGGTTGAGCACAGGACTGTTGGCACATAGCAGTGACCCAGCAACAATTCACAGCTGGCCGGCTCTGTCCATCCTTCTTCACATTCCTGGGGCCTCTGACAAGTCATCCTTTCAAATGTGAGGCCTCTGCTCTCCCCAGAGACAATAACTTCCCTGTGGGAGGTAAAGCTGCCCTCACACAGACTAGGTCACACTTACCCTGCCTGCAAGAGGGGCCACCCTGGGGAAAAGTGGCTGCCAGAGAAGTTAGGGACAGGGATTGATAGAGGTCCCACCCTTGCTCACAGCTCTGCAAATGATGGGAAAGGCAATGGGCAGCTCTGGAACACAGCAGGCTAGGCAGAGGCCAGAGCCCTGGAGGCCAGCTGCACTGAGCCTGCATGGCCTGGCAGGAAGGAAGGGGAGGGGAGGGGGGCAATGAGAGTTGGCGGCCCTCGGTGGGAGCCCACCCTTGATCATGGCCCTATGTTTGTTCCGCGTGCGCTGGCTCCCCCAGAGGAAGAGCCACACCTCACACCAGAGATTTGAGAAACTGGGCAACTTCATGAGAAATGCTTCCCGCCCTGCAACACGCTGGGAGAAAGACTATAGTGGGTGCTGTGGGGGAGGAAGGACAGCTCACTCACATTCCTGCTGAGAGTGCTGATCCCACTGGGCAGGAAGGTCCCTGGTGCAGGAGGTGAGCCCTGTGTCCTCCCTCCATCTGGGTCTCCCGGCAGCTGGAGGGCCCTCTGGGTGACGCTGGGGAGGAGCAGGGGCGGTGAAGGTGGGGAGGGCGGGTGAGCTCAGCCTGAAGGGAGTGAGGCTCCACACACAGGGCAGGTGGCCAGGCTCAGGGGTGACCTGAGCAGCTACGCCCTGACCCAACCAGAGGCCCCACAGGATCTTGATGGTGTCCACCCCCTTATAGGGAAAAGATATCAGAAACATAAACCTCAGTAACCTGTGGCCATCATATGCTAGGTAACAGTTACCACTGAAAGGCAAGTGCTCTCATTACGGTGATTTAACACCCACATACATTCCAAAATGGCAATGGCCTGTACATTTTTTAAATAAAAATGTATCCATTTATGTCATTCTGTATATGACTTATTCCAGGTTGTTATACATCTTTTTCAGCATTCGCATATTTTATTTAGCTTGTTTAGGAAACTAGTCCTGATTAAAAAACAAACAAACAAACAAACAAAAAACACACACACGCAAATGTTCCACAAACAAAAGCCATACAGCTTTGCAAATATTGTGTTTTATTTTACATTTCCTCTGTTGTATTTTAAAGACATAAAATAAAAATGAAGGTTTAGAAATGTTTCAAAATAATATGACTTTAAATAACACAATGTCTGATAATCATATAACCTACTGTAACACTGCCATTTGAAAAACACTTAAAAATCAAAATGCGGCATTAAGCCAAAACTTGTACAGTTTGGATTATAAAACTAAGCTCACTTCCTAAATTATATTTAGATTCCTTAGTCTGGACCATCATCACCACAATCTCTTTATATTATTGAGAATTATTCAGATTTCCCCAATAGGCATTTGATAGATTAAATAGAGAAGGTAGCTGGAGATCAGGATGGCAGGACACACACAGGCTTTATTGGAGGGAAGAGTACCCCTGCCGACTGCTTTCACAGAGAGGGACGGAAGAGAGCGAGCGCGGGGGTACAAGCATCTTTAAGGATAGGGGTCGGGGCTTAGGGCACTCAGTACATGCTGATTGGTGATTAGGAACCTAGGGACTTAGGAATCAGGGCTTAGGGTATTTGGCAGGTGCTGATTGGTTCAGAACTCAGGAATGTCTGGCCACAGGTGGGGTTTACATCTGTCCATCAACTGGAAGAAGGGAGGATCTATCATTCCAGGCTTCTGGTAATATAAAAAATAAAAAAAAAATTGAGAGTCCGGGAAAGGTCAGTGGGCGAAGATCAGTCTTCTGTAGCTACTTCCAGCTGAGAGGGGGCGTCGTCTCTTAGGGGTGTCTACCCGGGGTCTCAAAGATTCGGGTGTTTGGTTCTGAATTCAGTGCCAGATAGATCTCTCCCACCTTCTGGTTGGTGAACGCCTGCATTCTGTTCTGCAAGAAACTAGTGAAAAACGCATGAGACATGGGCCAAAGAGCAAGATTAAGAGTATAGATACCAGTGGGCCTACTAGTGGGAGGAGCCATGGGGTATGTGAGCAAAAAAACAGGTAGTTTTTCCGTGCTTGACAAAGGGTGCAGCAGCATGATTTCTCCAAGAGACTGGTTGGTGAAGTCTTGAGAGAGATCCTGTTGAGTCACTTGGGAGGTAAAAGCTGGTCCTGAGGCTGCCACGGCATCACTTGTCTAGTTTTGCTGCTTTTCTGGGCCTGGAGCTGAAAGACAACTTGGGGGGTAAGATTCTTGGGGAGGTAAAAAGATGGGGCTCCTTGGTGTAGCCAGGATTCCAGTCAGGACCATGGGCAGAAGGTCCGGCCAGGAGCTGCGAATTTCTAGAAAGAGAGAGTTTAGTTAGACGGTCTTTAAGAAAGCCGTTGCTTTTCTGGATCTTACCTGATGAATGTAGGTGGTACATTCATGGGTGGCACGGCTGAGGGCTCTGTGTGAGTGCAGGCATGTTAGTGTGTGTTGCTCAGGTCCACGCTCATGCACACACTCACATGCCCCTACTCCAGTTCTGCACCCTTGGCCAACAGGAAATTTGCGGAGCCTGCCGTGAGCTTAGATGCTCAGGAGGATCCGGGCTGGAATGTGAAGTGCAGGAAGGCATGGTGGTGTAGCTGAGGGCCCTGTGTGGATGCTAATGTGAGTATGTGTCACCCCACCAGGTGGGGGGCACATCCTTAGGTCCCCGCCCTGGCTCAGCTCCACACAGCCTCAGGTTCATGCTTATTGCTCCTTAAGGCTCCTTACAGAACCCAGCCTCCTCTTTGGGCACAGCCATCTTGGGTTACCGGATCCCCAGCTCTGCTGTAGGGGCTGCCATCTTGTTATGGTGTGACAGTCAATTTTCATATTTCCTCTTTATTAGACAGGATAATTATTTATCATCTGCTCTGACATTTCTTGAAATTCTATTTATGTCTATAGCAAATAAAAAATATACATTCTTAAAGTAATTATAACATGAACACTTATATTTGTTTGCTTGAGTTTTGAGTCGACTCAGAGATGTTTTAAGTGTGAAGAAAGCCGAGATTTAAAATATTTATCATCAATGTTCACTCAATTAAATCTCAGTGATAAAGTTAATCATTCTTCTATTAGTACTCATGTAATCTAATTATTCAAAGAATAATAGAATCAGTATAAGATATTAAAAGTTAAAAATATAACTTAATTCAAGAGTATGGTACAATTTTAAAATCATATTTTTTACCTTTTTATCCTAATAGTCTTGTTTTTACCTTTTTATCCTCATAGTCTACTTACTAAGAATCATTTGGAAAGATCAATTTAATGATAATAAAGTTGGAAACTAAAATACTGAAAAGAAAAAATGCCACCTTCCTTCCAGAAATCTACACAATAAAATTGCTATTAAGGGAAGTAGAAGAATACAAAAACACTGTATTCATCCAAAGGATAAATTGCATTAAAATGAATTAAAGCACATTAACTCAATAAATTAACCTATAAAAATGAACTGAGTTGTTCTACTGTGTCTGCTACATCCCATCTTGCTCCTTCTTCAGTCTTCTCTTTATAATCTTCTGCTTCACAGGATTCTACCATATTCCTTTCCATATGTGTTCTGAGGCTTAGTGCCTCTTATTTTGCCATCTTTACTCTATCCTTTAGTTCTTCACGTCTCTTTAGGAGTGCTTCCACTGATAACTCCTGTTGAGGTGTCTTTTCTTTATCCAGACATATACATTTTGAAGATGAAGGCTGCAGTTTTGTTATAAGCTCATCATTCTGCATGAATAAAAGAATATAGTTTGGTGATGAAGGTAGGACACTAGTATGAAATTTTGAAATGAATTTAGTTGCAATCAAATGTTACTTATACTCTGGTAGGGTCTTAGAATGTGGATCCTTGAATTACTTAGAATCAAGACCAAAGTTAAAATGAACAGGTGTCACAAAAATATATTTAGTGTTATCGTCTTTGCCACACATCTCTTCTGCAGTTGATTTTGTATTCTTTTTTTCTATGACTGTTTCATGTCTTTCCTCCACAAAATGACTATACATTGCTCATGAATAGAATGTCTCTTACCTCTTCCCCCATCTTAACACTTCATAACCTTAAAAAAAAAAAAAGGTTTAGAAATATCATACTGAGGTTTTTCAGGACCAAGTCAAAAAAATGCCTCCCAAAATAAGACTTTAAAAATGAGACTAATTAATGAATCTAATAAATATAGACTCTAATGCCATATGTCTTTTACTGAACTACAAGCATTTGATGCTAATTTGAATTGCATTAAAAAAAGAAAGGATTCCCTGTGTTACTGAGAAATTACATCTCTCACTGTAAAAGTTTAGCAAGATGAGCCCTATGTTTTTTAGATTAAAAAAAAAATGTGTGTGTGTGTGTGTGTGTGTGTGTGTGTGTGTGTTTTCAGGGACACTTAATTCAATAGTCCTACCTGAAATATTTTGTTACTTCCCATGAAATAAGGGAACATAGTAAACAAAACATCATCATCATCAACAAACCTGCTGGAATGTCAGTGATCATGACTTGGGAAGAACTACTTTCCTGCAGATACGATAGTTATTGGTAAGACAAGGTGAGGGATGCCAAGTTTTTGAAGAACATCTCCAGATTGTTTGGCACTTGTCCAGGAAACAGGTGCTAGCCTGAAGGCTAACTGGGTTCTGGTGAATAGGATAGGGTGACTGCTGTGTGACTGCTATGTCTGGTACCATCTGATTCTCTCCCTAGAGAAGCTCACCCTGAGAACTGGTCTCAGTGTTGTGAAAAATGAAGCAGCCAGGCCACGTGGTCAGTCCTCATACAGGTGTCCAGCTGAGACTGACCCAGTGAACATTCCAACCAAAAGCCCGCTGCACTGACAAACCCGTGAACAAACAAGCCTTTAGATGATTCCACTTCCCCGCTCAGGTCATAACAGCTGGTGGCAAGTGGAAAAGAAATGAAATGGCCTCACTGCAGTTTTGTGAACAAGTAAATGCTGCTTTAAGACAAGAGGTTTGGAGGTGGTTATTAAGTAACTGACACAGACACTGACATTAAAAATAGGGTACTGACACTAAAAAGAAACACACACGTGTGGGAGTCCCTTTGAACAGGAGGCAGTGGGAACCCCACTTAAGGTAGAGAAGCGTGAGAATGAAAACCAAAAGGGCCTCCAAGAAACTCTGTGTGGAGGCTTGATGGCCCCTGAGGAGGCTGACAGCAAGGGCTTCTGAGCAAGTGATCACAATGACAATGAAATGAGGAATTTTTGCTAGGAAACAGCTGACAGTGAATTCAATGAGAAAAATAAGCTGAAGAAGGACAATTAAAGAAAAAGGAACCCTGATTTACAGTTGTCAAATATCCATTTCCCATTTATACCTTCTCCCACATGTCCAATTATCAAATAATGTTAAACAAAAAAAATGGATTCTGGACTAACATCAAAACCAGAGTGTCCACGAAGACATGATCTAAGGATGAAGCCAAGACTCATAAAACCCTTAAAACCTCAGAAGCCTTTAAGTGGTGCCTCAAGAATTTTCAAAATGTAAGAATGTTAAAGTCACTGTCCTACAACACCTCCAGGAAGCCCAAGGTGAAGGGCTTATCTGAAAACAAGTTGTGAGTTGGCTTTTCTAATGCCGTGAATCCCAATAAAATTAACTGGGCACTCAAAGATTCTAAGAGAATGGTAGTAGGAGAAACCCTGTCTGCTAGCTATGCCTCTTTAAGGAAGACTAGGACAGAACACAATCAAAAGAGCTTTGTGGGTCTTAAGATGTTCCACAGGGAGGAAGCAGGCTGCAAAAAGAGCTGCAAGCACAAGCCATTTCTTATGAAAAGGACAGAGCAAAGTCTCAGAGGGAAAAGCCAAGGTCTACAGAGAGGCACTCCAAGGTTAGGACTAAGCTTTCCTTTTCTCAGTAAGGAAACAGAGAGGATTATAAAATCATTTTAAAACTCAGTGGGAAAACAACTGCAATGCCTTTTGGCACCATTTAAGTACAATTTCTCCTCTAGCTTACTTCAACTTCTTGTATGTTATACCACAGTGTTTCTCCATAGGAAACTAACTGGCTTAAATTTTTATATTTCAAGCCTTAGCCAGTTTTGCCCAGTGGATATAGCATCTGCCTATAGAGGACCTGGGTTCAATTCCAGTCAAGGGCACATGCCTGGGTTGTGGGCTTAATTCTCAGTAGGGGGCATACAGGAGGTAGCCTATCAATGATTCTCTCTCAACATTGATGTTTTTATCTCTCTCTCCCTCTCTCTTCCACTCTGGAATCAATTTAAAAAATGTTTTAAAAAATAAAGTAAATTTTTGAGATTTCAAATTGAGACATTTTTAAGGAGGAAAGGTGTCAGTCCAGATTTTAACCTTCTCCTCTCCAGGCAGTGAAACCTACCAGCAAATCTATGAATTAAGAGTTAAACACAATGAAAGAAATGGCTAAGTCAGCAGATCCTATGACGAGGATTTTATGGAAATGGAAGTGAAGTGGGAGGCACTGTTAGAGGCTGAAGGTTTGAATGGAGGGAAAAAAGGAATGGGTGTTATCTTTGTAAGCCTACTTTCCCATCTTGTCACAGAGTCTACAAAACATAAGTTGACCACAGGCTTTATCAAGAAACAAGAAATCTCCACAGAAGTAGAGTTAAAAACATTCCACTACACTGACTTTGTATCCTATACTAGAAGCCTTGGCCACCCATGCATACCCTGCCCACCCGCCAGCCATCCCGCCAGGCTTGCAGCCTGCCACCTGCATGCACCTCTCAGATCTCACAGCCCTCCCACTCCAGTCAGTCTTTAAGGTGTCAGGACCACTGGGTTTTATAATCTATACTAATAAAAAGGTAATATGATAATTGGACTGTACATCTTCCAGACTTCCTTCTGGCAAAGCCATGGTAGTGGGGGCTGAGGCAGAGGCATTTAGGAGCAATCAGGCCACCAGGGAAGAGTAGTTAGGGGGATTAGGCCATCAGGAGAGATCAGTTAGGGGTGACCAGGCCAGCAAGGGAGAGCAGTTAGGGGGTGATCAGGCCAGCAGTGAAGCAGTTAGGGGGTTGATGAGGCTGACAGGGGAGCAGTTAGGGAGAGATCAGCCTGGCAGGCAGAGGCAGTTAGGGGTGATCTGGCAGGCAGACAGATGAGCAATTTGGAACCAGTGGTTCCAGATTGCAAGAGAGTTGTGGATTGGAGAGGGTGCAGGCAGGGCTGAGGGAACCCCCACCTGTGCATGAATTTCTTGCACTGGGCATCCAGTATAGATAATAAAAGCCTAATATGTTAAGTGTCTAGTCATCTGGTAGTCTGTTCAACTAATAAAACCATAATATGCTAATGATATACTAAGGCTACTCAACTGCTCACTCTGATTTTCACTCACCACCAGGAGGCAGACACTCTAACTGGTAGTTAGTGAAACAGGCTGTACATGCCCTGGAGCCATCCCATGGTCCCTCCCTGGCTGACCAACTTCTTGCATCCCTCCCCAGGGCCCAGATTGTGCACCAGTGGGCCCGTTTGGCTAGTTTGTGCTCTCTTGCAATCTGCAACCCCTTAGGGGATGTCAGTTTTGACCAATTCCCATTGGATAGGCCAAGGGACCCCACTGGTGCATGAATTTGTGCACTGGGCATCAACTTATAACATAAAACAACTAGTAATATGCAAGATGACTGGGAAAGAGTACTCATAAAATTTGATTTGGTACTGGCATAAGTACAGACATATCCATAAATGAAGTAGAAAGGTGAATTCAAACATTAGCCTTCACCTTTAAGGCCAAGTGTTTTTTGACAAAGGGTGCCAAACAATTAAATCAGATATGAATAGTCTTTTTCACAAATTGTAATGGGACAACTGGATATCCACATGCAAATGAATAAAATTAGATCTCTACTTCAGACCATAAATAAAAATTATCTCAAGCCCTAACTGGTTTGGTTCAGTGGATAGAGCATTGGCCTGCAGAATGTAGGGCCCCAGATTTGATTCCAGTCAAGGTCATGTACCTTGGTTGCGGGCACATCCCCAGTGGAAGGTCTGAAGGAGTCAGCTAATGGAAATTTCTCTCTCATCGATGTTTCTAATTCTATATCCTTCTCCCTTCCTCTCAGTAAAAAATCAATAAAATATATTTTTAAAAATTTAACTCAAAATATAAAAGCTAAAATTATAAAACATTTAGAAGAAAACATAGGTGTATATCTTCGTGACTGGATTTGGCAGCATTTAAATACAATGTCTCCTCTGCCTAACATCAAGCTTGGATGTGAAACCAAAAGACAAAAATAGATGAACTGGACTTCATGGAAATCAAAACCTTCTGTGCTTTAAAAGGCACCATCAGGAAAATGAAAAGGTGAACTACTGAATAAAAAAAAGATGCTTGAAAATCCTTTATCTAATAAGGGGTTTGTATGTAGGCCATTTAAGGATCTCTTACACTTCAATAATACAAAAACAATCCAATTAAAAATGGGCAAAGGGATTGAATAGTTCTATAAGGAATATATGCAAATGGATAAGCATGTGAAAAGATGGTCAACATCACTAGTCATTAGAAAATTGCAAATCAAAACCAACAGTAAGATGCCACTTCATACCCACTAGGATGGCTACAATTAAATGACAGGTAATGACAAGTGTTGGCAAGAGTGTGGAGAAATTGGAACCCTCATACACTGTCAATGAAAACACAAAATGGTGGAGCCACTGTGGAGAAGTCTGGCAGTTTCTCAAAAGGTTAAGGATTTGATCCAGCAATTCCATTTATAATTATATTCCCAAGAGAATAAAAACATGTTCATATAAAAAGTTGGACATGAATGTTCATAGTATTAGTAACAACACCAAAGAGAACATAATCCAATAATTCATTAAATGATGAATACATTTTAAAAATTAGGACACTTCATGAAATGAAATGTTATTCAGTGATGAACAGGAATGAAGAACTGATGGTACATGCTACAAAAGAGATGCACCTTGAAAACATTATGCTAAATAAAAAAGGCATTCACAAAGGAGTACCTACTGTGTGATTCCACTGATAGGACATGTGCAGAACAGACAAATCTGGAGAGACTGAGAGGACAGTAGTGCTTCCCGAGGGCCAGGAAGAGTGGGGAAGTGGAAGCTGGCACAGGGTGGTTGCTAAAGGGAACAGGGATACTTTTTAGGGGGATGAAAATGTCCCCAAACTGACTGTGAGGATGACTGTGTAACTCTTTGAAAAAGCCACTGAATTGTACACTTTATTCATTATTATTTTCTTATGTTATGATTCCATTTATTTGAAATTTTAGCACAGGCAAAATTAGTCTTTGATGATAGAAAATCAGTGCTGTAGTTATCTGGAATGGAGGCAGGAGAGTGGGTAGGAGCAGGGATTAACTACAAAGGATCTTTGGAGTGCTTTCTGGGATGTTGAGGATGTTCACTGTCTTTTCAAAATATGTTTTTATTGATCTCAGTTTTTATTTTGTTTACCTCAAAGTTATATTTAATTTAAGTTATATAATATATAGAGCAAAAAGAAAACTGATGCTCTGGTAAAAGTCGTAACAACTTTAATCATTTTTCTTCAAGCTCCTGTTTCTAACTTATATATTTTTTATTTGTATTGTTTAAAGAATTACATATGTCTGCTTTTTTTCCCTGATCGGCCCCTCCCCAGCCATTCCCATCTGCCAGGACAAGCCCCAGTGCCCCAGTGTCCATGTGCATGGTTATGCTAATATGCATGCAGATAAGTCATTTGGTTGATCTCTTACCCCATCTCCTCCCCTGCGTTCCCTCTGATATTAGAGAGTCTATTAGCTGTTTTTTGTCTCTGGACCTATTTTTGTTCATCAGTTTATGTTATTCATTATATTCCACAAATGATTGAGATAATGTAATATTTATCTTTCCCTGACTGGCTTATTTCATGTAGTATAATCCTCTCCAGGTCCATTCATGTTATTGCAAATGGTAAAAGTTCCTTCTTTTTTATAAAAGCATAGTATTCCATTGTTTAGATGTACCACCATTTTTTTTTTAATCCACTAGGAGCCCAGTGCACAAAATTTGTGCACTGGGGAGGGATTTTTCAGCCCAGCCTGCCCCCTCTCACATACTGGGAGCCCTCAGGGAAAGTTCCACAAATGGCTTAAGCCCGATCCCTTTGCTTGAGGTGACCAGGCTGATCAGGGGAAGGCACCGGCCCCATTACCCTGCTGCTGCAGCCACTGCCAGTCACCACAGCCACCAAGGTATTTCATGAACACCGATTCCAGTCCCTTCACCATGAAAAAATGACAACTTCCTTAAAGCATTTTCAAGATGTGTCTTTCATAGGATATCACATTTCTTTTTCTTTTTTTAAAAAAATATTTTATTGTTTTTTTTTTTGTTTTTTTTTTTTTGCAGAGAGGAAGGGATAAGTATAGAGAGTTAGAAACATTGATGAGAGAGAAACATCGATCAGCTGACTCCTGGCAGGGGTCTTCAAACTACGGCCCGTGGGCCACATGCCGCCCCCAGAGGAGTCTGATCCAGCCCGCCAGGTTTTTTGGGCAGTGAGCACAGCCGAGGTGTTACAGTAGGAATTAGTAGTTCATATAGTCCGGCCCTCCAGCTCTCTGAGGGACCGTGATCTGGCCCCCACTTTAAAAAGTTTGAGGACCCCTGCCCTAGTGGGTATGTGCCCGCAACCAAGGTACATGCCCTTAACCGGAATTGAACCTGGGACCCTTGAGTCTGCACCCAATGAGCGAAACAAGTTAGGGAAGATATGACATTTCTTTCATTATTTTTCTTTTTATCCTCACCTGAGGATATGTTTCCATTGATATTTTCCCCTTCCCTCCAATCCCAAACTCAGCCCCTTTCCCAAGCCAAAAGTCTCCGCCCCAGGCTTGTGAAGGGGTTCTTCCCCCCACCCCCAACCCCCTCAACACACACACCAGAACCTCCAACCACAGACTCAGCCCCTTCCCAAGCCTAAAGCCTCCACCCCAGGCCTTAGGCTTGGGAAGGGGTCTCCTGCCCCGCGCCCCTCCCCCTCCCCCAACCTCTGATCTCAGGCTCAACCCCTCCCCATGCCTAAAGCCTCAGCCTCAGGCTTTAGGCTTAGGAAGGGGATGCCAGCCCATCAGATTTCAGGCTCGGCCCCTTCCCAAGCTTAAAGCTTCTGCCTGGTGAGTTTCCTCCCACCACCCCCACCTCTCCCGCTGCAGCGGGCAGGACTGGGCAGGCGGCCACCTCCACCATCTCCACAGCCTCCTGCATGTGCTGCCACCACCTCGCCCAGCAAGGCCGACTTGCTGCGCCTGCTACTGCCGCTGCCTCCTCCACTGCGCATGCTGCCACTTTTCTACATATTCATTTTCATAATGATATATTTTTTCTTTAGAATGATGGTATTTATTGGTTAACTCATTAATTCTTTCATTCAGCATAAGAATGTGCTTTACTCTTTTCCCTTTAAATATTTTTTATCATATCCTGAAACTGATCTTGGATCGTACTTACTGTGTTCTCTTCCCTGTCAGCTTTGTTGTGATCCTGGTCCAGTTGCTGATGAGGCAGCATATTTTCACTCTCCAGGTGAGATAGCCTCTCCTGTGAGGACTCCTGCTTTCCAAAGTCTTTATCCACTTTACCTGGTTCCTCTTCATATACGTGTTCAGTTTCCTCCGTTTGACACTGTTTTTGACTGAGGTCTCTTTCTAAAACCAATGTCC
Organism: Pipistrellus hanaki; assembly: GCF_964339955.1. Classification (NCBI taxonomy): domain Eukaryota; kingdom Metazoa; phylum Chordata; class Mammalia; order Chiroptera; family Vespertilionidae; genus Pipistrellus; species Pipistrellus hanaki. Next base: position 128,627,827 of record NC_140503.1, on the reverse strand, counting down.
TTTGTTTGAGAGCATCTCTTGTGTGATGCTCTATTTCTAAGCTATTGCTTTTACTTTCTTTTTTAGAAAGTTGTTGAGAAAGAATCTCATTGTTATGTCTTAGGTTAGACATATCAACATTCATTTTGTCCTGTGAACAAATCCATTCATCTCTTGCTCTCTGGGAAGCAAGTTGTAGGTTTCTTTCTGATTTCTGACAATGCTCATGATCCTGTACATCAGTAGCCAGTCTAGACCGGTATGATTCAACTTCTGCTTCCAGTCTTCCTCTGATTTGTTCTTCATTCTCCAGTTTATGGTTTAGCCTTATACACTCAGCTCTCAGAATTTCAAGCTGTTCATTGTGTTGAAATACTGTTTCTGTTATTGTCTTTTGAAGATAGTCATGCATTTCTTTGACAACTGCAATGTCCTCAACATATTTTTTTTCCTTTTCCTGTGTCTGATTTTTTATTGTATCTATATCCTGTCTTAATTTGGCAATTGCATCCCACAACATGCGATTTTCATGCAATAGACTTTTTTCTCTGTCAGAACTCTCAGAAACCTAAGTAACACAAAGGAGACTTTTAGCTAAAACATTGAAATGGCATGTTATCATAGCCTCTGAAACTAAAGAATAACCAAAGTTTATAATGTAAAAAATGCAATAAATAGGTATACCTCTGGAAAAAAAATAGAGTTGGATCCAATTCTCTAACTTTGTGCAAGCACAAATTCTCCAAAGTTAAAAAATTTAATATAAGATTATGATTTTTTTTAATGGAATAAAATCACAAGAGAATTATAAGAGTCTCAGAATTGGAAAAAGTGTTTCTGAATCACCACAAGTCCATAATGTATTAAGTAGATGATTAATGACTTTTTCTACACTTAAAAGTTGAAATTACAGTCTGAACATACAGGTGCTCCACAGTAAGAGTATTAAACCTGCAGATATCAGAATAAACTAAATTTCCTAAAATTCTTTCTTCCCCAAGATTAGGCAACAGATATTCCATTTTTCTAATACATTCCTAGTCAATTATAAAGACTTCCTCCATCAACAACTGATAACAAGCATTTTCCTAAGCACTTCTAAATCCATCCATGAACTCATTCAGTTATCACAATATGCAATGGAGTGGTTAAAAAGATAAGCAAGTTCAGAATTTTCCCCAGGTTTTCAGACTCCACAATTTGTGCTCTTGCACCAATCCATAGTTTTCCTCCAGTGTGGATACAGATACACAAAAGAAGCCTGTTTCGAAAAAAATGTTAAGTAGAATAAAATCTACAGTCTTCTTAGAAAATCATGAGTTTTTTTGTTGCTGCAATAACTTTTATTTCTCGTTCATGATGTTTAAAGTAGTATTAAATGTGAAATGGGGGGAGGGGAAAATACACTGAACTACTCTGCTGGGAATAAGATACTTACCAATAAGTTGTCACTAAGTTTATATTACAGCATGCCATTCTCTTCAGAACTTCCTTGTATTAAAATGGGATACTACTAGGAACAAATTGTCACTTTTCTCAAAAGTAGAAGAATGACATCTAAAATATCATCTCTGACCTGGTTATACCATCCTCCATTCCATCAGTGGAAGTGAAAACTAACCTTTCTATTAATATATCAAGGAAATAAAATCACTGCCCAAATTTGGAACATCTGTTGTTAGTAACAATTCCTTTGAGATCATGGACCACACATTGATTCCTACAGAAAATATGTAAAGGCTTCCCTTAAGATGAAGCCATTGTGAATGCCATTACTTGACTATGAAAGACAAATGGATTTGAATAAGCAATATCATTTTATCCAATGGATCCAAAATGTCACCGCTATCACACACACACACACACACACACACACACACACACACACTCACACACAGATATGCTTTCTAAATCCTCTCTAGTTTCCATAGTATTGGTGTTTTTTTTTTACATATATACACACTCACACATACTCACACACATTTGAAAATAACTAAAAAAAACTACCTCAGAATTCATGTCCTTATGAGCAATTTCTATCTTCTCTGGTTTGCAAAGGTGTTTCAACAGAATTTCATCTTGTAATATTCTGGCATTCTGCTCTTGAGAAAGTTGGCTCTGAGAGCAATTTTGCTCTTCTACAACCTAGGGACACATTCCATTTAGTTTTTTATCTCATACCATTAAAAAATATAACTGAAGCTTAAGAGTAGTACCTTAAAAAACTGAAAAGGATGTAGCTGGTTTAAGCACAAGAATCTTCCCTCTCCATGAAAAAGTCAAATTTTAAGTGATAGCCATATTTGTCATAGAGCAACATTACAGTATTATGAAATAAATTTTTTATGAACATTTTACTAGTTCCATCACAGTGTCAAGGCAATTTAGCCTGTAAACATTTTTAAGAGCTAAAATTAACATTTATGTTAATGAATAAGCTCAATTTATTTTCTATTTCTTCATTTAGAAAACATACAAAGAGTATTCGTTAGATGCCAAGGATAGTAATAAATTAAAAATTTTAGTTATAAGTGTCACAGTTCAGATGTTGAATGAGATGACATTTTTTGATTTGTTTTAAACATAATAATATACATTAAAATTAAAGAGATATAAATATTGACGAAGTACTGTTAGAAATAAGATATTTTTTCCCAAAGATAAATTTACCTCATTTTCTCTTACAATCTTCAGTGTCATGTTTTGTGTTCTAATGATGGTTTCCAGTTGTGGGTTAATTTTAACTTCTTTAATAGAGTGCTCTTCTTTCTTTGTTAACTGCACCCTATTTTTTTCACATAAACAATCAACTTTTTGTCTTTTCTCTTTTTCTTTTCTTAAGGGAAATCTGCAGTTAAATATAACCAAAGCTGTGATCAACATAAGATAGCCTGTTATATTTATACTAGAGGCCTAAAGCACGAAATTCTTGCAGGAGGCTAGGCCCTCGAAGTCCTGGCTTTGTCCAGAAGGTCATCTGGACTGTTGTTCTGCTGTTTGGCCTAATTAGCATATTAGTTCTTCATTATATAAGTTGATTTATTGTGTAAGCCTCATGGTAACCAAAAAAGCCAAACCTCCAGCAGATTCACAAAAGATAAAGAGCAGGAGTCAAGCCACACTATGGAAAATCTTCAATTCACAAAGGAAGGCAGCAAGAGAGGAAGAATGCAACAATGGAACTACAAAACAGCCAGAAAGCACACAAAGATAGCATTGTAAGTCATTACCTATTAATAATTACTTTGTAAATGGATTGAATTCTCCAGTCAAAATGCATAGGATGACTTGGGATAGTGAACACACAATGCAGTGGACAGAGAATGTCCTATAGAACAGTGCACCTGAAACCTATATAATTTTGTTAACCAAAGTCACCTCACTAAATTTAATAAAGAAAAAATTCATAGAATGTCTTTGTGGATTATATTAAGACCCAAATATATGCTGCCTACAGAGACTCAATTAATTCATTTTCTTAAAACTTTTTAGTCCTCACCCAAGGATATGCTCATTCATTTTAGAAAGAAGAATGGAAAGAGAGACAGACACAGAAACATCAAGGTGTTGCAGCCAATGTATTGTATTTATTGGTCACATAGCATGCATATCTAGGTCAGATATCAAACTTGACTTGGAATCGATCTATAAACTTTTGGTATAATGAATGGCCCTCCAGCCAAGTAAGGCACACAGACCAGGGCTCAATTCATTCTTAAATACACTTAAAGTCTGAACACAAAGAGATGAAAAGGATATTCCTTGCACGTGGAAATCAAACGGAAACAGTTGTAATTATACCTTTATCAGACAACACAGAATTTAAGTCAAAAACTGTAACAAGAAACAAGGAAGGTCTTTTATAAGGGGATTACTTCATAAAGAAGACATTTAACAACTATAAATATGTATGCACTCAACATTGGTTTCCCCATAATATTAAACAAAAACTAACAGAACTAAAGGTAGAAATAGACAACAATACCATAATAGTAGGGGGCATCAATGCCCCACTTTCAGCAATGAATAGATCATCTAGACACAAAATCAATAAGGAAATGTTAAAATTGAACCAAACATTAGACCAAATAGACATAACAAACATTTATAGAACATTCATACATTTAAAAAATATATTTTATTGATTTTTTACAGAGAGGAAGAGTGAGGGATAGAGACCTGGAAACATTGATAAGAGAGGAACATCAATCAGCTGCCGCCTGCACACTCCCTACCAGGGATGTGCCCACAACCAAGGTACATGCCCTTGACTGGAATTGAATCTGGGACCTTCCAGTCCACAGGTTGATGCTCTATCCACTGAGCCAAACCGATTTTGGCAGTCATACATTTTTTATCACCAACTCAAAGAGATAGCTGCATTCCCATGTTCCCTGCAACGTTATTCACAATAGCAAGATGTATAAACTAAGTGCTCACCAATAGATAAACAAATAAAGAGGATATGGTATGTATGTACATGTGTTTGTGTGTGTTTGTATGTACATGTGTATTATATGTGTGAATGTGCATGTGTATATGTATATATGTGTGTGTATACACACAAACATATGTACACACACACAAGCACACACACATACACACACACAGAGGCATTTTCTGAAGCATGAGAAAGAAGGAAATTCTACTGCTAGGGGCAGAAACAGAATAGTGGAGACTAATTTTAGTTATAACAAATATTCATCATGCTCTATTCACCTTGGTTGTTTTGTTTTGATTAATGACAGCATGTTCTCATCTAGCTGGGAGTTCCGCCCAACCAACCCCCTTGGACATGGAGTTAACCTGGAAATGTGATCGGCCCTCATTAACTGCCTGTTATCATGGGAAGATTAACCACCTTGTTGGTGAAACAATGGAGTACCAGCCTGCATTGGTGTAATCTGTAATCATTATACCCGTTTTAATTCCTTTGGCCTACTTCCCCATGCCTGTAATATCCATTTTCATTGCTTTTGCATCATACCCATTCTTATTGTTTAGCCTACTTACACATGTAATCTTTGTCTTTCTACCTCATATTATATAAGCTGGCTTTTGGTGTGAGGGGTGCAAAGCAGATTTTCTTGGATGACCTGCTGCTCTCTCATATTGCTAGCATTATTGGAATAAATGTCATAATGTTCATATATGATTAAACCCTGTCTGATGTACATACAGCATAGTGATTATAGCCAACAATATTGTATTATATACTTGAAAGCTGGTAACAGAGTAGATATAAAGGTTTTCACCACAAAGAAAGAATTGATAACTATGTGATGTATTTGAAATGTGAACAAAGTATCCTGTGGTAATCATTTAACATAAAAGTATATAAAATGAGCAGATTTGTATGCCTTCAATATATACAATCTTAATAAAATTGGAAAAAATAATACACCCACATATCAATATATATATATATATATATATATATATATATATATATGTGTGTGTGTGTGTGTGTGTGTGTGTGTGTGTGTGTGTGTGTATAATGGTGATAATAGAATTAGTTATAATTTTCTTTGAAAATTAAATTATTTGATAACTTTTGTAGACTTTTAGGTTGGTATCTAATCCTATATAATAAAAGCCTAATATGGTGTCATCCAGAGATCAGTCAACTTCTCAACCAATCAAAGCATAATATGCTAATGATATGCTTAGGATGCTCAACCACTTGCTATTATGCGCACTGATAACCAGGGGCAGATGCTCCAACTGGTAGTTGCTTGCTGCTGGGGTCTGGCCAATCAGGACTGAGCGAAATGGTTCAGACATGCTCTGGAACCCTCTTGTGGTTCTTCCCTAGCCCAGTGATGCACCGGAGGGGTCCTTCAGCCTGGCTTGTGCCCTCTCGCAATTCGGAATCCCTTAGGGGATGTTGGAGAGTCAATTTCAGCCCCATCCCACAAGCCAATCCCCTCAGGACGGTGCCAGACACAGGACTTAGGGCTGGTGAGTTCTACTGTTGCATCATGAGCCTCTCCCAATTGGAACTGATTGGGTGCTAGCACCCTAGTTTATAGTGGAAAGGTCAACAAACAAATGCCTACAGGCCATCCCCCCTGACAGTAAGGCCAGGATGAGTGGGAGTGGCAGGCAGGAGCTGCAGGAGGTATTGGACTGTGAGTTTTGGCCTGATGAATGAATGAATTCCCGAACTGGGCCCCTATTTTATCTATATCTATATCTATATCTATATCTATATCTATATCTATATCTATATCTATATCTATATCTATATCTATATCTATATCTATATCTATCTATCTATATCTATATCTATATCTATATCTATATCTATATCTATATCTATATCTATATCTATATCTATATCTATATCTATATCTATATCTATATCTATATCTATATCTATATCTATCTATCTATTAAGCAAATATTCAAAGTGTCCCCTTAGGAGTTCGATCAGGAGTTTGATTGCTCGCTATGATGTGCACTGACGGCCAGGGGACAGTGTGGAACAAAGGAAGGCCCCAGCTGGCAGCCTGGGAAAGGAGACACTAGCCTGCAGCCAGAGATGGGAGGCTCTGGCCAGCAGCTGGGGAAGGGAGGCCCCAGTTGACAGCTGAAAAGCAAGCCCTGGCTAGCAGCCAGAAGGCCCGATTGGCACTGATCACTGGCCAGGCATAGGGACCCTACCCACGCATACATTTTGTGCACTGGGCCTCTAGTTAGATAATAAAAGTCATGAGAAATATGATCAAGGACTGAATCCCAGGACACCTGAATGTGTAAAAGGTGGGAGATGAGGAGAAACCAGACAGACTAAGAAGGACAGACTAGGAAGGGCAAGGGGAAACCAGGTGTGTTTTCACCCCCTGAAAACTGAAAGTGCTGAAAGCTGAATGAAAAAAGAGAGAATTTTCTAATGGGTCAAATATTGCTGATAGGTTATGTAAGACCAGGTCTAAAACATTATATCCAAATTTATTGGAGGAAAACAAGTACTAAACTCGAGAAAACAATTTTGGAGATGAGGTGGGTCTAAAAGATACCTGAGTGAGCTCAAGAGTGCCTGGAAGGAAATTACAACCAGTGATATAGACAGTTCTTTTCAGGTCTTTGTAGCTAAATGGCACAGCCTTGGATGATCTCATCTGCTTCGTGTTTACCTGTAGCTTTCAATCCTTCCATAATGACTATGAAGCATTTTTTAATACTTAAAAGTTTTTTAATTACATACCTGTGGCACTATATGGTTTAATACATCCCAGACTAGGTATTAAAAAATAAATTCACAAATTATACATCTAAAAGATCCCATGAACTATTTCTAGATCTTTAAGACTTCATAATCTGATTATTATGTTTTTCATGTTTACAAAAACGACAGAAGGATTTCTTTCTAGATGAAAATCATCCAACCCTAGAATATGTTACACTACTCTAATGTACAATAATATGTCACACTATTCAAATTGCACTATAATTAATGTTATTTATTGTAAATTGTGTAACAGAAATAAAGGGGGAAGCATACAGGTGATATTCCTACTTTATAAACTGAATTTTTGTCAATTGTGTAATATGAAGTCTCTGTTGAAAAATTGGGTGTGGTGCATACTGAAATACATTCTCCTTAAAAAGAGAGGATAAAGGCATGCATGCAGGGTACCTTTTAAAAAGAAGACTCACTACATCAGGAGCACCTTGGTTTATAATGCTAAGGTCAAAAAACAAATGCCTGCACTCCAAATCCAGCCCAGAGCCTGATTTTTTAAAAAAATATATATTTTATTGATTTTTTACACACAGGAAGAGAGAGGGATAGAGAGCTAGAAACATCAATGAAATGAGAGAGAAACGTTGACCAGCTGCCTCCTGCACAACCGCTACTGGGGATGTGCCCCCAACCAATGTACATGCCCTTGACCGAAATCAAACCTGGGACCTTTCAGTCTTCAGACTGACGCTCTATCCACTGAGCCAAACCGGTATCAGCCCAGAGCCTGATTTTGCAAATAAAGATTTATTGGAACACAGCCACATCCACTCCTTTACCTAGTGTCTATGATAGATTTCAGAGACAGATGGTTTCATAGAGCAGACAATACAGACTATCTGTCAACCCCTCATCTAACAGATTAACCCTTTGATGTGCTTTAATAGGTTTCACTCAATATACTGAAATCCTATCTAATAAAAGAGAAACATTAAAATTAACCATACCTCCGCTATGCCCACCAGCCAATCAGGACAAGTATGCAAATTAACCCATCCAAGATGTCGGTTAATTTGCATGCCCAGACACAGGCTAAGACTGAAAATAGCATAGAGGGAAGCCAAGTACTGCATAAGGGAGCAAAGCTGTGGAGAAGCAAACAAGTGTGGCAGGAGAGAAGGGAGGGAATCAGACTGGGTGGCGGAGACTACAGCAGGAAGCCCTATTGCAGGAATCTTCCTGCAACAGGCCTTTAGTCCTATATAATGAAAGGCTAATATGGAAATTGACCTAATGGATAAACAACCAGTGACTATGACATGTACTGACCACCAAGGGGCAGATTGCTCAATGCAGAAGCTTCTCCCTCGTGGACATTGTGCTCCCATAAGGGGAGCACCACAACCCAGAAGCCATGCTCATGACTGGTGAGCACAGCAGTGGTGGCAGGAATCTCTTCTGCCTCTGCTCCAGGGTTAAGGATGCCTGACTTATGGCTTAGGCCTTCTCCCTGTGGGTGCATGCCGGGCTGAGGAATTCCACCCCCCCACACAAATGCACAATTTTCATGCACCAGGCCTTTACTTTGTAGATAAGATATGGAACAAATTGCCTTGTGAAATCAGTGGCCTTTCAGATTAATTTGAGGGTCCAATATTTGGGCACTCAGGTATTAAGAACAAAACACAAAAAGCTAGTAACTAGCAATTTAGATGGAAACAAAGTAGAGTCACGGTGTTGCATATGACTTCCTTTTATGCCTGAGCAAATATTAATAGTACAGGTCTAGTGCATGGAATTCATGCACAGGGGTGCGGGAAGGGTCTCCCTCAGCCCAGCCTGCACCCTCTCCAATCTGGGACCCCTCGCAGGGATGTGTGACTGCTGGTTTAGGCCCAATCCCAGGGATCAGGTCTAAACTGGCAGTCAGACATTCCTCTCACAATGCTGGACCACTCACTAGTTCCTAACAGCTCACCAGCCTGATTGCCTGATCATCCCTAACTGCCCTCTGCTGCCAGCTATGTTGCTCCTAACTCCTCGCCCACTGCCCCCCCCACCAGCCTGGTCACTCCTTACTGCCACCTGCTGATAAAGACAGCCTGGTCACCCCTCACAGCCTGCTTGTTCAGTTGTGGTTGTCCCTCACTAACTCCCCTGCTGGCCTGGTTGTCCCATGCAGCCTGCTTGTTCAGTCATTTGGACATCCCTCACTAACCCCCCTGTCAGCCTAGTCATAGGCAGCCATCTTGTGAGGAGTGATGGTCAATTTGCATATTACCTCTTTATCATATAGGATTCTCACAAAATTTGTTTAAGACATGACATTAAACCCAATGCTTTAAAGACATTTCAATGTGAAACAATCAAAATCCTGTAGACCAGAATTACCCTCATTTTTTCCAATGGCTGCATACTACATTATTTTATGGGTAAATAAGGTATTTACTTATAGGTAAATACTACCTTTGATTTTTTGGTTTGCAATAAATATCCTTAGTATACATGCATATATTTGTAACATTTATATAAATATCCTTAAGCATATATGCATAAGTGTATGTTATATATGTTATATATCTTTAACATCCATGTCATAGTATATATATGTGTGTGTGTATATATATATATATATATATATATATATATATATATATAAATAATTATATATAATATATGATTAATGTCTGTAGAATGTGTATGTATGTGTTGATACAAATCATGTTTTCCTGTAGGATCTAGTTCTGGAAGTGAAGCTATTGGGATAAAAGAATGACATAATTGAAATTTTGAAACTAGGTCAATTACCCTTCAAAAAAGATGTGCCAATTTCATCTACCGATACTGCAAGAGAATGCCTTTTCCTCCCATGTGCCAATTCTGGTTTTTAGTTTTTTAATAAAATAGTTACCATTATTAGTTCAAAAATGGTATCTCATTATTTGTTGATTTGCATTTTTTTTTACCATTATTAGTTCAAAATGGTACCTCATTATTTGTTGATTTGCATTTTTCTGATTACCAAACAAGGTTCACTCTCTCCAGTAAAAATATTAAATTAGTTAATAAAGAATGTTAGCTCAAATTTGAATTTGTTTTATAGGAAAAGAATAATTACATACTGTTAAGTACTGCTGTAGGCTTACCTGTAAGAATCTTCATCCTCCATAATAGCAACCTGCTGCTTATTGGTTTGTCCACTGTTGTTCTGCTGACTCAATCCATTGTCACTGTCATTAGCACCAGCATCCATGTTTCCTGACGCTTCCCTTTTGCTGGTTTTCTGCTCCTTTTTTTCTTCAGCCTTTGATGGAAGTTTAATATTAGGAATATTGTTATTATCTCATTCATTAAAAAGACTGTGTTTCCATTGATTTTATCATTTGGATCTTAGTGTAGTTGCTATGACTTGAATCAATACAATATTTGTGTGTTTAATTTCATCACTAAAATTATTGCAAATTCTGCTTAATTTCTTTTTCAATAAATAAGCAAAAATTTTCAAGATTTCTCAAAGGCTTTCTCAATTTTGTGCTCCTATTCATATCATATCCTCTCAAAATGCACTCAGTTTTCTTAACCCAAATACCCGCAGCAATCCTGAGAAAGAAGTACAAAGCTGGAGGGATCACAATACCAGATATCAAACTATATTATAAAGCCACTGTTGTCAAAACTGCCTGGTACTTGCACAAGAACAGACATATAGACCAATGGATCTGAACAGAGAACCCAGAATTCACCCAAACCATTATGCTCAATTAATATTTGACAAAAAAGGCAGGTGCATACAATGGAGTAAAGGTAGTCTTGTCAATAAATGCTGTTGGGAAAATTGGACAGATATATGCTAGACAACCAAATTATAACATACACAAAAATTAACTCAAAATGAATAAAGGACTTAGACATACAACATGAAACCATAAAAATCCAAGAGTAATCCACAAGCATCAAAATATCAGGCATATGTCATAGCAATATCTTTACTGACACAACTCTTAGAACAATGGAAACTAAGGAGAAAATAAACAAATTGGTCTATATCAAAATAAAAAGCTTCTGCACAGCAGAAGAAACCATTAACAAAACAACATGAGAACCCACTGCATGGGAAAATATATTTGCCAATGTTAAATCCGATAAGGGTTTAATCTCCAAAATTTATAGGGAACTCATATAACTTAACAAAAGGAAAATAAACAATCCAATAAAAAACTGGACAAAGGACCTAAATCGATACTTTTCAAAAGTGGACCTACAGGAGGCCAAGAGACATGAAAACATGTTTAAAGTCACTAATCATCCCAGACATACAAATCAAAATGACAACGAGGTACCATATCACACCTGTCAGAATGGTTACCATCAATAAATCAACAAATGGCAAGTGTTGGTGAGGATGCAGAGAAAAAGAAATCTTCTTACACTGCCCATGGGAATGCAGACTGGTGCAGCCACTGTGGAAAACAGTATGAAGTTTCCTCAAAAAGTTAAAAATGGAACTGCCATTTGATTCAGTAATCCCACTTCTAGAGATATACCCCAAGAAATCAGAAAAACCAATCAGAATGGATATATGACCCTAGCCGGTTTTGCCCCGTGGATAGAGAGTCAGTCTTTGGACCAAAGGGTCCCAGGTTTGATTCCAGTCAAGGGCACAAACCTCAATTGCAGGCTCCTCCCCAGCCCTGGTCTTGGTCAGGGCTTGTGCAGGAGGCAACCAATCAATGTGTTTCTCTCACATTGATGTTTCTCTCTTTCTTTCCCTCTCTCTTCCACTCTCCCTAAAAAATCAATGGAAAAATATCTTCAGGTGGAAAAAAAAAAAGGAAGGATATATGCACCTGTATGTTCATGCAGCACAATTTACAATAGCTAAGATTGGGAAACAGCCCAAGTGCCCAGCAGCAGATGAGTGGATTAAAAAACTATGGTGTGGTACGTCTACACAATGGAATCCTATATAATAAAGAGCTAATATGCTAATTGGACCAAACAGGAGAATGACCTTCTGAATGATCTTCTGGACGAAGGTGGGGCTGCAGGGCTGGCTAAGGCAGCTGGGGCTGTGAAAGCCAGCCAAGGCAGCCAGGGCTGCTGGCACCAAGCCCCTTGCACTAAATATGAAGTGCACTGGCAATCCTATACAATAAAGAGCTAATATGCAAATGCTCATCATGCCCCAAAGCCACCAAGCCTTAATGGCTCAGGCAATCAACACTTGGGAGAGAGGAATGGGACCAGCCAGGCACAAATGAGCTCATGAGAGAGGAATGGAGACCAAATATTTTAAAAAGTGAATGGATTAACAATGAGAACAAGGAAGAAATAAAAGGATACCTAGAGTCAACTGAAATGAGAACATGACAACCCAAAATCTATGGGACATAGTGAAAGCAACACTAAGAGGGAACAACAATATAGACCTACCTCAAAAACACGAAAAATCTCAAATTAACAATGTAACCTTTCACCAGAAGCCATGTTTGAAATGAGCTTATTGGATTGTTTTCAAAGGGGTAACATGATCTTTATTTGACTTATTGAGTGATTGATTGATTATGACAGTATTCTTTTTTTTAGTGATTAAAGTTCACCAAACATAAAGTAAACCAGTGAAAAATTCAGTAGCATTTGCCACATGTACCATGATTTGCAATGATCACCTCTATTTAGTTCTAAAACCTTTCATCTCTCCCAAAGGGAACCTCATTCCCATGAAATAAAGACTCCCCATTCCCCTTACCCAAATCTCTGACAACCACTTGAGTGGTTTGTGTCTCTATGGACCCTCCTTTTTTTGGAAATTGTATATAAAAGGAACCACAGAATAAAATAAATATATTTTCCTCTCTGGCATGTGGGGTTTGGTGGCTGAAGCATTGAACCATGCAGGAATGGGTCATGGGTTCAATTCTCAGTCAAGGCATATACACAGGTTTTTAGTTGAATCCCAGTTGTGGCCATGCAGGAGAAAGCCAATCAATGTTTCTCTCTCACATCAATTTTTCACTTTCTCTCTCTCTCCCAGTCCTTCTCTCTTTAAAATAAATTTTAAAAATATTTCTTCACTTGAGGATTTAACAATAAAAAGATTAATTTTGCATTACAAACATAAAACAATGATAGGTAGGCCACTAGGAGACTTTAAGAGGAAGTGATACACATAATTCAATTCAGAACAGGGAAATTAATTTCACAAGAGAGCACTTTACCTTCAAGACCCCATGGTCTGATGTTGGGTATGAATCAATAATGCGAGGTTTGTAGTAAGATATACAACACAAATAAGTGAGTCCATTTCTTTAAAAAAAATCAACAAAACAATTTAAGTGTAAGATCAGCTATTCTACATATCAAATAAATATTCTTGATATATTAACACTGGGCCTTACTTTTATTTCTTTTAAATTTTTCATTATCTATTTCTGCTGCTATCTCTCCCAACCTGTGACCTATTTAATGAAAGCACATTCTGCCTGAGATTAATCTGTTTTCACCACTTACTGGCTGACATAACTTTTATCCCAGAACTGGCGCACATCTGATGATCTAACCCAAGGTGGGAAGATACACTGTCCTTTCCTCCTTGTCTGTTCCTGATTCAAAGACTACCGGATGGCAATAAAAAATGGCAATCTTGCTTTTGTAGCAGGGAAACCACTTATTAAGGAGAACCCATTCCTTCCTTTTACTCTAAAACTATACAGGAAGTTCCTGAAATGTTTGAGGAACTTCCATTTGTTCCTCAACCATTTGAGGAACAAATATATGTCCAAATGTCAAAAACAAATGCTTATGTTGCTAGCCTTCCCACTCCCAGATCACCCCTCTACAGGCTCCAGAACATTTAAAACTTAAGCCCATGAGGGCATAGACTCCTGAAACAAGGGTGGGAACTCAGCATGAGCTTGAGACCACATGCTCCTCAGGGGCACCATTGCACTGAGACATGCCTCTGCATTCTCAGCCACCACAAGTGGATGCGGGGCCAGCCCTTTTGGAATCTCTGACTTCCTACCAGTCTAGCTGAAGCTTCTTCTGTAATCTTTGGTTATAAGACTAATGTTCAGCTAGGCATCATGTGGTTGTTGTGTAATTTAGTTGTCATTCCAATTTGGCCCAGGGAGGAGGTGAGTGTAACTTTTACCTCTTTTGCCTACATCTTGGATCACCCCTAAAAAACTCTGCACTTCAGGGGCTCACTTTTAGGATACGGTGAGGTGAAATGTTTTAAGTGAGGAAGCAAGCATCTGTAATGTTAAAATTCAGCTAGTAATTCTGATAGATTTAACATCTAATAAATTGTATAATTCCAATAGTGCCAAATTAGGTTTGAGGCTTTATATTTTTATTTTAATTTAGACCAAGGCAAGTTATTTTATTTTATTTTTTTCCTTCTTAATTTCAGTCCTGTGATTGGGAGTAACTAATCATAGATTAAGAAGTCTAACAGTTAAATTTTAATTATATTCTAATTTGTCTTTGTCCATACTTGACTATTTAGGAATAAAGTTATTTCAAAACATGTTTCCTGATAGCAAAGACATTTGAAAATCGAAGCAAGCATATTCATTTTCTTCCTTTGCATTTAGAAAAAATATCTCAAGAATCACAAATAAATAGGGCATGTGACAAAGAGGATACATCTGCATATTCAGGACACCCCTCTGTGGAAAGGGTAAGAAAATGTGCATCAAACAAGGCATATTAGAGCAGAGGAAGAACTTACTACTTTCTAAAGATGAGTCAAAGCAGAAGTCACATGAATTTTCTGTAAAATTCAAAATGACTGAGTGCCCTGAGGAAGAGCCACTAGGTGATAACTCTAAAGAAGGGGTAAGCTTAAGACAAATGCCTTCTAACTTGACAAGTAAAGTGCTTGATTGTGAGGGGAAAGATGGATTTGGAATGTCTGATTCTGCAGCATTGCAAACATTTCCTAAATGAGAGAAACACACTCTCAAAATTGTTTCTTCATCTCTTGCAAACCCTGGATCTCTGGAAGACTCTCCCTGGTCCTCTTCTGAGCTTTGTTAAAGAGAAAAGGAATTACACTCTGAAAATGATCACAATGCCCTAAGAACCAGAGCCTGGAAGAGGAGCCCACAGGACATCTGTCTGTGAAAATCAGCAGAGCTTCTGCCCTTCAGAAAGAGGTGGGAGTGTACTAGAAACCCAGGAATCCTCTTAAAGAGCCAGTGCACAAGTATCATTCCCACCACTCACCCTGGGCCTATGAAGAAAGGGTGGCTCAGAGTGGACAGGGAGTCATGTGGGGAGACTGCTTTGTGTGACTCTGGGAGAGAGCTGAGGAGATGGTTTCTGGGTGCCCACCTGTGCTGAGTCCCTCTCCCACAATGTCCATAGATGCCATCACCCCTGAGTCAAGCTCTCCCTTCCTTATGGCCTCAGCCTGGGGAATGTACTAGCCCATCATCCTGAATCCTTGTCCAAAACCCTGTGGATCTACAGACTGCAAAGGAGCCAACTGCCTGGGCCCATGGTGTACACATTCATGGAGGACTCTTAAGGAGGTTGGGATGGACTCAGGGGGTGACAGAGACTGAGTTGTGTGACTTTGGGTTGGGGGTTTTTATTCCCTTGTTGGTCTAACTGAGGCCACCATTTCAGTGCTGAGCCCTCTCTTCACACAGCCCAATCTTGATACTTGGGGCCTGATGAATTCTGCTGGCCTTACTCTAATGACTCTCAGAGGCCCCACCCAACCACAAAGGTCCACAGGTCTCCAGTGGGTTGTAACTGGCATTTGTATATCCTGGGACTTGTGCTCAGTGGCCTCACACCCAGAAATAAAGCTGAGTTTAAATCTGTAGCAATCTGGTAAACACCACTTGCACCTACCTGATGACTCACTTACCTCATGTAACTCACATACCAACAGGAGCTCTTTCAGTGACTTACCCCAACAGAATGCTGGTAGGTGGAGGTGGATCTTGGGAATTTTGCTCAGCTGCCCCATGGGCTTGGTGCTGGTAGCAGGAGGCATTGCTCTGCAGCTTGGCCCCTCCCAGCTGCACCCAGGCCTAGCGGAGGCAGTCGCAAACTGGATCGCTTTGTAGCTCCACACAGGTAGCCCAGGGGAAATCACAGGCAGAGACTGACATCTTGCAACAGAGTCCCTCCCAAGAGGCCCCAGAACCAGCACACTCAGTGGGGCGCTTCAGAGCATGACCCAGTTTGCTCCACAAGCAGAACACCCAAATGACAATCTGGGCAGGTACCACACAGAGCTGGCATGAAGCATGAATTATTTGACATGGGGTCAGTCTTTGAACAGCAGCTTGTATACTGTGTGTCCTCAGCCAGCATGTAGATCAACCCCAATTAGCTGATGTGCTTCCCACATACACAGAGGGTTGGCAGGGGAAGGACTAGATGTCAAATCAGTAATGGAGGAGGGTTACATGCCTATGTAATGAGTGGATCACTTAGACTCCATTTAATTTGTTTGACAGGAGCAGGGGAAGCAGCTCCTTTTTTTTTTTTTTTTTTTTTTTTTGTCATTTGAGGCCACACTAGGACTCAAGGGGACCTAAGCCCCACTCTGTGAGTCAGAGTTCAGGTTGATGAGACCACAGTCCTATTTGTTATCAAAAAAATCTTTCCAGTGGCTCCACTGTTTTAAATACCTTTGTAAAGAAACCTTGAGTGGTGCTAGTTCTTTCTATTAAATGAACAAATAGAAGAGCAGCAACTCCTTCAGGACTTCCTTGAGCCTCTTTTTTTAAGCTGCCTTTCTGGAGATCTCCCAACATCCTGTGGCCTTCCTTATTAAAACTTATCTTTAACTTGTCACAAACCCCAATATTCTCAACCCAGTGTTGTTCCTCTTGATACTTGGAATTCTCCTGCTAATTCTATTCTTATCCTCTATTGACTGTGTTCACTACCATCCTCCATTTTTCTATTATGAAAGTCTCCTACAGAATGATAAGGAAGGTAGTTTATTATACTTAGGCAACCTAAATTTACAAGTCAGTTCCACTACCTTATATATCCCAATGAGTCACTTTAATCTCTTCATTTCCAGTATTCTATGCCAGCATCAGTTAGCCAACACATTAAACACAGGTTGAAAGGCTAGAGGCAGTTTTGTTTAATTAATTGCTAGGCTTACTTAAACTACTGAATTTCTATGTGCCTTTGTTTCTGTCTATAGGAAAATGAACACCATAGCTGGCCGAATTGGAAAAAAAAAAAAATAACAAAAAAAAAAAAACCAACACACACACGCAATGAAAGAAACACCAATAAAAGCAGAGAATAAAATAAAATAAATCAAAAACTCATGGAAGAGGGAAAAAAGACTATAGTAACAAAGAAAAAACCTCATACAACTAAGCAAAGGTCTTAGCCTAAAGAGAAAACCAGACTGGGAAGTAAGTAAATAGAGGAATCAATGAAAAATATCCTCTAAATACACGCTGAATTTAACATGAACTATTCATAGATATTCCTTACTTACAGATAAGTAATTCATCCCAAGAAGAAGAGATAAAGAGATATTCTTTTACCTAACAACCCTTGCCTGATGAGGCCTTGCTTAGGTACAACCTTTGGTTCTGTGGCCATAGCTAACTGAGAAGGGCCCTACAGGCTTTTGTGGGAAGAGCAAGGTCCTATTTAGCACTACAGTTGTCAAGGAGGGTAAGATAAATGCTTAGACTCACTGAGCCTCTTAGAAAATCTCTAAATCCGAGTTAACACACAATCAGATTTTACTTTCTGAGTTGATCTGATTCACATCTATATCTCAATGCCAGCACTACACAGGAACTTATCCGTGTATGCTGACAAACAACAATAGATTGGGGAGTCAAACAGGTTGAAAGTCAAATCATGGGTTGGCCACTTGCTAACTATGGAAACATGGGTCAATTCATCCACCTCCCTGAATTACCTCATTAATAAAAAGTAGGCTACAATCCACAGCTACATTGACACCTCGAGATGACTATCTAACACAGGTTAATTCCATAATATAGGGTCTAGCCCACAGTAGAACACTCTAGAACTTTTAGTTTTTTTTCTCTGCATTCCCTTTGGTAACATATAATTTTTAAATACTGATAAAATTTTACCTGCATAAAGAGTCTTCTTCAGAGATCTCATACACTATTAAGGAAAAGAGTAAAATACATTTTAAAACAACAATAGAAAAATACAGGACACTAAAAGTATCAGAGTAATGCTTTGTCAGAAAGTATTCCTTTAGGACCACACACACAGACTATACCAGAGGGAATATTAATCATACTATAGGTAGGCTGTTAAGAGCACTTATTTTCTCTTTTTAAATATATCAAATCCAAAAATAAAAAACAATGGGATCTTTCAAAATGTGATACCTACTTGTCAACTGATATTTACAATGAACATAATCCTAAGCAAAACCCATAAAGTTGACAGAAAACGGCAACATTAGTAGAAGCAGAATTGCATATAATAAAAACCTACTATGCTAAGTGTCTGGTTGTCTGGTCAACCATTCAACCAATCAAAGCATAATATGCTAATGATATGCTAAGGAAGCTCAACTGCTCGCTATGATGTGCACTGACCATCAGGGGGCAGATGCTCCAACCAGTAGGTTAGCTTGCTCCTGGGGTCCGGTGAATGGAGCTGAGTGAGATGGGCCTGACACACCCCGAAGCCCTCCCATGGTCCTTCCCCAGCCTCCATTGTGCACCAGTGGAATCTCTTGGACTGGCCTGTACCCTCTCATAATCTGTGACCCTTTGGGGGATGTCACAGGAATGGTTTTGAACTGATCCTGCAGGTCACTCCCCTCAGGAGGACGCCAGATGTAGGGCTCAGAGTCTCTAATAATAAAAACGTAATATGCTAATTAGACTGGACATCCTTCCAGATGATCTTCTGGATGAAGCCTCAGTGGCAGTAGCCGAGGCCAACATTAGAATAATGAAGACCTGATAACTCCACAGGGAGAGGACTCAGGAAGCTTGTGCCTGGTGTCCTCCACCCTTTGTCATGCAAACATTTGCTCTTTGCTGATTTTACTTTGGTCTTTCATGGTAATAAATCTCAGGTATGAACACAACTATATTCTGAGTCCTATAAATCTCTCTCGTGAATAAACAAACTTGGGTGTGGGTTTAGGATCTTTTACAAAATTGCATTATGTGAAATTGTTATTATGTGTTTTGATGTATTATACATAATTACAGTCAGAAGCTGATTTCACAAAATACCTGTCTTTGATTTTGTTTTGCTCAGTGCTTGTTTTGGAGATGCCTGTAGATCTATAGCTATTGGAATAAAGGCAAAAAAAAAAAAAAAAGGGGGGGGGGGAGAGATAAATAAAACACTGATGCCAGAAAACATTGTGAAACAAGCAACAATCCCATTTACTCAGAATAGAAAATACAGAGCCCTAATTATTGGTAACGTGTTCTATAACATACAAGTTCCTCTCAAGAAAAGGTAAACACCATACTGTCAATTTTCTTCAACTAAGCAGGGTTTAATTCCTTTTTAGAATAGTTATGAATCAATCAAGTATCTGTGATAACTACGCAAAAACAAGGATTATCATTTAGCATAATAGTATCCTTGTGCTTACAGAATTTTTTATTTGTCCCTAATCCTACCTAATAAAAGAGTGATATGCAAATTAAGCATCTCTCCTCTACACCCACAAGCAATGTCCACCGACATGCCCACCGGCCAATCAAAGTGAGTATGCAAATAAGCCCAACCAAGATGGCTATCTGCCACAGAGAGCAGGAGGGATGCTTGGGTTTCCCAGGCAACAGCGGAAGCCAAGCTTTCTGCCTGCACTTGGAAGCCTAGGCCTCCACTCAAGGCTACAAAGTTTCAATTATAGAAGGTCAACTAATCCAAAAATGGCTGACAGCCATGGAACAAGCAAGGGGCTTGGTTCCCCTCCAGGATACAAAGTTTCAATTGTAGAAGGTAAATAAATTCCAGATACCAGGGCCTCCGCTGGGGTCGCCAGGGGGCGTGGCTGGCCTGCAAAGCACCACAGACCCCTTGCTCAGGCTGCCCCACACCCCAAGGGAACCCCACCCTGATCCGGGACACCCTTCAGGGCAAACCAGCTGGCCCCCACCCATGCACCAAGCCTCTATCCTATCTAGTAAAAGAGGAATATATCGATTGACCATTACTCCAACACACAATAGCTGCCCCCATGTGCCCACATGTGGACACGAGATGGCCAGCAGGGGAGGGCAGTTGAGAGGACCAGGCCTGCAAAGAAGGGCAGTTAGGGGTGACCAGGCTGGCAGAGGAGGGCAGTTGGGGGGAAACAGGGTGATAGGGGAGCAGTGTCCTCACACAGTTACAATTGCACAACAAACTAGGTGCCACATCTGGGTAGCACACTGGCATTTTTGTTATTGTGAAACACTTTTGTACTTTGATTGAAATTTGTAGAGTCCTGAATTGGGTTATTTGCATACTTATTATAATTATATTCTGATTGATGATAACAGAGCATCTTGTTCTAAAGAAATTACAGCGTCCTGACAATTATCCAACAAACAGAAGGAAACATCTTGTTTACTGAATCAATATATCTCATTCTGTTTTGACTTCTGAGGATTGAAGTTGATAATAGTGAGATCTTGTTGGCATTATCTATAAAACACTCGATGATTCTCAACAGGTCTTGCCTCTCTGATTTCTGTGTTATTGGTGGTATCTTTGAAAACAATTTCATTGGGCCCTGCCAAGACAGCTCAGTGTTGAGCATCAACCATTGAAACTCGAGGTCAAAATTAGATTCATGGTCAGGGCACAGGCCCCTTTTGCAGGCTGGATCCCCAGTGTGGGGTATGCAGGAAGTAGCTGATCAATGATTCTCTCTCATCATTGATGTTCCTATGCCTCTCTCCCTCGCCTATCCTCTCTGAAATAAAGAAAAACAATATTGAGATTGTTGCATACTAAGTGTTGTAGTTCTTATTGTTTGTCATTTCTTTGTGGTACCAGGAAAGTATTGTTGAGTTCCCAGTTATAGTGACTTTTTTTAGTGAGACAAAGCACTATGTAAAAAGAGGGTTTCACTTATTAAATGTAATCCACTGGCTTTAAAAAATAAACAAAAGATCCATTTTTAGAACAAGTCTTATTTGTTACAATGTTAATATAGAGGAAGCATACATACAACATCCTAACTTAAAATCATTTTTCTTTTTTACATAAAGATATCATATAGGATTTTAGGGGTCAGGACTAAATAAATGAACCTCTTTTCAATCAATATTGCCCCAGATTTTAAAATTACCTATAATTAACTTTTTTAATAATACTAGATACTATTCTATTAAGAAGGATTAAGAAAAGCTACACATGCAACTTACACATTCTTTGTGTGTGTGCGTGAGTGTGTGTGTGTGTGTGTGTGTGTTTTATTGCTCTTTAATTAGCAAAAATTTATTACTCTTCATCTATGGTAGAGCCACCAAGAGTAATTGACTATCAAAAAGTCTTACCAAGATTGCTACATTTAGAAGATCTTACAAGTCTTTCTCCTGGATATTCTGAAGTTAGTTGTTGCTTGTTGTGACTAAAAAATAGTGATGAACAATATTACTATGTTAATACAAACATAAAAAATTTCCCAAATATTATAAATTCTTAAACAGTTCAGATAACATCAGAATCAATATTAAAACTTTAATTCTACTGTACATTCCAAATTTGTAAATTCTACAAACTTCTTATGAAGCATGTAATTTTTTTTTTAAAGGATAAAGCAGTCATGATTTGAGGGCAATATAGTTTGGTGAATTAATTGGAGTTAGCTTGACATAATGGCAAGTCTCTTGAACTCAGATATTCTAGTTCTATAACCAACAGTTATTTGTTCTCAAACAAGTCAATTTTCTGTGGCTCAAAGTACTCCTCTACAAACTAACAGTGTTACTGCCTTACTTTTGAAGATTGCTTGGAGAATTAAATAAGATAATACAGGAAAAAGAGATGCTTGGAGAAACAGTAAGGCAACTCTTTTTTGAAACTATTTTAGAATCCCAATGAAATCCCAATGTGGATTTTTCATAGTTTTTAACATTCAAATGTTTCAGTTGTCAGAAAATATTATTAACTAGAGGTCTGGTGCGTGAAATCGGTGTGTCTTGGGGGAAGAGAGTCCCCTCAGCCTGACTACCTCTGCCTTATCATAGTTCAGGAGTCTTTGGGGTATGTCTGACTGATGGCTTAGACCCACTTGGTAGTTGGACATCCTTAGTGCTGCCTCAGAGGCGGGAGAGGCTCCTGCCACTGCCACTGCCACGGTGCTCACTAACTGTGAGCCCAGCTCAGGGCTTCTGGCTGAGTGGTATTCCCTCTGTGGGAGCACACTGACAACCAGGGGGAAGCTCCTTTGTTAAGCTTCTGCCCCCTGGTAGTCAGTGTGTATCATAGAGATGGTTGGTTCCACCATTTGGTTGATTTGCATATTAGCCTTTTATTATACAGGATGGAACTACCTGACAGTCAATGTGCCCCACTGAAGGCTCCCGGGTTGTGAGAGGGCACAGGCCAGTCCAAGGGATCCTATCGGTGCACAATTAGAACCAGGAAGGGAAGTAGGAAGTTGGCCAGCCGGGAAGGGACTGCAGGACGGCTCCAGGACATGTCTGGCCCATCTCAGTCCTGATCAGCTAGACCCGAGCAGCAAGCTAACCTACCAGTCAGATCCTCTGCTCCTGATAGTCAGTGGACATCTTAGTGAGTGGTTGAGCAGCTTTAGCATATCATTAGCATATTATGCTTTGATTGGTTGAATGGACAACTGGACAACCAGACACTTAGCATATTGAGCTTTTCTCATATAAGATTTTGGTTATTAGCTTTTCTTCCTTTGTGGTCTGTAATTCAGGATGTCTCAGTTACTATATAACTTGCAACTAAATTTATGTACAAATTCATTACCTCATGAAGTCAGATAACACAATGCTCCCTTATTTTTGTTATGAATCATACCAATCACAGAAAACTAAGAGAAGTCAGGACCTGGCATGGACAACTACTATCATTTCCCTTTCTACTCACACTGTGAACCAGCAGATCTTTATGAAAATGATGCTTAATATCCCTGTCCACTCCTAATGGCTTGGATGATAGAATCCTACTTGTCTCTCATGGATACTGATGAGCCATGGATGGGGCTTTAGCAATTGTAATGACCAATAACCTACTTTTGAATCAGAGCTTTTTTAACTGGCTTCCATGTGAGGCATAATTTAAAATAATTTGTAACCTGAGGCAAATTCAACTCACATGGGAATGTTTCATTCTTATGGCAAGGAAATCCCTTGAGGGGCCAACCTCAATTATGGAGTCTTAGGCAGGCTGCTGTCTATTTCTCTGGGAAAGGTGACATGGGATCTTTCACTACCTAAGCAAAGATGCACTAGTGTCTTTGAGGGGCAGATCTAGTAACAAAGGAGAAAGTCTGGTCTTTTCCTGAAGCTTTATTTCAATCTCTCCGACAGCTTAGAATGCTTCCAAATAACACCTGCTTCTTCTACCCTACACCCTTCATTGTTTCACTGTCCCCAGCTTTAATAAATTACTCTCCAAATAAAAAAACAAGGAATAAACAACTGTACCTTTCCATGCGATCAGCTTTTGAACTTTTAGTTACTAAAAGTTTGACCATTTTCTCTTTGTTTCCATATTTAGCAACTGAAAATGGTGTGAAGTCATTCTGTATAAACAGAAAAAACAGTTTATAATTTTTTAAATTACATATATATGTACACAAACTGAATATTAAAACTTATACAAGATCCTCTGAACATATAATACAGAAAGTAAATAAAAAGTAGCCCCTTTTGCCCTGGCTGGTGTTCTCACTGGTTAGAGCACTGGCCTGCTCATGGAAGGGTCCAGATTTGATTCCCATTCAAGAGATTGTACCTGGGTTGCAAGTTTGGTCCCCTGCCCTGGTCAGGAGGCACCCACACATTAATGCTTCCCTCTCTCTCTCACCTCTCAATCCTTCGCTCCCTTCCACTTTCTTTAAAATCAATTGGGGCGGGGGGGAATCCTCTGGCGAGGAGGAAGAAAAAAAAAAAGATCTCCTATCTTCTCACCCCTTTGCAGTCACTGACTATTCTTCCCTTTAAATGCCCTCCACTGCCTCTTCAACAGATTAACTGCAACATGATTCTCCAAATCTCACTTCCAACAAGAACAGTCTGTGTTCCAAGAATCTTTGTTCCTATCCTGGTATCCTGTTGCTATTTTGTTGCCTGTGGACTGGGGCTTCCTCTTCCCACTTGCACTCACCCAGCTCCTCTTGCTGGGCACTAGGCCTCCTCCTCCCACCCACCCCCAGCAGCACCATTTCCTAAGCCCCTGCCAGCATAGCAGCCAGTCCTCAGCATCACTTCACTCCCCTAGGCCTTCAGTCCTTAAAGGGCTCTGCGCCTATTTCCCACTCCTATCAGGCACTAACAGGAAGTTCTTCCTTCTGGGGTGGAAGGGTCGATGGGAGGCAGAGCTTTTCCCCTTCCATGAACACTACATTTCCCCAGCCCCCTGACTGGGCTTTGGAGTTGTTGCCATGGTGACAGGGCCTGATCTATTATATTTAGTGTATGTATGTGAGAAAGAAAATGCTTGTGGAGAAGAAAAAAAGAGAGAAAAAAGAGAGAGAGCAACAGTGAAAGTGAGAGCAAGAGCGAGAGCGCAAGCTAGGAAGGAAGGAAGGAAGGAAGGAAGGAAGGAAGGAAGGAAGGAAGGAAGGAAGGAAGGAAGGAAGAAATACTGGTGTGGCTCAGTGATTGAGTGTTGACCCTTGAAACAGGAGGTCATGGCTGAATCCCCAGATGAGGATGGGCAGGAGGCTGTCAATTCATAATTATTTCTCATTGATATTTCTATCTCTCTTTCCCTCTTCTTTCCTTTCTCTTTAAAATTAATAGAACATACAATTTTTAAAAAGATTGAAACTAAAGTAAAAACATGTATTTTAAGTATTTTGTAAATAAAGTTACGTGATCTATACCTTGTTTCTCGCTTCCATATTTTCCATACAGGAAAGTAGCTTTTCCACTATAGCTGTGTTGGTACCAAGGAGAGCATAGTGGAGAGCATTGTTGCCGTGGATGTCCATCACATTTGGATTGGCACCATGGTCTAGTAGAATGGTGGCACATTCTTCTTGCTCATATTGTATGGCCTGTCAGTATTATGCCAAGAAATAGATTATAAGTTCTAGGAATTCAAAGTAAACATTCCACAAGTTTCACCAATGACTTCTAGTTAAATGAGATAAACTCATTTTTATCCTAACTATTTAAATTAAACCCATCTCATGTTGATATAGTTGGCGAGTACATACGTGAATGAGAGCAGTTTTGTTGTCAATGTCACAGAGGTTCAATAAGCAACGTCTGCGTGTCAGCAGTCTCACCACTCTCGGAAAGCCCTTGCCACAGGCCACATGTAGAGCAGTCCTATAAAAGTGAGAGGACTACTTAGGAACTTAGAGTGCACTAGATGCAAGCATACAATTGTCCATGTTATTGTAAATATTTCTCTCTATGCCTTCAAAGCAAATATTTAATTTTCTTCTGTGGATAGTACAATATTTATTAGTTCTTGTTACTCATCACAATAGAGAAAGAAAAGCCTATTTGAATACAGAGAGGATGACCTGGGAATCTTGGTTCTAATCCTATTTTAACTGTCACTTATTAGCTGTCACTGGCATTTCTTGACTTCAATTTCCTCCTCAACAAAATGGGGATAAAAATAATAGGTATCTCACAGGACACCATTGTTTATTTTAATGAGAATCTATGCAAAGTATTTACTACAGTACCTGGCACACAAAACACAGCTCAATAATTGTGATAATATTAGTATCATTATTACTACCACTTTACAAAGACAACATTTCAATTAAGTAAACTGATATCATTATAACTACTTTGAAGATGTGTTTAAAGAATCAAAAAGAACACAGTATTTAAATTATTCTAGAATGATTATATTATCTCACTTTAATATCTCTGATATTGGAATCCAATTTTTAGTTCAGAATGTCTTATAGCTATTATTGGCAGCATTTAAAAAAAATATTGGTACATACAATACTGACATCATGCCACGGTTCCTTACATTAAGTAAAGTAATAATAACTACAACAGACCTCTTGCAATTCTAGTCAAATGGTTGGCATTTAAATAAATTTTAATTCTTAAAAGCCTTATAGGGGAAAGAAGACTTATAAAGCAAAACACAAATTTTGTTTTTAAGTAATTCTTCCTCTGATTTTCAAAGGGAACTTAAGCCAAAGGAGAATCAGAATTCAAATACATAGGATGGCTCATTTTGCTCAATATTTAGATTTACAGATTGTAGGGAAAGCATATGTTCCCAATGATCAATATTTGTATTTCATATTATTATACATTTCAAAAGGGCAGGCAAAGGTTATCTTTTACAATTTCCTACATTCAAAAAAATTTATTTTGTTTAAAAGCAGGGAGAAAAAACTTAACCTGATGAGGGCCTAATTTCAGTTATAAATTTCTTATTTTGCTCATATTGGTCAACATGAAGATTATAAGAATGAAAAGAGCCTAAGAGGGTTTAATCACCCAAATATATAGTGAACTCATACTTGATAATAAACAATCCAATCAAAAAATGGGCAAAGGATTTAAATAGACACTTTTTGAAGAGACATATGTAAAGATGCTCAAATTTACTAATCACTCCAGAAATGCAAATCAAAATAAGAATCAGGTACCATCTCACACCTGTCAGAATGGCTATCATCAACAAATCAACAAACAACTAGTGCTGATGAAGATTTGGGGTAAAAAAGAATTGCTGGTGTGAATGCAAACTGATGCAGCCACTGTGGAGAACAGTATGGAGTTTCCTCAAAAAATTAATAATGGAACTCCCATTTGCTATATAAAACGAATTATGTAATTTATCTAATTATTTCATAATGATATTTTAGTATAAATAGAATTGATGGGTATAAGGAATATATATATATATTCAGCATCAAATCACCTATTTCAAAAGTCAAAAGCAACTTAAACTTGAAGCAGTAATATACAGGCAATCTCTGGTCAACTTCACAAATTTTGTGGATGGAAATATTATTTCACTCCTCTTTTTTTAACTTATCCAAGTTTCTTACCAGGGACACTAAATATTTTTTCTTTTGTCCACTTGTTACTTATATTTATGCAAAAAGTTACTTTGTCCACTTTAAAATTAGAGTTTTTTTTCTTGTTAATTTTAAAGACTTCTCCTTAAAAGGAAGACTTATTTTCTCTCTGATACACATACATTGCAAATATTTTGCAAATACATTTTCTTTTAGTTTGACAATATTATTTTCTGATACACAGGGGATTTGAATTTTTTATATTGCTCAATTAACCTCCTGAAATCTTGCTCTTGAAGTCTTGGTCAATATATTTTTTAACTGTATAAATAGGCATTTGCACTTTCTTCTAGTTCTTTTCTCATTTTCTATATTTAAAATTTTTAATCTGGAATTTATTTTAGTCCAATTACTTTTCTCCAAATACTCAACAGAAAATGTCCACCATTTTTAATTGAACTTTTCCTACACACATGAAATATCACCAATATCAATTTCTAGAGTCTTATATATATTTGGGGTGTTTGGGAATTTTCCATTCTATTCCAATCATTTATCTGTAAATAAATAATTTGTCAAAGTTTATATCAGATGTTGATAGCTAGAAGGGTAAACCTGTGTGTGCTATACAAAATTTTCTTAATTTCATCACAATAATGAAAGATAGCATGTAACTGAAATAATTTTAAAACATATTTATTTGGTTGTAAAATTGATAAACACAGGAAGAGCACACATTTTGAGAAAGTGATTCTTTCTAATCAGGACCACAGCCATCTTCCCACTTCAAAGTTCCTTCTGAGGTCCCTCCATAAAGAACATAGGTGCACAATGATATAAAGCAGATATTGGATTTTACCCGAAGAACATTTAGCCCAGAAGTTGATCAGTTATGGGAATTATTTCTCTCATTATGCATTTTTCTATAGCATGTAATATTACAGTGTAAAAATGTGTACATCCTATATAATAGAAGCCTTATATGCATATCCACAGAACAACCACTATGAAGCGCACTGACCACCAGGGGACAGACACTGAATGCAGGAGATACGCCTGGTGGTCAGTGTGCTCCCACAGGGCGAGCTTCACTCAGCCAGAAGCCTGGCTCAAGGCTGGCAAGCGCAGTGGGATGACAGGAGACTCTTCTGCCTCTGCAGCAGCACTAAGGAGCAATGAGCAGGCAGTTGGTAAGGAGCTGGGGGTCCTGGACTGTGAAAGGGTGCAGGCTGGGCTGAGGGATTTTGTGTACCAGGCCTCTAGTCTATTACAAAATGTTGTATATACTTAATTTTGTTTCCAATATTGATATATCAGTCAAATGTTCTATAGGAGGAATTGTGAGTGGGTCCTTTTGTTTTTGCTCATAAAGTTGGTCTGAGGGCTAGACCCCAGGTCAGGTGTTCCCTGGAGAGGAGCTGTGGGGCCCCGGGAGGAAAGTCAGCCCAGTGCCCTGGCTGACAGGAGACTGCTCTCCAGCTGCTGAGCCAGAACCACCCACCTCCTCCCAGTGGACCCCAGGCCCCCAGCCTCCCAGTCCCCATTACCTGCTCATCCTGTCCCTATCATTCAGGCTACTTTTCCTGAAAAATAGGATTTGCTTCACTTTCCGCACGTTACCCACACTGGCAGCTTTGTGGATTGCTCCCATATCTTTTTCTCGAAAGAGAGGCCTTTTGGCTCCCACACCACTGCTCCCAGGTTGGGTGGGGGAGTCCATGGCCACCATGCGGGGACTTCTCAGAAAAGAAAACACCTTCTTCATGGCAGAGAGTCAGGGCTTCAGAGAAGCCTCACCTTCCCTCCGCTTTTCACTTTTCGCGCCTCCTGAGCTCAATACCAGCTCTCTAGCCAACCACCTCACGCCACAGCATTCAAGCAGGGCAGTTTGGCAGTTTAGCATCTCTCCTCTCGGAATCATAGTAACCAAGCAACGGCCTCTGACATCACTAGGCATGTGCATAGGGCCTTGTGGTCAAGGATAGCCAGACCCCATGTGCAAAGCCCAAGTAACTCAAATCTCAGAGACTGCCTGGTGGGTGTGTCTCCCTAGTTAGAGCTTCAGCCCAAGAACCAGAGGGTGGCAAGTTCCATAACTAGTCAAGGGCATGAACCGAAGTTGCAGATTAGAGTCCTCGTACCCAGTCATGTGCATTCCAGAGGCAGTCAACCAAAGTCTCCCTCATATCGATTTTTCTCTTTCTCTCTCTCTCTCCCACCTCCACTTCTCCTCCTTCCCTTCCTTCCAAAAATGAACAATTAATGGAAATAAATAAACACAGTGAAGATTAACAAAAAATACAATTTTTAAAAATCTCAGTGATTGCCTGTGGGCAGGTGTGGGTTCTGTTCCAACACCCCTGGGAGTTGGCCAAGTGTTTGCAGAGGCTTGCAATAGTTACCCCAGTAAAACAGCAGTCTTTGCCTAAGACAGGGCTAGGTTGGTGTGGAACTTCAGGATGATCAAGGTCTGGTCCCCCAGAAAACTCCCCTTAAAAAATCTCTAACTAGTTTATCTGTTCCACATCCCTCTGGCCCCAGCCAATCTCCAGGTAATTTAGCAGAGGCAACAACAGAAGGATGTTTTCATGGTTTCAGAGACTGTGGCAATGTGTGTCTGCAGGTGCAAATTTATGAGAAACCAGTGCCTGTTCTCCAGATGAAAGCACCTTTCCGCAGGCCTCTTACTCTTACCCCTTTGGCCCACCTCTTACATTACATTGCATTTTCCCCAAATGTATCCTTAATCAATCCAAGATTTATTTTGGAGCCTGGTGTTCACATTTAAGAACTTTCTTAAAAAATGTCTATTCACATGTCCCAAACCACCTTTACTCGCCTAGTTTAAAATGTTACTTTACTTTGCATTACACTCTCTGGTTATGTTTTCTGTTTTGGGGTGGTATGTTTTATCCATAGAACTGCCTGCTTCCTTTTGCATTTGCCCTGCATTATTTAAACTTCTTTATAAAATGTATTATAGTATTTTACAGTTTCAATGTACCCCCTCCTTATTATTCTTTTTCTGTCTCCTCCTAGCAATGTTTACCTTGAAATTATTTGAAATGAAGATTTAAAAAAAATATATTTTATTGACATTTTACAGAGAGGAAGGGAGAGTTATAGAGAGTTAGACATATCGATGAGAGAGAAACATCAATCAGCTGCCTCCTGCACACCTCCAAACCAGGGATGTGCCCGCAACCAAGGTACATGCTATTGACCAGAATCGAACCTGGGACCTTTTAGTCCACAGGCCAAAGATCTATCCACTGGGCCAAACCCATTAGGGCTGAAATGAATTTTATTCAGTATGATATGTTTTTAAAAAAAATCTTAGATTTTAATTAGTCTGAGAATTAACTTTAACTGACAATCTCTTGAATCAGTATATTCAAATACCTATGATGTCTCTCAATTAATGTAAGTCCTATTATATGTTCCTTTCAGCTTTTGGTAGTTTTGTTGCTTTTTTAAAAATAAATATTTTAAAATATTCTTATTTATTTAGAGAGAAACATCTGTCATCCCACTTATTTAAGTTTTCATTGGTTGCTCCTTATATGTGCCTGGACTGGGATTCAAACCCAGAGCCTTGCAATACCTGGACCATGCTCTAATCAACTAAGCTCCCAGGCAGGATAATACTTTCATTTTTGAGTTTTTGGTGTTTTTTGTTTTTGTTTTTGTTTTTGTGGTTGTTGCTGACACCATTAGCTATGTAGTATTTGTTTTCCTTTTAAATCCTGCTCACTATGGACATATCAGAGATTTTTCATTTTTTATTGTGAATGGAATATTTTTCCATTATCATTATAAATGACTAGAGACCTTGTGCACAAAATTTGTGCTTCGGGAGGGGGTGTCCCTCAACCCAGCCTGCACCCTCTCCAATCTGGGACCTCTCAAAAGATGTCTGACTGCCCCTTAGGATTGGACCTAAACAGGCATTCAGACATTCCTCTCACAATCCAGGGCTGCTGGCTCTCAACTGCTCGCATGCCTGCCTTCCTGATCACCCCTAACTGCTTCTTCCTGCCAGCTTGATCACCCCCTAACCACTCCCTGCCAGCCTATTTGCCCCTAACTTCCCTCCCCTGCAACCTATCTTCCCCCTTCCTCCAATTGCTCTCTCCTGCAGGCCTGGGTTCCTGCCAACTGCCCTTCCCTACAGGTCTGGTCGCCCCCAACTTTCCTCCTCTGCCAGCCTGGTCATCCCTTAAGTGCCCTCCCCTGCAGACTTGATTGCTCCCAACTGCCCTCCCTTTCAGACCTGGTCCCTCCCAACTGCCCTCTCCTGCCAAAGATCTTTTGCTGAGGGACAAGTGCCTTCATTGGTAAAAGAACAATTAACCAAAACAACAACAACAAATTCTCAGGACCAATTTTTTTTTTTTTTTGTGTGTGTGTGTGTGTGTGTGTGTGTGAATGGTTTAAACTATGATCACCAAGCATTTGCCTCCTACAGCAGCCCAATTAGAAAATGATCTACTGTACCCTATTTGCGCCACAGATTTACAGGAGAGGCTCTCTGTAGTGACATGTGAAGAGAAGGCTGACATTCCTGATTCAGCCTACAGTGAGGATCAGAGACATGACCTGGCTACAGAGAGGTAGGAGGCAGTCACCAGGACTCCTGGTCAGTGGACCCTAGTGTTTCTCAATGGACCAGATACTCAGAGTAAACATTAGGCCCACTCTAAGTTTCTGTGTTTCCTTGGTCAAATGAGCAGTTGGAATTTAAAATTCCCCATTCCCAGATTTTTGTAGAACTAATATTGGACCCAGAGCAGATGCCCTGTAGAAAGATGTTGCTTGGAATCCTCATGCCTATTGAAGTCTCAAATAATGCCCTGGTTTAGCCTCCCTGCACACCCATGTGATCTTACTTATATGCAGAGTCCAATACATAAAATAAACTGACCAGAAAAATAGAAACAGGCATGGATACATGAAACTGTCTGACAGGTGTCAGAGGGGCAATGAAGAGGTGGACTGGATAAATGAAGGTGAAGGGAATAGCAAAGAACACATATGTATGGCCCAAGGACACAGACAGCAGTATGATGGTGGCCTGAGGGAAGTGGGGGGGGGGGGTGCTGGTGAAGGTGGGCATAGCAAAAGAATAGGATTATTTGTAATAGTGTCAATAATAAAAAAACAAATGAAACTCAGTTAAAAAACAAAAACAACTTCATATGAAAGTCTCTGTCATCAAGGAGTAGATAATCTAAATGGCAGGCCAAAAAGTCCAACGGAAAAGATCTAAAATGGACTATTTGTGTTTCCTGCTCTGATGCATTAAATATATATTAACAGGTTTCACTCTCATTACTGCCAAGGAGATAATGTGTGACTCCTTTCTCAATTCCGTATTCAATTAGCTGCCAAATAAATACTGTTCTTTATTTGCAATATCCTATTCACATTACCTGAGCCTAGTTCAGGCCATTAAATATTTTCACCCAAACAGAGAACACCATCTTCTTTATTTTCTTTTTTAAACATTTTTACTGACTTTTAGAGAGGGAGAGTGAAATATTGATGGGAGAAGGCCCTGACAGGCTGCCCTGTGTACATCCCCTACCTGGGATTAAGCCTGCAACCAGGGCATGTGCCCTGACCTGGAATCAAACTGACAACCCCTCAATGCACTGGACAATGCCCAACCAACTGAGTATGTTTAAGGGAAAGGATACCTAATAATGAATATGAATATTAAAAGTATACTCTGAGAGAAAGGCTAGTATATGTAAATGGGCCACCCACTTTTTATAGAAATTCTTCAGCATACCTATAATATATTAAAAGGAAAAATATGGAATTGAAAATAAAATTCAGGGCCCTAGATTCATTTTGCATTCATACCACCTCCTCCTGCGGCATTGCCTTCTTCCAGACATATGGCCAAAGTCTGAATCAGACATTGCTTTCAATGTAAGCTTCATGAACACCATTTCTAGGTTTAGATGCTTCCATAAAGAGCTGCTGGGACCTAATGCTGGATATGCTGAAACCATAGGGTAGATGTAAGGACCACACTCATTTCAGCTTTAAATAACTTGCATAGAAAAGTGGGAAAAATCCCAGTTGACAGATACCAGGGGAGTACATTTATTTATTTATTTATTTATTTATTTATTTACTTACTTACTTACTTACTTACTTACTTACTTACTTATTATGTATTCATTTTAAGTAATTATATATTGTTGAAAGTATTATTTATATCCCACTTTCCCCCACATTGACTACCTCCAGCCCACTCTTATCCCTCCCCTTCTTTCCCTAGGCCTTCAGCATCCTATTGTCTGTGTCCATGTGTTATCTATCCATTCAAGGTCTTTGATTACCTCCCACCCACCCACCCTCCCCCACATTCCCTCTGAGATTCTGCATTCTGTTCCATGCTTCCATGTCTCAGGGTCCATTTTGTTCATCAGTTTATCTTGTTCCTTAGATTCTACATATGAGTGTGATCATGTGATACTTGTCTTTGACTGACTGACTTATTTCACCTAGTACGATACTCTCCAGGTCCTCTATGCTGTCTCAAAGGTAATATATTCATCTTTTTAACTGATGGATAGTATTCCCTGGTATAAATGTACCACAGCTATTACATATGTATATATTTGATTTTTTACAGAGAGGAAGGGAGAGGGTTAGAAAATTAGAAACATTGATGAGAGAGAAACATTGATCAGCTGCCTCTGCACACGCCTGACTGGAGATATGCTTGTAACCAAGGTGCATGACCTTGACCAGAATCCAATTTGGGACCCTTCAGTCCACAGGCTGAAAGCAGTCGAGAAGCATATCCAAGGTACTCTGCCTATACCAACTTCTGATCTGGTCCATCCTTCCACTCTGGTGACTCTGTTTGGGTAAAGAAATTTGCCATACAAGGACTGACTCCTATCTGGAAAGGACCACCACCATAGCAGTCAAGATCAATGGGATTCCGATGTGGCTTCATCATATCTGGCTTAAGACAGCCCAAGCAAAATAGAGAGACCAGGACTTTTTGGACTCTCTAAAAATTAGTTCTGGCCCTCAAACAGGGCCCTCATTTTATAAACAGGCCCACTGACTTTATTTATCAGATAATTAATTCTATCAAGCTTATAGTCCTCATATGTTAATATAACTCTCTCCCCAACAATGACCCAAAAGAGTGAATGATTAGACTCATGTACCTAAAGCCAGTGGGGAATGTTGGAGAGTGAGGAATTTTGCCCATTCCAGAGAGACTGTGGACTATGCCCCAGATAGAGTTGTCAGTGCTGACACCAGACCAGGCCTTTAGTTATGGTCTCATGGCCCCTTCCCAGCACGTAGGCCTTCTTTCATTGATCTCTGTCAGCTTTCTGAAGAACAGGATGACCCTGTAAACATGGTCGTCAATGACATGATCCTGACATTGCTTAGGAAAAACTGTTTTGTCTTAGGTTACTTGTTCTGCAAAACCAAGATGTGGTTAATGTGCTTAAAAGTGGTCCCATACAGAGTCAGGGTCGATCTCTGGACTCCCTGCATGGAGAGAGAGAGAGCAGTCACTGGCCAGCTATTAAAAACTCCCTAAATTTCAATTTGGTCTGGACTCCAGTAGTCGTTCACTTGCGTTTGCTCCACAGCAATCTGTATATCTTCTTTGAAGAAGTGTCTATTCAGGTTATCTGCCTATTTCTCATTGTAATATATTTGTTGTTGTTTTTTGGGTTTTTTTGGGGTTGAATTTTATAAATTATTACATTTTGAATATTAATTCTTAACATGTATCTTTGATGTATATATCCTCCCATACAGTGGGTTGTCTTTTAATTATGTTATGGTTTCCTTTGCTATACAAAAACTCTTTAGTTTGATATAGTCCCATTCGTTTATTTTTTCTTTTGTTTTCCTTGCCAAAGGAGATATATCAGAAAAGAATATTTTTTATGACAAATGTCTAATATTTAACTGCTTATATTTTCTCCTAGGATTCTTATAGTTTCAAGTCCAACATTTAAGTCTTAATCCACTTTAAGTTTATTCTTGTATGTAGTGAAAGGTGGCAGTCTGGTTTTATTTTTTGCATGCACATGTCCAGTTTGTTCAGCACCATTTATTAAATAGACAGTCATTGTTCCATTGTTATGTTTTTGCCTCTTTTGTCAAGTATGAACTGACTATAAGGATGTAGACTTATTTCTGGGCTCTCGCTTTTGTTCCACTGAATTATATGTCTATTTATGCCAGTACCATGCTGTTTTGATTACTGTGACCTTGTAGTGTATTTTGGTATCAGGTAGAGTAATTCCATCAACTTTTGTTCTTGTTTCTTAATAGAGGACTGAGGTAGGGAGGAGAAAGAGATAGTTGAATTTTGGGTTGTACCTTATTCAGCGTCTTTTGTGGTTTCATATAAATTTTTGGAATATATGTTCCAGTTCTGTGAAATATACCAATGGTATCTTGATAGGAATTGCATTGAATCTGTAGATTGCTTTGGGTAATATGAACATTTCAATAATGTTAATTCTTTCTGTTCATGAACACATATATGCTTCCCCTTATTTGTATCTTCCTCTATTTATTTTTTCAGTGTTCTATAATTTTCTGAATTCAAGTCTTTTACATTCTTAGCTAAATTTATTCCTATGTATTTTATTCTTTTTGAAGCAGTTGCAAATGTTTTTGTTTGTTTAGTTTCCCTTTCTGATAGTTCATTACTGGTGTATAAAAATGCAATTGACTTCTTGGTACTTCTTTTGTAACCTGTTATGTTACTTACTTCATTTATCAGAACTAGTAGTTTTTTGGTGGAATTTTTACGGTTCTATTTATACACTATCAGGCCATCTGCAAGTATGACAGTTTTACTTCTTCCTCTCCAATTTTATTTCTTCTTGTTGTCTGATTTCTGTGGCTAGGACTTCCAGTACAATATTAAATAAGAGTAGTGAAAATGACATCCCTATCTTTTTCCTGACCTTAACTGGAATGCTTGTATCTTTTCCCCATTGAGTATGATGTTGGCTCTGAATTTATCATATATGGCCATGATTACATTGAGGTATGTTCTCTCTATTCCCACTTTGCTGAGAGTTTTTACCATAAATAGGTGCTAGATTTTATCAAATGCTTTTCCTGTATCTATTGATATGCTCATGAGGTTGTTATCCTTCAAGTTGTTTATGTGGTGCATCACATTTATTGTCCTGTGGATATTTTGTCAACTTTGCATCATCGAGATAAATCCTACTTGATTATGGTATGTAATCTTTTAAATGTATTGCTGGATTAATTTTGATAATATTTTGTTGAGGATTTTAGCATATATGTTCATCAAGTATATTGCCTATAATTTTTATTCTTTGTGCTGTCTTTATCTGGTTTTGGAATTAGGATAATGCTGGCCTTGTAAAATGAGTATGCAAGTCTTCTCTCCTCTTGAATTTTTGGTATAGTTTGACAAGGATAGGTGTTAGTTTTTTGAATGTTTGGTAAAATTCAACTATAACCCTCTAATCCTGAGCTTTTGTTTGTTGGGAGCTATTTTTGTTACTGTTTCAGTTTCACTAGTTTTAATCAGTCTATTCAGATTTTCTGTTTCTTCCTGATTTAGTTTTGGAAAGTTGTATGCTTATAAGGATTGTCCAATTTGTTGGCATATGATTGTTCATAGTATTTTCTTACAATCTTTTGTATTTCTTTGGTGTAAGTTATTACTTTTCTTCTTTTGTTTCTGATTTTATTTATGTGGGTCCTCTCTCCTTATTTCTTGGTGAGTGATGAATCTGATTAAAGGTTGTTAATTTTGTTTATCTTTTTTAAAAAACAAAAACAAAAAAAAACAGCTCTTGGTTTCATTGACATTTTGTTTTGAATTTTTTAGACTATTTAATTTATTTCCTCTCTGACTTTTATTATTTTCTTCCTTCTATTCACTCTGATGGGCAATATTGTCCATCTCCAAGTCTTTCCTAAAAAATGTTTATTTGGATACTTTCAAAGCTACTGCTGAGAATCAGCTTCTAATTCAGCTATCACTGGAGACCAAAATAAAAGACTAGAAGTTCCAGAAGATACCTCTCTTGCCTTCTTCCTCTAACCCCCTCCAAGTCACCAGTATCCTCCTAGAAGAAGTTTGTACAACATCTGGAACCCCAGTTTTTTTTTTTAGCAGCCAACCAAGGGAAACCTCCCCCCCCCCAAGATTACCTGGCTCTAATACTCAAC
Organism: Pipistrellus hanaki; assembly: GCF_964339955.1. NCBI lineage: Eukaryota > Metazoa > Chordata > Mammalia > Chiroptera > Vespertilionidae > Pipistrellus > Pipistrellus hanaki. Next base: position 128,590,274 of record NC_140503.1, on the reverse strand, counting down.
AGAACTATAGCAAATGAACAGTTATTAATGGATTCAGGGTCACCACCTTGAAGCTATACCCACCCACCCGCTGACATAGATGGAGCTGGCAAAATGCCCATCTCTAAGTTTCTCCCTGGGAGGAACTTAACTACAGACTTTCCCAGCTGCTGCTTGAGGGATCAGCTTCTAATCATCCTGTACCTCAGTGATGACTTTAATCTTCCCCCTTTGGGATACTGATGTAATGATACAACTCCTAGCTACATCTTCACCATTATGTTATATCATCACACTGTATGATCCTGCCATATTAAATTCTATGTAAGTCCTTGAACAAGTCCTTTTGTTTAAATTAATAATGCTATCTCTCTTCAAATGCCTCTCAGGACCCCTTCACCTAAAGGTGTTATTTCAGGATTAATTTCAGATTATTAGTACTTCTGGAAAGACTCTGATTTTGTAAGTAAAATATTCCAGAATGTACTGCAGAAACTTTATTTTTCAAAATAATTTGAAAACTCTACTCCTTACTTCCCCAAATTTCCACGTTAATGAATCAATAACACAGTGGCTATCACTCCAACAACCTCTTTAATCTGATCATATCTGTATTTCTTCATTTTTTTCCTACCTCTCTCCTCAGCTGGTTTAAAATTGGTGAATAGGTAACAGAGAAATCATCAGAAGCCAGGTGTTAGGGGAAAATGTCCTTACCCTACTCAGCAGGTGAAGAGGGTTCAGCACCAAGGACAGAGGTGCCCAAACTTACTTGTCTCATTCATATGCTTTTAGTCATTCCATGATTATGTTCCTTAGGCTAAGAGCTCCCCCTTGCTGATGAATTTTTCTCAGTCATAGCTGTCATCTTATATTGAAATTATTCGTTTCTTATGTATCATCCCTACCACTGAGCCAAACTGGTACCCTCCTTAGCCTCACTTAATACAATTCCTGGAACTTAGTAGACCAAGTAAATTATACATGAACTAATAAATGAATTGATGACTCAATAAATAGACAAATACATTTCAGGAAAAGAAACAGTAAAGTTTTAGGACACACTTAAAAAAAACAAGTATGCAAGGATTCATAAATCATATATTTGTTATTAGCCTTTCAGACATCAGTTCTCAACCCTGGCTGTTCCTCAGAATGATCTGTAGAAATTATTAAAAATGCAAAATCCAAGTTGCTGCCTCAGATATGTAGAATATGAGTTTTGAGAGTGGGGGGGCATGCAAAAGGGAGTGGGGGACTGGTGATATCTAAGGGCATGAAATAATTATTCTATATATAGCTTTAAGTGCTGCTATTCTAGAGGGGGCGTTGGGCATTTTGGAGGGGAGGAAGCTCCAGCTGTGTTTCTATGAGCAACAGGCAAGACCCAATCTTTTCAACAAGGTTAAAGGGAAATAAAGAGAAGGTCTGTCTTTATGCTGACATCTGCTGATCTCCTCCTGCTGGTAAAGTTATTCTTTCTGGTCTTTCCCTTCCTGTGTGCAGCCTATAGGTATGCAGTCCTCAGAACCACTTTGAGGACTAGTTGAAACAGGGTGGTGCCAGATGGTGCCAGTAGCACAGGCAGGTCCACTCTGCTTCAACTAGGGAAGCAAAGAAATGTCCAAAACCAGCAGAGTGGACAGGAGAGAAAATCTCTTTCAGCTTTGTATTTCTTTTATTTTATCAAACTTTACTTTTCAGGCTATGTTTGTAGAATTTACTGCAAAAAGTTCTTATCAAAATGTGAGTGCTGCCGAAACCAGTTTGGCTCAGTGGTAGAGCGTTGGTCTGCGGACTGAAAGGTCCCTGGTTCAATTCCAGTCAAGGGCATGTACCTTGGTTGTGGGCACATCCCTGGTAGGGGGTGTGCAGGAGGCAGCTGGTCGATGTTTCTCTCTCATTGACGTTTCTAGCTTTCTATCTCTCTCCCTTCCTCTCTGTAAAAAATCAATAAAATATATTTTAAAAAAATGTGAGTGCTAAACATGTTTCATTAAAACTTGAAAGATGCCGAAACCGGTTTGGCTCATGGATAGAGCATCGGCTTGGGGACTGAAGGACCTGGGTTAGATTCCGGTCAAGGGCATGTACCTTGGTTGCGGGCATATCCCCAGTAGGGGGTGTGCAAGAGGCAGCTGATCGATGACTCTCTCTCATCGATGTTTCTAACTCTCTATCTCTCTCCCTTCCTCTCTGTACAAAATCCATAAAATATATTTTTTTAAAAGAAATCTTAAAAAAAAAAAAAAACTTGAAAGCTTCTGTATCTATAAGTAATTTGAGATGCCAGACACATTTCAATTAAGGTAACCTGGTAGTTTTTTTTTTTTTAATTTTTGTCCAGAAACTGTACATTTTAATTTTAAACACTTATGTAAATGGAATTTCTGCCAGATTTTCCACAGATCTGAAGGCATTTATAAACTGGACTTCATTATTCAATTTGATTCCAAAAAATCATTCCTGGGTCTCTAATTATGCCCATCATTATAACAGTTGTCCCAGTCCTTTCCTTAAGTAGCTATGGTCTGATTAAAGTATGCAGGGCCCGCCTCAAATGATGTGAATGGAGACTTCATTCATCCTCTTCATCACTCTTCTGCAAAACCTAGGAACCTCGTGACCTTTATGACAAAACTATGCTGACCTAGAAAAATTTACTTGACAAATCTAGAAAGTGGTTTCATTTTTTAATTGAATTTTTAAACCTTGATTTATTAATTCTGTTATTTAAAACTTGTGTTTTAATATTTGTAAATTCCATATTAACATGGTATGAGAATTGTTTCTTTGCAGGAGAATATCCAAACTCTAAAAATTATAATCAGTTTTAAAGGATAACATTTGGCCCTACCCAGTTTGGTTCAGTCGATAGAGTGAGTTTGATTCTGGTCAAAGGTACATACCTCAGTTACAGACTTGATCCCTAGCCCCGGGTGGGGTATATACTGGAGACAACCAATAATTGCCTTTATCACATTGATGTTTCTCTTTCTCTCTCTCCCCATCACTTCCACTCTTTCTAAAAACGAATGGAAAAATATCCTCAGCTGAGGATTAACAAAAATAATAACAAAAGATAATATTTAATGAAAGGTTGTACTCTTCAGTGTATTTGAAATAATTTAGAATTATATAAAAACTAATGGTCCATTGCACAGAATTTGTACACTTTAAAAAGGAATTAATAAGAGAAAATATTTTAATATTGCTATTTGCCCTTTCTCTGTAATAGAAGTGTCAGAGGTGAAAGAAAATTAGTAAATTGTATATGAAAATCTTCCTCCTGTCAGAATCTGGGGAGCACCACAGGACCCAGAGTCAAGTCCCTGCCCACCCACATGCGCCTCAAAATTATGCAAGACCCAGAACCAGCCACCCCCCATTAGGCTAGATTCAGACCTGGCCAGTCCCACCCTTGTCAAGCCTCGCTGCATGGGGGGGGGGTGCAGCCTCAGGTCCCCTGGCCTGACACTGGAGTTGGGGGCATGGCCTAAGGTCTCCCAGCCCAGGTCGGGGTGGGGGGTATGCCTTGAGGTTCCCCATCAAGCCCCACTGGGTTGGGAACATAATCTGCAATCTCCTGTCAAGCCCTACCTGGCTGGGGGCATGCCTTGAGGTCCACCATCAAGCCCCGCCAGGTGGGGAGGGGGGGCACAGCTTCAGGTCTTCTGGCCTGGCACTGGGATGAGGGCACAGCATTAGGTCCCCAATCAAGCCCCACTGGGAGGGTGATGCAGCCTCAGTTCCTCCATCAAGCCCTGCCAGGTGGGGACATAGCCTGAGGTCACCTGGGCTGGGGCCAGGGTGGGAGGTGTGGTCTGAGGTACCATGTCAAGCCCCAGAGGGGTGTGGGGGGAGGGGCATAGCCTCAGGTCCTTGCTGATTGCTCCTTAAGGCACGTTATGGGAACCTGGCCTCCACTGTGGGTGCAGCCATCTTGTGTTATGGAAACCCCTGCCTCTGCTGTGGGTGCTGCCATCTTTGTGTTGGAGTAATGAACAATTTGCATATTCTCTCTTTATTATATAGAGTGTATATCTCCTTCAGTTAATATAATATGTATTATGCTATATAAATGTATACTTATATGTATATATTTCACTTCTTTAAAATTAAAACAAATTTTCTACATTCCTAAACTTTTCAGAAAGGCTAATTATTAAAATATAACAAAAAACTTTGTAATATTTCTGTTGTTCAAGGAAGGAAAATATTTCTTTAAGTACAACAAAAATCAATGTACTTATAATAATACTAGAGGCCCAGTGCACAAAATGTGTGAACTGGGGGGGGGAAGGGTACCTTCAGCCCAGCCTGTTCCCTCTCACAGTCCAAGACCCCTTGCTCCTTGCTACCCACCTGCAAGGTGCTCATTAGTGCTGTCACGGAAGTGGGAGAGGCTCCTGCAACCACTGCTGCACTCGCCAGCCATGAGCCCAGCTCTGGCTGAGCAGCGCTCCACCTGAGGGAGTGCATTAACCACCAGGGAGCAGCGCCTTCATTTAGCATCTGTCCCCTGGTGGTCATTGTGCATCCTAGTGACTGGTCATTCCCCCAGTAATTCTGCCATTTGGATGATTTGCATATTAGGCTTTTATTATATTGATATAAATTACTTAGTACCAGCCACATGGCTTCCATCTCCTGATCTGTCAAAATAGAAGTGATAGAAAAAAGAGATAGTGGTAAAGATACTATAAAAATGAGGAAACCATTAAAATCACTACAGATGAACATAAACTTAATTTATTAAAGTCTCTTGGGTGTGAATTGTCATACAGAAAAAGCTACTTAAAGTATGATTTAAAATTATGTCTGTATTGACTTATGTTCTTGGAATATAAAAATATAAGACACTACAAGTGTTGTGTATTTAAGAAATGTTTTTTTGTTTTTGTTTTTTGGTTGTTTTGTTAATATATTTTTATTGATTTCTTACAGAGAAGAAGGGAGAGGGAGAGGGAGAGGGAGAGGGAGAGGGAGAGGGAGAGGGAGAGGGAGAGAGAGAGATAGATAGATAGATAGATAGATAGATAGATAGATAGAGAGAGAGTTAGAAACATTGATCAGAGAGAAACATGAGAGAGAAACATCAATCAGCTGCCTCCTGCACACCCCCTACTGGGGATGTGACCGCAACCAAGATACATGCCCTTGACCGGAATTGAACCTGGGACCTTTCAGTCCACAGGCTGACGCTCTATCCACTGAGCCAAACCAGTTTCAGCTTAAGAAATATTTTGAAATGTTCTTGTTAAGATGGCAGTGTAGGTAAACGCCATACTTCGAACTTCCAACAAAAATCAAAATTACAACTAAACTGCCTGAAACCTAGCTGAACAGAAGTTCTATCACTAAGGTTGTGCAGAAGAAGCAGGTAGGAGGGTTGAAAACACAAAATGGCCTTGTCCCACACCCCCATGTGAGTAAAAATCAGGAGAATATCTTGCCTGCACTGGTCTCCCCTAAGAAGTGAGGGGTCCCATATCACACCAGGCCTGCCAGATCAGGGTTCCAATATCAGGAAGAGAAGTCTCAAAACCTTTGACTGTGAAAATCAGCAGGGACTGTGGCTGAGTGAGACAGAGAACTGCTGGAGTCACAGGCAGTTCCTCTTAAAGACCCATGCACAGACTTACTCAGACTCACTCTCTCTGAGCTCCAGCACTGAGACACCAGGTACACACAAGGAGAAACTGTGTTGTTTGGCATCAGGGCAAAAGGTGGAGGGTCAGCTTTCTGCCAGAAAAAAAAAGTGCTGGAAAAGGCCATTGTTCCTTTGCTGAGCTCTTCCCAAACAGAACCTGCAGGTGAGCCCATAACGAAGTCATTCTGGCTAACACTGTTTGCCCCATACCTGTGATTCCAAGATACCCAGCCTCACCAAACTTGTGAGCCCAGCCGAGCTGTTTCTAGGGACTTTTCCATACACATGGGTTGTCTTGGCTCATGCTTTAAGCATTCCTAAAATTTACTAAATAAGCAGCATCTGGCCTAGCAAACCCCATATATCTTGCTAAGTGGCCTCGGGCCTGGTACTAGTAAAAGTCAGCCTCATTTTAGAGCTTGGCCTCTCCTGGGCAGGGCATAGGCAGTGGCTCACCTTGTACCTCCTGGGAAGCCCCAGAATCAGTGAATATGGTGGTGAGCTTCAGACCATGCCAGATTACAACCCAACTACCTCCACAAGCAACATACTCAAAGGGAAGACTTGGCAGGCACCAAACTCTCAGTGAAGCAGGTCCTACTCTGTGAGATCAGCCCCTGCCCAGAAGATCCTAAGCTATAGTAGCAGCCATCCTCACAGCCACTTGGCCAGGGGGTCAGTCCCTCCTAGTGACTTTCCAACAACAATCAAGACTCAACTACAATAGGACAGTGCACACAGCCCACACATAGGTTGTACATCAGCTCAGTGACTGGGGAGGCTACACTACTAGGTCCTAAAGGAAACCTACTACATTATGCCACTATACCAATATCTAATACATGGAAATACCCACAGGAAAGCAGCCAAAATGAGAAGACAAAGAAAGAGATCCCAAATGAAAGAACGGGAGAAGTCTTCAGAAAAAAAGTACTAATAAATGAAAGAGCAGTAAGCAGATACAGACTTAAAAGCAATTGTTAAAAAGATGTTCAAAGAACTTAGTGAGAAATTCAACAGCATAAAATAGGATGTGCAAAGCTAAAACAGCAACAGCAACAACAAAAGTCAGAAATAAAGAATGTATTTATTAAAATGAAGAATTACAGGGAATCAACAGTAGCATAGATGAAGCCAAAAGTTAAACCAGCTATTTGGAATACAAGGAAGCAAAAAGCAATCAGAACAGAAAAACGAAAAGAATTTTTTAAAAAAATGAAGATAGTTTCAGATGTGCTAGGACAACTTCAAGTGGTCATGATATAACCAACTTTCACATCATGGAGTGCCTCAAGAAGAAGACAGAGGAAGGAAGTAAAAACCTATGTGAAAAAATAATAACAGAAAACTTCCCTGATATGGTGAAGGAAGTGGACATATAAGTGAAATAACTGCAGAGGGGCCTCAAACAAGATGAACCCAAAGAGGCCGACACCAGGACACCTCATAATCAAAAGGCCAAAGGCTAAAGACAAAGGGAGAATCTTAAAAGCAGCAATAGAAAAGCAGTTAGTTACCTATACCAGAGCTCTCATAAGACTATCGGCTGATTTATCAACAAAAACTTTGCAGAACAGAAGAGACTGACACAAAATACTCAACATGATGAAAAGCAAGGACCTACAACCAAGATTATTTTGACCAGCAAAGCTATCATTTAGAATTCAAAGATATAAAAGAGATTTCCAGATAAGATAAAGCTAAAGGAGCTCATCACCACCACCAAACCAGCATTCCAAGAAAAGTTAAAGCAGTTTCTTTAAGAAGAAAAAGCTAGCCAGGACCGTTTTGGCTCAGTGGATAGGGCGTGGGCCTGCAGACTGAAAGGTCCCGGGTTCGATTCCGGGCAAGGGCATGTACCTTGGTTGCGGGCATATCCCCAGTAGGGTGTGTGCAAGAGGCAGCTGATCAATGATTCTCTCTCATCGATGTTTCTAACTCTCTATCCCTCTCTCTTCCTCTCTGTGAAAAATCAATAAAATATATTCAAAAAAAAAAAAGAAGAAGCTAGGCAAGGGGGGAGGGGGATATGAATAATATAATGACAATAACCACATATCAACAATTGCTTTAAATGAAAATTGATTAAATGCTCCAATCAAAAGACACATGGTGACTGAGTGAATAACAAAAAAAGACCCTTACTTATGATGTCTTCAAGGGACTCGTTTCAGATTGAAATACGAGGTGTACCAGATAATAATGCAGATCTTTTCAATAGATGGAGTTACACATGTGTTCATATATGTATATGCAATTTTACATGTATGCTATTTTGTTGTATTCACAACAAGCTTCAAAACTTCGTATGTCAAATTTTCAGAAGGTATTAACATCAAAGGCATTTTTATGCTTAAAACTGTCGAATTTCATGCCAAAAAAAAGAGCATTTGTGATAAATGTTAATTCATTACTGTATTTTGAAGAAAAGTGCTGATGAATTGTTTACTTTGGGAAGCTTATGGTGAACATGATCCATCTCAAGATATTTGTGAACGCTGGTTTAAATGCTTTAAAAGTGACAAAGAACATCCAGGTCAATATGAACCACACTTTGATCATAAAATGACCAGAATGAGCCAGAAGACATGGCTAAGTAGTTTTTCTTCATGATAATGTATCATCTTACACTTCAAAACCAGTTAAGGACACGTTAAAAGATCTTGACTGGGAAGTATTAATCCACTTGTTCTGATCAATGGCACACACACTTTCTGAACAACACTTCAAAATGTACAAACAAGTGGAAAATTGGGTCTCTGAATGGTTTGCCTCAAAACAAGTGAAGTTCTATTGGGACTGTATCCACAAATTACCTGAAATATGGGGGAAATGTGTAGCTAGTGATGGACATTACTTTGAATAATGTTTCTCTTAAAATCATCATGTTTTCTTTAATTATAAAATCTGCATTATTTACCAGTACACTTAGTAAACACACAGATTTAAAGTTAAGGGATGGGAAAATATAGTTCATGAATAGATTTTAAAACAAAGGCTATGTAACAAAAGACAAAGAAGGACCCAGCACTGCCACTTCTGGGTATTTATTCAAATAAACATAAAAGGCTAAATCAAAAAGACATAAGCATCCATATGTTCGTTGAAGCGTTATTTGCAATATCCAAATATCGAAGCCACCTAAGTGTCCATGAATAGATGAATGGATGAAGAAGTGGCACAAGGAATATGACTCAGCCATAATAAAGAATGAAATCTTTCTATTACTCTGGTTGAAATAGGTCAGACAGGGACAAATGCCAGTTGACTTTACTTATATGTGGAACCTAAAGAACAAAATAAATGAGCAAACAGAATGGAAATAGACTCATAAATGCAGAGAACATTTTGAGGATTGTCAGTATGGGGTGGCAGGATGGAGATGAAGGATGGGTAAAAAAAAGTTGAAGAGATTCAGAAGTACAAATTGGTAGTTACAAAATAGTCCCAGGGATTTAAAGTGCAACACAGGGAATCCTATATAATAAAAGCCAAGGTGGCACAATGCCCTTGGGCAATGTCATCACAAGATGGCCACCGCAAGATAGCTGCCCTCATGTTATTACAAGATGGCCACCGCAAGATGGCTGTCACAAGATGGCCGGCAGGAGAGGGCAGTTGTGGGCGAACAGGACAGCAGGGGAGGGCATTTGGGGGCAATCAAGCTGGCAGGCAAAAACAGTTAGGGGCAATCAGGCAGGCAGGTGAGTGTTTAGGAGCCAAAGGGTCCTAGATTGGAGAGGGTGCAGGCTGGGCTGAGGGACACTCCTCCATAGGGTAGTTAATAATATAATCTAATAAAGATGGAATATGCAAATTGACCACCATTCCAGAACAAAGATGGCAATGCCCACAGCGGAGGTGGGGGAGGTTCTGTAACACAAGACGGCTGCACCCACAAAGGGGGCTGAGTTCCTGCAATGAGCCTTAATAAGCAATCAATAGGGACCTGTGGCTGCTTGGCTCAGGGCTAGGGCAGGGGACCTGAGGCTGTGCACCCCATCCTAGTAATGTATTTTCAGTAACTGTTGATACTTTTAAATTAAATTTTGATATAATTCTTATTTTAAATGTTATAGAAATAAATGTAATATAAATCAAGTACATTTGCCCATTTAAAGCATTGCAATTCATTTTCCAACTGTGACTAGATTAATGTGCAAAAAGAAATACATTGAACAGTTTGCAAATATTATTAAGATGTATTTCACTGCAAAAAAAATTAGGAAAAATGTATCGACCAAGGAGCTAAAAAGTTAAGTAAAGAGAAAAATTAATGAAAAACAGAATAGGAATAAGTTGAGCAAATATCTGTATCCTTCAAAAGATAGAATATCTATGGGACAATTGTCTAAGTGAGCAAACTGAAGTGAGGTCATGAGCAATTACATAGAGCAATATAAAAACAAGTTGATTAAACTCATCTTTACTTATGAGAAACTAGCATAACTACTGTGATAGTTTGAATAGAGTTAAAATTCTGAGTAGAAAGGCACTGCTTTTTCCTGATGTAAACAAGAAGCCTGTGTTTAGTCAGGTAGATACCTGACTCAACATTCTGTTCTGTCTGCCATGTACAAAGTTAGAGTCTTAGTTAGGAACAGTAACTATTTTAGCTTTCATGTATTTGTATACAGAGTGGCTAAACTATTGAATACACATTTGAGAAATGGAAAAACTTAAATAAATTAGAATTCTAATATTTTATGAAAGTGTCACAAATGAACCAACAGTCTAAAATCAATCGATGTAAAATTGAGTCTCCCTATTTAACACAGATTTAAAGAGCAATGACTGAGAAACTGTCATGCCATGAATTGTGTTAGAAACCGAAATACTGAAAAAACACTTGAACATAAAATATTTTGAAACCAGAGAAATTTCAACTGTTAAAAATTTTTCTGGAATAAGTCTTCAGTTATTGATAAAATATTTTATGTACAAGAAAAGTTAACTAGTCCCCGGCAGGGTGGCTCAGTTGGTTAGAGCATCATCCCATACGCCAAAAGTCTGCAGCTTCCTTCACCAGCAGGGCACATATCTAAGCTGCTGATTCAATAAATTATTGGGAAGCAACTGATCCATGTTTCTCTCTCACATAGATCTCTCTCTCTCTCTTTCTTTCTCTATCTCTCTCTTTTTCTCTCTCTTTCTCTCTTTCCTCTCTCTCTCTCTTTATCTCTGTCTCTCAAAAACAATTGCAACAAAAATAGTCTTTGGTGAGGATTAATGAAGGGAAAAAAAACACAAGAAAATCTTTCTAGTGATTTGCTGTCCTAATTTTATCTTTTGTTTTTTATAATATCATTAAATAAAACTGAAATTACTTCTGATGATAGACTTAACATCCCAGAATTAAACTAGAATGTAAATACTAAAGGTAAAAATCATCAAAAGAGACACACAGTCATCTATACCACTAAATGGAAACAAGTGGGCAAAGCTAACCTTCATGTTATGGTGAGAGAAGCAACACATCTAAATATTCTGAAAATGGAGAAAACTGAAAGCACCGATTAGTGATACTTTGTTATAATTATTTTGCTTAAAGTTGGAAAATGTACATCAAGGTAGGAACAGTTCGAAATGTTAAAACCTTGCCAATAAAGAGGATTGAAAAACAAATTCAATATTAAGGTGTTTTTAACATTTTACTCTCCATAATCACAGCTTAAGAATCTGTAGAAATGTGTTTTGTAATGGCCCATCCCAGACCTCACCCCATTCTTTCATTTTAGATAGCATGTTAGCTCCTCTCAAAGATTTACTTCATGTTCTCCTCATGGTGATAATTAAATTCCCAGCAGCTCCAGAAGTCAACTTCTGTCTGTAAGTCTCAGGACTCTGTAAATAACAGCTATAAAACAAGTCTTTCCAGGCGTTCTGCAGGATTTGTGACTGATCTCTGTATCTGGATAGATTGGCACCTTTTTACTCTCTATTAAGTCTAGCATGATTTGGCAAACCAATATCCCACAAGAAAACTATTCATACCTTAGAACCAATATTAAGTTTAAACATTTTTTTTCAAATTAATTTAGAAATTCTAAAAACAAAAACACTTTATTTCTAAATGATTAAAAGAAAAATATATATGTATATTTTTATAAATATCTTCTATTGTATTGCTTCTGCAGCTACACACTCTTTCATCTTCATCTTCTGAAATGAGACATTATCTGATTTTCCTGGTGAGAACTAACAAGAACATTTTAGGTTTGCCTCATGCCTACCAAGTTACAGAAGTATTTGCCATTCATTTTCTTTTTGTACCCAGTAGTCCAGTTTCACAACTTTGAAGCACTTAGATCATATTTGCCCAAAAGGTGGTCTAAAAATCCTCAGCTTTGCTCTTCTATGATGTGTTCCAGTGAAGCCAAATGGAAAAACAAGGTTGAAGCCTCATTTAGCCCAGGCCTATGCTGTTTTTCTCTGCATTGTGGCCATAAAAGCACATAAAAAACCATAAGCCAATGGGCACTGATTGGAATGGGTATTTTGGTGAGTGACAGCATCATGGTGAAGTGAGACCTCCTTTGTATGTGCCCAACAAAGGTTCCTGTGCACCACCCACTGAAAGGTCCACGGACCAGCACTTCCGAAGGTGGGCCTATTGGAATGTGTAGGAGAGGCAGCATGAGAGGGGGTAGAGGTGACAACAGGGACAGACCCGTCACTGCAGCAAGGCTGAACCTACAGGCCCAGCAAACACAGAAGCAGTGGTTGAGTCAGGGTGCAGCTGCCACACCACAAACCAGTGCAGGACCACTGCCAGCATTCCTAACTCTCCCACCCTCCAATCCAGATCCCTCCCCAGTTGCAGCTGTGCTCACCCCATCACAGACCACCAGCAGCAGCAGCAGCAGCAAAACAAAGTGTCCAGCCTCCAGGCCACAGTATCTTGCTGCCAGTGGCCATGGGAATGAGGTAGCAGCTCAGAGGGCTCATACACTGGCTCCCCTCAACTGACCACATCCCCTGCCAGGGGGGTGGTGCCCTGAAACTCAGGCAACCCAGATCCAGCACCAGAACCCACTACCATGGTCACCTCATGTCCACTCCCATGTCCAAGGCAAAGCCTCCTACACCTTTACTCAAAAGCATCTCCCTCCCCAAGCTACAGTAGTACAGGTAAGAGAAAACAAAAACTGTGCTATACTACCCTGCTTCCCTGAAAATAAGACAGTGTCTTATATTAATTTTTGTTCCCAAAGATGCACTAGATCTTATTTTCAGGGGATGTCTTATTTTTCCATGCGCTAGGTCTTATTTTCGGAGGATGTCTTATTTTTGGGGAAACACGGTACCATCTACTGGATAACAAAAGAAAGACCTCAAATTATCACCCTGCTGAGTTGTGGAAAGGAAAATCTTCCTAAATAAAAAGGTGTTCACCACTTCAAATGTGCCAGCAGTGGAACAACCCATCAAGCAGCTTAGACCATCAAGGTAACAATTACACAGGAAGGAATTAAAAATAATGGATGATTGTGATATGAAGGAGAGAGAAATCACAACAGCAGTCATGGAGAAACTCAACGAGATACAAGAATGCAGTTCAATGAGCTCAGGAATAAAATTAATGAACAAAAAAAGTACTTAACCAAAGAGATGAAAACTTTAAAAAGAACCAAACTAATTATGAAACTACAAAGCTCAATAAATGAGATAATGAATGGATATATTAATAACTGATACACAATGAAAACTAGTTGCTATGTGAAGAGGGCCTGATACTGCCATCTTAATCATCAGTCATTCAAGGGCTGGCAAGATAGATACATAAGGGAACTTCGTTTTAAAATGGAAATGTATAAAATAAAAATTCAAATATTTCCTTCATTTCACTATTTAGAAAATGCACAACTGCTCAGCAAGACATTTTATAAAAACTGAAATAAAAATGCTGTAAGAAAAGTAGCAATTAAGAATGGTCTGTATGTAAGAATATGACAAAAAAATTTCACTTAAAAACAGAAATTAATCAGTTTAGTATAACAAATTTATTTAACAACAGAGACTCAGAATAGAAATCACCAAGTTTTCTGTTGCATACAAAATTATTATTAGGATTTCCATGCAAGGTGTCTCCAGGACTGGCCTGTGTTAGTAGTGTTCAGTCATCTGTTTTGTTTCTACAGGAAGAAGAACTTCGGTGCTGACCTCTGCTAGCTGCTTCTGAGCCCTGTGAAGATTGTAAACAACAGATGCTTAGTATTTTATTTTTCTCTAAGTGGTTTTGCACTTTTTTAAGTGGCCACAATAGTAAATGGAATTTCCCATGAAATAGCATTTTAACAATGAAAATGTGTCAGAAAAGAGCTATTCTGTTCAGGCATAGGGTCTAAAAACTACTTACATTTCCAGGCAGTGGGGAGAGGGAGCCCCAGCTAAGTAATCCAAAGCAGGGAGGCTATCAGTGATGCAGACGGCTTATCAGGTAATACGTGCTGCCTCTGGAAGACGCCCTTGGACATATTTAGTAGCCACTCTAAGGATTAAAAAAAAAAATCCCTCAAAGACATTGCCAAGCATTTGCCTTTACCACCCTGTACAATACACTCATTACCTTGGAGATAGTAATCATTTGACACCAAGGCATAATTTAGAGCAACAGCCTCTAACGGATAACAAGATGGCCTGGCTGGTGATCAAATGATGAAAACAGTTCCAGAGGCCATTGCTTATAGCACTGTTACCAAGGCGTTGGAGGTGGGATCTGCCCTTTCTATCTTCCCCACACACTCCTTCTGCATATCACATTATTTTTAGCCACTTTGTCAATTACACTGCCCCTCATCCTATGTTAATCTTTGCCCATTTAACATGTATGGCTCTATGTAGAATAGAAAAACTACAAAGGGTAGTTTGTCTAAAGGCGCCCTCTAGTGATAATAACTAAGATCACCATCAAAACCTTAAATTTACCAAGTACCAGATTGTGTTGGAATAACTTAACCCTTTGTGTTTAAGTTATTTCTTTTTTAAAATTTCTTCATTAATTAAGGTATTATATGTATCCTTATTCCCCCATTAGCATCCCCCAACCCTCCATTCATGCCCTTACCCCCATGTTGTCTGTGTCCATTGGTTAGGCTTATATGCATGAATATCAGTCCTTTGGTTGATCTCTCCCCTACCCCCACCCTTCCCCTTCCCTCAGGTTTGACTTCTGATCAATATTTCTCTGTCTCTAGATCTGATTTTGTTCATCAGTTTATTTTGTTCATTATTTTCCATAAATGAGTGAGATCATGTGATATTTATCTTTCTTTGCCTGGCTTATTTCACTTAGTATAATGCTCTCCAACTCCATCCATGTTGTTGCAAATGGTAAGAACTCCTTGATTTTTACCCACAGCATAGCATTACATTGTGTATATGTACCACAGTTTTTTAATCCACTCATCTGCTGATTGGCACTTAGGCTATTTCAAAATCTTAGCTATAGTGAATTGTGCTGCTATGAACACAGAGGTGCATATATACTTTCTGATTTGTGTTTCTAGTTTCTTGGGATATATTCCTAGAAGTGAGATCACTGGGTCAAATGGGGGTTCCATTTTTAGTTTTTTTATGAAACTCCATAATGTTCTCCACAGTTGCTGCATATGTATGCATTCCCACCAGCAGTGTACAAGGGTTTCTTTTTCTCTGCATCCTCGTCAAAACTTGTCATTTGTTGATAATGGTCATTCTGATAGGTGTGAGATGGTATCGCATTGTCATTTTGATTTGCATCTCTCTGATAATTAGTGACTTTGAGCATGTTTTCATGTGTCTCTTGGCCTTCCTTCTGTATTCTTTCAAAAAGTATCTATTTAGGTCCATTGCCCATTTTTATTGGATCATTTATCTTCCGTTTATTAAGTTATATAAATTGCCCGTAGATGTTGGAGATTAAACCCTTATCAGATGATATCATTGGCAAATCTACTCCCCCATTCAATGGGCTTTCTTGTTTTGTTGATTATTTCCTTGTGCAAAAGCTTTTTATTTTCAAGTAGTCCCATTTATTTTATTTTTAGTTTTCATTGCCCTATGAGCAGTATCAGTGAAGAAATTGCTTAGACATATTTCTGAGATTTTGCTGCCCATGGATTCCTCTAATATTTTTTATTGATTCTCATCTTATGTTTATCCATTCTGAGATTATTTTTGTGTATGGTGTAAGTTTGTGGGCTAGTTTCATTTTTTTGCATGTATCTGTCCAACTTCCCCAACAACATTTGATGAAGAGAATGTCTTGACTCCATTGTATGTTCATGCCTCCTTTGTCAAATATTAATAGGGCATAGTGGTTTGGGTCGATTTCTGGGTCCTCTATTCTATCCCATTGGTTTATATGTCTGTTCTTGTGCCAGGACCAGGCTGTTTTGAGAACTGTGGCTTTGTAATACAGCTAGATATATGGTATTGAGATCCTCCCTACTTTGTCCTTCTTTCTCAGAATTACTGCTGCTATTCTGGGTCTTTTTATTTTATTTTAATTCCAGATGAATTTTTGAAGGTCCATTCTAGGTCTGTGAATTATGCTGTTGGTATTTTAATGGGAAGTGCATTGAATTTATAGATTGCTTTGGGTAGTTTGGACATTTTGATGATGTTGATTCTACCAATCTATGAACATAGTATGTTCTTCCATCTGTTTATGTCTTCCTCTATATCTTTTTTCAGTATCTGATAGTTTTCTAAGTGTAGTTCTTTTACCTCCTTAGTTTATTCCTAGGTATCTTAATTTTTTTTTGATACAATGGTAAATGGGATTGCTTTTGAAATCTCTTTCTGTAAGTTCACTATTGATGTATAGAAATGCCATAGATTTCTTGGCATTAATTTTGTATCCTGCTACATTGCCAAATTCATTTTTTTAATTAAGTCTAATAACTTTTTGAGGGAGTCTTTAGGGTTTTCTATGTACAGTATCATGTCATCTGCAAATAGGGACAGTTTTACTTCTTTTCCAATTTGGGTGCCTTTTATTTCTTCTTCTTGTCTGATTGCAATGGCTAGTACTTCCACAACTATGTCAAACAAGAATGGTGAAAGTGGGCATGCCTGTTTTGTTTCTGTTCTTAGGAGAAATGGTTTTAGTTTTTTCCCATTGAGTATGATGTTGGCTGTGGGTTTGTCATATATGGCTTTTATTATATTGAGGTATGATCGTTCTATTCCCAACTTGTTGAGAGTTTTTATCAAGAAAGGGTGTCAAATGCTTCTTATGCATCAATTGATATGACTATGTGATTTTTATCTCTCAATTTGTTTATGTGATGTATTATGTTTATTGATTTGTGATTATTGTGCCAGCCTTGCTTCCCCGGGATAAATCCTACTTGATCATGGAGTATGATCTTTCTGATGTACTGCTGGATCTGATTTGCTAGAATTTTGTTGAGGATTTTTGACATCTATGTTCATAAGAGATATTGGCCTGTAATTCTCTTTCATTGTGTTGTCTTTCTCTGGTTTTGGAATTAGGGTGATGCTGGCTTCATAGAAGGAGCTTGGAAGTGTTCTTTCCTCTTGAATTTTCTGGAATAATCTGAAGAGTATTGATTTTAGTTCTTCCTTAAATATTTGGTAAAACTGCCAAAACCTTTGGCTCAGAGGTAGAGCGTCGGTCTGCAGACTGAAAGGTCCCAGGTTTGATTCCGGCCAAGGGCATGTACATTGGTTGCAGGCACATCCCTGGTAGGGGGTGTGCAAGAGGCAGCTGGTTGATGTTTCTCTCTCATCGATGTTTCTAGCTCTCTCTCCCTTCCTCTCTGTAATAAAATCAATAAAATATATTATATATATATATATTGTGTATATATATATATATATATATATATATATATATATATATATATATATAGTATATATGGTAAAACTACCCTGTGAAGCCATTTGGCCCTGGGCTTTTGTTTGCTGGAAGTTTTTTGATGACTAATTAAATTGTTTTCCATAGTCATCAGCCTATTGAGATTTTTAGAATCTTCCTAAGTTTTGGAAGGTTGTATTTTTCTAGAAATAAGTCCATTTCCTCTAGGTTGTCTAGTTTGTTAGAACAGATATTTTCATAGTATTTTTTCACAATCCTTTGTATTTCTATGGGGTCGGTTGTTATTTTACCTCTTTCATTTCTGATTTTGTTTATTTGGGTCCTCTCAATTTGCTTCTTGGTGAGCCAGGCTAGAGGTTCATCATACCTGTTCATCCTTTCAAAGACCCAGTTCTTGATTTCATTGATATTTTGTATTGGTTTTGTTTTGTTTTGTTTTTTGGCCTCTATGTCATTCATTTCTGCTCTGATCTTTATTATTTTCTTCCTTCTGTTCACTGTAGCCTTTTCTTATTGCTCTCTTTCTAATTAAGTTGTAGAATAGATGTATTACCAATCTTTCTTTCTTTCTTTCTTTCTTTCTTTCTTTCTTTTTTTTTTTTTTTTTTTTTGTAGGTAAGACAATAGAGCTATAAACACTTCCCTCTCAGGATTGCTTTCATTGTGTCCCATAGCATTTGCATTGTTGTGTTTTTATTGCATTAGTCTCCAGGTTGTTTTTAATTTCTTTTTTTAATCTCATTTGTAACCTAATCATTGTTTAATAACATACTATTCAGCTTCCAAGTGTTTAAATTTTTTGGAATGTTTTTTATTATAGTTTCTTTATTTAAAAAAAATATATATTATTTTTTATTCTAATAAATCTTTATTGTTCAGATTATTACAAGTGTTCCTCTTTTTTCAACCATACATCCCCTCCACCTGATTCCCTACCCCACCCCATGCCTTCACCCCCCTCCACTGTCTTCATCCATAGGTGTAAGATTTTGTCAAATCTCTTCACGCACTTCTCACACCCCTTTCCCCCAGAGAAGTCAGTCCACTCCCTTTTTATGTCCCTGATTCTATTATATTCATTACTCCATGCTGTTTATCAGATTTTTTATTCATTTTATTTTTGGATTCACATGTTGGTAGGTATTTGATGTCATTTTATTCTTCATAATTTTTAACTTTACCTTTTTCTCATTCTTCCTCTTCTTAAAAAATACCCTTCAGCATTTCATGTAATCCTGGCTTGGTGGTGATGAACTCCTTTAGCTTTTTATTATCTGTGGAGCTCTTTATCTGACATTCAATTCTGAATGATAGCTTTGCTGGGTAGAGTAATCTTGGTTGTAGATTCTTGCTATTCATAACTTTGGATATTTCTTGCCACTCCCTTCTGGCCTGCATAGTTTCTGTTGAGAAATCAGCTGACAGTCATATGGGTGCTCCCTTGTAGGTAACTGTTTTTCTCTTGCTGCTTTTAAGATTCTCTCTTTGACTTTGCTCTTGGCATTTTAATTATGATCTGTCTTGGTGTGATCCTCTTTGGATTCCTTTTGTTTGGAGTTCTGTGCACTTCCTGGACTTGTAAGTCTATTTCTTTCATCAGGTGGGGCAAGTTTTCGGTAATTATTTCTTCTAATAGGTTATCAGTATCTTGCTCTCTCTCTTCTTCTGGCATCCCCATTATTCTGATGTTGGTACGCTGGAAGTTGCCCCAGAGGCTTCTTACACTATCTTCAAATTTTTGGATTATTTTTTCTTTTTGCTTTTCCGATTGTTTTTTGCTTCTTTGTATTTTACTTCTTTGACTTGATTCTTACATTCCTCTAGTCTACGATTGGGTCTCTGTATAATATTTCATATTTCAGTCAATGTTTGTTTAATTTCTAGTTGGTCCTTTTTCATATACTTGAGGGTCTCTCTAAATTTATCAGCCCTTCTAGGAAATTCTTGAAAAACCTTATAACCGTGGTTTTATACTCTATATCTAGTCATTTATTTTCTTCCATTTCTTTTATTCATGATCTGCTTTTTTGTCTCCACATTTTCACTGCTTCCCTGAATTGGTATTGTAGATATGTGTGCTAGGTGTCCTATATGGCCCAGTAGTTCAGCCTCCCCAGTTACCTAAGGTGGACACTATTGGTACACCCCTTTGTGGAGTGTGTGGTACAGCCTTGTTGTACTTAAGCCTTGATTATTGTTGGTATTACTGGGAATAATTGACCTGCAGGCAAATTGGCTGTGAGGATCAGCTGTGTTTATGCGGGGAGAGCTTCTGTGATGGAGACAGTCATATAAGACAAGACTTGTAAAATTGTAGAAGCCTCTGTGCTCTGCTTAAATGGGAGGAAGTGTCTGTATGTGAAAGGTGTTATGAACTAGGTTCAGTGAAGAAAGGCACAGGCCCCAGAGTATGGAAGGATTACGTCTTTGCAAGCTCCTTCCTTGCCAGCACTGTGTCCTCCGGCCAGCCCTTCAGGCCTACCAGAGCTCAGATCCAAAGTCCAAAGTCCAAATTCCCCTGCCTCCCACAGTCCCTTGGACCCTTTTTCACAGTCTGATGCCTTGCCTGTCCCCAGAGATGCTGCTTGGCACCAGCGGTTTCCCCCTGACCCTCTTCACACAGCGGTCTGGCAGACTCTCCTGCCTAGATCCTTGATTTTACCTTTATCAAGGGGGATCTCTGCCCTTCCCGGCTGCAAACTATCTCACCAGCTTAGTCTCCTTTGCCAATTTTGGCTGAATTCTATTCATTTCAGTCACTCACTCTATTTGCTCTGGGACAAGGCTCAGGACATGTCCGTCTATTCCCTCACCATTTTGTCTTAAATGTTGTTATCTTAAATGTTTCTATTTAGGGAAATTCTGACAAGCGATTTTATAATAATATTGATAAATTTTAGAGCTTCAAAACATTCAGCTTAAAGACTAATAGATCAGGTTAACTACATGAAGATATTAAGGGGGGGAAAACTAAAGGTACCTAAAACCAAAAAAGGAGGAGAGATGAAACTGTTCTGGAAAAAAACATTTGAAAGGTAAGTTTATTTACTAACATCATTTCCCAAAGTTATACTATTTAGTTAGCTTTCACACCCCACTAGTCTTATAAACCTGGCACAGTTGTAATTATGTTTAAAGTTTAGAGGATAATGAGTTAAATTTATTTTCTTTGATTCTGTGTTTGACTTATAAAGCTCATTTCTTTTCCAATAATTTTCTGGGTTCCAATTCTTCTTGGTAGAGTTGCACATGTTTTTTCAGATTCTCTTTTTGCTGTCATCTTGAGAAGTTTGGAAAAAGATGAGTTCTGAGTTCCAAATGACTTCTTACTGAAGCATTATGCATACATATTAACTGCTCTGAGGTTTCTTGAGATGGCCTTCGTGTCTAAAGCAAATAAAAAGGATATATTTTAAAGTAAGTATAACCTGATTAGTTATAATTGTTTTCTTTAGTTTTGAGTGAACGACTCAGAGATCAGCTTTAAGTGTGAAAAAAAGCTGACATTTAAAATATTTATCATCAATGTCCACTAAATTAAATCTGAGTTATAGAGTTAATAATTCTTCTAATAGTACTCATGTAATATGATAATTAAAAGAATAATAGAATCAGTTTAAACTTTTAAAGTAGAATGATATAACTTAATTCAAGAGTATGGAACAATTTTTAAATCACATTTTCCCTTTTTCTGTCAAACAGTCTTGTTTAACATCAACTAGTCTTAAAAATAAAAAGATCCTTTACTAAGAATCATTTGGAAAGATCAATTCAGTGATAATAATGATGGAAACTGAAATTCTAAAAAGGAAAAACAAATGCCACCTTCCTTCCAGAAATCTATAAAATAAAATTGCTATTAAAGGAAACAGAGGAAAGGCAAAAACACTGCATTTATCCAAAATTTAATTTTGAGTTAAGTGAATTAAATAAGTAAATTAACCTGTAAAATTAGATCAAGCTGTGTCACTTTGTCTGCCAAACCATTTATAGTTTCTTCAAACTTCTGTTTATACTTTTCTCTAGCACAGCCTTCTGACATGTGCATTTTCTTATCTGTTCTGAGGTTTACTGCTCTTTGTTTCCACTTCTCTCTTTTAGCCTTTAATTGTTCACATCTCTTTAGAAGTGCTTCCACTGATAACTCCTATGGACGTGTCTTTTCTTCATTCAGACATACATGTTTTGAAGTTGCTGGTTGCAGTCTTGCTATAAGCTCATCATTCTGCATGAATAAAAGAATATAGTTTGGTTATGAAGGTATGGACACCAGTATGAAATTTTGAAATGAGTTCAATTGCAATAAAATGTTATCTGTACAGTGGTAGAATCTTCAAATGTGGCATCTTGAATTATTCAGAATCAAGACCAAAGTGGAAATGACCAGGAGTCACAAAAACATGTACTGTTGTCATCTTTGCCAAACAACTCTGCACTTGACTTTATACTCCTTTTCCTATGACTGTGTCATGTCTTTCCTCCACAAAATGACTTCACATTTCCCCTTAGTAGAAAGTCTCTTACCTCTTCTCCTTTCTTAACTCTTCATAATCTTTAAAAAAGTCTTAGGGATATCATATTGTGGTATTCAGAAAAGTCACCAAATGCTTCCCAAGATAAGACTTTCAAAATAAGAGTAATTAATTAATCTTATGAATACGGATTCTAATGCCATAGGTCTTTTACTGAACCAGAAACATTTTATGCTAATTTTAATTGTATTATGAGAAGAAATGATTCCCTGGATTACAGAAAAAGTAAAACTCTTACTGTCAAAGTTTAGCAACATAAGCCCTACATTTTTTAGAATCAAAAAGTGGGGGCGGGGGCTTAATTCAACAATGCTATCCTAAATTTCTTTGTTACTTCCCACAAAATAAGGGAACATACTAAACAAAACATCATCCTATCTAATAAAAGAGTAATATGCAAATTAACCATCACTCCGCAACAAAAATGGCAGCACCTATAGACACAAGATGGTGGCACCTGCTCCTCTCAGGCCCAGGGAGAGCTGTCACTGAGAGCAGGAAGCATGAGGCCCTGGCTGTTGGCCTGGGAGGCACCTTCACACCCCTGGCAGGATCAGCTCCCAGCTGTAACCTGGGCCATCGGCCTGGGATGCAGCGCACACCCCCTGCAGGATTTGCTGCCAGCCAAGACCCAGGCTGTTGGCCTGGAAGGTGGCACCCCTCCTCCCCCTGTGAGATCTGCTTCCAGCCCCGTTCTGGACCACTGGCCTGGGAGGTGGTGCACACCTTGATGCGATCAGGTCCCAGTGGTGACCTGGGTAGTGACCTGAGAGAGCAGCCATGCACCCCTGGTATGATCAGCTCCCAACTGCAACCTGAGCCATAGGCCTGGGAAGCTGCACACACCCCATTCACAATCCACTCCCAGCGGCAACCCTAGCCTTGGCCTGGGTAGCAGCCGTGCCCTCTCCCCTTTTGTCCCCCTAACCCCTCTACCTGACCCCCCCTCCTGTGAGCACAATCTGCTCCTGGCCTCAGCCTGGGTTGGGGGCCTGAGAAGAGCCTGCAACCGCCTATCCCCTCCCTCCTCCCACCCCCATAGCAATCAGCTCCCATCAACAGCTGGGAGGTGCAGGCCTGGGAGGAAGCTGTGCCCGCAAGAGCTATCCCTTCCCTGGGGTAGCCTGGGGTGTCAGTTTCCAAAGGGCCTGCACCCCCATGGAGTGATCCCACATACACACCTATAGCCTTGGAATTTCCCTTGCCCCCAGCAGAGTAATTAGAGACAGAAAAGGAATTATAGGAGAAAAGAAAGGGCAAAAGATGAAACATCAAGAAAAAGAAAGAGAAGGAAAAAAAGGAAGAAACAACCACATGATATCACCTTTCCAAGATCTCATTAAATTCCTGTTTAATGAGTTTATTTTATGACACTTTTAGTTTGGATTTCCATTTTTACTGGTTTTTCAAGACCAAGGCAGGAACACTGTCCAACAATATGTTAAAGAAAAAACCTTATCTAATAAAGAGAGAATATTCAGGGGAGAGCATGTGGAGGTGACTCGGCGGTCAGGGGAGGGCAGTTGGGGACTATTGGGCTGGCAGGGGGACAGTTAGGTGTCAATCAGGCTGTCAGAGGAGTGGTTAGGGGGTGATCAGTCTGGTAGGCAGAAGTGGTTATGGTCAATCAGGCAGGCAGGTGAGCAGTTGTAAAAGGGATGTCTGACTGCCTGTTTAGGCCCGATCCCATATGGATCGGGCCTAAACAGGCAGTCAGACATCCCCTGAAAGGTCCCAGATTGGAGTGGGTGCAGGTTGGACTGAGGGACAACCCCCCCCCCCCCCCCCGTGCACGAATTTCATGCACTGGGCCTCTAGTCAACAATAACAAACTTGCTGGAATGTCAGTGATAATGGTGACTGCTATGTCTGGGTGCCATCTGACTCTCTCCCTAGAGCTCACCCTGAGAACCTACCACCATATTGTGAAAAAGGAAGGAGCCCAGGCCACGTGGTCAGTCCTCATACAAGTCTCCTGCTGAGACTTCCCCAGTGTGCATCCCAGTCAAAAGCCCACTGCACCTGACAAACGCGTGAACAAACAAGACTTTAGATGATTCTACTTCCCAGCTTCAGGTCATCCCAGCTGGTGGCAAGTGGAACAGAAATGAGCTGGCCTCACTGCAGTTTTGTGAACAAGTAAATTCTGCTTTAAGACACAGGTTTGGAGGTGGTTATTAAGCAGCAATAAGCAACTGGCACAGGTACTGACAATATGAAAGAGTGCTGGTTTTCCAAATGGCAGCCAAATAGGCAGACGTGTCCAGCACCTTCACATTGTACAGATAGAAGGAACAACTAAATCAAATAACATCCACCTGGAATCGACTAATTAAATAGCTGACGAGACAAACCATGGCTGGAAGTGACAGAGGACACCTGGAAAATGGTAGGATCCAGGATCCGGGCTTGAGAGAAAGATTCTCGACCACTGGAACGAGAGATTCAGAAAGAACCTGTGCTGCACCAAGTCCTTGTCCCTTTGGGCCACACAAACCTCGACTGTGGGAGGGGGTCCTCAGGACAGCTGGCAGCCAGGGAATCTACAATAGATCTAAGTCCATAGCCATGAGAGATCACACCCAGAAAGCCTGAGGAACTGCCTGAGCCACATGATATGAGGGGGGAGAGAAACTCGCAGTGGTTTCTTATAAAGAAAAATCTTATATTTTCTCTGTTTTTACTCACTAAATCCAGTTCATAGGTCCTTTCAATTACAAACACTCACCAAGGCTACGGTGCAGGTGAAGGAGCAGATTTGTGAAGTCTGGGGAGAGGAGCAGTATAGGGAAAGGTGACCAAGCGTCCAGCACTGGCACATGCTGGACTCTCCAATGCTAAGCAGACATGTTTCTCCTGAAGAGCCAGCCCCTCCCAGCACCCACAGGGCAGCTAGTGCAGAGCACCCAGCCTTGATCTTTGCAGAGGAAACAAACACTGCATAGCCC
Source organism: Pipistrellus hanaki (assembly GCF_964339955.1). NCBI lineage: Eukaryota > Metazoa > Chordata > Mammalia > Chiroptera > Vespertilionidae > Pipistrellus > Pipistrellus hanaki. Next base: position 128,565,335 of record NC_140503.1, on the reverse strand, counting down.
CAAGGAGCCCTTGCAAACTGGGTTGAGGTTGCTGTTTTGTCCCAAAAACGAATATAGTAACACCCCCACCTAAAGCCCATTTCAGAAATAGACATTTGTATAAATAAGAATGAAAGCAGGCAGATGAATTAGGCAGATTGGCCCTGCCTGCCTGCAACCAAGGCTGTGGAGACAGACACAGAGAAGTGGTGGACTACTGGGAACTTCTATATGGTGCTGACTACCTAGCAGGAAACAAAGAAGTGGCAGACAGAACAGTACAGAGAGTTCTTACAGCAGCCCCCATAGGACATTAAAGCTGGGCTGAAATGAATGACACTTCAGTTTTTGTTTTTGTTTTTATCTTTTACTTAAAATTTTTTTTCTTTATTATTCTTTAATTTTCTATTTTTTGTATTATTTTTTCATTCCATTTTTATTTTATCTTATTTTTCCACCCTTTTCTTCCTCACTTCTCCCTTTTTCATCTTGTTTCACTTTTCCTATCTCTGCTATACTGTTACTCTCTCTCCTTTCTTTTTACCCCTTGTTAAAAATTGATCTCCTTTATCTGCTTTATTTTTAAAAAATATATTTTATTGATTTTTCACAGAGAGAAAAGGAGAGGGATAGATAGCACATGCCCCTACTGGGAATGTGCTCACAACCAATGTATATGACCTTGACCGGAATCGAACCTGGGACCTTTCAGTCTGCAGACTGATGCTCTATCCACTGAGCCAAACTGGTTTCAGCCTTTATCTGCTTTATTGACATGTTATTATTATTATTGTAGCCTCGATTGGCTTACTTATATATCTAATTTCTGCTCCCATGCTTCAGGTCCATGCATCCTTCTCTTGTCTCTTTCTTTGCTAATCAATTTTTTATGCTTTAACTTTTCCTTTCCTCTCTTGTTCTTTTCTTCTCCAAATGTCTTAGTTAGTTCCACTCACTAAACTCAAGCCTATCTGCTCTTTCCTCTATTCTACTTTTCAAAAAATGGATTAATATATAGATAAATATTTTAAAAATATTTTTTATTTTTTATCTTTTAATTTTTTATTTATTGATTATTTTCTTTTTACTTTTCTTCTCATCCACTCATTCTCTTATTACCTCTTCTATACTGAACCTTGGCCATTGCTCTATTCATTCAATTCCTCTATCTTACTTTTGGATATAAGCTCTGCCTCTACAGATTCTGTATTCTCTACTGACATTTTTCTGGGTGTTTGTTTGAATTTGGGGGTTTATTTATTTTTCTTGTGGAGTTTTCTCCCCATATATGTATATATTTTTTATCCTTCATTTTTCATCTCTTTCTCTTTTATTACCTTTTTTCTTTTTCTCAGCACCATTTCTGCTCTCTTTTCTCTCTCTTAATTCTCTTTCTGCTTGTAGTCACTTTTATTGGGTTATTGGTATTGTGAGTACATTTGTGTTTTGTTTCCTTTGTGTCATATCTTGTCGAGTTGTATTTTGTGGTCTTTAGTCAATGTGGTAGAGAGTGAGCCATATAACCAGACAACTGGAGAGGATACTCCATCCATGAATAGGACAATAACACTCAAGACCCAACTACACCAGGAGAACCCAAATATCCAAAGTAGGGAGCATCCATAGAATACCCAACCAGAAGACCTGAAAGTTTCACCACTAGGCCCCACAAAACATCTACTATACAAGACAAAATAAAAAATATCTGGGTGACATAGAAGTTTGATCTAATACATAGAAAAAAAAAACACACACAAAGGAACAGCAAAAAATGGGGAGAAAAATAAACAACCCACATACAAAAGAAAAGGCAGTACCACCAGAAAAGGAAGTAAACAAAATGGAGGCAAGCTATTTGTAACAGAAACAATTCAGAGCAATGGTTATAAAAATGCTGAAAAGGATGGAAGACTAATTCAACATATATAACAATCAAGGGGAAATGAAGAAGAAGCAACTGCAAATGAAGAATGACATGGCTGCAATAAAGAACGCAATGGCAAGTATCAACAGTAGAATAGAGGAAGCTGAGACTGCATAAGCGAACTAGAAGACAAGGTACCCAAAACAAAAACAAACAAACAATTAAACAAAAATAAACAACCACCCAAGGAGAGCAGCAATTGGGAAAAACAAATCTTAAAAGCAGGAGAAGAGCCTAAGGCAGCTATGGGACAATAGGAAATACACAACATTTGCATTTTAGGAGTGCCAGAAAAGAGGAAACTAAGCAAAGAATAAAAAACCTGTTTGAAGAAATAATAACAGAAAGCTTCCCTGATATTGGAGAAAATAAAACTCACAAGTCTAAGAAGCACACAGAGTCCCAAACAAGATGAATCCAAAAAAGCTGACACCAAGATACATCATAATTAAATTGACAAACACCAAAGACAGAGTAAGAATCTTAAAGGCTGACTGAGAGAGACAGAAAGTAACTATAAGGGATTTTCCATTAGACTATCAATTGATTTCTCAACAGGAACACTTCAGGCCAGAAAAGAATGGAATAAAATATACAAAGTGACAGAAAGCAAAGGACTGAATCCAGCAAGGCTAACATTCAAAATTGAAAAGGAAATCAGGAGCTTCACAGACCAAAAAAGGTCTAAAGGAGTTTATTGCCACCAAGCCAGTAGTTCAGGAAATGCTAAATTGACTGCTGTAAAAGGAAAAAAAATAGGAAGGGAGGAAGGAACACAGGCACAAATAAAAAATGGATACAAACAAGTACCTATCAATAATAACTTTATATGTAAATGGCCTAAATGCTCCAATCAAAAGAAATCAAGTGGCTAAATGGATAAAAAAAATTATGCTGTCTGCAAGAGACCCACCTCAGAACAAAGGAGTCACACAGACTGAAAGTGAAGAGATGGAAAGAAATCTTCCAGACAAATGGAAATGAAAGAAAAAAAAAATCTGGGGTAGCAATAGACCTCAAAAAGAAGGCCATAGCAGGAGATAAGAAAGGCCACTTCATAATACTAAAGAGATCAATACAGAAAGAGGATATAGCCCTGGTAAACATAAATGCACCCAATGCAGGAGCACAAAATACAAAAGAAAAAAAACAAGAAAAAAAAAAAACCACAACAACTCCTAGATGATATCAAGGGAGAGATACACAACAATACAATGATAGTAGGGAACTTTAATGCTCCACTTGCATCATTGGAGAAATTCTCCAGACAAAAATTCAGCAAAGACAATACCAGACTTCAAGCTTATTACAAAGCCACTGTTCTCAAAACAGTCTGGTACTGGCACAAGAACAGACATATAGATCAATGGAATCAAATAGAGAACCCAGATATCAATCCAAATCACTATGCTCAATTAATTTTTGACAAAGGAGGCAGGAATATACAATGGAGTCAAGACAGTCTCTTCAATGAATGGTGTTGGGAAAATTGCACAGATACATGCAAAAGAATGAAACTAGATCACCAACTTACACAATACACAAAAATAAACTCAAAAATAAACTCAAGACGGGAAACAATAAAAATACTAGAAGCATCCACAGGCAGCAAAATCTCAGACATATGCCAAAAGAACTTCTTCACTGATACTGCCCCTAGAGCAATGGAAGCTAAAGAGAAAATAAACAAATGGGACTACATCAAAATAAAAAGCTTTTTTACAGCAAAAGAAACCATCAACAAAACAACAAGAAAGCCCACTGTGTGGGAGAACATATTTGCAAATGTTACCACTGATAAAGGTTTAATCTCCAACATCTACAGACAGTTTATACAACTAAATAAAAGGAAGATGAATAATCCAATTAAAAAATGGGCAACGGACCTAAATAGAATATTTTCAAAAGAGGACAGAAGGAAGGCCAAAAGGCACATGAAAACATGCTCAAAGTCACTAATTATCCTAGAGATGCAAATCAAAACAACAATGCGGTACCATCTCACACCTGTCAGAATGGCCAACATCAACAAATCAACAAATGACAAGTGTTGGCAAGGTTGTGGAGAAAAAGGAACCCTCGTGCGCTGCTGGTGAGAATGCAGACTGGTGCAACCACTGTGGAGAACAGTGTGGAGTTTACTCAAAAAACTGAAAATGGAACTCCCATTTGAACCAGTAATCCCACTCCTAGGAATATATCCCAAGAAACTAGAAACACCAATCAGAAAGGATATATGCACCCCTATGTTCATAGCAGCACAATCTACAATAGCTAGAATTTGGAAACAGCCTAGGTGCCTGTCAGCAGATGATTGGATCAAAAAAACAATGGTACATCTACACAATGGAATACTATGCTGCCATAAAAAGAAGGAATTCTCATCATTTGCAGCAACCTGGATGGAATTGGAGAACATCATGCTGAGTGAAATAAGCCAGTCAATGAAAGAGAAACACCACATGACCTCACTCATTTATGGATAATAAAGAACATTATAAACTGATGAACCAAAAGATAGATATAGAGACAGTAAAGCAACAGTCAGACTGTCAAATTACAGCAGGGAGGGTAGGGAGATCTGGGGGAGATAATAGATCAACCGAAGGACTTGTATACATATGCATATAAGTACAACCAATGGACACAAAACTCTGGGGAGGGAGTGTATGTATCGGAGGGGGGCAATGTTAAAATATGTACACAGATAATAATTTAATAAAAAAAATGTAAAATAAAAACAAAAAAATTAAGGGAAATATGTAGGCATCTGGGAATTCTATATAATAAAATTTTAAGTTTAAAAAAAAAATCAGCAGCCGGGACCAGTTTGGCTCAGTGGATAGAGCGTCGGCCTGCGGACTGAAGGGTCCCGGGTTCGATTCCGGGCAAGGGCATGTACCTTGGTTGCGGGCACAACCCCGGTGGAGGGTGTGCAAGAGGCAGCTGATCGATGATTCTCTCATCGATGTTTCTAACTCTCTATCCCTCTCTCTTCCTTTCTGTGAAAAATCAATAAAATATATTTTTAAAAAAAATCAGCAAAGAATCCAAGATGACTCACTAGATCAGATGATGGACTTAACTGACACCTTCAGAGCATTTCATCAAAAAGCCACAAAATATACTTTCTTTTCAAGTGTACATGGGACATTTTCAAAGATAAACCACATATTGGGTCACAGGCAATGTCTCTCCGAATTCAAGAAGATTGAAATCCTATCAAGCATCTTCTCACATCACAATGGCATAATATCAGAAACTACAACAAAAACAATTAGAAAAACTCAAACACTTGGAAGCTGAATAACATGCTATTAAAAAATTGATGGGTTACCAAAGAGCTCAAACAAGAAATTAAAAACATCCTGGAAATGAATGTCAATGAAAACACAACAATCCAAAATCTATGGGACACAATGAAAGCAGTCCTGTGAGGGAGATTGATAGCTCTAGGGGCCTACCTCAAAAAACACAAAAAAATTGTAATAAATCATCTTACTCTACAACTTAAAGAATTAGAAAGAGAGCAACAAGAAAAGCCCACAGTGAGCAGAGTGAAGGAGATAATAAAGATCAGAGCAAAATAAATTACATGGAGACAAACAAACAAACAAACAAAACAAAAGATCAATGAAACCAAGAGCTGGTTCTTTGAAAGAATAAACAAGATTGATGAACTGCTAGCCAGGCCCATCAATAAGCAAAGAGAGAGTATCAACATAAACAAAATCAGAAATGAAAGAGGCGAAATAACAACACACCCCACAGAAATACAAGGAATTATGAAAAAATACTATTAACAACTCTATTCGAACAAACTAGAAATCCTAGAGGAAATGAACATATTCTTAGAAAAAATACGACCTTCCAAATCTCACTCAGGAAGATTCTTAAAATCTCAAAAGGCTGACAACTAGGGAGGAAATTGAAGCAGTTATCAAAAAGTTTCCAGCAAACAAAAGCCCAAGGCCAGATGTCTTCACAGGGGACTGTACCAGGTATTCAAAGGAAGAACTAAAACCTATCCTCCTTAGACTATTCAAAGGAAGGAACACTTCCAAGCTCATTCTATGAAGCCAACATTACCCTAATACCAAAATCAGATAAAGACAACACAACAAAAGAGAAATACAGGCCAATATCCCTTATGAACATAGATGCCAAAATCCTCAACAAAATTCTAGCAGTATATCAGAAAGATCATACACCATGACCAAGTAGGTTTTATCCTGGTGATTCTAGGATGACACAATATTCACAAATCAATAAACGTGATAAATCACATAAACAAATTGACAGATAAAAATCACATAGTTATATCAATGGATGCAGAAAAACATTTGACAAAATCCAACACCCTTTATTGATAAAAACTCTCAGTAAGGTGGGAATAGAAGGATCATACCTCAACATAATAAAAGCCATATATGACAAACCTACAGCCAACATCATACTCAATGTGCAAAAACTAAAACCATTTCCCTTAAGAAAAGGAATGAGATGGGGATGCCCACTTTCACCACTTCTGTTTGACATAGTTCTGGAGGTGTTAGCCATAGCCATAAGACAAGAAGAAGAAATAAAAGGTATCCAAATTGGAAAAGAAAACATAAAACTGACATTTGCAGATGACATGCTACTGTACATAGAAAACCCTAAAGAGTGCATCAAAAACTTATTAGACTTAAAAAATGAGTTCAGCAATGTAGTAGGGTACAAAATTTATGCCAGGAAATCTATGGCATTTTTATAACACCAATAGTGAACTTACAGAAAGAGAGATTTAAAAAAAAATCCCAATTACCAACACACCAAAAAAACTAAGATACTTAGGAATAAACTTAACTAAGGTGGGAAAAGACCTATATTAGGAAAACTACAGGAACATTTCCTCTATCATTTTCTGAAAAAGGTAATGATAGAGGAAGACATAAACAGATAGAAGAACATACCATGTTCATGGATTGGTAGAATTAACATCATTAAAATGTCCATACTACTCAAAGCAATCTATAGATTCACTATATGCACTCCCCATTAAAATACCAACAGTATATGTCACAGACCTAGAATGAATGTTCCAAAAATTCATCTGGAATACTAGTAAAAAAAAAAAAGTCCCCAAATAGCTGTAGCAATCCTGAGAAAGAAAAAAATAGAAAGAAGAATAAAGTAGAAGGGATCTCAGTAATAGATATCAAGCTATATTACAAAGGCGCTGTTTGCCGATAAGGGTTTAATCCCCCAAATTTACAGGGAACTCATACAACTTAACAAAAGGAAGATAAACAACCAAGCAAAAAATGGGCAAGGATATATATATATTCTTTTCAAAAGAGGACCTAAAGAAGGCCAAGAGACATATGGAAATATGCTTAAAGTCACTAATCATTTGAGAGATGGAAATCAAAACAACAATGAGGTACCATTTCACACCTGTCAGAATAGCTATCATCAACAAATCAACAAACAAGTGCTGGCAAAAATGTGGAGAAAAAAGAAACCTCATGCACTTTTGGTGGAAATGCCACCTTGTAAAACAGTATGAAATTTCCTCAAATGTTAAAAATGGAACTCCCATTTGACCCAGTAATCCCACTTATAAGAGTTTATCCAAAAAAACTCAGAAACACCAATCAGAAAGGACATATACACTCCTTTTTCATAGAAGTACGATTTACAATAGCTAAGATTTGGAAACAGCCTAAGTACCCATTAACAGATGAGTTGATTAAAAACTGTAGTACTGCAGAAGCCAGTTTGGCTCAGTGGTAGAGCGTCGGTCTGCGGACTGAAAGTTCCCAGGTTCGATTCCAGTCAAGGGCATGTATATTGGTTGCAGGCACATCCCCGGTAGGGGGTGTGCAAGAGGCAGCTGGTCGATGTTTCTCTCTCATCAATGTTTCTAGCTCTCTATCTCTCTCCCTTCCTCTCTGTAAAAAATCAATAAAATATATTTTTTTAAAAATATTTAAAAGAAACAAACAAAAAACAAAACAAAACAAAAACAAACTGTGGTACATCTACACAATGGAATACTATGCTGCCATAAAAAAGAAGAAATTTTTGCTATTTGCAACAGCATGGATGGACCTGGAGAGCATTATGCTAAGCTAGATAACCCAGTCAAAGAAAGATAAATATCACATGATCGCAGTTATTGGTGCAATATAATGAACTAAATAAACTGTGAACAAAAATAGATTCAGAGACAGAGAAACACCAAACAGACCATGAAACATCAGAGGAAAGGCACGGATCATGGAGAGTGGGGGGCAAGAGACCAACAAAAGGATTTGTATGCATGTATATTAGCATAACCAATGGTAACAGACAGTGGGGCAGTGGGGGATTGTCCTATGGGGTGGGCATGGCTGCTGAGGGATCCAAAACAGGGGGGAAAGGAGACATATGTAATACTTTAAACAATAAAAAAAATAAAAGAAAAACAGAATGCTGACACTAAAAAAGAAACACACACGTTGGGAGTGCCTTTGAACTGCAGGTGGATGAAACCTGACATAGGTAGAGAAGCGTGAGAATAAAAACTAAAGGGCCTCCAAGAAATGGTGAGTGGAGGCCTGATGGCAATTGCTTCTGGACAAGTGAACAAAATGACACTGAAACAAGGATGACAGGGAGTTTTGATAGGGAGCTGATGAAAGTGAAATTGATGAGACAGATAAGCTAAAGAAAGACAATCCTATCTAATAAAAGCCTAATATGCAATACTACCAAACTGCAGAATGCTCCACAGAGAGTGGGGCTGGAAAGTGGGATAGCCAAGGTGGGTGCAAGTGGGCAGAGGGAGGGGATGGTGATCGGAGGTGGGGGTGGGTGAAGGTGGCTACCAGGAGTGGCAGATATGCAATTGGAGGGCAGGACCAGCTGCTCGTAGGCAGGCACTGATCCCTTATTGGTCTGCCAGTCACCTCCTGCAGAGAGGGGTTCAGAATGCAACTTAGGCCCCTGAGGGCTCCCAGACTGCGAGAGGGTATAGGCGAGATTGAAAGACACCCCCGCCCCCCCCCCCCCCCGAAGTACATGAATTTTCATGTACCAGGCCCCTAGTCCTATCTAAAAAAAGTGTAATATGCAAATTGACCATTCCTCTGCTACACCCACAAGCCAATCAGGGTTGAAGATGCAAATAAACCAAACCAAGAAGGCTAGGGCCATGGAGAGCAGGAGGGAGGCTTGGGTTCTCCAGCAATGGAAGAAGCCAAGCTTTCCACCTGCCCTTGTCATCCTAGGCCTCCATTCAATTCTACAAAGTTTCAATGATAGAAGATAAATAAATCCCATAAAAAATGGCAGCAGCCACAGAGCTGGACAGAGCAGGAAGCTAGGGTTGCCCCTGGTGATGGAGGAAGCCAAGCTTCTACAGTCCTGGAGGGCCTAGGCTCCACTCCAGGTTACAAAGTTTCAGTTATAGAAGATAAATAAATCCCAAAAGAAATGGCTGCTGCCACAGAGTGAGCAGAAGACTTGGCTCCACTCCAGGCTATAAAGTTTCAATTGTGGAAGATAAATAAATCCCAGATACCAGGGCCTCCACCAGGGCACCACATGCCCCAAGGGAACCCTCACCCTGATCCGGACCCCTTCAGGGAAAACCAGCTGGCCCTACCCATGCACCACGCCTCTATCCTATCTGATAAAAAAGTAATATGCAGATTGACCATCATTCCAACACACAAAATGGCTGCCCCATGTGGTCAAAGATCCTGCCCTATGTGGACATAAGATGGCCAGCAGGGGAGGGCAGTTGGGAGGGACCAGGCCTGCAAAGAAGGGCAGTTGGAGGTGATCAAGACTGCATAGGAAGGCAATTAGGGGTGACCAGGCTGGCAGAGGAGGGAAGTTGGGGATGACTGGGCCTGTAGTGAAGGGCAGATGGGGAGGAAACTCAGGACTGCAGGGGAGAGCAGTTAGGGTTGAGCAGGCCTACAGAGGAGGACAGTTAGGGGCAAACAGGCTGGTAGTGGAGCAGTTAGGCATCAATCAGGCTGGCAGGGAAGTGGTTAGGTCGTGATCAGGCTGGCAGGCAGAAGCGATTAGGGGCAATCAGGCAGGCAGGCAGGTGAGCAGTTGGAAGCCAGCAGTCCTGGACTGTGAGAGGTATGTCCGACTGCCTGTTTAGGCCCAATCTCACTGGGTGAGCCGAACCATAGAACCTTGACCCTGCTATTTTTGTTGAAATTTATTTATCTTATCATTGAAACTTTGTAGCATTGAATGGAGGCCTACGCTGGCAAGAGCAGTTGTAAAGCTTGGCTTCCTCCATTTCCAGGGAAACCAAAGCCTCCCTCTTGCTCTCTGTGGCCTCAGTCAACTTGGTTGGGTTTATTTGTATATTCACTCCTGTTTGGCTTATGGGCATGGCTTGTGAATGTAGCAGAGGTACGGTCAACTTGCATATTACAAATTCACCCCTGGAGGGATGTCCCACTGGGATCAGGCCTAAACGGACAGTCAGACATCCCTCGAGTGGTCCCAGATTAGAGAGGGTTTAGGCTGGGCTGCGGGCCATCCCCTTCCCTGTATACAAATTTCTTGCACCAGGCCTCTAATTAAATATAAAAGAAACAGGCCTTGGAAAACCAAGATGGTGGCATAAGGTAAACCAAGATGGTGGCATAAGGTAAACAAGATGGTGGCATAAGGTAAAACCAAGATGGTGGCATAAGGTAAACACCTAAATGCAGCCTACCACAACAATTTTAAAATTACAACTGGAAAACAGACAAAACATCACCCTGAACCACCAGAAGGCTGGCTGAGTGAAAGCTCTACCATCTAGGAAGGGAAGTGAAAGGACACTGAGCCTCAGGAGCTGTGGAGGTGAGGAGAGTTTTGCATGTGGAAAAGGCAGCTGCCAAATATGCTGCTGGCTTACTCGCAGTACGCACAGAGAGGGCGGGCAGCTAACTCACGGCTAGCTTTCTTGTTTGGAAGGAAAATAAAACCTCCCTATTGCACTGATAGCCAGCTCTAGTCAAGGAGAAATTGGATTTTCAGGCAGTGGGCAAAACTCTCTCAGAGGTGCGCATGGCCAGCAGCCATTACTGCAGGACTCAGGAACAGCACCCTCTTAGGGCGGGGCTGATGGGAAACCAAAGCTTGTCTGCACCACTCTGAGACTCTGCCCCATCCAAGTTGAGCACAGAAGCCCTCCTAGGTGAGACACTGCTGATCCTCACAGCCAATTGGCTTGGAGATCAACTCTCCCCAGTGATACCAACAATAAGCAAGGCTTAACAACAAGACTGCACACACAGCTCACAAAGGGCTGCACCAAGACAGTTCATGTCAGGTAACTGGGAAGGCTGAGCTACTGGGCCCGACTAGGACACCTATCACACAAAGATACTCCATCAACTCAATGAAGCAGCTAAAATGCAGAGAAGAGGCAGGCCACAAAGGAAGGAAATGGAGGAAAGAAAAAGAATGGACATAGAGTTAAAACCACAGTTACAAGGTTTTTCAAGAATTTCCTAGAAAAGGCCAATAAAATAAATTAGACCTTTGAGGATATGAAAAAGGGATCAACTAGAAATAAAGCATATACTGAGTGAAATAAAGAATAGTATACAGGGTTCTAAAAACAGAATGGAATATCGCAAGAATCAAGTCAAAGATTTGGAATACAAAGAGCCAGAGGACACTCCTCCACAGAAGCAAGAAGAGAAGAGAATCCAGAAAGTTGAAGATAGTGTAAGAAGCCTCTGGGACAACTTCAAGCAAACCAACATCAGAATTATGGGGGTGTCAGAATAAGAGATAGAGCAAGATACTGAAAACCTATTGGAAGAAATAGTGTCAGAAAACTTTCCCCACCTGGTGAAAGAAATAGACTTACAAGTCCAAGAAGCTCACAGAACCCCAAACAAAAGGAATCCAAAGAGGAACACACCAAGACACATCATAATTAAAATTCCAAGAGCAAAAGACAAAGAGAGAATATTTAAAGCAGCAAGAGAAAAGCAGTTAGTTACCTATAAAGGAGTACACATATGACTGTCAGCTGATTTCTCAACCAAAAGTATGCAGGCCAAATGGGAATGGCAAGTAATATTCAAAGTGATGAATAGCAAGAACCTACAACCAAGATTACTCTACCCAGCAAAGCTATCACTCAGAATTGAAGGCCAGATAAAGAGCTTCACAAAAAAAAAAAAAAAAAAAAAAAAAAAAAAAAAAGCTAAAGGAGTTTATCACCACCAAACCAAATATCGATACTAAAAAGTATTCTTTAAGAGGAAGAAGATAAAAATTATGAGCAACAAATACATAACTATCAACAAGTGAATCTAAAAACCAAGGGAATTCAAAATTTGATGAGCAGTATTAACTGGTGAATATAATAGAATCAGAGGTACAGAAAGGGAGTGGACTGAGGATTCTTGGGGAAAAGGGGAGTGGGGGGTGTGAGAAGAGACTGAACAAAAATTGTACACCTATGGATGAGGACAGTGGGGGTTGGGGAAAGGGCAGAGTGTGGGATAGGAACCTGGTGGAGGGGAGCAATGGAGGGAAAAAAGAGGAACAATTGTAATAATCTGAACAATAAAGATTTATTTAAAAAAAAGAAACAGGTCTTAAGGATATTAAATACCCATTTCCCATTTATAGCTTCTCTCACAGGTCTGTTTGTCATATAATCCTATATAATAAAAGCCTAATATGCAAATTGTCCCCTTGGCCAGTCATTTGACTGGGAGACCAGGAGTTTACTGCTTGCTAAGCTATGGGCCTGTGACCTCCCATTGGCTACCTGAGGGCAGGGGTGATGGGGACGGAAGTACAGTGAGGATGCGGGGTTCATCAGAGCTCACTGTCACTCCCCCAGCTACCCTTCCCCGGAACACCAGGGCTCACACATGGTGTCTTCGGGATGAGCCGGGCCACAGCTGTTGGGATCACGGGGGCCGGTGGAGCTCCCCATGGGTTTGTGCAGGAGCTGGTCTGCAGGGCCAGTGGGAAGAGCTTACGCTCCTGTCCAGTTTCCCAGAGGCCCACACTATGCCTGGGCCCCTGGTATCTGGCAGTGCTCACTGAATCTCCATGTGGGGACTTGGGTGCCGTTAATCAGGCAGAAGGGGGTGCACAGGGGTCTGGGGGTCCAGGTGCTGCCCAGGGCCCTTCCATGCCAGACACTTGTTCTTCAATAGCCAGCCTGGCCTAGGGACTGCACCTGTGCATGATTTCATGCACCAAGCCTCTAGTGCTAAAATAAAAAAATGGCTATGGGCTAACATCAAATCCAGGGTGTTCAGGAATACATGATCTAAGGATGAAGCCAAGACATATAAAACCCTAAGGTCTCAGAAACATTTACATGTTTTCTCAAGGATTTTCAGAATGTAAGAGTCTTAAAGCCACTGTCTCACGACATCTCCAGGAAGCCCAAGGAGAGCTTATCTGAAAACCATTTGTGAGGTTGCTTCTCTAATGGCATGATCTGCAATATTATTTAGTAGAAAACAAAGCCTCTTGACTTCTATGAAGAATGATGCATAATTTTCGACTTTCCAAAGGTTAAGTATTAAAATATATATATATACAAATGGAAAAATAAAAGCCAGATATAAGAATACTATAAAGATAATACAATTATAATAAACTAGAGGCCCAGTGCATGAAATTTGTGCACGGGGGGAGAGGGGGGGAGAGGGACGAGGGGGCATCTCTCAGCCCAGCCTGCACGCTCTCCAATCTGGAACCCCTCAAGGGATGTTAAACTGCCCATTTAGTCCAGATCCCAGGCAGTCAGTCATCCCTCTCACAATCCAGGACTGCTGGCTCCCAACTGCTCGCCTGCCTGCCTGCCTGATTGCCCCTAACCACTTCTGCCTGCCAGCCTGATCATCCCCTAACCACTCCCATGCCAGCCTGATTGATGCCTAACTGCTCCCTTCCCAGCCTTTTTGCCCCCAATTGCCCTCTCCTGCTAGCCATCTTGTGTCCACATGGGGGCAGCAATCTTTGACCACATGGGGGCAGCCATCTTGTGTGTTGGAGTGATGGTCAATCTGCATATTACTCTTTTTTTAGATAGGATAGAGGCCTGGTGCATGGGTGGGGATCAACTGGTTTGCCCTGAAGGGTGTCCTGGATCAGGGTGAGGGTTCTCTTGGGGCATGCGGTGGCCTGGGCAAGGGGCCTGTGGTGATTTTCAGGTTGGCCACGCCCCCCAGAAACCCAAGCAGAGGCCCTGGTATCTGGAATTTATTTACCTTCTACAATTGAAACTTTGTAGCCTGGAGCGGAGCCAAGCCCCCTGCTCACTCTGTGGCTGCCACCATTTCTGTTTGGTTTTATGTATCTTCTATAATTGAAACTTTGTATCCTTGAGTGGATGCCTAGGCCAGCCAGGGTGTGTGGAAAGCTTGGCTTCCTCTATTGAAACCCAAGCCTCTCAACTGTTCTCTGTGGCTGCAGCCATCTTGGTTGGGGTTAATTTGCATACTCATTTTGGTTGGTGGGCGTGGCTGGGGCGTGACTTGAGCAGAGTGACAGTTAATTTGCATATTACTCTTTTATTAGGTAGGATTAATCATGATGAAATATATAAGAAAGCTGCCATGAAAAGTAGTATCCTATAACATTTTATATTACTTAACCAACTATAGTTTAACTGATGGCAGGTTAAATTTCATACATACCCGACTTCTGCTTTGATCTAATTTGTTCCTGAAATCTTGTTTCTTATCTTCTAAATTCATACGATGACGTGATTCAATCTCCATAAAAACCTCTATTGTAGATAGTTTTTGTTTGGTGTCAGCCAGTTCTTGTTGAAGTTTTTTCTCAGTAGCCTAGTAAGATATTTCTGTTACTGATTTTTTAAATCACATTATTATTAAATTATGTTAATAATACATAACTTCATATAAAGCATAGGACAAAAAGTTTACAGTTGTGAGTATATGAAACACAGAGTTTATTCTTGGATTGTTATTAACTAATTATTGTATTATTCTCCATGCAAAAAACTATAAAAAGTATAAACCTACTTTTTCCCCACCCTGGGTGTACCTGGTTACAATCATATATTGCTATCATAATGTTATGACAATAATCTATGACTGGAAAAATATCATCAGCTACATCAATTCACCTTCTTTTCCTCATGTGCACATGTTTCTTTTCGCTTAATCAGGTTAAAGCCAAAGAAAATGTAACCCTCCTGCTTAATCAGACAGCAGATTCAGCCCCATTCTCATCCCTCTCCCCCTAAATCTCAAAGCTATACAATCTACTGACATCTCAAAGAGAAATGGGCATGTAGGTGGATCAAGTGGTAGTAAATTCAATATTATGGAAACTTTTCTCTTTTTATTTATTTTTTAACCAGTGGCTTCAATTTACTTCATAATTCCTCACACATTCAATCCCCTGTTCCAATCCTTCCAATAGGCTCCTAACTTAGAAGAAAAGTAACTCATTCGAATGACCTTCAAGGCCCTCTGTAACCAGGCCTTCACCTCCCTCCCTGATACCCATAAACCCTTCCCCCACTCACTAATCTGAAATGAAGATCCAATGCCAAGTTAATAAATCACATAGAGCTACAATTCCCTCTGTCTTGGACAAACTTATTTCCAAATGATAATAATTAGGCCTCAAAATGAGAAACCTGAGCACATTATTTGTAAAAATATTCAAAGAAAATTGTAAATATTAGTGGAAAGATTAAATCAAGTATAGGTTTTCGAAAACTCATTACATTTGTCCCAGAATTATGTTTAATGAAAAGTATATGCCTTTAAAAGAGGTGAGAGGTCATATGAATATGTTACTGGAGACTGAAATATTTCCAAATTTAATTCAAATTGGTATGAATAAAAATAACATAAAAATTAAAATGTATAAGAAGCTATTGAAGGAAAGGTAGTATATGATATAGCATCTACATTTCAGTTAATCTGGGCAATCTGAATTTAGTTGTCAAATTAATCCATTTGTGTCTTAATTTCAAAATACTCATTTTAGGTAGAGCATTTCCATTTACCTAATTCCTAATGGTTTAAATTTGGTGACAGAAAAATTAAAATTGTTATTCTATTAATATAAGACTAAATTATTAATATAAATTTATATCTATTAATAATTTATAATGTAACCTATTAAAATTTCATGGGCATTATAATGTCTTTATTTAAAACAAAGCATCTCTCAGGTTTAATGTTCATCTACTGGATACATTGTCTGCTTTGAAGGTGATAGAGCAAACACATTTATACACTGAACATTTAAAATATATATTTTTAATTGATTTCAGAGAAAAAGGGACAGGGAGAGAGAGAGAAGCATCAATGATGAGAGAGAATTATTGCTGACTGTCCCCTGCACACTCCTACTGGGAACTGAGGCTGCAATCGGGCCTGTGTCCTTGACCAGGTTTGAATCTGGGACCATTCAGTCCTCAAGCCAATGCTCTATCCACTGAGCCAAACCAGCTAGGGCCATAATATCTACATTTTTAATATTCAGTTAGATTCACCATGTAGCCATCATCAAATGTTAATCTAAATTTTCTCTTAGAAAATTTGAAAAATGCTTAACTGTCTGGATACTTACATCTCTTTTTACATTATCATTTTCATACTGATATATAATTTCTTTTAAATGATGCCACTCATTGATTAGCTTCTTAATCATTTCATTCACCATAAGAACATAATTTTTATTTTCATCATCATCAAATATTTTTCTGATTTCTAGAATCTGGTCTTGGATGTTAATTACTGTCTTTCCTTTCCTGTCAGCGTTGTTGTGAGCCTGCTCCAGTTGCTGTTGAAGCAGCATATTTTCCATCTGCAGGTAAGATACCCTCTCCAGTAAGGATTCCTGCTTTGCAATGTCTTTATCCACTTTACCTTGTTCCTCTTCATACACGTGTTCAGTTTCCTCCTTTTGACACTGTTTTTGACTGAGGTCTCTTTCTAAAACCAATGTCCTTTCTTTGTGAGCATCTGTTGTGTGACGCAGCTCGTTTTCTAAGCTACTGGTTTTACTTTCTTCTCTAGAAAGTTGTTGAGAAAGAATCTCATTGTTATTTTTTAGGTTGGACATGTCAACATTCATTTTGTGCCATAAACAAAACCATTCATCTCTTGCTCTCTGGACAGCAAGTTGTAGGTCTCTTTTTAGTGTCTGACAATGCTCATGATCCTGTACAGTTGTAGCCAGTCTAGACTGGTATGATTCAACTTTTGCTTCCAGTCTTTCTCTGTTTTGTTGTTCATTCTCCAATTTACAGTTTAGCATTGTACACTCAGCTCTCAGAACTTCAAGCTGTGTATTGTGTTGAAATATTGTTTCTGTTATTGTCTTTTGAAGATAGTCATTCTTTTCTTTGACAACTGCAATTTCCTCAATATATTTTATTTCCATTTCCTGGGACTGTTTTAATTTGTGTCTTAATTTGGCAACTTCATCCCTCAACATGCGATTTTCATGCAATAGACTTTTTTCTTTGTCAGAACTCTTAGAAACCTAAGCAACACAAAGGAGACTTTTAGCTAAAACATTGAAATAACGTGTCATGATAACCTCTGAAATTAAAGAATAACATGTTTATAATAAAAAGTTACAATTATTGGATATCCCACTGGAAAAAAATAGAGTTGGACCCAAACCTCTAACTTTATACAAGCACAAATTCTCCAAAGTTCAAAACTGTAATATAATATGATGAATTTTTAAGTGAAAAAAATCACAACAGAATTTTAAGAATCCTAGAATTAGAAAGGGTTTTGCTAAGTTATCACAAGCACAGAATGCATTTAAGTAAAAGACTAATAACTCTACTCTTACAAGTTGATATGAGAGTCTGAACATAAAGTTACCCCAGAGTAAGAGTATTAACCATACTAATATTAGGATAAACTAAATTTCCTAAAATTCTTTTTTCCCCAGTATTATCCCATAGATATTCCACTTTCCTAATACTTTCATAGTCAGTTATAAAAACTACCTCTATTAATAATTGATAATCAAGCATTTTCCTAAGCACTTCTATATCCATCAATGAACTCATTCTGACCAAACACATTCAGTTAACACAATCTGCAATGGAGGGGTCAAAAAGATAAGCAATTTCAGGATTTCCCCCAGGTTTTCAGACTCCACAATTCGTGCTCTTGCACCAACCCATAGTTCTCCTCCAGTGTGGATATAGAAACACAAAAGAAGCCTATGTTTTGAAAAACTGATAAGTAGGATAAAATTTACAGTCTTCTTAGAAAATCATGAGATTATTTGTTGCTTCAATAACTTTTATTTCTTGTTCATGATGTTTAAAATAGTATTAAATATGAAATGGGGGGAATACACTAAAATAATTACCAATAAATTATCACTAAATATATATTATAGCTTGCATTCTCTTCAGAAGTCCCTTCTCAAAAGTAGAAGAATGTCATTTAAAATGTGATCTCTGAACCTGCTATTACTTTCCTCCATACCATCACTGGAATTGAAAACTAACTTGTATATTAATATATCAGGAAATGAAATCACTGCCAAAATCTGGAACATTGATTTTTAGTAATATTACCTTTGATATCATGGAAAACACATCAATTATTGTGGAAAATATTAAAAGCCTTCTCTTTGGAGGAGGCCATTGTGAATGTGACTACTTGAGAAAAATGGATTTGAATTAACAATATCACTTGATCCAATGGATCAAAAAAGCCATATCTCTCTCTCTCTCTCTCTCTCTCTCTCTCTCTCTCTCTCTCTCTCTCACACACACACACACACACACACACACACACACACACACAAACACACACACACACACACACACACACACACACACTTTTTAAATTCCCTATAGTTTCCATTGTACAGTTTTGTTTTGTTAAATATATACAAACTCATAAACTACCTCAGAATTTATTTTCTTATGACTTATTTCTATTACCTTTGGTTTGCAAAAATGTTTGATCAAAATTCTATCTTGTAATATTCTGGCATTCTGTTCTGAAGAAGGTTGTTTCTGAGTGTAATTTTGCTCGTCTACAACCTAGGGATACATTTCATTTAGTTTTTGGTCTCATTCCATAAAAAAAAAAGTCCAAAGCTTAAGAGCAATACCTTAAACAAACTGTGTAAAGGAAGTAGCTTAAGCACAAGGATCTTTCCTTTCTATGAAAATCTAAAATTGTAAACGATAGCTACATTTGTCATAAAGCAAAAACACAGTATTCTGAAATAAAATTTCTTTATGAACATTTGACTAGTTCCATCACAGTCTCTAGGCAATTTAGCCTGCATGTTAACATTTTTTAAGAGCCAGAATTAACATTTATGTCAATGGGTAGGCTCAATTTATTTTCCATTTCTTCATTTAGAAAATATTCACAAGTATCTATTAGATGCCAAGTGTAGCAATAAATTAGTAATAATTTAAATAATAATTGTCACAGTTCACATTTAGAATGAGAATATTTTTTTTGTTTGTTTTAAATGTAATAAGATACATTAAATGACAGGCATATAAATATTGATGAAGCACTGTTAGAAATAAGAGATTTTCCCCAAAGATAAATATACCTCATTTTCTCTTATAATCTCCAGTGTCATATCTTGTGTTCTAATGGTGGTTTCAAGTTGTGGGTGCATTTCAACTTCTTCAATAGAGTGCTCTTCTTTCTTTGTTAACTGCACCCTATTTTTTTCACGTAACAGACCAGCTTTATGTCTTTTCTCTTTTTCTTCTCTTAAGGGAAATCTGCAGTTAAATATAACCAAAGATGTAATCAACATAAGATAAACTGTTATATTGTAAGATGTCTTGTGCAATCCTCATGGTAACCACAAAGCAAAAACCTCCAACAGATTCACAAAAGATAAAGAGCATGAATCAAAGCACACTGTGGAAAATCTTCAATTCACAAAGGAAGGCAGCAAGAAAGGAAGAATGGAACTACAAAAAAAGCCAGAAAACAACTAGAGAGCATTAGTAAATCATTACCTGCCAATAGTTACTTTGGGAATGGATTGACTTCTCCAATCAAAAGGCATAGGATGACTTGGGGTGCTGAACACACAATGCAGTGTATAGATGATATGTTGTAGATTGTGCACATGAAAGCTGTATAATTTTGTTAACCAGAGGCACCTCAATAAATTCAATGAAATGAAAGAAAGTAGGGAGGGAGAAAAAATGGTGGCAGAATAGACAGACATGTTCTGAGCCTTGTTCCGGAGCAGAAAGAAAGAACAGCTGATGGTCGCATGGGGAGTGTTTGTTAGTAAGTTAAGAGACAGCTAAACTCCAGGAGAAAGTGGGGGACTGCTGGATGGGGTTCCCCTGACCTGGCAGCCCACATTGTGGCTGGGTCCCCTCTTGGAGCTACGGGCTTAGATGTGAAAACCATGCCATTTTAAAAGCAAAAGTGGATCTTTTTGGAAGCCTGAAAATCCACAACTGTGGTGATCACCAAACAGTTGTGAGCCCCAGAAAACCCAATCAGCACAAACACATGGATTCAAAGGAGCTCTTCACTCCACCATGGAGAGTTCAGATTTCACCTGGGATAAGGTGAGGTCTCTGGTCCTGGCAGGAGAGAGAAAAGCGTGCTTTGCAAGAACTGAAGGGCCATCTGGGGAAGTCTGTGCCTTGAAAAATCTGTGGCTTTTGGAGCTGGCATGATCCGTGAATGTGAAGGGGGGGAGGGGATCCTCAGAGCTGCTATCAGAAGGGATCTCTGGAAAGCAGGCCATTTTGATCTGACCCAAAGGGGCAGCCTAAGAATTTCAGGGGAGTGCAGGCTGCTTAGACTTGCGCAGACCCACTGTCCACACACTTGGGCTTTTTCTGCTTCTGATTACTAAGCCAAATATTGTACATAGGATAACCCAGTTGGGGATACCCTGGGAGACTTCAAGGATAAGTTGTTTTTTTGGAACCTGGGGATCAGAGTGGGGAGTGACCACTGGAGAACCAGCTCTAAGACAGCCACCCTCCACAAACCATTATTGAGTGCCACAAGGAAAGAAGGCTAGAGAGGCCATAGATTGACACAGAAGTCAATCCAGAAACACTGCGACCCAGGGACTGAATCACAAATTGACTTTTGTGTAATCAAAAATAAAGCAATATGATAAAATAAGACATTGCCTGCTTAAAAATCAGGATTGGCTTATAACACTCAGGAGAGGTGAAATGCAGGGAACTGTAATACTGTCCAAACTGGGAAACAGGAGTGCCAAACAGAATAGAGGAAAAAAATAACCTTCACTACTGCACATTATATTTTTTAATATGATTTTTATTTTTTTATTTTTGATTCTTGAATCCTTTACATAAGAAACTAGTTTTTTCTTTTTTCCTCACTTGATTTTACCTTTTGAATTATTACATTTTTATTTTCAATCAGTGTTATTAGCTTTTGTTTTTAAGTGTCATTTTATTTTCTCTTTATTTTACTTTGGTATTAGTGTTCTACATTCTATTTTCATCTTTCCTTTAGCATCGTTTTACCCTATCCCAACTCTACCTTTATGTTAGGGGTGTCGAACTCAATCAGAGAAGGGGCCAAATCTAAAATCCAGCCTAAATCGCGGGCCGAATGGTTTACTGAACAGTCATAAACTGACAATGTTAACCAGAAATGTGAATTTAAAATGAGTGGAACAATCTTTTCCTTAACAGTGCTGTTAACCAACTCACATGCTATCAAGCAAAACAGTAATATTGGTATCAAGCAAAACAGTAATATTGGAATGTACCTAAAATGCTCATTGTTTTGTTTTCTGGCTAGATGTCTGACACCGTTTTCCCCGGATCAATGAGTCAATGTTCGGTTTTATTTCTTGGGCTGTAGCAACCCGCAAAACAGCATGGAGGTTGTCATTGTTAGTAATGCGTGATCTGTGCTTGTTTTTGTTCAGATTCATTATTGAAAACATCTGTTCACAAAGATAGGTGCTCCCGAACATGGATAGAATACAGGCAGCATGAAGTCGGAGCTCTGGCATTGAGTCAGGGGGCAGTAGAGGGTAGAAGTCCTCAATTTCAACATCCTGAAACCTTGATTTCAGGCCACTGTCAGACTGAAGCTCGATTATCTCCATCTGAAGGTGATGGGGCACATTGTTGACATCAACTGTAAAAGGATTGGCAAAGATGTCAAAGCCTGAGTGCTGTGTTCTAAAGTCAGAGAAGCGCCGCTCAAATTCACTTAGTAAACGGCTAACTTTGGTAGCCAGCCGACTGCAAGGAAAAGTTCCAGAAATAGTGGTTGAGATACTCAAACAAACGGGAAAGTGGGTGAGATTGTCCTGTTCCAGTTGGGACTTCCATAGTTGAAGTTTACGCTGGAATGCTGTGATCATGTCAGACATCTTCGTGATGACTTGTTTGCATCCCTGCAGCTTCAGATTCAGTTGGGCGAGATGCTCGCATATGTCACACATCATAGCAAAATCACATAGCCAGGCGGGATCCGACAGTTCAGGCAAGGGCTTTCCTTTACTTTCCATGAAAAGAGCAATTTGTTCTCTGAGCTCAAAAAATCTTTTGAGGACTGTGCTCTTGCTCAGCCATCTTACTTCTGTGTGGTATGGAACGTCTCCATGCTCTGCACCCACCTCCTGTAAAAACTGCTGGAACTGGCGATGATTCAGGCCATGTGCCCGTATAAAGTTAATAGTTTTAATGACTGTGGTCATTATGTCATTCATGTCCAGAACTTTTCCACACATAGCCTCTTGGTGGATAATGCAATGATAAGTAATCAAGGGTGTGTGGCAGTGACTTTTTTGCATTCTTTCCTTCATTAGTCCAACCAAGCCTTTCTTTTCTCCGCACATTGAAGGTGCGCCATCAGTAGTTAGCCCCACCAACTTTTCCCAGGGTAATTTAAAATTATTTATAGATTTCTCCACAGCCTCAAATATATCTCTACCAGTCGTCGTCCCATGCATGGCAGCTACATCCAAAAGTTCCTCAGTGACAGAGAGGTCGGTCTTCGTAGCACGTATAAAGATGGACAGCTGCGCTGTATCAGTGTTGTCTGTGCTTTCATCGATAGCAAGTGAAAAAGCGAGATAACTGCATGCCTGTTCGGCCAGCTGTGATGATAGGTTTCCTGAGAGTTCTTGAACTCTATCTGCAATGGTGTTTCTTGACAAACTGACATTTTGAAAACTCTGTATCTGGTCTGGGCATACTTGCTCACACACTTTTAGCATGCATTGCTTCAAAAAGGCACCCTCTGAAAAACACCTTGAAGTACGGGCAATTTCTTCAGCCACTATAAAGCTTGCTTTCACTGCAGCATCATTTTTCGCTGTAGCCTTTGTAAACATTTGCTGCTGTGATTGTAGTTTGCCTTTTAGTTCTTTAACAATTTTATGCTTTTCTTCCAAAGTATATTTGCCATACTTAACATTATGTTTGGTGTCAAAATGACGACGTATATTGTACTCTTTCATCACCGACACTGTCTCATAACACAATATACACACTGGTTTGCCCTCTCTAAGCACAAACATGTATTCATTTTCCCATTTGTCATTAAATTGTCTGCCTTCACCGTCAACTTTTCTTTTCCTGGACATTTTGGGATCAATATTGGCAGTAAAAGATGTAGTTTATTGGAAATCTGCGTTAGAAGGAAAAAGTTGAAAACTGCACAGGGTTAGCTTGATTTGGCAGATGGAGTGGAGAAAAAAAAAAAGTCAGTCAATAAATGCCTGGCTGGGTACAGATAGCAGATTCTGTTGCGATTTTTATGCCTGCACTTTATGCCAGGAACTGGCAGCTTCTGCTGTGTATTTTTTATGCCCGCACATTCACTCTCTCCTCTGCTCTGCCACCCGCACAACCACATCGGATGCCAGACTATAGGTCACGCCTCCTGAATCTCGCGTGACTTGTTATCTATGTGCATGCGTAATAGATAGCAAGTACGGTGGCCTGCGAGGCGGCCGGCGAGATCACAAGCCTCCTATTCACCGCGCGTCATTGTGATGGAACGCAGCAGAGTGCAGTGATGACAGCATGGTGCAGGCCACATTGCAAGGCCTGGCGGGCCAGATTTGGCCCGCGGGCCTTGTGTTTGACATGTGTGCCCTAACCTCTCCACCTAGAGCTCCAGTGCGTTTGGCCCCACCCCTGTCCTCTCCAGCCTGCTCTGGCGGCTTCAAGCCCTGCCCTCAATCCCACAAGTCGCCTCAGGCTGGTCCAGCCTCCTCCAGACACCTCCCAACTTCAGCCCCCTCTCCAGAGCAATGTGGCGGCTCCACCCCATCATGGGGCCAGAGGAGAGTGTGGAAGCCTCCCACCTGCCCTGTGGTTTTGAGCTGTTTCCTGGCAGCATGTGCTGTGCTCCTTCCCCTGGCAGGTGTGCAGCTGGTGCACTGAGTGCAAGTGGTGGGTGGTGAAGGACTGGTGAGGGGGGTGCTATGGGTTCTCACCCTCACCTTCCCTGCCACTGGATGGTCCCACCTCCTCCCAGCACCTCCCAGTTTCCACCCAGTCTCCCAGTCTCTGGAGCAACCCAGCAGCTCTGCCCAGCCACACATGCAGGCTCCTGCTGAAAGGTCCTTATTGTGAGA
This sequence comes from Pipistrellus hanaki, assembly GCF_964339955.1. Taxonomy (NCBI): domain Eukaryota; kingdom Metazoa; phylum Chordata; class Mammalia; order Chiroptera; family Vespertilionidae; genus Pipistrellus; species Pipistrellus hanaki. Next base: position 128,540,845 of record NC_140503.1, on the reverse strand, counting down.
GGGTGTCATGACCATTAGCATATTAGCTCTTTATTATATAGGATGAGTTCCAAGTTGGGCTATTTGAGTATTTATTGTCATTATCTTTTGACCAATGGCAACAGAACATATTATTCTAAAGAAATTCCAGTGTCCTGATAATTACCAAATTAATGAAGTCAACATATCTCCTTCTGTTTTAACTTCTGAGGAATGAAGTTCATAATAGTGAGACCTTGTTGGAATAATATAAAAAAATACTGGTACACTATGTTTCTCGACAGGCATTGCCTTTCTGACTTCAGTACTATGGGTAGATATCTTTAAAAAGCAATCTCACTGGGATACTTGCACACTGGCTAAGTGTTGTAGCTCTTATGGTTTGCCATTTCTTTGTGCTACCAGGAAAGTTTTGTTGAGTATCTAGTTTTATTTACAGTTTTAGTGAGACAAATCACTATGTAATAACAAGTATTCATTTACTAAATGTAATCTATTCACAGTTAAAACTAAAGATTCATTTTAAAACAAGTCCAATTTGTTATTGTGAATATAGAGGAAACATACACCATCCTAACTTAATTTTTTTTTTCCTTTTTACATGAAAATTTCATGTGAGATTTTTAGAGGTCAGGTCTAAATAAATGAACTTCTTTTCAAGGGATATTGCCCCAGATTTTAAATTACCTACTATTAACTTTGTTAATCATACTGAATACTATGCTATTAAGAAAGAGATTAAGAAAAACTATACATGCAACGTCCACATTGTTGGTATTTTTCCCCTGCTCTTTCATTATCAAAACTTCCTTACTCTTACTTCATCTATGGTAGACCACCAAGGGAAATTCACTATCAGAAGTCTTACCAGGAATGTGACTTTCAGATTCTTGAGGTTCCTTTTCTTCAGAAGTTAGTTGCTGCTTGCTGTGTACAAAAAAATGGTGACAAATAATATTACTCTCTTAATATTAACATAAAAATAGTTTACAAATATTGTAAATTCTTAGAATATTTCAAATTGTATTAGCACTAATATTAAAACTTAATTTATATAATCTATTTTAAATTTGTAAATTATACAACTGTTTTATGTAGTATGTAATTAAACAAAAAGTTATAATAAGTCATGATTTGAGGGCAGTATAGTTCAGTGGACTAATTAGAGTTAGCTTGACATTATCATAAATGTCTTGAACTCACACCACCTAGTTCTACAATATAACCCACAGCTATTTCTTCTCAAACAAGTCACTTTTCTTTGGCTTAAGGTACTCCTCTACAAAAGAAGACTCTTACTACCTTATTTCAGAAGGTTGTTTGGAGGATTAAATGAGATGATAGAGCAAAAGTTCATGTTCAGAAAAACAGTAAAGCAAAGAAAAAAATTAACTTTATTTGTTGAAACTATTTTTGAATCCCAGTGTGAACTTTTCATGGTTTCTAACATTCACATGGTGCAGTTTTCATAAAATGTTATTAATTTTGGTTATTACCTATAATTACATTGTGGTTTATAATTCAGGGCATCTCAGCTATTATGTAACTTGGAACTAAATGTATGCACAAATATATTCCTCATGCGGTCAGATAACACCATGCTCCCTACTTTTTGTAGTGAATTATGCCAACTTCAGAAAACTAATAGAAGCAAGAACCTGGCCTAGATTAAGACTAACCCTTCTCTACCTACTCGCCCTATGAACCAGCAGATCATTATGAGAACAAAGTTTATTTTCCCTGTCCACCCAATTGGCTTGGAAGATACAATCCTACTGGTCATCCATGGATACTAAGGAGTCATGGCTGGGCCCGTAGCAATTTTAAGGACCAATAATCTACCTTTGATTCAGAGTTTTCTGTAGACTGGCTTCCATGTGAGGCTTAATTTAAATTTGCTCTCCAAATAAAATTTTAAAAAGAACAAAATATGGTACCTCTGTTCATCTTTTGCACCTCTCCTTACTACTAATTCCACCATTTTCTCGTTGTTTGCAAGTTTAGCAAGTGCAAGTGGTGTGAGGTCACTCTGTTTTGTAAAGCAGCAAAAACAATTTACAATGTAAGAAATTACATATATTCAAATTGGATATTAAAAAATATGAAAGATCCTATGAACTTACACATATAATAAAAAAAAAAAATAAAAAGTAGCCCCCTTTGCCCTGGCCAGTGTTATCCATTGGCTGAAGTGTCAGCCAGAACATGGAAGGGTTGAGAATTAGATTCCCATTCAAAGGCAAGTCCCTGGGTTGCAGGTAGGATCCCCAGCCCTGGTCAGGGCCTATGCTGGGACACTTAATCCATGTGAGTAATACAGAGCTCTTGCAGTTCTAATCACTTAAATAAATTTTAGTTCTTAAAAGCCTTATCAGGGAAAGGGGGGGGGGGGAGAAAACAAGAATTTTTTAAAAGTAATTCTTACTTTGATTTTAAAGAAAACTTAAGCCAAAGGAAATTCAAATGAATATGATGACTCATTTTGTCCAATATTTAAATTTATAAATTGTATGGAAAAAGATATTCCCAATAATCAATATTATTTAATGCTATTATACATTTACAAAAGGGCAGGTAAAGGTTATCTTTTATAATTTCCTACTTTCAGAAGTATTTTTGTTTGAAAGCAGGGATAAAAAACTTCAACTCTGATTAGGGCCTATTTCTTCAATTTTTAATTTCTCATTTTGCTCATATTGTGCAACGTGAAGATTTTTAAGAATAAAAATAGAGTCTAAAAGAGTCCTGAGTAGAATATGTCTGCCACATAAAGATATTCAGGTTATATTTCATGTATGAATGGATTGGAAGAATGGATAAATATAGTGGGAGAGTTCAATATTTTCAAAGAAAACTTTTATAAGTTAAATCAATACTTCTGAAATAAGAATAATCACTTATATTTTCTATTTTTTTAAAGAAATAAGCCAATTAGAGAAAGACAAATACCACATTATCTCACTTATATGTGGAATCTAATAAACAAAATAAACTAATGAACAAAGTATGTCCAGAGGTATGGATGCATGGAACTGAATAACAGAATGGGGGTGGGGGAGAAGGAATATATTAACCAAAGAACATATATACATGTATGCATAACCCTTGGACATAGTCATTAGTATGGGAAAAGCTTGTGGTAGGGTGGAGGCTGAGGGTAGACAAAAATTGAAGAAATGGGACTCATCTGTCATACTGTAAAAAACAAGACAAAAAGAAATTATTTAACTTTTAAAAAAATATGTTTATTGACTATTGAAACATCAATATGAGAGAGAGACATTGATTGGTTCACTCTTGTAAGGACAAGCATCAAACCCACAACCTATATGTCCTGACCTGGAATAAATATGTGCCCTCTCAGTGTACAGGAGGGGTACCAGACAACAGTCCAACCAGCTGAGCCACACTGGCCAGTGCACTATTTTTGAGTTTCATAAGTACACAACTAAAATGGTTAATCTATAAGTATTTACATATTATATGTAGCAAATTTATATATAGCAAAATACATATGTGTATAATTAGATATATGCATATACTCTACAGGCACAGATCAAAAGCATTCCAAGTGCCCAACAGCAGATGAGTAGATAAAGATGTAGTACACTTACACCATGGAATATTACAATCCTGTAAAAAAGAAGGAACTCTTATACTCTTTTCAGTCAGCATGGATGGACCTGAAGATTATCATGCTGAGAAAATAAGCTAGTCAGAGAAAGACAAATACCATATGATCTCATGTACATGTGGAATCTCACAAACAAAATAAACTAACAAACAAAACAGGACCAGAGGCATGAATACATGGAACAGACTGACAGATCTCAGAGGGAGAGAGTTGGGGGGGACTAGCCAAAGAACACATATGCATATTTGCATAGCCCATGGACACAGACAACTATGAAGTAAAGGCTGAAGGGGGCTGGGTAGAAAGGCACTTGGAGGCTGGAGGAGAATTGGGAACATCTGTAATAGTGTCAACAATAAAAATAAACATAAGAAAGGATTCCCTTTTCTTCTGAAGATATCAATCTTCAAACAAATTTCAAAAATAATTCCAAAAAACAGGAAGTGAGCAATTAATTTTATCAGTGCAGGATTCATATTATTGCTCTTCCCCAGGATTATTTCATTCATAATATTTACTAGAATTTTTGTACATGCTTATTGCAGAAATCAAATTTTTTAAAGAAATGTTCATTTTTAATACAAATGCCACAGAAATAAATTTTATCACATTTTGCACCTATTTTTGACTAATAGAAGATCATAGTCTGTTTGAATATATGTATAGCCAAACTGACCTTTTTCTTCTTAATATACTGCTATTTTAATCAGTGCTGAATTAAAAAAATATGTAATTTATTTAATTACTTTATAAAGATATTTTAGTATGAATAGAATTGATGGGAATAGAGAATATAAATATATTTTTTAATGTGGTACTCAGCACCAAATTGCCTATGAAAAGTCAAAAGCAATATAAATTTTAAACAGCAGTATAAGGATAATCACTGATCTTGTGGATGAAAAATATTATTTCCTTCTTTTAACTTAAATTTCTTTCCTACCAAGGACACAAAATATCGGGTCTAGTAATAATTAATGTCGTTTTTAAACATTCGTTTAAAATCTTGCTTGGCGTTGACTTGTATTGACATAACCTTAAAACACGTGGTATCTACAGAACGTGTGAAGTGCAATTAACAAGTTTTGCTTGAAAAAGTTTGTGTTTGGTTTGGTTTTTGTTGCAAAACTAGGGCTAAGAAGATGGCGGATGAAGAGCATATTCGGCACTGCATGCTTTACGAGTTCCAATTAGGAAGAAAAGCAAGTGAGGCTGCAAAAAACATCGGTAGTGCTCTTGGTCAAGATGCAGTTAGCGCCAGAAAATGCCAGCATTGGTTTGAGAAATTTCACGAGGGAAATTTTTCGTTAGATGACAAGAGTGGTCGACGCCGTGTGTCCAATTTTGATCAAGAAGCTCTTCAAGCTCTTTTGGTGCAAAATCCTCAAATTACCCAACAAGAGCTTGCGACAACTTTAAATTGTTCACAAAAAACAATTTCCAATCAATTGCGTGCACTTGGCAAAGTCCAAAAGTTTGGAAAATGGGTTCCTCATGAGTTGACGGACAACAACCGTAATCAAAGAGTCACAATTTGCAGTTCGCTCCTCTCTCGTCAAAACCGTTTGCCGTTTTTAGAGCAAATTGTTACCGGAGATGAAGAATGGGTGCAGAATGTTAATTTGAAAAGGCGGCCTCAATGGTTGGACAAAAATGAGGCTCCGCAGCCCACGCCAAAACCTGACTTGCATGCGAAAAAAGTGATGTTGTGTGTTTGGTGGAATTTTAAAGGAATTCTTCATTATGAACTTTTACCATCTAACCAAACCATTACAAGTGCAGTGTATAGTGCCCAATTGGAAAGGTTAGCCCAAGCTGTAAGAGAAAAAGAACCCGCGCTGATTAATCGGAAGGGCGTAATTCTTCACCACGATAACGCAGGACCGCATACTGCAAGAATCACTGCTGAAAAACTGCGCCAGTTGGAATGGGAAGTTCTCCCTCAACCTGCATATTCTCCTGATATTGCCCCTTCCAATTACCATTTGTTTCGTTCTTTGCAAAACTTTCTTCTTGGAAAAAAATTTAATAATGAAGAATGCCTCAAAAATGCATTGACCGAATTTTTTGCATCAAAATCACAAGAATTTTACAACAGAAGGATTAAAATGCTTCTTGAGCGTTGGGCACAAGTAGTAGAAAACAACGGCAACTATATTGTTGATTAAATTTTGTTGTATTGTTTAAATAAATTCGATTTAAAAAAAAATATTAGAAAATGACATTAATTATTACTAGACCTAATTTTTATTTCTTTGTCCATTGGTCACTTGTACATATGTAAAAAGTACTTTGTCCACTTTCAAATTACAGTTTTTTCTTGTTGATTTCAAAAACTTCTCTGTAAAATGAAGGCATTTTTCTCTGATACACAAGCATTCCAAATACTTTTCTAGTACTTTTTCTTTTACCCTGCTAATATTATTTTCTGAAAGAGGGTTTGAATTTTTTATATTGCTCAATCAACCTCCAGAAATCTTGCTTTTAAAGTGTTTGTAATTATAAAAAAAAAAAAGTATAAGTAGGCATTTGTGTTTTCTTCTGGTATTTTTCTCATTTAGTATATTTAAAATTTTTAATCTAAAATTTGGAGATCAAAATCTAGCTAGTTTTCTCCAAATACTCAACAGATATTTCTTCACCATTTGTCATTGACCTTTTCCTACAAACATGAAATGTCAGCAGCATCAAGTTTTAAATTCTTACATATATTTGGGTAGTTGGGCATTTTCTATTCTGTTCCAATCATTTATCTGTCTTTTCAGGTACTAGTAAACAACTACTTTGTGGAAATATATAGCATATGATATCTAGAAGGGTAAACCTGTATCTACTATACAAAAAATATATTTTAATCTCATCATAATGATAAAACATGTGAGAAAAACTTAAACCATATTTATTTGGTTGTAAAATTGATACAGAGGGAGAGCACACATTTTCAGAAATTGAATCTTCCTAATGAGGACCACACCCTTCTTCCCACTTCAAATTCCTTCTGAGGTCCCTCAGTAAAAAACATAGGTGAGCCCTTAAGTAGCTCAGTAGGTGAGCATTGAACTATGAACCAGAAGAACATGGTTTGATTCAGGAGAGGGCACAGGTCTGGGTAGTGAGCTCAGTCCCCAGTGTGGGGCATGTAAGAGGCAGCCAATGAATGATTCTCTCTCAACAGTGATGCTTCTATCTCTCTCTCCCACTCTAAAATCAATAAAAGTAGTTTTTAATAAAGAACATAGGTGCACACTGATATAAGTGGTTATTGGATTTTATCCAAAGAACTTTTAGCCCAGAAATTGATCTACCATAGGAATTATCTCTGTCATTAGGCAATTTCTACAGTATGTAACATTATGGTACAAAAATGTGTACATCAAATATAAAATGCTGTATATGCTTAATTTCATTTCAATTATTGATATGTAGTTAAATCACCCTAAAAGAGATCAGTAAAGTGTCCTGTAAGAGAATAATAAGTGGGTCTTTATGTTTTTGTTTTTGCTGCTCATATAGTTAGACTGGCTGCTAGAACCCAGGTGAAGTGTCTACCAAAGAGATGCTGCAAGGACGCGAGAGGGAAGTCAACCCAGCGCCCTGGCTGAAAGGAGGCTCTGCTCCACCTGCTGAGACCTGGAAGGGTACACCTCTCCCAAACCCACCCGCCCTCTCCCAGAGGACCCCGGGCCACCAGCCTCCCAGTCCCTATTACCTTCCTTTCTTGTCCCTTTCATTCAGGTCACTGACTTCAGATTTCAAGAGTAGTAACAGCTTCTGGACATTGCCCTTGCGGGCTGCTCTGTGGATCTCACTCATGTCTTCTTTTCTAAAGTTGGGCGTTCTGGCTCTTTTGCCACTGCTTCCCGTGCTTGTAGGGGAGACCATGGCCCCGCTGGTAGGAGAGACATTGGCCCCACTGGTAGGGGAGACAATGGGCCTGCTGGTACCATAGACCTGGGCCCCCCATGCCACATCCTTCCAGAGCTTAGAAGCTTTCTTCATTGTGAAGAGTTCAAGCTTTAGAGAAGCTTTACCTTCCCTCCTCTTGTCACACCACCTGAGCCAAAAACTAGCTCTCTAGCCAACCACCTCACGCCACAGCATTCAAGCAGGGCTGTTTGGCAGTTCAGCAGTTCAGCAGTTTGGCAGTTTAGCATCTCCCAGCTCAGAATCATAGTAACAGCCTCTGACATAACTGCCCATGTGCAGAGAACCTTGTGGTCAACGGCAGCCAGAGCCTATGCCCAAGGCTTAAGCCTCTCAAATCTCAGGATATGCCTATGAGCAGGTGTGGCTTCCATTCAAATATCCCTGGGAGTTGGCTAAGTGTTTTCAGATGCTTGCAAAGGTTACTCACCCCAGTGGAAAAGCAGTCTTTGCCTAAGACCAGGGCTAGGGTAGTGTGGAACTTCAGGATACTCAAGGTCTAGTCCCCCAGAAAACTCCCCTTAACTGAATTAGACGATGATGATGAAGTATCACTCCAACAGCTCAAAGTAGAGCTATTACATAGGAAAAGCACAAAGGGAAAAGGAGTCTTCCTGAAACTCAATTCCAGTCTAACTCAATTCTATTTTTCTTTTCCTTTGTTTGTTCATGTTTTATTTCCTCTATCCAAAAGAAAATAATAAAAAAAAAACATATATTGTTTTTTAAAAAATAACAAGTGCTGCTATCCTTAAGAGAATGTTTAAATTTCTCTAGTAACTAGTACAGACCCCACATCCGCTCTTTCAAGGCCAGATCCTTTTTCTGGCCTCTCGTTTCTTCTTGCAATTTTGGCCAGAAATAAGTGATGATACCCTTGACCAACAAAATCATTTCAATAAATAATGGAATTGACATAAAAATAAAGCTCACAAATAGAAATAATATTTCCCACAGCCCTGCCCTCCCCTCCCTCGCTTACCCTTACACACACACACACACACACACACACACACGATTCAGAATTTCTGTAATAGGGACTCAATCACAGTTGGAAAGAAGTTGCTAAAATAGCCAACATTTAGTTATTACTGCTTGCTTACTGAGAAGCATCTGACATAGATCATTTATACTTCACTGTAAGTCATTACTCAGCAAACACCTTATTAATCAATTCAGAGAATTATGAATAGGAAGAGAGCCAGGAAAGTGTGTTATTGGGAGGTCCAGTTGGGAAGGACTTGAATATTTTTACTAATGAGATAAAAAATCCTATGAAGCCTAACTGGGCAGATACTGCAGTCTTCACACTTCCAAACAGCTGAATCTCTGAGGTTATTTTTTTTTATGGGTATAGGGCAGGGGTCGGCAACCTTTTTTCAAAGGAAAAAAAAAAACCTGGGAGCCGCAAAACCATGGCAACATTTAAAACAAATATAACACTGCATATATTGTTTCTTACCTTAATGCTATATACCGGATCGTGCAGAAAAAGGATTTTTTCACTTAACAAAAAGAGCCGCATGCGGCTCCGGAGCCGCAGGTTGCCGACACCTGGTATAGGGAAATGGGGTCTTCTGTTTTATTTTTCAGGTGTTCAAACACTGGTCCTTGATGTCACAAAGCAAAAACAAATTGATCAGTTTGCCAATGAAGTCGAGAGAGTTGATGTTCTCTTTAATGTTGCTGGGTAATTCAGAACTTTTTTTTTTATTTTGCTCTTCCTACAGAAAGTTTACTATGATTTTTATTAAGAGAATTTTGAGCTGAAAGCTATTTGGCTCAGTGGATAGAGTGTCGGCCTGCAGGCTGAGGGGTCCCAGGTTCAATTCCAATCAAGGGCATGTACCTTGGTTGCTGGCATGTCTCCAGTGGGGGAATGTGCAGGAGGCAGCTTATCGATGTTTCTCTCTCATCGATGTTTCTGACTATCTCTCTCCCTACCTCTCTATAAAAAAATCAATAAAATATATATTTTTAAAAAGAATTTTGACAATATGGCCAAATTATTTGTCATGAGCTACAATATAGTTCTTGAAAATATGACTCGATATTGGACAGAATTTTTATTGCAAGTAAGACAGCTGTAGGAGTTTACGAGGGTTTGGGGCCTAAAGGCAATTATGGCCTATTCAAGACAACTGGTACTAATCAAAAGGTATTGACCTTCTTAAGGATGGTGACAGGCTCACACCAATAGACTTGTCACTGATGTCCCACTAGGATTTATAAAATAAAAACTGTTCTCCAGTAGAGTGTCTTTAAAACTAAGTATATTATTAGAGCCAAATGCTCAATGTATTGAAATGCAGACATTTCCAATTTTTTGACATAGCATTCTAGCAAGTCCTTGATACTATCCCAAGCTCAGTGGTTCTTACTGGGACAATGAATCCCAGGAAAAGAAGTTTCATGTTGTACCTTTGTATGCAGCGCAGAAGGAACTCATGAAACTTGAAAGGTTGGTCCCAAACTTGCCGAATCACACATGAATGATGAGAATGGAATTGGAGCAGCTACATGTCGATGCAGTGACTGCTAACACTGTCCTCGCTCAGGTGTGCAGTAGTAAAGAGTGCAGTTGAGGCTTACCAGTACACAGAAACTGAGTTGATACATTCTGAAATTGCATTTTTTTTATGTAGTGTCATATTTGTATTGCTGAATTGATAGAATAATCCTAGCCTTATAATATATATTTGTGTTTCTTCTGAACCATGTTTCAGAACCAGGCAGGGTAAGGAAGAGGGGACCTTAATATGCCCATAATTTAATTATGTTACAATATTGGAAATTAAGTTAAAGCAGCAGTTTGTGATTATCTACTTTATAAACAACCTGCTCATCCCTCATATAAGAATATACCCAGAGCCATAAAAAAAAGTCAGCTAAAAAATTAGTTCCTGAGAATTTATTAAACTCTCATCTAAGTAAGGGGTATTGAGACAGATCATGTGATTCTGTCATTCTTAATTGGAAGTACAGTCACACCAATAATATTTTATCATTAATTACATAATTTTGGTCCAGGGGATCCCATTTTTAACAATGCTTTCTGAAGGAAGTGTGACTTGCAAAAGAGTCATGTTACTTTAAGGTTTCTGGCTTGTTCCACACTGTTTACTCCATGTGTTAGACATAGTGATAATACTTTGCTGCCTGGAGATGTTTTCTTTGCAATTTTGATTTTCCTTGAGAATGTTAAATCTGTGCCACCAGAGGGCACTATTGCCCTTGAAAGGAGTCAGGGCAGTGTGCTGTTCTCATTTATGTTTGTTTTTCATGTTTCCTATGCTGCGGTGTAGAGCTTCTTATGTTTGGTGGCCCCAAACTCTCACCTTCTTCTTTTAAAGGAAGGATATTGTTTTCAAATAAATGTATTTAGCTTAGATTGTTGAGATACCTACTAACCTAATGTACTAAGTGATAGTATGTTTGATATGTTAAAAATCTTGATTAGGGAAGGGACAATTGGTCTAAGTCAATAAATGACAATAAAGATAAGAAAATTGAATGGAAATATTTTTAAATTATTGATCATTTTCCCCATTGTGTAATCACTGTCCCAGTTTTTGTGCATCATGGAACCAACCTGGACTGTGAAGAGAAAGACTGGGACTTCTCAATGAATCTCAACATCTGCAGCATATACCTGATGATCAAGGCATTTCTTCCCAAAGTTAGACGATCCTCTAGGACAGTGATAGGCAAACTGCAGCTCAGGAGCCACATGCAGCTCTTTGGCCCCTTGAGTGTGGCTCGGCATTAGAACCACTTCTCCAAAATAGACTTGCCCAGGCCGAAAACCGACTTCTGTGCATGGGCCACGAAGTTTCAATCCCACTGTAGGCACACCCACACGTTGTATTTTGTGGAAGAGCCACATTCAATGGGGCCAAAGAACCATATGTGGCTTGCGGTTTGCCGACCACTGCTCTAGAAGCAGTACCACTGGATAAGTTGGTCTCCTCACAGGCATCTAGAAAGAACGTAGGTGCTAAAGAGTGATAATAGCTGACATAATGAGTAACCTGTACTGAACATTTATATCAAGGAACTTGATATATATCAACTCACCCAGTTCATCCATTCAAGGAATATTAAGCACTTTCTACATGTCAGGCTCCATTCTAGGTGCAGAAGAGAACAAGTTCTTCTATAAGGGACATCCACTTTTTTGAGGGCTCATGAGGCAGGCTAATATGTAATCAAATAAACATACATCACATGGGTGGTTGTAAGTGGTACGAAGAAAGAGAAGTGAGGCCCACTTAGGTTCTGGGGAGAGGGCTCCTTGAAGAGGGACAGCAAGGAGGCACACTGGCTAGAACTGTCTGATGAGTGGGCACCAGCTTACCACATCCACCATGCAGAGATTAAACAGGAGGCTGTGGAACTTGCCCAAGGTCACATAACTGGCAGGTTGTTAGAACCAGGATAGGAACCCTGAAAGTTAGTCCCCTTCTTGAATTTCAGTATCTAGGCACACGCCCTCAAGATGGGTGCACCCCATTGATTTTCTGGACTCTGAGTATTCTCTCAGCAGTCCTGTTTTTAGCTAGGCCACAGAGGTACCAGAGAGGTCAGAGACGTTGCATGCTAAGAGACAGTGATCTTCCTGTGTCTGCTATCCTTGAATTCTCCAGCCTTCACAACTCATCAGCATTCTTAATTTTATTTTACAATCATTAAGTACCTTTTGATAGAAAGCACCACACTAGCTGCTCTGGGGAGAGGGAGGTATAAATATGAAAAGCATTGACTTGAATAAGCTTATAAGTCAATAGTCACAGACAGCACAGGCTTAGACAATGGAAGGGATTGACTGAGTACAGAACCAGCCCAGGTCAGGATTGTGAGCTGAACCCTCAAGAAAAGCAGAAAAGCCCTTCTCTCCGCCCACCTAGTTTAGATGACCAGCCCAGGTCTGGAGAGAGCTTTTCAGTGACAAGGCAAAGCTGGTATTTTACTCTGAATATTCAGTCTGATGGCAGGAAGCATCCAGATAGACTATAAAGGAAAATCAGAACAATTAACTTAGTAACAAAGGAATTTTTAAAATCTACTTGTTGAGAGCCTAGAATGTATCTTTGGTTGGATCCACGGAATATTGAACTAGAAAACTTTTTAAAGTATATAAATTGCATGTTTTGTTTATTTGCAGTTTAAGATAGTCTGTTACTCGGAACCTGAATGTGTTTTTCAAAGGCTTCCTGCTAGTGTCAGGCGTGGGAGAGAAGCAGAGGCTCTGATAAAGGAGAAAGCTTAGGGAACAGTGGGCAAGGCGGTCACACTGTATAGAACTCATTTGTAAAACCAGCCTGCTGTTGGGAAAGCTTTACAAATATCAGTGAAGGAAGCAGGTGTGAGTGTAGTGAAGCTGAAATTTAAACATGTACAAAAGTGTTACTGAAAATATCAAACACTAACTTGTTAGTCAATGAGTTTGTCTATGATTGAAAACACAGTGAGTTTGTATCCACAAAACATTTTAACAAAAACCCATATGAGCCAATAACACTCATTTGTTTAAAAAAAAATCCCAAGAGATATTAATGACTGGGACAGGGAATCAGGAGTCAGTGCCACTCATTAGATCTGACCCTGGCCCCAGCCTCAGAAGACCTCAGGTATTGCCTGAGCTCTGCCCCTAATTCACCATGTGAGCTGGGATATGGCACTTGCTTCCTTTTAGCATCTTTTTTTTTTTTTTTGAGGGTGATAGGCTACCTAATCCCTTCCAGGCCGAATTGTCTAGGACCCTCTGTGTTCATTAACCATGGTGCATGTATACCAGGTTGGAACTTTCTGGGGGCCCAGGATTGAAGTGTAGGCAGATCTGAAATGTCAGATGGCTAAAACATAGGTACACTTGTAGGAAATGTACGTTCATGGGTAGACAACAGGAAATCATTCCAAAACTGGAGGATCAATCAAATGGCAGAAAACAAGTTGAAAATGCTATAAGGTCAATGCAGAATCCAAGGTCCACTATGGAATGGAAAAGAAAACCCATGATGGCAAGAATTCTGGTAGGTCATAGATGTGTGGGGGTTTTAACCATTTGCTGTATCTTAGAAGAGCCCCTACCACATAGAGGTGCTTAGAAAACACTTGAGTGACTATGTGTGTCTAGGTTGTCAATCTATGTGAAGCTCAGGCATAGAATCACTGAAGATCCAGTCTGCCTAGCTTAGGAGCTGAGCTCTGGTCAGTGGGGACCAGCGGGCTGGGTCAGAGTAGGATAAAGGGAATCTTTAGAGACCTTTCTAGCCACTGTCTGAGTTTCAGGGACATCAGTCCTATGTGGCATTACTATGTACCAGGCACTTCTCTTTATGTCATCCTTGCCAGAGAGGACGGTTGCATAGGGTGCCAGGAAGAGCATTCACACAAGAACCTCCAAGCAAGATTACTCTACCCAGCAAAGCTATCATTCAGAATTGAAGGTCAGATAAAGCACTTCACAGATAAGAAAAAGCTAGAGTTCATCAACACCAAACCAGTATTATATGAAATGGTGAAAGAAGAGGAAAAAGAAAAAAGTAAAGATAGATTAAATTCTTTAAGAAGAGGAAGAAGAAAAAAGTAAAGATAAAAATTAGGAACAACAAATAATTATCTATATCAACAAGTGAACCTAGAAATCAAGTGAATTAAAAATCTGAGGAACAGAATAAACTGGTGAATATAATGGAATCCAGGGCATAGAAAGAAAATGGACTGATAATTCTAAGGGAGAAAGGAGTATGGGGGTGCAGAAACAGACTGGACAAAAATTGTACACCTATGGATGAGGACAGTGGGGGAGGAGGTGAGGGCAGAGGGTGGGATGGGAACTGGGCAGAGGGGACCTATGGCTGGGGGGGGCGGGGAAACAATTGTAATAATGTGAACAATAAATATTTATTAAATTTAAAAAATAAAATAAAATAAAAAAGCCAAAGGGGGAAAAAAAAAAGAATCAAGGCAGGAGTACTACGCTGTGCTAATAGTCATCCTATTTTTCACTGCCACTTGTTGTTGAAAACAAATCTGTTTTACTTAAGCATGTCTTTGATAAAGCCATGACAATAAATAATATTATTAAATATTGATCCTTCTATTCATATTCTGAGTAAGGGGAAGTATGCATTAAGCATTTCTGCATACTGAAATGTGACTGTTTTAAGGAAAAGCACTTAGACTTACTTGTGAGCTTAATGTCCTATTGTTTCATAAAATAGCATCTGTATTTGATACTATAATTGTCATTCTCTCAAAAATAAAGAGTCTGTCACTTCAAGGTAAACAACTTATACATTTCTTGCCAATTGTACAATTCCAGCTATCAAGTTAAAAATTAAGATTGGGGAAATCTTGTACCTTTTTTTTGAGAGTTTGACAGCTTTTCAATACTTAAAGGCTTTTCTGGGAAGACTGGTGGTGATATGATGCTAATTAAAAATATAAGTTTTGATACTATATAAAAAAGTGATCCAATACTTTCCAAAAGACCAATGCAAAATATTCCTACAAAATTATTTACAAATAAATATATTCATTCAGCATACAAAATACATGAATGGCTATTCATTTAAGAGACACCTTAGTACAAGTTCAAGAATAGGATTTAAAATTCCACTGTAACTAATTTAAGAAATCAGCTTTTGTGGATTTCTGGTACAGTTCCAAAGAAATCCACAATTATCTGAAGGCTTTCAAATTATGCCCTTTTCCAGCCATAAAGCCAAATGAGGCTAGTTCATCATATTGTTAATTCAAAACACATTATTGACATGACTGACATAATCACAAAGAATTTAAGACAGGGTATACATGAGAATCAGCTGTCTTCTATTAAACCAAAAGTAAAGAAATTTGCCAAATGTAAATAAATGACACAATTTCTTTTCAACTTTTTTTGTTGTGGTAAAGAATTATGTTAACACTATAAAATTAACACTACTTTATAAAGATTTATGTTAACACTATGGCTCCCTATAATGGGTAATTCTGTCCCCCAGGAATCATTCAGCCTTGGTGGAGACATTTTTTTCTTTCTGAGGCCGAGGAAGAGGGTGCTATTGGCATATAGTGAGGAGAGAACAGGGAAGCTGCTAAACATCCTGTAACACACAAGGCAATCCCCCACAAAAAAAGAAGTATCCTGCTCAAAATTTCAACAGTGCTATGAAAACCATGTTTCAACATACAAGGGACTTGTTTTAAATTCTCAATTTTAATTTCTGATACAATAAATATGAATATAGCCCACATACACAAATCTTCTTTGGAATTCTCAATAACTTCAGCATTGAGTCCTAAGACAAAAATGAACGATTCACTTCAATAATGTAAACAAGCACTACAGCTTATTTCAATAATGTCTATAGTTAAAAGCTAACACTAACTTTATATCTTGTAAGTTTATTAACTAGAACAAGACAGGTTTCAAAACTCACCTGTTTTTTGTTTTTTTTTTTTTTATGTGGGAATATATTGCTAATAGGCTGTAGAGAGAAAAAGTAACATCTGATTTTATGTTGGTCAGAAGATATTTTTTAAAAAGGGGTTGAGGTGGGAGACGACCTTCCCAGCTGCCCAGTGGCCATAAAATCCTCCTTCAGAACAGTATCACATGGGCACTCTTCACCTTTTTGTAGTTCTTTGTCCTTTACCAACATTAGTAAGTCCAAAATGCTAAGGAATATTCTATTAGAAAACATGTTTTGGGTGATTACATTTAATATATAAATTGTTATTCGCTTGCCCTGTCATCTGCCCTTCTACCCAGAGGACCTTTCCTCCTGTACAAGTTAGATCTATTTGTACACATGCTTCAATTTAAGCAGTAGGTTTTCTACCTGCCCACCCATATTCCATCATTTCCCTAAAGGTAATTAAAGGCTCTCTACCAAAAATTATCATTTAAGATCACTTTTGCCTCTTGCTCCCCATTTTCTCATTCTCAGCATTCTCATCTGCAGGTGCTTCTCTTCCATTCCTTGCCTCCTCCACAACTTCCTTCTCCTTTTAGAGCTTGGTGGTAATCTTGGACCTGGTGCCCAGGGCAGTGTCTGACATGTTGGGGCATGCTGGGGATCTGATGCAGCAGATTATTTTTTTAAAAGCAAGAGATGGAGGACTCTGGTGAAGAAGCTGCAAGAGTCCATGGTGGTGGAGGAAGTGTGCAGCAGTGGTGGCTGCAGCAAGCAGAGAGGCAGCCGCAGGAATGCAAAGATGGCTGTTCAGAGCAGCCAGTCTGATTGACACCAGTTTATTAACCTGAGCACAGAAAAGGACAATCAAGCAAAATCACATATGAGTAGGATGGTTTCAGCATAATGGGTCTGTCACTGAGCCCTGAGCAACCTATTGGTATTCACCACTGCAGGGTGATTCTGAGATTAGGCTGACAAAAAGTGTTGTCTAAAAATATTGTTGAGCATAAACTATACTTTTCCCTATGGTGAGTGGGAGAACCTGAAAGGGAAGGGAAATAAAATAAAATATCACAGTAAATTAAACCTGTAACAGTGTGTTTTTCCTTGGTTACAGTGTCAAACAATGAAGCATTACAATTGCCCTCATACTCTTATGAACTACTCACTGTTAGATGCTCTAATTTCCAACCATGAGATTTGAGGAAGAAATTACAAAATACTAATAATCCTGGACTTAATATTTATAATCCAATTTTGCAGACACCTAAGATAAATTCCCTTTATAATAATATAAAACATTTAAAAGAAGATTTCAATGTTGTTGTTTTTTTCCTTAATAAACCAGAGATCTCTCTGGGCCTCAGTTTTCTTACCTAGAGGATTCAAGAGTATTGTTTTAAGAGTCTCTCACTTCGGGTGGTGGAATAAGCTACACAAACATGCTCCCAGAGCCAACTGGAATTACAGCTAAAATAATAAACAAATAAATTACCCATCTGAATAACCAACTGAAAACTAGGTGCAGAGAACCCTGATAACCAAGGATAGAAAGAGGAGACCACAAAGACACGGATATGAAGGGCAGAGGACTGAAAGTGCTGAACCAACTCCCACGAATACAGCTGAAGTTCCAGAGAGGTATCTCTGTTATGGGTGGGTTGCCACTGAGAACCCCAACCTGGGACCCCAGAAGAAAGCACCAGAACTGAGAAAGGTGCCCACAAAACATCTGGCTGTGATAGGCAGCAGGGTTGCTATCTGCCTGGGGGGAAGGCTGGAAATGCAAGCACCCTCGAAAAGGGCCAACGCACAAAATTTCTAGGGCAGCAAGTCACCTTGGGCTCCAACAGAGGGAGGGCAAATTGGCTGGAGCTGTGTGAGCAGAAGCCATAGTTGGGGGCTCTGAGATTAGAGCTCAGAAGACAGGCACCCTGGTTTCCTATGCTGAGTCAAACTGCACTCATACTTCAGGGGACATCTTTCTCAGGCAGACTTTTGCTTTCCAGATGGTTTTTTGCCTGGGGGGCAGAGGATTTCCACCCTATTGGAAAATCCCTTGACTCAAGCTATAAAGACTGAAAATATCATCAGCCTCCAGGCAGAAGTAATTGCCCCACCTTGTTGGAAACCTCTCACATAAACTGTGATGATTCTTTGAGCCTCCTCAGACTGAATCCAATCAGTCCCCAGGCAGAGAAAGGTTTCTGGAGGCTTTGAGTCTTGGCCTGATCTAATAAGTTAGAAACAACATTTGACAATATCCTGTGCTACAGATTGGAAGGCATAGCAATTCTACTTAATACACAGACACAAACCTAAACAGGCAGCTAAAATGGGAGACAAAGAAGCAATCCCCAAATGAAAGAACAAGAGAGTTCTCCAGAAGAAGAGCTAAATTAAATGAAGAGAAGAAATTTATCAGATACAATAGTTTAGAACAATGATAGCATAGATGCTCAACAGCATGAGACAAGATATAGTAATTGTGAAGAATGACAGCACTAATATAGAACAGAGTGGAAGAAATACCCAGCAGATTAGGGGAAGCCAAGGATCAGATCAGTGAATTAGAAGATAAGGTAGAAAAAATTAGAGAACTGAAAAACAAACAAACACACAAACAATAATTTAAAAAACAGAAGACAGCTTAAAGAGCTGTAGGACAACATAAAAGGTAATATTTGCATAATAGATGGGCAAGAAATATTCCAACAAAATGGACAACCTAGACAAAATTAATATATAATAGAAAAATACAATCTTCCAAAACTGTATCAGGAAGAATAAAAATATCTGAATACACTGATAACTACTGATGAAATTGAAGCAGTAATTTAAAAAAAAAAAAAAAAAAAAAAAAAAAAAAAAAAAAAAAAAAAACTTCCAACAAATAAAAGCCCTAGTCAGGATGCTTCACAGGGCACTTTTACCAAACATTCAAAGAAAAAATTAACCAATCCTCCTCAGACTATTCCAAAAAAATTTCATACTCAATGGGAAAAAACTAAAACCATTTACCTTAAGAACAGGAACAGGACAGGGATGCCCACTCTCACCATTCCTGTTGATAAAGTATTGAAAGTACTAGTCATAGCCATCAGAAAAGAAGAAAAAAATACAAGGCATACAAATTGGAAAGGAAGAAATAAAACTGTCATTATTCTCAGATGACATGATATTGTACATAGAAATATGTTGTTCATTATATTCCACAAAGTAGTGGGATCATGTGATATTTACCTTCCTATGGCTTATTTCACTTAATATAATGCTCTCTAGTTCCAGCCATGCTTTTGCAAATGGTAAGAATTCCTTCTTTCTTTACAACAGCATATTATTCCACTGTGTAGATGTACTACTGCTTTATAGGCCACTCATCTATTGATGGGCACTTAGGCTGTTTCCAAATCTTAGTTATTATAAATTGTGCTGCTATAAACATAGGGGCACATATAAACTTTCTGATTTGTGTTTCTGTTTTATTGGGATATATCCTTAAAAGTGGGATTACTAGGTCAATAGAAGTTCCATTTTTAACTTTTTGAGGAAACTCCATACTGTTTTTCCACAGTGGCTGCACCAGTCTGAATTCCCACCAGTGCATAAGGGTTCCTTTTCCTCCACATCCTCTCCAGCACTTGTTGTTTGTTGATTTGTTGATGATAGCCATTCGGACAGGTATGAGATGGTACCTCATTGTCATTTTGATTTGCATCCTTTGGATTATTAGTAACTTTGAGCATGTTTTCATATGTCTCTTGGCCTTCTATATGTCCTCTTGCAAAAAGTGCCTATGTATGTCCTTTGCCCATTTCTTGGTTGGATTTTTTATATTCCTTTTGTTAAGTTGTATAAGTTCCCTGTAAAAGTTAAACCCTTATTGAAGATAACATTAGCAAATATGTTCTCTCATGCTGTGGGCTTTCTTGTTGTCTTGTTGATGGTTTCTTTTGCTGTGCAGAAGCTTTTTATTTTGCTATAGTCCTATCTGTTTATTTTCTCCTTAGTTTCCATTGCCCTAGGAGTTGTGTGGGTAAAGATATTGCTACAACATATGTCTGTTATTTTTCAAGGAAGAGGCAGAAAGAGACATCGAGGCACAAAACCTGCATAATGTGATCAGGAGACAGGAATTTAGGAAGAAGGGCAAAAGTGGTGCAGCTAAAAGAGAAAATGGTCACAAGGCTACATGTAGAAGGCTTTGCATTCAGGCTAGGCAGTGTGTGTTTTATCCAGCAGCAATGAAGGGTTTAACTAAGGGAGAGAGACAAGCTGATTTGCATTTCAGTAAGGTCTCTAACATGCCTTGCTATACTGGACACAGCAATCCTGGTATTTATTACTTAAACGCCAACCATTTGAATAGGCTCTGGGAAAGCTCAAACTGCACCTCTGAGAAGTGCCACACAGTATCCTGCTCTTATCAGAGAGTGTGGTCCAAGCCAGTGAGGCTACTGCATGCTGCTGTCCCTGAAAGACAGGGCCTCCACCTCGTTGTCAGCTCCATCTACAGCAAATGACCTTAATGGCAACTAGGGTGGTTACAGAGTGCATCACACAGAAACTGCTCCCCATTCCTGCTCTAACACCAATGGCTTCATTACACCAGGATAGAGTCCAATCAGCTCACCCAGCCTCCAGGCCCCGCCTAGCTCTTCCTTTTGCTCCAGCTCTTCTCACTAAGTTGCAGCCACAGGAGCCTCCCTGCTTCTGTCTGGTGTGCCACACTCAGCCCCAGGACCTTTGCACCCGCCCTTCCCCTGGCCTGGAGCATTCTGCCCCTTCTTCTCACAGCACTGGTTCCTTCTAATCCTTCAGGGCTCAGCTTCATCACTTCCACAAAGAGGTCCTCCCTCATTCAGGTGAGTCACTCTCTTATTCTTTATCTTAAACTTGTTAATTTTCCTCTGCGCTCCTTTGACAATCTGTAGTCATTTAACCTGTTACTGTGTTTAACTGTTTCTTGCCCATCTCCCCTAACACCATGTAGGGCACCACGAAGGCAGGGATATGGACTATCTTGTTCACCTTCAAGTCACATATACTTAGAACATACCCTGGCACATAATAAGCATTTGATAATTATTTGTTGATTAAATGGATGATGCAAAAATAATATCCAGGGTGGAGAACT
This sequence comes from Pipistrellus hanaki, assembly GCF_964339955.1. Classification (NCBI taxonomy): domain Eukaryota; kingdom Metazoa; phylum Chordata; class Mammalia; order Chiroptera; family Vespertilionidae; genus Pipistrellus; species Pipistrellus hanaki. The sequence goes on along the minus strand of NC_140503.1, from coordinate 128,519,748 downwards.
GCTGAGAATAATTCATTGTAATTATTGCCCCAATGTTCATTATAGATGTACCCAAGAAACAGGAAAACGAGAGAGGGTGTGATACAATATCTTACAATGTTATCATCCTATATAATCACACTCTTGCACAAGATGGCCATCCCCATGAGGTCAAAGATGGCTTCCCCCACGTGGTCACAAGATGGCCACCACAAGATGGGCAGTTGGGGATGACCAGGAATGCAGGGGAGGGAGGGCAGTTAGGGATGACGAGGCCAGCAGGGGAGGGCAGTTGGGGGTTACTGGGCCGGCAGGGGAGGGCACTTGGTGGCAATTGGGCCAGCAGAGGATCTTTAGGCGTCAATCAGGCTGGCTGAGGAATGGTTAGGGGGTGATCAGGCTGGTAGGCAGGTGAGAGGTTGAGAGCCAGCCATACCAAATTGTAAAGGGTATCTGACTGCTGGTTTGGGATCGGGCCTAAACTGGCAGTTGGACATCCTCCAAGGGGTCGCAGATTGGAGAGGGTGCAGGCTAGGCTGAGAGGGACACCCCCCCCCCCCCACACACACACACACAGAGTGCACAAATTTTGTGTACCTGGCCTCTAGTTTCACCTTTAGAATGAAAGTGGTGAAAATTCCTACCTCCCAAGTTGCTTGTTAGTTTTAAAATAGAAAGGACTGTAGAGGTAGCACAGGCAGGGACATTTTGAAGCTTAGCATTTTGCCTGAGCAGGGGTGGAGGGTCACTGTACTCAAACTTTCACCTTACTGTCAATCTTCCTCTTGTTCTCTGTAATCACATTGTCTAATACAACCCAAATTACAAAGATTTGAGGAAACTTGTTACTACATAGTTTTCTTCAAAGCTTAATTCATGATTGCTTTATTTTTCCAAAGCCAGTAACTTGCTCTACTAACAAGGCAAAAGAGTCGAAATGCCTAGCAACCTATTTCCCACCTTTCTTTTAAAAATAAAAGGTACACCTTTTATTTATTCATTTTTTATTGATTGTTGTTTTCTTTTTTCCATTACATTTTATTGGGGTGACATTAGTTAACACAAACATATAGGTTTAACGTGTGGATTACTAAGTTGGTGCACGTTTTAGTAATGACCGGTTAAGAACTCACCGTCAGCTTGTGTGGGAAAGGCTTTTCTCCAGGCGCCAAGTGGGAGGTACTGCTTTTGAACATCAGTCTCAGTTCAAGGTTTCCAGACACTCAATGCCAAATCTTCTAGCCAGAGATGTCCTCACAAGTTCCTACAGGTAAAACCATTTTGGAAATCAGTGAGCTCCTGCATTTTCCATTCTAACTTAGCCATAATGTCCAGATGCAGCCAGACAGACCAAGAGATGACCAAAGACCCCAGATCACCTCTGCAAAGTCAGAAGCACTGCTTGGAGTTCAGAAAAGCAGGTCCCGTCAGCATTAATGTGCTGGAAAATTATTTCCTTGTTGGAACCTCAGCATCCTCATCTATAAGCTGAGGCCATTGGAATGGATTTCCTATATATCTCTTTAGAACTAACCTCCAGTGTCCTGTATTGAACATTCATCCAAGTGAAAGCACTTTGTCTGAAGGTTCTCCTCGGCCTTCTGTTTTATTAATGTTTCAGTTTGTATTTTAAGAAAAGAATGTCTCTAGTTCGCCTGGAGCCTGTGGACAGCCACGGACGATGGGGGAGAATGTGTTAGGTTGGGGGAGGCCAGGTCCTGGCCCATTGATCTAGCTACGGCAAGTAACCAGTGGTGAGGTTTAATTAATCGCTTTGCTGGTCTGAGTGCTATTTTCCTTCACTGTAAAGTAAGTCGAGGGACACACAAGGATCGTTAACCTTAGTTGCCCCTAGACAGAGATTTGTTAGCTGGAGACCAGTTTTAGGTTTCCACTGTACCCTTATACCGTTTGTACCCTGTGAGTTTTACACACACACTTGTACCACCTTTTCATTAAGCAAATACATGTTTAAAAAAATCTGTAACCTAGAGGGCTGACATATTTCCTTCCATAAGCAAAACCTGCTGTTGTATTCCTAGCCCACAATCTATGCTTTGGAGGGTTTATAGTTCCCCTTCATTTATCACCGTCATGATTTTATGAACAAAACAAATCTGGCTCTACAGAAAACTAAGTAAAATGACAAAGAAAGCATCCCATTCTGATGCAGGTCGTTAACAGGCATGAGGAGGCCCAAAGCTGTTCCCCAGGTTGGAGCACTCATTCCACAGCTGGCAGCACCGAGCACAGTGACTCGGCCATGCAACCGCACCTTCTTAATTGGGAGTGCTCTCACAGGGCAGCCAAGATGTGCCTGGTGAAGGAATGCTGCCGCCACAGAGACAGCCAGGCTGCCAGACAGAATTTTCACTGTCATCACATGGAAATTGGTTCAGTTAATATAACAAATTCCACCCCCAATTTCATTTAATAGGAAATGCCTACTATTTGGAACCTTGCACTAATGCCTGGTGATTTCCCACAGGGTTTTGAGCTGCATATTATGGGAAAATGTAAGATATGTATGTGTCATATGTGTGTGTGTGTATATGTCATATGTGTGTGTGTATATCTTTGAGATTTGAAACCGGAGTGCCAGAGGCATGCTGGTTGTTCACAATCAGCAATAGCAAATGGATGTGCAGGATTCCAGGGATAAGTTTTTGTTTTGTTTTTTGTTTATTAATGACTTTTAGAGAAAAGGGAAGGAAGAGAGATAGATAGAAATATTGATGACAGAGGAACATCACTGATCAGCTGCCTCCTACATGCCCCACACTGGGGATTGTGTCCACACCCAGGCATGTGCCTTTACCTGAATTAAACAGACGACCTCCTGGATCCTGGGATGATGCTCAACCACTGAGCTACACTGGGAGGACAAAGTTTTGTTTTATCACGTGATGTAAGCAGCAAGAAACTGTCTCAGAGAGGTTGGGCACCCCCTGTGGTCACAAAGCCAGCAGGGGACAAGCAGGAACTACAATGCTTTCAATAGGTATGATGGCTCCAAAGAGCTTCCCATTTCTGGCAGGTGAACATGTGACCTTTCCAGGTTGGGAAGAGAAGCTGGGTGGCCGTTAAAGGTAGGGTCTTCCCCAAAAAAGCAACCATAGAAACAGCGTGCAGTGGAGGTTTTATCCGGGTTGTTCATGATTTCTGAACTGTGTCATCTGAATCTTTACCCTTTTTAACAAGTATGAGATTCAGAGAAAGACTGTCACTATAGACCTTGCTCTCCGAATGCACCGGCGAGGCAATCATTTTGCAGCTCTGGCAGCTGTACTTAGGGCTTCGTGATATACCCCATCTTTGACCCACCAAGGACTGTGAGGAGTGCCAGATGCTCTGCACACCCGGACACGGGGGCTGCTCTTCCGTGGGAATGACTAAGCAGCTCTGACTATTTCAATGAACCTCTTGAATGAAATAATCACCTTCTCAAAAACAGATACAGAATGGGAAGAAGAGATACTGCCATCCAGGTAAGGACCCTGTCTGGGCCCAGGCCAGGTGTGTTGAAGGTATGCTCAGTGAGCACAGTGATATCCTGGGCCCTGCCAGGACCCCAGTGGGTTTGACACTGCAGTTCCTGGTGCAGCAGGATAAAAAGATGGGGCAAATAGCCATACACAGGTCGTGGTCAGTGCCTATCCCAGCATGAAGATGTCCTAATGCTAACCTGTCCTGACCGTTCTGGGTGGCAGGTCTAACCCAGTGACAGACCTACTGTGTGTCAGTGTGTGCCTATGGAGGCACTGTGAAGGTGGAAACAGACTGAGAGGTGGGCTTGTGTGCAGTGGGGAGAAGTGGGCAAGTGGGAGAAGCTGAGGGAGGAGAAAGAAGCTGGGGTGGGTGGGAGAAGCTGGGGCAGGAGGGAGGCCTGGGCCACCACACACACCTCCCACCCTCACTCCCAAAGCCCCTGTAGCAGGAATCAGGTTTCTTCCAGGGAACAGGACTGCACACTGGGGGCTGGAAAGGAAAGGTGGCCTCAGAGAACAGAGCACACCTCTGCCCAGATGCCCCACTTTCCCAGGCTCACTGAGCAGGTGCATCCACAGATGCAGGCCCGATGGTCTTCCCCCGGGCCCGGTAGCAGATCCACCACCTGGTGTCTCAGTGCCCAAGACAAGTGGTGCAGAACCAGCCTCCCCTCCCCAGCACATGGGACCCGCACAGACATCACTCCTGTGGACAGACAGCTTCACTCCCCGAGGGGCCACCGAGCCATGGCTTCTGACAAATGGGAGAAAGAAACTCAGCGGGGCGCCTGGAGTGAGATCTTCATCCCTCCACCCGCACTGGCGGTGGGAGCTCCCCTGGGGCTCTGCTTACCTGCAGGGCCCGCAGGGCAGGCGGTCACAGCCACACCCAGGAGCCTCCGGCCTGGAGCAAAAGGAGCACAGGGACAACATGGCGGCACAACGGCCACCAGCCTCCCGGACCAGAGCGCTCCGCTCCCCGGCTCCTGCCTAGGAAGTCAAGAGCACGGGCCCAGGGCCTCAGACCACATGCCCTGTGCGTCAGACCACGTGCCCCCTGAGACAGCACGCGTGCCCCATGCCTCAGAGCGCATGCCCCGCGTATCAGCGTGCACATCCTGTGCGTCAGAGCACGTGCCCCAGCGTGGCCAGCGTGTGCCCTGGACGTCAGGAGCGCATGCCCAGCTCCAGGCGGCCTCCCCACACACCCGGCTGCTAGAGCGGAACAGAGGCCGCTTCTGCAGGACCTCTCTCCAGGCAACAAACCGGAGAGACTAGAGCACATGTGTCGAACACAAGGCCCGCGGGCCAAATCCAGCCCGCCAGGCCTTGCAATGTGGCCCGCACCGCGCTGTCATCACTGCACTCCGCTGTCAGTTTATGACATTGTCAGTTTATGACTGTTCAGTAAACCATTCGGCCCGCGATTTAGGCTGGATTTTAGATTTTGGCCCCTTCTCTGATTGAGTTCGACACCCCTAGACTAGAGAAAGGCGGTTAGCGGGAGCGCTCAGGGTCAGGTGCCGTGAGAAAGGGTGGAAATGGCGGTGTGGTGAGGCGGGCTTGAGCCAGTCTGGTGGACAAGTCGGGGGTTAGGGGAGAGAAACAGCGGAAGAGGGCCATGCAGCCTGCGACAAGTCTTCATGGCTGAAAATTCGCGCCTAGAAAAGGCTATTTTGAGGGGTAGGTGCACCCGCTCTGGTTGCTGTTGTACCGAGATTCGGCAGCAGGGAGCCTGGTCCGATGCAATTAACAAGAGAGCCTCTTCCATGTTAACATGGGCTCTGACCCACTCAGGCAGACAGCAGAGAGCTCGAACTTCAAGCCCAGGGGTTTTATATGGGTGATGATGTCACTGCTCTGGCTGACCCTGATTGGTTGGGTGAGGGCTAGGGTCCAGTTACACAAAATGGAGGATAGCTCTGCCCTGCCCTCTCAGGTGCCTGCCCTCACACATCTGCCAAAGTTAGATGAAAAGCTGGTCAAACCCCACACGGACAAGGACCAGGCCGTCCAGGTTTCACGTCCTCAGTAAATGGGAGCGTGGTTCTTACCGAGGAGATGGGCTGGTCAGCCTCAGCCCCCGGGGAACACAGGGGCCGGGCTTGCCCACTAGGTGTGCACTCACCTGTCATCCAGCTCGGTCCCCACCTGCCCGCCAGGCTCCCAGAGGTCCCCCAGCCGTCACTCGCTGGCTTTAGCAGGTGCTGGGACTTGGGGTGACATCTGTAGGGTTTAACAGGGACCTGCCCAGCTGACCTTGTGCTGCGGGAAGACCAGAGCGGGTTAAGCAGAGGCCACAGTGAGGAAGTGGGTCATAGGCTCAGGGCCTCTGGTCAATGGGGATTCGGATTCAGCAAAGGCTGCAGACCATGGCTCCCATGGCTGGGCGTGGGCGCTGGGCGGTGGTAGGGCCCCTGCTGCCGCCCTCGTGGCTGTGGCTGGGCACTTCACTGCTGGGCTCTGTGGGTCGCATGTATGACGGGAGGAGTCTGGCAGACGTGGCTGTGGCCAGCGATGTAGCCCCTTTCTCCAGCTCACGACCGGATTCCATAGATACTCCTCTCCCGGATGGAGGTGTGGAGGTAGAAGGTGGGTAGGGCCGGCTCCTTCCTTCCTGTGTCTGGAACCCAGGCATCCATGGAGCCTGCCCTGCAGGGAGAAGCCAGCAGACCCCCGTGGTGACAGGATGTCTGATGGTGAGCACAGGACCCTGGCTCCCTGAGATCTGGCAGCAGTGTTTGGGGCCCTGTTGGAAAAAATAGAAGGGGGTCGGAGAGAGTGGGCTGCCTGGTGCTGTAGGGACAGGCATACACCATCTTTGACACGCTTTCTTCTTGTGGATCCGAGGAAGGTAGGGCGGAAGAAGGAGCGGAGTTCGCAAAAAGAGCACATTTTCTTAGGTGACTGGGGCCTGGAGGGAAAGCCTTAAATGTCTGGTAAATGAAGTCTGATTTTTGTGGGGTGTGTCTCTTGTTAAGTGCAGGCACTGTTTTGCAACATAATCTTCAGTGTTGCCACAAGCTTACAAGAATCATCCAAAATGTTATCTAATGACATTCCGAGGACTTTAGGCAACAATATTATTAATAGCATCTAGTTAGATCCAGGTTCTCAGGATTTAACTAGATGCTATTAAAAAAAAAAAAAAATGAAGTTCATTAGATCATTTCCCATCCCACTGTGGTCTCCACATTTTAACACATTGCTCATTCTTGTCACCAAAACATACTTATGTCCCTTATACTATTGAATATTAATAATTTCTGCTTCCAGGATTTTTTTAGGTGACCTTTCTCTCCTATCCTTTTAATAAAGGAGAACATTCCCTCTGGTCCTTTGGGGAGGGGGGGAGAAAACAACTATTTGATTGAAGGGTTTGTAAATGTTTGTACATTTTGTAATTATTGTATACATCTTTTTCTCTTTGATTTTTTCTATTCTCCTCCAAAATGTGTACAGTAATTGAAAAATGTATTCACTCTTCACCCAGTTGCCATGCCAAGGGCATTTGTAGGTTTCCTTTCCTCCTGACAACATTTGACTGTGTTGAGGAAATTCTGTATGGAACCCCAGACTGGGCCATACCTGTGTGCTGGGAAAGGGAGTGGATGGGCTGCAGGGCAGGGAGGGCCAGTGTAATGACCAACTGCCTTCTCAGCAAGGTGTGCACATGGAGGGAACTCTGCCGTGATTGGTCCGTCGTAACCAAGGTGACCACAGAATGTGTTCTGGTTGGCTGGGGCCAACTAGGAGCCAGGCCTTCAGTTGAGAAGCAGCTGTGGCAGGCGGTGGAGCTTTGGCTGTGCTCTCTTCTTGCAGTGGCTGTGGTTCTCAGCAGTTGCTAATCGGCATACCTTTTAGCTGAGTGAGACTGTGGCTGTCCTCACAGACTGGTCACCTCAGTGGACAAGGCAGCAGCTGACAGCTGTGTGGGGGTGCGGGGGGGAGGGGGGAAGCAGGGGCGTGGTTTGCCATTTGGGGGTAAGAGGGTGGGTTGGGGGGACTGTTAAGCGAAGGCAGTACCAGCAGCTAGGAGTAGAGGTTCCTCATGGGGAACAAACTCACCTGCCGCTGCCTGAAGCCCAACGCCAGCCCCAAAGTGGGCCGGAACTTTGAGTGGGTGAATCCACACCCTGAGTCTTATGTCTGTGAGGTGACTCAAGCTGGCCAGACATATAAGAACCCGGATTTTGTGTTCTGCAAATGCCACCCTGTGGTGCACCTCAGTGACCTGCAAATTCCCACAGGTAAGAAGGTGGCAGGTGTTCACTGCTGTCCGTTACCCCGCTGGCCTCTGCTGACCGCAGGATCCTCTAGATGAGCACCACCTCAGACTCCTTCCTGCCTTCTTTCTGGCATCCCGAGCCTTCATTTCCCCTGTCATGTCTGGCCGGTTTCTCTCCCTGTTTACTACCCAGATGTCCAGTTCCTCCTCCTATCCCCAGCTCAGCCGGAGACACTCCAGTTGTCCCTTCCTGTTCATGGTTCTGTTTAACATCTCCTGGGGCTCCAGGAAGAATTTGGGGTATATGTTCTCCTTTTTCTCAGTGAAAACTTTAACATCCCGACTGCAGTTTCCATCCCATCTCCCTATCCTTATCCAGCACTGTGGTACTTAGTGTAGGAATCAGGTAGGGCCCAGTGATAACCCTTGCTCCCTCCTGTTAAGATAGTTGATATTCTGGACAGTTCAGCTGCAAAGATTGCAGGGTTTGTTATGTAAACTCAAAATCAATAACTGACATAGAACCTATATAGTGTTCTTGCGTAGGCTGTTTTCAGTTGCCTGAATAGAAGCTGTTTACTACTTCCAACTGTAATTTGAACACAGAAGGAAATTGTGGGAGAGGGAACTCAAAATTTCTCAAATGACATGAATAGTTATTTGTTTGGTTTTTTCATTTAGGAGGATCCAGGGAGTTCTGATTACTTTACCATGTCCACGGTGACACAAATTTCCCGCAGTCTTACTTCAGGGACCTAACAGACTTCCTTGCCATATTGCTTGTTCTAAAGGAGGGGTGGGTTGTTCACAAGAGTGTTGGTCAAAAGTTTCCAGAGAGAACACGTACATGTAGACTTTAATTTGTAACATAAAGTCTTGGCAGTTAAGATGCAAAATTGTGCACAAGAATGTTTATCTTCATCGTCTCCCCTACTGCCAGTAGATTCCTGTTTAACTGTAAGAATGTTGAGGTAAAAGTGCTAAAGACCAGATGCCTGAAGAGGAGCTTGGGCAGTGGAGAAGTGGGAGGAGAGAGGAAGAAAAGAGGAGATATGCTACCTGGTTCAAAATAATTCTGGGTACCAATGTAGCTAATGAAGAGTGCTTTGTGAAGTAGAAAACATACATTTACAAAGATGGTAAAGCCTCTTTGGCCCTTTTTTTTTTCATTTAAATGTCAGAGATTATTTCATTATTTTATAGTGAAAACACATCATAGCTCTTATTCTATTTAAACTCTAGTTGAGCTTTTAATTAAAAAAAAAATAGAACATTTAAGCCTAGGGATGGTGGATATGTCTTTGTAACTGAAAACTACTCCCTGTTCAGAATATTAAAACGGTGTGAAAAAAAAGTGAATAAATTATGTGAATTAATGAATTGTGCCTTTAGACACAAAACAAGTGAGAACCTGTGGAAATTTCTGTTCACTCTGTTTGGTGCTGTAAGGTGTGCTTCTGTCTGAGTGATTTTATAAACCAGTTAGTAGATGAGTTGTGTTGGATGAGAGACCAAAAAGGACCTTTATATAGTTCTTTTAAGATTTACAACTCACTCCCATGTATAGCCCATTTGGTCCTTCTAACTTCAAACAAGTCCTGTGTATATTCTCCTTCTATTGCTAATGAAAAAAACAGAGACTTAGAGATGTGAACCAACTGCTGCTAAACAGAATTGGGTGACATGTAGATGATACATGTGCCAAATTCAATTTGGTGATGCATGCAAAGCTCTTTAGAATGCAGCCTATATATTATAAACTCTCCACAAAGTGAGTCTATTTAACTTGCTCTAGTCTTGATTATTTCGATTTGAAATTATTGTTGACAACTCAGAAGCAACAATTACCACTCCATCCATGTCTAAAACAACAACAAACTGATGAACAGAATTGATCCAGAGACATAGAAATATGAAACAGCTGATGAACCTCAGAGGGAAGGCTGGAGTGGGTGGATGGGTGCATGAGTGGGAATAGATCAAGCAAAGAACTTGTGTGCATATATATGCATAACTCATGGACACAGACAGTAGGGTGGTGAAGACCTAAGGGTGGGCTAGAAGGTGACAATTGTGGAAAATAGGGGACATCTGTAATACTTTGAACAATAAAGATTGAAAAAAAAATCACTTTGATGAAAGTATAAAAAGTCACTGTCATGAAAGGTTCCCTGTAGATTAAAACATTGATACTATTCTTTTAAATGTGCCACTATGAATAGCCCCAAGTAAGCCAGAGCTAACTAAATAAGTTCATTTTGTGAATAGAGTTAGAATTAGACTTATGGTAAAGAACATTTGCCAAATACAGCTCATGTGATTTGGGCATATTTGATTTATTAGCAGGTATTTGACAATAATTGGCCACAGTTTAACTTGTTTCTTCACACTGTTTCTGAAATGTGCTAATATTAGCATGAAAGAGAGTGACTGTTTCTAATTGATAAGTACATAATTCATAGATTATTTAGGTCCAAGTTAAAAAAAAAAAAAGTCTAAGACATAGCCTGGTTTTATTGCACATGTATAGCAAAATTCTGCAATTTTGAATTTTCCCAGTAGAGTTTTTATATTGTTACCTTTACTAAAATTAAAATTGGCTTATTATCATTACTTAAAATCTTCTCAATAGTAAGTGATACAATATAAGTTTTATATTGTTCCTTTACTAAAATTAAAATTGGCTTATTACCATTTCTTAAAAATTCTTCTCAATAGTAAGTGATACAAATTGATGTATAGCTATTTTTTTAATTATGAATTTTCCTACTCAACAAAATTGTATGTCTTTTTCTGGGCTTCAGGTTTAATCCCTTCTGTCCATCCAAGAGCTGGCACAATTTTCCTCAAGAAAAGTCAAATGATCGGTAAGTCAAGATAGGATTTAGGTCACAGATTTTTGTTTGAACAAATAAAAAACATTTCATTTGTTTATATATGAGGGTTGAATGTGTGATCTTACATAGTGCTCAAGCAAATGCTATCTCACATTAGAATTTGAAGCTATTCAAACTCTCTCACTCTAGGTAATGCTGCCCCAGAGTACGTCAGAGGAACAGAGCACTATAGGGTTCCCCAGAAGCTAAGCAGGAGCATGTGCAACTATGTCAATTTCCTTTTTCCTGTTTGATTTAGGATAAGAACCCAGAACTGGAGGATTTTAATGCTTTTGCTTGCCTGCTTATCTCCTTAACGTTATGTTCAATTGAGTTTACTTGCTTTAAAGGGCACACGGATCAAGTCTTTCAGTTGATTGTGACAGCAAAAGTACAGGCAGGGAAGGGTCCATTTTATTTGCATCCATGCAGCTCAATAAAAAGTGGGGGTTTTAACATGTATTTTCATGGCATGTGTGTATGACTGTCTGGAGCTGATCATTTCGGGTAGGATTACTGAATTTCTCAGTTTCTTCCAGAGCCATGGGCTGCTCACCTGTAAAGAGAGGGTGAGAGAGTAAAGGAAATGCTATCCTGTTCCCCTCTCTGCAGTCCTGAGGAGTGTGTGCCTCCAGTTTTGTATATTAGTAATCTTTCAGGTAATTAGTAACTTATTTTTTTTTCTATGGCATTTGTATCAGTATTGATCAGTTCATTTTTTTTATTCTTAGTGGGAGGAAAGAGAAAGAACAACTATTTCTACCATGTAAGTAAATAGTTGAAAAGTTATGTAAGAAGTTAGTAATTTGAATTAAAAATTGTCTGCCATACTTGTTAAAAATCTATTATAAACCCAGTATCATTAGCATGAATTTTTGTGCACATGGGGAGGGGCCCTCAGCCCAGCCTTGGGCCCTCTCGCAGTCCAAGAGCCCTTGAGGGATGTCCGACTGCTGGCTTAGGCCCACTTCCATGGAGTAGGTCTAATACGGCAGTCAGATATCCTTAGCGCTGCTGTGGAGGTGGGAGAGGCTCCCGCCACTGCTGTTGCATTCAACAGCCATGAGCCCGGCTTCTGGCTGAGCAGTGCTTCCCCTGAGGGAGTGCACTGACCACCAAGGGGAAGCTCCTGTGTTGGGCACCTTCCCCCTGGTGGTCAGTGTGTGTCTGGTCATCCCACCATCAGGCTGAAAACAGTGCTCTGACATCCCCCGAGGGGTCCCCAAGGGGGCTCAGGTCAGGCCAAGGGACCCCACCGATGCATGATCAGGGTCGGGGAGAGACATGGGAGATTGAGCAGCTGGGGAAGGACTGCGGGAAGGCTCCAGGATGTGTCTGGCCCATCTAACTCAGTCCTGATCAGCTAAACCCCAGCAGCAAGTTAACCTACCATTCGGAGCATCTGCCCCCCGGTGGTGGTGCACATCATAGAGACTGGTCGACCAGTCAACTGTCTGCCCCTGGCAGTCAGTGCATGTGATAGTGAGCAGTTGAACAGACTTAGCATACCATTAGCATAATATATTTTGATAGGTTGAACAGTCAGTTGAACGACCAGAGACACTTAGCATATTGGGCTTTTATTATATAGGATTGAAAGCACAAGGTGTGAGCAGAATTTTTACTGACAGGACTGCACTGCAAGAATTTGGGGGCTGAATTCTGAGCCTGCCTTGGACTCTGTAAAACAAACTGGCTTTCTTATTCCTATTCCAGTCACTCTCCTTAGACACCAAAGTTGTGCTTCCTGTGTTTTGTTCTCTTTTTTTATGCCTTCAATTCTAGGGACGTATTTCTGAAAGGAAGGGGAAAGGAAATGGAATTGTGGTCATTTCAGAAATCTCCAACATAGAACTTATATTTAAAATGTAAATCAAAGTTTAAAGCTTTAATTCAATAAAATTAATAATATTAATTCAGAGAATATTGTGATTATATCTGTAGATAGCATACTGCACTTTTCTACTAAAACCTTGGTTAAGAGTTCTTTTTTTTTTTTTTTAATTGATTTTTTACAAAGAGGAAGGGAGATAGTTAGAGAGCTAGAAACATCTATGAGAGAGTAACATCGACCAGCCCGCCAGTGGGGGATGTGCAAGCAACCAAGGTACATGCCCTTGACCAGAATCCAGCGCAGGACCCTTCAGTCCGCAGACCGACGCTCTACCACTGAGCCAAACTGGCTTTGGCACCTTGGTTAAGAGTTTTATTCAAACAATGCATTTCATCAGATTGTCCCATTTCTGAGCCACATAGGAATTATGTATTTTTGTCTGCCAAAATTTCTAAAACATATAAGGATTAGAAATTTTAAGTGATTTAAAGTCATTATTAATTATTAATATCCAAGACTTGTGATAAAGTAGAGAGAAAACAGTATACTTCCATTTTATTTTTTAACTACAGGCCCAGTGCATGAAATTCGTGTTTGGGGATGGGGGTATCCCTCAGCCCGGCCTGAAACCTCTCCAAGTGGGACTCCTAGGGGATGTCTTACTGCTGGTTTAGGCTCTCACAATCCAGGACAGCTTGCTCCTAACCACTCGCCTTCCTGCTGCCCGCCTAATCACTTCTGGCTGCCAGCCTGATTCCTGCCTAACTGTTGCCCTGCCAGCCCAATCACCCCCACTGCCCTCCCCTGCTAGCCCGGTCACCCCCAATTTCCCTCCCCTGCTGGCCATCTTGTGGCAACCATCTTGTGATGGCCATTTTGTGGAGGCCATCTTGTGACTATCATGGAAGCTATCTTGTGGTGGCCATCCTGTGATGTTGTGGCAGCCATCTTGAAACATCATTGCTTAAACCACCTAGGCTTTTATTTTATAGGATAGGTTAAGATGAGGCAATACGCAGGATTTCAACAGGTACTTGATAGTAAGGTTTGAGTTGCAACTTAGACTCCTAGGCATGATAATTTTTCTAGTCTTTGCTATTGAACTTTAAATCTAAGGAAACCTGGGTTCTCTGTTCTGTTCCATTGGTCTATATGTCTGTTCTTGTGCCAGTACCAGGCAGTTTTGAGAACCATGGCTTGCTATCATAGAGCTTGATATCTGGTATTGGGATCCCTCCAATTTGGTTCTTCTTTATCACAATTGCTCTGGTTATTTGGGGTCCTTTTTTATTTCAGATGAATTTTTGGAAAGTTAGTCATAGATTTTTGACATGTGCCATTGGTGTTTTAATGGGGATTGCATTGAATCTGTAGATTGCATTGGGTAGTATGGACATTTTAATGATGTTGATTTTACCAATCCATGAACATAGTATGTTCTTCCATTTGTTTATGTCTTTGTCTATCTCCTTTTTCAATGTCCTGTAGTTTTCTGAGTACAGGTCTTTTACCTCCTTAGTTTAATTTATTCCTAGGTACCTTAATTTTTTTTTTTTTATTTATTGGTGTAATGGTAAATGGGATTTCTTTTTAAATTTATATATATATATATATATATATATATATATATATATATATATATATATATATATATATAAAGAGCCAGGGTCTGTAATGTCCAAAACAACCGAAGGGACAACCGAATACCAGGCTGAGTGCAGAGCAGGCTCGGGTGGGCAGGGACTGGCAAACGGGCTGAACTTCTCACCTCTCAAAGAGAGAGAGAGAGAGAGATGGGGCTGATCAACAGCTGCAGCACCTGCTGGCAAGGCCCAGAGAGAGAAGCAGGGTCTGACCCGTAGCCTCATATCAGCTGCTGATCAGCCCTTGCTTCTCTCTCTCACTCCAAGCCTCGCCTGCAGCTGCACCTCTCTCTCTCTCCCAGAGGGCAGCAGTTCATCCCACTCGCCAGCAGCCTGGGGCAACTGCTGAACAGCCCCACCTCTATGATCAGGCCTGGAGATAGGCCCAGAGACAATAGGCTGGCATAGAAACCAACCAATCAAAACCAAATCTGGGTGAACTACAAAGGCGGAACCTAAGATGGGGGCTGAGGACGGGTTTTAAGGGCAACAGCTCTTTGGTATAAGGTGCAAGAAAGTGGTTCAATTTTTTAATGTCCAGTTTGGAAGTATAGTGCATATGGCTGGTTCTCAGTCCAGATATAGGGATTATGTATTTTTGTCTGCCAACAGCATCTCCTCTTGCTGAAACCCCTCCCCCCATTTAAGCAATCCTATCCTATATAATCTGTACCAATAGAAGGGCAATAGGCTACTTAGACCGGGTCCACTGGGCATCTTCTGGATGTCTGACTTCCTTCTGAACAAAGCCACAATGGTGAGGGCTGATGCAGAGGCAGTTAGGGGCAATCAGTCCAGCAGGGGAGGGCAGTTGGGGTGAGATCAGGCTGGTAGGGAAGGGCAGTTGGGGGTGATATTAGACCTGCAGGGGAGGGCAGTTAGGGGCAATCAGGCAGCCAGAGATAGTTATGGACTATCAGGCCTGCGGGGGAGATCAGTTGGTGGTAAGATCAGGCTGGCAGGGGAGGGCAGTTAGGGGTGATCAGGCAGGCAAGCAGGCAGTGGGGTTAGGGGCAATCAGGCAGGTAGGCAGAGGCAGGTGAGCCGTTAGGAGCCAACAGTCCAAGATTGCAAGAGGGATGTCCGACTGTCCACAGGGATTGGGATGAAACCGGCAGTTGGACATCCCCCAAGGGGTCCCCAATTAAAGAGGGTGAAAGCTGGGCTGAGGGAAACTCCCCTCCCCCCATGCACACATTTTGTGCACTAGGCTACTAGTTGGTGTATAAAAAGGCCATAGAATTCTGCTATTAATTTTGTATCCTACTACATTGCTGAATTCATTTATTAGGTCTAGCAGGTTTTGATAGAGTCTTTGGGGTTTTCTATGTATAATATCATGTCATCTGTGAATAAGGACAGTTTTAGTTCTTCTTTTCCAATTTGGATGCCTTTTATTTCCTCCTCTTGTCTGATCACCATGGCTATCACTTCCACTACTATATCAAAGAGGAGTGGTGAAAGTGTCTTGTCCCCATTCTTAGGGGAAGTAGTTTAGTATTTGCCCATTGAGCACAAAGTTGGCTGTAGGTTTGTCATCTAAGGCTTTTATTATGTTTAGGTATGATCCCTTTATTCTCACTTTGCTGAGAGTTTTTATCAAGTAAGGGTGTTGGATATTGTCAAACGCTTTTTTTTTTGCATTGATTGATAGCAATTTCTTTACTGACACAGCTCCTAGGGTAATGGAGATAAGGAGAAAATAAACAAATTAGAACTACATCAAAATAAAAACATTCTGCACGATAAAATGAATCATCAAACAAAACAACAAGAAAGCCCACTGCATTGTAGAACATATTTGCCAATGATATTTCCGATAAGGGCTTAATCTCCAAAATTTACTGAGAACTCATATCACTTAACGAAAGGAAGATACACTATCTAATAAAAAAAAATGGCTAAAGGACCTAAATAGACACTTTTTGAAAGAGGATATACAGAAGGCCAAGAGACATATGGAAACATGCTCAAAGTCACTAATTTTCCAAGAGCTGCAAATCAAAATACGAGATACAATCTCATACCTATCAAAATAGTTGTCATCACTAAATCAACAAACAACAAGTGCTGGTGAGGATGCAGAGAAAAAGGAACCCTCGTGTACTGCTAGTGACAATACAGATTGGTGCAACCACCATAGAGAACAGTATGGGTTCCTCAAAAAGTTAAAAATGGGACTTTCATTTGACCCAGTAATCCCACTTCTAGGAATATATCCCAAGAATCCAGAAACACCAATCTGAAAGGATATATGCACCCCTATGTTCATAGTAGCACAATTTACAATAGCTAATATTTGGAAATAACATAAGTATCCAATAGCAGATGAGTGGATTAAAAAATGGTGGTACATCTACACAATGGAATACTGTCTATACTAATAAAAGCTAAGGTGGCCCTCCTGGCTTCTTGCCCTCACAGGATGCCCTCACATCATCACATGATGGCCACCCCCACCTTGTCACAAGATGGCTGCCCCCTTGTCATAAGATGGCTGCCCCCATGTTATCATAAGATGGCTGCCACAAGATGGCTGGCAGGGGAGGGAAGTTGGGGGCAATCAGGCTGGCATGGGAGGGCAGTTGGGGTGATCAGGCCAGAAAGGGAGGGCAGTGGAGATGATCAAGCTGCAGGAGAGGGAAGTTGGCGATTGGGCCATCAGGGGAGCAGTTAGGGGAAGATCAGGCTGGCAGGCAGAAGCAGTTTGGGGCAGTCAGATAGGTAGGCAGGCAAATGGTTAGAAGCCAACAGTCCCGGATTGTGAGAGGGATGTCTGACTACTGAATTGGGCCTAAACCAACAGTCGTACATCCTCCTAGAGGTTCCAGATTGGAGAGGGTGCATGCTGGGCTGAGGACACCCTCCACAGTGCACGGATTTCATGCACCATGCCTCCAGTGCTATTAAAAAAAAAAAAGAAGAAGAAGAAGGAAC
This sequence comes from Pipistrellus hanaki, assembly GCF_964339955.1. Classification (NCBI taxonomy): domain Eukaryota; kingdom Metazoa; phylum Chordata; class Mammalia; order Chiroptera; family Vespertilionidae; genus Pipistrellus; species Pipistrellus hanaki. Next base: position 128,502,763 of record NC_140503.1, on the reverse strand, counting down.
TTTTACCATTTGCAATAGCATAGATGGAACTGGAGAGCATTATGCTAAGCAAAATAAGCCAGTTAGAGAAAGATAAATATTACATGACCTCACTCATATTTGTAACATAATTTGATGAACAAGAATAGATCCAGAGACAAATGGCAGTGGGAGGGGAGCAGGGTGGGGGAAGCTACCAAAGATTGTATGCATGCATATGAGCATAACCAATGGGGCAGTCGGGGGGAAAAGGAGACATGCAGAACTTTAGACAATAAATAATAATAATAAATAAATTTAACAAACCCCTTCCCTTTTTTGAAAAGATTATAAAAGTCCATCTATTCTGCCATTTGTTCTGAATGAGTGAAGATACAGTAGGATTTTTGCCTGTGTATTCTAGTGACCTATTGAAATACCTATAAACACTACCTTGTCATTAGCATTTGGGCTCTTTGATTCTTTTTTAGTATTTGCATTTTTTATCTCTGTTTTTCTGTGTAGTTTATTGAGCTTGCAAGCCAGCACTAGTAAGGTTTTAACCATAAAGAACAATTGTTTTACATTTTCAAACAGGATGAGAGGAAAGTAATCATTTGACAGCCAGTATATGCAGGATTCGCTACCAGTTTAATTCTGCCACTATAGTGGATACTAGATATTTGGTATTGGAAAATTTGAAAAATTGGGAGTAGACTACACTGATGGGGAAGTGCTCAGTATTTCTTTGATTGTCTCTAACAGTACTATACTGTACATTGTTGCTTTACTAAATGAACTCCCATAGACCAGTGACCCCCATGTCTGATTAAAAATTTTCAATATTTTAGCATTGTTTTCAAATAGAACATAATGTACATTTATAATGGAAAAAAAATTTAAATAGACAGAAATGGGAGCAAATATCACCTAATGTTTTACCAACTAGTCTATATTTTGGTGCTTTGATTCCTATTCTTCTTACTCCCCTCTATATAGGTTTCTGGTCATTATTGACTTTATTTATAGTGTATTATATGCCACATTGCATCTATATAGTAGTAAACCTTCCATTTAGCATAAAAGTATTTGAATGAGTTTTCACTCTTTATGCTGTATTTGTCTGATGAGATCCCAAAAGTAAATTACATGTTAACTGCATGGCTTAAGAAACATATCAGAGTTTTAGCTATAGTTAAAATATTTCTAGCTTGAAGGATAATTTATTCCTCCAAATAGTGATTTTCAAATTATGCCATCTGGAGCTTCTGGTTAATGAGGAGTAAGTAGCTTTGAAGAGAAGCATCTGAAACAGGCACAATGATGTTTTATCTATAAATGTTTTACAGTCTTATAAAGGGAATTTATCATAGGTGTTTGCCAAGTTGGATTATAGGTAATATGTCAAGGGTGGCATTTTATGACCCCTTCCTCAATTCTCATAGTTGGAAGTTAGAGCATAGAATGGGTTTACCATAGAGTTGCACATGGTATTGCACTAAAGCAGTTCATAGAGTATGAGAACAATTGTAATGCCTACTTGTTTGGTTTATAGGTTTAACTTACTATGATATTTTCTTCTATTCCCCTACCTCTTCAGGTGTCTCCTGGTCACCTTAGGGAAAAGTACAGCTCATGTAATACTATGTATGTTGACTACTCGATTTCTCAGCCTGATCTGAGAATTGCTGTGCAGTGGTGAGTACAAACAGGGGACAGACCTCTTATCCGGCCCATATGTACTTTCATTTGGTTGTCCTTTTCAGTGCTCAGGTTAAAAACTGGTGTCAATTATATATTGATTTCCACTTCCATTTTAATCTTAGAGTGGAGGGAAGAAGGGAAACACACTTAACAATTTAAAAGTGCCCTCAAAGGTATTTATCTTTACTTGAGGCATTACTACTTCACAATGAAAGAAGAGGTGTGTTTTACTGAATGTTTCTGGAATAAAGTATTTCTTCATGAGATATAGGCCTAAAACTATGGTACTAACCAAGGAGATGCTCTAGGAAGAAGGGACAGCTTGTCCCCTACTGGCAGCAGAGTGTATCTGCATTTACAGTTCATTGGATTGTGTCAGATTTCCCCCATCATACTTTTTTATTCCTGCACTATTTCTATATTGAAATGCACTCTCTTCCAGGAAAAATGCATCAAACCAGTCTTAAGAAACAACTTCTCAAGTTAACTTCTTTGTGGGTTAAATTTGTTTGGCTGATGTTTTATTTTTATAGATGAATTAAATTTAGTTATATATATGGATAGATATATAAATGCATATTCAAGACCTATATTGATCCATATATAACAAAATCAAAGCAGATAATCATGAGAGAGGTGAAGTTTTGGAAACATAGTCACAGTCAGGTTTACTTTTAAGCAAACATAACAGTGTCATGATGATGAAAACTATTCATTAAATTTTGTGAGTTCATAGTCCACAATTGAAGACTTTAAACACACACACACACACACACACCCTAATATGAAACCTTCAAGCTTATTTAAGAGAAAAGAAAAATAAAACCAAACTTACATGTAGAGCTTCCTGAATCCAACTGGGGTTGTCCAAGGATCATTATCAGTATCTCCCTGGGATGTCAGGGTTGACTTTCCAGAACACAGTTTGGAAAATACTACCTGAAAATATTAAAATCCTTATTTCTAATTTTATTTTTCAGTCCTAAAACATAATTTATTTATAAACTTAATTGTTTATATTGCACCAGATTTTTTGTTAATTAAATTCTCAGTAACTTATACATTAATTAAAAACAGCCAGTTCACAATCATAATGTAAGTTTCTTCTCTCATAACAACAGTTGATATCAAATTGAGTTTCAGCAAAAATTAAACCGATCTCTTTCTAAAGTCCTGAGTTTTGACACCTATCTCACAATCTCTGAGTCTTTTTTTTTTTTAACAAATCTTTATTGTTCATATTATTACAAATGTTCCTCATTTTTCCCCCATCAATTGCTCCCCTCCACCAGGTCCCCATCCCACTCTCTTCCCTTTCCCCATCCTCCATTGTTCTCATCCATAGGTGCGCAGTTTATGTTCAGTCTCTTCCCTCACCCCCCACACCCCTTTTCCCTGAGAATCATCAGTCCACTCCCCTTCCTTACCCCTGATTCTATTATATTCACCAGTTAATATTTTTCATCATGTTTTTTACTTCCCTTGGGTTTTAGATTCATTTGTTGATAGTTACATATTTGTTGTTCGTAATTTTTATCTTTATTTTCTTCCTCTTCCTAAAAAACCCCTTTCAGCAATTCATATAATTCTGGTTTGGTGGTAATGAACTCCTTTAGCTTTTTTTTTTATTTGTGAAGCTCTTTATCTGGCCTTCAATTATGAGTGATAGCTTTCCTGGGTAGAGTGATCTTGGTTGTAGGTTCTTGCTTTATATTTTAGTTGTATTTTTTGAAATTGTTGTGTGAGGCAGCAGTTAGGCATTTACCTATGCAGCCATCTTGGTTTCTCTCTCTCTCTGAGTCTTTTTCTTCAGACTGACCACTAAATCTGGGAGTAAAAAACCAGTCTACTCTAGCTGTGTGCCATAGCTTCTTTTGAGTTAGATGATTCCAATGTTACAGTATATCATTCAAGAGTCGTTTTGAATATATGTTGTTTTCCTCCAAAATTATCTGATTTTTGGAAGTACTGTACGTTTTCATTTGCTCTTATCCAGTTTTGAAAATGACCATTCAGTACATTTACTATTGTTAAAATAAAGGTTTAGTGAGAATTTTAATAGAGCTCATTGGCTTTTAGGAATGGTTTTGAAAAAATGTTCATTGTGAAGTAGTAGTGCATTATTCCCAATGGGATGGGTGAGCCTTATTATAATCACTTACACAACTTTTATTTAAATGTGTCTCTAAACACATGAATTTCCTTTCTCCTTCCCCAACACACAGTCTCACTCTCACAAGCCTTCTGATAAACTGAGGAAGGATGGAAGGCATCTTTATATAGAGAAAAGCATCTGGGATGATTTTGATTTTAATCCTAATTTATGTGTTCTCAAACTTTGCTGCACTTTGCCATCACCTGAGAAGCTTTCAGATCAATCCCAGATCATACCCAATGCCAGATGAATCAGATCAACTCACAGTGATAGAATGCAGTTTGTAAAACCCCTCTCATGATCCCAATGCCCAGCTAAGCTTGGGAACCACATTGCCTGGTTAGAGGGTAGGAGAAGAACTGGTTCTCACTCTTGGTGGGACCTTGAGGAAGTCAGTTTTAAGCCTTGATTACCTTCTCTGTAAAATGGATTGTTGAATTAAATATCATCCATCACAAGTTCATTGGTTTCTTTCAGCTTATATGTTTCAAATTCTATGATTTTAAAATTATTTTTAAGATGAAACTGTGTAAAGCACTATTTTAGTGCCCATCTTTGTTGCTAATAATGCTACAGTCCTTTTTACAACTGCTGATATTCTAAAACCTAGTTACAAAATTCAGATTTGCTTTTTCTCAATTATTTGGAGCTTCATTTTTGACATTTGGGCAAAGAGAAAAAGCATATAACAATCTACAGCACCCCTTTGTTCATGTTACACAGCATCTGGGAATAACATAGGGATATTGTAACTTACACAGTATCTGAGCACTTACATCTGCTCATTAAAATTGTATTTAAACTAATTTGGAAATAAATATCTTTAATACTACACTGTGTATAATTTTACTCCATTGTATTCTTATATTTGCCATTAAATTTTCTTAACAATTATTTAAAAGTGACCTTAAATGATTCTGTTTGGTATAGAGCATTTTATTTAACTTTAGGGGAATGAAGGATAATAGGTGGGCAGGTGGAAAAACTACTATATGGCTTAAATTTAAGCATTTGTATAAGTAGATCTAACTTGTACAGGATGAAAGATTATATGAGTAGAAAGGCAAATGATAGGGCAAGAGTGTAATAACTTATATGCTATAATAATCACCCAAAACATGTCTTCTAACAACATATTCCTTAGCATTTTGGTTTTCCTCCTTTTACTAACTGACAAAGAACTACAACAAGTCAAAAAGTGCTTAGGAGATACTGTTTTGAATGAGATCTCATGGCTACTGGGCAGATGGGATGGTCTTCCCCCACCACAATCCTTTTAAAACATGTCTTCAGACCGGACATAAAGTCAATTGTTAACCTTTTCTTTTCTCTACAGCCTGGCACTAGCAATATATTACAACATAAAAAACAGGTGAGTTTTAAAACCAGTCCTGTTATTCTAGCTAATAAAATTCAAAGATATAACGTTATTCTTAGGTTTTAACTATAGATATTATTGGAGTAAGCTATAGTGCTTTTATTACATTGTTGAAGCAAACTTTTTTTTTTTTGTCTTAGGACTCCTAATGCTTAAGTTATTGAAGATCCCAAAGATTGGTTGATATGGGGCTATGTTGCTATTTACTGGATTATAAATTAAAATTGAGAATTTAAAAATAAGTCCCTTGTATGTTAAAACATAGTTTCTATAGCAATGTTGAAATTTTGAGCAGGATACTTCTTTGTTGTGCGGGATTGCCTTGTGCATTACAGGATGTTTAGCAACATCCCTGGCCTCTCCTCACTAGATACCAGTAGCATCCTCTTCCCAGGCCCCATTGTGACAACAAAACATGTCTACCATGGCTGAATGTTTCCTGGGGGACAGAAACACCCCTGATGAGGAGCTATAGCATTAACATAATTCTTTATAAAGGAGAATCACTTTCCACAACAAATAGGCCAAGTAGAAATTGTCACTTATTTACATTTTGCAAATCTCTTTATGTCTGGTTCAACAGAAGATAGCTGATTCTCATGTACACCCTGTATTCAATCCTTTTGCTTACCTCTATGTCATCTCAATAATTTGTTTTGAATAAACAATATGAAGACCCAGCCTCATGTATCTTTATGGCTAGAAAAGTTTGTATTCTTAAAGCCTTCAGATAATTTTGGATATTCTTTCATACTGTACCAGAAGTCCACAGAAGCTGTCTTCTTAAAATAGTTACAATGGCTTCAAATCCTATCCTTGAACTTGTACTAAGGTCTCTGTTAAATTAGTACCCATGCATACATCTTCTGTGCTAAATGAATCTTCTACATAGTATTTTCATAATCACATTATACATTGGTAATTTGGAGAGTATCAGTTCACATTTCTTTATACAGTATCAAAACTCACTTTTGTTAGTTAGTATCACATAACCCATCTTCCCAGAAAAACCTTTAGGTATTGAAAAGCTGTTAGGTCACAAAAAGGGTACAAGTTTTCTCCAATCTTGATTTTTAGCTTGATAACTGGAACTGTGCAATTGGCAAGAAATGTGTGTTATTTTCCTAGAAGTGATGGGCTCACTTTCAGTCTTGAGAGAATGACAGTTGTAGTATCAAATAAAAATATTATTCTCTGAAAACAGTAAGGCTTTCAGCTCACAACTAATTCCAAGTGCTTTTCCTTAACACAAGCACATTTCAGTATGTAGGAGTGCTTAATGTGTACTTCTCCTTATTCTAAAGTATAAAAAGAAGATTCAACTTTTAATAACATTATTCATTGTCACTGCTTTATCAAAATTGTGCTTAAATAAAGCAGATTTCTTGTCAACAAGTGGCAGTGAAGAGTAGAATGACTACAGTACAGAAGGGGATCCCTGCCTTGATTCTTGCTCAAAAACCAGTTTTATTGACTTTTGCTTTTATGTAGTCATTCATTGAAAATGTTAGCGTAAATGCAGGCAATGCCTTAATATTTCTATACAAACTGTTTTGGCCTTGTGGGTCTCCTGAAAATGGTCTAGTGCCGTGGTCGGCAAACTGCGGCTTGCGAGCCACATGCAGCTCTTTTTGGCCCCTTGAGTATGGCTCTTCCCCAAAATACCATAGTCTGGGCGAGTCTATTTTGAAGAAGTGGCATTAGAAGAAGTTTAAGTTAAGGAATTTGGCTCTCAAAAGAAATTTCAATCGGTGTACTGTTGATTTTTGGTTCTGTTGACTAATGAGTTTGCCGACCACTGGTCTAGTGGAACCAGAGAAGCCTGCAAAACACTCTTGGAGAACCACCATGTGGAAAATTAAACCTAAAAAACCAGAAGACTGGTTTCCCTCATCCAGTTGGTTGGAGCATTGTCCTGTACACCAAAAGGTGGCAGGTTTGATTCCAAGTTAGGGCAGCACATACCTAGGCTGTAGGTTCAATTCTGTAAGGCCACAGAGCGAGGTTTCCGGTTCATCCACAATTCAGCATGTACAGGAGGCAGCCAATCCTCTTTTTTCCCCTCAAATAAATAGAGTGGTCACTTTTAACATACAAAAGCAAATTTTAAACTCAGACTATTGTAAAGAATAAAGAAGAAATATAAGAATATAATATAGGAATCTAGTAAGAGAAAATAAACAAACAGGGATCTCATTTTCACATGAAGGATTGCCTTCCACTACTGCTTTATAAAATCTTCCTGTGTCTGCCAATGAGAGGTTAGAGGAGGGCAATTGATTTGGGTGACTAGCATTGCCTATTAGGGAGGGTCAATGCTTATAAAGGCAGCTCTGGCAGGTCATTATACAAAAGGTTTCACAGAATTTGATATGCTGAGTAAAAAGAGGTCAGAAAATTCCTACAGGATCTAAGAGAAGAATGTATAGAAGGACTTTCTTTGCTGAAGGTTCAGCTCCTGCCACGATTCTCTCTACTCCCAACAGATGTGTTGCTAATACAATTCCTGGATTCGTTTTTTAAATCACGTTCTTATTTTCTAGAAGTGGAAATAGATCCAAGGACATTTTTGAAGAGAGACTCCATCCTGTCACAGTAAGTGCCAGTTGTATTGAGGTTGTCTTTTTCTCTCAGATACTTGTGTTTATTCCATGCTGATTTGCTTTGAAATTAATCACTAGTAGAAAATTACTCTCGCCAGCTGGGAGTTGACCTTACCTTCCTTTAAGTTTTCTTCCCCACCCCATGTTGTATCTAATTATTTTGCAAAAGGAATCTATATATATAGAAGCATAAATGACTGTCCAACCAGTAGCTATGATGCACACTGACCATCAAGGGGCAGATGCTCAACACAGGAGCTGCCAAGCTGCTGTGAGTTGGCAGCTGTGGTTCTCAGATGATGTACCCAGAACCAGAGAGGAGGGAGCCCGATTCTTGGGTGCATAACCCAAGAACTGCCCTTTTGCAATTTGGGACCCTTTGGGGGGTGTCAGAGAGCTAGTTTCAGCCTGATGCCTGCAGATCAAACTGAGGGACCTCATCTGTGCACAAAACTGTGTACCAGGCATTTAGTTATATAAAAATCTAGAGGCCCAGTGCACAACACTCATATACTTAGGGTGAGGGCTCCCTTAGCCCAACCTGCGCCCTTTCGCAGTCCAGGAGCCCTTGAGGGATATTGGAGAGCAAGTTTTTGCCTGATCCCATAGGCCAGGCCAAGGGCCCCACCTGTGCACAAATCCGTGCCCCAGGCCTTTAGTCTATAATAATAGAAGTGTAATATGAAAATCGACCAAACAACTGAACAGCAGAGCGACCTCCCAGATGACCTTCTGAATGACCACATTATTACACACACTGGCGGCAGGCCAGCCAAGGTAGGTGCAATGCAATTGGTCAAGCCCCCCCCCCCCCCCCCCGCCATTGCCCCACGATCGCCCTGCAGATAGAGGCCCAGGCTACCCTCTGTAAGATCAATTGCCTCAAAGTGGGAGACTCATGCCACCAGCTATTGGGGCAATCCATCCAGTGGGGCGGCTCCAGAGTTGCCCCAATGAGGGAGGCCCAGACCACACTCTGCGGCGACCATTCTTTCTCAGAGCCCCAGGGAGGTGGGCAGAGGGCCTTGCCCAGTCGCCCTAAAGAGGAAGGCCCAGGCACTGTGATGGGTGTGCAAGGCCTCCCTCTGAGGAGTGATTGATCTAGGGCCCCACAAAAAAGAGAGGCCCAGCCCACTGGCTAGAGACGTGGTGGCAGGTGTACGGGGCCAGCCAGTTATTGCCCCGCAGAGGGAAATCCTAAGCCAGCCAATGATCACACCCAACACCTGTCACCCCCAGAGTGAGGTGCCCTGTGTTGGGTACTGGGGTGGCAGAGCCGCACTGATGGCAAGTAGTACAGCCAGCTGCCAGCAGCCAGGGGAAGAAAAGCCCTGATATGTCCTGATCATCAGCCAAGCCTTGGAACCCTATCCTAGGATTCCCAGATTGCAAGAGGACACAGGCTGGGCTGAGGGCCACCCACCCCTCACCCCCACCCAATGCACGAATTCGAATTTTGTGCACAGGGCTCTAGTGTTATATAAGAAACGAGAGGCCCCGGTGCACGACATTCATGTACTGGGGGTGGGGAAGCCTCTCAGCCCGGCCTGTGCCCCTTTGCAGTCGGGAGCCCTCGGGGATCTCTGACGGATGGCTTACATCCTTAGTGCTGTGGTGGAGGCAGGGGAGGCTCCTGCCACAGCTGCTAAGCTCGCCAACCCTCAGCCTGGCTTCTGGCTGAGCAGCGCCCCCCCCCCCCCCCATGGGAGCACACTGACCACCAGGGGGCAGCTCCTGTGTTGAGGCTCTGCACCTTGATTGTCAGTGCACATCATAGCAACTGGTCATTCTTCCATTCAGTTGATTTGCATATTACCCTTTTATTATATAGGATATGTCAGTAAGAACTGAGTTTCAGCTTTGTATAATTAGTGAGCTAAAGTGGGACAACATACCCAAAAAACAAAAATGTATATTTTTAAAAGAAAATTTTCAATAGCATCAAACAATATGAATATTTGTACATAAATTTAATAGATATGTCAAGATCTCTAGAAGAAAATTAAACAGCTATTTAAATATTGAATTAATTACAATGACAAAAATTTTCAAATGTCTTCAGATATGCTCTATAATAGGGGTGTCGAACTCAATCAGAGAAGGGGCCAAAATCTAAAATCCAGCCTAAATCGCGGGCCGAATGGTTTACTGAACAGTCATAAACTGACAATGTCATAAACTGACAGCGGAGTGCAGTGATGACAGCGCGGTGCGGGCCACATTGCAAGGCCTGGCGGGCTGGATTTGGCCCGCGGGCCTTGTGTTTGACACATGTGCTCTATAACAATATGAGCACTGTACACACAGCACAGCCTTAGAACCCGATGGTTACATTCTCAAAGTTGATTGCAGAGAACTATGACATGATGACCAACAAGTCTTTGAGCCTAAAAATAGTTCACATTTAGACAATGTGATTGGGGGAAGAAGGAAAGGAATATATAAATATTCTGAGGTTGTGCCTGTATCTTTAATGAGTGTCGATATTCAATCACTATTGTTTTTGAAGTTCCCATTATTTTATTTAAAAGGCTGAAATACATGTCACCCAATCAAAATTATTTTAAACAGCACATGGGCACAAGTGGAACACTGCTGTTACAAAAATACTTAATATTTTTCTTCAATGGGTACTTCCTTTCAGGAAGAAAAGGTTCCTGAAGAATGCTTTCATCATAATCCCGATCCCAACTCAATTTACAAATTTATTCGACCTTTCTTCATTGCCTATGATGTAACAGCAGGATATGCAATAACGACTTTGGTAAGATAATTCTTCTTTCAGAACTTTATTAAGGGAAACCTATCAAATACAGTAAAGTTCATATATTTGAGCTTAATAATAACTATGGTTAACAATGTCTTTGCTTTTCTCGCCACAAAATGGTTGCTATTAAAGCCAGCAGGAGGGCAAGATTTCCAATTTCTCCTTCACGACCTCAGGAGACATAGGCACACGCAGTGCACACAGGCACACTTACAAAGTGTGCTGATGGGGCAATAACAGAACCCCAGGCAGTGACAGGTTCAGTGTAGGTCTAAGCTGAGTCCCAGGCTGCATTTCCCAGGCAGTTGTAACCTGTGTCCTGATGGAGAACTAGAACCCTGAATTCGCTGTTCCTTGGATGATGGGTGTTCTGTCCTTGCTGTCCTCTTGTTCCTGCCTGTGACATTGCCAGGATTCTAGTGCCATAGGACCTGAAAGGGCTTTGCTAGTTCCCTGCTCAGCTATAGCCGTGTAAGGACCTTTGTGTCATTCATCCAGGATTCCTGTGGAGAGAATGTATCATTTGGAATGAGTGGTCCATTCTAGTGAGAAGGAATGGGGATTGTATCACTCCTGCCTCGGGCAATCCTAAAAGGGAAAGTCTCCTGCTTGGTCTGAGGGAAGAGTACTTACTTAGGTCAGCTACTTTAGAGAGGTGATCAGAAAAAGCCTCTGTAAACAGATGACATCTGAACCCTGGCCTGACTGAATTGAGAAGATGAGGAGCTCTGGTGTATGTGCAGAGGGAACAAGTGCCAGATTCTGAGACAAGAACTCATACTTGGTATTTGAGAAAGAGTGAGATATGGCCAATATGGTCAGAGTGGAATGAGGGAAAGATGTAGCACATAAGGTCCAGGAGGGCACATGCCATCTGATTGGGCCTTGAAGCTTGCAAGCAATGGAAGAAGTGACATTTTTATTTGTTTGGTGGAAACCCTTTGGCAGAGTTGAGCAGGGTGGGGAAGTGCTCTTGATTAAAAAGGCTATCCTGGCTGCTTTGGGGAGAATGACTGTAGCTGGGAGTCTGAATAGAGGCCGAGTAGTCACGGCAATAACAGTGACACGGGTGGGAAGTGGCAAATAGACTAGAAAGTGATCTAACTACCAGTGAAAGGCAGAGATAACAAGAATTGCTAACAGATTGCAGCAGGTTAACTCAATTGGATGTCTTTGGCCAAGCATTTAGGCAAATGGCAGTGCCCCACATGACATTAGGGAATGTGTGGGAAGTGGGGTGAAGAGCTCTGGTTTGTATGTGCTAATGCATTAGCAGTAGTAGTTTCAGTCAAGTGACAGTGTTAGGGGCAGACTACAGTGGGTGAAGGGGAGAGTGGGAGATGAGAAGCAGCATCAGGGCGTTCACTGTGAGCAAACAGAGAGGAAGCACCCTAAGGGTTGTGGGGGTGGGATGGGCACCATATAAAGACATTCATATTGGGGAGAGTGTCTGGGCCACAGGGAAGTGTTCAAAAGAGGTAATTGTGGGAGCTGTTCTTCAGAAGTGGAATGGGATTGATTTCATTGCTAGAAGAGTTTCAGTGAAAAGAGAAATCCCAATTACAGTGACTCAGGAAAGCAAGTGGTATAAATGAATGATTAATGGCACATACCAAGTCTACAGTAAAGATTGCAGGAAGTTGAGTGATTTCTAGTGTTGTATATGTCTCTAATTATTCCCAGAAAGTTGACAGTTGAACCTTGAAAGGAGGTTCACTCATAGGATATCTGAGAGCATTTAACTTTGGGAGATTGGTGCAAACTTTCACTAATAACACATAATGTTCAATAACTGTTTGCTTTCTAAAATATAGTTGGGTTTGAAGACCTTTAGCTAATGTGAGTTGTCTATCTGAGATTATCTGATGACCTCAGACAGTAAACATACTCTTCTTCAAAGAAGTCTTTGATTTAACAACAAATCACAGCTTGTCTCTATAATCTTTGCTTAGCTGTTACCTTCATCCAGTTCTTTGTAGAATAGACATGTAATACATGTGAAGAAATGATGAGACCTCACCAGCTACCTGGCAGGTTTAGAAGAGAACCAGGGAGACAGAGAGTGATAGCTCTGCTACCACCTGAAACCAACAGAACTGACTGGACTTCAGGTTGTGTAAGACAGAGATAGATGTATTTCACAGAATCGTGATGGAGATGTGAGGCTCAAGGGGCATAAAAGGACTACCCTTGGTGTGCATGTGTGTTTCTTACAAAGGCACTAAGTCCAAGAATACTTGACAGTTGTAGAAACATGACCCAGAAACACCTGTTTGCACTGCCTGTCCTGCTGCAGCACTCAGCAGCCACTGGGGGAGCTGTCTTTTTAAAAAAATTATTTTTAATCCTAATCAGAGGATATGTTTTCCATTGATTTTCAGAGAAAGTAGAAAAGAGAGGGGAGGAGAGGAGAAATGAGAGAGAGAAAGAGAGGGAGGGAGGGAGGGAGGGATAGAGGGAGTTAGGAAGGAGGTGGAGAGAGAGAGAGAGAGAGAGAGAGAGAGAGAGAGAGAGAGAGAGAGAGAGAGAGAATATGAGAATGAATCATCAGTATAAGAGAGAGACATCTATTGATTGCCTCCCGCATTAGTCCTGACTGGGGCCAAGAGTTGAACCAGAGACTCTTTGGTAAGCACACAGGAAATTCACCTGGGAAAGTAGGCAATAATAGTGTGTGGTTTGCAACTGTTTCTTGGCCTCTGGCTTTGGCTGGCCAAGCAGTCTCTCTAGAACCTAAGAATAAAAGGCATGTCAAAACTGATGAAATCTGTCATTACTGAAAGTTATTAACACAGCACTTAAACTGAACTAGAATCAAAGACCAGTGTTCTACTTTGCAGATTTACATAGAACGACTTCTAATTTATGCTGAAATTGATTTGTGTCCATCTAACTGGAAACGCATTGTTTTGGAAGCGATTATTCAGGCCTACAAGTATCTGCACGATGTGGCTGTATGGAATTGTCACTTCTCCTCATTGATAAGGGGCACTACAATCAAGGACTTGTGAGTTTGCAAGGTTTTGATGAAGTTTCTAACCATTTTCGAATACCTTATTTGCCCCCATAAAAATTACCAAATAAATATTTTGAAAGGTTACATTGTACAGAGGACTGAACTAGGCATAAAATTACATTCATTTTCTATCCATATTTGCTATACCATTTTATACTCCTCCTCATTAATTAGTATGCCTTCATGTGTTATTATTATAATAATCTGTGTGATAATTTAGTAGCAAACTTTGTAGAAGCTCACATTCCAAAACAACAGTAATGTAAATACCTTCATGGCTTCCTTGACACTGTCTACCAGTTTAGGTCTTTTATTTCCCCCTTTTAAAAATTTCATTTATTTTCAGTAAGACTTTACATTCAATATCTATATATAAAAGCCTAAGTGACTGGCTGACCAGCCAGTAGTTATGATATGCACTGACCACCAGGGGGCAGATGCTTAATGCAGGAGCAAAAACCATAGGCATGGAAACATGGAACAGACTGATGAATCTCAGAAAGAATAGGGTAGAGGAAAGGGTGGGAAGAGATTAATCAAAGATCTTATATGCATACTAGAGGCCCAGTGCACAGATTCATGCACTGGTGGGGTCCGTTGGCCTGGCCCGCGGTGATTGGGCCAAAACTGGCTCTCTGGCATCCCCCAAGGGGTCCCAGATTGCGAAGAACACAAATCTGTCCACTGGGCCTATAGTTCTTTTATATTAGTCTCGGGTGTACAGCATAATGGTTAAAAAAAAAACATGTGCTTTGCAAAGTGTTTTCCACAATATTTTTAGTACTGACCTGATACCATGCATAGTAATTGCAGTATTATTGACTCTCTTTCCTATGGCATAATTTATATCCCCATAACTGCATTGTAATTGACAATCTGTACTTCTCAATTTCTTCACCTTCTTCACCCAGCCCCCCAAACCTCTTCTCCTCTGACAACCTTCAAAATGTTCCCTTTATCTATGAGTCTGCTTCTGTTTTGCTTGTTCATTTATATTGCTTTTTAGTGAAATCATATGTTATTTGTATTTCTCTGACTGACTTACTTCACTAACATAATGCCCTCTAGGTCCATCTGTTCTCTTCCAAATGGCAGGATTTCATTCTTTTTTATGGATGAGTAATGATATCCACTGCTTTTTAATCCACTCATCAGTTAATGGACACTTGAGTTGTTTCTATAGCTTGAGGATTGTAAATAATACTGCAGTGAACATAAGGTGCATATATTCTTTCAAATTAGTATCTTGGTTTTCTTTAGATATATATTCAGGGTAGAATCACTGAGTCATAAGGCAGTTCCACTTTTAATTTTTTAGGAACTTCCATACTATTTCCCACAGTGTCTGCACCAGTATAATTGCCACCAAAAGTGCACGAGGGTTCCCCTTTCTCCACATCCTTATCAACGCTTGCTATTTGTTAATTTATTGATGCTAACCATTCGGACAGGTGTGAGTATATCTCATTGTGGTTTTAATTTGCATCTCAGTGATGATCAGTGATGGTAAGCATCTTTTCATGTATATAAGCCAGCTGTATGCTCTCTTTGGAGAGTGTCTGTTCAGGTCTTCTGTCCATTTTTTAATTAGTTTGTTTGTATTTTTGGTGTTGGGCTGTGTATATTTTTATAAGATGTTGAGTTATATATTTTTAATAAATTTTAAATATTAAATTCCTTATTAAATATATCATTGTCAAATACATTTTCCCATCAGTGGGTTGTCTTTTTATTTTGTTGATGTTTTCTTTTGCTATACTAAAACTATTAGCTTTATGTAGTCCCATTTCTTTATTTTTTCTTTTATTTCGCTTGCACAGGGTAATCTATCAGCAAAACACTAAAAAAAATATTCCAGATTTCAGTGCCTATGTTTTCTTCTAGGAATTTTATGGTTTTGACTCTTACATTTAAGTTGATAATTCATTTTGAGTCTATTCTTGTATGTGATGTAAGAAGTGGTCTAGCTTCATATTTTGAATATATCTGTCCAATTTACCCAACAATATTTATTTAATAGATTGTCTTTATACTGCTAAATGAAGTCTCCTCTTTTGTCAAATAGTAATTAACCATATAGGTGTGGGGTTATTTCTGGGCTTTCTATTTTGTTCCATTGATCTATGTTTGTTTTTATGCTAGTAGCATGCTGTTTTGATTATTATAGCCTTGTAATAGAGTTTGATAGCAGTTTGAAAACTGTTTTGTTTTTCTCTCAACTGCTATGACTATTCAGGGTCTTTGTGGGTCTATATAGAACTTTGGATTATTTGTTCTGCTTCTGTAAAAGATGGCATTGGCATCTTGATAGGAAATTTGGTTGAAATAGATTCTTTGAGGTAGAATAGACATTTTAAAGGAGTTAATGCTTCATGACCAAGAGCATTGTACATGCTTCCATTTATTTGTCTCTTCCTCAATTTCTTTTTTGGTGTCTGATAATTTTCCAAGAGTTTTCCCCTCAGAGATAATAGTGGTGGCTCTGAATGGATCCATTTGTTGCTGTGGTGATGTGCCCAATTCTTTTGTTGGCGCATCTCTACTTTACTAATCCCCTTTCTGTTATCAGCCAGGTGAAAATGTCTGCAAGTTCTCCAGGGCTAAGAAATAGCATGCATCATTCCTTCCATCTGAACACTAGAGTGGGGCCCTGTGAGTGAGCAAAAAGAATCAACCTATAGCTACACTAATGGGGCTCTGATGACTGAGCCCCTACCCAGCAGCTGTTGTGCACAAGAGACATAACCTCCTTCCCCTTGTCCCAAACTCAAAGTCCTGGGATGCAAAGGGGACCACAAATTGTTGACTCTTATTTCCTGTCTGAACATTAGTGTATTAGCCCTGCTGGGTAGCCTTTATTTATTTCAAAACTAAACTCAGAGCCAACCTAGTAGCTTAGAATGACAATTTTGAAGAGAACCAAGTTGACTAAAATTGTCCTGTGGTGGTTTTGTGTTTTCCTTTTCCCCCAGAAATGAATTGGAAAGGCAATACCTATGTCTACTGCGATTTCGTCTTTATGTTTCTGCCAGTGTCTATGCCCAATACTATTTTGACCTTCGGTCTTTAGCAAGTAACCATGGACTGCCTGTTGTACCTGATCCTCTTCAAAAAGAAAGAGCACTGAAGTAGAGGTAAGGCTGTGGATTCACAAAGTGGGGTTTGCTGCCAGACACGAAAACCAGTATATGTGGATAAATCATATTATGTAGTATTAGGAAAATGAAAAGATGTTTTAAGTAGCACATTGAATAAGACTTATTAACTTTCATATCATGTTAGTGGTATTTTTTATGTTGTATATAAGAATCCCATATTATAAAAATTATCTTTTTCTGTAACCATGATTCAGAATAATGTAAATCCATTTTATACTTTGATGATATTTTGAAACGGTATTCTATTTTCTAGCCATACATGAATAATTTCTTACAATTGTATCACTAATAATATCTACCACCATATTCTACTTATCATTCCTAACTCAATTTGCAAATTCACGTCTTTTCTGTATAGATCACAATTCAGTACCTTTAATTTGTTAGACAAAACTAACCTCAGAGAGTGATACTTAGATTGTAGAATTTGTACTTCAAACACTGGGTGTAGAAAGTATATTAGTTTTTAATGGCAATTATAAAGTATGTGCAACAAAGTAATATTTATGACTTACAAATTCTGGGGAGTATACAACAAAATTACAACTGAAATGGACAATTTCTGTGGTACTTTAATGGTCCTTTAGAATAAGATGTGCTTCTGTCATGGTGGGCCAGTGAAATAGTACCTTTATGGTGCTTCAATCACTAGACGTTTTCTACCTTTCAGTAAAATACAGAACATGCCTGCCTCATTAAAATTTGCTTAAATTCTAACTAATGAATATTGAATAGAATGTAAATAGCTGAGTAAACAATGACTTTTCCCAACTGTATCTATATTTAAAAAAAAAAGTAATATGCTAATCAGACCAGGAGACCTTCTGCACAAAGCCATGGTGGTAGGGCAGAGGCGGTTAGGGGCAATCAGGCTGGTAGGGGGGCTGGGGCAGTTGGGGGTTTATCAGTCCAGCAGGGGGAGCAGTAGGGAGTGAGCTGGATGGCAAGGTGTGTATTTTGGGGCTATCAGGCTGGCAGGGGGGACAGTTGGGGGTGATCAGGCTGGCAGGCAGAATGGTTAGGGGAAATCAGACAGGCAGGCAGTTGATCAGTTAGGAACCCATTGCAAGAGGGATATCCAACTGCCAGTTTAGGGTCAGACATCCCTCTAGGAGTTCCAGATTGGAGAGGGTGCAGGCCAGGCTGAAGGACACTTCTTTACCCCATCCCCTACCCCCCCGCCCCCATGTACGAATTTCATGCACCGGGTCACTAGTATTTATTATATTTAAGGAACCAAGTGTACAGACAACAGATGATATTATTGTTAAGAGATTGTCACACCTTTGACATCCTTAAAAAAAAAAAAAAAAAAAAAAACTTTAAAAAAGTCTAAATTCCCCTTTGCTCTGTCAATCTAATCAGAGTCCCTAAACTGCTTAACTTCATGGATGAACATAAAATAGGATCCCAAGGACAAGCAGTGTAGACCAGCTCTCCGACAAAGCAGTAACTATAATCCATATAAAGAAATGGGAATGTGTGGCTTTCTCTGTGAAGGCTGCAACTCTTATTTTGAATGTCCCTGTGCTCTATCTCATTTCTCCTCCTAGGCCATTTCCAGATATTGTGAGAACAAAAACCTGTGCTGGGTGGCCATAAAAAAATCTGGCAGCTGTGATAACCTTACTGATGTGTAACATGCCGATGCCATCTTATCTTAAGGAGGAATGAGGGCTGTGACATGATGAGCCCCTCATCTGCAAGGACTGGAGAAGAATTACCACTCCTGCTCCAATCCAGCTAAGTTATTTCCTCTTAAGGGAGGTTTTAGGGTATTGACATAATGAGTTTCTTACCAAAACAAGGATTGTTGAAATACAATTTTTCTTATTCCAGAAAGTTTAGTATTTCCTCTTAAAAAAGAAATGAAAGGTTTCAAACCTTATGAGGATCTTTTTTAGCCTGTGCTTAATTTATGAGCCTTAGTATTTTTCATTTCCCTTTTAATTACTTTAATTATCAGAGGATATTACATTTGTTTAATTTTGTTTTCATTTTTGGATATAAATGAAATGTCTCTGTTAAACTTTTAAAAAGTTCTAGTTAACCTCCCACTTGACATGTTCTTTTGAGCTTTGGTACTCTCATTTAAAAGTTTAAAGTACTTATTTCTGTATACTACTAGTATAGTTTCAAATGCTTTAATGTTTAATAATGCGAGAAATCAGTTTTCTTTTTACAGTAGAAAATTCCTTAACTATTTTTATTGCTTCCTAGAGCCAAATGGGTACTTTTTGGTTTTCATTATGTGCTATTTCCTTTCCTCCTGAACTTTTTGGACATTGTTACTGTATATGAATTACTTTAAAGTAATTTTAATCATGAGTTTTCATTTCAGTTTTCCTAACTTTGAAGATTTCTCTTTCTTTTTAATTGATGTTAGAGGGAAAGGAAGGGAAAGGGAAAGAGAAAGGGAGAGAAACATGGATATGAGAGAAATATCTATCGTTTGCCTCCCCTCCAGTATCTGAGACTGGGAATCAAACCTGACACCTGGGTATGTGCCCTGACTGGTCACCGAATCCTGGACCCTTTGGTGCCTGGGAAGACACTCCAATCCACTGAGCCGTCTAGCAGGGTGAAGGTTTCTCTTTCAACGAAATTAAATAACAGTTATTCTCATTATAAAAATTATATATTCTGCGCTCTTTAGCCTTTGAAAAGTCTTGTGTAACTGGCCTTAAAACTGCCACAATGAACTAGTACAGTGGAGATTTCTGGTGGTACGGAAGCTGGATACAAAGTGTGGCTGTTCTGTATTACTTTCCAGGACCTCCTTGCTAGCAGCTAGTTCCAAGGGCTTATATTGAATAAGTGACTTACTCTAACCTATAATGCTTGCCATTAGCTATCATGTCTAGAAATTGTTTTTAAAGAAATTAGACAACCGATTTCTAGAAAGTAAATATTCATTGTTTGTGATCTACATCTTGCTTTCCCTGTAGGACTGAATGTGATGCACTATTGCCTTTTTGAGTTAAAATGAGTCTGTGATGTCAGCATTTTCTCTCTTTCCTCTGCAGTTACAATGGCGAATTCTAATAGCACATTAGCAAGGAAGAATTTTTAAAATTTGAACAGTTCCATGATGTTTCTTCTTGAGGCTTTTCAAGCACAACCTTTCAAAAAATTTAGCATGTTTAGAGTTGATAATACAGTTGAAGGAAGTGAATAGAAAATATTCACTAGGATGACAGTCAAAAGTGTCAGTAAGATTGGATTGAAATATTTTCCAAGTTTTACTGGGTTGCATGTAAGCATATTTAATTTTTCATTAAAGTTATCAAAATGTTGACAGGAATAGTTGAAGTAATTAAAATTTTTGTAAAGATTAGGTGCTGAAAGCCAGTATCTATATTAAAAAGAAAGGAAATAGTAAGATCTTTTATTGTAACTTTTTTTTATCAGTATCTTAGTATACACTGCATACTTACTATGGACATTGCTGTAAGTTCCACAGTGATAGGTTAAAAGGTTTTGTAATACATTAAGTTTGCTACTTCAGTAACTAATTTAGGTGGCATACTACAGTGAATTCCCCTTTGAAAAATATAGTTTCATACTTTTTCAATTTACTTTGCCTCATTTTTAAAGTGGACATGAATAAAACCAGATTTTAAATTTGTTTTATATTATGGTATACATTTGAAAAGTTTTGTTAAGTGAAAATATGAGAATTTATCTTAGATGTCAACAAACAAAGTAAAAATACATTAACATTTTTATTCCATGTAACAATGTATTTTACCAGTTCTTTTTTTTCCTTCTTTCCAAACTATGTACTTTTTCTCAGGTTTTATATGTCCCACCATTCTGCCTGCTAACCTTTATATCTTGCTTGCCTCCTTTCTATAAATTGCTCTTTATGAAAACTTTTGTAGTATATGCACAGTAAAATTATTTAGATAACCAGGTACAAAAAACTAGTATACTTTGGAAAATATTAGATATAATTTTATCTTATCCCAAAAGTCTAATTGTGAGATATTTTCCCCATTGTCAGTATTACATTCTGTACAAACATTAATTTCATTGGCTTGTGTGGTGTATAATTTTGGCTTCTTGTAATGCACACTTGTTTACAGATGTTTTAAAAGTATAGGACACATTACAATGATGTGTGAAGCACTATGATTATCAATAATTTCTCATATTTTAACAACTATCGTAGCATACCTGAACTGAAAATAAGTGTTTGTTATTTATTCACTCTCTTTATTTTAATATTATATCTATTTCATTAAAATCATGGCAACTAATATGTTGAAACATAAATTTATATTATAGTGAAGTTTCAAGTAAACAGGATTGAAATGGAGTAAGAAGAGGGAAATTTTTGGTTACTTGAAAGTGTTTGCCTCCAACTGTGTGTAACTTGTGTCATTAATTTGCCATGTGTATTGCTGAATAGTGTCTTTTAGGTATAGTTGCCTTGACTACCTAAGAGCTTAGCTGAGAGCAATTTCATGCATTAATTCAGTAAGTAACCTTGGAACATTTAAAATGCCTTCAACTATCAAAATACATTTTTATAACATCAAAACCGTTTTCATCATTACAATGAAAAAATAATTTTAGTTTACCGTTTCTCCGTCCTGATAAGTATAAACATTGCTAGGAGAATTAATATTTGAATTATTATTTTTTTTTGTCAATATATCTTTCTATACTTTTCATTAAAAGGGCCATTTTTTTTTCACTCCTCACCTTTTTTTATTGTTTTTTTTATTTTTTATTTTTTAAATAAATCTTTATTGTTTATATTACAAATTTTCCTCATTTTTCCTCTCCATTGCTCCCCTCCACCAGGTTCCCACCTCACCCTCTGCCCTTTCCCCACCCCCCACTGTCCTCATCCATAAGTGCGCAGTTTATGTTCAGTCTCTTCCCACACCACCCACTCCCCTTTTCCCTGAGAATCATCAGTCCACTCCCCTTCCATACCTCTGATTCTATTATATTCACCAGTTAATATTGTTCATCAGATTTTTAATTTCCTTGGTTTTTAGATTCACTTGTTGAGAGTTAAGTATTTGTTGATCATAATTTTTATCTTTATCTTCTTCCTCTTCCTAAAGAACCCCCTTCAGTAATTCATATAATTCTGGTTTGGCAGTGATGAACTCCTTTAGTTTTTTTTTTATTTGTGAAGCTCTTTAACTGGCCTTCGATTCTGAGTGATAGCTTTGCTGGGTAGAGTATTTTTGGCTATAGGTTCTTGTTATTCATCACCTTGAATATTTCTTGCCATTCCCGTCTGGCATGCATGGTTTCTGTTGAGAAATCAGCTGATAAAGGTGCTCCTTTATAGGTAACTACCTGCTTTTCTATTGCTGCTTTTAATATTCTCTCTTTGTCTTTTGCTCTTGGAATTTTAATTATGGTATGTCTTGGTGTGGTCCTCTTTGGATTCCTTTTGTTTGGGGTTCTGTGCACTTCCTGGACTTGTAAGTCTAATTCTTTCACCAGGTGGAGGAAGTTTTCTGTCACTATGTCTTCCAATATGTTTTCAGTATCTTGCTCTCTTTCTTCTTCTGGGACCCCCATAATTCAGTGTTGGTTTTCTTGAAGTTGTCCCAGAGGCTTCTTACACTATCTTCAACTTTCTGGATTCTCTTCTCTTCTTGCTTCTGCAGAAGAGTGTCCTCTGGCTCTTTGTGTTCCAAAGCTTTGACTTGATTCTTGTGATCTTCCATTCTGTTTTTAGGACTCTGTATAATATTTTTTATTTCAGACAATGTATTCTTTATTTCTATTTGATCCCTTTTCATATCCTCATAGGTCTCATTTATTTCATTGGCCTTTTCTAGGAAATTCTTGAAAAACCTTGTAACCATGGTTTTGAACTCTATATCCAGTCACTTTTTGTCCTCCATTTCTTTCGTTTGTGATCTGTTTCCTTGTCTCGGCATTTTCACTGCTTCGCCAAGTTGGTAGGGTGGCTTTGTGTGCTAAGGTGTCCTATATGATTCAGTGGGTCAGCCTCCCAGTTACCTGAGGTGGATACTCTTGGTGCACTCCTTTGTGGACTATGTGTACAGCCTTGTTTTAGTTAAATCTTGATTGTTGTTGGTATCACTGGGAGGAACTGACCTCCAGGCCAACTGGCTGTGAGGATCAGCCGTGTCTATGCTGGGAGACAGCCTTATTTGACTAGACTTGGAAAATTGCAAAAGCCTCTATGCTCAGCTTGGATGGGGCTGAGTTTCAGAGTGGAGCCTACAGCCTTGTATTCCTGAGGTTCCTGAGTCTCAGTGTTCCTCATTGTCCTTCAGTACTCGCTGCAAGCACCCCTGAGAGAAAGGTGCCCTTGAGTTTTGCCCGCTACCAGACAGTCTAGTCTCTCCCACAATGAGCCCAGAACTGGGGTTCAGTGCAGTTCCAAGTGGGGTTGGAAATGGGGTGCAGTGCAGTCTGGAGCTTTTGTCTCTGTCCCGCTAGGGCAATCCAGCAGCACAGTAAACAGTCCATTCTCTGAACACATTCACATGCACGCCTCCGGAGCTCTGTTTTTCGCCACTCCCCTGAGTTTCAGCCTTACAGCCCAAATTCCCTCCGTATGACTCTGGGTACCCAGGGTCTGTCCTGGAACTGGGGCTCAGCACGTCTGGAGCTTTTGTCTCCTTCCCATTAGGGCAATCTAGCAGCACAGTCAGCAGTCCGTCCTCTGCGTGCATTCACATGCATGCCTCCTGGGCTCTGCCTTTTGCCGCTCGCCTGAGTTTCCACCTTACCGTCTAGATTCCCTCTGTATGAGCCTGAGTCCCCAGAGTCTCGCCCAGAACTGGGATTCAGTGCAGTCGGAACTGGGGTTCAGTGCAGCCTGGAGCTTTTATCTCCTTCTCGCTAGGGATCTCCAATCAGGCACTCAGCCACCCCTCCTCTCTGGCTCCATCTTCTCCCCACATGCGCACTGTGTCTCTGTACCTTAGGCTTTCATAGCTCCTCTGATTTTCCTTATGGTTTTCTCTTTCCTTCTAGTTGTAGAATTTTCAGTCAGTCAACTTTTCTGTAGTTCTGGATAATGTCCATTTTGTATTTTAGTTGTATTTTTGAAATTGTTGTGCGAGGCTGCAGGTAGGCATTTACCTATGTCACCATCTTGGTTTCTCCTCAAAGGCCATGTTTTAATTTAAACTTTTTATCCCAAAAGAAACAGTCAGGATAGCTATGGTGATAGAAGTATAGTAGTATTTGACTTAAAATATTAGAATAATAAATGTACAACTTATCTTTCAGAAAATTCTGTATCCAGAAATTTGTTAATGATTTTCAGGCTTTTAAAAATTCAAGATTTGTTTGTTCTTGAAGTTATCTTAGAAGAGGTTCACCTTATTCCTTAAATAACTGTATAATTATTGAAGAATTTATTGATGCCAGACACTTCACCTAAGAGATGAAAAGATTCCCTACCAGGTAGGCATTCTATCTAATTGGGTATATTATATATATACTAGAGACCCAGCACATGAAATCATACACAGGTAGCGTCCCTAGGCCTAGTCTGCGATCAGGACCATCTTCCACCCACTCACCAGTCCGCAGTCCCATCCCCACCCACCCACCCAGTTCCCCTTGGTTCCCCATTCGCCATGCTGCCATCAGAGCCTGTGGGCTAGGGGAAGGGACCAAGAGGTCGGCTATTTCACCTGCTCACCAGTCCCTAGTCCCACCCCACCACTACCCACCTGGCTCCCTGTGGTTCTCTGTTCTCCATGCTGCCATTGATTGGAGCCTGCGAGTGGGTGGGGAGGGAGGAAGGGGGACAAGAGAGGGGGTGGGACTGAGAAGCGGTCAATGTACCTTGTAGCAACTGCTCGAGTGGTCGTTCTGGTCATTAAGCCATTATGGTTGCTGGGCTTTTATTACATAGAATAGTGACAGTTTTCAGCAATAGCTTTTGTTTTAAATGGCTAAATTTGTATTTGAAAATTTGAGACACTTACAAAAATCTCCTTCTGGATAGGTACATTTTAATGTATAAGACAGTTTAAGATTTTTCCCATCTTTGGATGTAGTAAACATCATGATGGTACTCATGTTAATTTCTTTTCACCCCCTAGAAAAAGATCCTTCAGAAGTTTACCCACATGAGAAGATGCTGCCATGCACCAGTATTTGGTGTGGGAAAGCACACTTGGAGCATTGCTTTTCCTGAATTCTGTGTTCCTGACAGTGGTTTGTGTAAGAAAATGCTTCTGCTGGCTTTTATTAGTTTGAGTTTAGTATATTTTTCCTGAAACGCATACTCCTAATATAGTTTTTGAATCTCAGAATAAAAATCTCATCTGATAATAATTCCCTTTCCTCACCACTCACTTGTTACTTAACCACTTTGAAACTTACTTTCACCCCTGCTCTTTCAGACTGCAAGGGTTATCAATAATGTGCTAATTATAAAATGAGCTTAGTTCTTCTGAATTTTATTTTCTTTGCTCTTAGCAATGTCTGGCAATTGACACCTTAACCCCTTGTGGAAGCTCTCTCTAACCCTCACCCCCTTTCTTACCTTATGTGATAAATCATTGTACTAAGTTCTCTTTCGGTAATGTCTCATAATTACTTTTTTGTTTATATCTTTCTTTCCAACTTTATCTTTTTTTCCTCCAGGTTCTTTCTTTTCTCCTCTAAGCTTTCATATTCCATAAATTTCAGTCCCCAGTTTCTAGATTCTGCTTCTTTTATGGGTATTGATTCTCGCAGCTAACCTCTAGGTATTTAATCCAATATGTACAGTGTCAAGTGCCAATCTCATATCTTTAGTGGCCTGTTAATCTCAGTTGTCTTATTAGACTTGCCTTGCTGAAGTCAGACTTCTTTCACTTGACAAAGACTTATTGACCCTATATTAAGCCCTGGGCTGCTAATGTGGGATAGAAATGTATTTAATGGTTCCTCTTCACTGTTTTAAACAACAATTGATAATTAATGATAACTTTCATTCTGGCAGCATTTTTTTTGGTGTGTGTGGTTTTTTGTTGAATGCACAAAGCAAATGGGAAAATAGTAAAAGTATGCATAAGGTTAGTTGGTGAAATCAAGGGAGACTTTATAAAATAGGGATCATTTGATGGATGAAGAAAAGTTTCCTAGACATAAAAGCTGAGGGGAGATTTCACAAGCAGTGGGAATAGCAAGTATAAAGGTTTAATCAATGGGGATGTAACGTGTCTAGAAAAACACACACCAGCTTTTACTACAGCATAGTACACCAGAAAGGCACCTGTGGGAGATGAGACTAGGCTGTTATATAAATAAGGTTTAGAATATGAATGTCCTTGTATATCATACAGAAATACTTTAGATTGTATGTCACCAAAATTAGAATAAAACAAGAATTAGGATTCAAAACCATGTCTTTGGTTTCATTTTAGCAAGTTTTTCCCTTTATGGCTCTTTTTAGGGGAATAAGAGAGATAGCAGAGAAAGCTGAAAATTGAGGAAAAGGAAAGCAATCCTATATGTTTATTGAATAAATGTTTGCAGATATGTCTCATTTGGGAGTGGTTGGGAAGGTAGATGCTGTGAATTAGAACAATTAAATTGAATTTTCTAATTAACATATTATCCTGGGGAAGAATTTCAAATCCAGTTTTCATTAGAAGTGAATATTCACTGATTTTATGGTATGCAGATACCATTAAAATTTTTGAAATCGTGTATGTATAAATTAAAGTCACCATTGTAATACTAACAACTAAGCACTTGATCTTACTTGAGACCCAGGAAAGGAGTTGGGCATGCTTGGTAGATCAGCCTTTGGAGGAAATAGCTGTGCAGGGCAGAGCAGGCCTGAGATCTGGAGCTGAGAGCAGTAATTGTTATGGAGCAAAGCAGGGTAGAAGCAGTCCTTAACTCTTAAGTGTTGCCTGTTCTTATTTGATACATGAATATACTATTGTGTTGAGCCTTTTGAATGTTAAATTACTTTAACTCTTAATTTTTAAACTTTTGGATTATAAATTGAGAGTTTAAAGTAAGAGAGGTGACAGTGGACACCAAAGGATCAGGAAGATTAAAAGGTAGCAGTCATTTTAACTGGATGAGAAACAAGGGTTAAAAGAAAGGTCATTGAGACCTGGAGTGGGAAGTGGTTGCAGGAGCCTGGGACAGGGTGTGGTCATAGAGTGTACGAGGGGACAGGTCAAAAGCCAGGCCTCTGCCTCTAGAATGGTTGGCACAGTCAATCCTGGAGTTTTCTTTTTCTGCAATCATAGCTCCTTTGAGGCCAGAAGACATTAGCCAGCTACGCACCAGCAAAGCGTTATATGTTGTGATTTGGGTTTGATTTAATTGTTGTTTTGTGTTGATTTCAGATACAAATGATTTTTTTGACCAGACCCCATGGACTGATTTCCCCAGCTCTGGATGCTCAAGCCTCAAGCAAGAGGAGCCAGCCTCTGAAGGCTGTGCCTTGTGGGGCCCCCACATTCCAACCTGGAACTTTGAGACAGTGGAGCCTCAGGAAAAAGGGCATACTGGCCATTTCAGGTGCAGTCTGGACAAGGGATAAGGAGGGCAGGGGCCCAGGTCTTCTATGGAGAGTTTCCTCAGCACCTGCTCTAAGGCTGGGGGCTTTGCCGCCACTAAGAAAGCCACCAGCAGCCTTGCCAAGGACAGAAAGACAGCCAGCTATATGGAGACGGGCGTGGCAGGAGGCCCTGTCTAACATGGGGCCAGGCAGGAGAGCCACAGACAGGTCCCATGGGTATAGCTGTGGTGCTTGGGGTACCCTGTTACAGCACACTGGGGAGCAGCAACTGGCTGGTGACAGACCAGGAGGTCTTCAGGCCGGGCCCCTTCAACCCTGCCTGTATGACCCTTTGCTTCCTTTATTTACAGTAGGGTTAGATAGGCCTGAACTAAGGAAATAAATTTAAAAGGATATACAAAACTCTTCTTTGTTCCTGACAGGGTGAGCACAAAGCCCACTTTCCAGTTATGGAAGTGGCTGCACTACTTGATCTGCCCCTTGGGGTTAAGCTGCCCATGATCCCAGGAAGCAATAATCTATACCATACGATGAAGTTAAGTGGAAAGGTAATTTTAGCCTTGACGTTGGTTGTCTTTGCCAATTTCTACTTGTTTTGAAAGTCAGGTCCTATATTATACAAAGTCCATTAAGGCAATTTGCATTAACATTAACAGAGAAAAAATCAAACCTACATCTAATCCAAGATATTGTTTAATATTCATGTCAAGCACTTTCATCTAGTGTGGCTTGCACAGAATCATGGGGTGTACAGGTGTTATTCTTAGTTCTCTCTTAAGTTTTGGAAGCATGTTAACTTTTTTTGGTAACAACACAAGGTATACTAATTTAATGAAGTTTTATTTACTTAGAAATAAATATTGTTTGGTTCTGCCGGGACCGGTTTGGCTCAGTGGATAGAGCGTCGGCCTGAGGACTGAAAGGTTCCGGGTTCGATTCCAGTCAAGGGCATGTATAATACCTTGGTTGCGGGCACATCCCCAGTGGGGGGTGTGCAGGAGGCGGCTGGTCGGTGTTTCTCTCTCATCGACGTTTCTAACTCTCTGTCCCTCTCAATTCCTCTCTGTGTAAAATCAATAAAATATATATTTTTTTTTAAAAAAAGAAAGAAATATTGTTTGGTTCAAAGGTAGAAAATAAATGTTGTTGGCTGACATTTAATTATTTGAAGATTTTAACCAATAAATTGTTATACAACCTTCTCTATGGTTATGTTTTAAGGGAAATTCCATCTCATACACAACAGTGAGGATAAAATGGAATTGAGATGAGTTGACTTGCTTCAGTACTGTAACTTCACTTTCATGGAAGAAGGCTCTGCCTCTGGGAAGACACTCCATAATTTCCCCAACCTTCTGTCCAGTCTTACTCCCCACCCAGAACCTTTGCCCCCTCCAGTTGGAGTCTTTCATACCTCCTCTCACATTCATGGTAATGCTGTGCCTTTCCTCACCTTCCCCTAAACCTGGCGTACCCTTTCCTCTTCTCCTCAGTCTATGGATTTAAACCATATTTCAATATTTTTTCCTTAACTATCATAGCCTCAGTGAGCTTATATTTCCCTGGAATTTGCATTGCCTGTGATTTGTATAATTTTACTCAATACTATAATTATATACAATAATTATAGTTTTATGACTTAAATCATACTGGGTTATGGTGTGTACTTCCCTCAAATCCTTTCTTGTTTACAATCCTCAACACTACACACACTGTCACACTTCCCCAGTCCTTGACTCAGTCACTAACATTGAAGGAGTTTCACTACATTTTTTTGAATGGTTTCTTTGGTTAATATCGAAAACAATTCTACAAAGAATTCTGATTAATCCTCTACCTTTCTCTGTGATGTCAGAAATGAGAAGGGCCCCTTGATATTTGATACTTGCCTAGTAAACATGATTTCTTAAAGCAAGTTTTGCATCTGGGAAATATTTTTTTAATATATTTTATTGATTTTTTTACAGAGAGGAAGAGAGAGTCAGAAACATCGATGAGAGAGAGTAATCGATCAGCTGCCTCTTGGCACACCCATACTAGGGACATGCCTGCAACCAAGGTACATGCCCCTGACGGGAATCAAACCTGGGACCTTTCAGTCCACAGGTCTACACATCTATCCACTGAGCCAAACCGGTTTCCACTTTTTTTTTTTTTTTTTAATCTATTCTACTAGTGCCATGGTCGGCAAACTGTGGCTCGTGAGCCACATGTGGCTCTTTGGCCTCTTGAGTGTGGTCTTCCACAAAATACCATGGCCTGTGCCTGTCTATTTTGAAGAAGTGGCGTTAGAAGAAGTTTAAGTTTAAAAAATTTGGCTCTCAAAAGAAATTCCAATTGTTGTACTGTTGATATTTGGTTCTGATGACTAATGAGTTTGCCAACCACTGTACTAGGGCAAGCTGATTAAAAACATGCCTACCTCCCACAATTTAACTGGGTCATATTCACAGACACAAGCTTTCCTACAGCATGCTTGCCACCTATTCCTATGCTACTCCTCTTTTGTGTCTAAACTTAGCCCTGTCTTTCTTTTGCCTGCTTCCTCAAGTATATTGTTTACTGCGAATTTGACATAGTTGGGTATTACTATTTTCTGTCAAATACTAATTTGCTTATCAACTATCTTTAAAAATATGTTCTCTCTATTCTTATTACATTTGTTCCCCTCCCCCTCAAATTGTCTTCATTTAATTATAATTAGGCACCAAGCTATTTCCTTGAAGACTGAATTTGTGAGAACTTTCCTTTTCTTTCCATAAAAGCTCCTCAATGAAGTAATGCTTTATATTTAGACTATCAGTTTTTTGTTTTTTGTTTTTTTGAAGGAAATCAAGGCAGTTGTTTTAAATGACAACATAGGGTTATCTTGGCTCCAATGAATGGAATGTTTAAAAGGTGTTCTTCGTTTATAGGTCGAGTAGCCCAGGTTTGATCTTGAGAAATCTCTCATCACAGCCTAAAGTCAATATCTTAAAGAAGTCAAGAGCTAAATGTCAACCTCTAAAAGAAACAGTCAGACCAATCCTGGACTCACGACTGTCGGCTGCTTCATATCTGGCTTCACTGAACTCAAGACATTGCCCCATAGAATTCATTTATCTTCCTTCTCAGAAAAGCACTGGCAATTAAGGAACGATTACACTGTGATTTAGGCCCCTTGGAAGGGGTTAAAGCCTAGTGTTGAGCCTGAGAACAGAAACTTTCCAAGGAAGCTTTAAATGGAAAGGAAAGCTAGCATCCTACCAGTTCCCACCAATCTGCCCTTTTGTCCACATGAGAAGCAACCTCCCACCTACATTAAGGGAGTTCCTTCAGGATCCCACCCAGCCAGGCTGCTTAGTGTTCAGCACATGACTGACATAGCTGCTGTCAGACAGAGCAACACAGGTCCCTTCAGACAGGTCAGGACTGTGGAGTCTTGTACATTGAATTGGGGGCCTGCAAACAAGACAGGTGCTCTCAGGTTTGCCACATCCCAGTCACTTGGGCCAGTTCCTGCTTTGATGTTACTTTAGACTAAACCTTCTGTTTTCCTGAGCAAAAACACGTAAACAAAAAGAAAAATAATGTAATAACATTAGGACAGAGTCCATGCATACATCTGTTCTCTACCTTTTCCTTTTCACAGGTTCTCATTAAAGCATTAACACCATCCTGTTATTGAAAGTGGACTAAGAACTCACATCAAAAACAAACAAACTAAAAACCCCACACCACTTTGGTAATGTTTTAATTTACAAATGAAATTAAATAACTGAGCTGTTTCCTCTAAAGTATCACATATAGAAACATGACTATTAGCTGATATTTTTCTTCTTTCATATGCTAAGGCTATTGCAAAAGGTTTGTATTTGGTCTTTCACATATGGAGAAATCTCAATTCCTGTCAAAACCTTTATAACTGGTTCTTCAATACACTGAATTTTATAATTCATAACTCGATTTTTTTTTCTGGCTGTACTATTCAAAGATTGCAGGGTTTCTTATATTAGATAAGACCCGAATGTACAATAACTCTTTAATCCATCTTTAACATCTGAGTTTTACTTCTATCTTTTAGACAAACTTGTTCCCTTGCATCTTGGAAAAAGATTTCCCATTTTCTTCATTTTCAGATAATTGAGATAACATAGTCATAATTGACATTATCTCTCTATAATTTGAATGCAGTGACTTGACATGAAGGGTCAAAAGGGAAATGAAGAAAACTTAGCATTAGTGTTATCCATTAAAACACATTTTATCCTAGTCTCTTTCCTTTCCGCTCTTCCTTTCTTCTCTGGGTCAGGGCTAGGGACTGATGGAGATCAGTGGAGGAATTGAGTGAGGGTGGGTTTTTAGAATAATTCAGGTCAATGGGGGGAAAAGTAGGAATAAGCAATTAGCATTACACAATCCAAATATTTTTGATGCTGGTTTTTTCCCTTTCACATTCTTCTTGCATGCTTTGTTTTAAATGAAAAATGTGGTAATTTGAATAGGTCAATATTTAAAGATAAAATTCACTAAATTTATATTTGTTGTCTTTTTAAATCAGCTTGCAGCTTTTTTTTTTTTACCTTCTTATGGCTGATAACTGGAATAGTGAGCCAAGGTTTTCTTCCTGGGTTCCTGTCTCAAGAATTCAAAGAATGAAATTGTGGACCCGAAGATTTAAGTAAAAGCAAGGAAAATTTATTGAGACTCCCCAAATAGGAAGGGGCTCAATAATGGGTTGCCACTGAAGCCCTGTCATCTAGGGAAGTGTTTCCCAACCTTCTCTCATGATGAGAATCACCTGGTGGAGTTGTTAAAACACAGATTCCTGAATCCCAACTAAGAAGTGCTAAACTAGAATTTTTGGGAACATATAGGTAAAATTGTATACTTAACTAGTGCTCTAAGACAGATTTTATATACAGAGCACTAAGTTAGGTACATATGCAATTTTACCTATATGTTCTCAAAAATTCTAGTTTAGCACTTCTTAGTTGGGATTCAGGAATCTGTGTTTTAACAACTCTCAATTCTCATCATGAGAGAAGGTTGGGAAACACTGATCTAGGGATATACATTTTCTACAAGCCTGTTCTCAATCTACCAATTTTGCCATCTCATTGATTCTCTCAGTGGTTCTTGCCCAGAAAAGGACCTGAACTTTTCCTATGCATAAGTTCACCTTATTGCTGTAGCCTTTCCCTAGGTTTACAAACCTCCAGCTCTGAGTCTAAAAAACATTGTTGTTCCTGCATGGATGATTGTGGTTAGGCTTGCCCAAATTGCCCTGTCTGCCCCTGCCTATGTTCCACTTGCCTTTGTTTTCCACTGGACACCTGCCCTGTCTGCCTACGTGTCAAGCTAACTCCTCTCATTATGGCTTTAACTTGACTTATCTTTATTGTCAGCATTTGGACAAGCAATATAATCATCTCAAGGATCCACAGTTAAGAGCAACCATTCACAGGAAGATTTCCAGAGGAGATTAAAGAAAGGAAGCTACATCACCAGCAATAAAGTGGGTTGAAGATTACTTCTTTTTAATCATTGAAGACTTCCAAGATAAGCTGGCTATAACCACTGGGGTGGGGCTGTGGTTTCACCTTTAACTCAATCATGAGAGATACGTAATGAGAAATTCTATAAATTACTTAGTATTTTGGTCAAGGGAAATTAGACAACAGTTGTTTATAAATGATACTATACCCACATTTTTTTTTTTACTTTTAATATCAAAATCTGATTACCAAATGATTTGAGAATATAATTTCCCAACTGTAGTATACTTCTCTTTCTGTGTTTCTAATAGTTTTGTATTCTTGTCAAGAATTATGTCCTATAAAATTTTTTAAAACGTGAGGCAAAATAAAGACAGCAATATTAGTCAGATAGAATCTTGCGAGAACATAAGAATAGTCTTGTTTTCTAATTTGTATATTGAACATTATTATTACATGGATATTTTATTTTAATAACTCCAGTAATGTATACTAAATTCATAAATTATATTTTCAAATGTAATGACTTGAATAGAAATGTCCTGTTTAACAGTTGTAGAGATAAACTTCTTACAAAACGATTAGCAATTTACTACTTTGAATATCAAACTTATCAGATTGTATATTATTAGCATTTTTCCTCCTGAAAATCTTTGCTATGATTTTTAAATGTTTATTTATTTTTTTTATTGTTTTGTTTTCTTAGGTTGTCTGTACCCTGAGAATATTTAATAAGTACAGGCATTATGAGTCTAAAGTTAGAGTTTGAAAACAAGTACATAAAAGAACAAGTAAGTTAAATACTTAAATGTGTTTCCTTTGCATAGAGTTTGGGGGGAAAAAAAAGATTTATTTATATGAAAAGGATGTTCTTATATTTTTACCTTTGATAATGACAAACTAAATATTTTTTCGAAATGTAAATTTAGAACAGGAATAAAGAATAATTTGAGGTTGCTTTATAGGGCCAAGAAAGGGAAAGGGACAGGTCATCTATATGTCAGTGATAGTTAGGATTCTATCTAATAAAAGAGTAATATTGACCTTCACCCCATTACACAAGATGGCCACCCCATATGGTCAAAGATGGCTACCCCCATGTGGACACAGGATGGCCGCCACAAGATGGCCTACAGGAGAGGGCAGTTGTGGGCAATCAGGTCAGCAGTGGAGGGCAGTTAGCAGTGACCAGGCTGGCAGAGGAGGGCAGTTGGGGAAGACCAGGCCTACAGAGGAGGGCAGTCTGGGAAAACCAGGCCTGCAGGGGAGGGCAGTTGGGGGCAACCAGGCCAGCAAGGGAGGGCAATTGGAGGCAATCAGGCCCTTAAAGGAGCAATTAGGTGTTGATCAGGCTGGCAGGAGAGTGGTTAGGGGTAATCAGGCTGGCAGGAAGAAGCAGTTAGGGGCAATTAGGCAGGCAGGTGACCAATTGGGAGCCAGTAGTACTGGATTGTGAAAGGGATGGGATGTCCGACTTCCCATTTAGGCCTTATTGCACCAGGGATAGGGCCTAAATGGGTAGTCAGACATCCCTCAAGTGGTCCCAGATTGGAGAGGGTGCAGGCTGGGCTGAGAGACACAGACCCATGCATGAATTTTGTGCACCGGGCCTCTAGTAAATTAATAATTAAATTGCTACTCCAGTGTGTTCCTTCTGTCTGAGTTGGGGCCAATAGGAAGAGTCTATTGTGGCAGAAATATTCTGAAGCTGGAACCTAAAATAGCTTGAGTAACAGGAAAGGTACCTTGTGAATACTTACAATGTCCTATGGGTGACTCAAGAACATGTACACTGTGTCTTTGTACTCATACACATGCAGCTGTGTTCATCCAGTACAAAATTACCTATGAAGATAAAGTGGAATGATTTGGTATAGAGAGAGTGGGTACAAATAGTGACTTCCTTTAAAGTTTTTAGTTTTGAAATAATAGTTTTATTGGTTTTTGATAGAAAGAGAGATAAAGAGAGGAAATGGAACAGTGATGTGAGAGTGCAAGATCAATCCTTTGCCTCCTGCATGTCCTCTACTGGGGATGGAGCCCACAACCCCAGTACATCCTGAATGAAAATCAAACCAGCAACATCTTTATGTACGGACAATGCCCAACCAATGAGCTATATAGGCCTAGCTCCTTTCCACATTTGACTCAATGTTAGTGTGTGTGTCTTGCACACTCACATCCATGAGAGATTTGAAGTTTAGGGTTTAGATGGTTGAATAAAAATTAGGTATGTATATGTGTCCATTTACAAATATGTACCTGTACACATTGGTGTTCTAAAGTTGAGAGAGTGGTATAGAAATGAGGATAACTTACCTTTAATTGTTGAACATTTCCCCCATTTCCCACTCTATGCCACTCTAAGTAGAATTTGTCCTGCCCTTCTTTCATACTTTTTTTTTTCTCTCAAAATAGCTTGACATGTACAATGAGTTATATATCTTTTATTTTCAGAGAGAGAAATTTTTACTTTGGTTCAGTTACCTATGTCTGTAATGGATTCAAAATAGACTTAAATGACTTAAACAGACTTAGTTATTTAGAAAGTACAGGAAGTTTATTAAACAGTAAATATAAAAAGGCATATCAAAGGACAGTTTTATTTCAGTAAATTTAAAAAGTGCTTCTATAAATGTATATATAAACAAATAAAGATGTATGCAAATATATGATCCACACTTTTTTAAATAGGAAATGCTTGCAAAACAAATAATCTGCAAGAAAACAGTCAATTTAAAGTCAAAATCTGTGTAAAACGAAAGATAAATTGTAATTTCAGTGTGTATGCCTATTGGTTTATAGGTATACACACACTTCTACAATATTGTATCAATGTGTATGTATTCCAATAAATAAATTCATGTTATTATACCTCATATGCTATTTTATACATTGCTTTTTTAAAATAACATTGACAATTTGCCATATAAAGAAATTTTGTCTAAAATTGTAAATAATCATCTTAGGGCAATTTTTTAAAATATATTTTATTGATTTTTTTTATAGAGAAGAAGGAAGAAGGATAGAGAGTTAGAAACATCAATGATAGAGAAACATCAATCTGCCTCTTGCACACACCCCACTGGGGATGTGCCCACAACCAAGGTACATGCCTTTGACTGGAATTGAACCCGGTACCTTTGAGTCCTCAGGCCGATGCTGTATCCACTGAGCCAAATTGGTTAGGGTGGTCAATTATTTTTTACAAAACTTGACTAAGTTTAAGAATTACATACTTTGGCCAAAAACAGTATGGCTCAGTAGATAGAGCATATGCTAGAGAACTTAAAAGTCCCAGGTTCGATTCTGGTCAAGGGCATGTACCTTGGATGCGGGCACATCCTCAGTAGGGGGAGTGTGCAAAAGGCAACTGAATCGATGTTTCTCTCTCATTGATGTTTCTAACTCTTTATCCCTCTCCTTTCCACTCTGTAAAAAAACAATAAAATATATATTTTTTAAAAAGAATTACATACTTTGGTTATATTGATATATACTGCCATATCACAATTTCATTAATATTGGAAAATCAAATATGTTTGACAATCTTTTAATTATTCTTTTGTCTCATGTGCGTTTTAGTATTTATTAAGTACTCACTGCTCAGATGGCAAGTTCAGCTCATTCCAAACTATTTTAATTATTAGAGGCCTGGTGCAGTTCAGTTCATTCCAACTAAATTACTAGAGGCCTGCTTCATGAAATTTGTGCTGGGTAGGGTTCCTAAGCCTGGATGGCCATCAGGGCCTCCTTGCCTCCTCCTTTCTTTGCTCTCTCAGCACCGCATTGCAAAGGTCACCTGCAATGTTCAACACTGCCCACTCATGGTCTGAGCACATCATAGCAAGTGATCAAACTCCCAGTCTCCCAGTTGAAGATAGAACTCCCGAGGGGACTATTTGCATATTAGCCTTTTATTATATAGGATTATTTTATACTATTTAATTTTACACCCCATTTTTATGACTGGGAGTTCTCTTCAAGTTGGCTTTTATTTAGTTATTCATTTTTCTTCTAGACATCTATGAAAATATTGCTATTTTCCCTTAATATTTGCATGATACCAATTTTTCTCCAATGAGTCCTAACCAATGTTAAAGTCAACCAGTACAATAGATAAATCCTGGCATGGGGAGTGCCCATTAGACATGACACCTGGGGAGGCAGGAAACATCATAGCTCTGCTTAAGGTGTGTTAAAAGCAGAGCTATTTGAAGTATTGACATTTCAAATGGAGTTTTTAGAAATTGTCTTTTTTATGTCATGTTTTATTATAAGAACCTTTGAATTCGTTTGCATGTGTTTATCAATATTTTTATATCTTTTCTTTCAGATTTCACATTCTGATTATTTTTTTCTCCGAATAATGGACTTAAATTAGGCTTACAAAACAAATATCTCTAAAAGATTTTTGGGTTTGCATCTTTGTAAAAAAAAGTAAGTATTTTTGGATGAATTTGGGAGGAAGATTCAAGATGGCTGCACAGGTAAACACCTAACCGCAGCCGCACACAACAATTTCAATAAAATACAACTAAAATATAAAATGGACATTGCCAGAGCTACAGGAAATCTACTGACTGGAAATTCTACAACAAGAAGGAAAGAGAAAACCAGAAGGAAGAGCAGAGGAGCTGTAAAAGCCTAAGGTACGGAGAAATGCTGCACTCGAGGAGAGGACGGAGCTGGGGAGGAGGGGGAGGCTGAGTGCCTGGCTGGCATTCCCTAGCGAGAAGAAGATAAAAGCTCTGGACTGTGCTGAATCCCAGACCCAACAGCGCTGAACCCCAGTTCTAGGCCAGACCCTGGAGACCCAGGTTCAAACAGAGGGAGCCTGGGCTGTGAGGCAGAATCCCAGGGGAGCGGCGAAAGACAGAGCCCCTGGAGTTGCACACATTGCGTGCAGAGGACGGACTGTTGACTCATGCTAGATTGCTCTAGCGGGAAGGAGACAAAATCTCTGGACTGTGCTGAGCCCCAGTTCCGACTGCTCTGAACCCCAGTTCTAGGTCAGACCCCGGGGACCCAGGCTCAAACAGAGGGAACCTGTGCTGTGAGGCAGAATCCCAGGGGAGTGGCGAAAGGCAGAGCCCCTGGAGGTGCGCACATTGCGCACAGAGAAGGGATGGCTGGCTGTGCACAGGATTGCCCTGGTGGGAAGGAGACAAAAGCTCCAGACTGGGAAGAATTCGATGAGGAGAGGGAGCCGCCGCCGGGCACCAGCAAGGAGCCGGGCGACAGGGCCCCGGGGTGGAAGGTGCCGCTGGGCCCTCGACCACTGATCGCGGGCCACAGAGATGAGGCTGGGGGCTGCTTCCTGGGCGGCTCCGACCCCAGCAACAGGCTGAAGCTGCACAGGAGGCCGCGGAGAACAAAGGGGCACCGCGGGCCAGCCTGCTGAGCTTCCAGGACAAGGAGGAAGAAACTGAAGAAGTTTTCAATGTGAAGAAGTCAAATTATAGCAAAAAGATAGTAAAATTACTTAAGAAAGAATACAAAGAAAACCCTGAAAAATCGAAGATTAAGACAGAACTCAACTCATCAGCCAACATTGCAACTAAATGCGTTAAAAAAAAAAAAAAAAAAAAAAAAAAAAAAAAAAGACAGAATGTTGGAGCAGCGGCAGCCAGGCCCAGAGTGGCCAGGCCCAGGGCAGTGGCAGCCAGGCCCAGAGTGGCCAGGCCCAGGGCAGTGGCAGCCAGGCCTGGAGCAGCAGCAGCCAGACCCAGAGCAGCAGCAGCCAGGCCCGGAGCAGCCAGGCCTGGGGCAGTGGCAGCCAGGCCTGGGGCAGCAGCGGCCAGGCCTAGGGTGGTCAGACCCGGAGCAGCCACGCCCGGAGCAGCTGGCCTGAAGCAGCAGCAGCTGGGCCCGGAACAGCCAGGCCTGGAGCAGCTGTGCCCAGAGCAGCTGGGCCAAAGCAGCAACATCCAGGCCCGGAGCAGCCAGGGCCGGGGCAGCGGCAGCCAGACCCAGGGCAGCCAGGCCCGGAGCAGCCGGACCCAGAGCAGCCAGGCCCAGAGCAACCGGGCCCGGAGCAGCCGGGTCGGGAGCAGCCAGGCCCAGAGCAACAGCAGCCAGGCCCTGAGCATCCGGGCCCAGAGCAGCTGGATCCGGAACATCTGGTCAGGAGCAGCAAGGCCCGGAGCAGCAGCAGCTGTGCACAGAGCAGCCACGCCTGGAGCAGCCGGGCCTGGAGCAGCTCGCTCCTCACCTGCACATGCCACAGGGCTGCTTCTCAGACATGGCTGGAAACTTTTGGGGGAACTTGAGGGTCTGCTGAATCAAGTGATGAAGGCTTAGATCTGGATGTGTTGAGTTGTTATAGTGCTGGGGTGTTGATCTGTGAGTGCCTTATGTGTTGTCAAGATGAGGTTGGTTGATCTATTTGGAAGTGTCTTTTGTTTGAAGTGTATCCTTGGGGATGTGGAGATATTATTGATTTGAGAAAATGCTAGGTAATTGATTTGCTACCTGAAAAATTTAAAGTTCTGAAAGTTTAAGATCTCTTGCCAAAAAGAGGTTTTAAAGCTAACACCTTAATTTTAATGGAGAAAGGGGAGGACATGCCCTTCCCACCCAGAACAGGTAATCCAATTCCAGCCAGCAGCTATCTTTAAACAATGTGTTCATTTACATTTGAATGTCTATGGTGTTTGATTGCCCAAGGGCAAGTTTACATGTAAACAAATTTGTTTCTCAGTTCCCAAGGCAGAAAAATCAAGGTTTAAAATTATTAGATTTTAACATTTATTCTTAAAACTATAAAAGTTTATCAATTAAAAAAAGCCAAGGAAATTAAAAAACCTGATGAACAATATTAACTGTTGATTATAATAGAATCAGAGATATGGGAGGGGAGTGGACTGACAATTCTCAGGGAAAAGGGGAGTGGTGGATTCGGGAAAAGACTGAAAATAAACTGTGCACCTATGGATGAGGACAATGGGGGTGGGGAAAGGGCAGAGGGTGGGGTGGGAACCTGGTGGAGGGGGGGGAAATGAGAAACTTTTGTAATAATATGAACAATAAAGATTGATTTTTTTTTTTTTAAAAAAAAAGTATTTTTTTAACTTTTTTTCCTCTGTGACTTGTCTAATTTACTGTCTTGATTATTATGTTTTTTTAAAATATATTTCATTAATTTTTTACAGAGAGGAAGGGAGAGGGATAGAGAGTCAGAAACATCAATGATAGAAAAACATCAATCAGCTGAAACCGGTTTGGCTCAGTGGTAGAGCGTCAGTCTGCAGACTGAAAGGTCCCGGGTTCGATTCCTGTCAAGGGCATGTACATTGGTTGTGGGCACATCCCCAGTAGGGGGTGTGCAGGAGGCAGCTGGTCGATGTTTCTCTCTCATCAATGTTTCTAGCTCTCTATCTCTTTCCTTTCCTCTCTGTGGAAAATCAATAAAACATATTTAAAAAAAAAAAAGAAAAGAAAAACATCAATCAGCTGCCTCCTATACACCCCCCACCAGGGATGTGCTCACAACCAAGGCACATGCCTTCAACCAGAATCAAACCTGGGACCCTTCTGTCCACAGGCTGATGCTCTATCCAATGAGCCAAACTGGTTAGGACAGTCACAGATTTTTGTAATGTGTACTTTAATAAGTATGAACTATATAAGCAATAAGGTAAGCTTGTGGAGAAGTTGACCAAGATACAAGTGTCTTAAGTTTTCTATATATTTTTTTACAGAATATTAAAGTTGTTTAATATATAATTTCTCATTTTATAAGCCCTTTATTGTAAAGACTATTCTTTTGTTTTATAATAACAGCTGTAGTGTCAGTGATTATTCTGGACCTCCACGTTGGATGTATTCAAGTTCTTGAGACAAGAGTTTCCTTCTATATTTCTGAGATAATGTTTTTATTATTTCAGCAGTGTCTAGTGGACCCTGATGCATCAGCTAATCTGCAATTTACTTCCTTTAGAATGCTGTGAAATTGAAGAAGAGTGAGATAGTAGTCCTTCTGATCTCACAACTTCTGACACAGTGGGTTGAGGACTGTCTCCTCTGCCAGGGAACCTTATTAGGAGTGTGTGGTGCCTTCCTGAGCAAAACCATCGTGCTGCCACGAGCAGCTTCCTCAGAGGCAGATTGTCAAGCACTTTTAAGCACTGAAATGCTTTAAATAATGGTAAATTTAGCAATGTTAGAATTATATAAAAATGCATATTTACAAGCCACTTTCTTTTACTATATTAAATGCATATGGGTAGGAAAGTTCTGAAATAAGAATTTCATTTTAATTTTCTGGCTTCCCAAAAGTACTTAGTGTCCCAGTTGCACAATTCCCTCACTATAGTAGATTATATAATC
This sequence comes from Pipistrellus hanaki, assembly GCF_964339955.1. Classification (NCBI taxonomy): domain Eukaryota; kingdom Metazoa; phylum Chordata; class Mammalia; order Chiroptera; family Vespertilionidae; genus Pipistrellus; species Pipistrellus hanaki. The sequence continues at coordinate 128,461,721 of NC_140503.1, read as the reverse complement.
ACTATGTAATTATGGGGGGAAATCATCAGATTCTTTTACAAGTTTCCAGATTTACAGTCAGGATTATGTCAATATTTTTTAGTAGAATAAACATTAGAAAACAAAACAATAAATTTTATTTCACAAATATCCACTGAATAACCTAGATATCCCTCCTCAAATAGTAACATTTCAAACATATTTGGGAACTACTTAATGTTATGCTTCTACATTATGTTTTGGATAAGCTGAGAGTCCATGTTTAATTATTAATAAAACATATTAGGTAATAAGTGCATCGTTCTGATGATTATCATAGCACAATAATATATTTAGCTCATTTACACAAAATGAATTATTGAATTTCACAGAAACTAAGATTATTAATATTTAAACAAAATGAATTTTTTATAAAAGGACATTGTCTAACTTCAATGTCAATAATTTTACAGGTGAAGATCATATTTCAAAACTCTCTTCTAATGAATTATTAATAAACTAGTGGCCCAGTGGACAAAATTCTTGCACAAGGGTAAGGGGTGTCCCTCAGCCTGGCCTGAACGCCCTCCAATCTGTGATCCCTCTGGGGATGTCCAACTACCAGACATCCATCTTTCAACCTGGAACCGCTGGCTCCTAACCACTCACCTGCCTGATCTCCCCTAACCACTCTGCCTAGGGCCTTCTTACCCCCCACCACCCCCCGACACACACCAGCTTGATCACCCCCAATTGCCCTCCCCTCCTGACCTGATCACCCCTAACTGCCTGTGCCTCGACCCTGCCACCATGGCTTTGTCCAGAAGGATATCCGGAAGGTCTCCTGGTCTAATTAGCATAATACCCTTTTATTAGTGTAGATAAGCAAAGGCAACACCATTCCCAAAACTCTATAACAATACCCTAGTCAAATGTGAGATATGTAAGCAACGTATTCTCATTCAATTTTGTCAAACATTACATAAATTAACCATTATACGATTTAAGCATAATATGTGTTATAGAATAATTGTTTCTTTATATGATGACTTTAAAAATGTATTAATTTGGAGAAAAACAATGGCAGCAGAATAGACAGACAGGTGCCAAGCCTTGTCCCAGAGGATAAGGAAAGAACAGCTGAGGTTGCACAGGGAGTATTTGTTGGCAAGTTAAAGGCAGCTGTGTTACAGGAGAAGGTGGGTACTGCTAGACGGGGTTCTCCTGACCAGGCAGCCCCCACTGCTGCTGGGTTCTCTACCAGAACTGTAGGCCTGGACACGCAGACCACGCCATATTGAAAGGGAATGTGGATCTTGTTGGAGGCTTGAAAAGCTACAACTGTGGCAACCACCAAACAGCTGTAAGCCCCAGAACATCAGACCCAATTGGCACCAACATGCAGATTCGGAGAAGCTCTGCACCCCACCACGGAAAGGTCAGATTTTACCTGGGATAAAGTGAGGTCTCTGGTCCCAGCAGGAGAGAGAAACGCACACTTTGTGGGAGCTGTGTCTACAAAAATCCATGGGTGTTGGGACTTGCGTGATCTGTGAATGTGGAAGAGAGTCTTCAGAGCTGCTAACAGAGAGGATCTCTAAAAAGCAGCCCCTTTTGTTCTGATACAAAAGGATAGCCTAGGAGTCCTCTAAAAGTGTCCCAGCTTCTTGGACCCAAGTGGAAAGGAGGACCTCGCAGACGTGCCTGCAGCCCTGTTGTTGGCACACTTGGGCTTTTTCCTCTTCAAATCCTTGTTTCTGAATGCTAAGTCCAATACATAGGATCATCCAGTAGGGGACACTCTGGGAGAATGCAGGGAAAAGTTATTTTTCTGAAAACAGGGGATCAGAGGTTGAGTGACCACTGGAGAACCAGCTCTGAAGCAACCCACTCCCACAAACCGGTATTTGAGCCACAGGGAAAGAAGGATCCAAACACAGGCTAGAGAGGCCATATAGAACCAGAAGTCAATCCAGAAACACTGCCACCAACAAATTGACTCTTGTGTAATCAAAAATAAAGCAATACGAGAAATTAAGATACCACCTGCTTAAAAATCAGGACTGGCTTACAACACTGAGGAGCACTGGAACACAGGGATCTGCAACACTGTCCTGACTGGGAAACAGGGGTGCAAAACAGAACAATAGAGGAAGTGAATGACCTTCACTACTGCACATTTAATTTTATATTTTTTTATTTTTATTTTTATTCATCTTTTATTTTAACTAATTTTTTTTCTTTTATCTCACTTGATTATACCTTTTTAAATATTACATTTTTATTTTCAATAAGTATAATTACTACTTCTATTTTACCTTTTTTTAAGTGTCATTTTATTTTTATTTTACTTTGGGATTAATGTTCTAAATTCTATTTTCATCTTTCCTTTAGCATTGTTTTACTCTATATCAACTCTACCTTTAGGTCATCACTCTCTTCCAAACTTTTCCCCTTTGGTGTCCTATTTCTCTTACCCTTTTCTTGCTTTAGATTCTCCCTATTATTTTTGTTTACCCCTGTTAAAATTTTACCTACTTATGTATCTAATTTCCAATCCCCTGCTCCAAGTCCATACATACCTCTCTCTTCTCTGTCTTTCTTTTTTTTTTTTTTAAATAAATCTTTATTGTTCATATAATTACAAAATTTCCTGATTTTTCCCCCCCTTCACCAGGTTCCCACCCCACCCTTTCCCCACCCCCCATTGTACTCATCCATAGGTGCACAGTTTATGTTCAGTCTCTTCCTCATCCACCACTCCCCTTTTCCGCGAGAATTGTCAGTCCACTCCCCTCCCATATCTCTGATTCTATTATAATCAACAGTTAATATTGTTCATCAGGTTTTTTAATTTCCTTGTGTTTTTTTTTAATTAATAAACTTTTATATTTTTAAGAATAAATTTTAAAATCTAATCATTTTAAACCTTGTTTTTTCTGCTCTGGGAACTGAGAAGCAAACTTGTTTACATGTAAACTTGCCCTTGGGTTATCAACAAGCATAGCCATTCAAATGTAAATGAACACATTGTTTAAAGATAGCTGCTGGCTGGAATTGGATTACCTGTTCTGGGTGGGAAGGGCATGTCCTCCCCTTTCTCCATTAAAATTAAGGTCTTAGCTTTAAAACCTCTTTTTGGCAAGAGATCTTAAACTTTCAGAACTTTAAATTTTTCAGGTAGCAAATCAATTACCTAGCATTTTCTCAAATCAATAATATCTCCACATCCCCAAGGATACACTTCAAACAAAAGACACATCCAAATAGATCAACCAACCTCATCCAGACCCCACATAAGGCACTCACAGATCAACACCTCAGTGCTCCAACAACTCAACACATCCAGATCTAAGCCTTCATCACTTGATTCAGCAGACCCTCAAGTTCCCCCAAAAGTTTCCAGCCATGTCTGAGAAGCAGCCCTGGGGCATGGGCAGGCAGGAGCCAGCTGTTCCAGGCCCCGCTGCTCCAGGCCTGGCCGCTGTTACTCCGGGCCTGGCCTCTGTTGCTCTGGGCCTAGCTGCTCCCGGCCTGGCCGCTGCTGCTTCCGGCCTGGCCACTGCTGCTCCCAACCCGACTACTCCGGGCCCGGCCACTCGGCTTGGCCGCTTCAGGCCTGGCTGCTGTTGCTCTGGGCCTGGCTGCTCCCAACCCAGCTGCTCCGGGCCCGGCTGCTCCCGACCCGGCTTCTCTGGGCTCAGCTGCTCCGGGCCTGGCTGCTGCTGCTCCAGGCCCAGCTGCTTTGGGCTCGGCTGCCCTGGGCCTGGCCGCTCTGGGCCTGGCCACTCCCAGCCTGGCTGCTTCGGGCCTGGCTGCTGCTGCTACGGGCCCGGCTGCTCTGGGCTCAGCTGTTCTGGGCTCGGCTGCTCCAGGTCTGGCTGCTCTGGGCCTGTCCGCCACTGCCCCAGGCCTGGCTGCCACTGCCCCAGGCCTGGCTGCTGCTGCTCCAGGTCTGGCTGCTGCTGCTTCATGCCCGACTGCCACTGCCCTGGGCCTGGCTGCTGCTGCTCTGGGCCTGGCTGCTGCTGCTCTGGGCCTGGCTGCTGCTGCTCCGAGTCTGGCTGCTGCTGCTCCGTGCCTGGCTGCCACTGTCCTGGGCCTGGCTGCTGCTGCTCTGGGCCTGGCTGTTGCTGCTCCATGCCCGGCTGCCACTGTCCTGGGCCTGGCTACTGCTGCTCTGGGCCTGGCTGCTGCTTCTCCGAGTCTGGCTGTTGCTGCTCCGTGCCCAGCTGCCACTGCCCTGGGCCTGGCTGCTGCTGCTCTGGGCCTGGCTGCTGCTGCTCCGAGTCTGGCTGCTGCTGCTCCGTGCCCAGCTGCCACTGTCCTGGGCCTGGCTGCTGCTGCTCTGGGCCTGGCTGCTGCTGCTCCGTGCCCGGCTGCCACTGCCCTGGGCCTGGCTGCTGCTGCTCCGGGGCCTGGCTGCTGCTGCTCCGTGCCCAGCTGCCACTGCCCTGGGCCTGGCTGCCACTGCCCCAGGCCTGGCTGCTGCTGCTCCGGGTCTGGCTGCTGCTGCTTCATGCCTGACTGCCACTGCCCTGGGCCTGGCTGCTGCTGCTCTGAGCCTGGCTGCTGCTGCTCTGGGCCTGGTTGCTGCTGCTCCGAGTCTGGCTGCTGCTGCTCCGAGTCTGGCTGCTGCTGCTCCGTGCCCAGCTGCCACTGTCCTGGGCCTGGCTGCTGCTGCTCTGGGCCTGGCTGCTGCTGCTCTGAGTCTGGCTGTTGCTGCTCCATGCCCAGCTGCCACTGCCCTGGGCCTGGCTGCTGCTGCTCTGAGTCTGGCTGCTGCTGCTCCGTGCCCGGCTGCCACTGTCCTGGGTCTGGCTGCTGCTGCTCTGGGCCTGGCTGCTGCTGCTCTGTGCCTGGCTGCCACTGCCCTGGGCCTGGCCACTCTGAGCCTGGCCGCTGCCGCTCCAACATTCTGTCTTTTTTTTTTTAAACTCATATATGTTGCAATGTTGTCTGATGAGTTGAGTTCTGTCTTAATCTTCAATTTTTCAAGATCTTTTTATTCTTTCTTAAGTAATTTTACTATCTTTTTGCTATAACTTGACTTTTTCACATTGAAAACTTCTTCAGTTTCTTCCTCGTCGTCCTAGAAGCTCAGCAGGCTGGCCCGCGGTGCCCCTTTGTTCTCTGCGGCCTCCTGTGCAGCTTCAGCCTGTTGCAGGGGTTGAAGCCGCCCAGGAAGCAGTCCTCGGCCTTGGCTCCTCAGCTACATGGCCCACAATCAGTGGTCGAGGCTCAGCGGCACCTCCACCCGGGGACCCTGTAACCCAGCTCCTTGCCTGCGCCTGGCAGTGGCTCCCGCTCCTCATCGTGCTCCTCCCAGCCTGGAGCTTTTGTTTCCTTCCAGCCAGGGCAATCCTGAGGCACAGCCAACTGTCCCTTCTCTGCGCACAATGTGCGCATGGCCGGGGGCTCTGCCTTTCGCCGCTCCCCCAGGTTTCTGCCTTACATCTCAGTTTTCCCCTGTATAAGCCTGGGTCCCCGGGGTCTGGCCTAGAACTGGGTTCAGAGCAGTCGGAACTGGGGCTCAGCACAGTCCGGAGCTTTTGTCTCCTTCCCGCTAGGGCAATCTAGCATCAGAGTCAACAGTCCGTCCTCTGCACGCAATGTGCGCGACTCCGGGGGCTCTGCCTTTTGCTGCTCCCCTGGGATTCTGCCTCACAGCCCAGGCTCCCTCTGTTTGAGCCTGGGTCTCCAGGGTCTGGCCTAGAACTGGGGTTCAGCGCTGTCGGGTCTGGGGTTTAGCACAGTCCGGAGATTTTATCTCCTTCCCACTAGGGAACTCCAGCCAGGCACTCAGCCACCCCCTCCTCTCTGACTCCGTCCTCTCCGCGTGCAGCGTGTCTCTGTACCTTAGGCTTTTACAGCTCCTCTGATTTTCCTTCTGGTTTTCCTTTCCTACTTATTGTAGAATTTCCAGTCAGTTGACTTCCTGTAGCTCTGGCAATGTCCATTTTATATTTTAGTTGTATTTTATTGAAATTGTTGTGTGTGGCTGTGGTGAGGTGTTTACCTGTGCAGCCATCTTGGATCCTCCTCCTCACTCTCAATATCTTCTCTGTCTTAACTATCCAAAAAAATTGTTTTTTTCTCTGTCCTGATGTTTTTGTTTGTTTGAATGTTGACTATATAGATTCTATATACTATTTTGTGAGATTATTTTTCTTATTCTTTTTTTTATTTGGTTTTTGGTTTCCTTTGTGTTTGTTTATTTATTGCTTCTGTTTTGCCTTGCCTTGCTTGATATTAGTTGTTGTTTGCAGTTTGTATTAATCTCCAGGTTCTTGTTGCTGACATTTGCTGGGATTAATGGCTATTCTCTTGAAGTTTTCTCCCCATATATAAAATTTTTCCCCTTTTCTTTCTTAGTCTCTTTTTTTATCTCTTACCTTTTTCCCGTTCTTTTCCCAATTACATTTGGCACTCCTTTATTTTATTTTTTTCTCTTCTTTCTCTCCTATCCCCTAATTTAACATTCTCTGGTTGTCACCTATATTGGGGATTATTAATATAGTGAATACATTTCAGTTCAATGCCTTGTGTGTGTACCTGCTTGTGTTGTATTTTGTGCCTTTAAATCAATGCAAGAGAGAGAGAACTTTGTATCCAGACATCCAGAGAAGAGATACCATGTGGAGAAAAAAGAAACAGCCTGCATATAAAAGAAAAGCAGGCATCCTCAGAAAAGGAAGTAAATCAAATAGAGGCAAGCAACAAGTCAGAGAAAGAATTCAGAGAAATGGTCATAAGGTGGCTGAAAAGACTGGAAGACAAATTTGACAATATGAGTAAGAAAGAGAAAATGAAGAACCAAGAAGAAATTTTTTAAAAAAAATGGCACCGCTGCTGTAAATAAATAAATAGAAAGCATCAAGAATAGACTAGAAGAAGCAGAGGACCACGTCAGTGAGCTAGAAGACAAGATGAGATAAAATACCCAATTACAGTAGCTTCTAGAAAAAAAAAAATTTAAAAGCATGAGAAGAGCCTTAAGGAAGATTAGAGACAATACGAAACAAAATAACATCCAAATAATAAGGGTGCCACAGGGAGAGAAAACTGAGCAAGGAATAGAAAACCTGTTTGAAGAAATAATGACAGAAAACTTTCCTGATATAGGGAAGGAAAAGCCCACATAAATCCCAGAAGCTCACAGAGTCCCAAGCAAAATGAACCTCAGAAGATCGACCACAAGGCACATTATAATTAAATTGGCAAACACCAACAACAAAGTAAGAATCTTAAAAGTGGACAGAGAGAGACAGAAAGTTATATACAAAGGAACTCCCATCAGCCTTGCAACTGATTTCTCAACAGAAACTCATCAGACCAAAAGGGAATGGAATAAAATATACAAAGTTATGCAAAGGAAGGGTCTGAATCCAAGAATACTATAGGCTATCAATCAAAATTGAAGGTGAAATCAGGAGCTTCACAGACAAAAAGGACTAAGGGACTTTATCACCACCAAACCAGCAATGCAAGAAATGTTAAAGGGTCTGCTATAAAATTATATATATATATATATATATATATATATATATATATATATAAAATATATATATAAGTGAAGAAGGAACATAGGGGTAAAGAATAAAAATGGCGACAAACAAGTACCTATCAATAATAACATTAAAGGTAAATGGATTAAATGCCCCAATCAAAAGACACAGTGTAATGGGTTGGATAAGAAAACAAGTCCCATATATCTGCTGTATATAAGAAACCAACCTCAGAAAAAAGACACACAGACTGAGGGTGAAAGGATGAAAAAGAGTTTTTCAAGCAAATGAAAATGTAAAAAAAAAAAAAAAAAAAAAAAAATGCTAGGGTAGCAATATTTATATCTGTCAAATTAAATCTCAAAGTGAAGGACATAAAGAAAAGTAAGGCTACTTCATAATACTATAAGGAACAATCAAACAAGAAGAAATAACTCTGGTAAACAAACACCCACCCAACACAGGAACACTGAAATACATTAAAACTCCTGGAGGATATCAAGGGAGAGATTGACAGCAATACACTCATAGTAGGAGACTTTAATACCCCACTATCACCATTGGATAAATCCTCTAAACAAAAAATCAGCAAAGAAACATCATTACTGAGGAATGGAAAATAACTGACCTTGCCTGGAGGGTAGAAAGTTGCTACTATCCCCTCCTGGCCCTGAAGGCCAGATCAATTGTCTGGGGTAGTTAAGGCTGAAGGCCAAATCAACAGTCTGGGTTGGTCAAGGCTAAAGAACAGGACAAACCAAGAAGGGAGATTAGGCCATCTGGCCAATGCATGCAACCATAGCAACGACCTCCACCCCCCCTTTTACTGAAATGTATAAAAAAAAGCTGGATTTGTAACTGCTGTTGCTGTTTCTGCCTGCTCCATCCTGGCGGTGGCAGCCCAGATTCGAATCTGTAATAAATTTGTTATTTGACTCCGCAATTGGCTATTTGGAGTTGTTTCCCGGGTAGGGGTCTCTGCCTCTTGGGTGGTCTCTTCTCCATTCAACATTTGGAGGCCCCAGCGAGATAAGAGACCCCCAGATGGGCAGACGCCCCATTCTCATCGTCCGGACTACTTGAACGGCGCCGGTAAGTAGAGGCCTCATTCGTTCCTTGTGTTTCTTGTTCTTGGTTGCTCGCGAGCGCTTGGGATCAGAGAACGGCGGGACTCTGCCAGAAGTTCTCAGATCCGGCCGGAGTGGGGGACGCCCCACCTGCGGTCTTGGTTTCTTGTTGTTTGAGTGGGTGAAACTGAGAGAATGTTGTGGTATGTTTGGTTGTTGGTACTTCTAGGAATGTTGTTTGTTATTACTATTGCTGTTGTGTGTGAATTGCGCCGCGACTCTCGGTTGGTCCCTGGGGGACGCCTGTTCTTCCCCTGCTGGGACCCCGAAAGGCAGTGAAGATTGCCTTTGCGCCCGCGACCGCGCTTGCATGGGACCCCTGACCTTCGTTGGGTCTCTGGTCACTGGAATCCTAATTGTCCTCTCCCTCACGGCCAAGATGGGACAGGACAATTCTAAGGGCCCCTTGAGCCCTCTTGAGTGTTTGATGAAGAATTTTGATGACTTTAAGAAAAGAGCTGGAAGCTACGGGGTCACAGTGAATGTTTATGATCTTAGAAAATTCTGTGAATTAGAGTGGCCCACTTTTGGTGTTGGATGGCCAGATGTAGGGACATTTGAAATGTCAATTGCAGCGAGGGTCCGGACAGTGTGCTATGGAAACCCCAGGCACCCTGACCAGATCCCTTACATAGACACCTGGATAGACATCATTGTGGATCAGCCCTCGTACCTGAAGGACTGTGGTTGCTGAAGGAAAAGAGGGAAGAGAGAGACTGGCCAGGTGTTTTTGGCAAAGGGGGCTGATGGAGGAAAGAAAGTCCCGGTTCTTCAGACACCCCCTGAGAGTCCCCTGCGGGACAGAAGGGGTGAGAACCCCCCGCCATATCGGGTGCCTCCAGTCCCAACAGCCCCTCCCCGGGAGGCCCCGCGGGAGGGGAGAGAGAGCCCAGACTCCACTATCAGCAGTCCCCACCACACGCGGAGTGGAGTGGGGTTCGGGGCTCCTGAACCTCCCATGGGAGTATTCCCACTGAGGGAGACTGGTGAGAGAGACGAGATAGGACGGTCAATTCGTACCTATGTGCCCTTCACCACCTCAGACCTCTATAATTGGAAAAATCAGAATCCATCCTTCTCTGAGGCTCCAGAGGAAGTTATCACCCTCCTGGAATCCGTGTTTTATACACATCAGCCCACTTGGGATGATTGCCAACAACTCCTCCGCACCCTTTTCACCACGGAGGAGAGAGAGAATTCGGGCTGAAGCTAGAAAACAGGTGCGGGACCAGAGGGGGGAGGTCACCGCGAATGAGCTGGAAATTGAGAAACAATTTTCCTCAAACAGGCCTGCATGGGATCCAAATACCCAGGGAGGAGAGGAAGCTCTCCACCAGTATCGCCAGGTTTTCTTGAGGGGGCTCCGGGCGGCAGCTCGCAAGCCCACAAATCTTACTAAAGTAACTGACATACGGCAGGGCCCTGATGAGAGCCCGACGGCTTATCTTGAGAGGCTCCTCCAGGCCTACCGGACCTGGACGCCCATTGACCCTCGGGCTCCGGAGAACCAACCTGCTGTGGTACTCCAGTTTGTTTCCTAGTCAGCACCAGATATTAGGAAGAAGTTACAGAGATTAGATGGCTTCCAGGGCAAGTCTCTCTCTGAGTTGGTGGCCATAGCCCAGAAGGTATACGATCAGAGGGAAGACCCGGTAAAAACTACCCAAGAGTTAACTCAGAAAATGGCCAAGGTCCTCCTTGCCAAAGAAGGCAAGGACCGGAAAGGGGGACCTAGAAAAGGCAAGGGCAACGGGCGAAAATCGTTAGGCAAGAACCAATGTGCCTATTGCAAGGAAGAGGGACATTGGAAGAAAGACTGCCCCCAGCTAAAGGAAAAGAAGACAAAAAGCCCTGTCCCCGTCCTAGTGAAGGAGGTGGACTAGGGGTCTCGGGGCCCCTCTGCCCTCCGGGAGCCCAGGCTAAAACTCTCGGTAGGAGGGCAACTCATTAACTTTCTTGTGGATACCGGGGCCATGCATTCTGTAGTACAGGCCCCAGTGGGCCCCTACACCTCCAAGAAAGTGCGGGTAGTGGGGGCTACCGGCACTACCAAGAGTTATCCCCTGTCGGAGGGAAGAATTATGGACTTGGGAAAGGGCCTAGTAACCCATCCCTTCCTTGTAATACCAGAATGCCCGGACCCCCTTCTTGGAAGAGACCTTCTTCACAAATTAAGGGCCACTATCACCTTTGATGAGAGGAACAAGCCTCAGGTGGAGCTGAACAGGGGCAAACTCCTAATTACTGTTCCTGCAGAGGAGGAATACCTTCTATTTGAGGAAGAAGCCCCCTGGGGGAAAAACCCCTTAGCCCGATGGCAAAAAGAAATACCAGAGGTCTGGGCAGAGACGAACCCCCCCGGGTTGGCCAAGGGCCAGCCCCCCATTCAGGTCCAGCTTATCAGCACCGCCCAGCCAGTGAGGGTTAAACAGTACCCCATGTCCCTGGAAGCAAGGAGAGGGGTGAAGAAAAACATCCAGAAGTTTAAAGCAGCAGGGATACTTGTGCCAGTACAGTCCCCCTGGAATACCCCTCTCTTGCCCGTTAAGAAGCCGGGTACAGGAGAGTTCAGGATGGTTCAGGACTTAAGAGAAGTAAATAAGAGAGTAGAAACCATCCATCCCACCGTGCCTAACCCGTACACTCTCTTGAGCCTTTTACCACCAGACCGTACGTGGTACAGTGTCCTGGACCTGAAGGATGCCTTTTTCTGCCTTCCTTTGAACCCTCAGAGTCAGTTGCTATTTGCTTTTGAGTGGACGGACCCTGAGGAAGGGGACTCGGGCCAACTGACCTAGACCCGACTACCCCAAGGGTTCAAGTACTCCCCCACTTTGTTTGATGAGGCTCTGAGTCGAGATTTGCAAGAGTTCCGTGCCAGGCACCCTGAAGCCACACTCCTTCAGTATGTAGATGACCTCCTAGTGGCAACCAAGGAAGAAAGCGAGTGCATTAGGGTGACTGAGGATTTGTTAAGGACCTTGGGTGAACAAGGATACCGTGTCTCCGCCCGCAAGGCCCAATTGTGCAGCAAGGAAGTTACTTATCTGGGTTTTCGAATAAAGGAAGGGGCTCGGTCCTTAGCAGAGAGCAGAGTCCAAGCAGTCCTCCAGATACCATTCCCGAAAACCAAGCGGCAGGTCCGGGAGTTCCTGGGGACTGTGGGCTATTGTCGCCTGTGGATACCAGGCTTTGCAGAAATGGCTAAGCCCCTCCACACAGCTACGGCTGGGGGAGCAGGACCTTTAATTTGGACAGAGAAGGAGGAAAAGGCCTTCCAAACTCTTAAGCAGGCCCTCCTTCAAGCCCCGGCCCTCAGCCTACCTGACCTGGAGAAACCCTTTCAGCTTTTTGTGGCCGAAGGACAGGGAGTGGCAAAGGGGGTGCTCACCCAAACTCTAGGACCCTGGAAGAGGCCAGTGGCTTACTTGTCTAAGAGACTGGATCCTGTTGCCGCTGGCTGGCCGGAGTGCCTACGAACTGTTGCAGCAGCCGCCCTCCTTGTGCGAGAAGCCACCAAGCTGACGTTTGGCCAGAACCTGGAGGTGACTTCAGCCCACAACCTTGAGGGGCTGTTCCGCACCCCTCCGGACAGGTGGATGACGAATACCCGGATCACACAGTATCAGGTACTGTTGTTAGACCCTCCCCGCATTCAATTCCGCCAGACATCGGCGCTCAATCCTGCTACCTTGTTGCCGGAGACGGACGGGACGTTGCCTCTCCACCACTGTGGAGATTATCTGGACACTCTAACCACTACCCACCCGGACCTGAAGGACCAACCCCTAGCGGATGCCGAGGTAACTCTTTTCACAGATGGCAGCAGCTACCTCCTGAACGGGGAGAGAGTGGCCGGTGCAGCCGTTGTCACTTTGGACACTGTGATCTGGGCTCAGGCACTACCACGAGGTACCTCCGCCCAGAAGGCCGAGTTAATAGCCCTCACTCAAGCCTTGGAGTGGGGAGAAGGAAAAGCTCTCAACATCTACACTGATAGCAGGTATGCTTTTGCCACTCTTCACGTGCACGGAGCCATCTATAAGGAGAGAGGCCTCCTCACGGCCAGAGGGAAGGACATTAAACATGCAGCAGAAATATTGTCTCTCCTAGCGGCCGTGTGGAAACCCCGCAAGGTGGCCGTTATACACTGTAAAGGTGATTCCTTGGAGGCAAAAGGGAACCAGTTCGCGGATGAAACAGCGAGAGCTGTGGCCCGGGAGGGGCAGGCACATGCATTATCGGTCACCCCCTCCCCGGTCAAGGAAGACCAGCCAGCCATAGTCCCTTCATATTCAAAGGAAGATGATGAACTGGCTAGGAAGCTAGGGGGGACTAAGTCCTCAAACGGCTGGTATCAGTTGTCAAAAGGGAGAGTGCTACTCCCAAAAGCAGTGGGGAGGCAGATAGTGGAGCAAACGCATCATACCACCCACTTAGGAGAGAACAAGCTGGCTGAATTGATAAGGAAGCACTACTTGATCCGAGGTATATACAAAATGGCACAAGACGTAACCGAGAGGTATACCGTTTGTGCCACAGTGAATGCGAACCCTAGCCCTTGGATTGAAGGAGGTGGTGCCCACCTGAGGGGTGAGCAGCCAGGAGAACACTGGGAAGTCGACTTCACTGAAATGACTCCAGCCAGAGGAGGTTACAAATACCTCCTGGTATTAATTGACACCTTCTCAGGATGGGTAGAGGCTTTCCCTACGAGGGGAGAGACAGCCCAGGTAGTCTTAAAGCACTTAGTTAATGAAATAATTCCCAGATTCGGACTACTCCTCCGATTAGGCTCAGATAATGGTCCTGCCTTTATAGCTAAATTAACTCAGATGTTGGCTGAGGCATTAAGAATAACGTGGAAACTCCACTGTGCCTATCGCCCTCAGAGTTCAGGACAGGTAGAGAGAGTAAACAGGACTATAAAGGAAGCAATTACCAAAATGAAAGTAGAGACTGGTGGCGACTGGGTGAGTTTGCTTCCTCAAGCCCTCCTCCGGGTAAGATGCACTCCGGGCAGGGAAGGCTACTCCCCTTTTGAAGTTTTATACGGGCTGAAGCCACCCATTGTACCCCGCCTGGGGCTAGAGCACCTGTCTGGCATTAAACAACGAACTTTGCTCAAGTCTTTGCAGGCTTTACAGGCATCCCGAACCCAGAGTCGAGCAGCACTGAACGAGGCTCGACCGAATCCAGACTCAGCCACAGCGGAGAAGCTGCTTTTTACTCCTGGTGACCTGGTCTACGTGAAGAAGATCAACCCAGCACAGCTGACACCCCGCTGGGAGGGACCCTACCAGGTTATCATCAGCACACCGACAGCAGCTCGAGTGGCGGGAAAGACTGCCTGGATTCACCACACCCGGTTGAAGAAAGCACCGTCTCAGGACGACAACGGGACATGGCGGGTAGAGACTACTTCAGACCCCTTAAAAGTCAAACTGACTCGGGATGGTGGGTCAGGACAGTACCCCTGATTTTGATTGTAGGCTGGGGAGGAGCAACAGTTCCCCTCCAATCTAGGTGGATATTGGTTCGCACAACCGATGGAACCACGATAGCCGAGAATACCACCTACTCTAGAACCCCCAGTTTCCGAGTAGACCTGAGCCAGTTCTTTGGGGATGAGCCTTGTGATGCACTGGGTCTTAGGGGCCGAGGGGGGAGCATAGTCATGTCAGGACTGGGAAGGGTGCTGTGTACCTCAGCATCTGGGCCTCCAGCAAATATGTACGTAGCTTGAGAGCTATGGCACACTCAGCATTATGGATGTCCAGAGAGAAAAGGGCGGCACTGATGCGGGAACATCGAGGATTTTTATTGTTACCATTGGGGTTGTGAGACTTTTGCGCCCTGGAAACAAGGAGACCCAGACATTAAATTTGTCAGGCTAATTGACCCAAGGCCTGAGAGATGTTCAGTCTTTACCCAGTGTAATCCAACGGTCGTGACTGTCCGAGATGGAGGAAGCCCATTTTGGCCTACAGGAAAGACTTGGGGCCTCCGCTTATATATAGCAGGCGCTGACCTAGGAACCCTGTTCACTATCCAAAAGATGAGAGTCAAAGGGCCCCGGCTTCCCATAGGCCCAAATGGAGTGTTAAACCCCCAAGTATTGCCTAGGCCCAGACCGAGCCCTACAATTGTATCCACTGGGGGGAAACCAAGAACCGCTATCCCTCCTGTTCCTGTCCCACAGGCCAGACTCATGAGGACTCTAGATTCAGTTTTTACTCTCCTGAATAGCTCCAATCCAGTGACCACAGATAGTTGCTGGTTATGCTTAAATCCTTCACCCCCTTACTATGTAGGTCTAGCCGCCAGCCTAAAAATAGGAACAGGGGAGGAGGAAGTGAAAGACACCACCCTTGATGATTAGCATCTCGCTGATCTAGCAACTTGCCTGGAAGGAGGGGCGGCCTCATTAACCCTGGGGGACCTCCAAGGGAAAGGGTCCTGTTTCATAGGAGGAGAATACTCCTTGTCAGCCTCCTCTTACTCCCAGAATTGTAATAGCAGCATGAAAATTTCCCGCAACACCCAGGTATTGATTGCCCCTGAAGGGGTTTGGTTTGCTTGCACTTATGGATTGACTCGGTGTCTAGTAGCTGAAAGGAGCCGAGAGCCCTGGTTTTGCATTTTAGTATAAGTAATCCCCCAGGTCTATATCTATGCTGGCCCCTCTGGAATGGAGCATTTCCTATCCCCAGAAGCCCATCTCCGCCTTCAGAAAAGAACCCCCCTCTTAGTCCCATTGCTTGCTGGGCTAGGAATTGCCGGTTCAGCGGCCGTTAGCGCTGCGGCCCTGACTACTGGCCAGATTGGGATTCAGAAACTATCAGTCCAGTTCTCAGAAGATATCAGGCTCATTCAAGATCAAATCAGCCACCTAGAGAGGGCCCTGGACTCCCTGGCGGAGGTAGTCCTCCAGAACCGGCGAGGGCTAGACTTGTTATTTCTCCAACAGGGAGGCCTCTGTGCAGCGCTGGGAGAGGCTTGTTGCTTCTATGCCAACCACTCAGGCGTGATAAGGGAGAGCATTAAAACCCTACAGAAGCGACTGAGAGAAAGGGAAAAGGAGAAAGAAAGTCAAGAGGGCTGGTTTGAAGGGCTGTTCAATTGGTCCCCTTGGCTGACCACCCTGATATCAGCCTTGGCGGGACCCCTCCTACTCTTACTTCTAGGCCTGACCTGTGGGCCCATGATAATTAATAGGTTAGTAGCTTTTGTTAGAGAGCGTGTTCAGGCTGTTAAGCTGTTGGCCCTAACCACCCAATACAGCCGAATCGTGCAAACTGAAGATGTAGCTGTTTAGCTAACTGCTGATTTCTTGCTTTTGTAAACTTGCTTGCTTGCTTGCTTACAAAGAAAAGAGGCCAAGGATTTGACCTCTGCTAAGGAACTAAAAGCAGTGGGGAATGAGGAATGGAAAATAACTGACCTTGCCTGGAGGGTAGAAAGTTGCTACTAACCCCTCCTGGCCCTGAAGGCCAGATCAACAGTCTGGAGTAGTTAAGGCTGAAGGCCAAATCAACAGTCTGGGTTGGTCAAGGCTAAAGAACAGGACAAACCAAGAAGGGAGATTAGGCCATCTGGCCGATGCATGCAACCATAGCAACGACCTCCACCCCCCCTTTTTCTGAAATGTATAAAAAAAGCTGGATTTGTAACTGCTGTTGCTGTTTCTGCCTGCTCCATCCTGGTGGTGGCAGCCCAGATTCGAATCTGTAATAAATTTGTTATTTGACTCCGCAATTGGCTATTTGGAGTTGTTTCCCGGGTAGGGGTCTCTGCCTCTTGGGTGGTCTCTTCTCCATTCAACAATTACAACAGATGAAATTAATTGACATCTTCAGAACATTTCACCCCAAGCCACAGAATATATATATATACTTCTCAAATGCACATGGGTCATTTTCAAAGATAGACCATATATTGGGTCACAGGCAAAGTATATTCAAATTCAAGAAGATAGAAATCATACCAAGCACCTTTTCAGATCATAATGGCATAAAACTGGAAATCAACTACAATAAAAACAATCCAAAAAAAGGCAAACACATGGAGACTAAACAGCATGCTATTAAACAATGGCTGGGTTATGAGAGATATTAAGGAAGAAATAAAAAACATCATGGAACAAATGACAATGGAAACACAACAATCCAAAATCTATGGGACATAGCAAATCAATTCTGAGAGGGAAGTTCATAGCTCTACAAGCCTACTGCAAAAAAAGAAGGAAGGAAGGAAGGAAGGAAGGAAGGAAGGAAGGAAGGAAGGAAGGAAGGAAGGAAATTACCTAACTCTACAACTCAAACATAAAGAGAGCAACAAGAGAAGCGCAGCATAAGCAGAAGAAATGAGATAATAAAGATCACAGTGGAGATAAACAACATAGAGACCAAAGAAACAATACAAAAGATTAAAAAAAAAAAAAAACAAGAGCTGGTTCTTTAAAAGGATAACAAAAGCTGATGAACCTCTAGTCAGGCTCACCAAGAAGCAAAGAGAGAGGACCCAAATAAACAAAATCAGAAATGAAAGAGAAGAAATAACAACAGACAACACCAAAATACAAAAGGATTGTAAAAAATACTATGAACAACTCTATTCCAACGAACTGGACAACCTGGAGGAAAAGGACATATTCCTAGAGAAAATATAACCTTCCAAAAATCAATGAGGAAGAATCTAAACAGTTCAATAGGCCAATAACTCTGAAAGAAATTAAAGCGGTCATCAAAAGCTTCAGGCCATCAAAAGCCCGGGCCAGATGGCTTCACAGGGAAGTTTTACCAAATATTCAAAGAAGAAAGAAAACCTCTCCTCCTCAAACTATTCCAAAAAATTCAAGGGGAAGGAACACTTCCAAACTCCTTCTATGAAGCCAGCATCACCCTAATATCAAAACCAGATAAATACAACACAATGAAAGAGAATTACAGGCCAATATCCCTCATGAACATAGATGCCAAAATCCTCAGCAAAATTCTAGCAAATTGGATCCAGCAATATATAAGAACGATTATACACCATGACCAAGTAGGATTTATCCCAGGAATGCAAGGATGATACATGTTCATGGATTGGTAGAATCAACATCATTAAAATGTGCATACTACCCAAAGCAATCTATTGATTCAGTGCACTCCCCATTAAATACCAATGGCATATTTCTCAGACCTAGAAAGAACTCTCCAAAAATTCATCTGTAATTTTTAAAAAAGTACCCCAAATAGCCATGGCAATCTTGAGAAAGAAGACTAAACAAGGAGGGATCTCAGTACCAAATTTCAAGCTGTATTACAAAGCCACTGTTCTCAAAACAGCATGGTACTGGCATAAGAACAGAGATGTAGACAAATGGGATAGAATTGAGAATCCAGATATCCACCCAAACTACTATGCTCAGTTAATATTTGACAAAGGAGGCACGAACATACAATGGAGTCAAGATAGTCTCTTCAACAAATGGTGTTGAGAAAATTGGACAGATATATGCAAAACAATGAAACCAGATCAACAACTTACACCATACACAAAAATAAACTCAAAATGGATACAGGACTTAAACATAAGATGGGAAACCATAAAAATACTAAAGGAATCCATAGGCACAAAATCTCGGACATATGCCAAAGCAATATCTTCATTGATACTGATCCTAGGGAAATGGAAGCTAAAGAGAAAATAAACAGCTCAAGCAGAGGCCAAGGGGCAGGTGGAAGGCTGGACGGAGCCCCCAGCGGTGCGAGGCCGAGGCCAAGGCCGAGGTTGCTCCGACACTGATGGTGATTGGGCTGTGCATCCACCCAGGCCTCCAAGGCCAGCACTGCAGCCCTACTTCTTCCAGTGTTGAAGTGTGAATGAATGAATGAATAAAGGAAGGAAGGAACCAACCTACGGGAGAATTACATATATTCACAGGAGAAGGAACACCACATAACCAGACATCCTGAGAACAGAGGCCATGGGGAGACAAAAACATAGTCCGCACATGAAAGAAAAGCAGGCATCACCAGAAAAGGAAGTAAACGAGCCAGAGGTAAGCAGCCTACCAGAGCAAGAATTCAGAATAATGATCATAGGATGGCTAAAAAGAATGGAAGAGAAATTTGACAATAACCAAGAAGAAATGAGGAAGAACCATGAGGAACTGAAGAAGAAACATGAGGAATTGAAGAAGAACCAAGAAGAAATGAAAAATGACATCGCTACCATGAAGAACTCAATAGAAAGCATCAAGAGTAGACTAGATGAAGCAGAGGACCGCATCAGTGAGCTAGAAGATAAGATGGAAAAAAATACCCAAGTAGAGCAGCTTCTAAGAAAAAAGATTAAAAAGCAGGAGGAGAGCCTACGGGAGCTTTGGGAAAATACAAAACAAAATAATATTCGAATAATAGGGGTTCCAGAAGGAAAGGAAACTGAGGTAGACATGGAAAAAGTATTTCAAGAAATAATGACAGAAAACTTTCCTGAAATAGAGAAGAAAAACCCACACAAATCCAAGATGCTCGCAGAGTCCCAAGCAAAATGAATCCCAGAAGACAGACTCCAAGGCACTTTATAATCAAATTGGCAAACAACAACGACAAAGTAAGAATCTTAAAAGCAGCCAGAGAGAGACAGAAAGTTACATACAAAGGAACCCCCATCAGACTAGCAACCGATTTCTCAACAGAAACTTATCAGGCCAGAAGGGAATGGGATGAAATATACAAAGTCATGCAAAGGAAGGGTCTGAATCCAAGAATACTGTACCCAGCAAGGCTATCAATCAAAATTGAAGGGGAAATCAGGAGCTTCACCGACAAAAAAAGACTGAAGGAATTTATCTCCACCAAACCAGCAATGCAAGAAATGCTAAAGGGTCTACTGTAAAAATAAAGAAATGGGAAGTGAAGAAGGAACACGGGTATAGAATAAAAATGGCGTCAAATGTGTACCTATCAATAATAACCTTAAATGTAAATGGATTAAATGCTCCAATCAAAAGACATAGGGTAACAGATTGGATAAGAAAACAAGACCCATACATCTGTTGTCTACAAGAAACCCACCTCAGAAAAAAAGATAAACACAGACTGAGGGTGAAGGGATGGAAAAAGGTTTTCCAGGCAAATGGAAATGAAAAAAAAAGCTGGGGTAGCAATACTTATATCTGACAAATTAGATCTCAGAGTGAAGGACATAATAAGAGATAATGAAGGCCACTTCATAATACTAAAGGGAACAATCCAACAAGAAGAAATAACCCTGGTAAATATATATGCACCCAATACAGGAGCAACCAAATACATTAAAAAAAAAAACTGCTGGAGGACATTAAGAGAGAGATTAATAGCAATACAATCATAGTAGGAGATTTTAATACCCCACTGTCACCCTTCGACAAGTCATCTAAACAAAAAATCAGCAAAGAAATATCAATCCTAAATGACTCACTAGACCAGATGGAATTAATTGACATCTTCAGAACACTCCACCCCAAAGCCACAGAATATACATTCTTCTCAAGTGCACATGGGACATTCTCAAAGATAGACCACATTTTGGGACATAGGCAAAGTCTATTCAAATTCAAGAAGATAGAAATCATATCAAGCATCTTCTCAGACCATAATGGCATAAAACTGGAAATTAACTACAATAAAAATAATCCAAAGAAATCAAACACATGGAGACTAAACAGCATGCTATTAAACAAGGACTGGGTTACCAGAGAAATCAAGGAAGAAATTAAAAACATCCTGGAAACAAATGACAATGAAAATACAACAATCCAAAATCTATGGGACACAGCAAAAGCAGTTTTGAGAGGGAAGTTCATATCCTTACAGGCCTATTGCAAAAAACTAGAAAAAAGGGTAACAGATGATCTAACTCTACAACTCAAAGAGTTAGAAAAGAAGCAACAAGAAAAGCCCAGTGTAAGCAAAAGGAAGGAAATAACAAAAATCGGAGCACAGATAAATGACATAGAGACCAAAAAAACAATACATAAGATCAACAAAACCAAGAGCTGGTTCTTTGAAAGAATAAACAAGATAGATGAACCTCTAGCCAGGCTAACTAAGAAACAAAGAGAGAGGACCCAAATAAACAAAATCAGAAATGAAAGAGGTGAAATAACAACAGACCCCACCGAAATACAACGGATTGTTACAAAATACTACGAACAACTCTATTCCAACAAACTGAACAACCTGGAGGAAATGGACATATTCCTAGAAAAATACAAACTTCCAAAACTCGATCAGGAAGAATCTAAAAATCTCAATAGACCCGTGACTTGGGAAGAAATTGAAACAGTCATCAAAAAGCTTCCAGCAAACAAAAGCCCAGGGCCAGATGGCTTCACAGGAGAGTTTTACCAAACATTCAAGGAAGAACTAAAACCTATCCTTCTCAGACTATTCCAAAAAATTCAAGAGGAAGGAACACTTCCAAATTCCTTCTATGAAGCCAGCATCACCCTAATACCAAAACCAGATAAAGACAACTCAATGAAAGAGAATTACAGGCCAATATCCCTCATGAACATAGATGCCAAAATCCTCAACAAAATCCTAGCAAATTGGCTCCAGCAGAGCATCACAAAGATCATACACCATGACCAAGTAGGATTTATTCCAGGAATGCAAGGTTGGTACAATATCCGCAAATCAATAAACGTGATACATCACATAAACAAGTTGAAAGATAAAAATCATATAGTCATATCAATTGATGCAGAAAAAGCATTTGATAAAATCCAACACCCTTTCCTGATAAAAACTCTTAACAAGGTGGGAGTACAAGGATCATACCTCAACATAATAAAAGCTATATATGATAAACCCACAGCCAACATTATACTCAATGGGCAAAAACTAAAACCATTCCCTCTAAGAACAGGAACAAGACAGGGATGCCCACTCTCACCACTCCTGTTTGACATAGTACTGGAAGTACTAGCCATTGCAATTAGACAAGAGGAGGAAATAAAAGGCATCAAAATTGGAAAAGAAGTAAAGTTATCCTTATTTGCAGATGACATGATATTGCACATAAAGAACCCAAAAGACTCCATTAAGAAACTAATTGACTTAATAAATGAATTTGGCAATGTAGCAGGATACAAAATTAACGCCAAGAAATCCATGGCATTTCTATACACCAACAGTGAAACTACAGAAACAGAGACTAAAAAAGCAATTCCATTTACCATCGCACCAAAAAAATTAAGATACCTAGGAATAAATTTAACTAAGGAAGTAAAGGATCTATATGCAGAAAATTACACGACATTGAAAAAAGAGATAGAGGATGATGGAAGGAGATGGAAGAACATACCATGTTCATGGATTGGTAGAATCAACATCATCAAAATGTCCATACTTCCTAAAGCAATCTATAGGTTCAATGCACTCCCCATTAAAATACCAAAGGCATATTTCACTGACCTAGAAAGAACTCTCCAAAAGTTCATTTGGAACAATAAAAGACCCCGAATAGCCACAGCAATCCTGAGAAAGAAGGGTAAAGTAGGAGGGATCTCAATACCGGACTTCAAACTGTAATTCAAAGCCACTGTTCTCAAAACAGCCTGGTACTGGCACAAGAACAGACATATAGATCAATGGAATAGAATTGAGAACCCAGATATCAACCCAAATCAATATGCTCAATTAATGTTTGACAAAGGAGGCACGAATATACAATGGAGTCAAGACAGTTTCTTCAATAAATTGGGCAGACACATGCAAAAGAATGAAACTAGATCACCAACTTACACCATACACAAAAATAAACTCAAAATGGATACAGGACTTAAACATCAGATGGGAAACCATAAAAATACTGGAAGCATCCACAGGCAGCAAAATCTCAGACGTATGTCAAAAGAACTTCTTCACTGATACTGCCCCTAAGGCAATGGAAGCTAAAGAGAAAATAAACAAGTGGTACTACATCAAAATAAAAAGCTTTTTTACAGCAAAAGAAACCATCAACAAAACAACAAGAAAGCCCACGGTATGGGAGAACATATTTGCAAATAACACCACTGATAAAGGTTTAATCTCTAACATCTACAGACAGCTGATACAACTAAATAAAAGGAAGATGAATGATCCAATTAAGAAATGGGCAATGGACCTAAATAGAATATTTTCAAAAGAAGACAGAAGGAAGGCCAAAAGGCACATGAAAACATGCTCAAAGTCACTAATTATATGAGAGATGCAAATCAAAACAACAATGCGGTACCATCTCACACCTGTCAGAATGGCCAACATCAACAAATCGACAACGACAAGTGTTGGTGAGGTTGGGGAGAAAAAGGAACCCTCGTGCATTGCTGGTGGAAATGTAGACTGGTGCAACCACTGTGGAGAACAGTGTGGAGTTTCCTCAAAAAAACTGAAAATGGAACTCCCATTTGAACCAGTAATCCCACTCCTAGGAATATATCCCAAGAAACTAGAAACACCAATCAGAAAGGATATATGCACCCCTATGTTCATAGCAGCACAATCTATAATAGCCAGAATTTGGAAACAGCCTAGGTGCCCGTCAGTAGATGATTGGATCCAAAAACTATGGTACATCTACACAATGGAATACTATGCTGCCATAAAAAAGAAGGAATTCTCATCATTTGCAGCAACCTGGATGGAATTGGAGAACATCATGCTGAGTGAAATAAGCCAATCAATGAAAGAGAAACACCACATGACCCCACTCATTTGTGGATAATAAAGATCATTATAAACTGATGAACCAAAAGATAGATATAGAGACTTTAAAGCAACAAGCAGATTGTCAAATTACAGCGGGGAGGGGAGGAGGATCCGGGGGAGATAATAGATCAACCGAATGACTTGTATACATGCATATAAGTACAACCAATGGACATAAAACTCTGGGGAGGGAGGGGATATGTGGGAGGGAGGGAGGGGACAAAAAAAATCATTAAAATATGTAAAAATAAAATAAATAAATAAATAAATTTTAAAATAAATAAATAAATAAAATTTTAAAAAAAGAAGAAGAAAAAACAAAAAACAAAAGAAGAGTTAATGGAAATTCTCAAGAGTTCATGTAAAATAAAAATTTTTAAATACCGCACACGTTTTTATGAAAATTTAAATTAATGAAGCCAGAAAATTAACAGTGATATATGAAAATATATACAAATTAACAAATACAGTATTAGAGATAGTTCTGGCTAGGCAACTGATTGAAGAATGTGAAGAAATGGCAAGATGAATACTCTGCTTATGTTAAAATTTAGTGTTCTAATTATCATAATAAAGAATGTTGTTGCCGGAAGAAAAAAAAAAGAGAAAATAAACAAATGGGATTACATCAAAATAAAAAGCTTTTGCACAGCAAAAAAAAAACAAAAAAAAAAACCATCAACAAAACAACAAGAAAGCCCACTGTATGAGAGAACATATTTGCAAATGTTATCACTGATAAAGGTTTAATCTCCAACATCTACAGGCAGCTTATACAACTTAATAAAAAGAAGATAAATGATCCAATAAAAAAATTGGCAACAGACTTAAAGAGAATCTTTTCGAAAGAAGACAGAAGGAAGGTCAAGAGACATTTGAAATGCTCAAAGTCACTATCTGAAAGATGCAAATTAAAACGACAATGCGGTACCATCTCACACCTGTCAGAATGGCCAACATCAACAAATCAACCAATGACAAGTGTTGGTGAGGATGAGGAGAGAAAGGAACCCTAGTGCACTGCTCGTGAGAATGCAGACTGGTGCAAACACTGTGGAGAACAGTATGGAGTTTCCTCAAAAAACTAGAAATGGAACTCCCATTTGATCCAGTGATCCCACTCTTAGGAATATATCCTAAGAAACTAAAAACACCAATCATAAAGGATATATGCACCCCTATGTTCATAGCAGCACAATTTACAATAGCTAAGATGTGGAAACAGCCTAGGTGCCAGTCAGCCTAGGTGACTTGATCTGAAAATTATGCTACATCTACACAATCAATACTATGCTCCCATAAAAACGAAGGAATTCTCACTATTTGCAGCAATCTGGATGGAATTGTAGAGCATTATGCTTTGTGAAATAAGCCCTTCAATAAAAGAAAAATACCACATGATCTCACTCATTTATGGATAATAAAGAACATTATAAACTGATGAACAAAAAGATAGATACAGTGGCAATAAAGCATCAAACAGATTGTCAAATTACAGTGGGAAGGTTAGGGAGTGGTGGGGGAGATAAGAGATCAACCGAAGGACCTGTATGCAAGCATATAAGCATAACCAATAGACACAAAACACTGGGGAGTGAGGGCATATATTAAAGTGGGGGTGAGGGGTCAAAGGTAAGTTTTGTACACATATAATACCTTAATAAAAAATGAAAAAATGCATTTAATTCACTCAAAAGACTAAATACCTATTCTGGAACTTTCTCTAAGGTATTAGGAAATGATAACTTAAAAATTTAAGTGATTTTATCAAGCCAAAAAACTGATTCACATAGTGATAATATTATTTCCTTATGACTGGGACTAGAAAATCAGGAGTGAAATATATAGAAGAATATATATGCTAGTGACCCAGTGCATGAATGAAGATTTGTGAAAGAATCGGCCTTTGTTCCCCTGGCTGCCAGTACCACTTTGCTCTGGCCAGAGCTGCCTTTCTGCCTTCCCAAGCTGCCCAGAGGCCCGGAGCGGCAGGGGTGGTGTGGAACACCTGCATCATTGCTATGGTGACGATGCAAGCGTCCCACCCCATCCCAGGTTGCTCGGTCCCTGTATATGCAAATTAACCCACAATTTTTGTTGGGTTAATTTTCATACTCACTCGTGATTGGCTGGTGGGCATCACTAAGGTATAGTCAATTAACATGTTACTCTTTTATTGAGTTGATGTCAAAAATATAGGTGAAAGTAATACCTTTTACAAGTAATAATTACAAAGACTTTTTACAATGCTAAATATTAAACATCAAGAAAAGGTGTCAAGGAAGTTTTAAAAGTTTTTCTGAATAATTTCATCAACAAGAGAGAATATCCTAAATTTAGAGAGATGGCAACATGTGACCAAGTGCCAACTCCCTTCCCTCCTACCTTACCTGCTGACACTCGACAAAATAGACAAATTTTACTTTTAGAAAACTTAAATATACACTTAAACTAAAATATGGGGACAATCTCCTAAGGCAGTGTTTCCCAAACTTCTCTCATGATGAGAATCACCTGGTGGAGTTGTTAAAATACAGATTCCTGAATCCCAACTAAGAAGTGCTAAACTAGAATTTTGGGGAACATATAGGTAAAATTGTATACTTAACTAGTGCTCTAAGACAGAGCACTAAGTATACAATTGCATACCTAACTAGTGCTCTAAGACAAAGCACTAAGTATACAATTGCATATCTAACTAGTGCTCTAAGAGCACTAAGTCAAGTATACAATTTTACCTCTATGTTCCCAAAAATTCTAGTTTAGCACTTCTTAGTTGGGATTCAGGAATCTGTATTTTAACAACTCCACCAGGTGTTTCTCATCATGAGAGAAGTTTGGGAAACACTGTCCTAAGGTAACCAGAAATGAATATAAGCAATTAGTTATATTGTGACAACTATAAATACTCATTCTAAAACAGAATCATGGGATTAAAAGTGGCGGTGGAATAAGTGGACGCTGCATGTACAGGCTACCAGGACCAAACTGGAATTACAACTAAAATACAGAAAAATTTCCTGGATAATCAACAGAAGCCTTGCTGGAGAGAACCCTAAAATACCTGAGGACCGAAAGTGGAGACCGCATAGAGATGGGTAAGAGGGGAAGAGATACTAAAGAGCCAGCTGGTGCCCATAGACAGCAATTGATGTTCCAAAAAGATATCTCAGCTGTGGGCAGTGAGGAGGGAGGGATCTCCACTGAGATCCCTGTTGTCTAATCCAGTGTTTCCCAACCTTCTCTCATGATGAGAATCACCTGGTGGAGTTGTTAAAACACAGATTCCTGAATCCCAACTAAGAAGTGCTAAACTAGAATTTTTGGGAACATATAGGTAAAATTGTATACTTAACTAGTGCTCTAACACAGATGTTATATACAGAACACTAAGTTAGGTATGCAATTTTACCTATATGTTCTCAAAAATTCTAGTTTAGCACTTCTTAGTTGGGATTCAGGAATCTGTGTTTTAACAACTCCACCAGGTGATTCTCATCATGAGAGAAGGTTGGGAAACACTGGTCTAATCCCCAAGCTGGGTTCCCCAGCAGAGAGCACCAGAACTGAGAAGGGTACCCACATAACATCTGGCTGTGAAAAGTAGCACAGTTGCCATCTGCCAGAGAGAAATGGCTTGAAATAAAGCACCCTTTTAAAGGGCCAATGCACAAACTTCCCTGTGGAGCGACCCACCCTGTGCTCTGGCAGAGGGAGGACAGAGTGGACTGGAGCTGTGTGAGCAGAAACCAGGATTGGATGCTCAGGGGTCAGAGCTCAGAAGGCACACATCCCAGTTTCCTGTGCTGAGGCATTCCCTCATGCAGTGGAAGAAATCTTACCCACACAGACACTTGCTATACAGGTAGCTTTGCCTGGGCAGAGGACAATTGGCCTTTCTGATTGGAAAACACCTTGCCCCACAATGCAGAGTTCCTGGAGCCACTTAAGAGACTAAAAATGACAACTAGCCTCCAGGCAAAAGCAACTGCCCCACTCTGTTGGGAAAAAAAAAAAAAAAAAAACTCTTGCCACACCTGAGAATGATTGCTTGATTGCTTGAGGGAAATTCAAATAGAAATCCTATCAGTCTGTAGGCAGAGGCAGTCTCTGGAGGCTTGAGTCTTTGTCTGATCTAATAAGTCAGAAACAGAGTTTGACACTAGAGATTGAGAGACACGGCAGATCTATTTAATAAAGATCAAACCCAAACAGGCAGCCAAAATGAGGAGATAAAGAAACAACCCCCAAATGAAAGGACAAGCGAATTCTCCAGAAGAAGAGATAGATGAAATAGAGATAGAAAATGTATCTAAAACAGAGTTAACGGTAATGGTGGTAAAGATGCTCAACATGAGGAAAGATATAGTAATAATGAAAACAGAAATAAAGAATTACATAGCACAAATAAAAAACACATTAGAAGCAATAAACAGCAAATTAAGGGAAAATAAGGACCAAATCACTGAATTAAAAGACAGGTTGAAAAAAATCACTCAATCAGAAACCCAAATAGAAAAAAAAATTTTTTGAAAAACAGGAAGACAGCTTAAGGGAGCTGTGGGACAATGGGAAACATAACAATATTCAAATAGTAGGTGTGCCAGAAGAGGCAGAAAGGGAGAAAGAGATAGAAAGCCTGTTTGAAGAAATAATGGAAGAAAACCTCCCTAACCTGGTAAAGGGAAAAGTCACACAAGGTCAAGAGGCCCAGAGAACCCCAAGCAAAAGAATCCAAACAGGCCCACACCCAAACACATCCTATATAATAAAGAGATAATATGCAAATTGACTATCACTTCAACATACAAAATGGCCGCCTTAATATGGTCAAAGGTAGCCACCACAAGATGGCCAGCACCGGAGGGAAGTTGGGGATGACAAGGCCTGCAAGGGAGGACAGTTAGGGGTGACTAGGCTGGCAGCAGAGTGCAGTTTGGGGCAACAAGGCCTGCAAGGAAGGGCAATTGGGGGTGACTAGGCTGGCAGGGGAGGGCAGTTAGGGGTGACCTGGGCCAGCAAGGAAGAACAGTTGGGGGCAATGGAGCTGGCAGAGGAGGCAGTTAGGCATCAATCAGGTGGTTAGGGGATGATCAGGCTGGCAGGCAGAAGAAGTTAGGGGCAATCAGGCAGGCGAGCAGTTGGGAGCCAGCAGTCCTGGATTGTGATAGGGATGTCCGACTGTCTGTTAGGCCTGATCCCACCAGACATCCTTTGAGGGGTCCCAGATTGGAGAGGATGCAGACTGGGCTGAGGAACACCCTCCCCCCATGCATGAATTTTGTGCACTGGGGCCTCTAGTCATAATTAAAATACCCAAAAGTAAATACAGAGAGACAATCATGAAGGCAGCAAGAGAAAAGCAAACTGTTAACTACAAAAGAGCTCCCATAAGGCTGATACCTGATTTATAATCAGAACTCTAAAGGCCAGAAGAGAACGGTATGAAGTACTCAAGGTAATGGAAAGCAAGGATCTGAAACAAAGGTTACTACATACAACAAGACTATCATTCTAAATAGACTGTCAAAGAGCTTTCTGGACAAAGGCTAAAGGAGAACATCACTATCAAGCCAGCATTAGAAGAAATAATAAATGTACTGCTGTACTGAGAAGAAGGAACAGAACGAGAAACCTGGTCATACAGAATTAAAATGGCAATAAATAAGTACTTATCAATAATAACCTTAAATGTAAATGGATTAAAGGCTCCAATCAAAAGGGATAGGGTAGTTGAATGGACACAAAAATATGACCTAACCATATGCTGTACACAGGAGTTTCACCTCAGACCAAAAGACACATACAAGGATGAGAGTGAAGTATGAAAAAATATTTTCCATGCAAAGAAAAAAGAAAAAGAAAAAGTGGAATAGCAAATCTCATATCCCCAAAAATAGACTTCCAAAGGAACAGCATAATACTAAAGGGACCAGTACAATAAGACAACAAAGGTCACTGCATAATACTAAAGGGATCGGTCCAATAAGAAGATATAATTCTGCCCTAGCTGGTTTGACTTAATGGATAGAGCATTGGCGTGCAGATTGAAGGGTCTCAGGTTCGATTCCGGTCAAAAGCACATGCCCGGGATGCAGGCTTGATCCCCAGTGGGAGCCGTGCAGGAGGCAGCCAATCAATGATTCTCTCTCATTATTGATGATTTCCTCTCTGAAATCACTAAACATATATATATATTTTTTAAAGTTATAATCCTGGTAAACATATATGTACCCAATATAGGAGCACCTAAATGCATAAAAAAATCTAGAATACTTTAACAGAGAGATCAACAACAGTGCAGTCATAATAGGGGACTTGAACACCACACTGACTTCACTGGATAGTTCTTTGAGACAAAAAAATTGACAAGGAAACGGTGACTCGAAAGGACACACTGGATCAGATGGATTTAATTGACATTGAAAGAACATTTCATCCTGCCCTAACCTGTTTGGCTCAGTGGATAGAGCATCAGCCTGCAAACTAAAGGGTCCCAGGTTCGATTCCAGTCAAGGACATGTACTTGGTTGCTGGCACATCCCCAGTGGGAGGTGTGCAGGAGGCAGCTGATTGATGTTTCTCTCTCAACAATGTTTCTAACTCTCTATCCTTCTCCTTTACTCTCTGTAAAAAGTAATAATATATATATATATGAAGATTTCACACCAAAGCAGCAGAATATACATTCTTCTCAAGTGCACATGAATCATTCACAAAGATAGACCACATGTTAGGGCACAAAACAACTTTCTAAAAGTTCAAGAATATTCAAATCACATCAAGCATCTTCTCAGAACACAGTGGAATGAAATTAGGAATCAACTATAGTAAAAACTCCCCAAAACAGTCAAATGCATAGAGGCTAAATAGCAAGTTATTAAACAATGAATGGATTACTAATGAAATCAAGAAGGAAAAAAAAATATTGATGGAAACAAATGAAAATGAGCACACAATAACCCAAAATCTCTGGGACACAGCAAAAGCAATCCTCAGAGGAAAATTCATAGCACTAAAAGCTTACTTAAAAAAAAAAGAAAAGAAAAGAAAGAAAAATCAGCAATAAACTATTTAACCCTACAACTTAAATAACTAGAAAAAGAACAAGAAAAGCCCAGTATAAATAGAAGGAAGAAAATCATAAAAATTAGAGCAGAAATAAATAACAAAGACACACACACACACACACAAACACACACACACACAAAAGATGAAATCGATTCTTCTTCAAAGGATAAACCAAGTTTTTAAATTTCTTCATTGATTAAGGTATTACAGATATGTCCTTATCGCCCGCTTACTCACCCCCCACCTCCCACTCATGCCCTCACCTCCCTGTTGTCTGTGTCCATTGCTTAGGCTTATATGCATGCATACAAATTCTTTGGTTAATCTCTCCCCCTCAACCCAACCCTCCTCTACCTTCTTTCTGAGATTTGATGGTCTCATCAAAGTTTGTCTGTCTCTGGATCTGTTTTCATTCATCACTTTATGTTGTTCATTATATTCCATAAATGAGTGAGATCATATTGTATTGATCTTTCTCTGACTGGCTTATTTCATTTAGCATAAGGCTCTCCAGTTCCATCCATGATGTTGCAAATGGTTAGAATTCCTTCTTTTTTAAAAAATATATTTTATTGATTTTTTACAGAGAGGAAGAGAGAGGGATAGAGAGTTAGAAACATTGATCATAGAGAAACATCGATTAGCTGCCTCTTGCACACCCCCTATTGGGGACGTGCCCGCAACCAAGGTACATGCCCTTGACCAGAATCAAACCTGGGACCTTTCAGTCCACAGGCCCACGTTCTATCCACTGAGCCAAACCAGTACAGACAAATTACTTCTTTTTTTACCACAGTGTAGTATTCCATTGTGTAGATGTAGCATCATTTTTCAATCCACTCTTCTGCTGATGGGCACTTAGGCTGTTTCCAAATCTTAGCTATGGTTAATTGTGCTGCTATGAATATAGGGCTGAATATATCCTTTCTAACTGGTATTTCTAGTTTCTTTGAATATATTCCCAGAAGTGGGATCACTGGGTTAAATGGGAGTTCCATTTTTAGTTTTTTGAGAAAACTGCATACTGTTTCCCACAGAGGCTGCACCAGTTTGCATTGCCACCAGCAATGCACGGGGCTTCCTTTCTCTCTGCATCCTCTCCAGCACTTGTCATTTGTAGATTTGTTGATGATTGACATTCTGACAGGTATGATACCGCATTGTCATTTTGATTTGCATCTCTCAGATGTGAGCATGTTTTCATATGTCTCTTGGCCTTCATTCTGTCTTCTTTAGAAAAGTATCTATTTAGGTCTATTTCCCTTTTTTTCTATTTTTATTTTATTTTATTTTTTAAAATATATTTTATCGACTTTTTTATGGAGAGAAAGGGAGAGGTATAGAGAGTTAGAAACATCGATGAGAGAGAAAAGTCGACCAGCTGCCTCCTGCACACTCCCCACTGGGGATGCGCTCGCAACCAAAACACATGCCCCTGACCGGAATCAAACCCTGGACCCCTCAGTCCACAGACCAACGCTCTATTCACTGAGCCAAACCAATTTCGGCAATTTCCCTTTTTTTATTGGGTTATCATCCTTTCATCAAGTTGTATGAGTTACCTGTAAATATTAGAGATTACTATCACCTTATCAGTGATAACATTGGCAAACATATTCTCCCATACGGTGGGCTTTCTTGTTGTTTTGTTGACGGTTTCTTCTGCTATGCAAAAGCTTTTTATTTTGATGTAGTCCCATTTGTTTATTTTCCTTTTGTTTCCATTGCTCTAGGAGTAGTATCAGTGAAGATATTGCTTTGGCATATGTCTGAGATTTTGTGCCTGTGGATTCCTCTAAGATTTTTAGGGTTTCCCTTCTTATCCATTAAGTCCTTTATCCATTTTGAGTTTATTTTTGTGTATGGTGTAAGTTGGTGGTCTAGTTTCAACTTTTTGCAAGTATCTGTCCAATTTTCCCAACACCATTTGTTGAAGAGACTGTCTTGACTCCATTGTAAGCTCTTGCCTCCTTTGACAAATATTAATTGAGCATAGTGGACTGGTTCAATTTCTGGGTTCTCTATTCTATTCCATTGGTTTATATGCCTGTTCTTGTGCCAGTACCAGGCTGTTTTGAGAACAGTGGCTTTGTGATCCACGTACTATGTTCTTCTTTCTCAGAAGTGCTGTAGCGCTTTTTTTATTCCTGATGAATTTCTGGAAAGTTTGATCTACATCTGTGAAATATGCCATTGGTATTTTAATGGGGAGTGCATTGAATCAATATATTGCTTTGGGTAGCATGGACATTTTGATGATGCTGATTCTATCAATCCATGAACATGCTATGTTCTTCCATCTGTTCATGTCTTCCTCTATCTCTTTTTTCTGTGTCCAATAGTTTTCCACTTATCGGTCTTTTACCTCCTTAGTTAACTTTATTCCTAGGCATCTTAAATTTTTTGGTGGAATTTTAAGTGGGATTGCTTTTTTAGTCTCTCTTTCTGTAAGTTCACTATTGGTGTATTGACATGCCATAAATTTCTTGGCATTAATTTTGTATCCTGCTACATTGCCTATTTCATTTATTAAGTCTAATAATTTTTATGGAGTCTTTAGGGTTTTCTATGTACAGTATCATGTCATCTGTGAATAAGGACAGTTTTGCTTCTTCTCTTCCAATTTGGATGCCTTTTATTTCTTCTTCTCAATGGATAATACTTCCAGTACTATGTCAAACAGGAGTGGTGAGAGTAGGCATCTCTGTCTTGTTCCTGTTGTTAGGGGAAATCGCTTTAGTTTTTGCCCATTGAGTATGATGTTGGCTGTGGTTTTGTCATATATGGCTTTTATTATGTTGAGGTATGGACCTTCTATTCCCACCTTACTGAGAGGTTTTATCAAGAAATGATGTTGGATTCTGTCAAATGCTTTTTCTGGGTCAACTGGTTTGACTATGTGGTTTTGAACTCTCAATTTTTTATGTGATGTATCACATTTATTGATTTGCAGATATTGTACCATCCTTGCATCCCCAGGATAAATCCCAATTGGTCATGTTGCATGATCTTTCTGGTGTACTGCTGGATCGATTTGCTAGAATTTTGTTGAGGATTTTGGCATCTATGTTCCTGAGGTATATTGGCCTAAAATTCTCTTTCATTGTGCTGTCTTTATTTGGTTTTGGTATTAGGGTAATGCTGGCTTCATAGAATGAGCTTCAAAGTATTCCTTCCTCTTGAATTTTTTGGAATAGTCTGAGGAGGATAGATTTTCTTTCTTCCATGAATGTTTGGTAAAACTCCCCTGTGAAGGTGTCTGGCCCTGGGCTTTTGTTTGCTGAAAGCTATTTGATGACTACTTCAATTTCTTCCATAGTTATTGGCCTACTAAGATTTTTAGAATCTTCCTAATTGAGTTTTGGAAGGTTGTATTTTTCTGGGAATATGTCCATTTCCTCCAAGTTGTCTATTTTGTTGGATTTGAGTTGTCCATAGTACTTTTTAATACTTACTTTGTATTTCTATGGGGTCTATTGTTATTTCTTCTCTTTCATTTCTGATTTTGTTTATTTGGGTCCACTCTATTTGCTTCTTGGTGACCCTGGCTAGAGGTTCATCAATCTTGTATCCTTTCAAAGAACCAGCTCGTGGTTTTGTTGATCTTTTATATAGTATTTTTATCTCTATGTCATTAATTTCTGCTCTAATCTTTATTATCTCCTTCCTTCTGCTTTCTGTGGGTTTTTCTTCTTGCTCTCTTTCTAATTCTTTAAGTTGTGAAGTTAGATGATTTATTACCAATTTTTCTTATTCTTTGAGGTAGGCCTCTAGAACTAAGAACTTCCCTCTCAAGACTGCTTTCACCCTGTCCCATAGATTTTGGATTGTTGTATTTTCATTGCCGTTTGTTGCTTTTTATTTCTTCTTTGATATCTTTGGTAATCCATTAATTGTTAAATAGCATGCTATTTAGCCTTCAGATGTTTGATTTTTTTTCATTATTTTTATTGTCGTTGATTTCTAATTTTATGCCATTATGATCTGAGCAGATGATTGATATGATTTCTATCTTCTTGAATTTGAAGAGACTTTGCCTGTGTCCCAATATGTGGTGTATATTTGAAAATGTTCCTTGTGCACTTGAGAAGAACATATACTCTATGGCTTTGGGGTGAAAAGTTCTGAAGATGTAAATTAATTTCATCTGATCTAGTTAGTCATTTGAGATTGCTGTTTCTATTATGATTTTTTGTTAAGAGGATTTACCCAGTGGTGTTAGTGGGAGATTAATGTCCCCTACTATGATTGTATTGCTGTCAATCTCTTCCTTGATATCTTCCAGAATGTCATGTATTAGGTGCATATGTTTACCAGAGTTATATCTTCTTGTTAAATTGCTCCCTTTAGTATTATGAAGTGGCCTTTTTTTATCTCTTGTTATGCCTTCACTTTGAAGTCTAATTTGTCAGATGTAAGTATTGCTACTCCACCTTTTTTTTTTCCATTTACCTGAAAAACCATTTTCCATCCCTTCGCCATCAGTCTGTGTAAGTCCTTTGTTCCGAGGTGGGTCTCCTGTAGACAGCAGATATATGTGTCATGTTTTTTTTTTATCCACTCAGCTACCCTATGTCTTTTGATTGGGACATTTAATCCATTTGCATTTAAAATTATTATTGATAGGTACTTGTATGTCACCATTTTTATTCTTTACTAGAGGCCCAGTACAAAAAAAAATCATGCATGGGGGAGGGTTGTCCCTCACTCTCTCCAATCTGGAACCCCTTAGGGGATGTCTGACTGCCTGTGGGATCGGGCCTAAACCAGCAGTCAAACATTCTTCTCATAATCCAGGACTGCTGGCTCCCAACCATTCACTTGCCTGCTTGCCTGATCATCCCCTAACCACTCCCCTGCTAGCCTAATCTTTGAATAACTGCTCCCCTTACTGCCCAATTGCTCAAAACTTCCCTCCCCTGCTGACCCAGTCACCCCCAACTGTCCTCCCCTGCTGACCCAGTCACCCCCAACTGCCCTCCCCTGCTGGCCTGGTCACCCCCAACTGCCCTTTCCTGCCAGCCTGGTTCCCCCTAACTGCCATCCCCTGCAGGCCAGGTACCCCCAATTGCCATCCCCTGATGGCCTTGTCACCCCTAACTTCCCACTTCTGCTGGCCTGATCACCCACAACTACTATCCCCTGCCAGCTATCTTGTGGTAGCCATCTTTGACCACAAGGGGGCTGGTCATCTTGTGTGAGGGCATGAGGGTCAATTTGCATATTATATCTTTATTATATAGGATTATTATATAGGATGGCTGTGTTCCTTCTTTTCTTCCTATTTCTTCTTTTAACAGCAGACCCTTTAGAATTTCTTGCATCGTGGGTTTGGTAGTAATAAACTCCTTTAGTCGTTTTTTGTCTTTGAAGCTCTTCATTTCACCCTCAACTTCGATTGGTAGCCTTGCTGGGTACAGTATTCTTGGATTCAGATCCTTGCTTTGCATTACTTTGTATATTTCATTCCATTCCCTTGTGGCCTGATGTGTTTCTGTTAAGAAATCAGTCGATAATCTTATAGGTAACTTTCTGTCTCTCTCTGCAGCCTTAAAAATTTCTACTTTGTCGTTGGTGTTTGCCAATTCCATTTTGTTTACTTCCTTTTTGGTGGTGGCTCCTACTTTTCTTTCATATGGAAGCTGTTTCTTTGATCACTCCTCTCTGGGTGTCTGGTTATATAGCTTTCTCTCTCTCTCTCTCTCTCTCTCTCTCTCTCTCTCTCTCTCTCTCTCTCCCTCTTTCTCTCTCTTTCTCTCTACTATGTTGATTTAAAGGCACAAAATACAATTCAACAAGACACAATGTACAGGGAACAAAACATAAATGTATTCATGATACCAATGAGCCCAAATAAATCTGACCACTATAAAAAAGAGAATTAAGGAGAAAAGAGTGCAACAATGATATTGAGAAAAGGGAAAAAAAATGTAAGAGAGAAAGAAGAAAAAATAAGGTGAAAAATATATGTATATGGAGAGAAAACTCAAAAAAAACCAACAACTAATCCAAAAAAATGCAAACAACAAACACCCAGAGATGAATGCAAACAACAAACAACAATTAATCCAACAAATGCAAACAAGAAATACCCAAACACCCCAATAAATCTGAGGAGGCAGAGCTCTCTCTAGGCCAGTGGTCGGCAAACTCATTAGTCAACAGAGCCAAATATCAACAGAATAACAATTTAAATATCTTTTGAGAGCCAAATTTTTTAAACTTAAACTTCTTCTAAAGCCACTTCTTCAAAATAGACTCGCCCAAGCCGTGGTATTTTGTGGAAGAGCCACACTCAAGGGGCCAAAGAGCCACATGTGGCTCACGAGCCACAGTTTGCTGGCCATGGCTCTACCTCTGATCAGGGTGGGCTTGAAGTACCATAGCTCACACAGGGTGGTTCTCAAGTTCCGCCAGTGTGGTGGCTCTGGGTCTCATGCAATTTTGAACACTGGGCCTGTAGTAACATGATAAAAAGCAAGAAGAATGCTTGTATTAACACATACCTCACCTACTCAAACATACCTGCTTTATATAGGAAATTTGTAGTATATGTACATGATTATTCACCAAACTCCATCCAAGGCTTAGAAAGCTTTCCCTCTTTTTTGTTTATGTTTTGGTGATGATTTGAAACCCATTAGCTACCAAGACTATGTGTAAAAATGTCAGATTCTGCCCTAGCTGGTTTGGCTCAGTGGATAGAATATCCGAACTGAAGGGTCCCAGGTTCAATTC
Organism: Pipistrellus hanaki; assembly: GCF_964339955.1. Taxonomy (NCBI): domain Eukaryota; kingdom Metazoa; phylum Chordata; class Mammalia; order Chiroptera; family Vespertilionidae; genus Pipistrellus; species Pipistrellus hanaki. The sequence goes on along the minus strand of NC_140503.1, from coordinate 128,424,587 downwards.
CATTCAAGGGCACATGCCCAGGTTGTGGGCTTGATTCCCAGCACTGGGTGTACAGGAGGCAGCCAATCAATGATTCTCTCATTGATATTTCTATCTCTCTCTCCCTCTCTCTTCCTCTTTGAAATCACTGAAAAAATATACAATTTTTTAAATGCCAGATTCTATTCCAGGTTTATAATGTTTATGTCAAATTAAACCAGAAGTTCTTCTTTTCCTTTGTTATTAGGTTTCTTAGTTTGGTTCCTGCATCCAGAACTTAAAAAGATATAAATAAGAAATAACATTTCAATAGTATTATAGACATCTCTCCCCCCTCCCCCCCACCCCCACCCCACTCCCGTAATGAATATTCACCAAGACTGTGGATTATAGAGAAAATGTCCTATCATTTTCCTCTGGGGTTTGAAGGGAGCAATTAGCTTTCACTCTATTTGTTGTGCCTTCTCTTAATTCAGCTAAATAACCTGGAAATATGGGGGAAAGAGATATGGTTTATTTTTTAGTGACTAAATAGAACAATAAAAAGAATGTGTAAGATTTCTGACTCCATCTTGAATGCAATGAAAAATAAAATTAGACTACAAATTGCAGAAGAACAGGGACTTCTAGGATCCAAAGTACAGGAAGAGTTGTTTGGGGCTTAGAAATTATTATTTTTATGCTAGAAATGTTTCAATCTAACAACTCCCCTTGAATATTATCGTTGAATTTAGATAAAGCGAGAAGGGGGAAATCACGTAGAACATGTACATGAATAACTGGGAATGCTGTTTGAAATGTGACCTTCATCCTCATAGGGAAGCTCAAATTTTTTTAACTGGAAAGAGAGCACTTTGCAAGCCATGGGACCCCAACATCTTATTAAGATCTCACATCCGTTTTCAGAAAATACAGATACAGAAGAGCAAGGTGAACAACCTGTGACTCAATCAACAGCAAAATCCAAATTGTGGGAAACTCTAAAAGACAAGCCATCCAGTTTTTTAGTGAATAAATATAAAGGAGAGAGGAAATAAATGGCAAAGGAATCTGTATTTTAAAAGACATTTAAGCCAAAACCGGTTTGGCTCAATGGATAGAGCGTCGGCTTGGGGACTGAAGGATCCCGGGTTCGAATCTGGTCATGTACCTTGGTTGCAGGCATATCCCCAATAGGGGGTGTGCAAGAGGTAGCTGATCGATGACTCTCTCTCATCGATGTTTCTAACTCTCTATCTCTCTCCCTTCATCTCTGTACAAAACCAATAAAATATATTTTAAAAAATAAAATAAAATAAAAGACATTTAAAAGAAATACCAACAATTGCAATTTTGGATCATGATTTATATAAACCATAAAAATGTTATGAGACAATTGTGAACATGTGTACCCTTTCTGGTTATTTAGTTAATAAGGACTGACTATTAATTATTTTTGTGTGATCATGTTATTGCCATTATTTAAAAGAAAAAATTCTTATCTTTCAGATTAAGATCCTAGAATGACAAGATATGCTTTAAAGAATCTGGGAGAGAAGGGAGTATGTAGGCAAATAGGCATGTATGATTCAAGAAGGCCATGAATTAATAATAATTGTTAAAACTAAATGCTAAGAACATAAAACTTCACTATTCAATTTTCTCTATTTCTGTATATATTTAAAATTTCAATAACAAAAAGTTTTTTTTTTAAGTGGGGGTGTGTTGACAGTCTTGGGAGGTTAACAAGCAGCCAAAGTTCTTAAACAGAGAGATTTGAAGTCAAGTGGAATCTGTGCATGCCTACAACCATACCATTCCACTCCTTGGTGTTTAGAAAATTGAAGTTCTGAGAGGCTGAATGACACGCTGAAAGGTTGTCAAATTCTCAGGCTATGGCCTTCTAATACCTTAAAATTATCAATGCCTGTAAGAAATAAAACAAGCTACATTTAATTAGGAAATGGGAATATAAACTGACTGCCATTACTATAGATATCAGTTATTATGTTTTGTTGTTTTTATGCAATGCCTAAGGTACATGCAATAAACAGGTTTATAGGAATATCTGACACAAACAATCATGGGTATTGTATGTAGTGGAAAATTGGAAGTGATATAAATATGCATCAGTGGAAGAATGGTAATGCACTCAATGTGCAAATTTAAAACTGAATAAACTAGATATAAATGTGGGTAGTTTTCCAAAACATAATGTCAAATGGGGGAGGAAAAGCAAGTACAAAGAGCAAAGTCAGGCCCTGGCTAGTGTGGTTCCATGGTTAGAGTGTCAGCCTGCACACCAAAGTGTCACTGGCTCAAGGAGTCAAGGACACATATCTGGGTTGCAGGTGCGATCCCAGGTCCCTGTTAGGTACGGGCGGGAGGCAACCAATAGATGTATCTCTGTTCTCACATCAATGTTTCTCTCTCCTTCTCTTCTCTCCCTTCTATTCTCTCTAAAAATAATGGGGAAAATATTCTTGGACGAGGATTAAAAACAAAAGAACCGAGTCAGTAGGATAGATGACAAAGACATGAACAGAAAACTGAACTTGAAATACTAGAGAGAACAATGAGTGCATATGGTGTTCAAGTGTACCTGTGATCTTTTTTTCTAAAATGTGTATATTTGTTAGATTAGCTATACTTTTTGGTAGCTCTGAATATGCAAATAGACCAAACGGTGGAACAACTGAACAACCAAACAACTGGTCACTATAATGTGTGCTGACCACAAGGGGGGGCGAATACAGAACATGGCAAATGTCAGCAGCAGGCATAGAACATGGTGAGCATGGGCTGCGGCAGGATGGTGGAGCAGGTGAGTGCGGGTGTCAGACCAAGGCGGGGCTCCGGTCGCTGTCATCTGAGCGAGCCTCTGGTGGTTACTGAAAATCCTTTGCTCCCATGTGCCGCTGCCCTGCCCGGCTCTTGCACCTGTTGCTGGCGCCAGCCCTGCTCATACCCGCTGCTAACGCCCAGTGCTGGCCCTGATCACTCGGTGCCATCAGTGGATGCAAGCAGCGGCTTCCGGCCCCATTCACCTCTGAAGACTTCTCCAGCTTCCCTTACTCCTGAGGGGCAATTAGGGCAACAGTTGCCACTTGCACCCACTGATGCCACTGACCCCAATTGCTTCATGCCATCAGCACATTGGAGCAGTGGCAGCAGGAGTGGAAGCAGGGCTGCCAGCAGACAGGAGACCAGGGTCCATGGCAGGAGGGGCTGGGCAGGGTTATGAAGGATGGGCCAAGACCTACCCCTGTGCCCACTGCAGCCTCATGGCCCACCGTTCCTTTCAAGGTGCATGAATTTGTGCACTGGGCCCCTAGTTTTAATAATAAGACAAAGAAAAAATTGAACAAGATGCCTATTAGCCAGTTCTGGTAACAAGCCTGGGGGTGGCAGGAAAAATGCTGCAGTCAGCCAGTTTGTCACACATTTGTTCACTCATCAGATAGAGTTTATCCTATTTGTTAGTGTTACGATATTTTAAAAAATTGAAAGGCTGTTTTCTGGTAGGCAAAACTCAATTTTCAGAATAACATGACTTCTCTGGACTTTGTTTTTTTTATGTTCTGAAAAAACTAGTAAAGGAGTTGTGAGGGGATTCATCTACTTATCTAGATTTTAAGACCTGGAGAGAAAATATTAACAGAATACATTCAGAATCTCAGATGACAGGTATTAAAGATAAATACCCAAGTAATGGATGTTTAGACAATATCTCTGTTTACTCAAGACACAAAATTTTTAAAGGATTTGAAAAAAAAGGAGACTTAGAATCTCAGTTGGTACTTAGTTAGAACTAGGTTAAGAGATCTGGGTTTTCCTCTCAATCCCTGTGCTAAAATTCAAGTTTCTGATGAGGGTCCTAGAAAGCAGCAACTCTGAAAACTGACCAAAAAGACAATGTAGCAGCGCCATCTACTGAGCTCTCGATAACTTTACACAGAAACTTGGGAACTGTCCCAAGGAATAGAAAAAATAGGTTGAAGTGAAGCATCTATAATAATAAAAGCATAATATGGTAATTAGACTGGACATCCTTCCAGATGGCCTTCTAGACAAAGCTGGGGCTTCGAGGGAAGCCTGGGTCTCAGGTGCCTGCCAGCGGCCAGAGGAAAGCCTGGGCCCTGGTGCCAGAGCCGACAGCTGGGGGAAGGAAGGCCTACTCTTGCATGAATTTCGTGCATCAGTAAAATATAAAAGTACAATGCCTCAGGAAAACTTCGTAACTGACATATTTATTTTATCCTTTAATACTAATGAAAGTAGTAAAGTAGAACATGTAACAGCAATGCTGTAGAAATATTTTAAACAATGAGGTTGTGTTTTCCTGTTTACAAATTACTGTACTCTTTTACAAAAAGACAGTCTTAAGATGTCTTTTACTTCAGAATGATGGAGCATAACGTGGTATTTAGGGTGCTAGAGAAGGGTGTACTTGAAAAGGCTTAACAATCAGCCTTCTGAGGCATACATGACATTGCTATACTGTTGTTATCATTTAACTGTTTTAAAATTTCTTGTTCTGCCCCAACTGGGGTTTCTCAGTGGTTAGTCAGTGGTTCTCAACCTTTCTAATGCTGTGAACCTTTAATACAGTTCCTCATGTTGTGGTGACCCCCAACCATAAAATTATTTTCGTTGGTACTTCATAACTGTAATTTTGCTACTGTAATGTAAATACGATTTATAACAGTAGCAACCCACAGGTTGAGAACCACTGCTGTAGAGCCTAAGACCATTGGAAAACACAGATATTTACATTACAATTCATAACAGTAGCAAAATTGCAGTTATGAAATAGCAACAAAAATAATTTTATGGTTGGGAGTCACCATAATATGAGGAACTGTATTGAAAGGTCACGGCATTAGAAAGGTTGAGAACCACTGGGTTAGAGCATCAGCCTCTGTGCCAAAGGTTTCGGGTTTGATTCCTAGTCAAGGGCAGTTGAGTTGTGAGTTCAGTCCCTGACCCAGTTGGGGCACCTGCGAGAGGCAACCAAATCAATGTGTCTTTTTCACATTGATGTTTCTCTCTCTCCCTCTCTCTCTCTCTCTCTCTCTCTCTCTCTCTCTCTCTCTCTCTCTCCCTCTCTCTCTCTCTCCCTCTCTCCCTCTCTCTCTCTCTCATCCCCCCACCCTGCTAACTCTCAATTTTAAAAATGTCAAAAATCTCCTTCATGAGGATTAACAAAAAATAAATTAAAAGTTCTTGTTCTGCTAATGGGTTGAACACACTGATAGCTATCATTTCATGTTTTGTGTTTGGACAAGAAAATTAGAAATTTTAAAATGAATAAATTAATTTGCAATGATCATTTTATCTTCCAGTAAAGTCATGCTTCATTGAGTGACATGTAAACTCACCTTTTGTGGCTGCTTACTGCCCTCTTAAAATCCCTACCACTTTAATATGTATGCAGACATTTCTTCAGTCCATTTGTTCTGTGATAGATCAGTGATATCACCCTGTGATGTATAGTTGATGTCAACAGATATTTTGTGAAAATAATACATTTATCATCACCTTCCTTGAGAAACAGAAACTACCTAATTGTTTTAATTAAATATGCACTTCCATTTTTTTTAGCTTATCGCTCTCATGGGAATTTATTATGTAATTTAAAAAGTGTTACCAAATAATGGCATGATTAATGAACAATTGTAGATTTACACCATACAATAGGTAACACAACCACCATGGTAAGAGCATTGGCACTACTCTCGATTCACTCTTTAACTAGGACAGCTCAGCTTCTATTTTCTGTACATATTTCAAATACTCCTAAATATAGTTTCTCAACGTTCCCACTGACCACACCAGCTGGCAGTTTATGGGCTTCTTGCTTCTCACAGGACAATGGTTAGGGACCATGGCACAATTGGCTGGTTTTATACCAAATGGCCAGAAGGGGCCACTTAGACACCTAAACAGAAGTTATTGTCAAGAACTTCTTTTACAACAGTTCAAGACAAAGAAGAATATTTATTTTTAAAGCACTGCATGGTGTCTATCAAAGGAAAAGTTCAGTTATGTGGCATCAGAAGAGAGTTGGTGAAAGAAAAGTGTGTTATCTCTGGTTGCCTTTAAGATTTAACAATGTGTTAAAGTATGAATTCTACTATTTATACATCCCACACTACTAGGCAAATCCTGGCAGGAGCTGGAAGAAGAAAGCCCACTAATGGGCTTTCTTGACTTATTTTAATGCAACTATTAAACTATTAAAACAAATTTTGTTTCAAAATGAAAAAGTCTAGCACAAATGCTAACCTAAAAAGCATTTTGAGAAAATATGCACTAGCCAAAACTGTTCAGGGAAAATTAGAACCTGGTCACCTAGTCATAGGGAATGTCCATGTTTCACTTTAGAAGATACTGGCAACTTCCCAAAGTGGTTGTTGGAATTTACACCCCCACCAATAGCATCTGAGAGCTAGAATTACTCCACTTCCTCACCAACATTTCACACCATTTGTATTTAAAATTTTTACCGTTTTGACACACATACAATGCCACCACATTGTGTTTCTAATTGCACTTTACCTGCTTATTAATAAGATGAGCATATGTTTATTAACCAATTGGATATACTTTTTTTTTAAGGTGCCTTCTCGAGCCCATTTGCCATTGGGTTGTGTATGTATATGTATTTTTCTTACTGATAGTAGTACTTATAATATACTAGAAGCGTGGTGCATGGATTCATGCACCAGTGGGGTCCCTCGACCTGGCCTATGGGATCAGGCTGAAACTGGCTTTCCAACACCCCCAAAGGATCCCAGATTGCGAGAGGGTGGTACCCAGGTGACACACCCCAGAATTAGGCTCCCTCCACTTTAGTTCCAGTGAGTCACCTGAGAACCACAGCTTTGTCTTATCTGTGAAGCTCTTTATCTGACCTTCAATTCTGATTGATAGCTTTACTGGGTAGAGTAATTTTGGTTGTAGATTCTTGCTATTCATCACTTTTGAACATTTCTTGCCACTCCCTTCTGGCCTCATAGTTTCTGTTGAGAAATAAGCTGACAGTCATATGGGTACTTCCTTGTAAAGTGTCTTACTGTTTTCCTCTTGCTGCTTTCAAGATTCTCTCCTTGTCTTTTGCCCTTGGCATTTTAATTATGATGTATCTTGTTGTGGTCCTCTTTAGATTCCTCTTGTTTTAAGTTCTCTGCACTTCCTGGTCTTGTAAGTCTATTTCTTTCACCATCTAGGGAAAGTTTTCTATCATTATTTCTTAAAATAGGTTTTCAATATCTTGCTCTCTCTCTTCTTCTGGGACCCCTATAATTCTGATGTTGGTACACCCCCATATTTTGGATGTTGGTACCCTTGAAGTTATCCCAGAGGTTCCTTACACTATCTTCATATTTTTGGATCCTTTTCTCTTTTTGATTTTCTGGTTGGGTGTTTTTTGCTTCTTTATATTTCAAATATTTGACTTGATTCTGGCTATCCTCTAGTCTGCTGTGGGATCTCTGTATAATTATTTCAGTCGATGAATGCTTAATTTCTAATTGGTGCTTTTTCATATCCTCAAGGGTCTCACTAAATTTCTTGGAGGTTTCTAGAGGATTCTTGAGTAACCTTATAACCATGGTTTTGAACTCCATATCCAGTATTTTGCTTTCCTCCATTTCTTTCATTTGTGACATGTTTCTTTGTCTCTGAATTTTGACTGCTTCACTGTGTTGAAAGAGTGGCTTTGTGTGCTAGGTGTCCTATAGGGCCCAGTGGCTCTGCCTCCCCAATTACCTGAGGTGAACACTCTTGGTGCACCTTTTTGTGCGCTGTGTGCACAGTTCTGTTGTAGTTGGGAGTGACACCAACAGCCTTGAATGTTGTTCGTATCACTGGGAACAGTTGACCTCCAGGCCAATTGGCTATGAGGACCAGTTGTGGGAAAACTTCTGTGCTGGAGACACCCTTATGGGACAGGACTTGCTTCAATGGTGCCTTGGTGCTCACTGAGTCTGCTCCTTGAGTGTGTCACTTACGGATGTGAAGAGTTGTAATCTGTTATGACCTCATACTGACCACTGGGTACACTGGCTCTTGGACCTCCAAGGAGGTGCAAAGTCAGCCACTGCCTGCTGCCACCCAGCAGGAGCTACAGAGAGATCTTCAGATTCCTCCTCTTTGTTTGGAGTTTGAAAGTGCCCAGATGAAGTCCCTCTGTGAATCAAGGCCGGCTGCTGCTGTAGGGCTTTAGGCCTTCTGTTGAAGGCTTTGGAGCTCTCTGACCCAGCTGCAGTTTGTTAGGTTTTAGGTTGCAAAAGGACAGGCCATTCATACGCAAAGGTCGCTGTGCACAGCTTGAATGAGGTTGTAAATTGGGTGTGGCAGGGTCTCAGGGAATCACCAGGGTAGAGCAAACAGCAATGGCTGCCAGTCAGCCCTGCCCTGGAGAGGTCCCGGGGTCTCGGTGTCCCAAAGCCCTTTGCAGGAACAATGATCACTGTGAGCACCTCTGAGAGAAACCTGCACTCGCGTTTTGGCCCAATGCCAAACAGTCCAGTTTCTCCCCGTATGAGTCTGAGTCCCCAAAGTATTATCCAGAACTGGAGTTCAGAGCAATCAGGAGCTTGTATCTCCCTCCCAATTGAAAAAACAACAGCACACCCAGTTGCCAGCTCGTTTCAGGAGCGCCTCTGTACCTCCGCACTTCTACACCTCCACACCTCCTACCAGTCTAAATGCGCTTTTTCCTTTCCTTCTGGATGTAGAACTTCCACTCAACTAGCTTTCCTGTGGTTCTAGATGATATTTGTCTTGTCTTTTAGTTGGAGTTTTGATGTTGTTGGGCAGCAAGTACAGGTGTTTACCTATGATATCATCTTGGTTGTTTTCTTTCCTTTTTTGGTTAATCTTTACCTACAAATATTTTTTCCATCTATCTCCAGAAAGAGAGAGAGAGAAAGAGAGAGAGAGAGAGACAGAGAGAGAGAGAGAGATCAGTTGCCTCCTGCAGGATTGAACCTGCAACCCAAACACATGAAAATCTGTGACCCTTGGTGTGCAAGCCGACACTGTAACCACTACCACACCAGCTTTTCATTCTCTTATTCACAAATTACCATTCATGTGAGTGAATCAAATAGTTGTTTTGATTTCATATAAAAAGAAGTGAAAGTAAATATTGAATCATTTAACAACATAACTATGTAATGCTAGATTTTAGAATTAAATTAAAAAGTTTTAACATTGGTAAGAGGAAAATCCATGCTTTAATTTAGAAAATGACAAGGAATTTTCGGTAATAAAGATCATGTTTTAAGGAACATGTTGAATTTCCAGGAATCCAAAAATATGTCTGGGATTTTACAGTTTCCTGAAGATGAAGCCTCCAAGCCTAGGGCAGGTACTGTACTCTTCCTTGATATTTATTTATTTATTTATTTATTTATTTATTTTAGTTTTATTTATTATTTTTTTTTTACATATTTTATTGATTTTTTTTTTATTGCCCGCCTCCCTCCCTCCCACATATCCCCTCCCTCCCCATAGTTTTATGTCCATTGGTTGTACTTATATGCATTTATACAAGTCCTTCGGTTGATCTATTATCTCCCCCTGATATCCCTACCCTCCCCACTGTAATTTGACAGTCTGCCTGTTGCTTTACTTTCTCTATATCTGTCTCTTGGTTCATCAGTTTATAATGATCGTTATCATTCACCGATGTGTGAGGTCATGCGGTGTTTCTCTTTCATTGATTGGCTTATTTCACTCAGCATGATGCTCTCCAATTCCATCCAGGTTGCTGCAAATGATGAGAATTCCTTCTTCTTTATGACAGCATAGTATTCCATTGTGTAGATGTACCATTGTTTTTGGATCCAATCATCTGCTGATGGGCACCTAGGCTGTTTCCAAATTCTGGCTATTGTAGATTGTGCTGCTATGAACATAGGGGTGCAAATATCCTTTCTGATTGGTGTTTCTAGTTTCTTGGGATATATTCCTAGAAGTGGGATTACTGGGTCAAATGGGAGTTCCATTTTCAGTTTTTTGAGGAAACTCCACACTGTTCTCCACAGTGGTTGCACCAGTCTGCATTCCCACCAGCAGTGCACGAGGGTTCCTTTTTCTCCGCAACCTCGCCAACACGTGTCATTTGTTGATTTGTTGATGTTGGCCGTTCTGACAGGTGTGAGATGGTACCGCATTGTTGTTTTGATTTGCACCTCTCGGACAATTAGTGACTTTGAGCATGTTTTCATGTGCCTTTTGGCCTTCCTTCTGTCTTATTTTGAAAATATTCTGTTTAGGTCCATTGCCCATTTTTTAATTGGATCATTCATCTTCCTTTTATTTAGTTGTATAAGCTGTCTGTAAATGTTGGAGATTAAACCAAAAGGAAGGGGACCAGCAGTTATTCCCCTCCCACTGGAATAAGAAATCATTCTAATATTAACAAGTAATCTTGCTAGCAATAGACTCTCCAAGCAAATAAAGATGGTTTATGAAAGGAAGGCCATCAAAGAAAAGGATCCATTCAAGAGAAATCATTATGAATTTCAGCAAACACTGAAACTATTAGCCAAGTCCAGCAAGAAGTACAAACAATATTTTCCGTTTCAGAGAAATATGTCTTATCCCAATGATTATTCATCAAGACACAAAGCCGGGCAACACTTCAATATTTTGTTTTAAAGAGGGTAGCATAAGGGGAATTCCACTTAGAAACCTAGCCAAGAGACTAGCAATCACAGCTCCTGGCATCTCAATTAAATGTTTTAAGCTGTCTAAACCGGTTTGGCTCAGTAGATAGAGTGTCAATCTGTGGACTGAAGGGTCCCAGGTTCAATTCTGGTCAAGGGCATGTACCTTGGTTTGGGTACATCCCCAGTGGGGGGTGTGCAGGAGGCAGCTGGTTGATGTTTCTCTCTCATCGATGTTTCTGGATCTCTATCCCTCTCCCTTCCTCTCTGTAAAAAATCAATAAAATATATTTTAAAATAAATAAATAAATGTTTTAAGCCATCACAGGAATAATTTGGGATACTAGAAAGAGGAAGTTTATACACCTGGTAAAGACTACATAAACCTGGAGAACTTAATGATCCTGTGTATGCCATCCTCAATTCCTTAAATTTGGTTTTCTTAAGAACCCTGTCAGTTTGTAATTGGAAAAGGCTGAGTGTACAGGGAAATCTAAATCCACATTACCAGCTCTTTCAACTCCTTGAGGACTGGAACATTGTCTAATTCATCCCAAGAACTTCCTCTAGTAGGTCTTTAAGATGTACTTATTTAATTTGCCTTAGCTAGTTTGGCTCAGTGGATAGTGTCAGCCTGTGAAGTGAAGTGTCCCAAGTTCAGTGCTGGTTAGGGCACATGCCCAGGTTGAGGGATCAATCCCCAGTGGGAGGTGTGCAGAAGGCAGCTGATTGATGATTCTCTCTCATCATTGATGTTTCTCTCTCTCTCCCTCTCTGAAATCAATAAAAATATATTTTTAAAAGGAAAAAATATACTTATTAAATTACATTAAATCAAATGGTGTTTACCAAAGCTTTCAATTATAAAAGGATGAAAATTTATAATGACAATATTCCTGTAGTTTTTATTTCATTAAATTGGGAAGCTTTTTTACATATTCTTTTACTCCTTTCCTCTACCAAGCACCAACATCTTGAGGGGAAAGAACCTGTATCATTTGTCTTTTACTCTGACTCTAGCATAGTAAAAGTTCAATACTGCTTTTAAATGGATAAATGAGTGGAATTAATGTTTCTTTAAATTTCTTTTTGTTAGACATGATTACTCTATACTGCAGAAATTTAATTTAAAGAAATAGTGACTCAGGAACATGAAAAAAATAAAACCTAGTACAGGGGATGGGATAATAATAAGTTGACAAAATAAACTATACATGCATGTTTTAGCTCTGTCTAATACAAATTTAAAATCTGAAATAGATATTCTGGATCATCAAAAATGCAAAAAAACAATAGGATAACATCAATAATCAATAAAGTATGTGCATCAACATATGGCCCATGCTCCATGAATTTTAGTATCAGTAGGACAAATCATAAACCAGATTAGAGAATGCATTTAAATTCTAAGTGCAAAGCAAATCGCAAAGATAAGCAGTGACAAAAGGGACAAAAGTGGTGATAATCTTGCTCTAACTGCCACTAATCCCAATAGTTTGTTTTCATCACTGACTCCTGAATTTCCATCAACTTAGAAAAATTAATAAGAAATCCTTTTTTAACGTTCTTAGTCCATTCAGGGTATGTGGATATGAAGCCATATGTTTCCTTGATACCTGTTTCACTGATAACAGGTGACCCAGGGCAGAGAAGACAAGTGGCAAACAGGAGCTCATGCAGGACAAAAAGTCAGGTCACAACCTCCCTCGTCCAGCTCCCAGACCCTGCAGCGTTGTGTAGCCACAGAGAAAGTGTCAATGAGGAAAGGCATTGTCTTGGCAGGAGCAATAGTGAGGAAAGAGGACTATGTAAGAGGGGAGGGTGCCTCAATTGAAGGTCTGGAAAGCCACAAGACAGAAATTTTCTTCTAAAAAGGCACAGCCGAAGCAAATGGATTTCCTCTTTGCAGGGCTGAATCCACAACCCATTTTGACACCCAAGAGACCACAATCTGAGACTTTATTTTAAAAGCAGATTAACTTGCTCAAAAGGGTTAGGTCTTCTAATGTAGTCATAATCTTGACTAATACAAACATATATAATTTGTTTAATATTGTTAAATGTAGAAATGAATTCATGCTTAAAGATTTCCGTGAACTTAATTTTTCACTTAATGCAATATTACTAAGATTTAACCATATTATTACCTGTTTTTATAGTGGTTCGTTTTGACTACCTTTTTGTTCGGGGCTGCAAACATTGCACAGCTCCCCGTTGCCTGGAGGCAGAATGCCTTGGGACAGAGGGAGGTGGAGTAGGTCACTGAATGATGGGTTGCTTGGAGTTTAGAGGGAGGTGGCGGTTCAAGCTCCTGCCAAGCGTGCCAGGCGTTGCACCTGTGCCCTGAGTTTACACTTTTGTAACCTTTGGATTGTCATTGTAACTGTCCTAACTCCCTCTTGTGGCTTCTGAGTATAAATTTGCTGTAACATTTGTGATCTGTACTGCAATTCGGCCTTTACCGAGGTGAAGTGCTGCAACTGCAGTCACTGGCCAGTTTAATAAAGGCTCACAAATTTTTATCTCTGTCTGGTGATCGTCTCTTGTGGGTCGCCCCATAACACTTTTGTCAGAAGCACAGACTGCCTTTTTCTGGCCCTGACTGTGGCTCACCTTTTCCTTAAAAAGAAAGAAAGAAAGAGAGAGAGAGAGAGAGAGAGAGAGAGAGAGAGAGAGAGAGAGAGAGAGAGAGAGAGAGAGAGAAAGAGAGAGAGAAAGAAAGAAAAGAAAGAAAAGAAAAGAAAAGAAAAGAAAAGAAAAGAAAAGAAAAGAAAAGAAAAGAAAAGAAAAGAAGAAAGAGAAAAAGAAAAGAAAAAGAAAAGAAAAACAAAATGAAGCAAAACAAAAAAGAATCTAAGACAAGCTGAGACAGTGAGTGCCCTGCCCCCAGAGCCTCCAGGCCTCCCTCATCTTCCCTCCACCCCCACCTGGGCTGCACCTGCAGGCCACATTGGGGCAGAGGTGCCCAGCCTGCCCATGGAGATATGGAGACTGACTATTTCTGCCTTTTGTAAAGTGATTGCCATCCACAACACCTCCCTGCATTTTTGCTCACTGGAGTCCAAGAAATGGGGTGGATGGCTTTACCCAGAAAAGTGTCTAACCATAACTATTTTTTTTAAATGAAAAAAAAAATGTTTGAAGAAGAGAAAAATAAGAATATCACTCTGTGCATATGCTACAGTTTATTCTTCCTTTCTCCTGTTGATGGGCATTTTGGTTGATTCCAGCTGTTTGCAATGAAAATCATTTTTAAAAATTAAGAAGTATTAAAATATTAAATATTTCCACTCCCACCACTCAGAGATAGTTACTACTAACATTTTTAATATATATTCTTTTAAGACCTTGCTATATAATTTTTATACAGTTAGGATTCTATTTTACAAATATTGATTTGTAATGTCAAATTGCTTTCCTAAAAAATAGATCTAATTTATATCTCTGCAATCAGAGGATGAGAGGGCCCATCCATTCAAGCCCCAGACTTAAAAGGATTATCTTTATTTTAAATATATGACTAGTTGATCAACAAAGGCCTTGCCTTATTTTCTATTTGCATTTCTTTAATATTAGTAAGTAAACATTGTTTCCAAGTGACTTTAAATTTAATTTCCCCCAAACACAGGAACCATAAAGAAAAAGCCATCAACTTTGCTTTCATATCAGTATCAGTTTTAATGGGATATTTATATACCTCTCAGTCATTATGTTAGTTTGTTTGAACAGATTTCATGGACATTTTAAGTTAAGTTCAGTATTTTAATGCTATACAAATAATTGAAATAATGGACCTAATTATGGACTCATGCCTATATCACTTTACCCCCCTATTTTTGCTGGCAAATCACCTTCTATTTTTGTGAAAAGAATTACCTGTGGAAACACATTGTTTTTAATCATGCCATTCAAACTTATCCACAGCCCTAGCTGGTTTTGCTCAGTGGATAGAGCATTGGCCCATGGACTGAAGAGTCCTGGGTTTGAGTCAAGTAAAGGGCACATACCTCAGTTACAAGCTCCATTCCAGGCCCTGGTTGGGGCACATGCAGGAGGTCTCTCTCACAGATGTTTCTCTCTCTGTATCTCTCCCTGTCCCTTCCACTCTCTCTAAAAATCAATGGAGAATATTCTTGGGTGAGGATTAACAAAATAAATAAGTAAACAAACAAAGTCTATCCAGGAAGTAAAATATTTTATTAGCCCATTAATGTTATTGTTACAGAATTTACCAGGCGACCGGAAAATACAGGGGCAATCGGAGATTCAGGAAACCTTCTTTGTTTTCAGATGTACTAGTACAGTGGTTAGCAAAATGTGGCTCTCGAGCCACATGTGGCTCTTTGGCCCCTTGAGTGTGGCTCTTACACAAAATACCATGCATGGGCACGCACGTACAGTGCGATTGAAACTTCATGGCCCATGTGCAGAAGAGGGAACTTTAGAAGACTAACCCGTGGTGGAAAATGTATAATAACATTTAATTTTTCAGCCCCGTCAACAAATAAGTTGTTTAGATGAGCATATATTCAACAAAACTGAAAGATGTTTCTATTTTTTTAATTAGTTTTCCAGAAAACTTCTTAAAGTATTATATATTCTTTTAGAAAATATAAATTAATCTTTTCTTGGTTAAGATAATCCTTATATATAATACACATTCATTGTGATATATATATATATATATAAATTATTTTACAGTGTTCAAAGAGGGATTAATAAAATTTGAAAACAATAAAACTCACCTCCAACAATAGTCCAGCCTGCTGTTTTTCCTACTAGTAGTAAGTTTTTACTAGTTTTTATTTCTTTTCTCCCATTACCACTATACCATCAACCTCAACTTTCCCCTTCTGTTAGTAGCTATCCTTTGCTTTGCTTTTCTGTGAATTTTTTTTCTGGAACTGAACATATCCTGGGGCACCATACTAATGAAATCCGTCATTTTGTGGATTTTCTTTCTTTCTTCCTTTCTCTCCTCTCTCTCTCTCTCTCTCTCTCTCTCTCTCTCTCTCTCTCTCTCTCTCTCTCTCCTCTCCCTGTCTCATAGCACAGTAATGTGAATGCTTTCAGACAGTGAACCATTTCCTCCAACCTTTTAAAATTTTTGTAGAGTTGGCATTTGGAGTTGCAGAGAATTGGGAGTTAATGGCTGGGTGAGGTGGATATTACCTGACAAAATGGCGATCAGAAGTGCTATGCTTCATCTTGTTTGTGTCCCTTGCACTTAGCATAATGCTTGGCACATAATAAAACTTCAATGAATGTTGAATGAATGGATGGATAAATTTTATATGGAAGCACTCGTGTTCCACAGGAGGAATCATTTTCTTCTTTTTCCAAAGCTCCTCCCTAAAATAGGAAATTCAATCAAGTCCCCCATCTTCCCACGGAACTAGAAGGGAAGAAGCTGCTGCTTGCCCTCCACTTCTCACCGGCTCTTTGCTGTGTCTGGTGAGGTGGTGGGAGACTGAGGGATTGTTCCATCTTTCCTTCATGACCTGTGAACTCTCATAAAGGCCACATCTCTTTGTTTCTCCAGAGGTTGTCCTCTGTGAGCTGTGTTTCTCACCTTTCAATCCTACGTCTTCCAATCAAAAGGCACACCAGGTAGCCGGCCCTGTGGGAGCAGCTCATGCTCTGCCTGGGACTCTGCATTTACTCATCACGGGGAAGGAGCAGCCAGAAGCCCTCTTGGCCACCGGCGCACACACAGCCATGCCACTCATACATGATCCCCACCCTCCTGTGTATGTTCTTAATCTCCACTCAGAGGAGAGCGTAGTATCAATAATTGGTTCCTTCAACCTCATTCGTAGCAATAACAGTTGAAAGCATCATAGAGCCTATGAACAGAAGGTTTTCACGGCAGGTGGAGCACGAAGAAAGATAGCTGTGAATTAGTCCCTCAGAAAGACTGTCTTCTGGCAAATTCTTGTGGCTTTCTCTGCGGGGCCCAGAGAAACTGCTTTATGATAGTCCAGTCCCTTCTTCCTTCCCTTGTTCCCCCTCCTCCCCCAGATGCACAGGGAATTTCTCCGAGTTCTGGATGTGATCATTTCTCCCTGGGACATGTGGAAAGGCAAACAAATGTCAGATTTTAAAATGTATTTGTACATTTAAAAAAATGAAATTTAACCCAACTTTTCTGATCATTGCAAAAAAGGGCAAAAATCAAATAGGCCTTTGTTTCTAACATTGGAGATTACTGGTGGCCAACTGTACCCTACCTCCAGAATCAGCGTGGAGTATCTTGCAGCTGGAGCCTGGTCACAGGCTCCGATGGCAGGGGAAGGCTCCCTCAGATGGAGCAGGAAATGCAGGAATTGGATCGACGGAGTGTTACTGGGCTTAGCATCTGTTAAGGGCAGGGAGCAAGGTCCCGCAGAGTGTGTGAGTCCACCAGACCCACTTTGTATCCCCTGGCCTCTCAGAAAATGTGGTTGTTGGAGAGAATTTTGACAGAATACAATGAGGTGGTGGTTGGTATGTATATGCAAAAAAAAAAAAAAAAAAAAAAAAAAAAAAAAAAAAAGAAATACATGCAAATGAAATAGAAAACCTAGGCAAGTTTAGGACCTTGGGGTGACTAAGATTCTGTACACAAATTCTTATTCTCTTTTGAGAACATAATTCTTCACAGGGGCAATATTGCCTTCAAGGTAGGGGACAGGAATTGGTTCTTGAGGATCCAAAAAATCATACTCCTTTTATGAATAAAGCAGATGTACACAAAGAGATATGCAATATATCTGTGGTATTAAAATGTCATGATGGGAGTCTTTAGAAAAATATGTCTTAAAAGGCTCCTTATGGAATGCTAATGGGAAAAAAAAGATTGAGAATGACTTTTTAAGTCTTATCTTTGTATGCCTTTTAAAAATCATGGAAATGGTGTTGTTGCATTTTCTTACTATAAAAATAACACATTTCCATTAGAAAAACAAACATAGAAAAGGAAGGACTGGCCCTTTCCTTCCCAGGAGCATGCCTATGCCTTCCTTCCTGCTCAGGCATGCATCTCCTAAACCCTAAGGGTCCCCAGGAGACTGCAACCAGGGAAGCAATGGGCAGTGACATCTGGTCCCTGGCTAACCCCCTGAGCCAGGCTCCAACGCCCCCTTTTTCTGAGCGAAAGCAGCCTGGTCTTGGTTCATTTCTTTCCTATAGCATTATTAGAGAACCAAAGCAGCCCAGACAGGCTCCCCTGTTGCTTCTTCTCCTGACCCCAGTTTTATTTATTTTTAAATATATATATTTTATTGATTTTTACAGAGAGGAAGGGAGAGAGACAGAGAGCTAGAAACATTGACCAACTGCCTCTTGCACACCCCCTACTGGGGATGTGCCCGCAACCAACGTACATGCCCCTCACTGGAATCGAACCCGGGACCTTTCAGTCCGCAGACCGATGCTCTACCACTGAGCCAAACCGGTTTCGGCCTGACCCCAGTTTTAATAAACGTGCTCTCAAAATAAATAAATAAACAAATAAATAAAAGATTGGCAAAAGTTCCACCATCCAGAGATCACTAATACACATTTAGGGTGTGTATATAAGGACATACACACAAACACAATTTTTCTATAGCTATATTTACATTTGCCAAGATGGAATTGCACAATATTTACTATTTTATAAATGTTTCCACTTAAAATTACAGTTAGTTTTCTGTACAACAAAGATAAATTATAGCATAGTTTTAATGCCTGCATGATATTCCATGATATAGTTATATCATAATATATTTAATCAGTCTCAGTTGATAGAACTTCATGTTACAGCAATGTTTGTAACAGTAAGCTTTGTACAGTCATCACTGCTGTGCTGACTACCCTGTACTTTTATTATTTTTTAAGATAAATTTATGAGAGAGGAAGAGTTAAAGTCTACATGTAGAGGGCCAAATGGGAAGACACCTGGACATTCTTTAGATTGTTGCTGACTGGGCCAGGGATATTGGCAGAGTCATGTCAGTTGCACTCCCACCCTGGGAGTGTGGAGATGTTCTTAGTTCCTGGCTTGTGTTTGTCCAGGAGGAAGGAGTGGGTGGAACCTGGGCTCTCCTAGGCTTCTTGTTTTCCTGTGAAACCCCTTGTTGGATTGGAGTATAAATAGATGTGCTGCATAGTTTAGGAGGTTGTCAGTGTGTCTCTCCAGCAGAGGAGGTTGGTGGCCCTCCCAGCTCCCAACTTGAAATCTATCTCTGTGTCTACTCTCTTTATTTCTAATATTTCTCAATCCTTGGCCACCTCCACTTAGAACCGGTTCGTTCATCTCTCTTTCCATGCAGGACGTGGAAAAGGGAGATCCCCGCCATCAGGCCCCCGCATTCTGGAGGAAGAGTTAAAGTCTATGCACTATCTTCAAAGCATTGATGCATGTACCAAGCAATATGTATCTCTTTACATCAATAAATAGACTTCCACCATTATATTAATGTCTTCATAATACTCCATGGTATGAAATAACATCATTTTTTAAACCAACATAATATTAAAATTATATGCCAACTCCAGGGTGTTTTTAATTCTCTCAGTGATCAATGTTTAGGGTCATCTACTGTAAGTTGAGCAACTACTCCTTAACTTTACTCTAAAAATCATAACTCCATGGACGTGGCTCCATGAGGACAAGGTCAAATTCAAAATATTAAGGAGTTGACTGTCATCATCATTTGTTTAGAGCTTTCAGGTTGTAAAGTGCTTTGTTTTCATATGTAGTCACATCACCTCCTCAATCCTGTAAAGTACTTGTGATTTTTATCTGGTTTTACAGAACTGAGGAAAGTGGGTCTGAAAGAGAAAGTAACTTGGAAAAGTTATGCCAATAGTCAGGGCGAAGTTCTTTTTTTTTTTTTCTTTATTGATTAAGTTATTACATATGTGTCTTTATCCCCCCTTTAACTCCTCACCCCTCTCCCCCTCCCCCCCCCCCGACTCATGCCATCACCACCCTGGTGTCTGTGTACATTGGTTATGTTTATATGCATACTTACAAGTCCTTTGGTTGATCTCACCCCTTATCCCCACCCTCCCATACCTTCCCTCTAATGTTTGAGCATCTGATTGATGCCTCTCTGCCTCTGGATCTGTTTTTGTTGCTCATTATATTCCACAAATGAGTGAGATCATGTGATATTTATATTTCTCTCACTGGCTTATTTTGTTTAGCATAATGCTTTCCATGTCCATCCATGTTGTTGCAAATGGTAGGAGTACCTTCCTTTTTATAGCAGCATAGTATTCCACTGTGTGGATATGCCACAGTTTTCTAATCCACTCATCTGCTGATGGGCACCTAGGCTGTTTCCAAATCTTAGCTATTCTGAATTGTGCTGCTATGAACATAGGAGTGCATATATCCTTTCTGATGGGTGTTTCTAGTTTCTTGGGACATATTCCTAGAAGTGGGATCACTGGGTCAAATAGCAGTTCCATTTTTAGATTTTTAAGGAAACTCCATATTGTCTTCTACAGTGGCTGCACCAGTCTGCATTCCACCAGCAGTGCACCAGGGTTCCTTTTTCTCAGGGCGAAGTTCTTGAAGCTGTAGAAAATCCTGAGTGTTGTAATGGCTTCCTTGAAAAATAATTCCCACTGTACTAACCAGTGAAGCTTTGTTTTCTATTCGATTTGGTTGGGGGAAGTCTAAACCTAAATCTCTTGTCTCAAGTCTATTTGTTTGGTAATTTGAATTATTGCAATCTCAAAAAGTTGCTCAAATATTTTTGTTTATTTTTATTGTTTTCATTCTCTTTTCATAACTCAGTATGCATTTTCATCTTTACCCCTATGCATAAATGTATCTGCTTTTAGGTCAGCTACAGAAAACTAATGCTCTTCTTCCTCCCAAATGGTCCCAGGGCCACAAGGCCCTCTTCAGTGTACCTGTGTCTTTCTGTGATACTGACACAGCAATACATTATTAAAGTGGGAAAATCACAGTTTGTCCTTGTTCTTCTTCCACTTTTCCTCCAGCCCCATTCTCTTTATAACCACCCCCCTTGCAGCTCTCAGGACCTCAACAAACATGGATATTTTAGGGCCAAGTTAAATTACAGGGAAAATTTTGTTTTTATGCCTCTTCACTTAATCTGTCTTTTAACATGACCCAGCTCAACATGAAGATATTTTTTCTGGAGTTTACTCCTCATGACTGGACCCCGGAGTCCTTTGCGGGGCTCCGGCTGCAGCAGCTCCTCAGCCACGAGGCCTCCGGTGTCTTTCAGAGCACAGATGGCGTGCTCAGTGGGGGAGGCGCCAAGCAGATGTGAGCAGCTATCTTCAAGCTGTGTGGGAGAAGGCACAGGGCCTGGGCTCCGGGAAAGCAGAAAAGGACCCGATTCCTAATCCCAGCCTCCTCACATCTAGCAAAGGGCAATCTTCTGACAACCAACAGCCGAGTTGCAAATAGCATGTGACGTGTGGGCTTCTACAGAGTGGCAAAAGAGGTGGCCTCTCCTTCCTTCACGCTCGGCTCACCCATCATTATGTTTGGGCGATTTGGTGGTGGGGAGGAGGGGCTTGGCTCTTTGGGAAACCCTGTGGAAATCTTCCGTCCACTTTCGCACTGAATCTTTTTAAGTCTCAGTGCTGTTTATATCTGTGGAGAGCAGTGCGTTTTGTTTCTTGGTTACTTAAAGGAGTTGTCTTCAACTCTGTGGCTCAGGGGAAGAAGCCTTCTCTTTTTAGTGTCCCTCCATCTTCTCCTTCTCTCCCTTATCTCATCCCCTACTTTCTTCACACAATACCTTTCTCTGCGGTTTTTTCTTTTTTCTTTTTTCAGTCTTCAAAGTTCTCTGACATATATTATCTTGTCACCAAAAGTATTCTGGTACACCTACCTGTAAACCCCACCTGTAACCATAATGTCATGTTATGTGATGAATTCTGTAGGTAACTTGATCCCAACAGTTTTTTATCCCCTGCCTGCCAGAGGCCAAAGCATAACAGTATTAGCATAAAAGACATAAAAAGGCCAATGGACCTTGATATTCAGCAGGGCTGCAATCAGCACAAGTTTGCTCCTCCTGTGTTGCGATGGCTTGAGGCAATTTCCTGATCTGATCATCTTTACATTGTATACCAAACTTTACCTTTGATCTGCCTGTATGCATTGCTAAAGGTCAAGTGTGTCTTCACAGTGAATAAAAAGCAGACGGGCCAAAACTGGTTTGGCTCAGTGGATAGAGCATCGGCCTGCGGTCTGAAAGGTCCCAAGTTTGATTCTGGTCAAGGGGCATGTACATTGGTTGTGGGCACATCCCCAGTAGGGGGTATGCAGGAGGCAGCTGGTCGATTTTTCTCACTCGTGGATGTTTCTAGCTCTCTATCCCTCTCTCTTCCTCTCTGTAAAAAAAAAAAAAAAAAAAAAGAAAATCAATAAAATATATTTAAACATAAATAAATAAAAAGCAGGTGGACCCAGACTCGTGGAGACACTTCATGAAAGAGGTTTTCACCTGGCCCCCCATGTCTTCAAAGTTCGTATTTCTTGTATAGTGTATTCACAGTGTGTCTCGGCCCTCCTGCAAATCATCCTGAACTCGCAATGCAGGTTGTGGCCCTGCCCCTCCCGCAAGCGTGAGATGAGAACTACCAGGGATTAAGTTTGTGACTGCTTTTCTTCAGTGCCAAACACTGAGAGACCTTGTACGAGTCTCCAGTCTTCTCATGTTCCTGACTCTTTGCTGATTAGCTCTTCCTTCCCCTGTAATAGAAGCTTTGAAAACAGGAAAAATAGCAGTTTCCTGTTCCGCCTGGACTGTTTATTATGTTTAATTAACTCCTCTATAGTGATTTCTATTTTTGTTGGCCAAGATAAAATTCAAAAGCAAAAATTTAGTCTTCAGCAGTGGTTAAATTCTAAACTATTCACCAAATTAGGTTTGGCCTTTGTGACTCACCCCAGAAAACAACTCCATAGCCTTTTAGTTACCCTTAAGAGTGGTAGCATTGTGACTACTTGCTCACCAAAGTCATTTAAGTTTCAATGATGGAAGTGAAAAGGCAAATCTGTCTCCATCAGTGTCTGTGACTAACAAAAAGAGAAAATGATGGGGTAGGCAAAGTAAGTTTCAAATCATAACAAAAATTTAGGGTCCAATGCACAAAGAATTAATAGGATTTTAGGGACTTTTCTTTTCCTTTTTATTGATTAATGTATTACATATGTGTCCTTATTTCCCCATTGCCCCCCATCCCCACTAATGCCCACACACACCCCCTGTTGTCTGTGTCTATTGGTTATGCTTATATGCATGCATATAAATCTTTTGGTTGATCTCTAGCCCTTACCTCCCCTACCTTCCCTCTGAGGTTTGATGGTCTGATCAATGCTTCTCTGTCTTTGTATCTGTTTTTGTTCATCAGTTTGTTGTTCATTATATTCTACAAATGAGTAAGAGCATGTGATACTTATCTTTCTCCAACTGACTTATTTCGCTTAGCACAATGCTTTCCAACTCCATCCATGATGTTGCAAATGGTAAGAGTTCCTTTTTTTAACACGTAGTATTTCATTATGTAGATGTAACACAGTTTCCTAATCCACTCATCTGCTGCTGGGCACTTAAGCTGTTTCCAAATCTTAGCTATTGTAAATTGTGCTGCTATGAATATAGGGTTGCATATATCCTTTCTAATTGTTGTTTCTAGTCTCTTGGAATATATTTCTAGAAGTGGGATCACTGGGTTAGGGATTTTCTTCACCTGAAATGAAGATTTAAATAAATGATTGGCCGAAACCGTTTGGCTCAGTGGGTAGAGTATCAGTCTGCAGACTGGGGGTCCCGGGTTCGATTCCAGTCAAGGGCATGTACCTTAGTTGCGGGCACATCTCCAGTGGGGGGCGTACAGGAGGCAGCTGATTGACGACTCTCTCTCATCGATGTTTCTAAGTCTCTACCTTTCTCCCTTCCTCTCTGTAAAAAAAAAAAAATCAATAAAATATATTTTTATAAATAAATAAATAAATAAATGACTGACCAGTATGTCCAGAGTTTCTGGTTTGCTCCTGTGTGTCTCTCAGATGCTCAGCCACATGAAAAATATCTTGAAAGTGCCTTTCTGAAAGACACTAATCTTCCAGAAGGGTTTCCTTCACTGTGAGAACACCACAGTCACAGGCATCGGGCAGTTGGGCAGAAGCCACCTCATCCTGCAGGCAGCATCCAGAACCAGCAAATCAGAACCATCTACTGTCTCAGTTCAGCTGGCTGAGGCAGATTCTTTTGGTGGTAAATTGAGAAAGCCCAATTCAAGATTGCTAAAGGGAAAGAAGATTTTATTAGCTTAAGAGGTGAAAGTTCTAGGGAGAGCTGGCTTCAGTAACTGACTAGATTCAAAGGCTCATCTCACTCTATCTCTTAGTTCTGCTTTGCTCTGTTTTGGCTCCATTCTTAGCTTCTTGCCTCATGGGGGCAAGATGGCTGCCAGAAGTTGGTGGCTTTTATCCTCTCCTCTCATTAGTTCCAGTTGGAAAAGCCACATTTCTCTCAAGAGTTTCAAACTTTTAAGAAGTTCTGGAATTGAATCATGTTTTTAGCAAAGTACTGTTTTGGGGATGAGTGAAGGGAAAGTCTCTAAGTTGTGAGGTTTTTAGTCTGTGTGATGCGTTTGGGAAGTTTGGGACTGTTACCTTTTATGTTCCACAGGATGCTTTCCCACAGGATTCCTGGGAGTCAGCTTTCAGTGTGTGCCACGTTGGCTGACTTTAGGTTGGCCCCTTATTCTGCTATAATTTTCTGCCTTCTTAATTGTGAAACAGAGAGGATGGACCAGTTATTTCAAATTCCTTTGAGTTCTAGCATTCCATTTCTACTAATGCATTTCATATTTTAAAATTCAGAAAAGGTACTGGAGCCATTGAGAAGGGGCCACTGACTGTTTTCAGTTATCCTTGAACCTGGATTTGGGGTGATAGCCATGCTCCGTCATCCAATCACTAGGCTCTAGGGCTCTGCAGTGACGTGGTAAACTGGCAGTCGGCATCTTTGCTTCTTCCTTCTGGTACACTATCATAAACTCCTGAAGTTGGATTTTTTTTTTTTTAATAACATTTCCAGGCTTCCCCACAGCCAGGCTTCTGAATGAATTAGGTTCTGCTAATTAGATGCTCTTGGTGGAGATTTTGAAAGCAAAAGTGAGGCAGGGCTGTCTCCCTGCTACTGGCCTGGAAGTTCTGGGCTTTTCTGCAGGGGCAGCTTCCTTGTGTCTAGGAAGGAGAAGGCAGGACAGGGAAAAGCCCTGCTGCCCGATCCCTGGCCCAGCAACAGTGCAGGTTCCTGAATGCAGCCTCTGCACTGCAGCTTCCATCCCTCACTTTCCTGACTGAGATGGAGGATGCAGCTCCCCGGGCATAGTGCTGCTCTGGAGGCTTGTCCTGAAGGCCCAGCCTGGAGGCCCTCCTCTACCCGGCCACAGATATCATGATTCCCTCATTCCTTGTAGAACGTCTGGCTAGAAATCTAGAGATTTCTCTTTCCATCAACTGAGCCCTTACTGGTGTAGCCTCTAACCTATGTTCAGATAAAGGGAATGATTATTAAAGTTTTAAAATTTATTGCATCTTTATTCCAAATCATTAGAAGACCCATAGTTCCCGAGTGTATGAGTGTGTGTGTGTGTGTGTGTGTGTGTGTGAGAGAGAGAGAGAGAGAGAGAGAGAGATCATAAGGGATTGCCACACAATTGTGCAAGCAAAGATCTGCTTGCTGTCTGGATGCTGGAGTAGCTGGTGATGTAGGTCAGTCCAAACCCGAAGGCCTGAGAACCAGGGACCCAAAGCCCAAGAACCAGCAGCACAAATTACTCAAGGCAGGAGACAATGGTGGCCCAGCTCAAGCCAAGAGCAAATTTGCTTTTCCTCTACCATTTTTGTTCTCTTTGGGCCCCCAAAGGTTTGATGATGCCCACCCACACTTTTGAGGGTCATCTGCGTTACTCAGTTCACCAATACAAATGTTAATCTCTGCCTCCAGAAACACACTCACAGACACACCCAGAAATAATACATTATCAGCTTTCTGGATATCCCTTGGCCCAGCCAAGTTGTCATATAAAACTAACCATCACACCAAGAAACAGAACTCTCTACATAAAGAATCTCTCTTCCTCTGCCCAACCCATTACTCTTAGGACTAAATATTCCTTTAGCAAAAGTATAAATAGGGCTTAGGCATACTAAGATTGGAACAATTTGCCCTAAATTCAGACACATTACTGGGCAAAGGAGTTAACCATAATGTATAACATTGAGTAATGCCAATGACTTTCAAATCCACATTTGAGACACAAAATGCATTTGTAAAACCAAGGACTCATATCTATATTAACAAAAGGGTAATATGCTAATTAGACTGGATAGACCAGATGTCTTTCAGACATCCTTCTGGACAAAGCTGCAATGGCCCCGAGGACTGAGGAGGGCCAGCAGCCCCAGTGGCTGGCTGTGGCAGAAGCAGGGGGGTGATAGGGGTGGCGCCTTCCCCTGATTGGCCCAGACTGTGGGGGGCGGGGCTAAGCCATCAGTAAGACATCCCCTGAGGACTCCTGGACTGTGAGAGGGGGCAGGCTGGGATGAGGGGCCACCCCTCAGCACCTCCTCCCCTCCCCTCCCCCCCCCCCCCCCCCAAGCACGATTTTTCGTGTATGGGGCCTCTAGTTTAGACATAAAACCAGATCTTTCAAAGATTACAAAGGAATGATTTTCCTAGCCTCTTCACTTTTTGTAGAAAACTATTGGTTTTTACCCAGGACTTCCCCACCAGAAAAGTTAGGAGTTTGAGCTTATTTTTATTTGCTTCTTGTTGTTTTTGGAGGGGAGGGTGGGCTGTCATTCTTTAAATTTATTTTTTGAAGATTTCAGAAGAATACAACTATAAAATTTTTGCTAAAATTTTCATGAAACTTTATACACCAGTGGATTTCCTTTTGTCCACAAAACAGTGAGAAGAGAACCCCAACAGCCAATGCAGTCTAGGTAAAGACTCTTCAGAGAAGAATTTCAGATACCTCTAGGGCAACACAGTCCATTCAGCCCTTTCATTTTATACAGAAAGTGGCCTCCTAAGGCCGTGTGCACTCAAAGTGGATGCATCGAAGCCCACCCATTGTACTGTTTGCCCAGACAAATCACCTCCTCACCCCCATTTCCAAGTTTATGGAGCTTGTAATGAGGGGGACTATTGGGAGAGACCCTTGTTTAATAATTAAGCAGGATTAACAGAAATGTCCTGGCAGCCGATGGCTTTGGATAAAGTGCCTTGGAAGTAAACAAAGAGGAAATGAATGGAAAGGAAAAGAAAAGAATAAGAAAGTGCCATTCAAAGAGTTAGGGCCTCAGCACCAGGAAGCTGTTCTACCTTTTCAAGTTCAGAACAGCCACAAAACAAGAGTTCAATTAATGCTCCACTTTGTGTGTGTGTGTGTGTGTGTGTTTTCCTATTCCTCTCTCCCCTCCCCCCAATCTTTAAGTTTTCTCTGAGGAAGAGAGAAAACACACACACAACAGCAAGCAAACCAGACTTTCTATTTTCTGCCTAACTGGATTGATGTTCCCTTTGAACTCTCTGAGGGCAGATTCAGCAGTCACAAATAAACATTTCTTCCTGTTAGAATGTGGAGGTCGCTTTCCCCTTCTCCTTGAGCTTTCCTTGTCCATGACAATAATTCAATGGCCAGCAAAGAGTTGTGCTAGAAACTTCCTCTTGCTCTAATGGAACAGGCCTAAACTACATCTCTGAGCAACTGGATTCTTGGTGAGCCACTAGCTACTGAGTATTCTTTCCAACAGCTGGATTTGAGATGTGTCCTGGACGCCTATAGTCACCGTGGGGCATGTAAAGGAGCATAGCCACACAGGGGATCTGAAATTACACTACCGGAGAGGCATTCTGTGGCTCATGTACACCTGTGATGTCTCAGAAGCTGACATCACACATTCATTCACTCAACAGTTTTCTTAGCAAGATACTGCTTGGGGCTGAGAACCCGAATGAGCGAAAGGAGGTTGAAGGGGAGAAAGAAGAAGAAGAAAAAGGATGTCTTTGGAAGAAGGATCCTATAGGAAAGTCAAAGAGATTGACCTATGGGTGCTGAGTCACAAATAGAGAAAGTGCTGGAGTATCAGGGTTAAAAGAAACACAGCAAGCCCTAGCTGGTTTGGCTCAGTGGACAGAGCATTGGCCTGCAGATTGAAGGGTCCCTGGTTGTGGGCTCAATCCCCAGTGGGGGGCATGCAGAAGGCAGCCAATCAATGATTCTCTCTCATCATTGATGTTTCTATCTCTCTCTCCCTCTCCCCTCTTCTCTAAAATCAATAAAAATATATATTAAAAATTTTTTAAAGAAAAGAAACACAGCCATTCCTTTTTAATAATTTATTTACCTTTTTCTTTTTCAAATGGATGGCAAAGGGGTTCTGAAAAAATGCTGAGCCCTTATAATTTCTATCTGTGGCAACATTTTATCTAACTTTAGTAAACTGCAGCAGCTAACAGAGTGGGAATGTCAGTGGCACTTCCTGATCTGCACAAACCTCATAAAAAGTTTGTTGTTCACAGGCAGCTTTTTACCGGTGGGGAGGGGGGGGGTAGAGAGGGGATGGGGTAGACAAGAGGAGAGAGGGGCACAGGAAGGAAAATGCTTCTTGAGATAAATTCAGACAATTAAATTTCCACCACACAGGCACCAACCTCAGGAAAGATTTCAATAGAATAAATAATCTTGAGCTCAGAAACCTTGACGCAGAGCCTGTGAAATCAAGGTCTGGAAAATTCAGACAGGAAAAGTTCTATACATGGCACCACTGCTTTTGGCAAGGAACTAGCAAATTAAAATCAAATGCTGCACAGACAGGCAACTTCTAAGCAATTTCAAATACAGTCATAATTCATCTCTAGTCAGGTTGTGAGATTTTCATAAAAGCAACAGGAAAAGTTCTTGCGGGAAAGAGCACTTCTAACTTCCATTGTTCTGCAGACACTCCCACTCAGGCAGCGATTTCCCCCCACAGTTCCTAAGTGGGAGTCTGTTTACGGAACTGGAGGAAAGGTAAGCCGTATTCATTTATCCCTGTAAAGAAGAAGTGTGATTATTTAATTGTTATGCAACTCTGGACAGCTGATATGAAAGCACACTTGTTTGTGTGATTTAGCAGAAGTTGTACTTTCTTAGCTTCCCATCCAAATAACTGGGAAACAAATGCACATGGGGGTCCCGGCTCGCCTCTCGGCATTGAGATGGCTTGCAGGTTGAGGACGCACTGTGCAAAGTATTCAATTTGTTTCTGTGTCTAAATAGGCATCTGCAAAATGAGAAGGGGGTTTTGAAACTAATTATACAAGCCTGGATGTTGCTATAAAGGTACATAAACTTCCCCCTAAACTGCTGTCATCCACAAACATTTTGGGACACATAATAATAGCAACCATTATTCCAGAGTATCGATCTAAAGTCAATGACTGTGACCCAAACTTGATTAGACTAATCATTTAATGTTTACCAAGGCTACTCTCACTCCTATAAGTTCTAGAACTTCAGACTAGGGCCACAAACACCAGTGTTTTAGGTAAACAGTAAAGCTTATAAAAAATAGTACAACCGAAACAGGTTTGGTTCAATGGATAGTGCGTCGGCCTGCGGACTGAAAGGTCCCAGGTTCGATTCTGGTCAAGGGTATGTATTGTACCTTGGTTGCGGGCACATCCCCAATAGGGGATGTGCAAAAGGCTTCTGATCGATGATTCTCTCTCATTGATGCTTCTAACTCTCTATCCCTCTCTCTTCCCTCTCTGTAAAAAAAAAAAAAAAAAAAAAAAAAAAAAAAAAAAAAAAAAAAAAGCCAATAAAATATATTTTTTTAAAAAGTAGTTCTGAGCAGGTTTTATGTGTAGTTTTTTAAAATTTTGAGATAATTATGAACTCACCAGATTTACTAAATATGTAGGAGAGGACCCTTATAACCTGCACCCAACTCCCCGAAATGATAACATCTTATATATTATCAAAGCTAAAAAACTGGCATAGGCACAATCCCATTCACTAGATACTGCTAACTAGATCAGACCTTACAGGGATTAGAACAGGTTTAAACCTATTTGAACACAGCTGGAGGGAACTTGAATCATTTGCATGAATTTATCCTTGGGGTAACGGTATAGAAAATTGAGGTGACTGCATCAGACCTAGATATTTGGGCAAATTATTTTTTCACTAAGCCTTAGTTTGTTCATCTGTAGGATAGAAATAATAATACAACCCAAGTAAGTTGGACACATTTTCAGTCCAGTGAGAGCAGCATAGTTTAGGAACCCCAACTATAATAGTGTCCTTTGTTCCCTCATGAAATCTTATGCTTCTGTTGTCAAAATCAGCCTGGTTCTTCACACACACACACACACACACACACGCCCTAGGCCTCCTCAGGCTGCTCCTGTCTCTTGACAAAAGTACATCCTCAAAATATTTGCAGCATGAAATTTCAACTCCCTTATGCATTTAATGCCTCCTCTCTTAGAAGCAGCTCCCTAGGCCAAGAGAGTGACTTGAAAACTTTGGGCCTGCTCTTCTCCATGAAGCCATCCTCCACCCAGCCATCTAGCTCGCCTGGACTCTTTATGCTCTTTATGCCACTGACACCTGAGCTGCAATTGAGGGCTGAGCTGGACTATCATCCCGTTCACTCCCCTCCCCTGGCTCTGACACTGGTAGTCTGAAGGAGGAAGAATCAGGTAGTTCCTGATTGTGGGCTTTCTGTCCGCCCTCCTTGCTACTTGCTACCATGTGCAGGTGTCCAATTTGCAGTGATTGTGGCTTTGGTTATGTTGACAATAAAACCCACATGGTCTTCTCCACCTCCTGTTTTTTATTGCGTCTCACAAATTTGTCTATTATAAGCCACCCTTCATGGTCTTTTTGGTACAGTGCCTGCCATGTCTTAATGCCTGATTAATAAAATTACAGTACTAACCCTCCTCTGGCCAGCAGCACTGGGCAGAGGGGGGATCTGGCATGGATTTCCTTAGGGCCTGGTCCCTTGCGGAGGTCCTGGGGTCAATGCCGTGCTGGTTGGAGATGGGGTAGAGAGAGTCAAGGGCCTCATGAGGGCTGTGTGGAGAGAATGGGGAGTTGGGGGAGGGGGTGAGTGTGCCCCTGCTGAAGGGAAGCCTGAGGTGTTCATGAAGAGCTTTATCCTTGGGACCAGCCTGTTTTATTTGCACCTTAGCTCTGCCACTGACCAGCTGTGTGCTAATGACAAATTCCTTAACCCTCCTTAGACTCTGTTTTCTCATCTATACATGGGGATAACAATACCTACCTCTTAGATCATATTATTGTGAAGATAATAAGTATCGTGGGCCTTAACCAAGGCAAATTTCCTGCCCACTCTAATCTTCCAGAAATAATATCTAAGCACAATTCAGCCTAGAGATGTTCATCTGTCACCTCAGGCACTGAGGGCCTAAGGACAGTTTATAAGGGTTTAGGACTCCCTTTCCGTTGACCTTCAGGTTGGGTGTCAAACTTAGCCTAGCATAGGCAGATTGGGACAAGAATGGCTGCAGGATGGCATTGCAGTGAGGAAACCGAGGCCGGGCACCCCGAGACCGTCAGTGAACGGTGTGGAGGCTTCACACTTGAGATGCAGGAGTGTGTTTTTCCAAAGCAGCGGAGAATGGGAAGATGCGGGCTGTATGGGACCGCGGGGGCACAGAGGTGTCAGGGGAGCCCGGCCCCGGGCGCACGGTCTCCCCGCGGCGCGCGGCCGCCAGGCGGCACCAGGGCCCCGGGAACCGGCCGCCGGCGCGGGCGGGGCGGGGCGGGCGCCGAGGGTTCGCGGTGGGCGGGGCGCGGCGCCAGCGCTGCGGGGACCCCACGGGGCGCGCGGCGGAGGGAGCGGCGGGGCTGCGGGGCCGGGAGGGGGCGCGGCCAATTGCACGGCGGGCCCGGCGCGCGCGGGCGGGGACATGGAGGCCGGCGCGGCCGCCCGCCGCCCCTGACGCGCCGCTCCGTCCCGGTGGTCGGTCGGCGAGGCCGGGCCGGCCGGGGCCCCCGGCGCGGAGATGGGCAGGCCGGCGGCGCTCCTGCTCTGCCTGCTGGGCTGCCACGTCTGGAAGGCGGTGACCAAGACGCTGCGGGACCCGGGCGCCGCAGCCCAAGGTGGGTGCGCGGCGCGGCGGCGGGCTTTGTGCGGCCCCGGCCTGCCGCAGCGCCCGCCGCATTGTCCGGGGAGCGGGGAGCCGGGCCTGTGGCCCTGCGCTGCGCCCGGAGGGGGCGGCGCCGCCCGGGGTCGCCCGGGACCTGGGGCCAGTGCGCCCGGGGGGCCGGGGACAGGTGGGGGTGCGGATGGCACCGGCTCGGCGGCTTCGGGGGCGCGCTCGGGTGCATCCGAATGTCCTTTTCTTTCCGCCTCGACGCGGGCACGCGGCTCCGTCGCCTCCTTCGCCCCGGCGACCCGGGCAGCTCCTCCGGGCTCGGGTGCCAGCAACCCGGACGCGAGGGCAGCTGCGCTGGACCCTTTTGTTGCGGCGGCGGCGAGGGGGTGGCCGCGGCCCCGGGCGTGTCCCCTGCCATTTGGGGGACTCCAGGGTCCGAGGCTGCTGCCAGCCGCCGGCCTGCCGCACGCAGTTCGGGAAAGTTTTGGGGGTCTCCTCCTCCTCCTCCTCCCCGTCCGACGTCTCCCCGGGGCCTTGAGGGACTTCCTCGTCGGCCCAGGAGCCGCTCCGGAAGGGGAGGAAGGATTGGAGTCGGGAGACCCCGAGCGCTCTGAAACAACAACTATCGTTTCCAGGGCTGCATGTCGCTAGCTCCTGCCTTTTGTCTAATCTTTGGCCTCTGCAAATCTGCTCTCCAGCCCTGGAGGTGATGCGGTCGCCTCTGAGAAAGGCCACGAGCCTGTCTTTTGTCTTTAAAATACGACTTTTTTTTTTTTTGAGGGGTGGGGAGTGGTGGGAGCCCCGAAGCCTCCTTTGCACGCATTGGTGCTTCTCCGTTGCCAGCCTTCTCCAAAGGGTGAGTGAAGCCTCCGCAGAGGAGCATCTGCAGGATGCCCTGCCGGCCTCCCCGGGCTTCTCAGGTCTCCCGCAAGGGCCCCCTGCAGCCCGCCCGCCCCCCTCCTCCCCGCGCCCCAGCTCCTTGCCATGTCCTTTCCGTGCTGAAAGGTGTGTGAACTGTGAAGTCAGTCCTGCCCACAGGATGAACCAAGATCGTTCCATCCAGTGTCCTCTTGCTCAGACCCTGCCTTACCCCCATCCTCACGCTCACTCTCTTCCCATATGACAAATGTCGGAGCAAAGAACCTGGATGGCCATTCACGCCTAATGTTGTGACAGAGAGGAAGGTTCCACCCCAGGCTGCCGGGCCTAGTTTGTTACCTACAGGTTGCATGAAAGGTTTTCATGTCCTTCCCTTGCTGTACCATTTGCCAGTATCTCTTTCATGCATTGCTTTTGCTGTAGCTACGGTATAATATGACAATTATGAATTGTGTATAAAATTGTAATGTATATTATGGAAGGGGAACATTGATGCAGTACAAAAAGATTCATGCCTCTTCATGTAGGAAATGAATGTTTAGTTAGGACATTAGATCATTGGTGTAGTTGTAGCCTCTTAATACATAGCTATCTTTGAATCAGCTATTTTTAATGAATGATATTTGCATTTCAAGGAGGCCATTCATTCCAAAGAAGGCGTTGAATTTTTTGTTTTGCACTTGAAATGTAATATATGGAAACATTAAGTTGTAAAAAAGGCTTGGTTGGCCTCAACTTGGGGAGAGGGGGAAAGAGTCATGATAAAACCTAGGTGTAGATTGGAGACCACATTTAACAGAGATCTTCTTGCTAAAAATCAGATCAGGTAACTCAACTCCCAGAAATGGAATGTTCTGTGAAGTGGAAGAGAAATTATCAACCCGAGAGGATATTTATGCCGTGGCTAAGAGAATCTTAGTCTATGGGGTGGTTGAGTTGAACATTTTCCCACCTAGATTCCTTCCTTGATTGGCTAAGGGTGGCTTTTTAAAGAGTTGAGCCCAGGAGCCGTAACCAAAGTTGGGTCTTCCTACCTGGCTTCTGGATTATGAGCTAGTATCATTTTTATGGGAATGGACAGTATCTCCTTGGACATGATAAGGTCTCTTTCACCCCACTGAGTTCTTCAAGCCATCTTGACCCTTAACCTTTTAACATAGTTTTTAAACTCATTTATGTTTTCTCAACTCTTCTGGATCACAGTGAAGACAATGGCCGCATCTGATTTCACTTGGCATTTCCCACAACAGTTTGTAGATTGTTTTGCACATGGTCAGTGCTGCATTGATGAAGGTTTGAAGACAGCTTTTAACCAATAAACCAATTTTCAACCTTTATCATCTCGAGGCACACATAAGCTAATTAACAAAATTCCGTGGCACAGAATCGCTATTGTGGTGCAAATCGCTGTTGTAGTGCAACATGCAGTCATCTTTGTTAACACGCATTTTTAGAAGAAAACTTCCATGTTACCTTCTCTGAAATCTAACTTGGAGTTTTACTTACTTTCATTGTTGAAACTTACTTGAATCATTGAAACACTGGTATGAGTTGTATACACACAGATACTGTATACCAATAGGACTTAGAAATTACTTGGGGAAAATCTTAGAGACCTGGAACACACAGCTCATTATACTACAGTATTCTCA
Source organism: Pipistrellus hanaki (assembly GCF_964339955.1). Taxonomy (NCBI): domain Eukaryota; kingdom Metazoa; phylum Chordata; class Mammalia; order Chiroptera; family Vespertilionidae; genus Pipistrellus; species Pipistrellus hanaki. The sequence goes on along the minus strand of NC_140503.1, from coordinate 128,390,255 downwards.
TTAGATTTTGGGGGCCAAATGACACCTTTATTAAACGAATCTTTGCCATGTTATGCGGAAATGAACATCTTGCAAAACTTCTTGGCACAGTTTTGCTATTTATGTAGTCAAGATAAGATTTAAGGTTTGGCTTCAGATTCTCTCTTCTTACTGTAGCTGCCTCGAATCAGCAAAGGGATTTCAAAAGCAACAGTTAGTTGTCACAGTGGGGCTTTTCTAACCACAAACTTGAACTGGTGCTAGGTTATGATTGCATATTTTTATTGTTTCATCTCATTTGCTCTAACGTGTTTACAGTACCTTTTTTTTTTATGTTACAGAAGCTGTTATTCTGAAGTATTGGCTAATTTTGCCTTTCTCCACCTCTTAGAAACTGCAGCTGGCTTGATAGAGGGGGCTGTCCTTGAAGAGCAGTGAACTGTGCAGATGAGCTTTTTGGGGATGTGTGTTTGAAGGCCATTGCTTTTACGCATAAGAGAGGTCAGAGCTAGGTTCAGGAATTCAGGCTCAGCCTTCTACTGTAGGATCTTGATGTTACTGCTCATTATCTAATTTTGCAATGATATGCTAACTTTTTGTTCATCTCAGAGAAGCTACAATCTGTCATCAGACTGAAGTGAATGGTTGGCTGTCTCTCTTCTCTCTGAGAAGTCTGTTCTTTGCTAGACTCAAATTTGAGTTATTGGAGCACGGTGATCAGTGGAAAGACCATGAAGTAACATCAGATATCAGGAGGAACCTATAAATATATTACATGACATGGCATGGGAACTTCACTGAATTGATTCACTTAAGAGTCTTGGATAGTCTGGGTTATCGATTGGACCCAATATAATCACAAGGATCCTCACAAGAGAGAGGCGGAGTCTGAGAGACTGAGGGTCCTGCATTGATGGCTGTGAAGGTGGAGGAGGGGCCGGGAGCCAAGGAACGCAGGCGGCCTCTGAAAGCCAGAAAAGGCAAGGAAACGGATTCTCCTCTGGAGCCTCCAGAGGTAATGCTGCCTTGCCGACATCTTCCCTTTAGCCCAATTTATACTGATTTTGGGCTTCTGACCTCTAGAACTGTAAAATAGTAAATCCATGTAGATTTAAGACACTGACTTGTGGTAATTTGTTATAGGAAACTAATACAAACCCTAATCCTCAAGAATTATGAAAGAGCTGCACCTGTACAGCAGGGTAACGGTGGAGCGTAGACTACTTCTTGGGTCCAAGCCAATAAGTGTAATGGAGAAATGCATGAAGTTTTTGCATCAGTTTAACAAAATTCTGCCAAATTGGAGCCTTGTTGGGGATCCTTGAGGATTGCCTCCAGGACACTTACTGCAGCCACTAAAATAACTCATTTTCCCCCGATGAGATCAGTGAGATGCGACTTCTGTCTGTAAGCAAGGTGCATGAGTGCTCTCTGTTCCTCCTGGAGTCGGGATTGTCCACAGCTGAAGAAAGGACGTGGAGCCACAAGCCACTCTAGTAGGAATCTTGCTTGCTTTCAAGTTTGGCTCTAATTATTATGGAAAGCCACCTATTGGTAATAAGTGAGGTAAAAGAAAGTTGCGATTTAATGTCACCATAGGCCCCCTAGACCTTCATACAGTGAAACAGTAGGGTCCCCCCTCCAACTTGGAATGGCCTCCCCATGTTGTCCCACTCTCAGCACAGCCCTTCCGATACTTCTCTGCCTCTCGTAGGCAAGTGAGTCCTGCCAACTCTAGGCCTGGACCACATGAACAATTGAGGACACCCTGGGGCAGGCAGAGGGCAGAGGCAGGATAAACACCGGGATTATCCTTGACACTACACCTGAGAGGGAATACAGGAAGTGTGAAACTATTGTACCTCTCATGTGAATTTTCCATCTCAACTGGGAGCAAAGGGATTAAGTTCAGTATAGTCCTGAGAAGGAAGACCTATGACATTTGGGCAGGTCCCATAGCAGCTGAAGGGGTCACTGGCAACAGAGTGTGGGATTCAAACCTTATGGGCTCGGAAAAGGATAAGGTTAATGAAGTGTCCTGGCTGGAGTCTCTTCCTAAGGAAATGAACTCAAGAATCTAGAGAAGTTTGAATCTCCTTGATTTTAGGGCTTTGGCCAAGAGGTAAGAAAATAACGGAGAAAGGGAAGGAACCACTCAGTTATTTTAAGGCTGAAGACCTTACTACTTGTTAATGTATCATACTTATCTTCCCAACATAGCTCATAAACATTCACTCATTCATTTCTCTTCATTTTCACTACTTTGCCTACCTTCATCCTACCTAGAGGGTCCCTGTTTTAGTCTCTCCTTTCAGTCCAGCATCTCTTCAAACACTGTTTCAGTCATGTTTCTTGGATAGTCTGGGTATCAGTTGGACCCAATATAATCAATCACAAGGATCCTTACAAGAGAGAGGCGGAGTCTGAGAGAGTGAGGGTCTCTCAGTCTGAGAGTCTGAGACAGGATGGCTGTGAAGGTGGAGGAGGGGCCGGGAGCCAAGGAATGCAGGCGGCCTCTGAAAGCCAAAAAGGCAAGGAAACGGATTCCCCCCTGGGAATTCCCCTCCAGAGGGAACGCTGTCTTGCTGACATCTTTCCTTCACCAGTTGGAATGGTCTTCTCCAGCGGGAATGTACCACTCCTTGCCCCCTGGATGGCTGGTGTACATCCTCACTTCCCTTCACCTACAGCTATATTCTCTTTTCTGCTCTTGAAATCATAAGTACAGTATTGAGTATCTGCTGTATGAATAAAGTATGCTACTTAGTAGGCAAAAAAAGGATGGTGTGGACAGGGGGGGGGCAGTATATTTTTGTGAAAGCTTGATTATTTAGAGTAGGGGTGTCGAACTCAATCAGAGAAGGGGCCAAAATCTAAAATCCAGCCTAAATCGCGGGCCGAATGGTTTACTGAACAGTCATAAACTGACAATGTCATAAACTGACAGCGGAGTGCAGTGATGACAGCGCGGTGCGGGCCACATTGCAAGGCCTGGCGGGCTGGATTTGGCCCTCGGGCCTTGTGTTTGACACATGTGATTTAGAGGCTTTTACCCTGAGATATTTTACAATCCAATTGGAAAAGAAATGGAAAGACAAATTCATAAAGGGAGGGCATTAAGATACTTTTAATGTAATTAGGTAAGAGTTTCCTGACTAAGATAAAACCAACTAACACTAAATAATGACTAAAAATACTGCTATTAGCTGTCTGTAATGTTTATTTTTGCATATTCCAAGAATTTACCCATAGTCAGACACAAGAAGTTTTATTTCCTAGAGTGCTCCTAAAAATTATAAGAAAACTCCTTATAATGATCAGATATTTAAGCAGTGACTGCATAGATTGGAAAACATTGGTTCTATAATGGTTTCCAATGTCATATGATGCTCTGAATAAAATAATTGCAGAAACAATTGTATAAAGCTCATATTACTTAAATTGCATTGGGAGAGAAGATGATCAGATATGGCCCTGGCCAGGTGGCTCGGTTGGTGCATCATCCCATACACCAAAAAGGTTGCAGGTTCAATTCCCAGTCAGGGCACATACCTAGGTTGCGGGTTCCATCCCGGGTCAGGGCATGTATGGGAGGCAACCGATCAATGTTTCTCTCTCTCACACCAATTTCTCTAATTCTCTCTCTAAACATATCTTCAGGTAAGGATTAAATATGACTAAATATAGATTTAATATGTTCATAAAATATTTCACATTCTTAATTTTATGTGAAATAACATAATAAACACATATGCAAATATTTTCCTGGCAAATGGCATAGGAAAAACTGGCTTAGGAAAAGAAAGCTTGGAAGTTAGTATTGAGTTTATAAAAGATTGGTTGGTTTTGTTTCACCCTGTACCCCAACAGGGATAGAGAAGCATGAGTTTATGAGGAAGGACAACTATTTCCAAGTCTGATGAACATTTTATTTGCTTGAATTTACTTTTTTGAACTCAGAATTTGAGTAGAAAAAGTATTGAATTCACATAGAGGGGGATATTCTTAATGTGATTTTTAATGCAGTTTTGACAGAGCTGAACTAAAGACGTTAAAACTATCCTCAATCAGTAAGGTGAGTCAGATTAGTAAGACTTCCGATTTCAAAACAGAATTGGTAGCAGAGTCTCAATGGATGAAGTTCACGCTCTTCCTCTCCATGCTATTGAGATTAGGGTGTGGTTGTGGTTTGTTTCCTTCGTACCAGTTACAGCTTATATGTCTCCTCTAGGAGAGAAGGTCAGCACAATAAAAGCATTTTCTAATGGAAATTTATTTTAGCAGAAATAATTAAAGCACATGTAACTAGGATCTTAATATTTTGTTAACATTTCATTTCTTCTTAATTTCATTGTGTGATTATTATCAGGCTAATAATTTATAGTTTATTAATAGTATTTTATTAATGATTTGGATAAGTACATTTCTGGGAAATTGATTATACTTTCTAATGAAACAAAGATGAAAAGGAGGTATTTTATAAAGTCCATTCAGGCTGCTGTAACAGAAAACCATAGACTGGATGGCTTATAATCAACAAAAAATTTTTTCTCACAGTTTTGAAGACTGGAAGTCCAAGATCAAAGCACTGGCAGATTTGGTGTCTGATCAGGATGGTTAATACCGTGTTTCCCCGAAAATAAGACATCCTCTGAAAATAAGACCTAGCGCAACTTTGGGAGAAAAAATTATATAAGTCATTGTCTTATTTTCAGGGAAACAGGGTAGATAGCCATCTTATATGTTCTCACATAGTAGAAAGAGCAAGGGAGCTTTGTATCTTCATATGGGGTCACTAATTCCTTTCGTATGGTCTCCCTCACATAATCATCTCTCAAGGCACCACTTTCAAATATAATAACATTAAGGATTAGGTTTCAACACACAAATTTTGGGGAACACAAGCATTCGATCTGTTGCAAAATTTGGGTTAAAAAAAAAAAACTTCTGTGGGCAGTTTAGATGGTAAAATCCAAAAATGTGTTAAAATTAACAAAATTTAAAGATAGAAAGGAAAGGGGGTGTTCAAGAGATCAACCGAAGGACTTATATGCATGCAGATAAGCATAACCAATGGAAGCAAGTAATGGGGAGGTAGGGGAGGCCGGGGGAAGGTCATTGGGGGGAAAAAGGAGATAAATGTACTACTCTTTGTAATACTTGCAGCAATAAAAATATAAAAAGGAAGAAATTTATTTAAAAAAAAAAAAGACTTGGATCTTGTAGGTGACTACAAGATTAACTAAGTAAAAAGTGAGTAGAAAGATGACTTGGCTACCAACACTGCCAGAGTGATTTTGGGATGCCCTGATAAATGCCTAGTTTCTAGAAACCAGATTAGGACTTAATTCTGTTGTGTCATGTGCTGGTGGGACCATACCTAAAGGATTGTATTTGGTCCTCCCAGATGCCAGATTTAAGATTGATTGAACCTCCACAGCACATTCAAAGGAGAGCTTGAAATCAGGTCGCTTGGCTTTGTCATTATGCATGTCATATGATTGCCCATCCTAGAAAATGTGTGATTTAGAACATAAAAGATGCAGGGAGACCATTTAGGGAACCTCAGATATTTTAAGGATTATTCCATTATTCTCTATTGCTGCCTTCCCAGAGTATCCAAAATATAACAGCTGGAAACAGCACTCATTACAACCCCACAGTTTCCATGGGTGGGAAGTTTGAACACAGCACGGCTCAGGCCAGTCTCTGCTTGGGGTCTCACAAGACCAGAATCAAAGCATCCGTAGGGCCATGCTCCTTTTTGAAGGCTCTGGGAAGAATTCACTTCCAAACTCATTCAAATTGTCAGAATTCCTTTCCTTGTGGACAGAGGCCCGAGGTCCCCGTCTCGCTGCTGGCTGTGGGAGCCTTCGTGCTCCTCAGGGCACCTGGAGACTTCGTCACTCTGCCAAGACAGCACATTAGGCCCAGTCCTCACATAGCACATCTCTCGGATATCTCTCCCTCCTTGTCTCTCTGACCCCAACCAGAGAAAGTTCTTTGCATTTTAGGGCGCAGGTGATTAGTTTGAGCCTTCTGCACAATCCAGGAAAATCTCTCTCTTACACTCTATGACCTTAGTTAACTTCTGCAGCTCCTTTTGCCATTTAATGTAACACATTAGCAGGTTCCAGGAGCGAGGGCATGGGTGTCTTTAGGGGACTCATTCTGCCATAATGCGGAGGGTGGGTCAGTCAAGCCCCAGGGGGTTGAGAGGTTGGCAAAGCGGGTCTCCCGCCACAGGGGAGGTGGAGGAGAGTAGGGAAGAGACTGCGGAGGGTCCTTTCAGTGAGTCTGGAGAAGGGTGTGGACGAGTGACTTCGGTGTCCCTGCCCTGAGACGTTAGATGGTCAACTCCATAGACTGAGTTCTAAGTTCAGTGGACCCATATGCAAGGAAAACCTGAAGCAGCTTATTTGATACCAAATGCTGTATTTAAAGTGTTCCTGAGTTTTTGTATTTTGACCCCGAAAACCTGGAAGTAAGGTTTATTTTGGTAACTAATGTACTGAATTCCTTAAATGGTAAATATTTAGGTATCTATGCTATCCTTACTGTTAAATCAGTGTAATCAATAGTAACAGGCACTCTCAGCTTCATTCACCTAGATACGAAGAAATAATGACTAGCAAACACGTATAGGGTCTCACTGCGTGTGAGACACAATGCGAAGGACCTGAGTGGGTTCTCTTACTTAATCTTCATATCAATTCTGTGGGTGTAAACGTCAGTCTTACATTATAGAGGAGGAATTTGAGGCCCAGAGAAGTTATATCACTTTTTTTTTTTTAAATGCAGATAGACAAAAGTACCCCGTGTGCGCTCCCTTTTGCCTTTACTATAGAAAACCCGAACAGTTGTTTACTGCACAGCTCCAGAGAGCCCAGTTCCGTGCTTGGTGCCCTGTGGGATTCAGATGCGGAGGAGCGATAAGAAATTCACTCAAATAAGTATGATGAGCTCTGGAGGGAGGTCCATGGAGCAGGGTGGAATTTAGGGTTACACCCAGCTGGGAGTTGGGGAATCTTCTGGGTTGTGTTTCAAGTCTGTTAGCATTTGCTTACATAACAAGAGAAACTTGTTAGAACCCATCCCTCGGAGGGGTGGGCTAGGGAGAGAGGTGGTTGTTTGTAAGACTGTCCTTCGGGTGTGTTTGGATTTGTAACTGATGAGATGCCCTTGTTCTCCTTGGGCATCGAGTGAGGGCTTTATTGACAGTGAAGTAATTGTACGTGTATTGATTTGGTATTTGGACGTACTTGCAAAACTTTAATCTTTTTCACTCAAAAAGAAGAAAAGCTGCTTAGTTTCTCTTTGCTTATGCAGTGATCTCGAAAATAAATAATGTTTAAATGATGCTGTTATAGGACTATAACAGATTGCTTTTAACTTATTTTGTGAAAATGATTGGCCATATTAAAAAAGGGGGGGAAAGAATTTTACAGTGAGTACCCATACTCACCACTTACATTATACAACTAACTTGCTTCATTTCTTACCTATAATTTGTTCATTCTTTTGTCTAGTCATTAATCCATCTTATTTGTTGATGCATTTTAAAGTAGATCTCAGCTGTCAGTGGTCTTTCCTCAAAATACTGCAGCATGCATGTTGTTCATTAGTGTTCAAGGTATTTATGATTTTTTCCTCATCGGGAAATTTACATACAAGGAAACATACACATCTTGTGTTGACAACTGCATACATCTGTGCAACCCCAATGCCATCATGAAACAGAATATTACCATCCTTTCAGAAAGTTCCTTATGTCTCTTCTCAGTAAATTTCTGCCTTTTCCCTAAGGGGAAACTCTGTTCTGATTTTTCCACCATAGATTACCTTTATGCCTATTCTAAAACTTCATAAAATTACAGTATATACTCTGGCTTCTCTTAGTCACTGTGTCTTTTGAGATCCATTTGTTTGTTGCTTTTATCAAGAGATTGTTTCTTCATATTGATGAATAGGATTCTTCTGTGTCACTGTTCTACAGTTTGTTTATCCATTTTCCTATTGATTGACACAAGTTTCTCTGATGTAAATGTAGCTGCTATGAACATTTTTATGCAGTTCTGTGGACATATGTTGTCATTGCTCTTGGGAAAATGCAAAGGTGAGAAATTTGGGGGTTATAGAATAGGTGAATGTTTAGTTTTTTAAGAAACTGGTAGCCCTTTTTCTAAATTGGTTGTATCTTTCACACACACACACACACACACACACACACGAAATGTGTGAGAATTTCTCTTGCTCCACATTCTCACCAACATTTGGTGGTGTTAATTTTTTTAACTTTAGCCATTTTGGTGAACAGAGAGATAGGTAGGTAGACAGACAGATAGTATAGCACATACATTTATTTTCCATCTATAAATGGCTCTAGTGTTTGAAGAGTGTTAGAATACTTTTAGAAATTAAAATTGTACCATTAAGTTTATTTTTTAAACAGTGTTTTAATGTAGAATTTTAAAATTTTTTGATGTTTTATTAAAATGAATCACATTAGCCCAGCCAGTGATGCTCAGTGGTTGAGCATCGACATATGAGCAAGGAGGTCACGGTTCGATTCCCAGTCAGGGCACATGCCCTGGTTGGGGGCTCGATCCCCAGTAGAGGGTGTGCAGGATGCAGCCAATCAATGTTTCTCTCTCATCATTGATGTTTCTCTGTCTCGCCCTTTCCCTTCCTCTCTGAAGTCAATAAAAATATATTCAAAAAATCAATTACAGACAAATTTTCTTCTCAGTGAATATCCAAACTGATCAGATAGAATCACTTTATTATATACCTAACAGATAAGATATAGCAGGTTTGTCCGTGTGCGTGCCATATGTATGTGTCTAGGTGGAGAAGGAATTGGAAAGAGAAAATAAAACTAACCCTTCTAGAGTTAGTATTTGCATATTGCTGATGCACCATTAGAGGTTATAGTAGTACTGTTTCCAGGCCTATTCTCCTCCTTAAAGAAACCAAAATGTATATGCCAATTGGAAGGTGCAAGAGTCATGTATTCAAACAAGTGCCAGAATGTCTTAACCATTTGTACGCCATAAACGTCTATAGATGAAAGTGGCAGACCTTTTTTAATTAAATTCAAAATATCGTGGCATTATAATTAATGACTAAGCAGCTTCTTCAAGTTCCTGGGGGCACTTTATTAACCCTTTTGAGTCATTCAGTATTGAGTTAATTCCTCAAAGTATTCTAATAGTCTCGTTTTAAAAGTCAAGATAAAGTTCTAAAGATGATCAATTACAGAAGTTAGAAAATTCAAATCTGCATTGAGTTCTTTGAGACTTACAAAACTCCCCTAAAGACTGGATATACCATTTAGAAATTTAGACAAGATATATATGATTGTTTCCTAAATTCCTCTGCCTTTGCTGTTGACCTACCGGCTGTTGGCAAGTTTTATCCATAGGTGTGTTATTAGAGCAGCAAGTAGTACCTGGTGTAGAACAAAAGCTGAGGACACCAGAGTATTTCTGATTTGTCAGGTGCTGCTGCAGCTGGAGCCTGCACTGCTCCGTTTATCTATCTGAGGTGCAGGAGGAGAAAGAACTAGTCTATTAACAGCGCTTCCCAGGCCTCTTTCTTGTAGGGAGACAGTTGCCAGGCCGGTTGTCTCTGAAGGTTACTGCCCTCTACTCCTCATGCTGAGCCCCTAGCACCATTTTGGAGTGTGGGGAGGGACTGCGAGCACCGGGGCAGGGTGTGCCCTTGCTCTGCGTCCTCATCACAGGGGCCTGGTGGACGAGCTTTGTCGCTGCCGTCAGGGTGGCTCTGTCCGCCTCAGTTCCCCTGTACTGTCCTGCTCAGAAGGCACACGCCTGTGCTGCCCCAGAAGTGGCTTTGGGAGGGCAACGCTGGGTGTTGCTAACTCATTCCTTCTGAGGTGCCATGTGACTATGTTAAAAATAAACATTTAACATTTCAAATAAATGTGCCTGTCCCTGTGTTCATTTCATGGAACTGAACCACATCTGGGTTGGGGAACAAGTGGGTGTTCCAGGCAGTTCCTCCCTTTTCAGCTCTGTTTCTTCTCCCCTGCGGCCTTTTCAGTTTCCCTTGGGTATATATCGTTGCCCTTTTAGTGTCCTTGCCCTTTTAGTTGAGGTACTTCTTAAAAAATACATATACATACATATCTTATATAATAAAGTGGTAATAAGCAAATTGACCATCACGCCTTCACACAAGATGGTTGCTCCCATGTCATCACAAGATGGCCACCATAAGATGGCCGGCAGGGGAGGGCAGTTGTGGGCGATCAGGCCAGCAGGGGAGGGCAGTTGTGGGCGATCAGGCCGGCAGGGGAGGGCAGTTATGGGTGACCAGGCTGGCAGGGGAGGGCAGTTAGGGGTGACCAGGCCGGCAGGGGAGGGCAGTTGGGGGTGACCAGGCTGGCAGGGGAATAGTTAGGTGGTGATTAGGCTGGCAGGCTGGTTTAGGCCTGATCTCACAGGCAGTCGGACCTAAAAGAATACCTATTGTTAATTTTAAGCTAGGAAAACAGAATAGCATTAAATAAATGCAAGTCTATTATTCCAAGTATTGTAATACAGATAGATTCTGCTTCTAAAGGATGACATAAAATATATTACTTGTGTTTAATGTCATTTCACTATTTAAAATATTTCCATCTAAGCAGACGTTGGGGGTGAATATATTTCAGATGCCTCCTCTGGAACACGGGGTTTCGCTTTTTGCTCGGCTGATGGCTCTCTGTTACCTACCATCTGCTGCACATGTATAGATGTGTGAAAAGCATTTGGGAAAGGGATAGAAAAGTTAATGCACCCAACCAGTGAGGCTGGAGGACACGGGTCTGCAGTCTGGTCAAGTTTACAGCCATCTGCTGGAACACAGGGAGCCTTTTAGAAGGGGCCTTTGCTCTCTGGGCTCTGCATGCAGACTCCCTCACTCCACGGAGTGTCCAAATGTTACCACTAAGGCTGCAGCGAAATTAAGTTTCTCCTTCCTACACCCCTGCACCGGGCACACAGGGCACATGCTTGGTGCACAGTTGTATGGATCCACTCTTTCCTTCACTATAAACTTAAAGACTGCCTAATGAAACCAAACTCAGAAGGTGTTCCTTTAGCTCACTCACCTCTTGGCAGAGCAAACTGTTAAACTGGCTTTTAATAACACACTTTGTATTTTCTTTAGAATCGATTCTTGTAACTTAGTTTTTTAGTTGGAGTTACCATTGATAAAAGGCTCCTAATAGTGTATTTTCCCATTTGTTTGAAACAGTTTGTGTGTGTGTTTTCCATTTGAAATTCATTTTCCTCTTTAAACTTAAAAATAAAGTCATTGCCTGTAATGATATTTCTTTCAGTGTCTCGATGGAAATCTATGCAATGTCAATTAAATATTGAACTTATGCCTCTAAAATAAATACATGTTAAAATACTACAAAAAGCTAAGTGAACTTGAGAAAGGAGTTACTACCTTTTGGACCAAGGGTGTTGTTTATGTGCACTTGTTAGATTATATATCTCATATCTTCCCATTTCTGACTGTATAATCCTTCTGCAGGTGTGTAAGGAGAGCATGGACTGGCAAGATGTGAAGTTAGACACGTCCTAACCTTATCTTCCTGATAGCAGGCTGCTTCATGGCTGCTCCATCCACCCACCCACCCACCCATCTACTCATCTATCCAGCAGAGAGTCTTTATATTATTATCTTAAATTTGTATGAACCATTGTAAGTCTAGTACTTTCAGATCCAGTATTTGTTTTGCTCCTCATAATCTTGAGAGGTATTTAGAAGAAATTCCTCTTTATACATGGAAAAAAAAAAAAGTGGCTTGAAGTCATGTGCTGGTATACCGTGGAGGTGGTAACCCCACACACATCCTTCTCTCCTTTTAGGGTGTCTCTCTCGGTGGCTCTAGGAGGTCAGACTCACTGCCTCAGTCGTGATTTCTGCACAGGGACCCCTATCGGAGCCACCCAGCTCCTGCACAGCAGTCACGCTGCCCACCAGGCATAGCTCACATGTTCATCAGTCACTTCTTCTGGTTCCAAGTTATGGGGATCCAAAGGTAATTAAGACCCAGCGCCTGCTTTTCAGGAACCCGAGCTCCTATGGAGGAAGCACAGATAAACATTGCTATCAAACATAACGTGTCGGGGTGCAGAGGAGGGAATGACTAACTCGGTAGGGAGGGAGGTTTCACAGGGTGGCTCTCAAGCTCGGGTCTGCAGGCTGAGAATCGTGTGGAAATAGGAAGGAAAGGGCTCTCTGAGCTACAAACCATCCTTAGGAATTATAGCAATTGGAGGGACAAGAGATCTTTGTGGGGGGATGGGGGGGTGGCAGCAAAATTATCAGTGGAGTTGCTAAGCCTGCTAATAAACGCATGTCTCAGACCAGGGACATGAGTGGTGGTGTTATTCTAAGTCTGTGAACCTGTTGCCGTGTCTGACCTATCTTCCTCTCCCAAATTACTGTAAATCCTCTTTTCCCATTTATTCTGCTCGGTTGGTTAATCTTCAACCGACTGTTCCAACATCAAAGGGCCAGGCCTTTCCAGCACAACCTTCCTCCACCCCTGCCTCCTCTGCTAATTTCATGTCATTTATTTAGAACACAATTAGTCGTCTTTGTGACTGATCTTTACTGTCTTTCCTCATTTTTGTTCCTGCTTTTTCAATTGGGCTAATGGGGGTGTCCACATCACAGCTATCGAAAGGGTACAGAAAGTTCAACCTCTGTAAAGTCCATTCAGCAGCAGAAGAAAGAAACATTGGAAAAAACCACTATACCCAATCTTGGGAAATTTATATATATATATAGTTGTTGAATGCGTTGTTTATCTGTCCAAGTCCTCAAAGTGTCTTCAAGATGAGGAAGCGGATGCTAATTGGTGCAGTGATGGGGAAGAGGCCCCTCCAGTGGTCTTCCTGGGAGCCATGGCAGAGACCGCTCGGGTGGGGAGTAACTTCGTGGCAGTCAGGAATGGGTTGGAGGTTCCTGCCTTTGCAGGAATTGAAAGAGAAGGGGCAGAGTGCTGCAGCATGAACCTGGGTTAACATGCTCCTTATTCTCCTATTCATCTATGTTTTTTGACCCCTTCCTACTGTTTGTCAGACAATGTAAAATAGATGCACGACCCCCACTCTTCAGAAGTTTACAGTGTAGTGGATGCAGTTATCTACTCTAGGGGTGTCGAACTCAATCAGAGAAGGGGCCAAAATCTAAAATCCAGCCTAAATCGCGGGCCGAATGGTTTACTGAACAGTCATAAACTGACAATGTCATAAACTGACAGCAGAGTGCAGTGATGACAGCGCGGTGCAGGCCACATTGCAAGGCCTGGCGGGCTGGATTTGGCCCGCGGGCCTTGTGTTTAACACATGTGATACTCAGTGAGCGGGACTGCTGTTCCAGCTGGAAACTTGTGTGACATGTGGACGTAAGCCTGTTGTGGAACACCTGTCCATGGCGTGGCTGAGCGCTCAGCCTTGTTCTGTGCGCTCTGTGGCACCAGGGTGGCCCCTTCCGTGGGGTTCTGACTACGTGTCATTTTTCTAGGTAATGCTTTCAGTGACTCCCTAGCTCATGGTGAAACGCTGGCTTGCTACCTAGTCAATTCACAATGGCCACACAAAAAATTAAAAATAATAATAAAATTAAGACTTGTAGATAAAGAAAAGGAAAACAGCTCTGTTACTCTAGAGAAAAGGTAAGTAAAACTGAAAAATATAAAAAATGAAATGCAATATAATGAAAGTAGTGCTTGGTAACTTGCCTGGCCTTCCTATTACCTCTGGTTCTGGCGCGACCCTGCAGAAGGCCAGCTGATCTTGCTCTCCCAACTACTGCTTCCCAAACTTCAACATGGATACAAACCACTTTCAGATTCTGGTTCACTGGCTCTGGCATGGCCTCTAAAATGCTGCAGCTCTTACCATGCAGTGGTCGTTGGTCGGTGGGCCATACTGCTTCAGGTCTTTCTACCTCCACACACACCAGAGACAGGAGATTGCCCCAGGGAGCTGCCCATCAGATCCAGCTACTTGCATACACCTTATGCTATGCTGCCACCACTCCTGCCAGCAGGTAAAGAGCTGCTACTTTCTCCTTATATTTTTAACTTAGCTTATGAAAGCTACCCCAAGAATTTATTCTTACATTAGTCAAAGCTTAGCGTCAAGAGCAGTGGCTGGATTACTACATTTACGTGTTGTGTGTAAGGAATTTTGCTTGTCTTTTTCTCTTGTAAAAAGGTTCCCCACCCCTGGTTTAAAGAAATAATAATTGACTATTGTTACTCAGAGATGTAGAGTCCCATATTTTTTTTTAAGGGCGGAATGAGTTGCTTTATTCAAAAGACATGGTTTTTCAAACTCATAGACACAGACACCAGAATAGTGGTTACCAAAGGGGGAGGGAGTGGGAGGAGCAAGAGAATAATGAGAATATTTATTGTGTACATAAAACTGTTCATAGCCCTCAGTGATCCTCATTGTGGACTTTTGGTTCCATTATCTTTAATCTGCCTGTAGGCCATCTCCAATCACACTGTATATTTCTGACACAAAAAACTATTTCAGGGAGCAACAGGAATACCAATTCTGTCCTGGCTCCACTTTGCATTTGATATTGAACTACTTTTTTATACTGTTTCTTTTTAAATGGAGTTTGACTATTATAAACTTTAAAGCATGCATGTTTTTTCAGTTGTGTTAGTGTGGTTTTTAGTACTGTGCAAATGGCATCTTGAATAAGTCATTTATCACTTGCTTTATGGGGATTGTTTAAACCAGGGGTGGGGAATGTCTGGGCCACAAGCCGCATAAGGCCTGAGAAATCATTTGGTCTGGCCCCACCAAGGCATTGGGGGAGAGTTAATTAAATGTTTGACCAAATATAGCAGGCTAATTTTTAAATTGATAATTTTGTATGACCCTTGAATGATGTTCTAAATATCCAAATGGCCCTTGGCAGTAAAAAGGTTCCCCACCCCTGGATTAAAGAAATAATAATTGACTATTGTTATTCAGAGATGTAGAGTCCCATTTTTTTTTTAATTTTTTTTTTTTAAGGAGGAATGAGTTGCTTTATTCAAAAGACATGGTTTTTCAAACTCATAGACACAGACAACAGAATAGTGGTTACCAAAGGGGGGGAGTGGGAGGAACAAGAGGGGGGCAAAGGAGGGCAAACATATGGTGACGGAAGGAGACTAGGCTTTGGGTAGTGAGCACATAATGAGACTAGGCTTTGGGTAGAGGATGTATTCGATATGATAGAATTGAATGCCTGAAACGTATACACTGTTGTTAAGCAGTGTTGCCCCAATAAATTTAATTTAAAAATTTTTAAAGGAATATTAACAAATAGAAAAATATTTTTAAAGTGAAGATACACAATCCTTAAGACATTAAAGAAAAAAACAAAACACCAAACCATAGCTTTTTGACGCCCAGATAAGAGTGGCTCTCCCCGGAGCTGCCTTTTCTCCCGAGACTCTGGGAAGGTGGGCCAGGCGCCGCCAAGGCAGCAGAATTCCTGAGTGACTCGTAATTTATCTCCCTGGAGACTCCTGGCTGCCTGCCGAGTCCACAAGACCTTCGAGGAACCAGCAGAATAGTGATCTGTGTGAGCGCGTGTCTTTCTAGTTCCCGGCAGTTTCTGTTTTTGTTTTGTGTTTTAAATTAGGGGTGTCGAACTCAATCAGAGAAGGGGCCAAAATCTAAAATCCAGCCTAAATCGCGGGCCGAATGGTTTACTGAACAGTCATAAACTGACAATGTCATAAACTGACAGCGGAGTGCAGTGATGACAGCGAGGTGCGGGCCACATTGCAAGGCCTGGCGGGCTGGATTTGGCCCGCGGGCCTTGTGTTTGACACATGTGTTTTAAATGAATGAAGTGGCGTTGAGTCCCCCAGTCCCTTACCTCTTGAAATGTTCATCTCCTTGAATTTGGAAGCAGCACCACTCACCCGGGTAACAGCCAGGGCTCTCAGGAGTGGTCCTGAGACCTAGCTGGGCTGTGGCTGGTTCATACTGAAGGGAATATGGGGCTCGAGGGAGAGGAAGTTGAGAAAAGACATCCTCTACTCCTGGGACAACTTTTAGTCTGAGTTGTGCAATCATTGTCTTTCTGCTGTGGCTCCATCTCCTCATCTTACGGATCGTAAGGCTTCTCCCACCATAAGGACATACCGTACCCGTGAAATGGCACCCCCCTTGGCCCCATAGCCCCTCAAACTATTCATTTCTTCCATTCATTACCAGAAAAGCAGCTGTCCACACTCTTCTCTCCACTCACTCACCCCCCAGTTCACCCTTTCATGCTCTGCTTTCTCTTCCCTTTGATATCTAGGACATCATTCACGGGCTGTACACAAGTATCAGCTTAAAAATTAGCCTGTTACATTTGGTCAAGTATTTAATGAACTCACCCCTAATGCCGTGGCAGGGACTGACCAAATGATTTCTTGGGTTTTATACAAGCCTACGGGCAGACGTTCCCCAGCCCTGATCTAAAGCATCAGGTACCAGCGCCTTTGAGGTCTGAGTGCACACCTTCGCTGTTTATTCAGTAAATACTGATTGAGTGCTTCCTTGTTCTAGGCACTGCTCTAGCTGCTGGGGTACAGCAGGAAACATCCAAATACTTCCTCCCTGTGTTGAGAGGTTGTGTGTACCCACCCAGAATCCAGCTGTCTCTCCTTGGGCCCGGAGCTGCTTCTCACTCTGCTGGTCTTCAGCCAGTGTTTGCTGAGAGCACATCTAGTTATGCCCCTTGTCTTCCTCCTCTCTTCCCCCTTTTCTACTCTGTGTCTTTCCTCTCAGGAGCAAAAACAGGAAATAGAACTTCATAATTACTAGATGAGCTGGATACAATTTCACCCCTGTTTTTGGTTTCTATTAGAGTTTCTTGAAGTTTTGGGGGTTGTGATGTGAAGTGTGAGTTGAATGCTTCCTTTGTTTGATGAATTTGCTCAGCTGTGGCTAACGAGGAAGCTCCCCTCTTCTTGTGCTTTGTTCGGAGCTGAAGAGCACGGTTCTTTGAAAAGTCACTGGAAGAAAGGGACATTCTGCTTTTATCTTATTCTAGGCGGTGCCTGTGTCTATGAATGCCAAAGCATGTTGTTGGGGACAAACACAAGGTTTTCAAATGTTCTTATCTCGGAACGCCACCATCCCTTTCTCCAGAAACAAAACAAACACAAAGCAACAAAGCGAGGCCATTTCTCTGGGGGCTAGTACTGGCAGAGTTGCCAGATGAAATACAGGATACTCAGTGTAGTGACACCTCAGATAACCCATGAATATGCTTTCAGTGTAAGTATGCCCAGTATTGCACAGGACATATTTACTCTTAAACATTGTTTATTGTCCCTCTGAAATTCAGACGTCACTGGCGTCCTGCACTTTTATTTGTTAAGTCTGGCAACCCTTATTTCAGCAGAAGGCAGTTGTTGGGAGGAAGCATTTTTAGCTCTCATTTTTGCTCCTGGCAATGTGTTAGAATGAACACCCCCATAGTTGGTGGAAGCTGCTGCCTTTGCCAACTTTGTTATCAACCCCACTTTTAGAAGGTTCCTCAACCTAAGCTGGAGGAACAGTGAGGAGAAGGCCGCTCTCACGCCTTCAATGCACCTCCTTCAACCCGGAGGTGTGACTCCTGGTGTTACAGTGTTGTGTGGTTGGGAAAACGAGATCACAGATGGCAACCCATCTTCCATCCCTGAGGTTCTTTGCCTGTTATAGAAGTGGAAGTTGTCTGATTTGGAAATACATTCAGTTTTGTTTTGTTTTGTTTTTAATATATTTTATTAATTTTGTACAGAGTGGAAGGGAGAGAGAGAGAGTTAGAGAGTTAGAAACATCGATGAGAGAGAGTCATCGATCAGCCGCCTCTTGCACACCCCCCGCTGGGGATATGCCGGCAACCAAGGTACATGCCCCTGACCGGAATCGAACCCGGGTCCCTTCAGTCCCCAAGCCGATGCCCTATCCATTGAGCCAAACCGGTTTTGGCTACATTCAGTTTTTTAAGGATTCCATTTGTAATGTAGATTGTGGGAAACTGTCCGCCTCCCAGTCTTGGGAGAAACAAAAGCATTCCCAATGGTGCTCAACCCTGGGTGGACATTACAATCAGTTGGGAGCAAGTTAAAGCCCTACTGATGCTTAGGACATAGCCCAGAGATTCCGATTCAGGGGTCTGGCGGGGCCTGAGCATGCCTAACTTTTCCAGAGCTCTCCCTCCGGTTCTGGTATGCAGCTGGAGTTGAGCCCGGTTGAGTGTCAGCATCATGTGTTGTCTTGAAGTATTCTGAGTGCCAGTGCAGAGGAGGAATGGTGAGTGACAGAGTCTTTGCTTATGGAGTAATCACATGCAGGTTTAATTCTGGACCATGACTCACAACAGGAGGGGTTTCCAAGCTCTTCCAGGAGTGGCCCACATGATCAGAAGCCCACATGTGTGCCGACCCCATTTTCAAAACCATTGATGAGTGGGACTGGTGAGGGTCAGGCTTGTATACTGAAATGCCTCAAATTAGGGGTGAAGTTTTATGGGAGTAGTATTCATATTTATTTTCCCCTTGTCATTAATTTGTCATGCTGTGCGTTAGTTGGTGTGACTTTAGCGGTGTTAACTTGGGAGAGTTAAAATGATGTATGAAATGGAGCATAATTAAATGCAAGAACTGACTGATAGAAGCCTGTCACACTGCCACTTGCTAATAGTTGCACAGCAAATGGTAGCATCCGGCTGTGATTAGACCTCTTCCAGTCAGTGGCATCTCATCAGGTTAGCTAATTTGGCCTGCTGCTGGAAGTCTTGAGGAGTGACCCCAAGTGGAGTGGGCTCTTTTGGCATATAGATCTCTCCTAAGGCGTGTAGTCCCAAGTCAGGGTGTCTCAAATGGCATCAGAATCTCCTTCCTCTTGCTCTGGGATGCTGCCTACACATGCAGACCCTGGGTGGTGCCTGGAGCTAGGGGAATGGTGCTCTGGGTGTGGGCCTGTGAATCCAGGAACTAACCCCTGGGACTGGATACTGGGGTCCAGGATTAGTCTGAGTAGCGTTTTAACAGTAGCATACTCCTAAGTCTGGACTGGGGTAAAGGCCAGTCTTTTTGATGACTATTATTTTATTTTTATGACCCCCTCTGTTGGGGCAGTGGTGTCTGACCTCTTCGCCTTTGCAGAAGGGACCCTTTAACCCTGTGAAATACCTACCGTGTTTCCCCGAAAATAAGACATCCTCCGAAAATAAGACCTAGTGCATGGAAAGATAAGACATCCCCTGAAAATAAGACCTAGTGCAACTTTGGGAGAAAAAATTAATATAAGACACTGTCTTATTTTCGGGGAAACAGGGTAGTCTCTCTTGGGTTATCTCCAGCTCTGCATAGTGGCTGATGACTTGGGTACTGTTTGTCTTTTTGCTGGGATGAAATGGAATAACCTTCCCCTCTTTGATGGTTTCTCCCTGTTGCTTTGAAGGCAGATTTATTTATTTTTTTTTAACCTTGGCATATTGGGACAATACTCTAACCAATTGAACTACCCAGCCAGGGCTGGTTTTTTTTTGTGTGTGTGTTTTTTTTTTTAAACTATGAGCAGAGTTTTTCACACTTAACTTGCAATTCCTGTGTCTTATCATAAATCTTCATTAATGCATAGTCGAGCTAAACAGAACAGTGGCTATGCCAGTAATTGAAAAACAGTAAGGAAACTCTTGGATAAAGGTTTTCAAATGTATCTTGTGAAGCCTCTCGACTTTTTGCTAATTTGGATTTTATGGTGATTTAGAGAATGGCCTCTAAAATATATCCTTCTGTCACCTGGACACAGGACTTGTTACAGATTAGTACTGTAAGCTGGCACTTCTCAAATAGGACTTTTTGTGAGCTAAGCAGAAGTGTTTTGATAATAAAACATGGAATATTGGGTTAACTCCAAAGGGAGTATTTCAACGAGGATGTCTAATTGAACTGTTTATGTGGAATGCCTGCTGAGAAGAATATTTTGTGTGTTTTTTTTTTTTAAGAAGAAGTTTATTTAAAACCATGATAGGTAAACCATAAAAACCTTGAAAGAGGGTGTTTTTTCCCCTACTGCTAATGAAAGTGCTTCCCCACTCCCATTTTCCAGAGCCTTTGATATATTTATAGGAAAGATATTATACACTCTGTGTACCCTGCTCATTTGAAGCCACCAAAACGAGATCCAGTGATGTTAACTCCCTGTGGTTTGGGAATACAGAAAAGTGTGTGGTTCTAGTATGAAGCTAGAGATAAAGGTCATTTGCTCACATTATTTATTTATTTATTTATTGAAAGGGAGGGGGGGAGGGAGAGGGAGAGAAAGAGAGAGAGAGAGAGAGAGACAGACAGACAGACAGACAGACAGACATTGATTAGTTGTTCCACTTACTTTATGCATACATTGGTTCCTTACGTGTGCCCTGCCGGAAATAGAACCTGCAACCTTGGTGTATCAGGACGATGCTCTAACCTGCTGAGCTACTTGGCCTGGGCCTCATTTGCTCACATTTCTTTCTAAGGAGTTCATCCAATTATTTCTACTCTTGACGCCTTGGAACATAGACCTGAATTTTTTTTGTAGAGAGATGGCATCAAGTAATCTCACCAAAGGAAGTGTAGCTTTATCAGATAACTTTGGGTCATGGTAAGAGATGAAAGTTAAGTTTATTACTAGTCAGCAATTACTGTATTCATGTAACTTTTCATTTTAAACACTAATAAAAGTCTACACTGTCCCTCTGTTTGCTCGTGGAGCCCTGGTTTTGTTTCTGGGTCAGGGTCGGCGGGCTGAGCCTCAGGGCTAGAGCCGCCTGGGCTCAGGGCTCACTTTGGGAGTGTGAGAGCACATCCCGGCTGCCAGGAGCTTCGGGGAGCTTTCCCTCCCTGACAAGTGGCAGGAGCCGGACTGCCTTCTCCGTCCTTTCTGCTGGGACACCGCTGTGGTGACCGTGCTCCAGCACTAGGAATGACAAAGCCAACGCGCTGAGGGTGGTTCGATGAGCCCCTGGAAAGGACCCCATCTTTTGACGGCACCACCTTGCACCTGAGCCTGGCCAGCAAGGGCTGCCTCCCGACTTCTTGTTCTTTGAGGAATATGAACCCCTCCCCGTGTAAACTACTGCTAGCCAAGTTTTCTGTACATGCAGCCCAGACTGATGCTGCTGTGTCATCGCAGTTTTACCTGGGAGAAATGGAAGACTTAACAGTTGGCAAACACCTTTCCCAGGGCTGCCTGACCAACTGGCAGATCTGGGACTCATGTTGCTCCAACCCCCAGGCCCTTTGTACTTAACCACTAACGAGTGCCGTTCCTCCAAGATAGGCCTTTGTTCCTCTTCAGACATAGGTGTACTTGGAGCAAACCTGACCATTCGTCTAGCTGTGGTAGATTCCAGGAAATGTATTCTGAAACTGCACTCTCTCCCGTCCCGGGCTGTGGCTTCAATTGTCCTAGTAATTAATACCTGCCAGCACACTGAACTAGTCTGCTCCGGCTGCTATAACAAAATCCTGTACACTGAGTGCCTTGGAAAACAGAAATGTACCTCCCACAGCTCTGGAGGCTGAAAATCCAAGATCAAGGGCCTGGCTGAATCCGCTTATAAACAGTCTTCTCTCTGTGTCCTCACATGGTGGAGACACACAGAGAGATCTGTGTCTCTCTTCATTGTCTTACGAAGCCACCAGTCCTATTGGATAAGGTCCTCATGCTTAAGACCCCATTTAATCTTAAGCACCTCTTCAAAGCCCGGCCTCCAAATACAGTCACATTGGGTGTAGGGCTTCAGCATATAAATTGGGGGAGGCAAATCAGTCCATCCCACACACCTATCTAATGGTCCAGGAGAAACAAAAGCTGCAAGAATTCTAGCCAAGTCCAGTGCTGGCAGGTTGTCTCCAAGTTTAACACTTTGAAATCCAGCTGTGGTCCTGGCACTCAGACTCACGCCTACACAGAGCAGCCTGGACACCCCTCTGGGGCATCTCAGATTGCTCAGTGCTGACTTAGGAACCCCAAGATGGCAGCTCTCATGGCAGTCTTTATATCTTAAAGAAAAATCAGAGGGGGGCTTTATTTCCAGCAGTAATTGCCCACCTTGCCTGTGGGTACGTACTGGGCACGGACCTGCAGAGCAGTCAGACTGAGCAGAACCCTGGAGGACACGGTGTGGTCTGTGCCAAGATCCCAACCACAACTATCAAATGCATTATGGGACTGAGCAAGTAGATGGAATTCTGTCAGTTTCCATCATGTTTAGAAAATTCAGCCTTCGACAGTGACCCCCAAATCCTTGAATTTGAGAACCTATTTCTTATATAAACAGTACTTCCAAAGTATAAAACAAGCCCAGCACTTCGTAGCTACCCCTCTACCCATGGCCTACATAGCATCATTGAGTAGGGAAGATATGCTGGTCCTGTGAAGGTTCTAATACCTTACATTTAATTCACACTTGTTGACTAAACCATATATCTCTAGAGCTGAAAATAATGGGAGTTCCTTAACTCGGGGACAGTATTTCCTTCATTCCGGTCAGACCTTGCCCACACTGATGCTAAAACATATCCCCGTTTCAGAAATATTAATTAAAATAGAATAGAGTCCTAACTGGTTTGCTCTCAGTGGATAGAGCATCGGCCTGCAGACTCAAGGGTCCCAGGTTCAATTCTGGTCCAGAGCATGTACCTTGGTTGCAGGCACATACCCAGTAGGGGGTGTGCAGGAGGCAGCTCTATCATCGATGTTTCTAGCTCTATCCATCTCCCTTCCTCTCTGTAAAAAAAAAAAAAAAAAAAAATCAATAAAATATATTTTTTTTAATGGAGTAGAAAAAACACATCCTAAAATCAAAACACTACATGTGGCACGGTTTTGCAGTGCACAGAGAGTGTCTCTGCATATGGCTTTGCACGCTTGCAGACTCCACAGCCCCCTGAGCTGGCAACCACTGACATTTGAGTATCCGGTCAGATTTTTCTCCCTCTTAGGTGTGGAGGACAAACCTGTTGTACTGCTAAAACTGCCCTGTGTGGTCCTCCTCTTCTCTCTCTTTGGGGGGTGTGGTGTGGATCTTTTACAGCCTATACGTGCCTCAGAGGGGACATACACAAAGCACCAATGACACCGGTCACCCGGGGGTGGCAGAGGGCCTTCATATGGTCACCTCACACTCTGGCTTATCCCTGTAGGTTTCCCTCTCTCAGCTGAGTTTTTGAGAGTACCGTGCTCTGAAGAACATCTTCCTTACCATCCCCTCCTCCCTCACAGTGCTGTGCTGTTGACTTGTGTATAAACCAAAGACTTCCCCGGTGTCACCCTTAAGGACCTCTGACACAGACACTGCATTAAGTTCCCAATTGCTGAGTGTAGATCTGAGGGTAAATGCGAAGATTAAAACAATTTCTCTCCCTCGCCAGTCCAGGTAAAGAATGAAAACTTAAACACATCAGAAACTTGAGTCTCATTGGAAGATAAAAATGAAACTCTTATTATCAGTCTTAGGAATTTATTCCTACTTCCTTCTATACTTTTTAAACTATCATAGTTTAAAAGCAATATGATATCCATGCGTATATACACACTGACCCCATTTTGGTGGAAACAAAAAATAGTTGTACACACTGTTTGCTTTTGTTGAGAAGTTCACACACGTGTTCTGAGTCTCCAGCACAAATGAAAAAAGGCTGAAAATCCCTTGTCACTTTCAGGCTATGAGTCGTAGAAGAGCAGCATTTTAATTTTTCCAATCTCAATATTGTTGCTAAATAGAAACACACATCTTGTAAATATTTAATTGCCATTTAAAATTTAATAATCCCTTTTGTCCCATGGCTTGTTTTCCTTCTGTATGAAAATCCTGATGAGGTACTTTAGGATCATAATTTTTTAAAAAATCTATGTTTTAGCAACAAAACCTTTCCATTAAATGAAGAGATTTTTAAAGTAACATTTTCAGTATAAGTTTATTTTTTTTAAAATATATTTTTATTGACTTCAGAGAGGAAAGGAGAGGGAGACATAGAAGTATTAATGATGAGAGAGAATCGCTGATTGGCTGCCTCCTGCACACCCCATACTGTGGATTGAGCCCCCAACCTGGGCATGTGCCCTTATGGGAATCAAACCAAGATCTCCTGGTTCTTAGGTTGATGCTAAACCACTTAGGCTTGTTGACCAGGCAATATAAGTTTATTTATTTATTTATTAAAATATATTTTATTGATTTTTTACAGAGAGGAAGGGAGAGAGACAGAGAGCTAGAAACGTCGATGAGAGAGAAACATCGACCAGCTGCCTCCTGCACACCCCCCACCGGGGATGTGCCCGCAACCAATGTACATGCCCTTGACCGGAATCGAACCCGGGACCTTTCAGTCCGCAGACCACTGAGCCAAACCGGTTCCGGCAATATAAGTTTATTTTTAATGTCTTTTTCAAGTTGAGCTATAGGTGACATATAACATTGGTTTTTTTAAATTGATTTGAGGGAGGGAGGAAGGAAGGGAGGCGGGGGGGGGGGGAGGGAGGGAGGGAGGGAGGGAGAGAGAGAGAGAGAGAGAGAGAGAGAGAGAGAGAGAGAGAGAGAGAGAGAGAGAAGAAACACTGGTTGGCACGCCCCCTACCAGGGATCATACCTGAAACCTGAGCATGTGCCCAGGCCAGGAATTGAACTAGCAACCTTTAGTGGAATGGGATGTTGCCTAACCAACAGCCATATTGGTCAGGGCGTAAGAACTTTTAAGATCTACTCTCTTGGCAACTTTTCAGGGCAAAAGTAGGTTCATAGTTGTGGTTATAGGAAACACAGGTTTTTCTTGTATTATTATTATTATTGTATTATTTCTTTAACAAATAACTGTAAGCCTACTTTTGTCCACCCTATATACAATATAGTATTATAAGCTATAGTTACCACCCTGTGTATTACATCCCCAAGACTTATTTATTTTGTAGCTGGGAGTTTGTACCTTCTCACCACCTTCACCCATTTCAGACCCTCTCACCTCCCCCAGAGACTACCAATTAGGTTTATTGTTAGTTCAAATTTATATCATTTTCTCCTTACAATATAAAAGAGAGCACTTTTAATGAGGTAACATGTTTGTTGACTTCTTATCACAGTGTAAGAGGTGACACTTAGGTTTTTGCATGTCCTGAGTCAGAGTTCACAGAATCCCAGTGCACCTTGCAAGGCACTCTGGGAAGCTGCTTGCTGGGCAGTGGTTCTGAGCCCTGCAGCCTTCTAGGAACAGTTCTGTGGCAGAAAGTGTATTCAAGCATTTTCGGAAGGCAGTGAGCTCACTCAACAGTGTTTCGGATTCACAGATGATCTGATAGAGACAGCTTTGGACCTGTGCTAAGACCTGTGTTTCCCAGCTCAAGGTAGGTGCCACCTTCCAGAAAATCACCTTTGTTTACCCAGGTCCCCCAGATGTGTTGGTGCACCCCTTTCCTTCAGCCCCAAGAGCTGTCCATGTCCTAAGAACACAGTTTGGGAAACTCCATTTTGAGGACTTGAGATTTTACTTTTGTTTGGCCTCTTTCAATATACCTTGAGTGTTCCTTTAATGCACTGTTGCAGTTGGTTAGTTTGTTAACTATTCCAGTAGATGATAAACAAAAGTAAGGTTAATAATTTTAGTAGTTAACCACCAAATGTTCATTCGTTGGAATTTTTAAGAATCACTTACTTAAGGTTTGCCAAATGCTAGCTCCAGACTGCCTGCTTCCTGCCCAGAACAGTGCTGAGGAGGCGTTGACCAGGCAGTACATATCATGCGAGGAGATGATCGTGTCTCCTTTTTGATCACAGAACCAGGTTCTAAAATCCAAGTTAGAGGATATTTTCCATTGTCCTAGAGCTGCATTTCTCATTAAAAAGGGGGAGGGACTATGGAAAAGCCTTACTGCAGTTAGACTGAAACCTTAGTCTTGCTGAGGCCAGAATAATGCAGCTGCGACATTTGGGTGAGTTAGTTCTTCCATGTGCCCGTTTTCAGGGTTGGAAACCCCAGAAAATCAGGAGCTGCAGGTCTAGGAGGAGGGGCCTCCCTTAGATGAGGGGTTCCAGGATGGAGGAGGCAGCTTTGAAAACCTGGGCTGGCGGTTCTGGTAAGAAGCTAGTAATGAAACCTGGAGGGCTGACATAGGGTTTCCCAGAGAGTGGGGGACAGTGACATGCTGGGCTGGGAAGCTGTATGAAGAGCAGGGGAGAGAGTTTTAGAAGCATGAGCAGCCCGTAGATCCTGGAACCCAGGGGTGGGGAGCCCTGGAAGGGAGGTGCTGCCTAGAGTAGACAGAGTTCCCCCGGAGCCGATACGGGGTTCAGGGGCTGTAAAGAGTGCGCTGGGGACTGGCGGAGGAGATTTAAATGCTACTTGTCCAGCTTGTCTGACGGGGTGGTTGTGATGGTAAAATGGAAAATGTATAGTGTGTGAGCCTTGCGGTCGGTTCTGTGCTGAGGATGTCGGGGGGGGGGGGGGGGGGGGGGGGCGGGTGGGGGGGGGGAAGGTGATGTCAGTTTTCTTGGGACATCCCTTAATAGGTTCTGTCTGTTTGTTTTTTTAACCATCAATGCCAAGAGATTGTGAAGTGGTTCCAAACTGTTCTTCCTACCCAGATCCAGACAGATTAGCGAAATTCATGGCTCCAGGCTACCCTTACTGAGATGAGCTTGGAAGAAGAAACCTTTGTGAAGGGGACAGAGGAGAGGACAGTCAGGTCACAGGGATAATTGAACAGCAGTGGGAGTGCTCCGGCCGCTGCACTCCGAGCAGCGGGTCCCTGGCCCAGGTCTGTACTGGGAAGGCTGCGTGTATGTGTTACTTAGTGACCTTAGCTCCTTCAGGCTGGAAAGTTCTGCCTTGCCTATGAAGTCTTTATATTTGTGTCATCACTTCATGCGATAAGATTGGAAAACCACTTAGATGTCGTACAAAAGAGCTTTGTGCGAGCAGCCTCACACCGGAACCTGCTCGTCTGTGGAGGGGCACAGCCCTGTCCCTGCTGGAGCCCAGCCAGCGCCGGGAGCATAAAGCTCTCCGCTTCCAAAGAGTGAGAGGGCACCGTTTGGCATCCACCGAAACTGAGGAAATTCCAAGAAAACCACCTATTTTTCATTCATGTCCTAGAAAGGAAAACACCAATCAGTGTTTGGTTTTACTGTCTCTAAGAAGTTGAGCTTAAAATACAAATGCCTCAAAATGCTAGTGCTAGTTTTTAGGTATGCTAGATCATACTTGAGCTCTTGAATTTTAATGTGTTTTTTAAAATATACAAATCAGTGCTGTAATCAGCATTTATTTTACTTCAGAGTGTGTGGTATTCCAGGCACCAACAAGTCTTGTGCCCTGGAACTGGGAATAGGACGAAGGAATGTGTTTCCGGGGCTAATTTTTTTTTAAATATTTTTTTTTCTTCTAAAATATATTTTATTGATTTTTTTTTTTTACAGAGAGGAAGGGAGAGAGACAGAGAGCTAGAAACGTCAATGAGAGAGAAACATCGACCAGCTGCCTCTTGCACACCCCCCACCGGGATGTGCCCGCAACCAATGTACATGCCCTTGACCGGAATCGAACCCGGGACCTTTCAGTCTGCAGACCGACGCTCTACTGCTGAGCCAAACCGGTTTCGGCTGGGGCTAATTTTTAACACAAGATTTTTTTGGTGTCTGTCTACTCGCTGGCATAGGCACGAGATACTTCCAAGCTGTGGAGTTAGAAGACCTGGATCTTGAGGACAGTATCAGCCTTTGGAGGCTCAGCGTCTTCCTTTGACAGGGGCTCCACAGTGCCTCCCATCAGAGTGTCCTCTTTCTGTCCCAGGGAGGCCTGCGTGTGAAACAGACAGCAGGGTTTACACAGCGCCACCGGCTGCAGCGGAGATGGCCAATGAAATGCCTGCGGCTGGCATTTACCTATGTGCCAGGGGAATGAGCTGAAAAGCTTTTGGCAGGTGCACTGCTCTTGTTTTATTATTAGAGTGATCTTATTAATAATGACTGAAAGAACTTTCTGTGCTAATCTGTAGAATCTGAATATCTGTCCACTCCCTTCCCACAGAAGCTTTTTGCTTTTTCTCTTTCACTTCTATTTGCCCATTCCATGGCTCCCAAAGAAATGGCTTTGTGTACCTTTAGAAATATTGGGGAATTGTGATTTTTATAATACAGTAATATAGCTCAGTCCGGAATAGAATGAAGCTTATTGTTTACACCAACCATTCCAGGTGAAAAAAATGTGTACCAAGTGAATGATACACCATGTTCAGCAAGTTACAATGCTATCCTGTGCAATAGAGAAATCGTTTGTCTTAAATGCATCCTGCAACAGAACTCTAGATTGTTTAAACCCAAGTTTAAACAAAAAAGGGAGCATTGGTTTATGAAACTAAAACACCAAAAGGCACACTCTCAATATGGCTTAGCAATGCCACTAGGGATCTTGGTTTCTTTCCTCTGTTTTGCTTTCCATGGCATCAACTTGATTCTAAGGATCAACCTGCAGACTGAGGGGCCCCAGGTTCGATTCTGGTCAGGGGCATGTACGTTGGTTTTGGGCATATCTCCAGTGGGGGGGGTGCAAGAGGCAGCTGATGTCTCTCTCATCAATATTTCTAACTCTCTATTCCTCTCCCTTCCTCCCTGTAAAAAGTCAATAAAATATATTTAAAGTGCGCGCGCGCGCGCGCACACACACACACACACACACACACACACAACCTGTGCTGATTTCGAATTGCCCTGCTCCCTTGGGTTGAGACTCTCAGCCTTCTTTCCCGGCACTGCACTTGAGGCTTCCTTCCACCTGGAACCACAGAGGAGTCTTTGGGTCCCAGGACGCACTTAGTTTTGCCAAGGCTCCCTGTTGGTGGCATGACCAGGGGCGGGGCGGATTACACAACCTCTGAGCCACAGGTTCTTTGTGTCATTGGCCTTCTTTAAAGGTTGTGTTGACTATTTACTGAGATGCTGATATCTGTGGAAAGGAGAAGCTCAGTGATGGACTCGTGGTTTCTCACCTCTGCCCTGACAGAGATGCTGATGGTGCCCTGGGGAGATACCTGCAGCTGCTGGATATTAGAACTTGGGGAGGAGGTGCTTGCCAGGGCCTGAGCTCTGAAAACCAGGTTGCCAAATCCGGAGGCTAGATAGGGATTACAGACAAAAGTTGGTGAGGGAATTAAGGAAGTGATGAAAGGAGAGTAATGACCTAGACCAGGTGAAGCAGCCAGACTCCTCCAGGCAGTAGGCAGCACAGGAAGCCAGGCTCCCGCCCCTCCTCTCCATGAGAAGGTGCGGTCCCATGAGCAGCAGCTTCAACAGGTTGAGGTCCATCCGTGTTGCTGTGCTCGCAGGATTAAATTCCAAGTTACCTGCCTACTTTTGTTCAGAATAGCTCAGTTGCTGATGAAAACCAATAATTTAATATTTAGTTTTTATTTTTAAATATGTTGTTATTGATTTTCTTTTTAAGGAGAGGGAGAGAAAGATAGAAATATCAATGAGAGAGAACATTGATTGGCTGCTTCCTGCGAGCTCCTCACCAGGGATCAAGCCTGAGACCCATGCATGTGCCCTGACTGGGAATGGAACCAGTAACCTCTTGGTGCATGGTTGATACTCAATCAGTGAGCTACACAGGCTGGGCTAATATTTATTTTTTAAAATATTTTTCTTAAAGAGTGCAAAAGTACTGGTAGTTTTAAGCAGTGTACACATAGTTATCCCTGTTGTTCTGAATCAAGTTTCCTTACTGAGAGAGAGGGAAGGGCTACTCAGGTCATGGTTGCTCTCCTCATAGAAATGAAAGTAGTGGCCAGAACCCTGTGGGCACGTAGCACATGCCAGGCGCTGTGAGCACTGTGTGCTCCCCTCACACCTGTGCGGTCGGTGTCTGGGAAGGACAGGGAGCTTGCCCTGGTTGTTCAGCTGGCAAGGGCAGATCCCTGGTTGTCTGGGTCTGGACCTCCATGCTATGCTACTTCCTAGTGATTTTATCTCAGTTAATGTTTTTTTGTTTTGTT
Source organism: Pipistrellus hanaki (assembly GCF_964339955.1). NCBI lineage: Eukaryota > Metazoa > Chordata > Mammalia > Chiroptera > Vespertilionidae > Pipistrellus > Pipistrellus hanaki. The sequence continues at coordinate 128,360,214 of NC_140503.1, read as the reverse complement.
TTGTTTTTTGGTTTTTGTTTTAGGGGACTGACTGCTACTTCTGAAACTTAGAGCTTGCATTGGCTTTTGGTGGGTACTTCAGGAGACGGGGGCGGGGAGGAAGGGATGGTTAATCATTTCATACATATTTGTTGCTGCATTTTAGTGGTGAAAAACCACCACATGTGGCTGTGTCCTCCTGACCCAAAAACCAAGAATAGTAGGAAGCACTCACTCCCACCAGAGGAAGTCATTTGAGACTTATTTTTAATTGCATATTGAGCCTTCTTTGACAAACCAAATGTGAATGAAATGGCGTGTGATGGAGGCAGGGAGAAGATAGGTCACTCCAGTTGATTTGTTCCACTTACTAAATAGAACATAAAATAGAGTAATCTAAACTTGCCCAACAGATAAATTAGATGGTAATTGGCTGCCGTGGAAAATGATTTTTTTAACCGAACAGTTCATCATAGATTGCCTAATCCTGGGCATCCTTAGCGTATCTGTGATGGAATTTGGCCTAGATATGTTTCATCTGTGGTGTAGTTACAAGTAGGAGTCTGAAGTGAAATTGGGAAAAAGTGAGTCTGAGAAGATAGAGCAATGGATGTCAGAGCAATTCCTCTTTCCTTTCTGGGACTCATCCTCCCTGGGTCAGAGTGAAGCACTTTCACCTACAGCGTGGCCATACAGCATCTGCCCCCTCAGTCACCGCCCGGCCTGGCCGATTGGCGCAGGAGCCAAGCCCTGCCACGGGCGAAAGTGAGCATGTCATGTGGGGACAGAGAAAAGAAATGGACACACGTTCTGGGACGGAGCCAGCCTTATGGGCTAGTTCTATTCGATGACTCCCGCCAAACACAGTAAGCTGTTGGAAACCTGAGTTCCAGCACAACGTAAAAAACTGTGCCATAGGCTCTCAGTGTTTGGGGTACACAGTGTTGGGGCAGAAGGACCTGGGAAGGGGACAGAGAGAAAAGGAGGAAATCTGAAATGGAGGAGGAGGGGGGGGGGAGCTCCCTGAGGGAGTAGGAGGAGCTGGCTGAGCCAAAGACTTCGGGGTCTGCCAGCCCAAGGAAGCAGTTTAGACTCCGTGCAGAAGGCCAGTTAGCTGCCGCGGGGTCCTGAGCAGAAAGAAGAGCTGGTGAGATCTCTTTTAAAAATGGGCATTTTTTATCTTATAAAGTGGACGGTAACCCTTCGTTTCCCCAGTGGTAGATTTGGATGTTAAAGCATTCCACCCTCGCCAGATCCAGTGTGTCCCCGCATGGGACCTGGGGTTGGTGCCCGTGGCTGGCTGGTCACAGCCTGCAGCCCCCAGCTCCCAGCCCAGTGTGCAGTGCTGGCCTGGGAGCTCGGGGCTAGTTTAGAGAATTCTGTTCTCAAACTGTTTTCGCCAGTTGAACTTGTTTGTAATTTGGTGTATGTTTTTTTAATTAAATATTGCATAAACCACATACATGTGAAAAGAAAGTTATCTTCTTGTGAGGCTAAGTTTTAGAAAGATTCAGTGAAGGCTTGCCACTGAACAAAGGTTTGGGTGTAACAACTGTGAACAGGATTGGAAGGGGGCAGTCATTAAAAGCTAGACAGATTCTGCACCCAATTGCTTTTCAATTGTCTTTAAAGGTTTTCTCTCCACTTATAGAGAAACAATGCTCTCTGGGTACATAAACTTTGCAAGGAAGGTGATGTGGGACGCTGCTAGCCATCAGGAGAGGAGGAAAGGAGTTGGAAAGAGCTTCTTATTATTTGGTTTTAACCAGTTTATTGCTGGTAGTCATTGATCCTTTTACAGATGTGTTATGTGATGTGCATCTAATGTTTCTTAAGTCTTGTCACTTCTATGGCTTTTCCATTTTGGTCCACGTCCTTGGATGCAGGGCAAGTGGTGGGTGGAGGCATCAGTACAGATGTTTTTACTCAGAAGTGATTAGAAATGTAAAGGTCTTCACTTGATTTGAATTGCCTCCTGTAATTTAGTATTACATCTATGACTAAATTGTGGTTCCTATCATGACAACAAGGATATTAATGGGCTGGTTTGGGTTCTTTCTGTTCTCTCTCTCTCTCTCTCTCTCTCTCTCTCTCTCTCTCTCTCTCTCTGTGTGTGTGTGTGTGTGTGTGTGTGTGTGTGTGTGTGTGGACTCTTTTTCCTCACCCTTGTCTCTAAGTCTTTAATAGACTCTGATGGTTAAATAGATTTTAAGATGGTCTATAAGAAACCTCTTACCATTCCTTGGGTAGATATGTGTAATATAAGTAAAACCACCACTGAAAACAAACAGTAACTCTCATCAGGGTGTGCATGGTGGTAGGTTGAGCATGATCCAGAGGTTGGCTGGGTTAATACCACAGAAGTGCTTTAGTGCAGTGCAGAAATTGCTAATTGCCAGTAGAATATGGTTCAAATCTGTAATAGTGATAATACAGTATATTGTGCTGCAGGAATCCTATATAATAAAACCCTAATATACAAATCAACTGAATGGCAGAACGACCAGTCACTATGATGTGCACTGACCACCAGGGGGTAAACGCTCAATGCAGGAGCTGCCCCCTGGTGGTCAGTGCACTCCTACAGGGGGAGCACCACTCAGCCAGAAGCCAGGCTCATGGCTGCTGAGCACAGTAGTGGTGGCAGAAACCTCTCCTGCCCCCACTGCAGGCGGGCAGAAAGGAGCAAGGGGTCCCCTACTGCGATAGCCCCAGACTGCGAGAGGGATGTTTGACTGCAGGCTTAGGCCCAAGGGGATCAGGCCTAAACCAGCAGGCAGGCATCCCCCAAGGGTTCCGGACTATGAGAGGGCACAGGCCAAGCTGAAGGGCCCCTCTCCCCCAACACGCCCTCCAGTGCACAAATTTCATGCACCAGGCCTCTAGTAAAATATATTTGGTTACAATATGTAGACAGTGTTTCCCCCAAAGAAGAAAGAGGATGGGCCTCTTAAAGAATGTGCCATTTGAGGGCTGGAGAAGGATTTGCATGTCATTGGGGTCTACCATTCATGCCCTGTTTGGGGTGGACTCCTCTGCTAAAATAACTTTGCATGGAAGGAGCAAAGGAAGTTGGGTCTCAGGCATGTGACAATAGATGCCTAGGTATTAAATTACCTGTTAATCTGAAGCAAACATTATGTGTGTCAGTCTCAAATCTGACACATCTTGGGGTGAATATTAACACTCAGATTTATCTTGCTGTCATTCACTTTTGCCATTTATTTATGAATTTCAAGAATTCTAGCTTGATAGCACTCTTGCAAAGTTGGTTAACCACCACCCTGTGTGTGTGTTTTAAATGGTTTATGCTCTCTGTGGACTTTTTCAACTTTATATTTTTAGTAGTACTGGAAGTGGAAGCTTTTTCTGACATGTGCATGATTGATACTTTTAAACTCTGCACTAAGTTTAAGGATTTTTTAAATTGTTGAAACTAGACTAGGTTCTGTATCTCCCTGGAATCCTACTTCCGTGTTCTTTGCTCCCAACTATATTCCTTCCCACTTACTTTGAGTAAAATCATAACAGAGAGTAGACCATATGATGGTCTCTTTCACAAGACTGTACTGATTGTGGAAGTGTATGCATTGGGTTAAGTTAGCCTAATGCCACTGTGCATTTGAATCCTATATTTATCTCTCCTTTATTTAATTCTGTATGTCCCGCCAAGTAAATTTCTGCTTATAAGTTGGCTTCTTGGGTTGCTATACTTTCCAGAGAGAGAACATACTGGTTATCTGATGAGAAGATTGCCATCTTAAGGAGAGGCGTATTTTTCATTGCAAATTAAGACTTCGGTGTTTTGTTTTTATGAGTCAGTCTCTATCAGCCTGTTAAAGGCAGCCTCTCTGGAGACAAGATTTCCATTGTCCTAGAGCTGTATCATCTTAGGACCAGCCCCAGACTCTGAGATGAATTGACCAGAACTGGCCCCACTCAGGGAGACCACTTGGTGGACCGCTTACTTGCTACTTCTGGAAGAGCTGTCCCATCCTGGAGCTTTTCATTGGAAACATTAACAGTTACTGTTAAGCACATTTGGTAATAGTGACTAAGTGTGTCAAGTAGGGATCAGTGCATTTGAATGAGTATAGTATCCTCACAGAGCTCACTGGAAGGTAACCAGCCATACCTCCCGCTGTATCCAGCTAAAGTTCATGTTAAGGCTGTTGCTTTTAAACACACAGTTTATGTTATCTAACATGGGTGAAGCATGATGGAAAATATTTAAAATAAGAATTGTCTTTTTTAATGCACTTAAGATCAATAAGACTAGTTTGAGTGTTGGAAAGCAATCTGGAAAAGAAAACCCTGGTAGCGAACCAAATAGAAATCTCTTGGCAGCTGAATCTCCCTTCAGCTGTATTCAGTTATTGGACAGCTGTCAAAGAGAGCAAAGCATTATTTGTCCATTTAGGACAATTTCAGAAAGCTGTTTTTAACTCCCAGTGGTATTTGTTCTGCAGCCTTCTAACCTCGGCAAGGGTTTTAAAAGATCTAATCACCCATGTTTGTATCAGGCCTGAGGTTGCCGCTGGAGCAGAAAGAGACAGAGTTTGTGTTCATGTGAAAGGAATTATAATCATTAAAGTTTTATTTCCTGCAAAAATTTGCACCTTGGCACATATGTAGCTGTCTTGGCTGATAGTCAGCAACAGTATCTACTCTGTGTTTCTCAATGACACAATAAATAACGCATGATAAAAGTCAAAGCTATCTGTGTTCCTTGTGTAACTACAAAGTTGGAACTACCAGGTCAGTTCCAGTTTAACATTTGTCTTCTGGAGGGCTGAATCTGTGCACGGTGGTTTTATAAGCTCCTGACTGAGTAGTCAGCTTGGTCTTTCTTTTTGACTTGAGGCACAAACATCTTGATTTTTACCAGTAAGCCTCAGTTGTTGTTTTTTTTCTCTGGTTTCATTAATGGGTTTAGGTTTCTGATGGGGAATGCTAGTATTTGAATATGCCAACATTTTAGACTCAGAGAAATTAAAAATATTGCATTTGGCTTTTTTGTGTGTGGTTTAATGTTTTCAAAAAAAAGTTTTCATGTTAGTGAGAGTCATACAAAATTGTAAATACACTATTTATGAAACAAAGTCATAGTTTTAGTGGAAAAAAAAAAGTTAAAACCACTCTATTTGTGGCTTCTGAGCCTCGAAGCTGAAACTGTGGCTTTCTCATTAATAAGTGTTTGTAAGAATTAATACTGAGAAGTCTCCTTTTAGGAATGTGAGTGAGAGGACAGACAACCACCTGAGAAGAAGAGCTTGTTTCTAAAGACCCCTGGGCACAGACCTGTGTGAGTTGTCGCTAAATGATGGCCTGTAGGTTCTGCTGGAGTTTCAGGTCACCCCCATTTTCCTGAGCAGGAAGTGTGCCACAGGGAAATCATAGAAGCCACTCCATCTCTTATTTAGAGCACTTAGCATTGTATGTTGGATATTTGAAAGAGTGTCCATTTTCTGGACTACTTGAACATACCAGGACATTCTTTTACATGGTGACCTTCTTGAGTCAGCAGCTAGAACATGATCAAAGGTAAATAAGCCAATGTGAGTGGCATGATGCCAGCTTTGAATGCCAAGACCTACACAAAATCTGCCTGCATCACTTCACCATTAGACTCTTCTTTTCAAATATGTTATCTAAAAGCCATTTGTTTTAGACAAATTAAAAGTTGGCTGAATTATCTGTCATTGATAAATTTTCAGTATGTCCACTGCATAGTATTACTATAACTATTTAGGGAGCTCTAAGAGATGGTCTTTTATGGGCATTACTGCTGCATGGTCTAAAATGGTCTATATAATAGAAAAAGTTAAAGAATCTTACCTGCTGTTCTTAGTTCTATAATCAGAAGTACTACAGATGCTGAAGAATGTAGTTTAAAAATGTTGTGTATATTCTGTAGTGTATATTCTGCCTTCCTTTAGTTCTTGAATTAAGGGATTGTTTTTGCTTTTGTTGGTTTCCTCATTCCTGCTTTTGAGAAAGTCCTCCTCATCTGTGTTCTAATCCCCAGGTGTGTCTTATGTTTTCACTGGGGGCAGGTGTATCCTCTTTCATTTCTGGTGAATATGGGCGTTCTGCTAGAATGAACAAGTGATCGGAAAGAGAGGCAGAGATCCGATCACTCAGCTCAGTGCATGTCCCATTGTCAGGCTCGGATCTAGCAGTGAACGTGAGTGCTAGGTTCCCACGAGTGTCTTTGCCCTCCTCCCAGCCCTCTTGGTTGTTCTTTATACATAAATAGGGGTTGGGTAACTTCGTGGTTCTTCTTATTCTTCTCCCTCTTTTGTCCCCTCTGCAGCCTTTTATCTTTCTTGGGACCACCGAGAGGCTTCTGAATTTTCCCCTATGACAGTCAAAATCAGGATGTCATGTCTTTCTCAGGGATAGTTTAGGGGACTGCCTTATCTTTTGCTTTTTGTAAGAGAGAGTATAAGTGTGATCCCCAAATAGTAGGGGTTTCTACAACCTCAGTGAGTGAGTTGGGGTGCTGTGTCCCCAAAGTAGATGTCCTTAGACCCTTAGAGAGTCTCAAAGGGATGAGAAGGGAATTAAAATATTATGCATGCTTAGGAAGCATGTGAGAGAAATAAAAGCAAGCACACTCTAACAGAGAAAATATAAGACTACATACACCACAAAGCGTCTACACTAATAAAAGAAATATGCAAACTGATCATACCTCCGTGATGTCCACCAGCCAATCAGGAGTGAATATGCAAATTAATCCAACAAAGATGGTATGTTAATTTACATATGCAGGCATGGAGAGGCCAGGTCGGGTGGGACGCCTGCTATGAGGTGGAAGGCAGGAGGTGGAGGGCACTCTGGCCAGAACAGAGAAGACTGAAGGCTCCGGCCAGAGTGAAGATGGAAGGGGGTGGCCAGAGCGAAGGCCTGGGTCCTGGCTGCCCGAGGAAAACTGGTGCCGGCAGCCAGGGAAAGGAAGGCCTATTGCACAAATCTTCGTGTAACAGGCCTCTAGTCTAAAAATAAGTGATCAATTCGATATTCGGAAACCCTTGATTGGAAGCAGTTTTAGCACCTGATAGGGGAGTTACCTCCTGCCTCTTGCAGTGAAATCCCTTCACCTTCTTCCATAGGGGGAGCGTCTTTGGTAATAGACAGGTGGATGGATTTCTCTGAGAAATGCTGGAGTTCACTGCTTTTTTTGTTCAGACCTGCTACCCACAGATCTGCAGCCAGCTTCCTGACCCTTCTCTGCTTTCAGGTAGGATTTGGCCAGTGATCTGGGTAGTCGTTCCCATCCCAGAAGGGCCACTCTGCAGGAGCAGCTCCTGATTTCTTTTCTCCAGACTCATTGCTCTGGGAATTAAGGAGGAGGAGTCTCGAGCCCCTGGTGGCTTTGCTAACAGCAAATCTAATCATGTCACTTTCCTGCTAAGAAAGTTCCAGTCTCCCCATCACCAAGATCATTTGTCTATACACTTCTTAGAGTTAAAGGTGCCAGAGCAGGGCCATTTGGAAGGACATTGTTTGACTGCATGCCTCTTGCAATAAAATGGAGTATGTGCCCTTAACTTGTGTATATTTATTTATAAATTATGTCATGTGTAACTATAAAATATTAGTACAGCTGGACTTCTTTTTTACATGGGAATGTATGTAAGCGGATTTTACACTTTATTTTAGTGACCACAAGCCCACAGGATGAATCCAGACCTGACCTATGGCCTTAAGCTCCTCTGCAGCTGACCACAGCCCCACCTCTCTGGCAGACTGTTTTTGCTTTGTTCTCCATCACCAGGCAATCCATGCAGCTTCTGTTCTGGCCTTCCCAGCCCTGCCTGTCCTCAGCCTCCCTGATTCACATGTGTCTTTCTTTCTACACACTCCTGGTTTTGTCTGCATAACTTTCCTCTCTCCTGCTTCCTGGATTTCTTCCCTACACAGCTGTCGAGACCTTGTAAGTTTTCTTCAGCTTCCCCCAGAAGGCATCTGTGTAGATACCTCTCTTACCTACACCCGAATGTCCGTGGACTGTTTCCTCCCCCGGCACCCGGTGTGCTTCAGGACCCCTGATGGGCAGAGCACTCTTTCTCTTACGTGGTGTCTGAGAATGCTGAGTCTGTCTATGGGATAAGTTCCATAAAGTCGTATCTGGTCAAAGCGTGTATATACTTGTGACATTGAGTACCCATTTTGCCAGAATTAGGCCAACATAATAGATCATCAAACTTACTGACTTTTGCCCCCCACCCCAAAATGAAAATTTCAAGTGAAAAATGGTACCTCACAGATGGAGCTGTTTCTGTGATTCTACTCAGAACCTCCCTCTAACTGAGGTTTGGAAAGGAAGTTATTGGGTCTTGGGAAGTAAAAGGGATCCTTTTGGGTAGAGTGTCCATCCATCCTGCCTCAGTCACTAAGTGCCAGGACTCCTCGCACGGGGCACCACCTTACAGGGGCTGACCAGCCTGCCCTGGACGACTGGATTACCTTGACACAAAGTGTGCTGTGAAAGAGAGGCCTAAGGGGCTCCTGGCTCTAGCGGCCACGAGCAGCCTCGATTGCCTGCCTCGTTAGCCTTTTATTTGATATATCTTTAGATACAATCAGTAGGGTGAGTAATCTTGGGAGGACACATGTGTTTACATTGTCCTCTACGCAAGGGCATCCAAGGACTAAGCATAAGGATTCCAGTAAACACCTGGGGGTGCACAGGCTTGTTTGGAAAGGTCAAGGAACAATTAGGGGCGCTGCCTTTTTCACTCCCCTAAGTCGGAATTCCGATGAACAGGCAGTCAGCCTTCCACACACTTTCCTTTTCTCGGAATGTCCTCCTTACAAACTTTCCAGCCACGTCTCCTGTGCTCCCCAAAAACTAAGTCAGCATCGAGACAGCCGGTTGTAAGGGCTGCAGTGTCTTCTTAGGTCACTCGAAGCAGGGCCATAGAAGCCCTTCACCGAACAAATACCAACGTGGCAGTTTGGAAGGGCACCAAAGCTTATCCTTCCAACACATGGAGAGTCAGTGGCCTGGAGAGGAAGAGAGCCACCCTCTGGGGGGATGCCTGTGCTTTCCAGGGGCAACCCAGAAAGTCTAAACAGAAAATACAACTGCTCATAAACCCAGAAATGCCTGACATTCCAAACAGGTAAATTATGCACAGGGTACCGGCATTTATAGTCATGAAAACCGAAAACAAGTCCAAAACAGGGACTCATTCTATGACATGCATAAGGCAGAATGTTATGTAATCTTTAGCACAAGTTTTAGTGACAAGGGAAATATTTATATGCTGATGTACATTTAAAATGCAAAAATGTGCATGTACTACAAGCTTCCTGCTATGTTGAGAAAAATGGCTTAAAAAAAAAAACAACAACACAAAAACACCTGAAAGGAAATACACCAAAATGTTAAATTCGTAAATATTACTTCCTCCTGGTCCCCAGTGAAAAGGACATCAGTGGCTCTGAAGGCCTGTGCTTAGGCCTGAGGTGGGGGGCACCAGGCTAGCCTCTGGGGAGCCAGAGATGGTTGTCACTGTGATTAAGGTCTCAGCGATCTCGATTAGTTAGAATAAATTCTCACTTGAGAGGAGTGTTTCCTCGGGCCTTTGTGAATAAATCCATATTTGTGTATGTACTAAGCCTATTAGAATAGTGGGATAATGTGGTATTAAGATCTCTCCAGTCCCTGTCACAGGCCCCTCTGAAGTAAAGGAATTTTTGTTTTTTGCATCTGAATTATATATTAATAAAGTTCATTTAAAACAAAAGACCTGAAGGTGACTTGTTTTCCTAATCCCAACCAAGCCCTAGAATTTTCCATTGTGATATGAGAAAAGGCACGTTGAATCCACAGCACACTGACTTTGTGTGTGTGTGGGGGGTCCGGGGGGGGACGGGGGGGGTCCTGTCTCTCAGGGTCACTCTCATCTGCACTCATTGGAGAGGAGAGAGGAGCATTGCACCAGGCGCTCCTGATCCCCCCCCCCGCCCCCCCAACACACGCTGGGAAGGTGGGCCACTGGGGAGCCGTGCTCTGCTCCGGGGCGTTGGGATCAAATTCCTTGATCGGCCCCAGGAACCGAAGAGGGCTGCTGGGGTCCCTTGAGTTCTGTTGCCAGAAATCACTTGATACTCACACAGAAGTCCCTGCCATGCTTGGGCTGTGGTGTTACCTTGTCGGCCAGATGGGCTCAGTAACCATCTTCCTTAGACACGAACGTGACTCACATTCCAGACAAATGACCGTTTTCTCCACAGTGCCAGCCTCAGAAAGACTTGCAAGTAGGCAAAGCTACAAAAGTTAAAATGTGCACGTTCCCACGTCTGCTGTGTGCATTCAGGCCTATGTTGTTTAGCATTGGATGTGGCCTTCTATTTTAAAATATTTTCCAGTCATAGGGTAGCCATTTGTCCTACCATGCACTGTATGATTACTCTTGGCACGCCACCCTTCCATCATCAGGTTTTGGCAGTGAAAATGGGCTTCTCTGTCTATCAGGGAAGCACATTGTCAACAGGAAATATCTCCATGAGACAGAGAAAACTTCAGGAAAGATAATGGGAGGAGATTATCTTTTATATGACCTTCACATCCCCGTGCGACCTCACGTTGGGCTCTGGGCCTCTAGGAAATAGGAGAGGAGCAGTTCCTACTTGCTCAGAGTGTGGACTCAGCAAAGTTCTGCTCTGCTCCAGCAGGAAAGGGATCACACACCCTGCAAATCCTGACGTCGCCTCCATAAACCCATTGTACTTTACCTTCTCCAAATTAAGGATGCCGTGTGAATTGTGAATGGAGTTATTTACCGGGGAAGGCTATATTTTTCCTTACTCTTGGGATGTTTATTTATGCCTCTTAATTTTCCGCTTAGTTTGGATATCCTTTATTATAAAAGACTTGGAAATATGCACAAACACAGAAGGTAAAATTTACAAGTGCTCAGGTCTCCTGCATTTTCAAAATGGTCAGATCCGCTGTGGTTAATGAAGTTGGCAGTCTGTAGTTTAGATATTGGCATCTCTGTGTTCTTGCTAAGGGGGTCTTTGGGAGGGAGGCTAAGTGTTCATCTCTGACTGGAGGCCCCATGTAAGATAGTGGGAAGAGATTACAGAAGGGAAAAGGAGAGGTTTTCTAACCTTCTCAGAGGAGGGTTAGACCTCTGAGGACTGATGCTTAGATCCCACAGACCTTTACACAGAAACAACATTTTGTTGTAAAGACAGGCCCATTGGGGAGAGCTTTCAGAGCAGGATGGTAGCTGAGAGGGGTGGCTGCTACTTCTCCTCAGAGCCAGCCCAGGCAGGTCCCAGGGCTGGGCTGCTGCCGGGGGCAGGGAAGCTGGTGGCGGACATTAGAGGCATTTCAGCTTGGGTGCTGGGACTCTCCCTCCTGAGGCCGCCAGGATTGCCGTCCCCCAGCTGTTATGTCCTGCAACACAGAGGAGGTTCTACTGCTGTTCAGAGTAGGAATTCCAAGTGTTTTTTCACGGAGGAAGAAGAGCTTTTACCATGTGCTGTTTGACTCGGCCCTCCGGGGCTCGGTTCCTGGCAGGCAGAATGAAATCCGGGCTGAACTCACACTGGTAGTTGATTTACATTCTCCTGCCAATTTTTTTTTTTAAGTCACAGTTTAGTTTGCAGAGGGCACTTATGTGACTGGTACAGCACGCCAGGTGTGGTGAGGGTCTCAGGAAAGGGGGAGGCCCAGGACACTTGCTCGCTCCCTGACCCCAACCAGAGGCTGCCTCCTACACACCCCCAACAAGGAATCCAGCCCACAATCCAGGCATACGCCCTGACTGGGAATCGAACCAGTGACCTCTTGGTGTACAGGTTGATGCTCAACCATTGAGCCACACTCGCCAAGCTGTGATTTGCTTTTAAATTGTGAGTTGTGACCGCATGTTCAGCTTACTTGAATATTGGTTATTTCAGCAAATACCAGTATGTGCATCAGAAAATGAGATAAACTTGGTTTCTGATTGCCTCTAATTTGTATTATATTTATGTTTTAGTTATCTATCCATTAATTAATTAATTACATAATAATAACAAATTAGCAAGAAAACAGAATGTTCCAAGTTTAAAGCACAGCCAAGTTTGCAATAAGGAATAGCTGTTATGTTAAGATTACTAGTATATTTGCTTTTTTTTAAAGTTGAAAAACTAGAGCAGTTATTTATGGAAATATTGATCAAAATAGACTTTGTTGAGAAAACATATCTGAGCTTTTCCATATCTTTAAAAACTAGTTTTTTGCTTTGAAATGTTAACAGATTTTTGTCTATTTACAAGACTTTCTTTTTATTCCCCTAGCATTTACTAATTTCACAGTGAGGTAACAGCTTTGCTTTCTGACTAAATACAGTACACCCCTTCCTAAGCAAATCCGACATACTCTGATTGTATGCTTGGGCATGGGGCATATGTATTGCATTTGGATTATGTGCATAATAGCCAATGATTTTGAAAGATTAATGCTTGAATATGGTCAGCATGAAAATGACAAAAATGTTTACTTTTTTCTAATCATTAAAAGGAAAAATTTTATCTCCCCCTTCCTCCCCAGTTGCCTTCATGCTCCTAAATAAGCACTAAATAGTCACTGGTTGGTTGACTGGAAAGGAAACATTACAGTATTGAAAGAATTTATTCACATTTTTTGTGATGTGGATTACTGTTTTGGGATTTTAAGTCCTTTCCTGCTTTAAGATGAAATCATAACTATGATTCTGTGTGTGTCCCATTAACTCATGCATTTTCGAACCCCGTTTGTGTTGCACCGAGGTCATAGGTACATCCCCCATATGGCCTATGTATATGGCATCCCACAGCTCCAGGCAAGCGAGTGGGAAGTAGTAGAATTTATGCTGATGCACAATTTCCTGAAAAACAAATCAAAGTAATTGCCCTGTTGGGAGAGTGTGGGTGGTGCAGGGACAGCACATGGAAGTAAGGTTACCCCAGAGACCATCCCAACACTACCCACCACATGTCACAACTCAAAGCCCTGGACAGGATTTCCAGGCTCACTTCAGAATTCCACTGACCTGATGGAAAGCCTTGACTTGGCAGGAAGGTACCATGATGGATGTTTTGCTGAATTTAGTTCCAGTGAGAAGTTAGATGTGACCTAATTGAGTGGGAGAATGGGAATCTGGAAGTAATTGATGGTTCTCGGAGGGCGGATTGCTGTGTTTAGGATGCAGTTTTCTCCCACTGTCCTCATTTTATTTTGGGGTCATCCTTGAGACTCTTCACCCCAAATCAGATAGTCTTGACAGTCACCTTTAAAAGAATATCTCATCCTAAAAAAGGTAAGTGAATCACTCTCTAAATTTACTCATATTGATGAAAGGATAATTTAAACATTTTTCCTCTGCACGATAATAATATTTTAATATGACTTTTTCAAAGGAGAAGCAAAAATACTCTGTCATAGCCATAGTGAAACACTTACGTGTAAATCTGTAACTTAAAATCTTTTTTGAATCAAATAATTTGGATAAATGTGCTTCTGAATGTGAAGTTAGGGGTTGGCCCCAGTAAGAAATGGCCAGTCAAGTTGCACACTAAAGTGACTCCCCTGCAGCATTATCATGCATATGCATGGGATGTGCACTGCTTGGGTGGGTCCTTCACAGTTTTATGTCCATGCCTCAGACCCTTCCCCCATGATACTATGAAATGTGTTCCACTAAGAGCCTCTGCCTGGGCCTCTTTCCTCACCTGTGTTGAGAAGCGGTTGGTTCAAGTTCAAGTTTACCCTTCTTCCTATTTCTGTCCCCACCATCATACACACACACACATATGCACCAGCAAGCCCCTCGCTGCAATCTTGGGATTGAACTTCAGGGACTGAACTTCAACAGTAACCTCCTCATTATTCCTTCCGCCCACAGTCTCCCTCTGTTGCAGTCCGTTCTGCATATTGTTATAAGATGCATCGCTTCCCTTCCCTGCTCAAAAATCTTCAGTGATCCTCTGCTGAAAGTCTGCAATTTCTCATTCACTGCTCTGATGCGTTAGGTCTCACTGCTCTGTGTAGGTTCATCAAGTCTGACCTGAGTTCCTATTGTTCTTCTCTGACAAGTCATTTTCTACTCCCACTGCCGAAGTATTTTCTGTGATGTGGAACGTACTGTTTATTCATGCAGCACAGATTTTTATAAAGTTCTTCCTCAGAGCAAGTGTAGCTCTAGTTCTGTACCGATACTCTATTCATGGCTTATCCTTCAGCCAGGAAAGTCTTGAGTCATCTTTTTTAAAACATAGATTTTATTGTTCAGGTATGGCGAGGCCCACAGATCAGTAGACAAATGTCATTGAAAAGACAGTTTGTTACAGTCACGGTTTCCAAGAGGACAGGCAAGGCATGCCATGGGGACCACCTGGGGGAGCACCAGGTCAGTCAGGAGGCAGAGGGAGCGAGGGAAATGAGGACAAGAGTCATTGTGGTTTTCTTGGAAAGGAATGGGCAAGCAGAGTAGGTAGAGTTAGGATTGGTGACTTTGAATAATTTCAGTGGACTCTGGAGCCTATGGGAGGGATCTCTAATTGTCTGACATCTGGCCCTGAGGTGATTGGGGCAGGGGGACAGTGGCCCTGAGTGTCAGCACTTCCTAGAGCAGGTGGTTGGGTGTTGGCTCTGGATGGGTTACTTTGCATATAAAGGCATGCTCACAAGTGAGCCTTCCAAGACCATAGTTTGCTATCTCTAGGAATTAGCTGATCTTGGGAAGGGCAGTTCCTACAGAGTCAGCAAAGACCCAAGAATTGGAACATAAATTAAAAGATGTGATTAATGCACCTACTGGCCCTTACAGCCCCATCTTCGTTAGAGATTAACTAAGGAAGCTTGAATGAGAACCTGGAGTTCCTCAGTCTGTAAAGTGACAGATTGAAGATTATAGCACAGCCAAGAAAGAGCCCACAGATTCTTCTTTGTGGAGATGAAGCCTCTGATACTTCCCTCCCCACTACTATCTCCCCATTCCCAGGATCTTAATTGGCTCCATTCCCAGTGGGGGCCATGCTGGAGGCAGCCAATCAGTGATTCTCTCTCATCATTGATGTTTCTCTCTCTCTATCCCTCTCCCTTCCTCTCTGAAATCAATAAAAATATATTTTTTAAAAAGAGGACCCAATGAAACCTGCACTTGCAATGGGTAATGTAACAGAAGAGAAACCCTGACCTTTGGGAATCCAAGTCTTTTATAATAGGCAGTAAGCATGCCTGCCTATGAAATTGTGATTTATAAGAAGAAATATGTATTTGGTCTTCGTCTTCTAAAGCCCTTTGAATTTCAGAGTGATAAAGGTGACTTTTTTATATTAATGAAATAACCTCAGGATGGGGTTGGTCAGCAAAGAAACCACCACTTAATCAGAGGGTTGGAATTTTCCAGGAAGGAAGGAAGGCTGGAGGTTGAATCAGTCCCCAATGGCTAATGATTTATCAATTTTGCCTCTGTGATGAAGCCTCCACAAAACCCCAAAAGAAGGGGGTTTGGTGAGCTTCTAAGTTGGTTAAACACATGGAGATTTGGGGAGAATGGCATGCCTGGAGAAAGTGTGGAAGCTCCATGCCCCTTCCCCATGCCTGGCCTTACACCTCTTCACTTGGATGTTCTGAGTTACAGCCTTTTATAATAAGCTAGGTAAAATGTTTCCTGAGTTCTGTAGGCTGCTTTAGCAACTTAATCAAACCCCAGGAGGGGATTGTGGGAACCTCAGATCTATAGCCGCTTGGTGGAAGCACAGCTGACAACCTGGGTTTGAGATTGGCCTTTGAAGTGGGGGGCAGTCTTGTAGGACTGAGTCCTTACACTTTGGGATCTGGCACTATCTCCAGGTCAGCAGTGTCAGAACTGAGTTGAATTTTAGGACACCCAGCTGGTGTCCAACAGTTTTTTTATAGCGTGGGATTCTCCCTCCGCCCCTACACACACACACACACACACACACACACACACACACACACACACACATGAGAATTGTGATCAGGCTTTCTTTTGCTTCAGAGGGAGACACTATCTGTCATACATGGAAGAGAGTCCACACCAAAGTAATCAGTGCAGAAATACCAGAGACCTTGGAGAAACCTCTCCCAACAGTGGTGTCTGCTGTTCCTCCAGCTCCCTGTGCTCTCGGGAATTGTCAGTGCTGGATGTGAGTGAAACGATAATCTTCCCTGAACTGTAGCCAGGTGAGGTCCGCTCTTCCCAGAAGCCTTTTCAGGAGACCTTTCCTAAACTTTCAAAGACGCTGGGTGATCCTCATTTGAGTCAAATGTTAGGAAACAATAAGCTAATTATAAAATGGCCAACCGTTATTAAGCCCTCACTGTGCTGTGCTATATGCTGGGCATCTTATTATCCCACTATAGCTCTCTGAGATGTTTGGGGGGCATCACCCCCATTTTTATGGATGAGAAACTCTAGTTAAGAGCTTTAAGCAGCAAATGGAGAGATGAGATTCAAATACAAATTGTCAGAGCCCAATGCTCTGAACATACTAGCTTTCCTTTTTTATTTCTCTTTCATTGAAAAACTTTTCCATTGAGAGGTGCTGGTGGTCTTGAGATTTTGTTTCATGGGGAAATTTAGAGGCATGAGAGCCAGGAGGCAAGACCAGGAAGGACTTTGGCTAGCAGACCCCTTACAAACATCAGTGCCACTTGCAACAAATGCTACAGTGTTTTCAAAGCAGTTGAAATCCCTATTTTATGGACAAGAAAATGGAGGCTTAAGGAGAGTGATGAACTTGACTGAAACAATATAACAAAACATGAGGAGCCTTGGAACCAACTCCAGACTATTTGTCCATGAAACATTCTACAGAATGCTTGGTGTACACACCAAGGATGTCAAACTCACTCTCCGAGGCCCATAGCAACTATTTTTGTGGCCCAGCCAATATAACAGTATGTAAGAAACGTTTTAATTTTGTAACTTAATTTTTACAGTATCCTGTTACACATAATTATTAATAATGAACTGCAACATTTGCTAACAACTGATTACTATAACCGTGTTGCATTCGTTTCCCTTACCCGCCTTACGTGCAGGCGCACCGTTTCTCTCCACTAATACCAGCAGCGAATATGTTAGCAGCCCATTGCCACGTCATTAGTCTTGGACTGACTTGTTTGGTGTGCGCAACAGGAAATATTTTGCCTTGGGAGAACAAGAAAAATAGGTTAATTGCATTATGCTTATTCATTTTTGCAATTATTCAGTGTCTAATAAGTTAATGTTGAAGAAAACGTATTTTTATTAAAATGGTCTGTTATTTTATGTTAACAATTACTCATTTATTTCAGCCCTTTGTATCAGCATTTCTCTATAGAAATAAACCTGTTTCTATAAAAATTGAAGCTTTTGTATTTTGCGGCCCACATAAACTTAAATCTTGTTTATTTGGCCTGTGTTAGCCTTTGAGTTTGTCATGTTTGCTTTACACACTCCCCTCCAGTGATCGTGAGTATCATATCAAAGACCCTAAAGTGCTCTCAGATACTTAAGTTTCTTCTGAAACAAAAAAATAAGATGTTAATAATGGGTTCACTGTAGCTTGTTACATATCTCTCTTTATAAAAGGCAAGTACAGCCGAAACCGGTTTAGTTCAGTGGATAGAGTGTTGGCCTGCAGACTGAAAGATCCCAGGTTCGATTCCGGTCAAGGGCATGTACCTTGGTTGTGGGCACATCCCTAGTATGGGTGGTGCAAGAGGCAGCTGATCGATGATTCTCTCTCATCGATGTTTCTAACTCTCTATCCCTCTCTCTTCCTCTCTGTAAAAAAATCAATAAAATATATTTTTTATAAAGATAAGTACATATGTATAATTTAATCACATTGACTAAACTTCAGCTGCTTCAAGGACCTTTATCTTCTTTCATAAAACTTAAGTGCCAAGAGCCTCACACACTTGAGCCATTCACAGCTTCCTACAGGCCACTGCAGCTGGCCTCCTTTGCCCTTTCTTTAATTCTAAAAGTGATTAGTGAGCAGCTTTCTCACCACCAGCTCCCCCTTAGCACTTTTCATCTAGTTTCTTCCTAGGGAGAGAAATGACTTGCTAAAAATCAAAACAAAAATATCTAATTAGTTTCTTTTTTCTGAGCTTAGTGGCAAAGCTTTGTATGATGTTTGCTGTAGGTTTTTTTGTAGGTAGTCTTTACCAAGTTCAGGTTCCCCTTTATTAAATTAATGAGAACTTTTATCCTAAATAGGTGCTGGGTTTTGTCAAATGCTTTCCTTTTTTCTTTTTTTTTCCTTTTTTCTTCTTTTTTTGCATCTATTGATATGATCATGTGATTTATTTATTTATTTATTTAATTTATTTTTAGTCTTTTGATGTGATGGATTACATTAATTGATTTTTAAAAGGTGAACCAGGCTTTCATAATTGCACTTGATCTGAAGGTTTCTTTTCTTTTTTTAAATCCTCATCCAAGGATATATTTTTTAGAGAGAGGATGGGGGAGGTCAAGAAACAGAAACTTTGATGTGAGAAAAACATTAATTGCTGCCTCCCTTACACACCTTGAATGGGGATCAAACCTGATTATGTACCCTAACCAGGAATAGAAAAATACAGCTTTTGGGTGTATGGAATGACACACCAACTGAGCCACCTCACCAGGGCTGAAGGTTTTTTATTCAAAATAGATGCCATGAAATTTTGCTCTTTACCTAGTCCTTGACAAAAAAAAAAAACAAAACTATTAGAAATGCATATTCATAGATATACTAGTAAGGAGATCTGGAAACACACACTAGGATTTTTTCATCTACCAGTTTCCCTTGGCAACCATTTTACTGACGTCTTCCAATAGATCTTTAAAGCTTGGTGAGGTGTGTGTGTTAAATATAGATGCACTTAATATTACTCATTAACTTCACAGTTCTAAGTTCTTCCAAATTCTCCTAAGTGGTCTTTGTGCGTTTGTGAAAATTTTACACCAGCAATGGAACAGAAGCCTTTTACAATGTTTTCTTACAGCAATTTCCGTATAATATTTATGTCCTCCCTCTTGTCACCATAGTGTTGCCATCATCATAATTCTGTTGTGAAGGATGTTATATGAAGCTTATAAATGCATTTACCATATTTGCATTTTAATATTATAGTTATTTTATACTTATCTGACTCAAATGGGGATATTATTAAGTTTATAGATATGAATTGGTTTTTAGGGAAAAATTCTTGATAGTTGTAATCACAGCTTTTTTTTTTAAGCTATATTTGGCATCATTTTGGTGTCCAATACTCCCTTCAAATTTTACTTTTTTGAACAATTACAGCAATCTTTTAATTAAACTAGAGGCCCAGTGCACGGATTCTTACATTGGTAAGATCCCTGGGCCTGGCCTGTGTATATCCCCTGAGGGGTCACGGTTTCAAGAGGTTGCAGTCCAGGCCGAGGGTCCCCACCAGTGCCCGACCAGGGCTGGGGACATGGCTCCAGAGTGTGTCCAGCCCATGTCACCCAGTCCCGATTGGCTGGACCCCAGCAGCAAGCTAACCTATTGGTAGGAGCATCTCCCTCTGGCCGTGAGTGCGTGTCATAGCTACCAGTTGAATGGTCCTACAGTTGCTTAGGCTTTATATATATATATATATATATATATATATATATATATATATATATATATATATATATATATATACTAGAGGCCTGTTGTATGATAGGGCCCCTAGCTTCACTCCCAGTTGCCTGGGAGCCAGCAAGTCCCTGCTTCCCACCCCAGCTGCCTGGGAGCCTGCACGTCCTTGCTCCTGCAAATCCCCACTTCTGTTTGGAGCACCACTCCAGTAGTTCCCTCCGCCGCACCCCTTCCCCTCATAGCAGGCTTCACACCATTCCAGCCTGCATATGCAAATTAACTTCATCTTGTTGGGTTAATTTGCATACTCACTCTGATTGGCTATGGGCATAGCAAAGGTACAGTCAATTAGCATTTTTCTCTTTTATTAGTAGAGATAGATTGGTTTGCCCTTTGTTGTTGTTAATCCATCTGAGGATACTTTTTTCCATTGATTTTTAGAGATATGGAAGGAAGGGAGAAAGGGAGAGGAAGACAGACAGACAGACAGATAGACAGACATATCGATCGGTTGTCTCCTGCACATGCCCTGACTGGTTGGGGATGGAACTGCAACCCAGGAATCAAACCTGTGACCCTTCAATGCCAGGGCCGACACTCAACCACTGAGCAACACCAGGCAGGGCAGGTTTGAATTTTTAAGAGACACTTCCCCCAAGATAGTGTCTCACTTGCACTTAAAGCTGCACCTGAATGATTCCTGCTCCCACCACATTAAGAGGATTGGAGTAGGGTCCATTTAGCTTGCTATCAGATAGCTATTTTAGGTGAGATCATAAGAACATTATGTCATTAATTTTGATTGATGACACTTGGTTATACTAGCATATGTAAATTGTATAGTTGAATGAAATAAATCCAGCAATAGTTTTCAGATTATCCTGGGACATTTACCTAAATATTCCTTGGTTAGTTGCAAGAATGTAGCCCTTTATAGTTGTTTTAATAGCATAACCTGCCTATGGAACCAGCTCCTGAAAGCTGCTTCTTATACTAAGTTCAAAAACATAGAACTTCTTTAAAAAAAATTTTTTTTTTTAATTTCAGACAGTAAGGGAGAGGGAGATAGAGATAGAACCATCAATGATGAAAGAGAATCACTGGTTGGCTGCCTCCTGCACAACACCCCCGCCCCCCCCCCGCCTCCCCACCCAGGGCATGTGCCCTGACCAGGAATCAACCCATGACCATCTGGTTCATAGGTCGACAGTCAACCACTGAGCCATACTGGCTGGGCTCTGCCATTTAATTAATTGGTAAATGAATAGCCTTAACAAGATCCTTAGCCAAGACTGAAAGTCAAAGCAGGTTGTTATTCAAGAATTACATCTTCTGTTTTCATGGTAGAGTGTTTAAAGTGAGGGGAAGAAGGCATCCTGTCACTTAAAAAATGGAATGTCAGTGTCATACATGCTATACATGTATGCAGCGGGTAGTCTATCTGTATATGTCATAGCTTCTGTAATTGCTGTACTTCTGTGGATATTTACTGTGTATTGCAGTATTCTTGGCAACTTGATGATGTTGGTTAGAAAGTATTGTTATAGGGATAACTAACAGTTTACTCCTCATACAGATTTCTTATGGGAGAGGGTAGGAATTCACCGATTGATGGCCTGGAGATATCCTGGCACCACTGCCAAGACAGTTGTTTGCGGAGGGGAGGAGAAGGAAGGTTCTGGGTTGAAAGAATGTGTCATGGGCAAAGATCGGGGAGACAAAGCTGCAGAGGGTGGGCCAGCCAGCAGGAGCGCCATGTGGACAGCACTGGGTGCCCGCACAGACCTCTTCTTGTTCCAAACAGCAGTTGTAACTCTCGGGTGGACCACTTAGCCGTCTTTTCGTTTTTCAGGAGATTCAGAGGATGAGCCAGGGGCCAGAGACTGTAAAAAGACACAAAATGGGATTCTACCTTCCCTAGGGCTGTGGCAGCAAACTCCTCTCCTAATGCTTTCCAGTGTGGAGGGCTTCAAATGGGGGTACGAGATCCCAATCCTCCGCTGAAAATTAAGGTCACTGTGACAAGGAAAGCCCCCATGGTGGGAATTCTTTGTCAGCTCTTGTGACCTCAGATTCATGGAGAGACTCTAGGGCAGACCATTACAGTCAAGAGCATAGGTGTCTAATCAGTGAATGGCAGCTGAGGGGACCATCGGTGGAACCAGGAAGGACTAGTGCCAGCACATTTGTCCCTCAGGAGTATGTCTACATTGTCCCTGCTCTTCTTGGTGACACAACTGAAGTCTTGGTCTTTGCAGAAGACCAAACTGAGTATTACCTTCAGAAATAAACTCACACAAGATTGCCAAATGCTTTAGTGCAGCTAAAATCTGGATGTAAGAAAGTCTGGAAGGTATATGTTGTAGCAGGTTTTTTAATAGCCAGTATTATTTTATATCCGTTTCTGGTATACAGCAGAGTGGCTAGACAATCATACTTTACAAAGTGATCCCCCTGGTATTTCCATTACCTACTTGGCACCACACATAATTGTTACAATATTATTGACTATGTTCCCTATGCTGTATGTGTATCATAATACAGGGGGGTGCAAAAGTAGGTTTGCAGTTGTGAGTACACAAAACAATTTATTCTATTATATGAACAACTGTAAACCTACTTCTGCCCCACCTTGTAATATATATAGGTCTTTTTAAGAAATTATGTAATTTGCTTTAAAGACATGATTTACAATTTTGAAAGAGAATAAAATTGAACAGTACAAGGTACATATGCACAATGTAATCCTGGAGAAAATAAAGGACAAGAAGACTGGTGTAACGAAGTGCATTCTAACCTCATCAGAATACAAAATAAAGCAAACTTTTCGTATTTATAAAACAAATAGACAGAAAGCTGCCACTGAACACATTGGACATCCTAGGACATGCCTGGAATTGCTCTATCAAGTCATGGAAATTCAGTGAATATCCTGATATAAAATGTAAGCTCCAAGTAAAGGGGCAAATCTCTTACCACAAAGGTCTGATAACATTTCAAAAATAGCCTCCCATTTGGAAACGTTTTAAGTGAACAAGTAATTTTTTATTGTTTTACTTAAGAGACAGAAAGCCGCGTGAGGCCTCTGTGTTTGGGTTAAATACAGCCAAGCACAGGCAGCCCTGGGTCTCCAGCGGGTAGAAAGGGCCTTTCTGTCTGCAGAGCCCTGTGGCCACCCAGCAACACTGGGCTCCGAGCTAGGTGTGTTGCTGTGGAAACCAACTGCTCTAAAAACCAAGAGGCAAGAAACCGGTTTGGCTCAGTGGATAGAGCGTCGGCCTGCCAACTGAAAGGTCCCAGGTTCGATTCCGGTCAAGGGCATGTACCTTGGTTGCAGGTACATCCCCAGTAGGGGTTGTGCAGGGGGCAGCTGATCAATGATTCTCTCTCATCGATGTTTCTAACTCTCTATCCTTCTCTCTTCCTCTCTGTAAAAAAAAGATCAAATATATTTTAAAATAAATAAAAATAAAAACCAAGAGGCAAGAAAAACTGAAATCCCAGAGCACAGGCCAATTTGAGGGGGATATAAAGGGGATGAAAAACAGTCAGAGAGTGCCCAAACCCCCCCCTCCCTCCCTCCCTCCCTCTCTCTCTCTCTCTCTCTCTCTCTCTCTCTCTCTCTCTCTCTCTCTCTCTTCTCACACACACACACACACACACACACACACACACGAGGGAGTCCACCAACTTCATGTGGCCTTCCAAGATGAAGCCAGAGTTTATAGAAAACTGAGAAGCACTGGGAGAGCTGCAGTAGTACCAGCCAGTCCATGGTTACAACAGTGATTTTGAGAAGGTTGGTTTTGGGGCCTGGAGAAGAAGTTATAAAATAAGTGGATTCTGCCAGTTGTAGAAAAATAACTGGAGGTACAAGTTATTTGAAGAGGAAGGGGAAGAAGGAAAGACAAGGCCTGCCTTCCTCATGGTCTGTCCACATTTGCAGTCAGTTTGGTTCAGTACCGATAGGGTTCTTCCCGGCTCTGTCATTATGTTTGCTCTCAACTTGCTACTTAGAGGTACCTTCTGTCAAGCCAACAATTAGAAATGGCCTTGTTGCTTTTAGTTCTAAATCTGTGGCAGATAGAAAGGAAATGACTAAAAGATAATGCTGGGCTAAAAGATAATGTTTAGTTCTCTACCCACAAAGCAGATGTTCTTTGAACTTAGAATGGACTAGTTTGTGCCCACAGAGCTAAATGCTTTGTGTTTGCCAAGTGCAAAAGCGCTCTGAATCATGGTTGGGGAAGAATTCCTGAGCGCTTGTTTCTTCCTTCTTGATTCTCCCACTGGCAGTGGCTGAATTCCTCATCATGAAATGATGTGCTGAGTAAGAGTGTGTAACGAGAAGAGACCTAAGCACACACTCATGGGTCCATCCACTATGAGAAGGCAGAATTGGAACCCCTGATGGATACTGTTATTGATTGTTCTCCAGAAAAACAGAACCAATAGGATGCATAAATGTATATATAGAGAAAGACTTATTATAGAGAATTGACTCTTGTGATTATAGAAGCTGACAAGTCCCAAGATCTGCAGGGTGAGCCAGCAGTCTGGATCTCGGGAGAGCTGGTGGTATAGTTCCAGTGCAGATGCTAGCAGGCTTGAGACCCAGGAAGAGCTGAAACTTCAGTTCGATTCTGAAAGCAAAAAGCAGCCAGTATCCTAGTTCAACAGCTGCCATGCAGGAGGAATTGAATTCTCTTACTGAGAAGAAGGTCTGCCTTTTTATTCTTCTCAGGCTTCAACTGATTGGATGAGACCCACCCACATAGGGCCAATCTTTTACTAGTCTTCTTTTTAAAATGTTAATCTCATCCAAAACCACCCGCCCAGAAAAGCCCAGAGCAATGTTTGGACAAATATATGGACACCTCATGGCCCAGTGATATTGACACATGAAGTGAACCATCACAGATACCGAGGAGGAAAACCAGGGGGTGGGGGAGAACCAGGCGGGCGCAGTTTCCAGGAAGTGGACCTTAGCCATTTAGTTCCTTGTCAGGACAGCACAGAACCTGAGGGGCACAACAGGATACCCCTCAGTATGTTTAGGAAAGCTTGTAGGTAGCTCATAGAACTCTGGAGGATGAGTCTCACAGACAGAAAGCTGCCTAGGCCATATGGCGAGACTGGGCCAGGGATACCCCACCACCCTCCTGCACTGAGACAGGGCAGCTTGCATTGCTGTCCCCACCCAGATGCCTCCTCCATGGCCCCTTTGGTCAGAAAAAGCAACTGCTTCTTTATGTTGCTGTCTTTCAAATCAGAATCCAGCATGAAAGCATCAGATTAGTGGAACCAAAGTCCATTCCTGCTTCCTAGTTACCAGAGAGGCTGGGAAGATAAGTGCATAGCTTCTGCCTTAGGCCAAATGTGTGATGTGGGAACATACTCAAATCAGATGCTGGATTGTCCACCAAGACTCGTCTTCCCATGCTACCCATCCTCCCAGACTCAGCTTCCCCCAGTGAACTCAGGAAGCCATAATTAGGGCCCATATCCACACGGTACGGACCTGTATAGCCAGTGCCATTCCACTTAGGCAGAATGGCTCGTGGGTACCCCTATTTAAATCTTTTACGATCACCCCTAACCTCTACCTCTAGGATACTTTCAGATATTTTTACTTTGTTTGTATTTGTTTTTATAAATAAACTCCAGGCCTCATTAGATTAGCTATGTTTTTAAGTTCTGTCTTACCCAGTTTCATCCTTTTTGTTCTCTGGCACATGAGTTGGGCCTAACTACCCCTACTCCCAGCCTCCTCCCCCCAAAAAACAACAACTTTAAACTTCTTAAAACAGGAGCTATATCTTTTATTTTTTTAATCTCCCACAGTACCTCCTGTCATACTAGCATACAGTAGCAGATCAGTAAAGATTTTTTATTAATTCTAATCAATTAGTTATCTGAATTGATTATTGCTTTTCAAATAAATTTTGATAGTATCAATTTAAGACAATAATGAATAAGAAGTGGAACAACAACAACAACACCCCCAGGGATATTTAGGTCATGTACCAGATGATATCCAGAAATGCCTGCTAGTTTTAGTGAATTATTCAACACATACATTGAGTGCCTAACTGTATGCCAGACACTGTTCTGTGTGCTTGGGATTCATAGACAAAGAAGGAAAAAGAGACAAAAGAGCTTTTTCAAAGTTTACATTCTGGTAGTCAGACAGTTAACAAAGACATAAATTACAAACATGCCAGAATTGATGTGTCATGCAGAAAAGAAAAAAAGTAGAGCAGAATAATATCGGCAGGGTGGGGTTGGATCGACATTTTAGATGGGATGGTCAGAATTGTAAAAATGTGTTTTTAGATAATCAGAGAAAATCGAATGCTTGCTGGGTAGGAGATGGTATAAAGAGGTTGTTTTATGTATTGGGTATGAAATGTCATTTTGGATATGTTTTTTTTTTAAAGTATCTGTTATAAACTGAAGTATTTGTGGGGAAATAATTTGGCTGAATATAATATCTAGGATTTGCTTCAAAATGTTCCAGGGGAAAAAAAGAAAGAAAGGGGGAGGAAGTAAGAAGGTCAGAGTGAGGAAAATCAAGCAGGGAGAATAGGTTAAGAAAAACGGTAGAAAGGTGGTATGTGAAATTTGTTTACCAGCCCAGAGGGTTTCCTTATGCTGTTCGCTCTACTTTTGGCTGAGTTCTAAAATTTCCCGAGTAAAATTTGTGGTCAGCACAGGCCTCATTCAGGAGTGACATTTAGCAGCAAGTGAGGGAGTGAGCTGCATGGATAGATGTCCTGTGTCAACAAGGAAATAGTCATTTCATTTCGATTTCCTGGAAGGGGGAGGAATAAGACATGAGGACAGAGAGCTATTTGGTTGGGTATAGGGACCGCATAGAGCCTGTTAAGTCACTGCAGGGACCTCAAGTGAAGGTCAAATCCTTGAGTGCTCAGCATCATGCCCAGATCCCTGTGAGTTCTTTGAACTGTTCTGATCCTCTGGTTTTCCTTTCTCAGGTTCTGAGCTGAGACTTTGTCATACGTGATCTGAGTGTCCAGTGGGAAGGACTTCCTGCAGTGAGGGAGATCTGTCTGTGCTGTCGGATGTGGAGCCACCGCCACCTGCGGCTGCTGAGCACTGATTGTGCTCCTGTGGCCGAGGAGCTCCACTTCTGATGTCATTTGTCTTAGTTCATGTAAACTCAGCTTTATGTGGCCAGTGTTTTCTGTATTGGACAGTGCAGTGTAAGGAGACGGTTATTTCCACTCCTGCATTCATTAATTTCACACACTTTTATTGATACCTGTTGGCTCTAGGTACCAGGCTAGGCCTTAAGGTCATAAAATTAATTTTAAAAAATGAGAACCTCTATTCTGGGGGACCCACAGAGCACACCAGATGCTATGCAGCAGTGGCCCCTGTGAGGTGTGGACCCCCCATCTTCAGGCAGGAGCGCTACCAGGCCATTCTCACCCCAGCAGCATTTGCAGCTCTGCCTGTGCCTCTCTGTCTGGCGGGGTCCTTTGTATCCTTCAGGCCTGAGCTTCAGTGACAGCTCCTCACAAGGCCTTCCCTGACCCCCGTCTGTCATACTCTCCTGTGGTGCCCAGTGTTCCTGTGAGGCACTTCTCCCATTTTTAAATGACACCCAGTGTTCATTTAATATCTAAAGCTGAAAGCTCCTCAGGGCCGGGGTCTGAGCACACTGTCCGCCCACATAGTCAGCCTACAAGGAATGCTGACAGAAATCAAATAGGGGAGGGACCGTGTCAGCATAGACTGTGGAACCTCTCACCCAGTTTGGGGAGGGTTTGTTGAGTCCAGAGCAGCTTCTCAAATAAAACTTAACTAGGACTTTGTAAAAGGATGAATAGGAATCAGCAACATGAAGGTAAAGTTGTAGAAAGGCATTTCCTACAGAGATGAAACGTGGAAGGAAGGTAAGGGGGAAATGTGTGAGACTGGGGGCAGTGTGGGGGATCAGGTGGGGTCTGATTGTGAATGAATTGAAATGTATCCCCCTCTCTAGAAAATGCGATATTCTAGGGAAGAAAAGGTTACCTATTTATTTTTGGCCCTTACAAAAAACATCTGCCACCCCCTGACCTATGGGATACTATTATTTTGTATCTATTTAGCCAAACCAGTTAGAGCTATCCTAATGGTTTTTAAAGGGTAGAGATTTTAGGGGAGGTCCCAGGAGAGGGTCTCAATAGAATATTCATTAGCTTTCCAGGTGTGTCCT
This sequence comes from Pipistrellus hanaki, assembly GCF_964339955.1. Classification (NCBI taxonomy): domain Eukaryota; kingdom Metazoa; phylum Chordata; class Mammalia; order Chiroptera; family Vespertilionidae; genus Pipistrellus; species Pipistrellus hanaki. The sequence goes on along the minus strand of NC_140503.1, from coordinate 128,332,400 downwards.
TTCATGGTCACGGTCTCCACTGATTGGCCGATGCCAGGACAGGGGTCATTAATCAGGGCAGCTGGTCCTGCTGTCAGCCATGGTGTCACTTGTCTGGTTTTGCTGTTTTCCTGGGCTTGGAGCTGAAACACAACTGAGGCCAGATGCTATCTCTAAGGGTTAATGCGTAAGAGAGTAGCTGTGCATAAGGCATCACATCCGGCCACTCTTAACCCCTTGTTCCTCCTCCAAGGGGGTCTCCCACATGACTAGCGACACGCCAGGGAAGGAAAGGTCTGGGGAGGGTCCGAACCACATGACTACCGATACGAAAGGTCAGGGTGTCTTACCCGCTTGCCCAGCCATATTCTAGGGAAGCAGAGGTCACCCTGGGGGCGAGGTCCTTGTTCTCCCAGTTTTGTCTGTTTCTAGGCCCCTGGGGCTCGCCTCCCTGGTGACCTTCTGTACCTGGCCTATGTCCTGGCTTTGTCCTTGTTTGTCTGCCTACCACATTCCAAAGCATATCATTGCAGAACATAAACTAAGCTTCCTATATTAGAAAAAATTCAAGTGGTAGACTAGAGGACATTTATTTCAGTAGAACTTTTTCTTTCTGTGTTTATTCAGAGTCCTTTAGCTTTTCCCAAAGCTCAGCTGCTTTTGCCATCCCAGCAAACAGTGAAGAGAGGGCAGAAATCTCGTAACCCCAATTGTTAGCAAATGTTGCATTACCATAAAATACATAAATCATCAGTGCAGCCCTGCAATAAGCCACCCTCCCACTCGCCCTGTTGTAGAGGACTTTGGCTGTGTGAATATTAATGAAAGCTGAGTTAGTATGTGTTATAACTTGACATGCCACCTGGGGACAAGGAAGACTGAGTTACAGAAGAAATCATGTGTAGGATACATCTTGAAAATCTGCATTAAAACGATAGTGATAACATTGGAGGTAATTAAATGAGTTTCATAATCCTTGATCTTCATGACGTGGGTTTTATCACTCTCTTGGCCATTAGTTTTTTCCTTCTATAGTATGAAGTAGCCCAGTTCAGTTTCTGTAGCCTTATGTGTTTTTTTCTATACAAAGGTTTTGAGACATTGGTTTGGTACAGATCTATAGTCCTTAAGTCTAGAGTTATTTGACTTTTTATGGTCATCTAGTCCAGAAATATATTAAGTCGGTAGGTGAAAAATGATTGACTAACTTTACAGTATTGATAGAACTTGCAGTATTGAAAAGGTTGCTTTAGTATCATAAGATAGTTGGCAAGTTATCAAGATAGAGGTCCTCGAAGCAAAATAAGTTGTTCTCCATGTGGTTGCCCGGTTGTGGAAGAGCTGTGGATACAAGCACCTAAGAAAAAGAAGTTTGCTGGAGCAGGAGGCACCTTTCGTTGTTCCGGAACGTAGTCCTTTAATTGAAGAACATTGTGATGCTGGGGGCTGGTCCACTGTCCTCTCTTCCTGGGTTATTACAGAGGCTTCTGAAGTGGAAGCTCAGTCCTCAGTCTTGTCTCTTCCCTAGTCTGTCCTTCAGCCAGAGCCAGATGTTTCTGTAATGTAAGTTTGATTTCCACTTCCGTGTTGAAAACCTTTCTGACTTCCCATTGCCCTTGGGATAAAGAATGATCTTTTTTTTTTTTAAATCACATGATCTCACTCATTTGTGAAATATAATGAACAACATAAACTGATGAACAAAAACAGATAGAGACAGAGAAGCATCAATCAGAGAGATCAACCAAAGGACTTGTATGCATGCATATAAGCCTAACCAATGGACACAGACACCAGGGGGGTGAGGGCATGAGGGAGGGGGCACACAGGGGGGATAAGGACATGGAAGGAAGGAAGGAAGGAAGAAAGGAAGGAAGGAAGGAAGGAAGGAAGGAAGGAAGGAAGGAAGGAAGGAAGGAAAGAAGAGGGAGGGAAGGAAGGAGGGAGGGAGGGAAAACTACGGAGAGACCAAAATTAAAAAAAAAAAAATCTTTTTAAAGCTCTTCTAAAGTCTTGAGTGATCCTGCCCCTATTTGCCTCTCTAATATTGTCTCCCATTGAATCATAGACCCCCTCAAACTCTTCATCCAGCTTTCAGACCCTCTTTCTGTTTCTCAGGAAGCAATACTTTTTCTTGCCTCTGAGACTTTGCATATGCTGTTCCATCAGTGGCCCCTTCATTCCTGCACCAAATGTCTCCCAAGCATAGCACTTGCCTGTATACTCACTTTTGTTCACCACTGTAGTTTGCACAATTACTCTCAATTCTAGGCATAGAGTAGCAGCTCAGTAAACATCTCTTGCATGAAAAAATGAAAATACTCCCATCTGTTTTAATATGTTAACATTAATTTGGATCTGTTCATTTCCCACATTTGTTATTTTTTCCCTGCCCAAATTATTGATTCAACTTCATTTATCTCTTCAAACATGTACCTCTTTTTTTTCTTCTAACCATCTTCCTCCCACTCTTGGGTTCTCCCTTTTAATGATATTTAGACTATGTTTGGGTCTAGTCTTCATGATTACCAGCACAGTTATCCTGCTTTGCTTATATCCTTCAGTAGCAGCTTGAGCCTGTTCAGGCTGTGTTTGCAGGCAGTGCTGGGGAGGATAAAAGAGTACTGTGGTTGCTGCACAATGTCTTAAAGGGATCGAATTTTTATCTCAATTATTTGTTGGCATGAGTAGGAAGGAGTGAAGAGAAAGCAGTCGGTGAGGGTCATTGGTTTGAACAAAATAGGAAAACATCGATAATATAGATTCTATCTACACTAATAAAAGAAAAATGCTAATTGACCGTACTTTCACTACACCCACAGCCAATCAGAGGGAGTATGCAAATTAACCCAACAAATTTTGCAGTTAGATTGTATACGCTGAGGGAGGGAGGAGTGAAGACTGAAGACAGCATAGAAGGAAGAGGGAGGGAAAGTGGAAAGCAAGGCAGCTGAGGGAGGGAAAGTGTGGGCAGGGTGGGCGACAGCTGCGGGAGGGAAAATGCGGAGGGTGGGGGGGTGGTGGCGGGGGGGGGAGGAAAAGCATGGAGTGGGGGTGGGGGGCAGAGGTGCAGGGAAAGCGTGGGGAGGGCAGGGTAGGAGAGGTGGTAGTGGCAGGAGGGAAGCCCGCCTGAAGTCCTGTTCTTGCAGGAATCTTCCTGCAACTGGTTCCTAGTATATATATAAAAAGCCAGTAACCAGAATGCTGTAATGACCAAAATGACTGGTAGCTATGAGGCTCACTGCAGCCAGTGAACCAGCCAGATCAGGGGATGGGGCCAGCCCCACACCCCACCCCTAGTCTCTCCCCCACCCCAGTCAGCCCACAGCCCCTCTCCCCAGCCAGCTCAGCCCCTGATCGCCTCCCCAACCCCAATAGGGGTCAGGCCCAGCCAGCCAATCTCCTACAGCTCCTCCCTCCAGATGGCCCCACCTCCAATGGGCCACCACCAATCAGCCTGCTGCCCCTCCTCCTACCCAGTTCTGCCCCCAATTGGCCCCCCACTTCAATTATAGAAAGGGCTGGCCAGCCAACTACCCATGGCCCTTCCCCCATAGAAAGGGCTGGCCAGCCAACCACCCACTGGCCCCCAATTGGCCCCCCACCTCATTTGGGGGGGAGTGGCCAACCCACAGCACCTCCCCATGGCTGGCTCCACCCCCAACTGTACCCTTACCCCAATCAGGGGCGGGGCCCACCAGCCATCTCCTCCTTCCAACAGGCCTGGCCTCAATCTGCCAATCAGAGGCCTGGCTGGCCAGACCCCACCTGTGCACGAACCTCGTGCACTGGGCCTCTAGTATAAAATAAAAAGGGATCTCTAAGAAGGAAATATTTCATAGTTAAAATTATTTGTATTTTGGAGGAAGATGTTGATTTTTCTTAGCACTTTCCACCTCCTATCACACTGACAGCAGAATCGCTGTGGAAGTGCTTGATAAACAGCTCTTGTTCTGCATTGCTTTTTCTCTTCCAGAAGTTACACTGAAGGTCCACATCAGTGACGCCAGCACCCACCAGCCTGTCCCGGAGGCGCTCATCGAGATTTTCACCAACCAGGTCTCCATCGCCTCGGGCACCTCGGGGGCAGATGGCGTGGCCTTCATCAAGTTCCAGTATAAGCTGGGCAGTCAGCTGATCGTCACTGCCACAAAGCATGCCTATGTGCCAAACTCTGCCCCTTGGAAGCCAATCCGATTACCCGGTAAGGTGCCCTTATCCTTTCTCTGAAACAGAGTTTGTAGTCAGGCCAGTGATAGAGTCACACACACAAACAATTTTGAAAGTGGAGGTCAGACAAAAGGGAAAATATTGGTTTAGTCTCTGCTTTATCTTGTGGCCCCCTTATGTGAAGAAAGGGGTGGGAACTGGTATAAAGGCGGTTGAGGCCCCATCTTTTTATGCTCACCATGGAGTCAGAGCTGAGAGTGTTTGCTCACTTCTGCAGCTCCCCATTCCGTGCCTCACTGACCGTCACCAGCCGGGTGCATGGGGCAGTGCTTTAATGGAGGGTCCTTGCTCTGCTTCCTGGGCCTCAGAGCAAAGCTGCCAAGGATGAGGGGAGTCCTGGTGAGACGGTCTGTCTCTTCCCCTTCCTACCTGCTAAGGGAAAGCACTTCTGTGTGCTTTCTCCCCTCAGCACTCTACTTCACCTCGGGCACTCCTGATCCCCAATCATGTGGGTTTCTTTCCACACATCGAACATTTCTCAGGTTCTCAGATACCAGCTGGATGTCCTACAATTGAACTCAATTCTGACACTGCCTACCCACAGGTTAAGGGCTTCGCCCCATGGGACTGTCCCCGCCAGTTCAGATGCCAGTTGAAAGTCCAGGTCATCACCTGTGCTTCTGACGGACTGGCTGTAGGTCAGAGGTTCCATTAACCTCTGGTTTATGAGAGTAGCTCACAGAACTCGATTACTGGCTTGTTATACAGGCAATCACAGAAGCTGTGAGCTGGAAGAGATGCCTAGGGCGAGGTGAGGTGTGTGGAAGGAGCACAGAACGTTCATGCTCTCCAGGTGCAGCCCTCCCAACCCCTCCACGTGTGCACCAACTCCAGAGGCTCTCCAGACCTCTCCTTTGGGTTTTTTTTTTTTTTTTAGACTTCAGTACATAGACATGATGGATTAAATCTTTGGCTATGGGTGATTGATTCACCCTCCAGCCCCGTCCCTTCCCCGGAGGTCAGAGGTGGGGCTGAAAGTTCCAACCTTCTCAAATGTGTTTGGTTCTCCTGGCAACCAGCTCACATCCTTAGGTTATCTAAGGGGCTTTCCAAAAATCAGTATATTAACATAAAGTCCAGCATGGTTGAAAGGGACTTATTAGGAATAGCAAGAGACACCATTATAGCTCTCATCACTTAGGAAATTCCAAGGTTTTTCAAAGCTGTAAACCTATTTGTGCCCTCCCTTATGTTGAAAATTTGAAACAAACAAAAAAAATGCTTTCTTTACTACTCATGCACACGTGCTTTAGTTTGAATACTCATACTTATAAGAGTTTGGAATGGATTTCTTTCTTCATCCTTGACTAGTGCCTGGGAGATGTTTTTCTGTCTTCTTTTTCAAGGAAGTAGGTATAGCTTGGCCAACAGTAAAACAAATTTAGCCCTATAAAATGTAACCCATCAACTAAGGACTATAATTCCACATCTTATTTGTTTTCATCTCCGAGTGATTGCCCAGTGGACCTTTTGCAGTAGTCCAGGATTATCGCCGCGGCCTCTGGCTAATTCAGTCTGCCTCTTCACACCACCCTCTATTTTACTGAGCATTAGTGTGTGAGAGAGAGTGTGTGTGTGTGTGTGTGTGTGTGTGTAGTGTTATACATCTGCCTAAAGTCCTTTGGTGTCCTCCAGATACAGTTCAAACCAAACACAACACAGACCCTCCTCCCATAGCCACTTCTCCCCTGTGTATGTCATGGTCTGGTCATCCTGAGCAATTTGTTAATCTCTGCAGGAATCTGAGGTTTTTACCCTCTCTGTGTTTGTCTACATTGTTCTCTTGACAAGCTTGTCTCTGTCCTTGAATGCCCAGAATGCCTATTTGCTGCTGCATGAAATCCTCCTGCCTTTCCCAGGTACATACAGATAGATGTTCCTTTCTCTCTGTGTATCAAAAAACACACATCTACTTAGTGTGACAAGAGCCTCCAGACGTCAGTCAGCATCTCCTCTGTGGTGGGTAAAATGCTATCTACCAGCAGACCTGAGTGCCTCCCGGCCACCTCCCTCCCGCTGTGACACTCCGTCCGTCCAGGGGCCTCGACCCTTCCCTCCTGCCTCAGGAAGCCCCTGCTGGTGCCTCTGCTGCCATACAGCACACTTGGGACAAGAACTCATTTTTCTCTCCTATCCTATGTGCAATAAGGCTTGAGAAACAGTTTGCTAGAGCAGATACCTCTTGTAGGAAGTACCAAATGTTTAGGTTAGAAGCATTTTTAAAACATGCTGTGCTGGTCACAAACATTGGAGAGACTGATTACAGGTGGTTTCAGAGCTCAGCTCCCCCCACTGGTCAGCAGAGCTCTCAGGCTCTGGTGGAGCAGACAGTGGCCAGGCAGCTGCACTTAGAGGGGCAGAGGGGCAACCCCTGCCCCAGCTGTGAGCCGAGTGGTGTCCCACAGACAAAACAGTCTGGCCCTTTCTCTCTGGCCGTTAGGTACCCTGTCCCACCAGGTGAAGGGTCATTGGTTAAAGAAGGTGAAGTTGACCTTTGAAGTGGTGTTGTGAGATTTATTCCAGTTAGGGTTCCTCCCATTAGCTCTGGCTCACAGGCATCACCTGATCCTCTTCCCCCAACCTGGTGTGGAGTTTTCTCCCAATTTTGAACCTCAGAGATTTTTTTTTTAATTTCCCTATTAAAGATATACCCATTTCCCTCTTTGCCCACCTCCATCTGGCCTCCGCCCCTCCTGCCTCCACCATACTGTTATCTGTGACTGAGCTATGCATATGTGTTCTTTGGCTAATCTCTTCGCCTTTTTTTTTTTTCCTTAGTAAATCTTTATCGTTCAGATTATTACAGTTGTTCCTCTTTATCCCCCATAGCTCCTCCCCTCCATCCAGTTTCTACCCTACCCCAAGTTGTTATCCCCCCCATTGTCCTCATCCATAGGTGTAAGGTTTTTATATTGTACAATCTCTTCCCCGCACCCCCCAGATCTCATTCCCCAGAGAATTATCAGTCCACTCCTTTTCTATGCCCCTGATTCTATTCTATTCACCAGTTTATCCTGATCATCAGATTTCTAGATTCACTTGTTGATAGATATATATTTGTTGTCACTTTGTTGTTCATAATTTTTATCTTTATCTTTTCCCCCCTCTTTTTAGAGAATACCCTTCAGCATTTCATATAATACTGGTTTGGTGGTGATGATCTCCTTTAGCTTTTTCTTATCTGTGAAGCTCTTTATCTGACCTTCAATTCTGAATGATAGCTTTGCTGAGTAGAATAATCTTGGTTATAGGTTCTTGGTATTCATCACTTTGTATATTTATTGCCGCTCCCGTCTGGCCTGCATAGTTTCTGTTGAGAAATCAGCTGACAGTCGTATGGGTACTTCTTTGTAGGTAACTAACGGTTTTTCTCTTGCTGCTTGTAAGATTCTCTCTTTGTCTCATGCCACCCCCTGGTAGTCAGAGCAATCAAACTCCCAATCTCCTAGTCAAACTCCCAAGGGGACACTTTGCATATTAGCCTTTTATATATATAGATAAGGTATATACCTGGAAATGGAATTGCTGGTAACTCTGTGTTTAATATTTTGAGGAACAGCTGGACAGTTCTTCATCGCACCTTGGTATCTAGCTTCCTCATGGCACTGGCCACATTCTACATATCATGCAACTATTTTATGTGTGTCCTGGCCCCCTTCTTATGTGGAGCTCTTGAAGGCACACACTGCCTCCAGCATTGACCTGCTCCACACAGATAACATTAGGCCTGGTATACAGTGGCAGCTAAATAAATGGTCTCTGTAAGGGGTCACATCCAAGCCAGCAGACTGATTCCCTCTGGCACTTAGCCAGTTATGCTAAGTAGTCAGTATTCTTAGCACATAATGTTTTTCATTCCTAACATCTGATGTGTTAAGAAGGGTTCAGTAATGTTAGTGAGGATTATTATTGTATAACTAGAGGCCTGGTGCACAAATTTGTGCATGGGGGTGGAGGATGGGAAGGGACCCTGGGAGGTTGACCAGGTGGAGGGAGATGGGACCACAAGAGATTGGCTGCTGGCTCCAAAGAGGGAGTTGGCCCTTGGTCCCCTGGGAAAGGGTCCAAGTCCACCCCCACGCCTCCCCACCCCTGGTTCCCCATCCCAGCCCAAAGCCTGAAGGCCCCCGTGGGGTTTGGAAAAGAAAGCGATGGTCACCAAGCTGGGTGCAGAAAGAACAGATTTTTTTTTAAATAAATTTTTATTGTTCATATTATTACACATGTTCCTTTTTTTCCCCCCCTCCATTGCTCTCCTCCACCAGGTTCCCACCCCACCCTCCGCCCCCTCTCCACCCCCGATTGTCCTCATCCATAGGAGCACAGTTTATGTTCAGTCTCTTCCCACATCCCCCTCTCCCCTTTTCCCCAAGAATCGTCAGTTCACTCCCCTTCCATACCTCTGATTCTCTATCCAGTAAAGCTATCATTCAGAATCGAAGGTCAGATAAAGAGCTTCACTAATAAAATAAAAAAAGCTAAAGTAGTTCATCACCACTGCTACATATGAAACCCCGACCCAGAAGCAGGTCGTCTGTGAACAGTTTAGCACCAGGAGCCGATCGGGACCAGCTGGCCAGGGGAGGAACTGTGGGTGGTTTGTTGGTCACCGGAGGTTGGCTGTGGGAGCACACTGACCACCAGGGGGTAGCTCCTGCGTTGAGTGTCTGCCCCCTGGTGGTCAGTGCATGTCAAAGTGACTATTCAACCGATCGTTCCAGTTGTTCTGGTCGTTTGGTCATAACAGTCGCTTAGGCTTTTACATATATAGATATATTTATTTGTATTCTCCTAAATTCGTGTTTTACTCAAAAACCTGTAGGCTTTGTGAATCTTTTATTGGAAGTACCAGTAGGTGCTTAATTTTAAACTAGCATAAGTTCTGTCATCTTATTAGTTCCCAGAATAGGGCGAGATACCCTTTTACCATCAAGCACACAGTAACTTAAGCATATATTTTTGAAGGCTTTCCCTAATGTTAATATCTGATGTTATATATATTTATATTTGTAAGTGCGTACATTATAACTTCTTATATATTTCTATATGAAGTTCAGATGTTTTACTAAAATATTTAATGAACAGGAAATGTTTGACTATTGTAGGGTAAACTGCTGTTGTATAAGTGGTTCTAGTACTCCTGTGACATGGTAGGTCATACTTAAAGGAAAAACTGTTTCCTTTCTCTCACACTTCTGACACCAAATGAATGGTGTTATTTTCTCAAACCAATCAATTCTTCAACTCTCTGGACACTGATGGAATGTCCTGCAATTCCATTCAGTCTGATATTACCCGGAGTTAGCACACACCTCACAGGTTAAGTGCTCAGACCCATGAGACCACCCCCACTTCAGACAAAATTCCCTGGTTGTCTCCTGCATTCTGATTGATCAGCTAAAACCAGGTGTTTCAGTTACTACCCCCTCAGGTCCAAAAATCTGCTATAATGGCTCACAGAACTCAGGGAAACGTTTAATGTACCTTTGCCAGTTTATTATAAAGGATATTGTAAAGAAAGGGGCTGAAATTCCAAGTTTCTAACCATGGCTTGATCTTTCTGGCAACCAATCCAGGAGCCCATCCCAAGTCACCTCATTAGAACGAAAGGTGCTCCCACCGCCCCCGGCATTCAGGAAATGACAGGGGATTTAGGAGCTCTATGTTAGGAACCAGGGGCGGAGACTAAATAAATATGTCACAGTGCGAAAATCAATATTGTTGATTGATCTGAAATCAGAGAATACAAAAAATTAGAGTGGGCATTTGGATGTAAATGAATTCCCTTACATCCATTTTTGTCTCCGCAGTGTTTTCTTCGCTGAGCCTCGGCCTGCTTCCAGAACGATCCGCTACTCTAATGGTTTATGAAGACGTTGTCCAAATAGTCTCAGGATTCCAAGGTATGTTGAATATTTAAAAAGAGAACTGACAGTAACTTTTGGGCTGACTACTCAGCTCTTACGAGGGACAGCTTATGAGGTGGTGATAGCAGTGAATTTTCCAAAGCTGAGACACAGCAGCCATTGTCTCTGTCAGTGCACAACACGTTTGAATTTTGGTTAAACTGTCCATTGGCTGTGATCTTGTTTCTGGTAGGCTCAGCTGCTAGATGTTGAGAGAAAAGAAGGGGCTCCACCACTCTGTCCTGGTCAGAGAGACCACACCTCTCTCATCTCCACAGGACAGAGCATTCGCCTCGTGAGGTCAGAGCCAGGACCCTGCCTGGGCCTCCCTGACCAGTAGGCAGAGTCACTTTTAAAAGGATCGTAAGCATTCAAACGTACAGAGTTACAGTTTTGCAAGATGAAAAGGTTGCAGAGATCTGTTGCAGAAAAATATTAATATGCTTAACACTACTGAACTGCACACTTGGAAATGGTTAGGATGGTAAATTCAGTGTTCTAGATTTTTACCACAATAAAGACAACCCCCTCTGCCCCCAACAAAAAAGGACGTGAACACTGGAATGTGGCTCTTCCCTCTCTAGTCTAGTCCATGCCACGGGCAGCGATGTGTGCAAGCATGACCTCACCCCTGGAACTTATTCTTGCAAAGACTTGTAATTCCCCTTGGGATGGAGTTGGGGTTAGGAATAACCCTTGTGTCGAACGTATTTCTGTGATGAGGTTCCACCTAAACTATGGGCCTTGAGAATGCTATTTCCTGGACTTCAGTGCTTTACCAAATTAGTTTTTTATTTATGTCTATATTTTAATACCATTTTATAACAATAATTCTTCATCTAAGTATATTCATGTGCCATCTGCAAATGAGCTGAACTCATTCATTCTTTATCAGTGAGTCGCTATGAGAACACACAGAGGTGAATGTGTAGCCTTAGAAGATGGGTAATATTCCAGCAGCATATGTAACTCGAGTTTTGGAGAGGAAACAGTGAGAGCCATGAGTGATCATCTTTTTCTCCCCTTCAGTGAGCAGACGGAGGCCTTAATCCTCAGCTTCCAGCACATTAGAACCACACCGTGGCCTCAGCCCACTGGCCTTGGGACCTCCAATTTTCCTTTGATTAGCTTTGCTACTATTATTTCACAAACTAAAAAACTAACAGTTTTCCTTTTTCCCCAGTTTCATTACGATGTAATTGACCTACAACCTTGTATTAGTTTTAGGTGTACAGTATAATGACTTGATACAAGTCTATGCTGTGAAATGATCACTACAATAAGTCTCATTAGCAATTTTCCTATGTACAACACAGTTTTATTAACTATAGTCACCATGCTGTGTGTTATATCCCCAGGACTTACTTTATAACTGGAAGTTTTTACCTTTTGACCCCATTCATCCATTTCCCCCACACATCACCCCCTGCTTCTGGCAACCACCAGTCTGTTCAGGGAGTTTGGAAATATACAAATAAACATAACACAGAGCACAGAAAGATCAGTGCTGTAAGAGAGATACAAGTATAGTTTAGAGCACATGTGTCAAACACAAGGCCCGCGGGCCAAATCCAGCCCGCCAGGCCTTGCAATGTGGCCCGCACCGCGCTGTCATCACTGCACTCCGCTGTCAGTTTATGACATTGTCAGTTTATGACTGTTCAGTAAACCATTCGGCCCGCGATTTAGGCTGGATTTTAGATTTTGGCCCCTTCTCTGATTGAGTTCGACACCCCTAGTTTAGAGCATGGGGTGGGATCAAGAAAGGCTACACCGAAGAGGCGGCATTTGAGATGTGTCTTGGGTGAGGTATAGGGCCTGCAGACGGAGGATGGGAGAAGCTGCAGAGCATGAGCACGTGTGCAGAAGCAGAGAGCTGTGCGGTCCCACTTGACCAGAGCATCTCTTCTGATATAGGCTTGGTGTACTAGGGAGGGATATGTAGGTGAGAATGAAAAGAATTCATTTCTGCCTCCTATAAACGGAATGACTTTGAGCAAGTCACTTAACTTCTTTGAGTCTCAGTTTTCTCATCATAAAGAGAGGTGAGTTCCTTCTTCCCAAGATTGTTGTAAATATTAAATAAAATAATATGTATGCAGTAACTTTTTAAATTATTAAACCACTGAACCATAGCTCTCACGGGACAGGTGGAGTAGTAGTTTGAGTCTAGTTGACCTCTAAATTGTCACTGCCATTGTGAATTTGGTAAATGGAGTAGATCCCTTGAAAGTTTCTGGGCAGGGAGAGGATGCAATCAGAGTGCCATTTTAGAAAAGTCGGTGTGTGAGTAGATGAAAAGGAATAAGTCTGAAGCAAGGGGCCAGTGAAGAGACTTATACAATAATTAAGGCAAGGAGTAACATAGGGTTTTGTAGGGTGGAGGCAGAAAGGGAAGAAAAGATGAGGCTAGAAATGTTGCTAAGGGGAGATTGGCCAGGCCTGGCACTTGAGCAAATGTGCAGACTAGCAGAAAGGGAAAAAGATAGTGACAACCTGGAATCAAACCTGAGGTTGGAGAAAATGGGGTGTTGTTACATGGGAGAGAGGTTGAGGGTGATTTTCAAGTGCTTAATGGGTAGAGCGGTTGCAATGTCTAGAAGGCAGAGGAATGCAGACATGGAGGTTGGCAGAGAGGCCGGGCTGGAGAGGAGGGTAATAGCTGAGGTTGTGGCAGGCGGAGGGGAGTCCTGTATCATTGGAGGTAGGAAGAGGAAGAAAGTATTTGCAGAAGGAAAAGTGGGCTGACTCTGGAGAGGCCAGAGTTCAGGACCATGAATGCCAAGAAGGCGGGGGCGGTGAACAGGCCGACCATTGTGAAGAGGTCGCGGGGATGACGGCTGAGAAGCGGTCCCAGGGTTTGCACATTATGCAGTCATCAGTTGACATTACCAAGGGCAGCGAGTGCTGGGGGTAGAAGCCACATCACTGGGGGTTGGGTGGGAGGAGAAAAGCCATTTGCTTATGGGAATAACAGATAAAGTCATGTTTTGTTGTTATTTTTCTAGATGAGGAAGAAATGGGTATGTATGTTGGTTGGGGAGGAAAGGCCTATAGGGCAGATTATTGGCGAAGGCAGAAAATAGGTGGTTGAGCCACGTCGTGCAATAAAACAAGCAAAAGTGAGGATACTTGGGTTGACCTTGGAAGAGAGCAGGGAAGGAGAGAAGACGGAAGAAAGATTTTAAAGTGCAGAGAGAGGATGCGATGGCCCCAGGATTTTCCATAGAAGAGAGTCTAAGCATTTTGGGAATGGTGGTTGGAGCCTGAAGTTTGAAACAGTTGCTGTGGGGAAGGTGGGAGAGAGGCATCCAAAGAAGACAGACAGACTGTCCACTCTCCATCTCCCATCCCCACTCAGTTACTTCCCTTCCTGACCGGTGGGGAACTTAGCAGCCCTAACACATGAAGATAGGCTTAAGGACATAACGCTCCCTCAGCCACACCCATACCCACCGTAAACTTTTCTTACACCGTGGCTTCGAATAGCCTGGAGCCTTCCACTCCTCAGATGTTTCCTTGGTCCTTCACCAGGCACAGGTCTTGCCTGTGCTCCGTGGGGTGCATGTTTGGCCCCTCAGCAGACAGGAATCCAGGTCTTGCTGGTCACAGCATGTGTCAAATCAGCCGGGCCACCTCCCCTTGTAGTACACCAGCCCCAGCATGGCCCCTCTGTGGCCCCCGCCCCCCAGCCACAGCAGATAGACCCAAATGTTGTGCCAAGGACCAACTTCTCCTGAACAGAAAGGGAAGGGAGGCAGCAAAGGGAGAGAGGAAACAGGGATGGGGAGGGGAAGAGTAAATTACCCACTAAAATGCATAACATGTTAGAGAATAAGAGAAGGTCCGAGGGAGACAGGCAGGCAGGCACAGAATTGGAATGAGATCCCGGGGGCCCCTGAGAGCTGGGAGCAGCCTTGGTTGTGGTTCCAGGTCCTAGACCATCCCTGTCAGGCCTGGCTGGGGTGTTTTATCTATGGGTTCGGTGTGATTCCCTTGTCCCTGGTCTAGTGTGAGTAGGTTTCTGTTCCTTACAGTCAGGGGACCTCATGGAGACCTCATCCCACCCATCTCCCCGGGGCTAGTCCTAGACTTGGAAGGGCACACATTTCCTGCCCTGCGGGGTGACCAGCCTGTCACTCTTTAGACACATCACTCTTCATCTCAGTGAGTCCTTTGTCTCCTTACTGTGTGAAACCCAGCGTTAGCACCATTTTTAGACTGAAGAACAAAAGAGAAAGGGAAATTAAGTCTCAAAAAAAGTTCACTACCATTGAAAAAAGTATTGGACGCAATGGCTGTTGTATGGTTGGGGTGAGGAGGTGAAAAAGAAAGGGTTGACTTTGACTTTTCATCTCTGAGGGCAGCAGGGAGGAGGTCCGAGGAGGCAAGCAGCACATGTGGGGAGTGGAAGGAGGGGAGCAGGAGGAGCTCCCAGCCTGGGAAGCAGGTCCATGTGGCATTGGAACTATGCAGACTGAGACGATGACAGCAGGAAGACAGCACTATTCTGTGAAATCAGGAAAAGAAGACCAGACTAAGAAGAAATTGAAGTGGAAAGATATACAAATAAACAATTCAAGGGACGTGGATGTTCCTATGTAACCGAGGCTTGTTTTGGGGGTGAGAAAGGGCACCAATTGATCTGGAACTGGACTGGTGCATGTGCCGCTCAGTTTCAGTGTGACCGGACTTAAGTGGGTCTCTCATGACTTTGGCTCTCTTGGGCCTGAAGGCTGGTCTGTTTTATGGTGTGGAGAACCAGCCATTTGAGAAATCTAATCAGTGATTTTTAGGAGTTTGGGGAGCATTGTGACCACCTTCGCCTACCCCACACGTCTATGTGGGCAGTCAACCCATTGGCTTCCGTGGCCTCGCCTGTAGGAAGAGAGACATAGGCTAGTTGATCCTTCGAGCTCTAAAACTCCCTTATTCTGGAACACTTCTAGATAGCTGTATCCCCTTAAAAGTCTGTGATCTGGAAGCAAAAGGAACCCTGGAGTAAGCATTAGACCATCAACTCTGGGCAGGGCTATTGGGCCAGACTGCCATGGTGGGGAGAGGGCGCCCCCAGTCAGCCACATGGTCTCCCTCAAGCTGGGGTAGGATATATATGATGACCACAATATTGTCTTTAAGGAACCACTTTATTTTAATGAGGAGAGATGTTGGCAAATGCTACAACTCCCATCTCTTTCACTTTTGTCTTGAAGTTTTTGCTGGGTTTGTGCAAAATGACTTCACACCTTTACGTCTTGTGACTGCCGCCTCGGCGTTAGGTAAAAATAGGTTCAGGTTTACAGTCAACACATCTAGAGCAAAGTCAACCAGCGGGTGATGTCGCAAGGCAACTGTCTGAAGGGCCTGTCTCCTCAGCCGTCCTTCTGCATAGAAGAGTTGGCATTGAAAGGGGAGCATCACATTACGAGCCTCGTCATAACATCTGCAACATAATCAGTCACTGATAGGATGCACCCCACCAGCCAGGCGGGGTGCCAGGTGGCAGCTCCCCTGCAGGAAACGGGCTCCTTACTCTTGGGCTCTTGTTTGCAGTTCCTGTGCAGGCAGGCTGCACATTCAATTCCTGCCTCCGCGTTGATTGGGTCTGTGGCGTTCAACCAGATTTTACCAGACAGAGAAGGATGTGTTTGCAGCCAAATCAAAGGGTATCGCTTGCCTTGTTTGTGTAAAGAGATTGTCATCTACTTGTTTCACTTACGCGGACTTTGTTTCCCAAGATGTTACCCCATCCATAGGCAAACGCTGTGCTGTGCAAAGACTGCTCACAGAGAGCACTTGGAAAGCTTTTTGTTGAAAAGCCTAAAAAACATCCTGTGTCAAAACAAATGGGACAATGGGCTATTATTTCTCTCCCCATAATAGCGTGTGGTCACATCTCGGTGTCCTGCGTGAAGCGAATGGGGTGGAGGAGATGTGGGGAGAGCCCAGGGCAGGGGAAGCCCGCTGGAACCTCACCGAAGCACTTCCTCCTCGTTTTGCTGTTCTGCGTGGTCTAAAAGCAGAAATTGCTCCCTCGGGATGTAACTCGCGTGAATTCCCGCAGGTGCCCGGCCGCAGCCTCGCGTCCATTTCCAGAGGAGAGCGCTGCGGCTGCCAGAGAACACCAGCTACAGCGACCTGACCGCCTTCCTGACGGCCGCCGGCTCCCCCTCCGAGGCCGACAGTTTCCCGTACCTGCGAGGGTTAGACGGAAACAGAACAGGTAATGTGAGTCTCTTCTTCGTGCATCCTGGCTTCCGTGTTTGAATCTTCGCGTGTGGCTTGAAGGGTTGGCACTACGTGGGAGAACTGAAGCTGCAGAGGGGAGGGCGCTTTGCTTTCTCCAAGGCCAAGGGTGCTCAAAGCTGTTCCCTAAGGAATTGCGGCTGCACCACGGCACAGTCCAAGCGACTGTCTCCTGGAGCCTTTCTCCCGGTCCCAGCTGCCTTCAACCCCTTCTCTGAGCTCTTCTTTGGTGAATATATTTAATTCAGAGAAGTTTTTTAAATTGAAATTTATTTTTTAAGTATTAAGTCAGGCTAGAAGGTGTTCTGCCCCTCTGTCCTCGGCCTTGTCCCACTTCCCCTCAGACCGTGTGTTTGGTGGGGCAGCTGACTGCCTCACTGGCCTTGCAGAGATGCACAGCCCCACCCGCCAAACCTTGTGTCACAGCTTGGGGGGGAAGTGGTACCGGGGCTGCTCCGAGATGAGCAAACCAGTGCCCTCCACCCCCAGTGGATCAGAGGAAGTAAAAGCCCCCAGCCAGAGCATTTGTAATACGTCCTCATCAGGAAAGACTGGAGACGGGTGCCTTCCACCCCTGCTCCCCACCAGCAGCATCATTCGTCAGGTGCGTGTGCTGCCGTGGTCCCTCGTCCTTCTGGTGACGGGGGGGGGGGGGGGGGGGAGGGAGGGGGGGGGGAGGGGAGAGGGGTTTCTGAAGTCCTGAATCATTTTCTTGTCTCCCCTCTTCTTTTCCTGGACACTTTAGTCACAACATAAACTCAGAAAAATAGGGGCTGTTCTGGGTTAAATAAATCCTGCTTGGTTAGTAAGTTACTGCATTTCTCACAGGGACACTCTCACTGAGTATCACCTCAGAATGGTTACATAACTGATGGTTCTGAAAAAGCTTCTAAACCTGCAGCATCTGATCCATTTTGTAGAATATTAAATTAATTAATACAAACTACTGGTTACAGATCAAGGTGACCTGGTGGTTGGTCATTCGCTTTCCTTCCCTCTGCAGCACTTGTTTTCAGAAATCTTTCTTTTTCCTTTAATTTTTATGTGATGATAATGCAATTAATAGTCAGTAACCGGAAAGATGCATGGTAGCCATCTTACATAAACATTATTGGGGTAAGCGTTAACTTTCACTTTAATTGTACAGCCCAAGGAGAAAAATTCATGTTTCGTGGAGAACATGATCAAGTGCAATCTGAGACCATCATGAAATCTCCACCCAATCTCCCTGACAAAATAGTGTGCAATCATAAACCCCATCTTGGAGAAATGACCTCTCTTGAATAAATTATGAAATCCTAGATGAAGTGGGGGAAGAACACAAAGACATAGACTATTTCAGTGGTTTGTTTTATTTAAAAATCACTGTTTTAGAGGAAAGAGAGGTCTTTGAAAGGTTACATTCAGCTTCTTTTCCACTGAAATAACTAAGGTGACACAGGGAAAATTATTTGAGTGTGTTCACTGGCACCTGTGAGGGTGTGGGAGCATGGACTCCGTGGGGCGCCCCAACAGCTCATCAGCTGGGCACAGTGGCTCCTCTGCCCCAGAGTTGTTTGCCTTCTGTTTTGTAAACCACACCTAAGAGATTCAGCTTAGCTTGAGAGCCTGGACAACCTGTACCTGTGTGAGATGACGGGGCCTAATAGAGTTCAGTGAAGGTGAACGGACGCCACAGATGTGATGAGAAAGTGCTCTTGGAGCATCCTACGGGGAGTTGTGTCCAGTTTAGAAGAAGCTCCTGGAATTGTAAATAGAGAGACGCAGCCACGTGGAGACTTCGGCCATGTCCTCGATTGCTCGTCCCCGCCCCTCCGCTCCCTTAGTGTCCTGACATCACACAGAACCACAGACCACGCCGGCACAGCACTATTGTGTCACGTCCCCGAGGGGCTTCTTATTAGCACAAGAAACGACTTGTGCTAATAACTCCCAGAAGACAGCGGGGAGGCAGTAAAACGACTAATGAGTGAAGTGGTTCTGCAGTCAGAAAGGCTGATAATGGGTGCAAAGCCAGACAGAAGCTTAGGTGCTCTCTGACTGAGCAAAGCCCCTCCTATTCCAAGGGGTGAATCAGGCTCTGAGTGTGGGTGGTGGTGCAGCCCTGGCCCTGCTGCTCGGCCTGACACCTCTCTTGGGACATGACAGGAGCCAGGTACCATCAAAACAGAACAGAAAGGAAAGAACCTCTCACACACAGAACTCAGTATTTCATGTAGAGTTACAGTCTTATAACAAGGCCTGGAGGAGGAACAATTTAGCCTTTCAAAGTATGAATCTTTCCAGAATAAAGCAAGTGGGAGGGCAGAGGGAGGAATGAAGGAGGACCCTTTGAAAGGCATTTGGTGAGGCCCTGAGAAAGGCCTCCACAGGCACATGGAATTCCTGCAGTGTCTTCCGACAGAGGACTTTTTGTGGTTAATCCTCACCTGAGGATATTTTTCCCATTGATTGTTGTTGTTGTTGTTTATTTTTGCTTTGTTTTTGTTTTGTTTTTTAGAGAAAATGAAAGGGAGGGAGGCGAAGAGAGAGAAGAGAGAGAGAGAGAGAGAGAGAGAGAGAGAGAGAGAGAGAGAGAGAAACAGAGAGAGAGCGAGAGAGACACTAGTTGGTTGTTTCCCAACACACCCCAACCAGGTGCTTGGGATTGAACCAGCAACCCGGTATGTACGCTTGTCTAGGAATTGGACACTCTAACCATTGAGCAACATTGCTCGGGCAAGCAGGACTTTTAAAAGAACATCGAATCACTTGAACTTTATGTGTATTGCATTAAATTAATGTGCCCTTTTCTGTAGTGCTGTACTTACTTCTGAATTTTTATAGCTGAATCTGTTTCTTTCCATAGACTCACAGGAAATCATCTAGCCCAACCTCCTAGTTGTTGTTTTTTGTTGTTGTTGTTGTTTTTCTTTTTCAGATATGTTTTTACTGATTTTTTAGAGGGAGAGAAAGGGAGAGATAGAAACATCAGTGAGAGAGGAACATCATCGATCAGCTGCCTCCTGCACACCCCCCCGGGGGTTCAAACCCATAACCCGGGCATGTGCACTGACCTGGAATTGAACCAGGTACCTCTTAACCCCCATCCCAGGGATGCGCCCTGACCAGAATCGAACCGGTGACCTCTTGGTTCCTGGGTCGATGCTCAGTGAGCCACACTAGCTATGCCCAACCTCCTTAGTTTTGCAAATAAGTAAACAAACCTGAGGAGTGAAGTCACTTGCCTGAGGCCACATAAGCAGTTGCTATGGGAACCCTGCTTCCTGTGCCTGAGATGTGCCAGATACTGGGAAGGAAATATCCAAAGGGCACAGTTGTCATATCTGGGAACCCAGGCTGAGTGGAGCAGGAGGAGAGGAAGGATGATGATGTCTGAAATGTTGTCTGACTCTACCTACTGCTTCCCTCTTCAGACTTCCTGCCCCAAGTTTGATAAAGGAGGCAGCACTATCTAACTGAAAACATTATCTCTGAGTTGTTTAATACAGCAGATAGTAAGTTACTGAATTTCTTTTTACGTTTTATCTCATCAGAGAATCTAACAGAACCCAGTAGAGAGGTGCACGTTGTTAATCTGGCTTTGCTTCTGTGTTACCTTTGGGCAATGCCCACATTTAGGCCTCGGTCCACAAGCTATTTTGACCAGAAATCTGGCAAATTCTGCGTTTTGGTTTTCTTATCCTAAAATGACATGGCCAGATTAAAAGATTTCAGAACCTGAATATATGACTCCAACATGGACCTTCGATCAAGTCCCCATTTCCAAGCGTTCCCTACATTGAAAAACAGACACGGGTATACATTATAAAGGGTACTGCTGTCTGTAGCTGTATAGAAATTGCTCCATAAAGGGTTTAGCTGTGGCTTGTTGAAACTCTAAAATTCACTAAGAAACATCTAAATTTTTATGAGTTTACTTGAGCCAAACAGATGGCACTTGACAGGAAACAAAATCTCAACAGATTGAGAAATGCTCCAGAGAATGGCAGCTTCGTGGTTCATTTTATACATTACAATAGGGGAGGTTACATGAAATTCATTGGTGGCAGACTAGGGAGGTGGGAGAAAGCAAAGCCAGGAAGTCTCCGAGGTAGGATAAAGAGTAAAACGCAGAGACAAATACTCCTTTTATGTTTCTGTGTATAGAATAGTTAATAGTTTACCTCAATAGTACATGGAGATGGTGTGCAGGGGAACAAGATAACAGTGAGGAGTTCCATTGCCCTCTGGTGGGAGATTTCCCCCTGAGGGGTCTGGAAAAGGGAAGATTGCTCAGACTTTCCAAAGGTATGTTATTGTAAATGCAAAAGACAATGGACAAGCTCAGTTCAGTAAAGATCGACTTTTGTCTAGAATGACTACCTATCATGACTCACTTTTAGTTAAGCCAAGCATGTCAAAATCAAAGGCTAACCTGGGCCAAATAAACAAGGTTTAAGTTTATGTGGAACACAAAAAAAAACCAAAAGCTTCAATTTTCATAGAAACAGGTTTATTTCGATAGAGACATCCTGAATACAAAGGGCTGAAATAAAGGAAGTGAATGCAACATGATTATAGTAATCAGTCATTAGCGAATGTTGTAGTTCGTTAGTGATAATTATGTATAATAGGATATTGTAATAATTAAGTTACAAAGTTTTTATTAAAATGTTCCTTACATACCGTTATATTGGCTGGGCTGCAAAAATATTTGTTGTGGGCCGCATTCGGCCTGTGGCCGAGAGTTTGACATGCTTGAGTTAAATAGTTTTACTTTCAGGCCACTCTGAGGTTACTTTGGATCTCTGAGTTTGTAAAGCGTGCCTGCAGGCCTCCACTGAGCTTGTCAAGTTTAGTAAGCTTTAAATATTTAAATTTAGTCCTAATTGGAAGTTTGAATTCACTCAGATAATTGATGGGTATGTAAATAGTATATACGTAGCTTAATAAGAAATCCTATAGATTGTGTTCTGATGTAGCTTAAAATTGTTTTACCGTTGTATTTTTGTCATCGTGTTTAATGCAAGATTTAGTTATGACAGAATGCATTTTGTGTGATATCGTATTTCACTTGAGAAAAGGTTTTCTAAAATGGATTGCTTACGTGTATAAATATATTGCCACTCTACAAGCATTGCCTAATTTATCTGTAAAGTAGACAGTCATTAAAGCGTTGGCTTGGATAAAAGGTCTCTAATACAGAATAACTGTTTTTTTAAATTCCTTTTAAACAGATCATAATAGCAATGGCAACTAAAATAACTCATAAATATTTCAAGCCCAAATTTTCAATAGTGTACTTTTAGTGGAAGTAAATTAATATTTTGAAGAACTTTTTGAAGAAATTTACTTTTTTTTTTTTTAAAAAAAGTAGTCTCTAATTGAAAATACTGATTTCCTTTTGGTGATCTGCCAAGCAATTAACGTGTGCACAGGGCTCCCTTTGTGACTGAGTCAGTTTCGGGGATTTCCACACACACCTCCCAGTCACATCATAGACAAAAAGTCCTTCCCTTTGGAGGTCGATTTTTAAAAGTAAAACGCGGTAATTAGATTGGGCAGCCCAGCCTTCCCACCCACTGTTCTATGCCCTTAGGCTAGCTCCCAGTAGGACCCTCTCTGAGTCTCAGTTTCTCTCTGTGTAAAATGGGGATTTTTTCCTACCTTAGAAAGTCGAGGTGAGGATTATGTGTGCAAAGTGCTTAGAGCCATCCCTGGCAGATAGGAGGCGTGGTACGTGTCAATTGGTAGCGATGACTGTCTTTTTGGAAACGGTTTCCACAGCCCCACGAAGGTCTCTGTGTGCGTGTGATGGAGAATGCCTCTTGCTTCCAGGAAACGGCACCAGGTACGACCTGAGCCCAGTCACAGCTGTCAGCGTGCACTTGCTCAGCAGTGATGGAACGCCGGTGCTGGTGGATGGCCCCATCTATGTCACCGTGCCCCTGGCCACACAGAGCAGTCTGAGGCACAATGCCTATGTCGCAGCGTGGCGGTTTGACCAGAAGCTGGGTAAGCAAGACGCCTGTGCTGATGATCTGCTAACAGATGACTTCGTCATTACTGTTGGGTTTTCCCTTTAGGAGGCTTGTGCGAGTCTCCTTTCCGTGCCCGTGTTGCATGCTGCCGCTCACAGTGTGTTGCGTGGTTTCTCGTGGGTAGCTCCTACTCCACCGTGATGCTCAGGCGTGTTTTTTGGAGTATTTTTTTCCTCTTTCTTTCCTTTTTTGCATATTTAAGCTAACTTACATGAAAAGAATCTTTAAGAAGTTATTAGAACTAAAATTGTCTCTCTTAATCTTTATGCTTTGATTCTTTAGAAGGTCATATGATCTCTCTTGGTCATATGTGGTTTTCTTTTCCTGTTTTCTGAAAAAGAAAATGTTGCCAACATTGTACAAAAAGAGAAAATAAAAATTATTATTCCACCACCTAAAGAGAACCACTACTAGTATTTTGGATTCTATTCTTTCAGTCATTTCACTATGCACATAGGTATTAGTTAACTACTGCCATGTAACAAATTGCCCCAAAATCAGCCGCTGTAGACTACAGTAAGCACCTGTCACCTCACAGTTTTGGAGGTTCAGGAACACAGGTACCACCTACCTGGTGGTTCTGGCTCAGGGTCCGGCAAGGTTGCAAGCAGGCTGTCAGTCAGGCTCTGCCCATCCCAAGGCTCAGTTGGGCCAGCCAGCCGGCACCTTCCGGTCTCACTCACAGGCTGTTGGGCAGGAGCTTCAGTTCTTTCTCAGGGGCGTCTCCATAGGGCTTCTCACAGCATAGCAGCTTGCTTCTATCAGACCAAGTGATCCAAGAGAAAAAAATAATAAAGATAAAAAAAGCACACATGGGCAAAATGGAAGTCACAGTCTTTTATAATCTAACTAGAGGCCTGGTGCATGAAGATTTGTTCAATAGGCCTTCCTTCCCCTGGCTGCCGGCACCAGTTTTCCTCTGGCAACCGGGACCCAGGCCTTCGCTCTGGCTGCTGCCTTCAGTCTTCTCCGCTCTGGCCGGAGCGCCACTCCTGTAGCTCCCTCTGCCCCCCTCCATCACCTTTGCAGCAGCCATCCTGCCCCACCCAGCTGCTCCGCACCTGCATTTGCAAATTAACCCACAGTCTTTGGGTTCATTTGCATACTCACTCCTGATTGGCTAGTGGGTGTCATGAAGGTATGGTCAATTTGCATATTTCTCTTTTATCAGTGTAGATGTCAAAGAGGTATGCCATCACTTCTTTTTCTATGCTTTTGGTCACAAAGCCCAAAACTGGTGCAGTGTGGGGTGGACTGCACAGGCGTGTGAATACTCAGTGGTAGGCATTATTGGGGCCCTCTTAAGAGGCTGCCTTTCACGCAATATATATTTAACAGAAATGAGGTTTTGTGTCATATGCTGTTCTATAATGTGCTTTTAAAAATTATTTGTATGTCAGAAACATCTTTCCATAGCATTAGCTATTATGATTCAGGGTTAATATTAGTGAATGCATAGTTTTCCATCACATGGAAATGTCATAATTTGGTTGCTCAATCCCATACAATCCAGAAATACATTATTTCTCACCATTATTCTCACCATTGCTGTGATATATGTATCTTTATAGCAAAATCTTTATACGCGGTCATGATTATTTCCTTAGGATAAAGTTTCAGAGGAAGCAGAACTGCTGGATTAAAATGTACAAATTCTAAAGCTTTAATGCGTATTTTCACATTTTTCTTCAGGAAGTTTATAACTGACACTCATAATAATGAGGTGGGAGTAGGTGCTTGTGTTTGAGGTTCTGATGGCACATTGGTTCCTATACCCCTGTGGTTCCCAGTCCCAAAACGTCAAGCTTGAACAGACTAGTTTTCAAAAAACCCAATTCAGATAATTGGGAGATTTTCTTATATCGAATATATTTTCAAAGATACCTAATTCCTTGAGAAGTTAATTCATAGAAATGTATATTTGGAACTAAATGCCCACTGGGCTTCCTGGGTTTAGGGGGGAGGGGTTTTGTTTTGTTTTACTTTCCAAATAATTGCTAACAGACTCCATAATTATTCGTGTGAGATGCACCATTTTACTAAATATAATGAACTTAACACTGTTAGGTGGGTTATTGGGCTGCACTCAGTAAGAAGGGCACTGTCACTGGCTGGCGTGTGTTGTCTACAGCTTAGTGGGTGTTTGAGGCATGTGGTCACGGTCAGAACATAAAGATTCCTGGGCCTCCAGGAGAAAGCAGCGTGAGGAGCATGTGACTGAGAGGGTCTCTGAAGAGCAGGGGAGTCCTGGCCGGAGGAAAGGACGTCGATAGAAGAATGGAGTGAAAGTAGGAAGGAGAAAGGGGAAAGCTGCATGTTGTAACCTGAAAACCTGGGTTCTACTACTTGAACCACTGTGGGTCCCGCTTTGGGCAGATGCCTTGTGCCTGTTTTCTCATTTGTACAAGATTGCATCTGTAGCTTCTCGTTCCTTGTATGTTCTGTCTCTCTCCACTGGCCTTCCCAGTGGGCCCCAACTCCACTGGGTCAGTGCTCTGGACAGCAGCACAGCATGTGGTTCAGAGCAGGACTTGGGGGGTACACTGTATTGGAATCTAGCTCTGCTACCTGCTTGCTGTGTTGCCCTGGCCAAGTTCCTTAACCTGTCTCTGCCATAATTTCCTCAACTGTAAAATGGGGATTATGATAGAACCTAATGCTGTTACAAAGAATGCATTAGTCAGAATTCCCCACAGAAACAGTAGTGTGTGTGTGTGTGTGTGTGTGTGTGTGTGCACACGCGCGCGGGGGGGGGGGGGGGGGGGGGGGAGAGATAGATTTTAAGGAATTGGCTAATGCAGTTGTAGAAGCTGCCAGTCCAAAATCGGCAGGGTGGTCCAGCAGGCTGGGGATTCAGAGAACAGCTGGTGTTGCTGTTTGAGCCCAGTCAGTCTGCTGGCAAAATTTCCTCCTCCCTGTAGAAGGTCAAGCCTTTTTTTTTTTTTTTTTTAAGGCCTTCAACTGATTAGGTAAGGCCCACCTACATTATGAAGAGTTACATGCTTTTTACCCAGTGTACTGATTTATTTATTATTTTTAAGGTGTGGGTTGTTTGTTTTTTTTTAAGTTCATTAGGAAATAATCCAAGTATTTTCAGTCTTTTTTTGCTGTTGTTGTTTTCGATCTTCACCCAAGGACATGCTTAGAGCGAGGGAAGAAGGAAAGAGGGTGAGAAGACATCAACCAGCTGCCTTTCATTTGCTCCCCCATAGGCCTCTCCGCTATCTCTGCGCCGTCGTCCTTGGGACCCTGTAAACATTACATGGGAAAGGGACTGTGCAGGGTGATTCAGTGAGCAGGCTTGGGATGAGGACATTCTCCTGGATTATGCAGATGGACTGAGGGGTTGGGGGTCAGAACCAGGGGACATGGCATTGTGATGGGACGATGAAATGGCAGTGACGCAGAAACTGGAGTGGTGCACTTTGAAAATGGAGAAAGTGGCCACCATTTCAGGGAATAGGCAGCCACGAGACACTGAAAAAGGCAAGGAACCAGGTTCTCCCTCACAGCCTCTGGAAGGAGCTGGACTTCTGACTCCGGACCTCTAAGAGAATGAATTTGTGGTGATTTATTATGGCAACAATAGAAAACTAACACAAAGTAAAAATCAGCGAAGCCTCTGAAGTGATCTGATTTAGCATTTCCTCTCTGGAAGGAATCCCCATGGCACTGAGCCTTTTTTCCTTGGGAGTCTTCATTGTGTATGTAGTTGATCTGTTTCCATTTAAATGGTCTTTTTTACTTAGCATCTACTTCAAAAATTTTAACTGCCAAATTTCTGGCTATGGCAGATTGTGTGGAAAGAAAAAGCCAATGTTTGGATAGTCACTCAGAAATAATCAAATGCATTAAAATGTGTTTTCTGAAAACTTTAAGATTGGATGGACATTTCAAAGAAACCATATGCTCATTAACTTACTAAATTCAATAGAAGCCTACATATTTCATAAGGCTTTTTTTTATTATTATAACATTTAATCAATAACATTATTTAAGTATAATAAATAATTAAATTATTTCAGCTAAATAAAAAGTTCCAAGGTGATATTATCAGATTAGAAAAAAAAAAAAATAGGAATACATCTTGTGCATATAACACTATTTAATGATTAACTGCTACTTATGATTCATTCAAGTATGCTAATCACTTCAAACCAATTTAACACTTTAAATTACCTACTTTTGAGGTAAGTGTAAGTCATTACAATTCCGAAGTGCTTAACAGCCAGATATAGCAATTTGTGAATCCATTAAAATTTTTTCACCTAAATAAGTATCAGCTCCCTAGCTGGTTTTGCTCAGTGGATAGAGCATCAGCCTATAGACTGAAGAGTCCCAGGTTTGATTTCGGCGAAGGGCACATGCCCGGGGTTGCCAGCTCAATCCCCAGTAGGAGGCATGTAGAAGGCAGCCAATCAATGATTCTCTTTCATCATTGATGTTTCTATCTCTCCTTCTCCCTTCCTCTTTGAAATCAATAAAAATATATTTAAAAAAAAAATAACAAATAAACAAGTACCAGCAAACTGTGGCCCAAGAGCAAAGAGAGTTTTTTCATTTTTAAATTGTGAAAGAAAGAATCCAAAGAAAAATTAGTATCTCGTGACACATTGAAATTATATAAAATTCAAATGTAAGCTTTCCTAAATAAAGTTTTATTGGGTGCTATGGACTGAATTTTGTATCCCTCTTCCCCCAAATTCATATGATGAAACCTAACTCCCAATGTGGGAGCTTTGGGGGTGTTTAAGTTGTGAGGCTACTGCCCTCATAAAAGGATCCCCAGAGAGATTCCTGGCCCCCTTCGCCATGAGGACGCGGGGAGAAGGTTTCTGTCTGTCATCCATGAACCAAGGAGTAGGTCCTTGCCAGACAAGAAATCTGATAGCCTCCAGAACTGTGAGAAATGAATTTCTGTTGTTTGTAAACCAGTCCATGGTACTTTTTAATAGCAGCCTGAGCAGACTAAGACATTGGAACACAACCATGCCCATTCGTTTGTATATGGGCTATCTGAGTGCCTTCTCACTACATCCATGGAGTTGAGCAGTTGTGACAGACAATATGTCCCCACAAATTGAAAATATTTACTATCTGGCCTATTACCGAAAATTTTGTGATCCCTGATCTAAAATACATTCAACAGGGAAACTCTTACCATTCTAGTATCTGTTGCAAATATACTCTGCACTCTGTAAGGCTAACCCTGATTCAGTCATAGTTCCTACGTTATTATCCAGGTAACACTCCAGCATTTTGCTGGGAGTGATTAATGATGCTCAGAGAGGAAACACCTTCTTTTATAGGGCAAGATTTCAAACTCTATAAAGAAAGATGAAATTCGTTTTTAGTTCCCTGGGACTTCTGTTTGAAAAATAAATTCATATTTAAACACTCAAATTCCTCAATTCATGATTGCTAGATAAATGAACATTTACTCCTTTTTTTTTTTTTTTTTAATTCTCACTTGAGAATATTTTTTCCATTGCTTTTTAGAGTGAAAGGGAGGAGGAGATAGAAAAAAACAAAAACCATCAATGTGAAAAACGCACGTTGATTGGCTGCCTCTCCCACGAGCCCTGACCAGGGGATCAAACCTGAAGCCCAGGCGCACGCCCTTGCCCAGGAATCAAACCTGAGACCCTTTGTTTTGTTTGGTGCTTGGGGTGACGCTCTAACCACTGAGAAACACCAGCCAGGACTGAACATTTCCTCTTAGGAGAGAAGCTTCG
The DNA here is from genome assembly GCF_964339955.1 of Pipistrellus hanaki. Lineage (NCBI taxonomy): Eukaryota > Metazoa > Chordata > Mammalia > Chiroptera > Vespertilionidae > Pipistrellus > Pipistrellus hanaki. The sequence continues at coordinate 128,304,281 of NC_140503.1, read as the reverse complement.
GGGTGCTCCATTCTAGACACCCATTAGCATAGAGTCAATAGTTGACATTACCATTGATGTGGTTGTCTTTTTTTTTTTTTTTTTTTAAATGGCTACAGTTGTCTTTTAATTTTTTCTTTTGCAAAAAAAGCAGAGAATTTCCTATTATAAAATTTAGCATCTCCATATGTCAACTCCCATGTTTATTGGAGAATGACCTATTATATTAACACTATCTTAGAACATAAAGCTGGGTTCTGTCTAGTATAGTACAACAATATGAATTAGCTAATTGTTATGTGTACTGCTAGGAAAAACGATTTTTTTTAAGCGCAACGTGCTTACACAAGAATTGAAACTTTTGCTGCATTTACATGCAGTACTGAAACAATCATGTTAAAATGCCACTTGATTTATAGTGCAGGGGTCTAAGTCTTTTCCTTTGAGACATTAGCCGATGTCTTTAATCTATCATCTTCTACTGGTACTCGCTACTTTGGGAAGTGGTACCATGCCAGTGCCTGTGCCATGGTGTCCAGATGTGTCTGAGGGGCTGGGACATACACACCTTCTAACCAATACTGTGCAGAGACCAGATTGGCCCAAATGAAGTCCTGTTGGTCATGGTGAACGCATCTTAGCTGAGGCGTTCTGGGCAGTAAGAGGTGATGTTTCATCTTGCTTTCCTAAGCATTTATTCTCTTGCCTGCAACTGGGACAGCAGATGGCTGTCTGAGTTGTCAGACTGTGATCTGACTTGTTGCCCTGGGGAATGGTCCCTTATGTACAAGCAAATCAGGTCAGTGGCTCGAATTTAAAGTGACCAGCAGGCATTGAGTGGCAGAGAAATCAAGAATTACAATTATTTATGTGACAAGTTTCTGCCATTTAACGCTAACGTAGTTGAATAATTCTAATGAGATGACAGAAATCAAAGCGGGCTCTAAGTGAAGTTGCACTGTAGAATCCAGTTTTAACTGCCTTCCTGAAACACAGCCTGCAGAGTGTGTGTGGGTTGCTATAGAAATGGTGGTTACTGAACCAGCGTCTTCTCACATATGGCGCATATGTATCAGGCACTAGGGATACCCACTCATAATTGGCCTGTCGTGGATTTGTCTCTGCTTCAGATGGTGGATATTACTGCTGATGCTGGGCTCATTGAACTAGTCCTTTTAGGTAAGTATTGGCCAGCCTGCCCTTGGAGGTGGCGCTTGAGTTAAATTATAGATCTAAGAATTTGTTCCACGTTATTGTTTTGGGGGGAAGGAAGGGGTGGAAGTTCTTAAAGCACTAAGTTATGTTTTTAACTTTAAGAAAATTACTGCTGGGTTATCTTTTTCTCTATATATCATGAGCCATGTGTCCAGATGGAAGGGGCCAGACATACTGCAATACTGAGGTGCAGTGATTGACTTACAAGGATGAACTATGTTATATTGAGTGGGCAAAAGTTAGAACAAAAGGGAGTTCATTTCTGTAATATTAAGCATGTACTTACATGTGTGGTATTAATTTTAGAACCAGATGCATCATCTTTAATTTTTTCAGGTAAGGGTATTAACAAAGAAGGAAGCAGACTTGCCTAAGTGTAATGTCAGTGCAGCCTTAAGGAGGATGGTCTGAAGTAGGTGGTCTTGCCGTGGAGGCTATGTCTTAGAAACAGAGAAATCACTCGCATGAAAACTCTTTATTTTTCCCAGATGTGAAAATTGCCCATAAGAGCGAATCAGGCTCCTAATAGATATGTAGGAGGGGAAAGGTAATTGACATGCAGAGAAAACTGGTTGAGGTGATGTAACAGTAAAGAACACAGAAGGCATTAGACTTAATTTGGATGTAAATGATGATAATCTAGTGAAAACATCAGCTTGCTTGAGATCTTGGCCACAAATTGTGATTTGTTTTTGAGACAGATTGTATCTTTTTGCCACAACAATGGACCATCAGCATCACAGTTGCGATGTTCCGCCCCTGTTGTCCAAGAAGAGTGGAGGGAGGCGGGGAACACAGGAGCTGCCGGTGGGGAGGATGAATGCAGAGTGATCTCAGAACATGGACATTTGTTTTCCGATGTTGCTTAGCAACTCAAAAAATAATCTTGTAATGTCAGCCTTTTGTGTTTGTAGCTGCACCCCATCACCACCACCACATGAGGATTTTTAGAGAATAAACCATCATATTTGCTATATTATGATTGTGGTTCAGGGCCCTTTTTTTTTGAAACCATATTTGACATATAGCATTGTGTAAGTTCAAGGTGTACAGCATAATAATTGGACTCACATGTATTGTGAAATGATTAATACCAAAAAAAAGAAAGAAAAATTTTTTTCTTGTGATAAAAACACTTAGGATCTTCTCTTTTTTTTTCTTCTTTATTTTTATTGTTGACACTATTACAGATACCCCATTTCCCTCCCTTTGCCCACCTCCACCCAGTCCCCCCCTCCCTCTGGACATAAATCACACTGTTGTCTGTGTCTGTGGGCTATGCATATGTGTTCTTTGGCTAAGGACTTAACAACATTCATATATCGTGCAGCAGTGTTAACTAGAGTCATCATGCTGTACATTACATCCTAGTACTTATTTACCTTTTAACAGGAAGTTTGTTTCTTTTGACCACTTTGCTTCATTCCCGTTCCCCCCACCCTCTCAATACAGAAATTAAAACCATCAGATACTTGTATTGCCTTATTTGCACTTATGAATAGACTATTTGATGGAATAAGACTAATGAGAGCTGAACAGAGATAGGTCATACATGAAGGACAGAGCCCCACCATATTTTCAAGAAACAAAATCAAAACAAAATCAAAATTAAAAGAGGAAAATGTCATGGTAAGTTCACCTATAGGAAAGTGATAGGAAAATGGAATCATGGGTACACCAAGCTCAAAAGAAACCTCACCTGGCCATCCATGTCCATGTTTATGTTACAGGCAACAAGTTCCCTTCAGTAACGTGTCATCGGGTATGGATGTTTCCCAAAATAAAATTCCCAAAATAGAATTTTATTTTGCAACTGTACAGCCTGTTTCTTTTTTTTTTTTTTTTTTTACAAATTTGTTTTGGTTTATACTTTTGTATGAGCTATAAGCTCTTTTATATCAGGACTTATTTAACACATTGTGATTTTTTTAAATATTTTTTATTGATTTAAGAGAGGGAGAGAGTGATAGAAGTTCTCTTTCATGCCCCTGACTGGTCAGGGCTCAACACTGAGCCATGCCAGCCCTAGCACATGGTTTTTTAAATAAGGTCAACACATTGTATGGCAATATTTTTTTTCCTTTTAAAACTAGTCTTGTATGTTAATCAGGTCTAGAAATCATTGGTCTGAAAGATAGTCCTGGCCTGATACCTCCTTTAGGTCGTTTCATCAACACTTGAGATTTAATCTTGCAAAAATATACATCACTGGGAAAACCTCTTACAGAAGTATTTTGGAATAAAATTTTACCTCTTAGTAGCTCTGCTTTCTGGACAGAACAAGGGGACGCCCATGTAAGCCCCCCACTTTAGAGGGCCTCGTGCTAGTCCTCATCTACTGCACCCTTTCCCTGTGGAATAAAACGTCCACCGAGCCGAAGGTGAGTTTCCCTTTCCAGAGCTCCTCCTGGCACCAAGACACCAGAATTCCCTGGCTTCCAGGCTCTCCCCCAAGGGCAGGCTTGTCTGCTCCTATACACATGCCATGTGCACGCACCAGGCCAGTGACATTGGAAGGGGTGGCTGCTGGCTGGGAAGTTAGCTCGGATGCATGAGAAGGGGATAGGTCACAAGCTAACTCCCCTTTCACATGCGTTCGAGGAATCTAAGAATTCTACAGTGGACCTGGCCTTTAGGTTACTCTAAGTTTATGGTGGGAGGAGACGACACATTGATCCCTTACAGTGTTTCCCAAACTTTTGACATATGTGTACCCCTTCTATAATTTTCTTAACGCTGAGTACCCCTTGTGCTCATGAGAACGTAGAATTAGGCACAGCTAAGCACGGTGCAGTGCATATCCCCACCAAACTCCGGTGAAACGCGTACCCCCACCAAACTCTTCCTGTACCCCTGGAAGTTATACTATAACTTAAATATTTATATATTGTATGTGGCCCTTCGTGTGTACTCTTGCCTTGAGTTCTGCCAATTTTAGGGGAAGGTCTATCTTTGGGCAAATCAGTGACTTCTCTGTCCCTCAGAAACAAGGTATAGAATACCTACCTTTCAAGGATGTGTAAGACTACACTCAGCACATTGCCAGGCATGTGCAAGTTCTTAATATCCTGCTTCTTTTTGCCTCCTCCCTTGAATCACCCCTTCCCATGGGTCACACACAGGCACACGTATGCACAGAGCACACACATTACACACCCAGCCTGCACAGAAAGCCTCATGCTAGGTCTCCGCACAAACATCTTGCTTGCTCTGTGATACATCACATGGATGTGTAGTATGTGGTGACCCAGCCATTTCAGATGTGCAGTTTGAAGTGTGTCTGAATCGAAGGGAATGTGGATGGGATCATTTGGCGGGGGAAACCTTTTTTTTTTTTTTTTTTTTTTTTTTTTGTCGACTCATTTGCAGCTGAGCTTATCCATTAGCAAAACAGGTGTTACTATCAAACAACAGTTTCCATCACTGTTTGCAACACAGCCCGGGAAGTAGGGGACACAGTCTTTGTGGATGAGAAAGAAGCTGAAGCTCAGCCCAGTGAGGTGCTTGTTTGCACACACGGATCGGAATGTAGGCAGTGGAGAAGGGAAGGCTCAAATCAGATTTTTCCTTCAGAATTCAACTCCCCTTCCTTCTCCAGTAGGAGGTGTTTGTGCATTCCTGCCTCTGTGCCAAGACTTAAGGTGACTTACTAGAATAATGGACTAAATCTGGGAGCACTATGCAACAATCCATTCCCAGATGTGTTCCATTTGGCCCACGTGGTTGATTTGGGCGCATTTTTGTTTGTTGTATTTTAATTTCCTGTCAACATTTAAAAGTTGAAAGATTTCCATGGGCTACTACTCTTGGCTTCTCTTTTTAAATAAAATAGAGCACACGCCTGATGGGAGTGGGCATCAAGCCTGCAACTGAGATACCTGCCCTTGACATGGAATCAAACCTGCAACCTTTGGTCCGAGGGTCGACGCTCTAACTGCGGAACACTCTCCCTCATTTTGAACTAGTTTTTAAATGCTGGGATCAGTGGCTGTGCCTCCTAGAATCCTGGCTAGGGCACACTCTCCCTCATTTTGAACTAGTTTTTAAATGCTGGGATCAGTGGCTGTGCCTCCTAGAATCCTGTTCTGCTAACCCATCTGATACTTTCTGAGATTGAATTACAAGATGAATATTGGATTTACTGGGTAATGAACAAAATTTCTCTCCATATGAGCCTATTAGCCTGAAAATTTATATATACCTACTGTAAATTCAGAGTTCTCTCATTAAATTTTATTAATGCTATTATGTATTCTACTACTTCTGGCTACCTATTTAAGGTACAAGCTTTCTATAACTCTGCCAGAATCTTTATGGTTTCTTATTACTGCTGTCTCCTAAAACTTGTTTCAGTATGTCTTCTGATAACTCAGCTAAAGTTTAAAGGGGGGCGGGGGCAAAGGGAAGAATCAGTTGCTTAGATTACATTTATTTTGTAAGAATCTGTTTTTAAAAATTATCCTAAAAAATACAAGGGAACATGTTGTAACTGAATACAGATTCCTTTCTTGTTTTAATGTCTAAGAATTCAACATATCTGTGATTTTTATGCTTTGAACAGAAGGATGTTGGCTATATAGCAAGTTGCCCTTAATATTATTCTTGTTTAAACCAGTCCCAAAATGTGCCTGCCTGAAGCTATAAGAATCCAGCTATCTGTATGTAACTTTTACTCTTCTGTTTGATTGCTTTCAACAAGAAAGACTAGATAATTACCATCAGGTAAATGCTTTTCTATGTAATTAACAGGGAATGTTTCTTCCTCACAGATTTCATGGGAAAATAATTCTAAAGAAGGAAATATAGCCACTCAAAAACATAGACTTTAATTTGAAAAAAAAAAAATGGCTACTCCACAATATTATAAATGTAGAAATTGACACCATTTCTGCTACGCTGATGAAGGGGATGGATCCTTATATTCTGATTTTAGTGAGTGATCTTGTCCCAGTTCTGTTAAGGCAACATAAAATAGACTTAGACCTTAATATTCTATATGTACATCTAGTAGAAAAGTGTGATAGAGGTTATAGCTTAAGATAATACAGATGAAAGCCAGAAAAGAAGGCATCTGGTTTCTAGAGGAATTCTGCATATTCAGGGATCTGGAGCGGCCCTATGACTAAAATTAGCCATGATGATAATAATAATACTAATAAAAGGGTAATATACTAATTAGATTGGATGTATTTCCAGACAAAGTCACGGTGGCAGGGACTGAGGCAGAGGTGGCTAGGGGCAATCAGGCCAGCAGAGGAGAGCAGTTAGGGGCGATCAGACAGGCAGGCAGGTGAGTGGTTAGGAGCTAGTGGTCCCAGATTACAAGAGGGATCCCAGATTGGAGAGGGTGCAGGCAGGTTAAGGGATCCCATTCCCTCATGCATGAATTTCATGCACCAGACTAGTCCTATATAATATTGGGTCGGCAAGTAAGTAATTGCGGATTTTTAAAAGAAAATCAAAGACAATTTTTTCATGGAACTAAATAACTTTATTCTGTAATGTATTGCCCATTTTGATCAATGACCTTTTGCCATCTTTCAGGCAGCATCATAATCCCACGTTCAAAAAATTCTGGTTTTTATTAGCAAAAAACTGAATCAGGTACGATTTGACATCATCATCATTATTGAAATTTTTACCATTCAAGGAGTTTTGTAAAGATCGAAACAAAAAGTAATCAGATGGTGCAAGATCAGGACTATATGGTGGATGTGGCAAAACATCCCAACCAAGCTCCATTAATTTTTGCCGAGTGACCAAAGATGTGTGTGGCCTTGCATTGTCATGATGGAATACAACACCTTTTCGATTTGTCAATTCGGGCCGCTTTTCTTCAACTGCATTGTTTAATTTCGTTAGTTGTTCAATGTAGACATCAGAATTGATCGTTCGGTTGGGTGGTAAGAGTTCAAAGTAGACAATTCCTTTGTAATCCCACCAAACTGATAACAAAACCTTCTTTTGATGAATATCAGCTTTTGATGTTGTTTGAGTTGGTTCACCTGGCCTGCTTCACGATCTTTTCCGCTTGATATTGTTGTAAACAACCCATTTTTCATCGCCAGTTATCAGTCGTTTTAAAAATGGATCATTTTCATTAAGTTTCTTTAGCAAATCGCAGCTGCTAATGCGTTGCGTTAACTGTGATTCTTTCAGTTTGTGAGGAACCCATGTATCGAGTTTGTGAACATAGCCAAGTTGTTTTAAGTGATTTTCAATGCATGTATGTGATACATGAAGCTTCTCTGCAATCTCACGTGTTGTACTGTAACAGTCCGAATTGATTATTGCTTTTGATTAGGGCGTCATCAACTTCAACTGGACGACCAGAGCATTTTTCATCTTTGAGTGAAAAATCACCAGAACGAAATTTGGCAAACCAATTTTGACACTGCCGTTCTTTTAAGGCTTCGTCACCATAAACAGCACATAACTTTTTATGAGCTTGCGATGCGTTTTTCCCTTTGCGGAAATAAAAAAGCAAAATATGACAAAAATGTTCCTTTTGATTTTCCATTTTTCAACGAACGCCAAACGAAAACTACAAAGCAGATCAAAAAACTTTTTTTTACTGATTAACAGCTGAATAGCCAACTATCAAATAACAAAATGTGTTTTACATTTGTACTACGTCTGCAAACCTAAAAATTCAACTGAAGCCATATATGTGTGAAACCCGCAATTACTTAGTTGCCGACCCAATAAAAGGCTAATATGCAAATTGTCCCCTCGACCAGGAGTTCAACTGGGAGTTTGACCAGGAGTTCAATTGGGAGTTCGACCAGGAAGCAGAGCCAGCTGGTCAACCGCCCTCAGCCCCTTGCCCTGGGTGGCCCCACCCTTGATCAGCCCCCCACCCCAATCAGGATCGGCCAGCCAGCCAACTGCCCTCGGCCCCTTCCCCCAGCCGACCCAGCCCGATCAGCCCCCACCTGTGCATGAATTTGTGCACCAGGCTTCTAGTCACAATAATAATATGGATCTGAGAGGTGCATACCTCTTAAGAGTGTTCCTCAAACCAGCTAATGCCCACATCATGCTGATTACTCAGCAGTAGTCATCACAGCCCAAGGGTTGCTGGCCATTATCAGCAGCTGAGAGGCAAGACAACCATAGGTTCTACTGTCCGAGTTCAGGCCTGTGTCACACATATCTGTCTCACCTCTCTTCATAAATGTTGCCCAATAGTTTGCAGTGACATTTATGTGAAGGAGTAAAAATGGCTATATTTCAGTGTGAATGTTCATCTTTTGACCCATGTCACTTCTTTGAGATGGGTTTTCTGAGTGGGTGTGGAATTTCTTCATGTGTCCCAGCTTACAGATCTAGTAGAACTCACTGCAGCCTCTTTCAGGAAAAGCATATGAGTTGGAGATGGTTAGCTGCAGGAAGTAGAACACCCAGCTGCAGCGCTTAGACCATGAGCATGTTCATTTTCTGCCTGGCCAAAGAGATGTGAAGCCAAAGGTGCCAGGACTGCTTCCTTCCCTCATAACATCACCACGGACCTTCAGGTCCTCTGCTGTGCCATCCTGGGCAGCTCCTCTGTTCACACAGCCAGAAAATGGCAAAGCTGCAATTCACATGCAGGATTATCTTATGTTGGGGAAGTCGGCCATGTGGCCAGTTTTATGCTGGACCTTTTTTTTTTTTTTTTTTTTTTTTACCTTCCAAGTGTTCTGAGGTCCAACATGGTAACAAGCCTCAATGTAAGCAGGAACTTGGTCCCTGTGCATTGGCTATTGTGCAAGGTGTCAACTTCCATTGTGACCTGGTAAAGTGTGTGGATATGCACTTACAGTTTCCTTTTCAAAGTCAGTCGTGCTCCTACCTATCAGGTGTCTCTGCTTGTTACCAAGCGCTGAGATGAGGTAGCCTGGCTGTATGCTAGCAGGGCTTCCACGCAGGGAAAACCAGGGAATCAGAGCTCTATCGGTGGTATTCACATTAGGCATTGCATTTGGGGCCCTTTTTCATATTTTAGAGTTCTTTTCACTTTTGATGGCCATTTTGAATTCATTTTACTTTATATTTTGCAAATAAAAACTGATTTCATTATTGCTTGGAAACCAAGTAAGATAGCAGCACCCTTGGAGATGGCTCCTCAGGTCTTATAGACCAGCATTCGCTGTATTTTTTCTGCCTGTCAGTTATTGTGGGCAGTAATCATTGTAGTTCAATGTAGCTTCCAAGTTAAGAACTCATGGTGTTTTACACACAATGATATTTGCCAAATGTGTGCATACCTAACTCACGTTCAAAAGATGGGGATAATTTTTCAACCAAGTATTCTCAAAAATATCTCTAAATCTTTCTGTTGTGTAAGGTTTCACTCTAGAGAAGCTTATCTTTGGTCTGTTTTATATAAATCTCTGCTAGCCCTATCCAGCTTGGCTCAGTGGATAGAGCAATGGCCTGCAGACTGAAGGATCCCCCATTCGATTCTGGTCAAGGGCACATGCCTGGGTTGCAGGCTCAATCCCCAGAAGGGGACATGAAGGAGACAGCCAATCAATGATTCTCTCTCATCATTGATGTTTCCATCTCTTTCTCCCTCTCCCTTTTTCTCTGAAATCAATAAAAAAAAAAAAATGGGGGGGGGGATTTCTGCTTAGGGACACACTTAAAAGCAGCAGCATTAGAAAGATCAGATGCTTTTTAAACTATTTGAAAGCCACCATTCTAGAAATTTCTGTAACGCGGAGTTTCATTCCTTGATGATACCGAGAGATTGCTATATAACCTTCACACACACAGTCCCCGTAATAGGCATGCCAGCAGCTTTGCACAGAGCAGAGAGGTGCTTGTGGTGGCCACCAGCCTGCTCCCAACTGACCCACTTAACCGTTGACCACCCCTGCTCTGCAGGAGAAGCTGTGCATGAAGAAGGTGGCAGCCGGGCCGGGCCTGTGGGACAGAGCAGGAGGCGACACAGGGTCCTGCCTGCACATCTTTACCAGGTGACCCGCCTGGACACTCAGCTTGTCCCAAGGAAGAGGACCCTGAGTGAGTCAGTAGCGAGCCCTCAGAAGGGAGCAGTGGGAAGAGGCTGGGAGGGACTAGCTCAGAGCAGGGAGAAGGAGAAGCACAGGAGCGAGGTGAATGGAGGAAGCAGCTGCTGGGCTGTTGTGTCTGGACCACAGAAGAGATGCTCACTCAGGACAGCTTGTTGTTCTGACAAGGAGCATCCTGTGGTTGCCCCATCCAGCCGACTTGGCGGGCAAACAAGGAGAACAGCAGAGGCCTCGCAGCTGGAGCTTTCCTTGGCCCTTCTCCTGCTCTGAATTGTGCCCCCATGGGATGAGAGGGTCCCCACTTAGCACCCTGGCCAAAGGTCCAGCAGTCACATAACGTCATCGAACCAAAGAGACTGTGCCAAGGCCTGTGCCCTGCTGTCCATAGCAGCAGGGAAGGCTCCAGCCGGAGTCCCTGCCTGAGTACAAGGAGCTCCTCTGATGCGGGGAAAGCATCCACTTCCTGCAGCGTCAGGAGAAGTGTGTTTCTGGTTCGCAATTCATTCACTCATTTTCCTGTAGCTTATCTCTTCCTACAAACAGAACTGCTTGGAAATGGCTTTTACCAATAAAGCATGATCGTTGAAACCCAAAACAACGTTACCCACTATTTCCTGGATATGGGTACATTTTACAAAAACGTGGGCCCAGCCCTAACCGATTTGGCTCAGTGAATAGAGCGTTGGCCTGCGGACTCAAGGATCTGGGGTTCGATTCTGGTCAAGGGCATGTACATTGGTTGTGGGCACATCCCCAGTGGTGGGTGTGCAGGAAGCAGCTGATTGATGTTTCTCTCTCATTGATGTTTCTAACTCTCCCTCTTCCTTCCTCTCTGTAAAAAAAATCAGTAAAATATATATTGGGGGGTGGGGGGGAAGAAAAGAAAACGTGGGCCCAGAGTAATGCCTTTTTCTCAACTGACTCTGCTCCCTTTTGTTGGAAAGGGCAGCGTCTCGACCTGAACCCCAATTTCGTCAGGAGATCTTTCCTACTGGCCACCCCCAGCTTTTCTCAGAAGGTTGCCTGGTGTTACTTTGAGGTTGCAGGTCTGACTTCTGCTCACTGTTAAGCACTGCTGAGCACCTACACCAAGGGCATGTCTGTGTGCTGAGGAGAAGACCTGCCCTCTCTTACAGAGTGAACAGCGGGTGACATGTTTCTGGAAAATCAGTGGTGCTGGGACACACACCCTAGGAGTGCCCAGATGCGGGCGTTCTTGGGTGCTGGAGGAACTCGGGGAAAACTCATGGCATGACTTGAGTCTTGAAAGACAGGTAGAGAGACTCAGGTTGGGAGGCTCAGTGCCGGGAAACATGGGGGAGAAAGACTCAGTTGTTTGCCAAGTCACAAATTTGGCATGATGAGGAGGGACCTGGGAGAACTAAGGGACTTAGGAAGGGGGTGGGGGGTAAGAAAAGCTGTGTGTGGCCAGCTGGGCCTCCACTTACAGGTCCCAGTGGCCTCCTGTTGCTGATGGCATTGGAAGCCCTGCCCAGCCATTGGCAGGCAGGCATTGACCTCCTTTCCAGCCACCATCCAACAGCCCCCTCCCTCCCACCCACCCTGCACCTCCATCCCACCTCCTGCATCTTGCAAGCCCTATTGCATGCAACCCCCTCCTCTTTCTCTCTGCTCCGCACCCTCCTCATCCCCCAGCTGACAGTCCTGCACCTTCAGCAGAGCTCAACTAGAAGCATCTCCTCACACCAGATGGCATTCTTTCCTCCCTGCGCTCCCAAAGCAGCTGTGTGTCCCCAGTCACTGGCCTTTCTGGCTCCCACCAGCACCACCACCACCACCACTGGACAGAGGCCCTCCAGGCTACATGTGGGGACCTTTTAGCTGGGTGAGTGTGGTGTCCACCTGCTTGGCTCATCCCAAGTGTAACTGGGAGGTATTTTTAAGTGTTTCCAGTTTCACATTGTATTTACCAGTAGAAGGTAGAGGCAATTTAGCGATCTGTTTAGGTGGTTTGCCCTTGAGCGAACAGGAATTAGGATTCTGATCTTCCAGCTCTTTCCCTCTAGGTCCTTTAGCCAATCCCAGCATCCTCTCCATTCAAAAAGCAATGACTCAAGACTCTAATCTGAAGAAAACTGTAAACCAAAGAATGTGTACGGTAGTCACTTCCTGCTGATAGAGAGATCCTGGCAGGCTTGCTATTGTGGGAGAGTGTGTGGGAGAGGGGTGAGGTGTGTGTCATGAGCTAAACAGTATGAGGTCCTGGGGGGCAGGGAGAACACTGGAAGCAGTTGCAAGCATCTTATCTACCTTCAGGGAAACGATTGCACCAAACATTGAAACCCTTTTGCTTCCTGTGTCAAATGTTCTCTCTGTTTCCTTAGTAGGCCTGGAGAAGTAAGTGATGCTGCTCTGGCTGGTTTGGCTCAGTGGGTAAAGCATCAGCCTGTGGACTGAAAAGGTCCAGGGTTCGATTCCAGTCAAGGGCACATGCCTGCGTTGTGGGCTCAATCCTCAGTGGAGGGTGTGCAGGAGGCAGCCAGTCAATGATTCTCTCTCATCATTGATGTTTCCATATCTCTTTTCCTCTCCCTTCTTCCCTGAAATCAATATATATAAAAAAAAAGAAGTAAGTGATGCTGTGTGTGGCATAATCAACTCTGGGTTGATGTTGTTTAGCAAACACATTGGAATTAGGCATCCTTGTTCTCATAATCATTTTAGAAACATTCCTGTTTGTATTTTCTCTGGAGCCATGATTAAGCCTGTTGCATGGGGGGTCAGAGCGTGCAGGCTGTAGGCGTTTGCTGATGCTGGGTGCCTGGCCTCTCCAGCCTCCTTTGTTCAGCTGCAGTCAGCAGAGGAGGTGTGCTAGCTGAGAGGCATTACCAAGGCACCTCTCCGCCTGCTGCATTTGAATGTTGCTATGGCAACTGATAAGCCCTAGAAGCAGCCCCAACAATAGGGGATGTTTCATGGGGAAGAAACATCCCCGATTGCCACCTCAGTGATATGTGTACCCAGACAAGGCAAGGATTTGGAGCCCAGAGGATAGAATATTTGGTGCACAGTTGGTGCGTGTAGTTCTCAGATGGACAGGGCTATGCGTGTGGCCATTTGAGGTAGTGGCTGATTGCAGGAGTGAGCTGACCTGAGCTGAGCAGGAGCACTGGGCACTGAAGCAAAGCAGGAGCCCTGCATGAGTGATAAGTGACCTCGTCTTTGCTGATGGGTGGGGTGAGTGTTTGCATGCCCTTGGGGGCCTGGCCAGCCCACTCCCTTGCCCTTGCTGCCAGCTTTCATCATGGTCCTCAAAGTAAGGCTCTCTGCCGGTGAGACAGGTGACAGCCAAATGACCTTGGGCAATGAGTCTGCTGCTAGACACCCTACAAAGTGAAAAAGTCATCAAATTTGAGGAAGGTTTACGGGAGATGGCAGCACAGGAGAGCATGAGAAAGAGCACTGCCCTTGGATGGACAGACCGACCTAGGTGCCCCAGCTCTGCTCCCGACCCTGAGTCCTCAGAACCTTACATTGCTCACCTGTCTTCAGTGTCCTCATTCAAAAAGGAAAGTAAGTCCAACTTTGTAGGGTTGTGATGAGAATTATAGATAATGTATTGTCTGCTCTTCGTCTCCATGGGTTTTGTGTCTGCGGATTCAACCAACCACCGATTGAAAACAGTATATGTATTTTCATTTCACGGTTGGGAGTCTGCAGGTGCAGAGGGCCAACCATATGCATTGTCCTATGACTTTATATATGAGATTTGTGCATCCTCAGATTTTAGTATCTGTGGGGATCCCAGAACCAGTCCCCTGCGTATACTAAGGGATGACTGTGTAGAAAGCACATCTGCTATGACTAGCCAGTACAGAGTAGGAGCTCGTTAATGTTAAATACTGGTCAGAGTAACAGCTGAAAGACAGAACTCAGACCTGGACTTATTCCATGTTTCCCGGCATCAGGGCCAACTGGAAGTTTTTAGAAATACCTATGTCAGGTTTTCTGGGTCAGTATTTGCAAAGATGGGACCAAGGAATCTATCTATATATTAAATTTAAAAAAAAAAAAAAACCTTCCCAGGGTCATTTCGATGGAGCCAGCTGTGACTTCAGGTAGGAAATTCACTCACTTGTTTGAGGGTAGAGTGTAGCACCGCTGGATTTCTCCTACTTCTGCCAACCATGTCACACTGCTTTTATTCTCCTTCTAAACTCCAAAGGCTTCTGCTAAAGTCACTTGTGGTTTGGGAGCATGGATGTTTGGTGAAGTGGCTGGAGGGAATTGAATAAGGAAGTCAAAGAAAAACTAAAGTGAAGCGAGTTGAAAAGCATCTCCAGGAAAGCTATGCGCAGCCCCTAGCTGCCCAGTTTGGCTCCCTAATGGTTATAAACGTGACATTTAGGGTGATTTGTGCCAGATGCCGGAGCCTTCGATAGGAGTTTAGCATGCCTAGAGCTGAAGTTGTTTTCTGCACCCACAGGAACGTGGCTGAAGAGTGGCCTCGGCCTCGTGCACCAGGAGGGCAGCCAGCTGACGTGGACGTACATTGCCCCTCAGCTGGGGTACTGGGTGGCAGCCATGTCTCCCCCCAACCCAGGTAACATGAAGGCAGCGCCCGCAGGCATGGGGAATGATGTCCTGAGGGGTCAGGTTGAGTACACTTTCAAAAATAACTCCAACGGGGACATCACATCTTAAAAATGGTTGAGAGTCTGAAAAATCAAATGAGTAAACGAAGGTACTTCATGGGATGGGGAGTTCTAGTTGGAACTCTCCCATCTAGGATAAGAATAATGCATGGAAAATCATCTCATCTCGTGTCTCTGTTTCTTGTAGACAGCTGCCATAGGAAATGCTTAATCTAAAGCCCGCAGCGGCAGCTCAGACCTCCTCCTTAATTCCTGAAACAGCTGTGGCCGGAGTGAGAGAATGTGTAGTGAAAGGCATTCAACGGAGGGACTCCCAGAAAGTCATCACGGGTGACTTCTTGGGGCAAAAAAGCTCAATACGGCATCTCCTAAAGGTTTTCAAAGCAACCAGTGGCTTTGTACTCAGAAGAATATTCATTTCCATTTAGGAAATGTGAATGAACTGGTATTTTTTAAGTGTGACTAAAAGTGTTATGTTTTTTTTAACCTATGTGCCCCCGGTTATCCCAAGTGAGTATTCCAGACTTGTTTTTTCAAAATAGTCACGTTAGGAGAATTATTTCCAATGATGCACAAAGCATCTCTCGAATGTGTTGCCTGGACTGCCTCCGTTAGTGAGCACTTCCTGGCGGCAGATCCTGCCGCTCAGAGGGACGGCTGAAAGCCGTGCGTGTCCCAGTCTGGTGTGTACAGTAGGTGACTGAGCCCAGGTCAGAAGGCGCTGTGATTGAAGAGTGTCTCTTGTAAATTAGCCACGAAGGCAGTTCCAAAACGGGAGTCCACTGTGTCCCTGCAGTGTAATTATCAGTGGAAGGAACACTGAGACTCCCAGAGTAACTAATTTATAGGGGCCATTCCAAGATGGGTTTAGTCTGTCACTGTTTTTATATTTCCATCTTCAGAAAATGTGCACACTTCACATCTGTGTTTACAGAGTGTGTGTTTCCCCTTATGATATTGCTCCTGTAGAAATATAGGCATGATCCAGTCTCCAAGTTTGAAATATCTAGGAGATGATGAAGAGTAAGGAAAGAAAGGAAAGAAATTCCTTAGGTACCAAAGCAGAGGCCACAAATCCCAGGCGTTAAAGTTGACTTTCATTTTAGACCTGTTTCAAACAACCTTGGCTCTCAGTTTTCCCATCATGAACAAATTAATAGATACTTCGTACAGAGCGGAGAAAGAACTGCTGGATGTAGGTCCTCTGAAGCTTCCCAGTAGTAAAGGAAGAGGAAAAACAGCCACAAAAAGCATACATAGCACAGTCCCTGGTGGCATTTAATGTGGAAACATGTGTTGGTAACCTCACAGCCATCAATGTTATTAAAACAAATTACTGCGATGCTGGGTCTTCCTGAGCCCAAAACCAACAAGAAAGTAATTAGAGTTTTCCTCTTTAATTCGCTGGTTAAGGAGGAAATGAAGTATGCCTGTGAGTTTTATGAAGGTTTACATTGGCAAGAGTTAAAGCAATAACATTTTAAGTGCTTAAAGGAATTGAACTTGAGTTACTTGGAAATGACTTCTACACACACCCAATATGTTGGTGAAGCCTGCCAAGGCACTGCCATGCCCCGGTGCCCGGGGAGGCTGTCTTTGTGTAAAAAAAAAAAAAATGTTTCTCTGAATGATTAAGGCAGGATATCGTTGTCAGATATTTTTCCAACTTTTGTAAATATTAACTCCACCACATTGAAGTGAATAATGTTGTCTTTTGAATGTCACAATTTTCAAAAGCTATTAAAACTCCTTGGGCTTATCAAGCTCTCCTTCAAAAGTATTTTTTAATAAATACCCCTTAGAGTATAAAAAATCAGTAGGTAAATGAAACAAAATAAAACCACATTTCTTCCTTCCCCCCTTTGCTGCACTGCCAGGATGCCCGGGCAGAGATGGTAATTTGGGGAGGTTTGTGCTGTTGCTGACCACCTGTTGTCAGTGACATTAAGATACATTCTTATAGATGCCGAGCATGAAGAGTCTAAGTTAAGTACTTCTTGAGATTCTTTACAATGGAAACGAGAGTCCGTTTACCTCTGACGACCTGGTCTATTGAGTTCTGGAGAGGACTGTGGCCACATCAGGTTAAACATTTTGAAAAGTTATTGTAGAGGAACATTTAATGTTATAGCATTTTAGAAACACTTGACACCCTATATGGGTGGAGGTTTTTTCTTTATTAAGGTATTACATATGTGTCCGTATTCCCCCCATTGCCACCCCTCAACTCCCTATATGTATGTTTTTTAAGTCATAGTACATTTCCTTCCTACATCTCAACTAATTTATTTAGGCAAAGGGC
Source organism: Pipistrellus hanaki (assembly GCF_964339955.1). Taxonomy (NCBI): domain Eukaryota; kingdom Metazoa; phylum Chordata; class Mammalia; order Chiroptera; family Vespertilionidae; genus Pipistrellus; species Pipistrellus hanaki. The sequence continues at coordinate 128,287,152 of NC_140503.1, read as the reverse complement.
TCTTCACACAGTCACAATGACTGCCAAGTGGAAGTGAGAATAAAATCTTGTGATTTTTTTTTCTCCTGCAGTATAAAATCTCCTGATATTTAGGCTTTTTCTCTGAGTGTAAGAGTCCCACTCATTGTATTATCATGCATCCATTTGCTTTTATTAAAAATCATGTGTTTAGAATGCTGAACGCATGTGGCTCTCAGCTAAGGAGGGACCCTGACTCACTGCATGTAGTATGTGCATATTAGGAGCTGCTGGCCACAGCTGCTTCAGTAATGGGGCTGGTCATCCCTCCTCATTGATGGCGTCCTGGTATCAGTGGAAGGGTGTTTGCATCTGCCCTGCTCCAGGCCCCAGACAGTAAGAGTAATACAAACATGACACTTGCTCTAGCCGGTTTGGCTCAGTGGATAGAGCATCAGCCCTCAGCTTGACGGGTCCCAGGTTCGATTCTGGTCAAGGGCATGTACCTGGATTGTAAACTCAGCTCCCCACCCCCATTGGGGTGTGTGCAGAAGGCAACTAATGGATGTGTCTCACATTGATATTTCTCTCTTCCTATTTCTCCCCCTTCCTCCCACTCTCTCTAAAACTCATTGGAAAAATATCCTTGGGTAAGGATTAACAAAATCAAAAAACACTTGACATTTGTGTTCTTTATTCCTCTGTGTATTTAAAGGTTTCCAAAAATCTAAAGTGTCCTTTTCTGACCTTCTAGGTCCCGTTGTCACACAGGACATTACCACGTATCACACGGTGTTTCTTTTGGCCATTTTAGGAGGAATGGCTTTCATACTTTTGGTTTTGCTGTGTCTCCTTTTATATTATTGCAGGTAATGTTTTACCATTTTGGCAATATCTTTTTTTCATTTGGAATGGCTTGTGCAAGCATGATATGGAGGTGGTTTTTTTTTTCTTCTGAATCGAAGTCTTTTTTTTATAGGTAGAAAAAAAACCTACACACGAAATATTTGTCATCTGACTTGCAAACAAATGAAGGACATAAGAGGCACACTGTGTATAATATATAATATTACCTAGAAGGGCAGTTATAGAGCCCATTTACCATTGTCTTATGATTGGTTTAGAATATTCCTAAACACTGACAAAGGTGTGATATTCTCAAGGACAAAGCAGAACTATTTTTATTGTGATGCCTCATCTGTTCTGTTTGCAAGAATGCTGATTGTCGATTCTTGGGATAACTGCTTGTGAATGAATGACTCAGATGCACTTATAAAAAAGCCTGCGGGTGAAATGTATGGACTCTGCTGCTCCGAATCAAAATAAGGCTGGGGGGGGTGAGGGGGGGTGAGCAGGCTTCTGGCTTGTTTCTTTCTGTGGAAATTGGAGTTAGGATTGTACTTGAAACACAACCATGACGAGAATCTATAACCTTTGGGTTTGGATTGTGTCTTTTGATCGCAGGCGGAAGTGCTTGAAACCTCGTCAGCACCACAGGAAGCTGCAGCTCCCTGCCGCCCTGGAGAGTTCCAAAAGAGACCAGTCCACCTCCATGTCTCACATCAACCTGCTGTTTGCCCATCGGGAGTCGGAATTCCCGGGCCCACTCTCTGTCACCAGCCACAGCCGCCCAGACGCCCCGGGCACCAAGGAGCTGATGAGTGGCGTCCGTTTAGAAATGATGTCCTCCAGCGGAGAGGTGGACCTGCACACCCCCATGCTGAAGCTGTCCTACAGCACCTCCCAAGAATTCAGCTCTCGCGAGGAACTCCTGTCCCATAAGGAAGAGGACAAAAGCCAAATCTCCTTTGATAACCTGACCCCGAGCGGGACGTTGGGAAAGGACTACCATAAATCCGTGGAGATTTTCCCCTTAAAGTCCAGAAAGTCTGTGGAGAGAGAAGGCTACGAGTCCCCGGGCCGCAGCGACTACCGGAGGAGCTACAATGCTATGCTGTCACAGCCTTTATTTGAGAAGCAAGACCGAGACAGTCAGGCCTCCGTCAACCGTATTTCCACGGGAAGTAAGCTCACCATTCAGGAACACATGTACCCCGCGCCTTCCTCTCCCGAAAAGGAGCAGCTGCTGGACCGCAGGCCTACTGAATGTATGATGTCACGATCCGTGGACCACCTGGAAAGACCCACGTCCTTCTCGCGGCCTGGCCAGCTGATCTGCTGCAGCTCCGTGGACCAGGTCAATGACAGCATCTACAGGAAAGTGCTGCCGGCCTTGGTCATCCCCGCCCACTACATGAAACTGCCTGGGGACCACTCCTACGTGGGCCAGCCGCTGGTCGTTCCGGCGGACCAGCAGCTTGAGATCGAAAGGCTGCAGGCCGAGCTCGCCAGCCCCCACGCAGGGATCTTCCCGCACCCCTCCTCGCAGGTCCAGGCCCAGCCCTTGTCGTGCCAGGCCATCTCCCAGCAGCACCTGCAGGACGCGGGCAGCAGGGAGTGGAGCCCGCAGAACGGGTCCATGTCGGAGTCTCTGTCCATCCCTGCATCCCTGAACGACGCGGCCTTGGCCCAGATGAACAGCGAGGTCCAGCTCCTGACGGAAAAGGCCCTGATGGAACTTGGCGGCGGGAAGCCACTCCCGCACCCCCGGGCCTGGTTCGTCTCCCTGGATGGCAGGTCCAACGCGCACGTTAGACATTCTTACATCGATCTCCAAAGAGCCGGGAGGAACGGAAGCAACGATGCCAGTCTGGACTCCGGCGTGGATATGAATGAGCCAAAATCTGCCCGGAAGGGAAGGGGAGACCCTCTGTCTCTCCCACAGAACCACCCGCCCGTCCAGGAGCACCCTCAGAAGGAGCCGAGGGTGGCGGACGGCACGGCCTACACGCAGCTCGTGTACCTGGACGACATGGACCAAAGCGGCAGCGAGTGTGGCACCACCGTCTGCACCCCCGACGACAGTGCCCTGCGGTGCCTGCTGGACGGCTCCAGCCGGAGGAGCGGCGGCCAGCTGCCCAGCCTGCAGGAGGAGACGACCAAACGGACTGCGGACATCCCCACCGAGCCCCTGGCCAGCCCCGACCAGGGAGGGTCCGCTCCAGAGGACGATGAAGATGACGATGATGAGGATGACCAAGGAGAGGACAAGAAGAGCCCTTGGCAGAAGCGGGAGGAGAGACCCCTGATGGCGTTCAACATTAAATGAGCGATTGCAGAGTCACCCAGTCTAACAGAATTGCCAAAAAATTCTTACATACGGAAGTGCTTTCACGTTTGTGGAGGAAGCTGCACAGCGGCAGCCATGGCCTGCGGACATTTCCATTTCCGGTTGTGTAAATGTTCAAGGGGAGTTACGGTGATGACTCAGAAGAAAGGAGGGCGGTAAGGGATGCCTCGCTGCCCGAGAGGTGGCCCAACGTCGCGTCTGAGGGTCCTTCCACATGCTTGCCGGGTCCCCCGAGGACACTGAGAAACCACAGTGATGTCTCTGGTTCTGACGATAACCTCAGTTCTCCCTCAGATTCCGGGAACAGATGAAGCTCTTTTTTTTTTTTTTTTTTTTTTTTTTTTTTTTTTTTTGCATCGCCTGAGTCAGTTTTATCACGATAACGCTCCTGTGAAGTTATGATTGAGAAATTAGCTTGGCACTTAGTGTCCCGAGGTATTCATTACCTCAGAGGAAAACTATGCATTGCTGCTTCATGCTCTTACTTTGCCTAGGTTTTTGCTTTGCATGGGTTTTGTTTCGGGTTTGCTTTTTTTTTTTTTTTTTTTTTTTTTTTTTTTTATAAGCCCAGTTTGGTTGTCAAGATTTTATTCCTTCATTTTGATCTGTCCTGGGTTTTGGTGGTTTATTTCCATGTCTTCATTCAGGAACTCCTGTCAACTCTTAACATCCGAGCCTTTTTAATGAAATCGTACTGAAATTTTTTATTGGCTGAGAATCCTTCAATTCTGGTCCCATTAACTCCAAGTGCCTTTTTTACAGTGACAACAGACAGTCCCTCACTTATCCTCTTTGTTTTTCTTAACTCCTGCAATGGAACTGCCTGGATTTTATAAAGTTGTTAAACAATACCCCTTCCCTTTGAACTGCATGCTGCCAAGTGCCCGTTTGTGCACAGAATTCCGATTTCCGAGCAGTGTACTCTCCAGTTCTCCTGTGTGATGTGGGTTCTGTTTAGCTAAGATAAACTAGAGGACACCCTAAAGACTCCCCCCACCCCACCCCCACTCCCCACCCACCACTCCATCCCTCTGGTCACTAGCCACCATTATGGTTTTATTGGCTGTTTGTATATATGGTTACATATTAGCGCTGGAATTCTATGGGCTGATCTTGCTCTCCCACCATCATTATGGACTGAGCAAGTGAACTGAATGTGACTATTAAAAAAAAAAAAAAAAAACTTACGTGCTATCCAAAAGTGCCAGAATGACTCTTCTGTGCATTCTCCTTAAAGAGCTGCTTGGTTATCCAAAAATGAAAATTCAAAATAAACTCTGAAGGAAAAAATAAAAACTATCGTATAGTCATTTTCATTCATTCTAAGCCATTATTTGCTGCTTCAAAGTCGTTATGAAGAAATTGTGGTTCATTTCTTGGCAGTCTAAATGCCAGTTTGTTGGACTTATATTCAAAGACCACCATGAATTTAGATTATAGTTAAAGTCCTTAAAATCCACCTTTGGGTTTGGTTTCATCCAAGCATGCAAAGTAACATTGTGTGGTGTTTCACATGGGGAGGGAGATCTGTACTTTCCAAGAACCTGAGGTTTTATGTTCAGTATTGATTCACTTCACTCCCAAAAGACCTTATTAAATATGACCAGAGCCATCCCAGATGTGTAAGACTGTTCCTCGGAATCATTAATGGAAACATTGGAACATAACAGAGATTGGCGGAAGTAAATGAAGCTAACTGTGTTTATAGGAACAGCTTCCTTACAAAAATCTTTATTGGTGAATTCCAGGCAGGCAGAAAACTAATCAGGCTGATTTTTATTATTTTAATTCCAAAGAGTAAATGTTTAGTATTTTGCTTTTAAGAGGGAAACCTGCTGAGAGAGTCCCCGCAGTGAAGGACATAAAGGGAAGTCTGTGGTGTAACGAGTGAGCGGACCTTTGGGAGTGAACGTTCTCACCGATAGGTGGCAGGTGAGTCCTTGCAGACTTTACTGACACTTTAGGGAGAAGCCCTTTGTCAACTGCCCTCCAGAGGAAAGGTAAGTGGCCTCTCCCAAGAATTCCTAGGGTGCCCTGGCCAGTGTGGTTCAGTGGGTTGAGCGTTATCCCATGCCTTATACCCCAAAAGGTTGCTAGTTTGATTCCCAGTCAGGCTATTTCCCAGGTTTCGGGTTCGATCCCTGGTTGGGGATGCTAGATGGAGGCAACTGGTTGATGACTCTCTCATATCCACGTTTCTCCCTCCCTCTCCTTTTCTCTCTATTTAAAAATAAAAATACCACTGTTGCCCTGACTGATTTGGCTCAGTGGATAGAGCATCAGCCTGTGGACCAAAGAATCCAGGTTTTGATTCTGGTCAAAGGCATGTACCTCTGTTGCAGGCCCGATCTGTGTCTCTCACATCGATGCTTCTCTCTCTGTGTCTCTCCCCCTTCCCTTCCACTCTCCTTAAAATCAATGGGAAAATACCTTCGGGTGAGAATTAACCAAACACACACACACTAAAAAATCAATTAAGCCCTAGCTGGTTTGGCTCAGTAGATAGAGAGTCTGCCTGCAGACTTAAGGGTCCCTGGTTCGATTCCGGTCAAGGGCATGTATCTTGGTTGCAGGCGCATCCCCAGTGGGAGGTGTGCATGAGATACCTGATTGATGTTTCTCTCTCATGAATGTTTCTAACTCTCTATCCCTCTCTCTTCCTCTCTGTAAAAAAATCAATAAAATATATATAAAGAAAAAAACATTAAAACAAAAATACCCAGGGTCAGACCTAGGTGGCTGGGGGAATGCTCCGAGATCCTAGTTCTTTGTAGTACTTCGAAGGTTACTGCCAAGGCAGTCACCTAAAGCATTGGTTTTCAGAAGAATATTATGAGAGATCTGGCAGGAAGACTGGGGGCACGGAGGGGGTGGGGCAAGGGTTTCTGATTTCTCATTAGGCTAGACGTAACCTGCGTCTGCCGTGAGTATAGATATGTACACATATAATACTTTAATTAAATAAATAAATAAAAGAAAGTGCAGAGCAGCCAGCAGTGGTGAGAAGATACTGTTTGCCAAAGATGGAGCTTAACTAATCTTCACTTACAAGTTAACATTTTTGCTCAGGGTGTCAACACTGGTCACAAGACTCATTGTCTGCACAGAGCACTGTGACTGGGAACTGTAAACATTTATCTTCTCTCTAGCCTGTTAGGGTAAAATTTCAGCGTTCCCAATCAATTAGATTGCCTGAAGGACCAAACCCATCAAAGGCATCATACTTATGCCACCTAGTGGTGAGTGTTCTCCGGCCTGTTCATTAAGGAGACTTCATTCTGAATAAAGGGATCCAGGGCCCGCTCTGGGAAGACCAGGGTGGTGTGCCCAGAGGTGACCTGGACCTGCTGCTGTGCTCCAGGTGATGAGCTGGGACTGACATCTGTGGAGTTTCTGACTTGGAAATGATATGCTGAGAACAAATAATTCATTCTATTCTAATAATAATGCATTCCATTCTCAAAACTATATTAGGAAGATATTTTTATGTTTGGCACCTAACTAAATTGAGGCTTGGGGGTTAAGTAATTGAGGCCATTTGTCTAGAAGCTGTATAAACAACCAGCTCTCTGGAAACAAATGCATGTAGGTTTACATGTTTCCGATTAAAGGACATGTAGGACAAATCCTAGCAAATTACATAATTGTAAATTCCATTTGACAGGTACTCTCACAGAATACTTTCATCGATTTTTGTCACATCTATTCTAGCAGTTGACAAAAGGATATAGCTCTGACATGAACATTAACGGATTTTTTTACATGAATGATTAAGATAAAACTGAAACAACAAAGACACATGTCAGAACATCACTCGTTTATCCAACATAGCATGTCTTCTTAGCTGAGTCAGGTAATGGTTGCTGAATACTGGAAGAATGTTTGCTTTTTTAATACTGGAAGACTATTTTCTCAACTTCCTGTGCTAGTTGCAATGTAATGGGTCTAGACATGATACCGTTTTTGTTTTTTGTTTTTAATATATTTTTATTGATTTCAGAGAGGAAATGAGAGGGGGGAGAGAGAAACATCAATGATGAGAGAGAATCATTGATCGGCTAACTCCTGCATGTCCCATATTGGGGATCAAGCCTGCAACCCAGGCATTTGCCCTGACCAGGAATCAAACCATGACCTCCTGGTTCATAGATCTATGCTTGATCGCTGAGCCATGTCGGCTGGTCTAGATATAATACAGTTTTAAGTTTAATCTGCATTATTAACATTTTCTTCATCGCTCTCTTAAACCTAGACAGTCAACAAATCAAGCATTGATTTGTGGCATTGCCCATTTCCATGATGTAAATACTCCCATATGGCCAGATTCAAGCAACTAGAGTGACATCACTACACTCAAAAGTTGGGAAGAGATGTCCTGTAGCACACAGTTATATTTCCAGCAGATACAATAGAGGTAAATAACCCCAAGAACATAGTCAGATATGTAGTTGAT